>NC_041035.1:17566526-18979860 GCF_900634625.1 Parambassis ranga
CACTCTGCATTTGAATTTTTAATCTCAGGTAAAGACGGTGTGCAGGCTCGCCTATTAGGATGATAACAGCAGAGCTACATTCAAATTAACATCTGGCCCCTGCCGTCATCATCAGGCGCTAGAGTGCCTGTTTTGTTTGTTGTTTGGATAAAAGCCTGTCAGCTGGTTACAAGGCGAAGATTAATTCCAGCAGTTGAGGTGATCTAGTGCTTTGCTTGGTCATGTATTGATGGGGGCCGCTTTGGCCCGTTTAGCCTGCTAGGCCTTCAGGGAGTAGAACATTCAGAGCAGCCTAAGGCCAAAGCCTGATGCATCTATCATGAGGATTACATCACTTACACCCCGAAAGGTCGACTGCATTAGGTGTGTCTGTGTGATCGAGTTGTGTGGTAGCGTAACTGAAGTGTACTTTAATGCAATATAGGAAAGATCATAGAGTTCTTGAGGAAAACTTAAATAAACATCTAAAAGGGCAGCAGCGCCTCAGTGGTTGAGCAGGATTGTCAAATAACCGGAAGGTCGGTGGTTCGATCCCAGCTCCTCCCTAGTCTTTGTTGTGTGTCCTTGGGCAAGGCACTTTACACGCATTGCCTCTAGTGCACTCACTGGTGTGTGTGGCGCTCTTTGCTGGGCAGCCTTAAGCAATTTCCCTGATAGGATTATTTCAAAATCAAAAATCAAAAGACATAGAGAGAAACAGTGAACTCTTCGTGCTATTTTTGTGTACGTGGATGAATGTGTGTATGTTTGTGTTTGGGGGTGTGTGTCAGTGAAACTAAATCAATGCTTTAATTGGTGTGCAACTCCAAAAGAATCTGTTTGAGAAATATCGGCCCAGAGGTCACAGATAGGATGAACCATGACGATGACATCACAGCCCAGAGCACAACAACAAACACGCTCTTGTCTTAGTGGAAAACAAAGGGCATTTGTTCGCGGCCCCTTTTTTCTCTTTCAGGAGTTGAAAATGTGACGACACAGTACACTGACCTTTGTTTCTCTGGTAACAGACTCTCTCTGTCGGGCTACAGAGGACCAGAGGAGGAGGAGGAGGAGGAGGAAGGGGAGGCGAGGCTGAGAGCGGCCCTTTGGTGTCAAACGCTGATCACATGAGCGGCTAAAATAACAAAGCAGCCTGATTTGAGCCTTTGTCTACACACAGTCATGTGAGTCAGACCTCCAAAGAACAGACCCAGCATAATATAATAACTAATATTATAAGCAGAGATGTGACATCAAGAGCATGGTCATCTGATTCGAGGAAAAAAAAATATCAGGCCTACTGCAATGTGTTTAATACACACACAAATGTACATTGTTGGTGTTATTAGTCCTCAAACGGAGCCATGGATTGATTTTCTCATTAAGAATTAATGTAAATGCTTTTTTTATTGGAACAAAAAATAAATAAAAAACGGGATCAATATCCATCCTGAACTAGCCTGTGTTAGTGTTAGAGGCAGACATCTGCCTCATGCCCCAGATGACGAGGATAGCAGCATCAGTGAGTCAGCATTCATCCTTCTAAGGTTATTGACGATCTCCTCTGAGGATAACATGAGAGTGGAGCTGCTATAGCTTCCTGTCTCCTCACTGAGGTGTGCACTGTTATGAGAGGAACAAGATGCAAATTGCAGTGTTAGACCAAGCATGAAAACACCAGCGAAGATGATTTATGGAGCAATCTGTGAGTATCCCTCTTAATTAATATAGTGTCAAAAATAGTACATGGACACAGCTTCCCTGATGGAGTGAAAAGGAAGGAGAAGATGCTGGGAATCCTGGACAATCTCCACTAAGTGCCAACCAAATAAATCAAGTCGTTTTCAGGGTGTGAGCTGTAGGGGACGTGTAATTAAGTAAATGACATGGCATCTTTCTCTCACACGCCAAGCCGAACGACCTGTGATATTACCGCCACGTGTGAGGTGAATAGAAATGGGAGCGTTATGTCTGTGCAAAGATCTATGAAACATTTACAGGCAGTAGAGAGTGTTAATGGCAGCGCGACGGCTGACATTCACATTACAGATGTGTAGCAGCTGCTAACATGCAGCAGGGCTTCAGTAACGTCCTTTTTACACCAAAGTAAGCACATGCAGAGAGTCTCAGTTTATTCAAACATGATCAAGTGCTGCTTAAATGAAAGAGACTGGAGTCACACACACACACACAGAGGTGACAAGCACATGTTAGCGTCAGATTAGAGGCAAAAATTATGCCCGTCACATGTTTACACCTCTGCCAATCTGAGCTAGAGCTGATAATACATACACTGATGATTAGAATGAATACTAAATATACTCGTCCTCTGAAGACTTAAGCCAGATATTAGTGTGTGTCTTTGTGTGTGTACCATGAAAGGAACTGTTCCTGAAATATGCAATGTTTATTTTGCATGTCAAGACTTCCTCACCTGAAGATATACTTACAATTTGGGCAGCAGTGGCTCAGTGGTAGAGTAGTCCAATAATCGGAAGGTTGGCGGTTCGATCCCAGCTCTGCCCTAACCATTGTTGTGTGTAACCCACAGTGCCTCCAGTGCTCTCACTGGTGTATGAATGTGTATGAATGAATCGGCAGTGGTCGGAGAGGCCGTAGGTGCACCTTGGCAGCCATGTCTCCGTCAGTCTCCCCCTGGGGGGCTGTGGCTACATCTGTAGTTTACCACTGCCACTCTGTGTGAATGTGGTGTGAATGAATAATGCGTCTGTAAAGCGCCTTTAAACAAGGGTTGTCACTGCTAATTATTCGCTTGCACATTTGGTATTTTGTAATATTTTCTTTTGTTTCAGTGAAGAAACTGCACCAGAGGCAGAGACAATAAAACTATTCCGAATCATAGTATTACTTAAAGTGTTAAGTTTCACTAAAGTACATCAGGTCTCCCTTACTTTGACATGAATCACTGTTTTACCTCGGCCACAAATGTGAGGCTACTTGAATGATGTAATCAGAGTTCCACAGATAGAGTGTAACTGACAACATAATCTCACATCGCTGCTGATTTAGGAGCTGTCAATAGTTTTCATTAAACTCAGTTTCAAAGTTCAAGCTCCATCTGCTGCTGAAGATAATGTGCTAAGAGGACAGCTAAACAGATCCAGCTGACAGCATGTTTGTTTTTAATGTTAATACAGCGCTCAAGATAAAGAGATCGGATCAAACGTTGTATAAAAGTTTCAGCGTGACAGGCCGTCAGCGGCCCCCACACCCCTCCCTCCACGCAGCCAGAAATACCGCCAATCATCAGAGACAGCAGCGTGCATGTCTCATGTCTGTGCCCATCACTGAGCCCGATACCGTCAGCAGTTCCACACGCCACCACCACCCCCCAGGATTCCCAGCGCGCCATGTGGCAACGAGGGTCACATTGCATTCTGGGAGAAACTCTCTGCTTGAGATCCCCTCTGGGCACGACCCTCATGCTAACCCACCCCACCCCACTAACAATCTTGCCCGGTCTCCTCTAAAAATTCCTTGGCCCCCCCCTCCCCCTCAGGGCACCACACAACCCAAAATAACAGGACACATCAGCACTTTCATCTGCATCCCCGAGCAAGCTCAGACACTGCAGCAGCAGCTGTTAGACCACTCGCAGGCACAGATAGAGTTCTGAAAAGTACTAAGGCGCTATAGTTGGCACACACCCCCCTCTTCCCCCTCCGGTGATACGAGCACAGACGGAGCCAGACTTGGATAACAGTGCCAAGCTAGGTGTGGCTGACAGAGCTGTCCTTTAGCTGTCCTTCAGCTACACAGACTCTAACATATGAAAATGATTCTCTGTGTAACATAAACAGGCTATCAGCGGGCTATTAGGGACAATCAGTGGTGTTCAAGGCCTCATTGTTAATACATATTTCTATTTTTACACCCACGTGATGCATTGTTAGGCTCTTTTTGTATTTGTAAACACTTGCAGAGATAAAAAGGAAGCAGGTTTTTTTTTTGCTGTGCTCACTAGGCAGCTTACAGTGTTACAACATGCTTTGAACAATACAGGCTGTTCCCAGATGAACCAATAAGATAAATGTATTTTTACTGTAATAAATGAACAAAAGCATTGCAGAGACGGAGGAGGAGACACAGCTTTGATCAAGGTCACCGTTTGAGATTAGGTTGCTACACACTAAAACACATGACTTATGTTGCAAGTTGTGACTTTGCAACAGAGCTGCTGCTGCTGCTGCGCTTGCTGCCTGATGTATCTGAGGTCATTCTTTCACAATGTCTGATGGAGGAGTATAGACCTGCCAGTAATAACTCACAGCCAAGCTGTTTGCTGCAGGCTACAGTCACCAAGCTAATAATGTGCAAGGAAGGACACGGAATTTCACAGTCTGCAAAGCCCAGAAAGGACATTTCAGACATACAATCATTATTCTTTTTCTTCATTTTAAAGCAATTCTCCCTGACTAAGAATAACAAGAATATCATGCAGGTTAGCTCCTTCAGGACATTATTTTTGTTCAATCGCATCTTATGTAGGTGACTTAAAAAAAAAAAGTACTACTGTGTGTGTTATGGATGATTCATCCAAAACAAAGGCTGAAACATTTTAGAACACCTCTGCAAATATGGGAAGATATGGGAAGCCAGTGAGCGATCATGTCGATGTCACTGCAGGTTAGCTCAGCCCTCGTGTGCAGAGGTTGGTTGTGATTTGTGGGTGTTTCATCATACACGCTCCCGGTGACGCCCTTGGCTGGACAGCAGAGGAGTCCAAGTTTTACTGAGAATTTTTACATGTAAAAAAAGGGAGGAAACAGTGTAGTCATAAGGCTTTTCTATGGACTGTGTTGCTGTGTGTGTGCTCTCCCTGTTTCCCTGGCAACGGACATATTGACATGCTGCAGTGCTGCTGCTGCTACTGGAGCTTGGCAGGCAGCCAGGAAGCACCCTGCCTGCACACAATCTCACATTCTGTCTTTTGCCAGCACTATCACTCCAGCTTCACACAATCCCCATCTCACTGTTTTTGTTCTCCCATCTTGGTGGGTTTGTGAGACCAGCTGAACGCCAGTCTGAAGACTAATGACTTGGGTGGATTGTGTGTATGTGTGTGTATGTGTGAGTGTTTGTTGGGGGTTGTTAGGCAGAGAGAGGAAAAGAAAGACAGCACGACAGGGAGGGAGAGCGAGTAAGAGCCAAAGAGAAAAACATGGAGGTGGGAGGGGTGAAGTCTGTGCCATGCAGTGCTTGCATGTTCAGATGAATAGAGGGAAAGGCGAGCCTCGTGTTATGTTACAAGAACATAGTAGTGGCTGAGGAAGGAGGGAGGAGGAGGGGGTTGGGTTCTACATCAACAGATGGATAAACCCGGGAGAAGAATGCGTGCCAAGCGCCAAATGTATCAGCGGCTTGCTGGGGCATGAAAATGTCAGGTGTCAGCGGCGAGCCACGCGGTCGCTGCTATTTATACAAGCCACCATGTGCTGAATGTACACATAAGGCCTTGTGAACGAGGATGACGGGGGTTAAGGGTAAGAGCATTGCCAGGCAGAGGAGGAGCAGAGCGGGATAGATGAGAGGCTGACTCACCTCTTTATCAGCCATGGATACAGACAGCCCGAGAGGAGCCTCCATGGCCCCTGTGTGCTCACATGGGTCGGGCAAGGGGAAATGTCAACACCGCAGAGGTCTGTGCATGGCTAACAACCTCATGGAGGGATAAGGCCTAGCATTATCTCATCTCACACTGCTGGGAAGGCTGTGCTGAGATCCAGGACAAGTGTTGACTGGTTATGTTAGAAACACACAGCAGCCAGTGCAGGCCCTTTTGTTTTGCTGTGTTATAAATGACACATGCAGCGTGTGGAGAGGAAACGCACAAAAGCTCCACACTGACTGAAAGCAATTTAGTGAGCTCCTACTCTCCAATTAGTGACTGGCTGGTGAACAAGTAACCCCATCAAAACACATCAGTTGGCATTTTGTTACACGGCCTTTTGCAAAGCCCTCAGGGTCTGTGTCAACTGCGTCCTTGTCCAGACAAAGCCTTCTAAACCCAGGATTTCATTTCCACATTGTGCCCCGGTGTCCCCTTCATTGTTGATTTTTCCACTATGTGCAAGGCCAGGGCATTTGTACCAGTCTGCTAGGCCCGTGTCAAAAGAAAAAGTATCCGCTGTTGATGGCTAGGCCATTCGTGTTATTCATGTCATGCCTGGTGGTTTAGTAGGGCAGGGTGCAGAATTTTCCAGAAGCAGCTGTGTGCTAGTGAAGCTGACAGTGCGCCAGCCCAAAAGGGTTTCTATCTCTCTCCTCTCTCTCTCTCTCTCTTTCCAAAACCCTCCCGCCCCTCCCTTGCCTTCCATCGGCATGCTTGGCTTGGTGCCCGGACTTACTCAAACTCACACTCAACCAGAAATATCCGCTCTCTCTCCCCCCTCCCTTCCCCTTGAACATATCCCTCTGGCTCAACAGAGAGAAGCTTCCATCACTCCGGATGACATTGGATCATTTTTCTCCCCCTGCACATTCCAGCCAAAGAGGAGGACAAGAGAGGGGAGCGGCTGCTGTTTCTGCTCTGTGATTATATCATTACAGAGCAGCAGACATGTATACAGTATATCAAGCACAACCTGTCATTAGCATACTTTATTTCATGATGGCTAAATATGAGTGTGCTTTTGTTGGATCCAAATGAGCTGGATTGCTTTTTGTGCCAGTACCGCAGAATTAAATTTGGGAATGCTTTCCTCCGAGCGCTCCGAATTTCAATCTATCATCCTTGAGCTATAAAAAACCTTCTCTCACTTTACTGTACCATTATCCTCCCCCGACACCTGTTGTCGGGGGGAGGACATGCTATGCCCAAGTTATCAGATACTCCAAAAGCTCTGCTAGCGGCCTAAATAAACCTGTCCGAGCGACGAGGTTGTGTAACGCACTCGAAGCCACCAGCTCCAATAATAGAACACACCTGTCAAACACAGGCCCTGCTTGTTCTTGCTGCTGACCTGACCTCTTCTCTCTCCGTAACTAAATGTTCCATGGCTGGAAGACAACGTAAGCAGTTCTCCAGAAAATGATTTCTAACAAACAGAGAAGCAAAAAAAAAAAGAGGGAGGAACAACAGATACACAGAGAAGCGACTGGCAGGAGGGCCTGAACAAAAAGCTTTATCCTGCCTCTGTAGAGATTGTTCAGTGGCTGCCACTATAAGCCTTGATTGACAACAACATTTGCACTCAGAGGAGAAATGTCTCCCACTCACAGTTATGTAACATACAAAGACACTACAGCAAGTTTGTGGATGGTGGCTTTACTGTGCATATGCTCATAATGTGTGTGTGTGTGTGCATGTGCGGGCACGTACACAAGACGTATTCCCAGATAAAAACAAATGTGACAGCACATCTAAGAGTGTTGTTCTTATCTTCTGACAACTGTATGCCTTCAAGGAGATGAAGGATGGTGTACAACAATCTGAGGATCTCTCAGGAATCCTGGATTTATGCAGCACATAAAAGTTGTCTCAGACATTTTTGTGTGGTGCTTTGTTGTTTAGCAACGCCACGGTGAAAGTTTAATTGTGTGGTTGCGGTGGAGGCAGCTGATGTCGTTGCATGCAGACACAGAGCGCTGTGTCCCAGCTTGAACTGGCCATAATAGTCCATACTGCACTAGAGAGAGGCAGAAAGGGAGACAGCAGGAAATGAACACCCCCTAATACATCACCACAGATCTGCTGACACACACCAGAAGCCGAGCCATTCATTAGACCACCAGCTCGTCCTTCCTTCAGGACACTCACACGCTGCTACAACATGAACAAGGACCTATATGTGATGGCCTCATCACAAGGCTCATTTTGTGTTTCCATGTATTGTTATGCAGCTTTAGTGCTCAGATGTCCCTCACTAACCATCACATCCAGGCTCTCGGCTGATTTAACAAACATCTGCGGGATGCAGAGACAGACGCACAGTCACCTGCTACCTACCCCACTGCATCCCTTCACACACACTCACACACTGCAGAGCTCACAGCTCAGCCAGAAACGCTCATTCACCGGCCATACAGACGAAGACAGCACATTTCTGAGCAACACACCGGCAGACAGTCAATCACTGTGATTGCGTCAGTGTTTTTGAAAAGGTCTGGCTCCCTGTCTCTTGAACTGCAGCTCATTTGTGATGTTTTTCTTCAGCACTAAAAGTCTCGCTGAGGATCTTTCTAGACCAAAGCTGCTCACTTGTTTACTTTTAGGAGCTCACACTGACAGCTAACTCTAACTTTAGCTTGGCGTGTCAGAGGTGGCAACAAGCATCTTACTACTGTGACTGGCATGCACCTCCCAGAAGCCCAAAATATATGTCTGGAAGGTGGAGTTCAGCTAGATTATAAAATGGAAGTCTTGACTTTTTCTCTCCACAGTTGGATCTCTGTCATTGTGAAGGTATTTTTTTACATTACAAATTTAACAAATATGGATCCCCTTGTTGGCTCTGTTCTGCAGCCATATTGTTATGTTCCGAATATTCTCGATCACAAGAGATAACACTCCCCTCACTCGCCTCCTATTTTTTCATTTGGCATAGCAGCAGCACGCCATCTTATCAGCTGATACTGAGCCAAAAGCTAGGAGTAGTTGCTCAGCAGAAAAAAGAAGGGATTGTGCTGGGCTCGGCTATAAGAGGAGAAAAAGCCCAAATGCTCTTGGATCAGTCCCATGCTTTGTCCTCATCTCTCACGTTGCCTCTTTCCCTTGTTCATTTTTCATCCTCTCTCCTTTCATCTTTTTGTCCTACGCCTCCTCTCCTTCCTCTGCATTCTGCTCACTCTCCTCCTCCACCTCTCTCTCTCTCTCTCTCTCTCTGCTCCACTTATAAGATTTGGCAGCACTCCAAGATCTGAGAAAAACATTGGAGGCATAGCCTCGTTCTGATGTCTGGAAAGAGGGGGAGACTGAGAGTGAGAGAGAGAGAGCGAGAGTCCTCATTTCCATTTCACAGGCTTGATTCACAGCAGAAAAGAAGAATACAGGAATACGGGGAGGTTGAGCGTAACCACCAGTCGTGGAGAGAAAAGGACGGTTGGAACGATAAGGCAGACAGAGATCTTAAGATCACATGAAAAACATGGAAAAATTACAAAATGCACTGATGGCGTATGTGAAGAAATGTAGACACAAACAAGAGGAGGGAAGGAAAACATGTCCTAAAATATCTTAAGAAACATGACAAAAAATGGGGAGAGATGGCAAAAACAGCTCAGTATTTGTACATTCCAGCACAGGAAATCTGTTTTTTTTACGCAGCATGTCTTATACTAGTCTGAGAAAAACAACAAACATTTGGCACAGAGCTTTGTAATCATCTTAACTTTGCAGGCCTTCATGGTAAACAGGCCAGTCAGATGTAAAAATCTCCCCCCCCCAACCCCTCCACCTCTGTGGGCAGAGCCAAGAATCAGAAGGGAAATTTTACACATCCTGCGGATTCAGCCGTGCTCCTTCCTAATTGCTGGTTGGAGCTCCAGCTTCTCCCCTCAGTGCAGAAGAAGAGAAACCGTCATTACTAGTCTCACAGGAGCCCGGGCCCAGCACCAAAGGGAAACTTTGATTGATGAAAAGAAAAAGAGGCAGATCTGAGCGTGTCCTCGATACAACATTTGCTGTGACCTTGTTTTCCCTGACAGGTCTAAAATTAACTGTGCGGATCAGTTATACTGGGAGTGGAGAAATGTAGACCAGATTCCCCTTTTGGCGCGTCCCTGTCTCTGCTCGCTTTCAGGGGATTACAGCAGCACGAGCATGCCTTTTGATTTATTGTGCTAAACATAGATTCATTAGTGAAACAGCTGGCTACACTGAGTGCTTCACTGTCTCCCACACATGCCTTCCCTCCCTCCAACCCACCTACTGGACCATGTTCAACATTTTAATGTAAAAAAAAAAAAAAAGGCCTAAGGATTAGAATTTGTGGTGTTTTGCAATGCTGTCAGCATGAGTGTTATGGTTGGCTCCTGATTCCAACAAAAAGACTTGTGATTATCGTTTTATAGACAGTATTTTGTGTAATTTCGTAGTATTTATTTCAATATCAAGGTGTTGTAATTGGAGGCACATCTATCCGAGAAGAGCTATAAAAAAGAACACACACACACACACTCCTCATGCTCTCAAAACAACAAATATGTGCTCTGAATTACAGCTCTACTACCACACCACAATCTCTGTGTAACACTGCACACAACTGAGTTAACCAACAACAACAGGAGGCCGGCCCATTATTGCCTTTCACTCAGCTTGATTTACAGGATTGCGTCAAGTAAGTCAATCAAACAGTCAATGAGGGATTTTATGGTCATTGATTAGGCAATGTGTTGCAGTGGCCTAACAAAGAATGCTGCAGGGATATTTCAAAGGCTTGACTGCAACCCCTGCACACTGTAACTGATTCACCTGGAATTCACCTGGATCAGCCTCAGACGAAATGTCTCAGCAGGCCTTCCACACAAAAGAGTCTGCGGCAACACATTCAAATGATGTTTGCCTCCTAAGCTTAAACATTAAAAAAAAAATCCCTGAAGGTTCTTGTAAGCAAACAAAATGAGAACCTGTGAGTCATTAACCACAAATGGCTCCTGCATGATCGCACTGAAAACATTCACTGAAGCAGTAGTATACATGAAAAAAAACACACACCCATATAATCCTGAAAAAATAGCATGACGCCATCAACTCTGCACGACCTTGTTGTTTACTGAAACTATTATGTTCCCTCCTGCATATGAATCGACAGGCAGGCTGCACCGGAGCATCTGCTGCGTGCACTGATTCCACCGGTAGCTATGCAACGCCACAGCTTTGTGTTATGACAGACCCACTTCCAGGGACACATTATCACTGCATTAGGTACAGGCGGAGGCTATTTTAGTCACCACTGAACAAACATGCATGGGCTCCGCCGCCATAAAGACAGAAAGAAAGAAAGAAAGAAATGCTCTTTAATGTCTCATTGCATCATGCTGAGGGCAGCTTGGATCTTATCTTTCATAATTCTCAGATGTGGCAATTAGAGTTTCTGCCAGTACAGTGTGACATGGCACAATTGGGTCAAAGAGCCATCCAGTCAATCATTAAAAAAATAAAAAAATCTCAGACAACAGTCAGTAAGCGGGGATCTGCAGTGGGTGTGTTGTTGACGAGCACAGTAATGTGTCAGGCTTTTATCAAAGTAGGCTGCGTTTCTGGTTATAAAGTCCAACTGATAAGATAACTTTCCAAAGAACGGAAAAGAACACATAAATAAACAGCTGTGTTTGACATGTGCACAGGTTTCTCTCGTTCAAATCTCAGATCACACTCTAAAAACCTGCTTTAGAGTTATTTTTATCCACTCTTTTTTTATTTGGGCACAATAAATATCTCTTGGTGGACCTTCATGGTCGGTTGAATAGAGAGAGGCTCTGTTTCCATTTCACATCACCAATCAATCAGCTAATCAGGATGCCATGGTGTTTATAAGGCAGTGGGCTAGAGTATGAATCAATATATCCCCAGTACAGCAACACTGTTTAACCTTTAAAAAAAACCATGATAAAACATCAACAAGAGAGCAGATGATGTCTCGAATAATTATGCAACACTCAGCTAAGATAGCATCCTCCATCTCAGGCTCTGCTTGCTGCAGTCTCAGCTACACGAGAGTAAGACTTCTTTGTCTCAAGATAGCCTCACAGTAACTGCAGTTTGTCACTTAACGACCCCATAAGCTGCTCATCGCCTGTAGAGATGAGTCTGGCTGGCTGTGACTGCCATTATGGGCACAGAGCTGCTGCTGCTGCTTTTATGGCCACGAATCTGCATTTACATTTGAAGGGGGGGGGGTAGATACAGAGGGAGGATGGTTGTTTACTCTGAGAGGACACAGGCATCAGTGATGTTTAGCCAATGGAGCTAATGCACCTAAAGTCCATGCTTGGGAGGTTGTTTGTAATGCTGATTTTTATTATTCATAGTTTTTGTGATTTGTAAAAGGCCGAGTATGATTGTTTGACAACGACAAAACACAATTTAGCATACATGAGGCGCCATTGAAAAGACACACACACGCACAAAAAAAATAAAAATCTAAAATCCGAGTGGCTCATTTCAGCAAAAAAATCCAAATGTGTGGTTACACAACGTGGTTGGTATCATGTTGACATTCATGCACTTTCTCATTACTGACTCAACAGATTCCAGCTGACTGAACATGACTTGGCACCTATTTCTGTACACTGCAATCAGGTATACAGTGATGCACAATCAAAACTTGGGACAATGCGTCTTGTTTTTGTGTTCTTTTGTGTGTCCCCCCCCTCCAGCCACACATTTTTTTTTCCATGAATCATGAGAGGCATGTGTGCAGAATAAGCTGCCGTCCTGCAGCCTGAAACAGTAGCCTACTTATGTTGTGCAGCGTAAATCAAGTCTCCTGAGCCGTCACAACAAGCCTGGCGTATCAAGAGAGCCCCTATATCTGCCTGCACACACACACAGACCTGGCAAAAAGCTTATTCACTCAAATGAAGCAAGCTCAGACAATATGTTCATACAAGATCAGAAATTGTATTTGGCAATTTTTAAACAAGTGCATACAAGTACAGCTAAAAGCATTTTAGTTTTGCCAAGTGCTCGTAGAGTAGCATTAGTCACATTCTACGTTAAACAGGAACTGCCACCAGACCTAGAAGTACATCAAGAATTTTTGTTAAACATCAACAAAGAGGAACGTAGTTCATTATAATGAGTACATACCTTTATCTTCAAAAATATAGAAACACAATGTATTCAAAAATCAAAAATTATACAACCATGTTTACGAAGTATACTCTTCCCTTGGGTCCAATATGTACAAGTCCGTTAGTTTGTTTGAATGGTATGTATGTGATATTTATATATTTATACTCATATTTTTTGCTTCCCCTCCCCAAAAGAAGTGTTCACACAAAATCAAGGGTCCCTCTCCTTTTTTACTTTGACATCTCCTGCCAGGATGGTGGCGATTTCTCCTTGCATGAAAGCCCACGGTACGTTCGAGCCAACCAGGGGACATTTCTCTCCACTCGGACAGTACACTTCACCCGTGGCACCTTGCTGCTTTATGCTTTCTCTCGAGCACGGGAAGCAGAACTTGTGAGAGGGCACAGACGGGCACTGAACAAAGTGTGTGTCCTCCAAACGCTCGTGGCACAGCGTGCAGCACAGAGGTATGCTGCCGGGTACCGAGGAGTCCGGAATGCTTTGGGGGTGCACTTGGTCCATGCCTGGCCCGTGGGGGGTACCTGCACCAGACGCCTCTCTCTGTGCCAGCCTCCTCTGATTCATGGAGGACGGTGACAGGGGGCTGCTGCTGTTCCTCCGGGTGGTGGAGTGGACTTGGTTGGCGTCCTTGGGAGAGCTGTTTCCACCTGCATTGTCTGCCGCCATGATGAGTGCCGCCATGGGTGACTGGCCGTTCTGGGCTGCCTCAGGTGGGGTGGTGCGGGAGTGGGGGGATATTGTGGAAGGGGGGGAGACGAAGCTTGGAGGGGGAACTGGAGGCATTTTCAGTCCGTCGGTAGGTGGTGGTAACCACTGCTGTCCTTCTCCATTGAGCTTGGCGGCTGTTCCCTCTCCTTCTGGTTCAGGTGACGCTTTTCTCTTCATGCTCCGGGGATGTTTGCCTCTGTCTGGAGGTTGGAAAGGGTTAAACACAACAGTTCAGTTGCACAGCTCATACAGGGATCTACAGTTACACTGGAAGGGAGATGTGCATTTTTCTGTTGCTGTGTGCTGCTGCACCGCAGGCTACAAAATAATAACAAACATGCAAAAAAATGCATTTATGCAACTCTGACGTGGCACTTTAATGATTCATTTGGTCATTATTAACACATTCCTGAGCTGGAATGGGTTAAAAAAAAGATGGTGTAAAGGTGAAAAATGCACAATATGGGGCTGAATATTCTGGTGCTGGGAGCTCACCTGACTTTGACGCCGTGGCGCTGGCCTCGTAGCCCATAACCCTTTGTTGCATGGCCGCATGGTCCTTCTTGAACCTGTTGTCGAACGTGTGCAGAGCCATCAGGTCCCTCACAGTCTTGCCTTTGCCCATCCACTCCGGGTCTGCCCTGTTTTTGTGGCTCTCCGCGATCTCCGGCGTGAGGCTGTCCGGTCTGTGCTTCTCCTTCACCTCCCTGTCGTGCTCGGTGCTGGAGACCGAGGCGGGTCTTTTGCCCAGATCGGCGGGACTACCGGCCGCTAGAGCGGAGGAAAGCCCCATCTGACCCGGTCTACCGTTGACGGCGTGCACTGGGGGCATGTTCCCGTTAACCAAAGGCACTAGATTCGGGGGCACCGTGCTATTCCTGCGCGGGTTGGGGCTCTGGCGGTTCAGCTCTGGCGGCTCGTCAGGCTTAGGAAATCCATTGGGGACCGGAATGCCGTTCGCCTGCCTGCCAGACTGATACTCTGGACCCAGCCTCGGAGGGCGGTCGGAGGAGAGCGGGTAGCGGTCCAGAGGCTGCGGCGGCCGGGAGCCCGGATCTCCAGCCGCAGCGTGGTTGATCCCCTGGATCTCCTTCCCGGAGAGCTGCGACTTCCCCGGCCCGGGAGACCTGCCCTCCTGAAACCCGTGAGCCCTCTTGAGCTGCCGGGCCGTCTCGATGACAAACTCAATGCGGTCTGCTCCTTCGTAGTTGACACATCCCCTGCAGACGGGCTCGGTAAAATCCCAGATCATGGCCCAAGGCATGCGAGGCAAGTCGCATAAATAACACGACTGCCTCCTGGAAGAAGCAGCGACCGCCGCGGACGACATAACGCTGGCCGTCGACCCCCCGAAAAGAAACCCAAAATGTGCGTCTTCTTCTCCTCCTGCTGCTTTTTTTTTCCTCTCCTTTTCTGCTCGAACCAGGGGTGGAAATAAAAGCAAGTTCCGTTCGTGTAGAAGAGAAAAAAAATCAGTAAACTCGTCCTCAGTCGACTTTTTAGAGCAACAAGGTTGAAGTTTTAGAGGGAGAAGTTCATGTCGGTGTGTACTTTACTACGGCGCTCCTCTATCTATCTCCACTGACTCTCTACTACTGGCTCAATGTGGAGCAGTGACGTCACCACGGAGCTCTAAACGCCTGCTTCCACTTCAGTTTCTATTGACTTGATTTCTTCGACAGACCCCCCCTCCTCCTCCTCCTCCTCCTCCTCACCCCTCTGCCTCACCCCCCCCCCCCCTCTCTCTCTCTCTCTCTCTCTCACACACACACACACACACACTCCACTGCAGCCTCTGTCACTCTCTTTTTTATTTTAATTTAATCACTTGAGCCTCAGCCAAAAAAAAAAAAAAACCAAAAAAAAAAAAAAACCTGCACACAGTTCTGCTCCACCGCCTCCGACCGAAGGGAATAACCCGGCAGCTCCTTCTGTTTTTTTTTTTATTTATTGGGATTAAAAAAAAAAGGAGAAATTGTTCCGACGGTAACCAGCCTGCATGCGACAAGAAGCAGATTTTGATATTTATATATAGAACAAATGTGGCTGTAGACCGCCTCCGGTTGGTGCTGCTCCTGCTGCTGCTGCTGCTTTGTCCTAAATTCAGAGTATTATCCGGTTCAGGCTTGTTTTTCTCAATGCACAGACAGCGCCACGACGCAACGAGCTGCTACTACTACGGCTGTGCAATGAATGAGGTGGGTCGACGCAAAGAAAAACAACCAGAGCAATGAATAATCCCAGAAATCTGTGCAGCAGCAGCATAATGCTGTTGCTGTTGTTGTTGTTGTTGATTATTGCAGCTCATTTTCTCTCTCTCTTTATGTGTGTGTGTGTGTTTTTTAAGTTAATATTTTCCTGGCGTGTTAGCACATAAAAAGGAAAAAGAAAAACAGACGTGGCTCCATTAGGCAGTAACCAGGAAGCTCAGTCATGAGGTGGGGATTTCCAGCCTCTGAGTGTTGTAAACCTTGAATGGATTGGGGTTACAGCGTGAATATAGCTCAGCCCACAGTCCAAATCTGCCACTGCAGATATTAGTCTGACACAAGACTGCTGTGTTGCATGTGTTTTATGTGAAAGGAGGGAGAGAGAGAGGGAGGGAGGGAGAGAGTGTTACTAGAAACAGGTCATATACCAAAAACCCAGCCAAAATCCCCTGAAGTAAAAGTGTAGGTTTGAACCGGAGGAGTGTCCCAGTAGTTCAGATTCCTTCTTCCTCTCATCTGGGCTCATTGCAGCTTTTTTTTTTTTTTTTTTTTTTTTTTTTTTTGCCTCGGGGCCCTCTCTGGGTGAGGCAATGCGTCTGAAACCTGCAGACACAAAGCAGGATATGTTTGTGCAAGTCCATGTGACGTTGGAAAGAGGAAGCAAGATGTTTAGTCACGTACCCTCATCCGCCTCACCCATCTATGGAACATCAGGCCATTTGGCTCCCTGCCTGCAGCCGTGATGATCACGCTCTGTGGCATGAGTCTTTCTCTCTGAAGGCTTTCCGTAAAAGAAAAAAACAAAATAAAGCCACTCTGTGCTGCCGCCGCGCAACATGCTGCTGCCACATGACTTAATATGGCGGCTTGTAAGGGTGCCAGCAGCACACCTTTATAACCTCTGACATTTTTTCCCCAAATCTCAGTCCCCTGTTGGACGAACAACACCAGGAAGTGCTGTTAGGCTTTATGACACAGTTAGGAAACAACTGTTGCGGCGGCCTAAACAAATACTTTCCTTGAGATTGGTGGGAAACAGCAGCTTTGATCCTTCAGTCTGTGTTTGTGCGAGCAAATAGATGCACAGTTAAAACAGCTATTTATGCATTAGAAGCATTCAATTATAAATGACTTGATTGTATAAATAAGAAGATCCACTCACTTTCTGAACAAAAGTCAGAGAGGAAGGCAGATGGCTCTGATTGGCAGCATGTATACAGTGAAATCACCACAGTGTGACACAGACTTATTTGACTCTAGCCACCAAACCAGATGGAGGAGGTAGTTGTTGTTTTTTCTTTTCTTGAGCTGTATGTAAATGTGGACGTTGAAGCAGCTAAATAAAGAGTGAGATGTAGGTGACAGCCAGGGGAATACCCAGCATGTGACAGCATCACAGGGCCCTGATGAGATGACGTTATTTTTGTTTTATCGCTTTCTGAGCCTGTTAAATTTTATATCGGCCATCTTTTATTCATGGCATCATTACTAATTCTCTGTGAAGTTTTCTGCCTAAGCAGCGTGTAGCGCTGGATGTTTTTTTTTTTTGTTTTTTTTTTTTTATCTGTGCCTTTCCTGTGTTTCTCCCTACCAACATTTATGTTATATAACCCCCCCCTCCCCTTTTTTTAGAACAAGTGCTGAGGCGAGCATCAAACTGAACTGTAACGTGTTGCACCAACACAAAGGGGAGGTTATAACGGGACAGTGTGAGGAGGAGGAGGAGGTTAAAACAGCCGCACACACACACACACACACACAGAGAAGCTGCAAATATCAGTAGTGATGCGCCTGCTTTACAGGCCGCCGTCTGCATGAGGTTACCATGGTGATTATCACAGTATCCCCAACTACTATATATCCTGTTTATGCTGCTATTTTTAGCCTCTGTTTTTTTTTCACTGCAAGGATTTAAAAACTCTGAGAACGATAATGAGCATCCACTCGCCACATTAGCTGCTTCCTGTTCTAAGTGTGTGTGTGTGTGTGTGTTTTTTTTTAACACAATTTCTCTGAAGAGATTCAATCACAGACGAAACACGTGGAATAAGGATCACACACAAAAAAAAATTGAGTCAAGGTATAAAATGGTGGAATTCAAATAAAATGGAGGGTCGACAGCGAAAAAGGGAAAAATGTGCTGGGCGGCTGGAATCTGGGGGCTGGAGGCTGCAGAGGTGATGTCATTGGGCCAGAGCAAAAGGCGAGTGAAAAACAAGTCTCTCTCTTTATTCTGATCCTCTTTGCAGTCCCAGCAGGGGAAGAAGGGGGGGGGGTGAGGAAGGGAGGAAGGGGGGAGGGAGGGAGGGTTGTTGGCTGGCGGTCGGCCAAGGCAAGGGCTGCTGGGAAATGGCAAAGGATGCCAAGCAGGCCCCACCGCCAACATTAGAAGCTCACATCTTTGTTCTCAGAAACCTGGTGTGCTGCCAAAGGCCTCATTTCAGCTCCATGGCATGATTACACTGGATGTAGGCCAACTACTGAGAGCCTGCTCTCCCTCCCTCCCTCCCTGCCTGCCTCCCTCTCTCACCCTCCCTTTATGCTGCTCTCTCCCTCTCTCTCCCTCTCTCTCTCTCTTTTTTCCACTGCCTTCAAAAGCTTTCTGCCAAACATGCAGCAGTTGCCATGGCTGCAGAGAATGGAACATAAAAAAAGTGAGTAATGAGTCAGGCTTGGACCCAGATGTGCCACATGTGTATCCATTTAGAAAAAAAACAAGATGGTAACATATCCCCTTAATCTCCAGGCCTTGTCAGAGAAGGAGAGAGGGGGGGGGGCAACGACTTTTGTAAATAGCAGAAAGCTGAGAGGCGAAAGTGTAGAGCAAAAAAAATCCCCACATTAAAAAAAAAAGAAACATGTAAATGAACAGCACTGTTTTCACATCCATTTTTAAACAGAAGGTAGTTTCAGTGGTTTGCAGTGTAGACTCTGAACCTGAGCTGCATTGTGAGCTGACGACATCACTTCCTGTCCGGCGGAAACCCCCCGTATATTTTGAGTCACAGTCAGACGTTGATGTAAACAACCTTTAGCATGTGTATCATCTCAGTTAGCTAGCCACAATCCCCTATTATATGACATGCCTGCACTTATTTACTGCCCTTAAAAGGGCAATTTTAAGCATGACTCAGTGTTGTTATGTTTAGCACACTGAATCAAACAGCGCAGACATTATGACTTACCCTGTCTGATATACACTCAACACTCAACATTCATAATGTCTGAAGTTTTTTTAGTCCATTCAACAAGAATTAGGAGTATTTTGTGTGTTATGTAACCTCCTTTCCCCCCCTGAGCCAAAATAAAACTTTCCCAAAGTAGGCGTATTTATCACCGTATAGCTCCTGTCTATTTTTGAGCCACCGCTCTAAATGGACTCTGACATTCCTGGTGCAGCAGCAGCAGCACTCAGCTTACAGCATGCAGAGGAGGTCATACTCTATATTCAGGTGTTGGCATGGCATAAATAGAACACGTCAATTGATTTGTATTTGCTGCTGTCTTTCAGCAGCAAATAATCCTTTAAAGAACAAACACATGCATATTTATAACAGCTTCTCTTAGAAGACATATTGGAAGAAGATGAAAGCTTCTTTTCTAGTAACGCTTGCCTTCAAAGCCAAAGGTTTTGATGTATGGAATACACACACATAACGACTGCTAACTGAGAAGCATCCAGCTTCTTCATTTTGTAGGAAATTGTTCTTCGACAGCTTGTGGCTCATGGACCATCATGGATAATACAATCGTAACGGATTGTTTACAGATGCTGTGGTTACATTTGGAAAGTGATATTTCTTCACTTTTCCTGCAATTTAGCCTGTAAACACACTCTCTCTGGGAAAGAACCCCCATTTTCAGCAGTGGTCATAAATCAGCCGTCTCAGATTCCACACATGCCACGCTGCCCTCTCTTTGATTGTCTGCTTTATGGAGGATGTTCCATCATACACTGCACGAGCATCCGTGCCAGAAGTGTCCTTCCTCCCCTCTCCATAAAAGTGCAAGTTGTCACGATGGTGTGGCATTCATTATCCGTCTGTGGTTTTTTTGGGGGTTTTTTTTTGCAGGCCTGCTGCCCGCCTCCACCTCCTCCTCCAACAACTCCCCTTCTTTCCTCTTTAGTAGCACCGGTCGTCACTTTCAGCCTCCCACCGCAGAGAAAGATAGACGGGTGGGAGATGAGTGTCGTCTGTGTGATAAAGACCCTTCGACCGCAGCGTCTGGGCATCACGACGCCTCGCCTCCCCTCGTCCACTTCAGAAAACAGCCCGCTGTGAGGAGCTGAAATAGAAAATGGAGGTCTGATGACAAGTACAAGTATGTGTGTGTGAATTCAAGGACAATCAGGACACTTACAGGATATTATTGGAGTGTTATGCAGCAGCAATAAGAAAATGTTCCTGCATGTAAAAAAGTCCTTCCTCGTATGTTATCACAACACATACACAGAAGGCTGTTATCTGAGTTTGGAAACAACAACTAGCTCATTGCTCAAGAGGCCAGCGATGAATCTGCCGTGTGTTTTATATGCATTAAAACACAAATAAGACCTTTTGAAGAAGAGCGGCAGAGTTAATGATATTGTTTCTGACAGAAAATGTGGAATGAAAGTGATGACAGAGAGTTACCCAACACGGTGACAAACTAGTTTTGCAACATATGTTGTCACACATACAGTCATCATTCCTCCGGTTTAGTCACATCAGTACAGTAATTCTGTGGGAAGCACATCGGGTTGGGATGACTGTTGGAGCCTTGACGCAACAGTAACATGTCCCAAAGGGGAAAAAAAAAGGCCAGAGTGCTGTGGGAAAGTTCAGTGCCCTTGGAGGAGCCTGATAAGCCCAAGGTGATACGAAGCTGCGTGTTTGTGTTGTGCAAATTTGTAACGACTACAAGCACGCCGCTGATAATAGAGAGAGCCGTCTTACACCATGTGTTTGCAAAAAAAAAACCTGCCTGCCTGTCCAAAGGGCAAGTGGAGATGGGTGTGGTGAATGTTATCTGTGCGATTTCAGTTTGTGATGCTAATGCAACACTTTGTGAGTGTGTGTGTGTGTGTGTGTGTGTGTGCAGGGGAGGGTGTTTACAGCTGCCATACAGGTTTGGGCAGAGGCTGGTGTTAACATATGAAAGGTTGTGAGTACTTCTCCACCCCCCACCCCCTCCGTTCTGCTAAGTGATGGGGTCCACATTGTTCAGCCGGCACACAGATGTGTAACTTGAGCTCACTCAATGCAAATCATCTGAAAGCTGTTTCTCTCACCAAAGAGGGATAAAGTTCACCTACGCTGTGTTGTGCCACACAATGTGAGCAGGGAGGAGCCAGACAGCCTTGAAGAGGAAACGCTCTCACACCGCCTGACGAGTCAAGCTACACCCAGGGTTGCTCTGAAGGCCAACGCACGCCGCCTTCTCCGCACTTTTATTTTCACATGGTGTTTGCACAGAGCTGAGTTTTAGTCATCCTTCCTGAGCTCGTTTCTCTTTCTGTCCTTACTGTATGGCACAAAAATGTCAACATAATTACACTTTAGAAACTTCAACTTAAGTTAGGGAAGATGTTTAATCGAAAATATGCAGAAACTTCCAACTATCTCATGGTGTTGTTGAGTCATGCATTGTTCAGTATCAGGTAAACAAAAGCATTAAGAGGCACAGATTTCCGGCTGTTGCTGAGATCAAAGAATGAATTTGCCAACAGATGTTCTCTGGAAAAGTGGCTAAATTTAGCACGATGTAAACATGACGCTGAGCAGAGCTGTGGCCTTTAAATACCAACGACTGTTGCACTTCATTTCACCCAGGACTAAATGCTGAATATGCATTCTGCGGTTGAAGACAAGTGTTAAATGTTTGTGGGGTTTTTTTGTGGGTTAGTGGGCTTCTGAACTTATAATGCCTTCATGCTGTTTATGGTTTTTGACATTTAATGTGACATGCAAGGGGAAAAAAAAAATGCAACTTCATACACCGGCAATGGGTCAGTTGCCTAATCGTGTTGAACTTACACAGTGCTCTCACATGATCCTCGCTGAGTTAACCATTTACAGCAGGCAGGAAGAAGGAGAGGGCAACAAGAGAGGCTCACTCTGTGTAAACAGGGCCCTGTGTTTGCTGTCTGAACTAGTTAACCCAGCTATTCACTACCTCACCGCTGTACTCATTAACACCCAACATGCAGGAACATGAAACTCGTCACTCCACACCAAGACAAAGCTCTTTCTTCCTATCAGCCAACAATGCATGCGGGCAGAGCTCCCATTATGAAACCGCTCTGTCACAAGACAAGCGCCTCACAGGAATGCTGTTGTGACACATGCGCTGTGTTGACACAAGGGTTAAACATTGAACTGCTCTCTCTCTCTCTCACACACACACACACTTCAGCTGCCAAAAGGGCGGGAGCTTTAACTGCTGCAGCACCGGTTTCTGTTTATCTTTCCACTCTGGCTGGCTGCGTCCTCTGCCACCTCCCAACAGTTGTCAGGTTTATCAAAGGAAGGAGCGCTCTGTGTAACTGCAGCCAGGTGCGGTACAGTGTAATGATTCACACAGCAGACGCAGCCTCGTATGTGAGGAGCTCTCTGCAGAGGTCACCCGGTGCATGCGCCTGGATGTCATGTGGTACAGATCTCTGGCTCGGCACTGGTGCAGAGGGTTCAGCAGGAGTTTAGCACAGACTCATTATTCATGCTTATGTGTGCACCAAATGAGTGCAGCCTCTTCTGTCAGGGGGGAAAAAATATATATACTGTTCCTCACTTTCTCGGGTAATGGCTGTTTCTTGAAGGTAGATGTTGCCATGTGCCAGCGGCGGGAAACACATCGGTGTAATTCTTTACAGAAGGGTGTCTTCAGTTTAATGTGTGTTGGCAACGCTTTGAAAAATCCCTGCTTAACAGTTCTAGGAAAGCCAAGCCACCTGGAAATCTCATGACTTCCTGAATCTAATTCCAGGCCAAGCTATCAGACTGTCTGACTAGCAGCTTTCATTGAGGGGTGTAAACACTGAATGTCAGGCATGTTTGCCAGAGCCAGTGTTGAATCAGGCATTAGTACTACTCATGTAATGCCTGCAGTGAACTCAAATGCCCCGGCAAAGCCCTGATTACATTTTCTCCCCGCCTAACAGATTTATAGTGAACAACAAGAGAAGGCTGGCACTGGCTGGACTCATGAGCACTAGTCTATTCTTGTTGTTTTCAAATGCAGTCTGCACTTTTCTCCAACCATATAATAACAGACGTTAGCTGCAGTTTTGATAACCTGCAATTGCAATCTGAGCACAAACAAGGCCACAGAGAGAAAAAGAGTAAAGGTACGACACCACCGGGAGGGAGAATCCAGAACAAAATCCCCTCCCATGTCACAGCGTGCTGTGTTGGCGGACCGTGACCTCATCCAAAGTTTACACGCAGCCGCCTCATGCTGCTTTGTTATCTTCAAACCAGCACATTCCAGCCCCTCAGAGGCCACGAGAAAAAGAAAAAAAACGTCAGCGTGCAAATCATGCTGCGCAAAAAGGAACACAGGCAGAGTAAATAAGCAGAGAGGCAAGAAGACATTTTGTAAAGTAACACAGGCAGAGACACTTTTGAAAAGCAGAAGGGTGACATGTATATAGGTCAGTTGTGGACCGATTGGAGCTTTGCATGTCTGCTTACTCAGCAGCCTGCAGAGAGCTCAGCTCGCTTTCAGTCTTTTTTTAAACAGACCACAGGGTAGTAAATAGCTACAAGGAGGATCAGAGCCTTCACAGCTGATTGGCTTGATGTTCCCCTGACATAAACAGGAAGCCAGTCGTGCAAGTCAGAGAGTGAGAGAGAGAGAGAGGGGGAGCGAACAAAGACGGAAGGACAAGAGACAAGCAGAATGTGGTGGCAAAACAAAGACTGTGTGTGTGTGTGTGTGTGTGTGTGAAAGCCTGGGGGATTTACAAAAACAGTTTGCAGCGCACCATGTGACTCATGGAGGAATTCAGCCTGTGATTCAGTTCTCTGCATTGTCAGCAGGCAGGGAGCAGTGATAATGGTGATGATGTGTAAAGTCTGTGTGTTTGTTTTGGGAGGGAGACCACAAAACGAAGCTGCTCACACACTCTAAGAATTTTATATGTTTACACATGGTTTCATAAAACACTTTTGACTTTTTGACTCCTCCATATCTTCACACTTATTTTAGGACGAGGTTGCACCTTTAATTGTGAACACTTCTTCTTCAAGCTTTTGTGTGAGACTTTTGTCTCAGTTTTTTTTTTTTAATCCGGTTGCACAACCTGAGTATTACGTAAGTGTAAGCATATAAATGATTTCACTTCCTTGTTATACACTGCACAATACAACTTCCCTTTTAACAGATGCACATGTATTTAACCTTTGCTGAGCTGTGGTAACAGCGCCCTCTGTGGCCAGAAGTGGTAAATACAGAATTCTGGTGGATTGAACACAAACTTTGTGCGGGTGAAAGCTACAGAAACATCGTCCTCTGAGTATTTTAACTCATAAATCTGAATGTTTCTCTTTTAAGTCTCTCCATAGACCAGCTAACTTTGAGTAGCACTGATTCAATTTACATGTACTAACATGCTACTTCAGGTCAGTTAGCTTAGCATTAAAATGAATGCACCAATCAATCCATTAGCTTCTGCGGCTAGCCAGTGTAATCTGACACATCATGGCCCCTATCAGATCTGAATGGTTGCATACCTTTCCTAGCAGCTTGTACCTGATCACACCGGTTAAACAAAATAAAAAAAAACACAAAAAAAACACGAACATCCGGCCTTTGTCTTTTTTGGAAAAAGCTACAACTGGCTCTCACTTCCAGGTCACATGACTCTGTAGTCCCGGTGTTTATTGGCATTTATGGAAATGTTTGTGAAACTAGAAGGCACGTCTAAGTTTATAAGCAAACAGACAGGGGTTGATCGTACGAGCTGATGGCGATAGGTTGTGTTAAATTCTGTTATCTGCTCTGTTGGTTAGCTATTATTTAGCCTCAGCTGGCTGTGCGTGTCAGGCGCCGTGCTGTTGCATGTTTCTCACAGGGCTGTGACAGGGCAAAGGCACCGAGTGGAAATAATGAGTGACATATCAGCCCTGCTACCCAAAGAGCGTTCAGAAAAACAGCCCTCCTCCCTTCCTCCCCCCCTGTCAACCTACTGTCCCCACGCCTGGCTCTGAAGGTCAGATGAGAAACAAGAGAAAGCACCGCTGCCACCTCCGACTGACTGGTTCAAACAGGCCCTGAGAGGAAGAGAGGGGGGGAGGTGGTGTTGTTGTTGGTGGTGCTGCTGTGTGGGGTGTGGCCCTCTGAGCATGCCCAGTGAGGAGGAATGCCGTGTGATGGCAACACAGTGGGCTCTCCCATCTGCTTATGCAGTGTGCACTTCTCGCCCCGGGCCCTTTTCCATCCAGTCTAGTGAGCAGCCAGATCAATTTACTGTGGAATGAACACAAAGTCAGCGGCTGACGCACACACATATTCACACATTCCTTATGTACAACAACAGCCGGGACGCGGCACTGCACTGCAGCAGATGAGCACGCAGAGGAATTTACTCATGCATGCAAAAATAGTAAGGCAGAGGTTGAATCAAAGGGGCTGATATATTATTCAGGGAAACACCCTCTGTGCTCCAACACAACTTTGCAGTGCCTCATCCTCTAACCTCACTGCACACAAAACAAAGGAGACCATATTCCAGCTACTTTTATCCTTCCGAATTCCTTTCAATTAGTGCTGAGTCAGCTGATCCTGACACACCAGGGCGCCTTCATTCATCAGGACGGCTGCTGGTGCCATTTTTTTTAAAGACAGTGACTGATATTTTTTGTGTTATTTCATCGCCTCAGTTTGGCTAAAATGCCAGAATAAGAAGGATCATTTCTGTCATTACCTTTCTCCACACACACACACAGGGACCGTGTGTTATGAATAATTGAGGAGCGCTGCCTTGTGCAGTAGCCGCTGACGAAGCACCGAGGTTGGCACTCCTAACTACGGTGACAAAATGGTGTCGCTTAAAAAGTGACATTTAAGGCACGCTGACGCTGAGTCAGATTGTCAGACAACACACACACACACACGTCTGTCCACACTGACACAACACCAGGTCCAACTTCTGAAGTGTTGAGAGCCCCAGTGATGTTAATTTCCCAGGCTGAATGCAAATCAAGGTATGACTCTATTCTCTTGCATTACATAAATAATTGAAACATATTGTGTGTGTGGGGGGGGGGTAATGTGTTCTTTTATTTGCAGAGTCACGCCTGAGCTTTCTGATATGCTAATGAGCCTCCCTTTAAGTAATTGAGCTGTGCTTTAGGAAATCAGCCCAGGCCTAATGGTGCATTGTCTGGGGGATGATCAAAGAAACGGCAGAGATGAGGGAGAGATGTTCTCCAATGATCCACAGATGACACCGATAATGAGGCACTTGAAGGCGTTTTCAGGCGTGACGGACACTGAGGCCGTTTTAGTCACGATCCCGCCAAAGTAAGGCGATCGAATTTCATTTTCAGATTTGCCTCTCAACCTTCAATCAGATTTTTTTTTGGTGGGTGTGTGTGTGTGTGTGAGATGCCCTTCAGAGCCTCGTCCTTCGTCTCTCGCTCCCCTCCCACTCTGACCCTCAACCTCAAACCATTACAGCCCACTCCAGACTGCGGCCTCTCTGCCACCCCACCTCTCCTCCTCTCTGATTCTTGCTCAAGGGTTTCTAAATCAGGAACATCTGACACACTCGCCACCTACTCATGTGTCTCTCTGCAACTCCCCATGACCCCCCCCCTCCCCCTTACATTTGAATATTGTACACACAAATCTTCTCCTATAATACTTTATAGCTGCCCCATGTTCAAACACAACCCGTGACCACATGTACACTCAAATAATGCCAAGACAGCTGCAGTTCAAAGCTTAGCAACAGCTGTGTTCCATTGTCTGACCGGGAACTGACTGACATTTGAAGCCAGCAATGGTCGCCTTTAAATGCTTCTATTCTTTCCCTCGCCTTCCCTCTTATTTGCTCCCTCCGTCCGTCCGTCCTTCTTTGTCCTCCACTTTTCATTCCTGTGATGTTTTGGGTATCGCTGAGGTCTGCCTGGATACCGCAGTGACTCGGATTCTCACACAGTAACCGGGGGAAGCGTAGAATATGCTTCTCATTTTGCCTCCCACAGAAGGCAGACACTCAATCCAACCTCTTCACTGTCAAAAAGGCGACGGAGATATACTTGGCAAGCTGTGTTTTGCAACCCCCCCCCCCCCTTTTCCCTTCACAGTGTGTGTATGTATGTATCTTTCAAGCCCTTCATTTCCCAGAAAGGAGCACAGGATTTATGAGTGCATGAGCCGCCGCGAGCGACATCTCCAGAGAAGGATGAGTGTTTCCTGCAAACAGTTAGGAGGGGAGGGAGCCACTGCTGTGTGTGTGTAGGTGGGTGGACAGCTCCCATAGAAACACTATCCAGTAACACTTGAGGAGCGTCATCAAGGGGTGGTGTGCACTGTGTGAGCATGGACGAGGCGTCTTTCTGAGAAAAAGCCCACGAGGCTCGCAGATCTGTGATTGACAGTTAACTCTGCTGATTACTGCCCCACAGGGACAGTCCCCTGACAACAGCTGCTGCTTCAGACTCCCGCTGAACTAATACTAACTTCAGGTTCAATAAATATGTCCAAACCTGAGTTGTCAGCCTAAGCATAGTATCCAAACCCTTCTCTCTCTCTCCCCCCTCTCTCTCTCTCTCTTATTTCCAGGAACTCTTTGCAGAAACCTGACACACTGCACAATCCTGCTGAACTGACATGTATTTGCAAAGTAAAACGAGCCCTTCATCGCCGCTCTTCCTTCATCCTCCGCCACCGGGTGCGGACGTGAGGAGTAACAGTGACTTCATGGTGAGTTGTGTAAGAGCGTGGGGTGAGGCTTGAAAACCGAGCCATGTGAGACAAACAAAAGTGCTGATCTGCTGAAAAGAGAGCCAGCATTTCTGGAGGCATGCAGATACAGAACCCCCCCTACCCCACCTTCCCCACCCCCCCTGCAGAAGTCAGATGTCAGAGAGGACAGACGGACTCATCGGATGGACAGTGTGTGGTAAAAAAAAAAGTGCCAAATATAGGGGGGAGGGGTAGCTTTGGATACGGTGGAGGAGGGAGGGATCTATTCCAGTAGAGAGAGAAAGGTCGCAGTGTAAGCTGATAAAGGCAGGAGGCAGAGCTTGGGGCTGCTTCCAGGCCAGCTAGTCAGCTGACGCTTGCAGCTGTGTTTGGAACATCAATATGAGCCTTGTTCAGCCTCCCCCCTCCCTCCTCGCCCTCACTAAAACACTCTTTCTCCCTCCCTCGTCTGCTCACTCGGCATCCCCTCTCACCCCTCCTCCTCCTCTCCCCATCACGCTGTTTCCTTTTTTTTCCAGCTCTGATTTATGAAAGTAGGGCATGTGCCCATAACTGCTGCATCAAGGCACATGGCTGAGCCTCCAGAGGCACTAAGGCTCTGTTTACATCAGCCCAGACAACTGCACCGCATTGCACAATCGCCACAGGCAAGCTCTGTTATATAAACGCATGGGGCCACGTTGGCTCCGTTGTTTTTGTTTTTCCTGATTCGGCCTTTTTTTTTTTTTTTTTTAACCACCTGTAATTCCTGAACGGCACACACATCTGTCTTCCAATCTGTGGATATGTCATCATTTAGCCGAAGTCAGTCAAGCACAGAATGTGGAAAATTCATCAAGAATATTTGGATCAAGGGGCCAGGGAACAGTTCCAGGAACATCAGTGTCTGTTTAGTTTAGTGGAGGTTTTTTTGTTTTCGTCTGTTTCGCTCTTGCAAAGCACTGGAGCATGAGAACATGATAACAAAGAGGGCGACAAATGCTGTGATTTCTGCCTGAGAGCAGGCGTGTTTGTTTGGGGATGACACTCAGTCCAATATGAAGCCTCGTCAGGATCAGTTTCCATGACAACAAATCAGACTGATCAGCCAGGGGGAAGACAGAACAAATGTGTTCTTAATGAAGCACCAGCACACACGGAGCTTTTCAGCCGGAAGCAGAAGAGACCGATACTGATATGACAGTAAAAACTGCCTCATCATGCTGTGAGGCTGGGTCGAGATGATTCATGAGAAGTGAGTATGAGGAGGTCAGAGAGGAAGACAGATCCCAAACACATCACGTCACCACGTTTCTAATCATCTGCCACACAGATGGGTTTTAATGGGCGTAACCTGTTTTTGGAAACAATCTGAAAAACACGACCAGCTGCTGGTGCCACAAATCATTAACCATTCATGTAATTTACCGGCCACATTTGTGAAGATGCAGGAGTGAGTTCAGTGTGACCTTCTCTGTCTGCTGGACCAGTGCTGACTCAACAACATGGCCCGTCGCTGCAGCTCAAATTGCCTGAATCTCCTGGACTGCAAGGACATGCGATCGTTTACAGCTGAGGGCTCCGGAGCTGGACTGGTTCAGATTTTTTCTGCCTGCTGTTCGTGAGTCATCACAGGCTGCAGGCCCTCTGCGTGGTCGATGCAGGGTTCAGCACAGCCGGGACTCTGCACACTTTTTTACACAAATAAAAAAAGGAAATATTAGTGATGCCCTGCCTGCTCGCAATGCTGCACAACACACACACACACATACGTCGACACTGGCACGGTGCCGCTTTGTTTGTCTGCCGTTTCCCGGAGACTGGAACGGCTTTGAGCTGCACCCAACTATTAATATTTTCTGGCAGGAAAGTGCAGAAAGAGATGATCTTATTTTGCAGAGCGCTCACCTAAATAAACACCCCCCCCCCTTCCCCTTCATGCTTCCATTCTTTGTTGCTCGCCTCTGTCTTTGTAGAAGTCCTCGTATCCTCTGCGCACCCACCCCCTCCCAACGCCCACACTCCTCTCCTCCACTCTCATAACTCAGCTGTTACTTGGCAACATGGTCCCAGCTGGACCCAGCATCAGCCCTGTTGCTATGGCAACTGAACACACACACACGAGCAGACACGGTAAACATGTTTTTTTTTGTTTTTTTTTTATTTTGGAGGAGCGAGTGCTGTGTACATAAATGCACAATAAAACCCACATGTGTTTCCAGTGCTAAAGCATCCATCAAAGGAGGAACGCCCTGATTAATCTAAGCGGGAGTGATTGCCAGCATTATCTCATGCACCTGCTGCATCTTAATGTGGGTGTTTGTAGAAAAACGAAGGTGCCGTACAGCATGATATCCATCTGGTGCCATTAATGTTTCCTCCTCTTTCTTATTATAACCCTGGGTCACTGTACATTTAAAGTCACTCGTTGAGTGTGCAGGTCTGGGAAAAGAAACCTCATCTCCACGCTCTGGGTAACACTGCATCTGTCGTCATAGCAACCTGATCCATCATCTGCAGGGGGATCAATTGATTCATTATTGAGTGAGGCGCAACCCCCTTCTCTGCTTCCAGTTCACGTCTACTTACTCTGCCTTCAAGCATCCATTATTGACGTCTGAGCCTGCCCACTCACTGGGCTAAAGAATAGAGAGCTGTCAAGTCTCCTTCATAGAAATATAATTGAGTTTCTGCATTTTTCTCAGAAAAAAAAAACAGTGTGTTTGTTGACCTGCGTGAAAAAAAAAAAAAAGCACAGGGCCACGGTGTAAGGCAGGTAGAAAACACCATCATTTAGTACGAGATGTTCTCTTCGCTCTGTCACGTGTGTTAACACAACCAGACGCAGATCAGATCTTTTGTTTTCAAAGAGGATAAATTCAGATAAATCATCCAGAGGCTGTTCATAACATGTGGGGGGAATTAAGACATGTTCAAAGAGCATTGTTTAGGGCGTGAGGTTCTTTGTTGCACAGACAAGATGAATTAGTGTCAGATGACGCTTGAAAGAAAAGGAAGGATAAATGTAACGTGACACACATAGCCTGTTCAAAACACTGCTTTCTGGAGCAGGGCATTTATAGCTGCAGGGGAAGGCACACTTTGATTCCAGACTGTCCTCTGCACACCTAAGCAGAGCCTGCAGGCACCGCGATGGGCGGAGAGCTCCAGTTTCTCGGAAGGAAGGAAAAAAAGGAAGACAAGTGTATGTTATAGGAAAATGTGTGCTAAATGGATGATGTCAGATGCAGCACTTTGACATTTTAATGTCATCTCTCAGGGAATTACATCATTAGTCCTCTTTCCTGGCCCGGGTGAATGCTGGGAAACCTCCTAATGGATGTCAGCAAGCCATCCTTGTGAAAGAACAGAGTGGTGGGGGTAGGGAGGGTAGACAGGGTGTGGATGGTGAGGTGGTGGTGGTGGTGGTGCTAAGCTTTATTTTCCTGAGCTATGTGAGACAGAGAGAGAGAGGGAGAGAGAGAGAGGCCTCACACTGCGAGTGTCATCTGGACTAAAAGCCTTCAGTGCATTTCTGGCTACAAGATTAACTCAATCTGCGTTATCAGACAAAGTGCAATCATCTGCAGGCTCCATTTTCCACCGGGCTTCCATCCTGCCGCCGCTGACCCCAGATGACCCAACGTGTAACAACCTAGCAGCGGAGTTGTTTGTTAATTATTTCACACATTTATAATTACAGCGGCGCATTGAGTTGGCAGCCAGTGAGTCTCCACGACAACTGTGCTCCTTTCAATTTGAAAAGCTGTCAGTGTTTCCTCTGCAGCCACCCGGAGATCAGATGCTGTATCCAATAATTGATTCATTAATCATCTACAAGTCCATTAAATGTAAAGTCCAGGAATGTGGGCTTTCTGAGGGAAAGAACTTATCTGTCTGATGGACTCCCCCTGGCCTCTGTGATAATTTATGGACAGGAACACCTCAAACGAGATAAGGAAATATTTTTTTTTTTAAAGAAAGCCTTTTATATGCTAATGAATGAAGTGGTGTGGTCTGAAAACTAACAAGTTGCTCATATTTTCCTCACAGTCGCTGCAAATACACATGAACTTAGACTTTAGTTAAAATAGGTCAGACGGGAGATATTCATGTAGCTCAGTTCTCTCTGAGCGAGCTGGAGATATGTTAATGTGAGCTTGCATGACAAGATGCTGAAATATGTGGAAGAGAGGACAACAGGAAGTGTCCAGCTGTATGTCAGAGGACAGAAACACACGTGTGCTTTCTCAGCCCACGATATGAGAATGCAGCAGCCGTATGGTGGATCGGCTCAGTCTGGAAGAGGATTTGCAGGCGACTGAGAAGGATGGGAAAGAGTAGCGTGGCTCTGCAGCTTAGGTTCTCCCAACAATTGTGAGGCTAACCGGTGTTTCAAACGGATTGGGGCCAGAAATAAATCATGTTTCCAGATGGACACAAAAGGAGCTTCAGCCGCTCCGTGAGAATGAAATGTTTTGGTGTTGGACGTGGCTGCGCTCTCTGCATCATGAGGACTTTCATTTGAGAGTCAAAGCCTGACTCGTCATCATTATTTCACTGACTGCGAGCCAGTAATCTCCCTTCCCAGTTCATTGAGAAAAGCAGATTGGATGTGACAAATCCAGCCCTTCCCCCCCTCCCCGTCCAGATGACAAACATGTCAGGAATTTGCTGTGATAAGTACCGCTCACTTCATGGCTCCTTCATAGACTGGAATTGTGAGGATATGTTTCCATTCTGCTCTTCTTTGGAGGGTGAACTGACATGAAAGGATGACCCTGAAGGACCCACAACTAGCCAGACTTCTTCTTCTTTGATGCCGAACATCACACACTGCACCCCCTCACTTTTGATGCAGAAGCCACCGGTGTGTCCCTCACGCACACTGTGCCGCCATCTTTAAAGCATGCACGCAGACCGAGGGAGGTTACGTAAACAACAAAAAAACATGTAAAACAGTTCTGCATGCGCAGCCCATCATAAAAATACTGCGCATGAATGAATAACATTAAACGAGTGGGGCAGATAAGCTACCCCCCCCCCCCCCTTATGAGGTCGCCTCAGATTCAAATTTAGCTTTGCGTAGGGAATTGATGAGACACAGAGCTCAAAGCCAAAGTCTTCAAAGACCTCAGTTACACAAGATGCAAGGCGTCAAACCCACTTTGTAGTTCTCGGGTGAACGAGTGGGCTGTTGCTGCACAGAGTGATAGAGCAACAGAGTTCTGCCAGCCCAAGAAGAAGATGATAAAATGCAAAAGTTACACCAAGGTTACACCGTGTGTAAAAGAAAGCAGAGGCAGTGATCGTAGTTGGGGTTGCTCTGTCATCTTTCAAGGTTGAGGTCCCTTTTATTGTTGCCATAAAACAGAGCAGGTGTGGGAGAAAGACAAGGGAGGAGGGGACACAGAGGGAGAGACGAGCAATTCTGGAGTCTGCTTCCATGCAGACTTAGATGAAGATTGTTCTCATGTTTGTACACCTGCAACACTTAGCGTGATGCTAACTAGTACGCTTGTTTTGAAATGCTGAGTCTGTGCTTCCCATCGCTAAAACTGAGACTAAGGTGCTTCAATGACACCAGTGTCTAATTCAATGTAGACACCAAATTACAGGTGACCTTCTGTCCATGCCAGCACTGTTGCACAGATAATTTCTGCAGTTTATTTCCTACATAAGCAGCAGATGAGCTTATTTGAGTAACTCAGACCGACCTGCTAGCTTCAAGCCTTAATACAATTAACATTTTTCAGTCATCTAATTTTGGCCAGGTGGATCAACATATTTTTCAGCAGATGTTGAAACCAGTTTCACACGAATTCCAGTTTCTGTGCGTCAACCTTCTAGAAAAATCCCTGCCAGCTCTGGGCTTGTTGTGATAATGCATGTCGCATTACTACTACGTTATTATTACCCTTGCATTATTAATAGCAGTCTGCAGCAGCCTCGTATTTGTCTCGGTAAAAGTGAGAGAGCAGAGCGGAAGTAGAGGATTGCCACATTCTTGAGGAGGCCCCACATTCCCCTGAGCACCACAACAGTGTTGTTGTAGCTCATAAGGTTCCTCCACAGCCCCCCCCCCCCCCAAACCCAACCCCCCAAACCACTCCTCCTTGCCCCCCCACCCCCCCACCCCCCTTAGCTTCCTGTGCAGCAGCATGGCCGCTCAACCCTTCCCTTCCCTGCTCTGAGCTCGGTCAAGCTCCATCTCCCTCTACTGCGCCGCTCCAAATACATTATTTACACTGTCCTCCCCTCCCTTCAGCTCAGCTCCCAAGAATCAGGGCAGAGGGAAATAACACCACTGTACACCCCCCCCCCCCCCCCCACCCCGCCTCCCCCACCCGCCTCCCCTCCACCTCACCCCTCTGTCCTCCCCCACCACCACCACCCCACCTGCTCGCTCTTTTCTCACTCTGCAGGATGAAAATACTGTGCAGGGCTGGGCTGCGACAATGGGAAACTCTGTGAGGCCCCGGCCCTCCCATTAATCCCCTCTGACGTTCCTCCCGAGGGCAAGGATTTGCTACAAGTCAATGCAGGAGACCTACAGTATGCACAACAAGCCTGTCTGACTCTCTCATGATGTTCAAAGCCACAGCACCGCTTGCGAGACAGGAAAGGCAGATCAGAGAGAGAGAGAGAGAGAGAGAGAGAGAGAGAGGGGAAAAAAATAACTGTGCATAGTCTGCTTAGTTAACCCCTTCCTCACCTTCCCATTCAGTGCATGTGTCACTTCCCTCTTCTGGTTTCACTCTTTGCTTAGATCGCACAGATAACACTGACGACAGGATGAGTGTGATATTACCGTCTTTGTCCCTCTTTTTCACGACAAATTCAGGTATCAAGTCAAAACATAAAAACCACTGAGTGTAAACAGGAATTCATGTGAAGTCATGTGACACCCCTTACTTCTACCTCTGGCGGAGTGGTGCTATTGAATTTCAGCCTTATCAGAGAATGATCCAGTGATGAGGAGATAAGGAGGTTGTTTCAGGCTGACATTAGAGAGAGAATGAAGCAGTCAGAGGGTGGTTGGGTGGCTCTCCACACCCTTTAGCTCACACTCACGGGGAATGTAAACAACAGGCAGGAGAGGGAGAGGGAGAGGAGCTGCAGAAGAAGTTAAATTACCACGGGGACAGCAGCAGAGAAATGGAAAAACAGATGACAGTAAGGCATTACCCCACAGAGGAAGAGAAATCCGCCAGGATTTGTAGCCTGCTTTAAATTCACGTGATTGGCTCCACTGTTGCCTCCCCTCCCACCCAACAAACCCCCCCTCTCTTTTTTCCACCCATCCTCAGACCCTTTGAGATGGAAAAATGGGTCATCTGTATAGAAGTTAATACTCTGAGCACGTACAGTGCTGCTTTATTTTTAGGACGTGCCTTGGAAATGTTTTTTGTTTTTTTTTCTTCCCCTCTCACTGGTGAATGACACAGAAAGAGGCGGCGAGTAATTAATACACTGCATTGCTGCTTTGCTTTGCAGACAAGTGGCAACAGTCTTTGTAGCAGCCTGGACACGTCTCATATTTCTTACAGTGCAAGCTGGTAAGACACTGGCACCATGACATCAGCAGCAGCAGGACGCAGACAGCGAGCATCATCATGAAAAACATGCTCCAAAAAAAATAATAAAAATCACAGGAGGACTCCGAGGCCTCTGCGGATACCTCCGCCTTACAGCCACCGCTCAGAGGGATCTCAGATGCAAGACCGGTGCTACGTGAAGCTGCCATAGCAACCACATACAACCGAGCTATTTCTGGCCGCCTTAAACTCCCAAACACAGCTGCTCCTACATAACCAGACATGTCCGCCGGTCAGATGGCACTCAAGTGCACAAGTAATCAAGCGTTGACATTCAAACACACACAGCAATGACACAACAAAGGTCATTAGAGATGTGGCTAATTTGTTGACAGGATCTGCAGTAATGAGATGTGGAGCTCAAATTATTATAGTGATTATAATATTCCCTATGCAACACTTGACTTACTACGATCACAATCCTTGCAAAATGAACGACAAAGTCCGGTCCTGTATTATAATGTTGTGTTTTAACTATTCCTGCACATGCACTGCAATAACAGGCTCCATGTGAACATCAGAAATGAGTGTTATGAACTGTTAAATTCACTCCTCCTGAGCACACAGGCTCTAAGCTGCAGGCACGGCCATTGTTATTGCTGTCAACTGTTGTGCTCTCAGCTCTCTCTCCATTCAGTTGCCCTTCAGTGGAGGTCTGTAAAAAAAAAAAAAAGCAGCCTGGAGCAACAGTGCCCCCTGCTGCTGAACAACAGGAAGTCTCCTCACTTCAACCCCTTATTTTCCTTCTGCTGCCTGCTTCACCGGGTATGAAGAGCTGACTCATTCATACAGAGCTGGAACACAGTTTTTAAAATAATTACTGTACATTAACAGCACACATCTCACTGATGAGGTGAATATTCTACCCAGGGCGGAGGACGCTCAGCATGGTTAGTGTTACCTGTGAAAGATTTGCTGTGTCATCCTACAAAAACAACGCTGGCATGCTTTCATAGCAGTCTGGTATCCTTCAGTGACCCCTCAGCTGCCTCCAGTCTGCAGGGGACAGAGCAGGCACGAGTGTTTATTTATACCAAAAGCAAAAGCAGTGGTTCACTGCACGGAGAAGCCTGAACCTGCCCCTACTCACAGCTCGAGCCTGACCTATAGGACGGTTATTTTTCTCCTCTGCCTCCCCAAAGGGTAGATTAACGAGTCACTTCTTCTGCACACACACTCGGAGCCAGACGACTCTGCAGGCTTCTCCTTTTCCACCAAGTAGAAAAGTGGCAAGAGAGAGAGAAGAGAAAGTCTGCATGAGTTCATGGAAAACGACACAGTGTCTACCATTTAGTCTTCACCCGACATTTCTGGGCCACTGTTCATTTTTCATTCCTAATGTAGAAAAACTATCAGCGCCCCCCCAACCCCTCTCTCCCTCCCTCCTCTGCCAGCTCTGGTTTCCTGGCAACACTCGAGGTCTGCTGCCCAGGCCAGAGCTCTTACAAAAACAGCTGCAGACAGGGATAAAAATAATTACAGCTCTATTTGTCTTCCAAGAGACACACTCCCAAGCAGACCTACTCCCTTTTCTCCACGAGCTGCTCTACTTCTGCTCCCCCTGCACGCACAATTGAGCCATTCACAACAAAGACACTGAGGCTCAGTGGAGTCGTATTATAGCAGACGGGATGGAAAATGAAACACCGTACTCTGGTGACAGCAGTTCAGCCTGGTTTAGGCAACGTCCGTATTTTGTTAAGGATTCACTTTGAGGATGTTTTCTGCATTAACATCTCTGGACAATGTATTTTACATCTTGAGTATTCAAGCTTGATTTATGCCAGTAACAGCTTCCATTCAGCAAAAAAATTCTCCCCGAACAGAAACTGCCCACACTCTTGTGTTTCAACTGTAAATGCTGCAGATCTTTCCTGTGCGTTGCTACTGCCATCTACTGGCAAATGGAAGCCAAGAAACTCAAAAGTGTGTTTTCATGATTTATTTGAGGATTTTACACAGAAAAGTCTGTCCAGATGAGAAAGACTGGGATATAAAAAAAATAACCGCAGAACACGTTCAATCCACAAACAAGTCCTCAGACACACATTTCACGTTGCACCGATATGTAACAAATCATCTACATAATTTTATGACTCTCATATCAGTGCCCCCTTGCCCCAAAAACATACAGTTACAGGAATAAAAATAAATACAACAAACAAGACAGAAACATAAGCTCTGGAGGGAACGAAGGTCAGAAGGAGGAATGTGTTTCAATGTTCCCAGAAAAACGGCATTCTTTAAGCTCCAAGTGCACGAACGTAGTGGATTATTGTCTAATGTCCAATGGTTGAACTCGCTCACACATCCTCACACACACACAGCCGCAGTCAGCCATACCAAACAGCACATTAATATCAGTGTCTCAAATGCCTTTACCGAGTAGTAAAAGGATTTATTCACTCCACGTCATCTTCTGTTAATGACTGAGAGCTGATGAGTCGCTGGAAAAACACACAAAAAACATCTTTCAGAGGTTGTTCCTCACACTCAAATCACACACCTATATTGATATTGTAAGCATTTCTGTCTTAGAGGTGAAATAACCAAGAGCTACTGACACCAACTCTCAGCTTTGGATGGTTCTAAGATTGATCTCGCATCCTTTCTTGTCCCAGAGGCCACAGATTGCAACTGGGGGGTTTATTAAGGATGCAGAACTATACAAACCCCATCATCACACTGCTGATGGAAGAACTCTTGTCTCACCTGGCTGATGCTGGGCAGTTTTGTGAGCAACATCTGGAAGACTGGAGGAGGCAGCGTCTGCTGGAGTACCTGGAGGAGCTGCTGAGGCTGACCGCAGACCGCAATAGCATTGGTGAGGTGGTCTACACCTTTCTCGAATTCACCTGTTGAGAGGAGGTTAATGGAAGATACACAAGTGAGCTATGCGAGTACACAACACAGTGTTTGAAAACAGACAAAGTATTAAAACACACACATTTAGCACAGCACAGGTGGTGTCTCTGAGGACACAAAATACTGGATCACATTTTGTGTCAACAGCCAACATGATACTGACCTTGTGATAGCAGCTCTTCTCCCAGCTGGATTTCCTCCAAAAAGAATTTCTGCACAGCTTCCGCGTCCTTCAAATCAGGGAGCTTTAAAGTCAACAAACAAAGTGTGAGAAGCGCTCATTTAAGATAACAGTAAGGAGCTGCAATGAGCTGAAATCGATAGTTTTCTACTTGTCTCACCTTTGCTAGTCCGGACTTCTCACTAGAAACCGTGTGCTTTCGTCTGCCTGTGAAAAAGAAGTGACTTTAGACCGGGCTGGTATGTTTTAGTTATGCGCCCCGTGAAGCACATGGTCACAAGTTGGTGCAGCTGTAAGGTGCTGTACGTTAATCTCACGCATTACTGAGATCGCAAAGTAGCTGAAGGAATTTCAGAGCAAATGCTAACAAGTACAACGACCTCAAAAACAACATTATTGCAGTTTCTATTGAGACATTTTACTGTAGAGTCCGTGCAGTCTGTTCGCCACATGGAAGCTAACGTGCTACCGCTGCTAAGTTGCCTGTTAGCTAACAGCTAACTTCCTCTGCGTGTTTAAAAACACTTACGTTCCCGGAGCTTTTCCTTGAAGCGAGGGTCACTCCGTCGCTTTCTGTCAAAGTAAATACAGTATGCGATGAAAAGGGCTCCACATACCCCGGCTAATATCGCGCCCGACCTGCCGCTCACCATTTCTGAAACTATTGGAGGCTGAGGTGGCTAGCAGCTAGCACGCTGCAGCTGCTCAGGAAGTGCGGACAGGAAGTACGTATCTTATGACGCAAGACGTCACCTCGACGGTAAAACTTCTATTTATTCGCATAAAAAATACATTTATTGTAGTTAAATGTCATTTAAAAACAAAAACTAACTGAAATAAAATGTTATATAAAAACAAAAAAATGTAAACAAACTACCAATCGATTCACTGAATTATCAGTTAAAACTAAGTAGTTAACACAAGATGTTCCTACATAGATTAGATGTTCCTACTTTTTTTTTTTTTTTAAAAAGGTACCATAAGCCTAGAAATCTTCCAGCGGACACACTGAGTACTTCACAAACTATGGCATTTATTTCAAACAGAGGCTTCTGCTTTGCTTACATTTTTACAATAAATTACACAATGATCATCATCAGATGAGCCTAATAAATACTATTGAGCATTTTTTTTTCAATAAGCTCCATTACTTTCTCTTTATCTATGATGCAGACTGTTTTCCATATACAGATCATACAGCTTCAGCTTCAGGCCATGTACAGGTTGGAAAAAAAATAGTCCAGCTGCATCCAAAACCACCGCTCTGTCGTCTTACAAGCACAAGCTATAGAAAACAAAACGGAATACAAACTAAAGCAAACATGAAATTAAAAAAAGAAAAAGAAAAATAGAAACATAACGACTGAAACTGATGAAAGAGGCTGGACAAAACAACAACATAACTGGAACGGAAAGAAACTGAGAGAACAAGAAAGAGGAGACAAAAGGGGGGAGGAGAAACATGCTGTAACCCTCAGTATTTACACTCAAAACTACAGTTAAAACCGTAAAACTGTCTGTACAGAAAAGTACATGTTATTAACAGTGCAAGATATTAAATAGCTCGACTCAAAACACTTCTCAATATACAAATGTATAACAAAAGCATACAATTACATACAAGTGCCGAACAAAAACGTAACTTCAGGTTATCATACAGTAGGGGGGTATATACAAAGGAAACACTGGAGATGTCTTCAGAAATGTATACACATACGTCACCTTATGATATAAATGCACATTTACAATAACTCTACCTTTATTCTGGTCATAGTACAGGAAACAAAACCAAAGTGTTTTTTTTTTGGTAGGGATGAGTATGTGTGTGTCAAAAAAAAAGATGCCGAAAAAAATAAGTGTTGCTTTAATTAATGAAGCAAAAAAAAAAAAAGTAACTTGAGTAATTCACACTGCTAACTGTAAATGTCTCCTATGGCTGCCTTCAAGTGAAGTGGATCCAGTTGCAGATTTGAACATGTGATTATGAAAACATAGTTAAAAAAAAAATCAAGCAGATGGGCTTTTAAAAAGGCTGATGATCTAAAGTGATGTGACCATTGCATTCACCACCTCCATCATTGCACATTTTTTATACTGCCACACTCAACAGTAATACCCAAGATGGATGAGTATTCAGTAGTAGATTACAGGTGATCCAGTATAACCCTTAAATATCACCATACACTGATAACATCCATCATTCTCTGTCAGACTTTAGCCCTTCACTGCCTGCTCACACACAGCATTCTTCAGTCTTTTACAAAAAGGGACACGTTATTCCAGCTGAGCCTCTGACGTGAGAAGAGGATCAGGAAAAAAGAAGTCCTTTTTCAAAAGTGCCCCATGGAGAAGAACAAAAAAAGGCACTACAGTATCATTCCATATTCATCCACTGAGGCCGTCAGTGGACCTACGATGGTCACAAAACCCCATCCTTTCTCCCCTAACATGACCCGGATGCAAACTTGTACAGGACCAATGCGCCTGTAACATAAGGAGAGCATCATCACGCACATTAAAGGCCTTTTTAACGAGGGCGGGCAGAGAAATGCGGCAGCGCTACCTTTCATATGCCCTTAATGCCAATGTGGCAGTGTGCCTTTTGAATCCCCCAGAACAACGTGGTGAGCCCAGGCTGCACCACATCTAGCTGTGAGGACTGATCACTGGAAATCATCCCCTACCAATACAACGTTATCAAATGGAAAACAATTATTGCTAGCAAAAAACAATTCTTGTAAATGTTCAATCAAGAATAGCGTAAGAGACAACTCTGAATATTTTTTTTTGACAAATTTAATCCCCCTACACAATCTTCATAAAAGTGCACTTAAGTGCCATTAGCTTGCCGAGGAAACAGTTGTCAGTAAAAAATAGTGCTTGTTTGTTTTATCTTTCGTAGTCCAGTCTAGTCTGGTTTTTGTGCCCCAGTAGTTACAGTATGAAGGTTGACTTGACCGTCCTGTTGAAAGGGAATGGGGGCGGTGACCCCAGGGTGCTGGTTAAGTGCTTAGTGCGGCGGCTCCTTGCTGCGTCGTCCTGTCACCTGCACTCCACTGATACCCCAGAGTTCTGAGATGAGGAGGATGAGGATGACACCGGAGGGTCAGCCAGCGTCAGCATGACCGCCGCAGTCAGCGAGCTGGAGGACGGTGAGGAGGAAGAGGAGGAGGAGGACGCAGCCACCGTGCCTGTGGGACACAAGTTACAGTCACGTTGGAGGCATGTTGCTGCTGCAGAGGGGTCTGAAACTGCTTTACAGCATTTTATGTGTACTCCTTAGTAAATTTAGAACATCACTCACTTTCCCGTTCCTTCTTCTTCATGCGTTTACGTCGTCTGTCAATAGAGGCCACCTCGGACTTGAGGGAGAGGTAGTGGTTCCTGATGTCCTGCAGCTTCTCCTGAAGAAATGAGATCCTCTCCAGACTGTTCATCTTTTCCAGATCAGCTACCATGAAGAAAAACAAACAAACATTTCTTAGGCTCAGCAGACACACAGACATACGTGCTTATTTGACATCCTAATACTTTTGGTCTTAACAGGTTACAATCACACCTCTCTGTGACACTTACACATTTGGAAACTCCATTTGTACACACGTGCCGATCTTCCATGGGTGTCTCGGTGCTGGGCATGATCTGCGTCACCCTGCTTGTGGTACTTATGGCTCGAAAGGGGAGATCGTCCGTGACACTTGGGGACGTGGCAGCCTTCAGGTCCGACGTGTTGTTCTTTGAGGCAGTTGATTTGGCAGTGCCCTCAACAACAGACTGGTCCTCACTGTCACTGCTGTTGGCTGGAGGAAGAAAAAAGACAGCAGAGATGTAAAAGAAAATGGAGACTGAGGAGGCCAAAACCTCATTTCCTTTCCTATTTGGAATCTGTTATACAAAACCAGGAAACCAGTAAACAGAAATGCTTTGTACTGCTGCCATTCATGATGAGAAGGTGCAGAGGGTGTCAGCAGCTCTATCGGCAGCATCTTACCTGATTTCCTATTCTTTTTGGGAGGCACACCAAGGCTCTTGCGGTTTGGCTTGTGTTTCTTTGAGGCTCCACCTGTCTGTGATTCTTTCTGCCGCTTCTGACTCACAGGTGCTACAAAGACATTGCAAGGAGATAGTGAGGGAATAGGCAGACTGTGAAATGACTTGTCAGCTTGTGTTTCTTCAGTATTCCGCACTGGAAAAAAAAATGAATAATGAATTCTGTCACAGAAAAAAACTCAAAACAGACGAAGTACATTGTGTAGTATTTGTACCTTTGGATTTCTGCTCACTCTCCTGTTGGCTGCTGGTGCTCAGCTCTAGGCTGCAGCTGCTGCTACTGTTGCAGGAGAGGCTGACGTCAAACATCTTTGAGGGGGAACCAGCCCCTTCATCCTGAGGGAGCTCTTGCAGTTCCCCGCCCAGACTCTCCACCTCCACTGTGCTGCTGTCTGTCTCGCTGCGCCCACCTGTCACTTCGTCCTGTATGGGTCCTGGGGGAAGAGTGTCAGAAACCGGCTCTGAAGGCAAGGCGGGGGGTACAGGCTCTGGTGGAGAGGAAGGCTGCATTTGACCAGACTCTTCTACAGCACTGCATCCTCCTGAAGGGGACTCAGGCGTGGTGGGTGGTGTGTTGAGTACTGAGTTACTGCCACTGCTCGGAAACTCCTGAAGCTTGTCGTTGTCCATCTGCTCCTCTGAGGCGTCATCCTCCTGCCCAGCATCTGGATCGGCGCTGGTGTCATCCAGACAGGAGGGCACTGGCGGGGGAGGAGAATTCGCAGCCTCTGTGTCCGAGTCGGAGAACAACTCTTTGAGAGTCTTTTTTGGCCACTGGGCCTGGATGCTGGACCACACATCCTTCTGTCCTTTAGGGCGAACAGCTGCTCTCTCCTCAGCATTCCCAGAAGCTTTGGCCCTCTTTTCCGGAATCTCCCAGAAGGCAGCTTGTCTGCCAGCTTTGTTCTTGTCCTTCACCCCATTGTACTTCTTGGAAGGTGAACCTTTGGTTTTCGGTCGGATTCGCTCATTCTCCTCAGCCTGTGACTGAGCCAGTGCTGCACCTTCGTCATCTGAGCTGCTGCTAGACGATGCTGCCCTCTCCTCTCCAGGACCAGCCGCTCTCTCCTCCAGCTTCCTAGGAGAGCCTCCAGGTAACCAGTCAGCACTCCTGGTGTTTCTGGTCTTTGCTTTGGATTGGCTTTTCGCGGTCCTCTCTGCTGCACTGTCAGATTTCCTCTTCCTGGTGCTCGCTTCTCCCTCAAATTCCGCTTGACTCCTGCGCTTACCGACGTCTGCATTCTCTGCATTGACAGCATCCTGGCTTTTTCCTGAGACTGGAGAAGGTTTGGCTCCTTCGGAAGGGGCTTTGCCCTCCCAGCGCTCTGATATCTGCGGTGGCTCCATGGCGCCTTTTCTGAGGCTGCTACGGCAACCTGGCCCATCATCTTCATTATGTTCTCCCTCCTCGTCCTCCTGCTCATGCTCGCTTTCGTCTGTGGACATCTCAGAGGCTGAGGCAAAGACAGGGCTTGAGTTAGTTAAAGCAGGAGATCAACAGACAATAAAACACCACTTCAGAGTCAAACAGTCCTAATCTGCTGTAAGTATGCATGAGGACTACAGGCTATTGAGTGTTGCTACCTTGAAGGCCATTGAGGATAGAAGTAATTTCTATAGACTTGACTGGAGACTGCTGAGTCCCTTTGTCCTCACCCTCGTCCATCTTGGAAAAGACATCCTGACTCAGGCCACACTTGGAGCGTGGGACACGGTTAGCATTGGGCGAAGAGCCGAGGACCTCTCTGTCATTGAGCCTCTCCAACCTGTCTCGTTCCCTCTCAGCTTTGTTCTGTCAGAGTTGAACAAAAGTCAGCGATTCACTTCATTATAATCAAACCAGGTTAAAGCTGAGATGTGACAACTCTTCAGAGCCGTACCTTTATTTTTTTGCGGTGCTTTATTTTTTGGTACATTCTTATTGGCGGGGCGCACAATCTTGTCTGCTTTGATCCATTCATCATATCTAAATAAATAAAAAAAGAAACATCATGTGCAAAAAAAAAAAACAAGAGACAATTTCATCATTCAGGTCTTTGAAAAGAGCCAAGAAATATTCTCTCACACCACCCACCACAGACACCTCTACTGTCTGACCCCAACATGCTGCTGAGACACAGTACAGCCTCGACAGCAAAAAGAAGAAATCCCATGGTGTTATGTGGAAAAAGACAAACCTTCACGATGAAGAAAGAAACAATATTAACACCAACCACCACACAAATCATAATCAACAGATATCCAACAGTACCAAGGGGGGGTACTTGGGTCGTATGAAGGGGAGGAGGGGGTTATGAAAAAGTTTCACATCACACACAACAGACACAATGCAGAGAACATCCCACTGTCTTTTTATAGAGTGCTAGAGGACCACACAACAACATTGAGACAATGAAATGCTGATTGCACTAGTTAACCACTGTGTCATGGTACCCTAACACTCTACTTAACACTGCATTAACCCTGACCCACTGGGGAGGGGGGGAGAGGGTTGAGAGGTAGAGGTGAGTGTAGCAGCACTTTGGTTGGCCAGTCAGAGATCCAAAACAGAAGCAAAAAAAATCACACTGTAGAAACTGGAGATTGTTTAATCAAAAACCACTGGAGTTAAACTGGTTAGAATTCAGCCTGTCTGCGGATTTCATTTAGAGACAGACAGCTGGGGGACAGACAGACAGGGGATTCAGTCAAAACTGAGTGAGGAAGCTGAGAGGAGTGATCCACATCAGCCCAATACTCAGTTCTGTTTCTGCCACTAGATGGCCCAGTGCTCTCCATAATCAGAGTACTGACCATGGGACTGGTTTAGATGAACTGTGAGGTAGGATGTATTACTGCAGGGGACACCCATGTAGCAGTGATCCCGTGAATTTTAATTTTTTTTAAAAAATATTTTTAGGGTGGATATAGAGACGTTGTAAGTGATTTCTCCCCAGGTTCTGTCTTACCTGACGTTCCAGCCACAGTAGTGCACCAGGTAGAGCACCTCTCCCCCCTCCACGTCTGCCTCTTTCACAGTGGCCTCGTACGTCTTCAGATTGCGGCCTCGCCCATACCTCACCTGCACCTTCATCCCCGGGGGGTAACACTCAAACCCTCCCCTTCCTCCCCCTCCTGACTGCTGTCATCCCTGCAAGAAAAACAGTTCAGCACTTCCTGGCCTAGGCTCCCCCGTGGAACACCACATAACCCAATTCACAGCCCACCCACCCTCCCCCTCCCTGCCTGCTGCTACTACTACTGTAGGAGTCTCTAAATTATTTGCTCCACCCTTAGCCTACCCTCTTCCATTACAACAGTAGGGCCTCATCTGTAAAGAAACATGAGCTTCCCCTTTAGTTCTGCCTTAACTCTAGTCCAGTGTATCCTTCAACAAACTGCAGGGTAAACAACTGCATCATTAACAGTACATGGAGTATTTCAGCAAGTAAAACATTCTTTCAAAAAAGTCAATGATAATGGGAAATAACTCTACTGTTATGCTCTCTACCCCTACATCCACACATAAAACACTCGGGGGTTCTCATTCACACATGTACACGCACTGTAAGAAACAAAGCAGCCACAAGAAGGAGCTAGTGGGAAACAGGAGATATTGAAGCTGGGGGTGGGGGGCGGGGGGGAGTATACGGGTAGTGCAGGGATGGCACAAAAGGCCACAGGGGCAGGTTAGCACGGCAGCAAAGCAACAGCTTAGCAGGCGGAGCAGCAACTACAGCACTGAGAGGAAGCACGGCCGTAAGATCCAAACTTTGGGTCCACTGCCACAAAGAACATCTACGACACAGACCTCAACAAAGTCCATCACAAGCGCTCATGTTCAGAGCATGTGTGCTCCACTACTGACTGATATCTTTTCAACAAGTTGCAAAGAAGAAACTGTTGCCACCCAAAGGTAAGGGCCACACTGGGTTAATATGTTGAGAGATTTAAAAAAATAAAGAAGAAGTAGCCAATTGATGAAAACACAGTCATCGGTCCTGTTGGAGCTCCCTGAGGAGCTCTAACAGTCTCCTCCAAGCAGCTCGGAGAAGCAGTGAAACATCTAAAATGACCCGGATGACTGAAAATCATTATAAACTATTTGAAGAAGTTCTGAAGATGTTCATCTGTAGTTTCATTAGTTTTCACATCTTTCACATTAAATGCAGTAGAAGTAATTATGCAGTCTTTAACAAATTATCCAAAGCACACATTGGGTCACAGCAGTATTATGAAGCTGCAATTAAACTAAAAGTGTAAATGGAAGGCAGTGTGGCAGTGTGCATATCACTGCATAAAACTTTGCCACTGTATAATTATTTACTAAATCATAATTCTCCCACTTAGGCTGATAGAAAACCAGGATTCACTGGCTTCAAACAGTCTCTGCTGCCAGAATGAAAATGGGATGCTCACACACCACAGGTCTCATCCAGATTACAGGCTGTAAACATCAAAAAGGTTTCAGAGAAGAGCTCAGATCCGATCCGAGTGAATCTGTAAAACCTCACACTACCACATAATCTGTGAGCAGCACTCAGTGTGACAAAGCCAAAGGATCAGGAAGCTGTCATAAAGTCACTTATAAGATGGTAATCAGCACAATCATACCGTAGTGTGCCCCGCGGCAACAGGTGATAAAAACTGCACAGAGAACGACACTGAGGAGTTTAAGCAATCCTGAAATACTACAGCTACTTAGAAGTGCACCTACTGAGACCAAACGACACTGCTACCCAGAACAAAGCTACCGAAGCACAAGTTCCCTCTAAAGCACACCATCTTACAACAGGAGGGTTAATGCATCAGTGACAACACTCACACACATGGAACATTTAATAAGGCTGAACATCAAAAGCCAAAAAAAATGAGAGAAAGGACAGAAAGAGAGGCAGGAGCAGAGAGACAGAGATATCAGGAAAGGGCAGAAGCCATGTTGAGTGAGGGAGGCTCGCTATGGCCACACAATCCCAGCGAGAAAGAAAGAAGGAGAGAGAGAGAGAGAGAGAGCACTGCATGACATGCCAGGTGAAAGGTAGCAGTCAAGCTTTGGTGCTCTAAGATGTCTCTGCCAGCTGATGCCGACTAAGCCAGGAGAAATAATAATAGGACAGAGGGCAGTGGGTAAGAGCTTAGTCAGAGGAGAGATAGAGAGAGGAGAGAGGAGACACACCCCCTGCCCTCTGATTAGCAGGCAGAGGTGGATTGTGGGTATACTGTGAGTATTAGTGTCAATAAGGTCAGAAGGATCGCTGCTCCTCATCTGCTAATGGTCTCTCTACTGCCACCAAGGAAAGTGAAAACAGCAGGTCCTTTTGTCTGGTGAAGCTGTTAAATATTGAACAGTTTCACCATGTACGGACCCGGCATGGCGCTCGTGTTTGTGCCATGAGGAGTGTTTTTTTTATTAAACCACCGTGGTGGAGGGACCATCTGATCAGGCCACCTACCCAGAGTTGTCCTTGCTCTCCTGCTCCTCATCCTGCTCCTGCTTCATGTTGTCGGCTCCCAGGTGACCCATTGATGAGCCTTCATCCAGGTTGCCTTTGGGGGGCCCATCGTCTTCATCTCCGCTCTCCTTTTCCTCGGTTTTTGATGGTTCGGACTCCATTTTGTTTTGGGTCAAATCAGGTTTTTCATCCTGTGGGAGAGGATTTTTTTTTTTAGTACGAGAAATGCAGGATGTCTCAAGACAATAATTTAAAGCAAATGTGCCGTCTGAGTTTTGAGAAGAAGAAGGCACCTTGCAGACTAGGGGCTGTGCATTGCAAGGTTCCTCATCCCCCTGGGTTTTCTGCTCTTCTGAGCCGGATGATGTGGGAGCGGGTCCTCCTCCTTCCTCAGACTTCACCTCCCCTTTGGGTCCCTGCTTCAAAGGGAGGTCCATCCTGAATGTGATAGCGGTGGACGTGCAATATTCTTCGAAACCATACAAATACCTGTAAGATGACAAGTAGACAACATGTTTAATTACAGTGCTCCTGCAATGGCTTTAAACCTCATTACTGTAGAGGGGAGGGAGAGGGAAAGAGGCAACAAGCAGAAAAGTAGAAAACTGTCTGTGTTCGCGAGAAACGACTGAGCAGAGAGAAAAACTGCATTTCATAGGCTTTAGAGCTGTAGAGGGTTGTGTGTGTACGTACTTGCGGTAAGCACATTTGACATTGTAGCCAGCGGCCGAGTTGAGCACAGGGATTCCCAGATCTTGATAGACTTGTTTCCAAACAGAGCCGCTTTCAATCTGCTCAGAAACGAACACAGATGAGAAGCAAAGTCAGTCAGCATCAAACGAGCATCGAATGAAAACGACACGACAACGTGAGCTGAGTCAAAGTGGCACTCACATTGTCAAAGCCTCCCAGTTTGTGCACCAGCCTGTAAAGCTTAAAGAGGTTCAGGTTCCTGTAGCCCAGAACAGGCCGCTTGTTGATAGGAGTTCCTGAAGATGAGATAACACAAGTGAATGGAATTCATTTTCAATCACTTTTTGTGATCTTTTAAGGTCAAGAGGGAGCACTACCGCAAAATCCCACAATGTCTGTTACAAAGGTTACTAATGTCTATGAATTTTAAACCTGTACTAGCGTGAACACGCCAAAAGCGATGTTTTAAAATGGCTGCATGTTCACTAAAAATCAATTTTGCTTCCCCCCACCGACTCACCTCTGTCTTCCATGAACTTGTACAGTTGCTGCAGAAAGTTCTCCCTCTCCTCTGGGTACAGCTCCACCTCCTCCTGCAGACAGGAAACAAGACAGTTGTTAAAAAAAAAAAAAAAAAAAAAAACATTTTTTCTTTGGAAGTTGTGGGGGTTAAGAGTGTGCATGCAGTTCCTGCCTCTACCTCCTCCTCTTCACCAGTGGCATCTTCTTCCTGTTCCTCCTCATCATCCTCTTCATCCTCCTCGCTGCTAGAACTTTCCTCTTTCACTTCTGTCTTCCAGGTGCTGGGAATGATCAGCTGCTGCTGGAACTCCAAGGCTGCATCCAGCGCTGTCATACACATACAGAAAACATATTAACCACAGCCACTCTGGACTGATTGTCACTCCCTGTTTCTGTAATCTAGTACAGAGCAGCATGCTGTCAGACACTAACATGAAACTAGAGCACCCTAAATAAGGGTTCTAAACGCAAAAAAAATGATCATTTAAAAATAGAGCCAGAGAAGATGACAACAATATAAACAGACAAAAGACAGCAACATGAGAATGTGTCAGTATCTGCAGTGACGCAGAGCAGAAAAAGCATTCAGCTAGTGTCACAGGTGGGCTTTAAGTAGCATCTAACCACCTTGGCAGATGCTTTTTTTTTACGCTCTCATAACACAGAAAATACCACAGTTGTGAGTCAACCACCTGTGAATACCAAGACGGGGATAGTACAAAGCTGTTTCCCTCACTGTAATTATGAGAGAGCTGGAGCTCTGCAGCAGAAAAACGGGGGCACTATATAAAAAGCCTGGTTAGGACTTCAAATAAAAATAGACTCGACAGTGACAGGAGCTCTCCACTCTCTCTGCCATCCTTAGAACAAAAACAAAACTTCTCTTTCTTCCATCTGCCTCACTGCAACCCACTCTGTGAGCATTTTCTGCCAAGTGTATCGACACAGATGTTGGGGACTATGTTCCGTTAAATTTACTCCTTAAAGCGTTGCTTTAAACCCACCTGGTTTGAGCCCTGCGTCAGCTTTTGGAGGACAGTCGCTGTTCATCTCGCGGACGTCCTTCCGCAGCACCATGTAACTGCAAAACAAAGCAACACTGATTAAAGTGTGAACTGAAAAAAACAGCTAAAAGTACTCCCCCTATGGTCTTGTTAATTGAAACACTGACAGAAGAAAAACTGCTCCATAAATTCCTAACCTTACAGTCCAATCACAGCATTAAATCCTGAACAGACTCAACTGCATTCACAGCTACTTTCTCAGAATGTCTCCAGCAGCAGCTGGGCAAAGTGTTGGTGATTTGGCAGATAGATGGATCAGTGAAGCTTGCAAGCAGAAAGCAGTCAGAAGCTTGGCTGGTGTGCAAGTGACGATTTGCTGCAGTATCTGTAAGCAGCTGAGCTGATCTACGGACTACATTTGTCATGGAGTGAAATTTTACAGAAGCAAGTTTAAACAGATAAAAGATCCCTTACTGTAGAAAAGATAACAATACAACATATCTTAGATAGTGACACTGGTGAGTCATTAAACATACTAAACTAACCTCAGCATTAAAATATAGAGAAAGTGATCATGTGGAATTCCTGACAAATATTTTACCAGCCAAAAAAAACACAAACAACACTGAAGAAGCCACAGTTGTGCTTGCAGCAGTATGATGCTCTTGTAGTGGCTTGTTCCATTTAAATTAGGAAGCAGAAATGTTCCAGTTTCCTGGAGGAATTTTGAACTGGAACACGCCCAAGTTTCAGATGGTTAGTCAACAGTGACAACAAATTAGTTTATGATCCACTTTGTAAAGAAGCAAATGAACTCAAGAAAGTTGGATTTTGTCATAAAGATGATAAAGTGCAACTTTAACCTTGCAACAATGCATCACATATTAAAATGGGTAGCAGCATTCTTCCAGCATGTTGTGGCGAATCAGCTTGGGTGTTCCCAGCAACACAGCATCAGACTCAGCAGCAATTATAGCTCAATACTAATCTCATTTTATTGATCAGCTACAGCCACTTAATATGTCATAGGTTAGCATTTGTTGTCACTAAAGAAGAGGTCCAGGTGGGGCCGTCCTTTTATTTTTGAGGGTCTAGTTTCTGTACAATGTATAAATTCTGACCTGACAGGTGCTGTACAGCATCAGAATATCACATTTAATCCTCTTGTGCCTATGAAAGTATGTAGCAGAACTACATATGTCCACCTGATGAGAAAAGTCAGTGGATCATCAAAGTCTGCAAGCTTCGTCCTCAGAGGATTGCCAATGTACCAGCTGCACTCATTATTAATTCTGCAGCTCAGTTTTGTTTATCTTAGGGTAAAAACACACTTGTGATGATTAAACTTTCATTTTCCACGTATGCCAATATTATACAGACCAAGAAAAAGAAAATCAGTAGACACAAAGAATGGCGTCTATTTTTACTGTCACTACAGAAACCAGATCTGAAGTAAGAATAGCCACTTTGTGAAAACCTCCTCAGCCACTCTCCCCTCTGGATGTGACCTTGTTTTCCCTTGAAAATATTTTCCAAAGCCATTGTTTTTGAAGGGCCAGCCAATGGTTATCAGTAACAATACCCAACCCTCTGGAGGAAAGTGAACACACTGACCCCGGCACTGTGCTGCAGAGGTCACATACCTTATGGATGTGACCTCACTTTAAAAAAAACAAATCACACTGAGAGCAGCAAGTTAGAATAACCAGATAATAGCAGCCACTATAAATAAAAGCAGAATAACAAACTATGAAAAGTGTGTGTATGGAAAAAACAAAGTACAGTCGGAAAAGATGTAGCACTGTAGCATTAACAAGAAGAGGATGAGATCTCAGCAATAATTAAATGATTAACTTAAAATGTTTTGTTCCATCTCGGAATCACATAAATCTTCCTTCAAAAGCCTGCGATCAAACAAAAGGAGACATGCTTCACCACACATACACGCAGAACAATTATGATACACACTTTCTATTTGTTATTCCATCCACACAAACGCAGAAACTATTGGAGGAAAACAAACCTAAAAATCTCATTAACAACGACCGATTTTCTAACTTCTTACATTGCTGTTTCTTTCACCCACTCCTGTTCATTTTAGTGAAATCACAATTCAAAACAAACAGAGAGAAAAAACATGATGATAGTATTTGTAAGAAAATCCATCAAAAGGCACCCTGGTCAGAGAGGAAGTAGTTCACAAGTGTATGACTTCCACTTTTGCACTGATTTATCATTTCTTATCTCTATAATCAGCTCAGCCCTTCACCTGACTATTAGCCAAAGTACAAGTGATAAGACTTCCCGTGCTTCTTCAGCGGCAGATTAGGGGGTCACGCTGATGACTTACACAGGATATCTACTACAAAACGCATCAAGGCTGCTCTGTCATCAGTGGAATTCAAACAGACAGAAAAGTAGCAAACAGCAGATTCATTTATGTTGAGTGGGGGCTGCTTCTACCCACATACAGAAAGACTGCAGTAACAACCCACAGGCTGAGTGCAGGACTTCTACTTTCTCTTTTCAACAGACAAAACAACCCGCATGTGTGGTTGCATGCCGACGGCAGGCAGGCTGCAGGGAAGCTACACCACCTACAGTAACTTACAGCCTTTAGGACAAATAAAACAACAGCCCAGCACGGCCATGGCAGGCACACAGCATCCTGCTGAGAGGTTTCAAAAGCTGAGCTGATATTTCTTTAACTCCAGTTCATCCTTTTTAATTACACAAGATGAAGATCAGACAAAACTACATCACAATAAAAACAAACATGTGTGAATGTTGTATATGAACAATGTATGTCTTTTTGGATTAATGACCTTTGTTTACTCTTATGTATATTAATACACAAGTAGCTGAACGCATTAATCAGTCATTACATCAGGATGATGCTAATAATCATTTGAGTAACCCAGATTGACGCAACGTGGTTCAAATGTGTCTTTCGGCACATTATTAATGACTCACAATTTTCCATCCTTGAAAGAGCGGACGAAGATGTTGTCCTTCTTCACCGTCATGTCTTCGTGGCAGTCTGGAGAGATGACCTTGTTGCACAGAAACAAGAGACAGTCAAAAGGTCAGATGAAGCAGTACTCTGTGTCTGTGTGTGTGTGACAGTAAAGAGAAAATGGGTGTCAGAAGGGTGAGTGTGACTGAAGTAGTAGGAAAAGGCCACACTATTGATTGATTACAAAACATGCTGCTTATGAAACAAACCAGCAGGAGTCATGAAGAAAGATGAGTGTGGGGTGTGTACTGTGTAGTAGCCAGTGCTGCTGCTGCTGCTGGCTGGAGTTAATAAGCACAACAGTGAGAGCTGCTTCACTGCCAGGGTCGAACCCAGAGGAAGCAGCACTGCCATTACAGAGATCTTATTTCCTCCATGGCTCTGCCTGCTTGCTTCGGCTCTTGGCTTACAGGGTGGATGTTTTTTTACACTATGACTCACATTTGGTCTGTGATAGCATTTTGTCCTGTGACACATATTACTGTGGTGTCAATGCAAACACCCTGCTGACATATGCAGACTTGTTTCTTCCAACTTTATGTTTAACTAGACCCCTCGACAGCACAGAGCAACGCTTTCTCTGTTGCATGAGACATCTACCAGTGTACTACTCCACCCCTCTGCCATACGGCCACAGCGTAAACACTGACAGGCAGCTGTGTGATGTGCTTCTCTGAACTGACACAAGGAGGCAGCATGGAGCTCAGTCAACAGCCAGCCAAGAACAACAGGCGTCCTGGAGGCGGGGCGCTGCTGACTACATAGTTAAAGGGACAGCTTTCCCCACCCTCTGCCGGTCTCCCTGCTCTACTTGTAATGCTTAGGCAAACAAACAAGGCCTGTCACCATTTCATTGTGTGCTAACAGTAATTGAGAGTTAAGTGAGGGTGTAAAGAATTGGATTGAAAAAGACTGAAAACACTGATGTTCATGATGCGTTGGTGCACGTCATATTTTTTCCTTTCAGAATAAAAAGAGGGTTTTATTTCCTGAAACTCTAAAGTAGTCTGGCACTACTGCAAACAGAAATCATCTGCAACAACATGCATATTACAACATTTCATGGTAAGTAAATACTAATGTAATAACATAATCCTGCTGAGCGCTGAGGTTACATAAGGAGGCATTTTGATGAAATGGCACAATGTTGTGACTGTGCAGGAAGACCAGCAGCAGTGTTGCCTGTTTCCTTACAGTGATGAAGCAAAAGGGAAGGGAAACTATGAGCTCACCAGCGCAGGATACCACGTAGTCTTCTTCTTGTCCCCTGTGGCAACCCCCTCCACACACACCACCTTGCCAAACAGATCTTCATTCTGCCGCTGATCGCTCTCCTCTTCTTCACTGGAGGAGGATGACAATTCCTCCTCTTGGCTATGGGAAGGAAGATAACAGTTTGCTCAACACCACAGAAAGGTACAGTGGCCATACAGATGTCCAGAAACACTTTTTTTATATGTTTCGATAATAAAAAACAGCCTACTGACAACTCCACTGCTTCAGAGTAATGTATTCACTTTTGCAGAAAACACCTCCATGTCAGTAAAATAGTTTGTTTCCAGAAACCAACTTATCCTCCTTTGTACACAAAGAACAGTGGTGCTGTATAAAATGAGGAAAACCGTCATGAATGGCTCCACATAGCATGTTCATTATGTATATTAATGAGCTGAAAAGTGTGGGTCTCTTGGTAAAAGGCAGACAAAGGATATCTTTACATTTAACTGCTGTTCAGCTGGAAAAGCATCTCCATGGCACAACAAACCCTCTGTGAACCTTGTAGTCTTATCATTATGTAGCACAGTGAGACACAGGGCTCGCTCTGCTGATGAGCTCACTCATTAGGATCAGTGTATTGACGAGCCGGCTCACTCTCTGCAGTCTGCCAGTCTTCCTGATGCTGAGGCAGAGCCCTGACTGCGGCCAGCAGACAGACAGCCATGTCTCTGAGTGATCATGAAAGCAGCACCAGTAGGCAAACACATCCTCTATCCTCTTTTCTGCCTCACTAGGCCAGCTCTGAGCACAACTCCATGTATATACACACCAAAAAAAAAAGTATCTGGCACGACTCACAAGCAGTAAATCAGCCCGGCTGCTACAAGTACTACAACAACAAAAACAACTAAGCTGTGAATCAACGTCAGAAACAAAGCACTCTAACTGCTCAATTGCAGTGTTTATTAAACATATAATGACTCTTGTTGAAAGTATGTTTGAAAGTTGCCATTCTTTTATTGCTTTACCACAAAAAAGGCACCGTAGACCAAACACACTTATCCCAACAGTAGGAGGGTTGGCTTAGCTTTCCAAACAAGCAGCTTTACTCTTCCTAATTATTGGTCAATTAATGTAGCATGGTCACTGTTTAAGTCAGCTGATCATGCATACTGTCATCAGGAAGAACTGTGTGCTAAGCTAATAGGCAGCTAGCTATGACTGCACATTTAGGATACACATGAGAGAACTGTATTATCTCCTTGAACGCTCAATTACTTGAGCATTTTGGGCCAAATGCCAAAGTCTCTGTGCTCCCACAGCCAATGCATATTCAGGTGACAGATAATTATATATATTAAGGCCAGAACATCCCTGCTTCTTTGCTTTTCAGTAATCCCAATCTCTACTATAATGCTAATCCCTGTAATTCATGAGTTGAAATACAATTAGTACATGAGGAGACAACAAGTCCAAGGTGCTAAAGTGCCGCTGGGACCTTTTGAGTCAATATTGCATCAACGTTTGGAGTAATATTGACTTTTCTTTTTTGGCCACTGCAGGGGGTGTCGGAGAAAAAGATAATGTAGCCAAATGTCCTCTTTATAACACAGAGGAGGCACAATCATAGCCAGCACCAAAGAACCCTCAGCAGTTCCTATTCCCAAATGAAAACCCTGCTGTCTCACAGGAGCAGGCACATTAGAGCATGAAACACCCACTGGAACATTTGAGTCAAAAGAGTAGAGAAAACGAAGATAACATTGAGCAGAACCGTGCCATACTCATGCTGCCGTTCCAGCATGCATGCACACACAGGGGCCCAGCATGATTAAGGAGCTGGAGGAGGCGAGTACGCTCTCCTCTTCCAGGCCTCGGGGGCTCTTTATGAGGAGATGGAGATGAGAGTAAATCTTTCATTTCAACTGCTGTCAGCATACTCAGAATGGGAGAGCCTGCTCCTGATGACTGTAGATCGGTACAGAAAATCCCTCTCCACCAGTACCACAGACCTCAAATATATTAAGTTTGCTATGAGCCCTGCAGGGCATAAAAAGGCAGAGGACAGTACTTACATTGGGTTTGATCGGCGGCCGCGGTTGCCCTTCTTGCCGATGACAGGTGTGCCAAAGTGCTCTGGGTTGGTGAGAGGGAGTCTGTCGAGTGTCTGCAGAGGAGACAACACCAAAGAGCCTCGGTGTCACTTTGACAGACGGATTTACACAGCATTACACCTTGAATTCTCTTCATGGGATTTTATCAGTTACAAATGGATTCACTCAGCAAAGGAGACATGGTTTATACTTGACGGCCTTGCTGCAGTATCATTTGCATTTTTCCTGGAAATATTTCACAGCATAACTTCTAAATTCCAACATGAACCCATTCTAAAGCAGTGTATAAATGTACGCCCAAAGGAGACTGTTTGTAGGGAATACATACATTTATATATATACATACATATAAATCCCAAATGAGCATAGTTTTCCTGCTTAGCTGAGATGAAGCTGTTATAAAACTGCAGGACAGTGCTATACTTGCCTCACTCTCTGCAAAGTGACGCGCTCCTTTCAGGCAAAGAGAGGAACGCCTCAGGGTCTTCTCATCACCATCGTCAAACACTGCAGAGATGAGACAAACTATTAGGCTGCTGTATGTAGGCCAGGAGTCCACCAACACACACACACACACATCACATCACACTCGGACATACATTAGCTCCTGTCATGGTTACGAAATGTCTTCTTTGCTTTATGATACGCTGAAAACAAATTATGTTTGTGACATAGTTGTGTTAGCTAAAGCTTCAAAAAATCCTCTGCTTTATAGAGTAAACAGCAAAATGGAGATTTGTAGTTTTGAAGTAACTTTTTGAAATAATAAGAAATATCAACACTACATATAATAATAATAAAACAGTGCCTGAAGCCACACTAGGTGGCAACAATGAGGTGAAACAAATGAGGTAACATTGATTTTTTTGTTTGTTTTCCTGTCAGTGAATGAAAAGAAGAATAAAATGTTCCAAGATAAGTGTTTTCCAGACACAGAGAGCCCTGTGGGTGCTCTTCATGATGAACAGCTGCTGAGAGACTACAGACACGAGTGGCTTACTATACACTGTGTGCTCAAGATTAACTAGCACTGTAACAAGTCCTCCTGACAGAATTAGTTATTTAAAAAAAAAACAATTTTAACAATAATATTGGTCTAAATCATAACCTTTACAAATCCTAGAGTTAATCTCTTAAAGGTATATAAATGTTAATAAACCATGTGACTAAGCATGTGTGTTCCATCTGCTCTGTCTGTTCTGAGGAATCTATCGTAGTCCGTTATTGCAACATCTTGAAAGATAATGCTAAGGCAAACAAAAATACAATTTCAATGGTGCACAAACATCCTTTTTACAAGCTGGCTGAAAGGACAGTGTACAAGTCTCTAAGCGAGGAGGAAAAGCACTTCGTTATTGACTTACCAACAGTATATATACTAGCATCGGTCAGCTTATTGATTGTGGCTTCCTGGTAAACTCCATCCTGATTCTTCACCTCTACAACAGCACCCACCTGTAGGACGGATACACTGCTGTTACTTGGCACTTCCATATGCTGCTTAATATTTTCTAATGACAAATCTAATGATGTGTTAGCAAGTAATAAGATGGCCATACTGCTGCTACAACAAAATCTAATTGACTGTAATTAAATTGCAGAGCTAAAGCTTCACTGCCTGATGCTCTGCTGTTTCTACAATCACTATAAAAAAAGAGGAGCGCTGATCGAAAGGAAACAAAGCTAAAAAAAAAATGTAATCTGAACTTTGAACAAAAGGGATACACTGCTCATGGTTTGAGCCATAAAACGTACAACAATGAGAGTGTCATTAAATGCACCAGCCTCCTTCCATGCCTTCCTGCCTTACCTTTAGAGGCCCTTTGATGTTTTCATCGTGAACCTCAGCCGTGGACAGATCTGGTTTAAAGGTCACCTGGGAAAACAGGAAAGCAAAACCAAAGGAGAATCACTAATGAGAATAAACAAACAAAAACCTCCCAAAAGACCTGACCAGGCCACATCAATCATCCCGATCACAGAGGCAGCATATCCCCACGTACACTGCCGGGCTTTTACACAACACTCGACAGGTCTGATATAACAGTACACTAGTTCTACTTGTTACCAAGTGGGCAATACATGTGTGAATATTTATTACTGTGGATTGTTTCCGGTGTTGCCGAGTACCAGTCCGTATGGCAACTGTGCTGCATCTGCTGACACCAACTGGGGTGGATATCTGTTGTGACTGTTAAGGCTACACTGACCATCCCCCACTTCCCCCTCTGCTTCAGCTGGCCCACCTAAGTGAGCCATAGCAGATCATAATCTGATCATGCTGTGGTAATCTTGCATCTGCATGGTAACCTGGCTTGCACTGTGACAGAATAGACCACACACATTTTACTGTCATATCTTTTTCAAGGGGCCCATCATGTGAAAACATTTCAAAGTAGCCGGAAGCACAGCAACAGTTTAGCATTACAAATGCCCCTCCCTGCTTGACAAATCAAAATACTCACGAGCTTCCTTCTCTGATTCCTGGAGGAAATTAAAGTATCATTTTTGAGAGCATGTACAAGTGACATGGCTTCACTTTTATCAACCGTGATTTGGTTTAGAATCAACAGGGTAAGAAAAAAAGAAACGAGGCCTGCAGGTAGCAAATTCAGACAACGCTCGTGAGTCAGTTTCAAGCAGAAACAAGTCTCACTGTGAGCCCACAATCAAAACGATGAATGAAAGAAATGCACACTGCCAAAAATGTGTTGCATTTTCAAGTCAGAAAATAAGAAAGAAAAGGGAATAAAAAGCTTTCGGAGGCAGCATTTCTTCAGTGATGAAGATGGTAACATTCCTGCTCAGTGGAATAAAGGATCCTCTTTCCTCACACAGGAGGCTTTACTCCTCACAGACAGGCTGTCCTCAGCTAGAGAGCATCAACACCTGGCCACCGTGACAACCTTCTAACTGCGAGCCGGGTATCTGCAGTAACTGTAACTATATACACAAACTACGAAGTCACTTAGATTTGATAACAGATCATTTGTCTGACACAGCAACTCCTCGGAGACACGACATTTAAAAACATTGAAAATCATAGGCTGTATTTCCCTCTAAATAGCAACATGATTTGAACTTTAGTCTTAATTTATTCAAGCAAATGTGTGCAACCAGAGACCTCGGCTGTATGTGTGTGACAGCTCAGCTAAAACCCAACAGACTGCAGTTGTTTCATTTATTTGGAATCTGTATTTTCTGCTCCTGTCGCTTCAAATTAGTTAAGCCTTATACTGCTCTGATTTTACATGTGGTTTACTTCATTATTATTCTAATGAGTAATGTGGTTAAGAGATTTCAGCTGAAAATTAGCCTATTGGAACTGGCACATTACTGACTGTGAATTGTAAGTGCAACAAACTACATGCAGTTAGCTAGTATTCCAGTAAGGTGACATTTTTCTTCATGTGAACATTGTCCAACCCCTCTGTCTGCATCCTCACAGCCTTTGGCCTCTGTGAATATATTTCTGCATTAAAGGTAGGGTAGGAGATTTCATTCTGATGCACTTTTTGTTGAATTAGTGTAACTTCTCTTTACAATCCGATAGCAACCAATTAGTTCGGCAGTTTCGCTTTAAACCAATCTGACTGACTCTCACTGAGTTTTCAAAATCTCCTACCCTACCTTTAACAGAGTTTCAAGGTAGTGCTCAACTGTTCAAATTTAAGTTTCCAGAAAAAAGTGCAATCCTAAAAACTGTGGTCAGCTAGCACTCACAGCACTAGCAAATGTTTGATAAGGATTATAGCTTCTACAGCACTGTCTGCAGCACATGTGAAAGACCAGGCATCACAGCTTGATGCATTTTAGGACAATTACAGCAAACACCGAATGCCATGTCTTGTCCTTGTGTGTGTGTGTGTGTGTTGCATCCTCCAGTAATTTTTGTATAAATGTAAAATGTACTATACATGCATAACACTCTAGATCTGTTGTAAACGCCTACTCTCTGGCAGTGCTTGTTATGGTGCAGTAAGATTAGTCCGACTGCTCATACGTGTGTTGAACCTCTCACAGTGAGTGGCACTGACATGGTGCTAAATGATTTTTTACAGGTCCTCTCATGCAGATCATCATCATAAAATAAAAATGTCACGCAGATCTTTTTTACTCAAAAGGAACCAGCACTGTATGCTGCAGCCATTGGCTTTGTTAAACAAGCAGACAGGGATTAATGAACCAAAGAGCTACAGAGGAATTCATTATGGTGGAATATTCAGACTCACAACAACCGCTGAATAATTGCCATGTTTCAACATTTGTGTAACAGAGCTCACATTCACATCGCAGCTACCCAAAAACAAACCCCACACTCAGCCAATTAGTATGGTAATTAATTTATGAGTCGAGACTGTCCTATTAGCTTAATATTAGCCCACATTATTTAAGCTTTGAACATCACATGATCTACTTTGTCAGATTGTTTGTCCCTGTCCAGGAGACAAAAAGGCACGTCACTTGATGATTTCAGCTGGTATGACAGAATAGCGTAACATCACTGCTCTTTTGTCTCTTCCAGGGGGAACTACAGTGCATTGACACAGTGAAAAAGCCAGCATCCAATCTTTGTTCCACCCACACACTCCAGCAGAACGAGAGACAAGCGATCTGTCTCTATTGTATTATCCAGATGCTCCGGCCCCACTGGGAAATGAGATACTGTACTACGTGTATCAGGCAATGCCTTCATCAGCGCAGTATAAAAGCAAATGGAGACAGCAGTGGCACTGTCCCCGCCAAAAAGCACGGATGCAGTGGTTGACAAGGACGCCTGAGGATGTGATGGGTACCTGGTGAGCTAGGCCAGACCTTGCATCTGTCACAACTGGGACCCTGATCAGTGTTTCGAATGTATGAGCAGTACTAACAATGTAAAGCAGGTGGCAGAGCCTCCGTGGGTGATCAACACAGCTGGATTTTTTGAGACAAAAATCACTTAATTACGCTCTAATCCTAGTTTGATTATGGCTGGCTCTAATATGTAATTCACCTTCTAATCATTCCAACAATCCAGTCTCTAAAAGGAACATTTTGAAGAATATCTTTTAAACGTTGCCATCTCCAAACTGACAGCTCTGATTGTACAATAAAGCAGAGCTGTGTGATCGTGATCATCATTCACACAAAGACAGATGCCACTCGCTCAGCCGCAATCCCCTTCATACACAGCACACACACAGACAGACAATTAATTTTTAATGTTGGATCATGAGCACTTTGTAATATGACTTACCTTGGCCTTGACTAGTCTCTTGGCAGTCTTAATCTTGGCTTCACAGAAAGCCCCTCGGTATTTGGCGCTTACATCCGTCCCTACTGTCAGGTAAGGGGGCTCCTCCAGAGTCTGAAGAAATAAAGCAGCAAAAAAAGAAGTGAGTTCAAAGCCTTGTGATATGTTTTTATATATATATAGCTTCCTGACACAGGTGTATTCTCAAAGCTAGGGCACGAAGAGACACATACAAGCGTAACGCAGTTGAGGCCAGCACCACAAAAACCCACCCGGCTCAGTGATTCATCCATGGAAAACACATACCATCTGCTCTGGGTATTGGAAAACAAGCCTCTGAGGGAGCAAACAAAAAGGCCACTTCACTACGGCTTTGAGGACTACAAAAAAGAAGCTATCCGAAACACATAGCACCATCTTGTGTCATCGCTGGATGTTTATCAAACCTTTTCTCCCCCTTCAAGAACAGATTTGCAGAGGCTAGGGTACACAGAGAAAACTGAATTTGTCTGTGTGGAAAGGGGGGGGGGTGATGATGTTTGTGGTTCATGTAGTATGGAGAGGAATTTACAGAGGGTGTTTTATGAAGACTTGAGAAATGGCCTAATCCAACACTGGTATATTTAGACATGTTTCCAGAATAAGGCCCAAAGTGGGCCACAGTCCCTGCTACATCTACAAGCAAGAGTGACTTTAGAAAAAAAAACAGCAGCCCTTCTTCACTACAAATCTGCCTTCAAATCATCTTTCTCTGAATGAAAGTGCATCAATACCCAGCGGAATGAGCACACTCAGTAGTAACAAGAACAATTTACCACCACGCTCAGTAAAAAATTCACAATAAAAGATAGTTTTGTAATTTTTTTATTTGGTCCTTGTGCCTTTTAAATTTCATACTACAAGCTCAGAGTAGAGAACTCCATTTTTCTCTTTAATTTTCTGCACTTTGAGAGATACAAACCAAATAAATAAACTGTGGGGGCTGTTCATAACAGTTGTTCATTGTTCCCATGAGGAGAGCACAGAGAGTACAGGGCTAAAAACTACACCAGCGGTTAGCAGCACTTGAAGCGATGAAGAGGAACTAATCACTGACACCAGCTGCTGTAGGCCTCTGTGGCACATACTTATGTCATTTTACTAGACCAACGTCAAAACAATACATTACAACACTGATCTGCTCTAATCAGGGTGTTTAACCCATTGGGCCCCGAGTACACCATCTGACAAAATGACCTATTGCCTTTGTGTAAACACTATCTTAACATATTGAGGTAACCAAAACCTGGGGTGACATGAATAAAATAAACAGGTTTATGAAGGTGTTCCATATTCACGTTGTGAATCAGATGAGCTGAGCACAGCTGCTGCAGGGACGAACACACAGAAAACAGCTTTGCCTCCTTTTCAACGTTTTGCAGGTGCACAATGTGTCTTAAGTACTAACACTGGTTGAATGCTGCTTTTGAGTGTGTGCAATTTGCTCAGAGGAGGTTCCTGCTACCATCTCAGTCTGGCTAAGCAACATTATGAAAACAAACGGGAAACAATTAGAGAAATGATGTGACAGAGGCTACATTTTCACAGTTTTAATTACGTCTATTGGTTTTAATGTGCTCCTGGGTTAGAAATAGCAGCCCAGCTGTATCAGGAGGGGATCTGTTTATGTTTGGTTAGATTAAACAATAGGTCAGTGGCTCGGTTAGTGGGTTTCATCTGAACAAGTCGCCAGCTAAAGAGGAGAAGGGTATCAATGCCATGCCAAACAGAACAGGGGAAACATAGACAGCCTCACAACTGCTGAATGCTAACAACAAACCACATGAACAGAGAACACACATGTAGTAATGGGGAAATTAATTACCTTATTTACATTTGTAAGGGTGAACTCATAGCTCAGCAATCCTGGTCCAAATAATAACATTCTTCTTTGGTCTGAGTCAACCAAATTAAAAGGTGTGAACAATCCTCCAAAACTCACAATAATAACATAATTACTCCGAGTCATTGCTGCAATGCTAATAATCCAAAAAATGAAATTAATAAATAAAACTATTTCACATCTTTCCTTTCATTACAACTAAATAAAACTATTTCATGATTTCTACTTCCACAACACCTACAGCAGTGAAAACATGTTGGTCTGACTACAAAGCAAAAAACAAGCAAACAGGTGTTACAGTAATAGCCAGGTAATTTTTAATTCAGGAGAACTCAAATCTGTCTCCAAAAGGAACGCTCCGCTTGATATCAAAGCCGACACAGTCTGTGCACCTAAAATAAAAATGTTTGGTTGCTAAGTGTAATCTAATTTGTTAGGGGTGAACCATATGTTGACTTAAAAGTAGTAAATGTGGGATTTTTATCATACAGTTACACACTTATGCCCACATTTATGAGGTTCATTAAAAAGGACACGCAATTAAAAGACCTCTAGCAGCAAAGGTCAGGTCTACCAAAAGCAATATAAAATAAAAATATAAAGAAGCACGTTAATGGACTGTCAAACTGTAACTTCTGCTTGTCACTGTCAAACCAGGACAGGGTGCCTCACCTCCCAGTGTCTCTGGGATTCTGACAGATGGGATTCAGGGCCCAGAGTCCAGTGCTCTTCAGCCTTCCCACCTCTCAGATAAACACCTCATTAGTCTTTAGTGCAGTCTGGCCTGAGCATCGGCTGCCCTAGCCAACACCGAGTTTACATGACGCTGCAGCCATTTCACTGGCAGACCAACTCTTGTCAGTCACGGCTGCAACACAAAGCCCGACTGCTGCTGTCTGCTCCTCTTTCATACCAACACTAGTCTCCTTTTGCTCCCTCTGCTCTCAGCTGGTTTTCAAAAGTGGAGTCATAGTTGGGAGTTAGACAGGGCAGCTTGGGTTATCTTGACAGCTGTGGCAGCCAAATGTCCGCAACCTAACAAGGCAGCAGTAATAACACACTACTGAGGACTGAATTACACTTGTCATGCTCACATGCCTACACAAATAGAGAACAGTTTGTTGCCTTCCACTGATAAACCCCCCACCTCCCAGTATTCTACTAAAACTATGACAGAAGATTCCATTCCTAGGATTAGATTGTTATTTAGCCTACAGCTGTCTGGAAAAACAGACTACTTTTTTTTTTATTTTCACTGCTTCTGCCAGTGCTAAATGACGGACAATGTTTTCCCCTGCTCAGAAGAACAACTAATCAAGATGACTAAGCTCAGGGAGGCGGAATTCCTGTGCCTCTGGGATGTATAACATCCTCTCGCCGACTTAAAATAACGTCAGGGGCCTAATAAACTGCTCTCATCTAAAATGTATCCATTAAAATGAGTATTTATTACTTCACATCAGCTACTACATGCAAAAAACAGCAGCAATACAATGGAGACCAGCTTTCTGGATATTCAGCTAAGTGCTACTGATGTTGAAAACACTCTCCTGGCACATGTGCTTGATTAAACACATACAAATATGACTTGGCATGAGGGTGGACAAAACACACCTGCAGCTGGCGTTTAAGGACTTAAGCTCAGCACCTCCATTAAAGTAAGGAGGTCACATCTGACGGAAAACATACATCACCCTTATACCCATAAGCCCCCACAGAACATGCAAAGAAATCTGAATTCATTTCAGCTTTACCAAAACAAAACTTCCTGGGGTGACACAGGCAGCAGCAAAATGAGATCAGTTTCTGCCCAATAAAAGAATCTCAGGTCATGAAAAATTTAGCAGCAGCCTCTGTGGTTGCTGCTGCTTATAGTGCAGTTCTTGGACAGCCTGAGTTACGACAGCATTTTTAATTCCACATCTCAGGAAAAAAGGCACTTCCTATCAAACTATCCAAAATGTTAAAGTTGCAGTACTGAAGGCTCGGTTTAGCAGACTACATGTGAAGTTACTGCATTGCAATTATTAGCCAAACTCAGTATTCATGTATGTTTGTGTGCTTTAATTTGCACTAGAATGCATTATGATGCATGCTCATATTCAGTTGTACCAGGAAAGTATGACCTAACGCTCAAATTAAAATTAACACACAACAAACTGATTACACTAATTTTAAGAATTGCAGTGAATTAGTGTCTGCATTGACCAAACCAAAATGTGTACATCCGGCGATTATGCAGCATTATTGAAATATAATAAACAATGGTTTTTGACCCAATATATTGTGCCATAATGAATAGGCCTGTAGGGCGAACAAAGGAACATGCAAGAGGCATGCAGGGAAGAATTAAGCTGCCTCCCAGCCTAGCTCACACGTACAATAATCCTGCTGTGAATCACCTCTTTGTCCAAACCAGAGTCACCGCAATTCCAGTGACTGGTGCTTCAGCAGGAGTTGCCTTGGCAATGCCATGGCAGCTTTAAACAAGAGAAAAACTACAGTCTTAGTACCATTGTTTCTGCACCTATTGCTCAAAATATAGGGCAGTCAACAGCATGACCAACAATTAACCAACTATTCTTTATTAAGTGTATGGAATTCAGCATCCGAATTAAGATTAACAATATTTAGATGGAGTTAATTCACTGATCCATACATTGTCTTGACCAAATATATGTCCATGGTGAACTTGTTTTTTGATACTGCAACCTCAGTATGGCATTTACATGTTAATTTTGTACTAATATTTTATTTTCTACGGCTTCATCACTCAACACTGAAGCAATACTAAAATCTTTACCTGCAGAATAACAGAGTGGAAAAGTTTCCTCTTCACATTAAGTATATATTTTACAGCTCTACAGATAGCCTTATTACATATTTAGCACATCCCTATTCACCTTTCAAGTTTTATTTCAACAAAGTAATTTGTTACCAGACAGGGACACATTAGGAAGTCTAGAGTATCAGACCTGCTGAGGTCTTCCTCCCAAATGCATAAATATGTGTCATATTAGCCCAGCATCACATGTCATTAATCATCACTGTGGCAGCTGAAACCTCTCTAACTCAATAAAACAGGCTTTGCTCTCACACAAAATCAATTTTATTACAAACGGCTTTGATCAAAAGCTGTGTGGACAATCACTGTTTAACGCAAAAGACCAACTGTGACCAGCAACTGAAATTAAAAGGACCACTCAGCTGATATGAAAAAGTTTACAAGCCACAGATTTAAAAAAAAAAGATCCTAGATTCCTCATAGTACAATTCAATATGATCTATCTTTAGACCTCCCCTGCCTCTTTAGTAAACCCTCACACATCCATGTTTTGTTTTAAGTTACAAAATTTGAAGATAGGTTATTAAAAAAATACATGGAAGGCTTTTTTCCCCAGAGAAGACCTTAGGAAACTGTTTGCATATGCTAGAAGGTGCTCCAAATTAACTAAGACTCCAACGCCAACAAAGTCATACAGACAAGTCAAGGTCTTGTCTGTTGGTAATTTTTGGCCACTTATTGAAAGCACAGCTGTTACGGGACATAGTTATAATTTTATAAATGAATGGATGTCAGATGTATGTCATGGTAATGTTAAGAGTGTGCTTGAATTTGCAATGGTAAAACACCTAATCTGACCCTGAACTGCAGCTAGGCCACCAGAGTCACAAAGAATGCGGAAACCAGAGTGCACCAACCAGATTACATAATGTAAGGGCTTTCTGTATTCCGGCTTACGCAAAAGGCCTTTGTGTGATATTAAGAATTCAAACATAAAACACATTTGAAGAAGCTTTTAATGTTCAGAGCAATTTATCCAGCAAAGAGTGTTAAGCACTGTGTACAGCTGCTGAGGAAAGGCTGTGACATGAAATGCGAAAAGTGTACATAATGAAAAATTGGCCTAGTTACAGAGCAATTTACAGTTGAGCAGATGCTCCTACACAGAGCAGTGAATTAAGTGAGCACTCCTCCAACATCAATAGAGCCTGAAAACTTAAAGAGTACGAGGAAAACAGCAAATGACGCATCATTAAACTAAAAAAAAAAAACGTCAACGTGACAACGTCATTGAGAAAACGCAAGTGTAAAACATACAACAACAAAAAACATCATCTAATATAAGCCTCCAGCTGGCTTGGACAACAGCAACAACAACAAAATGGTGATAGGCACCAACAGCAACACCTTTAATTATTTTTCATATTATTATATTATTCAAACAGGAAAACGGAAAGCAGAGCTTGCCTAAGGTGTGGATTAGGTGATATCTGTGAGTCATATTATTGAAATGTACTCCTAATCATGGCAATCAGAATTCCACTGCCTTCCTGTGACACAAACAATTCATTACATAATCTCAACAAACCATCCAGTAGTTTACGTCAGCATTACACGAAGGACGAGTATGAAACGGTTTGGACGAAAGACGAAACCTGCCGCGGTTCCTTCCCTCACATGAAAGGTAATTAGTTTCACATGCCATAATGCTTTTGGTTTCTTTTTAATTGGATACTTTGATAGACTGTTGACATGTCTATTAGTGGGTGGTGGTATAGTGTGATTAGTCACAATAAGCAGAACCCCATTAGGGGGTAAAGTGACAGACTACAAATCATTACCGAAGCAGCTTTTAATGTGTCCACCACCACTTGTCAAAGTGTTCACATTTTCTACTTGCTCTATTTTCTTTTTTCGCCACAATGCTTTTATGCTAAATATCACAGTGGCCATGAGGGCCCAACGGACTGCCACTTTCATGAAAATGAACAAAATGCCAACACAGTTAAAAAGCCTCTTTGCCAATTTGACATCATATGAGCAACACAAGCAAACACAGAAATGCACAGTAGCATTTCCAAGGATCTTTAACAGCAGCTGGGGAACACCTGTTTGATGCTTTTTGTCTTTTAAGGCGACTGAAGTGCACCAGTCCTTGCTAGCGCTGGAAATTATTTTTGTTTTTTTTCCTTTTTAACATATTTTGGCTTTTGTTTATTATTAGCTTACCAATTCAAGTGATCTAATGGGGTCCCACATTTTAGTGACCCTGAAAACATTTTATTTTGTTTACACGACTTTCCAACAGTTCAAAATTTGGTTGTGTTGTGAAAAGATAGACTACTTTATTGATCCCGCAGGGGGAATGGGGGAAATTGTTACTAAATTATTTATAATATATTAGGGCTGTGTATTGGCAAGAATCTGGTGATACGATACATATCACAATACACGTCACAATACAATACGATATACGATATATCCCGATACTGTAACAAAGGCGGTATATATTGCGATTTTATATATATATATATATATATATATATATATATATATATATATATATATATATATATATATATATATATATATATATATATATATATATTTTTAAGAGTATGGAAAGCCTCATCTGAATACTAGTAATACATATTTCACAAGAACAAAATGTTTAATTATAATTACTTTAATTATAAGAAGATTGCAGAATGCAACTGTATCTCACATTCAAGTTGTTTTTATGCTGAAAGAGACAAGCGTGCACCACAAAAGTAAGATGTTGAAATTATTATTAATAATAAATAAAAAATCGAATTGGCCACAACTTAAATCGATACCAGTATCTCCAAATAAAAAAAATTGCGATATTTCACAGAATCGATTTTTTCTTACACCCCTATAATATATATATAAATGAAAAAATGTGCATGTATAAATCTCTTTCCAAAGCCCTTGTACATTAATTTAAAAGTGAAATAACTCACATGCTAACAAATGGCAAGTTAAGACACCAAAGCCTGAAGGCACAACAACAATCAAACTGTGATCCACTCAAACTCCAGGATTAAATAACATATTTTCCAAACAACACTGACAGCTTAGTTTCTGACTATTTCATAAATCCCACGGCTCATTTGCTCTGTTTATACTTCTATACATGCATTACACACCTTTAGCACACATTTATCACAGCACATCCAGACCACAGCTCAGGATATATTCAACAACAAAGCATATCAGCAGGAACGACAGTTCACAGTTTGTGTTTGCAAATACAACCGAAGCCACTGGAAACTCAATATCACGCATATCAAAAAGATTTATTACTCTGGCCTCTGCCCGGGCATACTTTCTTCTCTGTGTTCCAACAAGACTTTAAAAAATTACATGCTGCAATTATTGACACTAGAAAAACAAATGGGATGAAGCATATCAAATAACATGTAATGTGTGTTAAATTAATCAAGTTAAAGCTTGTTTATATAATATCTGAATGAGCTACACAAGTAGTAGTGAGCTCACTGTGGGTTCCCTGTGGTGTTGAACACATGCACACACACAAAAAAAAATGAATGAATGAATGAATGAATGAATGAACATACCTTCATCTCTCTATGAGTCCTCTAGGTGCCCAGTGTAAAGAAAGACAGTCTGAAAACAGAGGGGGGAAGAAGCTGTTAGGCATTACAGAGAGTGCCAACTTCAGTCTGCCACAACAAGACACGATTATGTTATGATGACATCACTTCTTCTGCTACACTGCTGGATGCCATGAAAAAAGCTGGGCGGCAGACACACACACACACACACACTTTTTACATGGCTTGGAAAGAAACAGTTTGCAAAGGCTGCAGTGTCTTTAACTCTGATTTGTTCAAGATGGGTAAAAGGGGAAAGAGAAGGGTGTGTGTGTGTGTGCTGAGCTTTAGAGCCACATTCCCCCTCCTTAAAAAATGTGTTGCAAAGTAAACCGTGGAAGGCTGATCACTCATTCGCAGAGCCCTCAAAGCCGTTTATGTAATGCCCTGTGTACTGCTGTCAGTCAGTCAGTCAGTCAGTCAACCAGCCTGCGAAGGGCGAGAAAGACAGACTTCCTCTGCACATATGCACGGATAATATCGCCGTTTAAGGTGAAGTGGTGGCCGCTGAGTGTGTGTGTGTGCCGCACGGTGCTCAGCTCTCTGGCAGCGTGGTGGTGGTGGTGGTGGTGTTGGTGTGCCTGCCGTCTGCACCAACACTACAGCAGAGGGGTGACGCCATTTCTGTAGCTGATAGTCGGCTTAAAAAAGAGAACACTTCCGCGCACAAACACCGCGGATTGCGGGGACGTGTAGCAGCAAATTCACCTGCCCATGTCAGAGCCATTTCTCTCTTGGGGGGCGGGTGGGGAGTGGGGGTTTTGTTTTGCAGGAAAACTGCTCAGAGACCGTTCATTTTCGTTTCGCGACTCTCTCTCTCTCTCTCTCCCCCCACCATGTCTCGGTGCGCCGCTCTCTCTCTCTGCAGAGAGAGAGTACACTCGACAGCAAAAATAGAGCGATAATAACACTGCTAACGGGGCACAGCCACCAAATCAGACCCCTACAGAAACGTCATAATAAAGACGTGTCGCAGTGAAGTTGAACTAAGTGAGGATGCGTGGTGCAAGCCGATTTTGAAAAGTCACTTTCTTTCTTTAGTTCTTCACAAAATGTTCCTAGTTATCGACTAGTCTGGCATTTCGCTGACTGTTCACTGAGTGAGGTTTGCTCCTGACAAAGAAACAAGTCGACGGATCGGTTCGCAACAAGGTCAAGCTCGAGGAAAGACTTTGCAGCGCATCCACATCGTCTTCATTCCACCACCAACCACCACCAACCACCACAAACATTGTTTTATTGTTTTAACCAGAAGACAAGGTCGCAGCCCTCAATTCGTGGCTCTCGGTCGCGGAGAACACAATGTCATCCGCCCCAGACTGCTCGCCACACCAAGCCGCTGCAAGTGACTGACTGATCACCACCACCACCACCAAAAATACAGACTCGATTGTCTTTCGCCCTCCTTAAAGCGTCGAGCCCATTTAAACCCTCAGTTTGTCTGAGGCGTTGTTGGCAGTTACGGAAATGTACAAAAATTACTGGTCACGCACACACACAACATTGGGAATAACTCCTCTTTAGTAGAGGGGAAAATAGTCCACCTCGGATCTGATCAAACGGTTGAGCTGCTTCATACAAGGTAGCCCATCTGGTCCATCCTACACTGGAACAAGTCAATCGTTTGCAGCTAACGATAGTGTTTGCAAAAAAAACAAAAAAAAACGCCTGACAGCGCAGTTTACCTGTTAAACACCGTTTGATCGCTGGTCAACAAATCACATCCTGCAGCGATGTCAAAGCTTGTACAAGTCGCACAATTGTTTCGCCGTCGTAATATCACTTTTGACGGAACACCATGACAGGCGCTGCTCGACGACGACAACCTCCCCGAGGATTCCTCCGCTCAACACAACACTACACAACACTCCGCTTGCTTGTACCTCCAGCAGCAGCAGCAGCAGCAGCAGCACACTTGAAACTATTCCACCTCGGAGTGGCATAACCTTTCGGCAGTGTGCTCATCAGCTTAATTTGGCTAGCTGCAGCATAACTTTGTTATCGAGCTAACCAAGTTTTTTGTCCTCAGTCGTCAGCTTTTTTTCGCCATCCAGCCGCCCAATTCATTCATTCAACCCAGACCACCCCTAAACATAACACTGCTTTAGTTAACAAGTTAGCTAACGTCAAGGATGGCTTGGTAGCAGCAGGGAAGCAAGCTAGTAACAAAAAAAAATGTTCAAAATAGCGATGGCTTTGACGAACAAAAGCAGGCTTACCTCTGCTGTCAAGTTGAGAAACACTCGTGTTTTTCGACGAAAGTGAATTAGTAATCCATAGGAACATTTATGTAAAAAAAATTGACAGGTTTTAACGTCGTCTGTTGGCCCCCGGTTGATGTTGGATGCGGATGGGTAAAAGTCGTTTTCGCAGAGAGCTGCTGTTTGCCTTGTTGAGTAGCTCCTCTAGCCTAGCTCTTTCTGTGATCACAACGCCCCCCCCGCCTCCTGAGAATGATTGACAGACCTGTTAAGTCCCGCCTCTGTCAAAACTACGCTCTTCCATAGGTTGTCAGCGTAAAGAGGAAATCCTTAACAGCATGTGATTGGTTGAGCTGGGAGAAAAATATCTATGGTAAAGTGTGTGAGTAATCCTACTGGGTGGTTGTCACAATACAGAGAGAAAAAAAAAAAATCATGAAAAACTACAACCCCCAGTACTGGGAACACAATAGTGCGTTCGATATGTACTACAGGCTCACCCCGGCTTTCGGAGAGGCGTCGTCAAATACATAGGAGGCTTTTTACCGGTCAGTGCAGAGATGTTACTGCAACACGCATTGTGAAAGGCAGCCATGTTGAATTACCTATCAACTCTGCGCCTGCTCTGTAACGCACCCGAGGCATATATATGTAGCTCATCTTAACTAGCTTGTCTTGAAAATTGCCTGTTCAGTGCGTCGCACTTAAAACATTAGCCTAGCATAGCATCAGGTGAATCAAACCATGAGAACAGGGGGCCTAAAAATGATATGAAAGCGTGGACGTGGCATTCGTATCGTGTGCCTTACTCAACCAGCGTGGACGTGGATGGTTTTAATTTTTTAGAAAAGAAAGAAAGAAATGCCTAACGGTGGTATACCGGCGCGTTTACGTTAGCTTGCTAATGCTAGCTAACGAGCCGTTTGGCTAACCGGAACACGGGACCTGTTAGTCAGCAGACTGTGAGACAGCAGCCAAGGTGGGTGGAGTTAAGACTGTGTAACAAGCCAGATGTCACAGTAACATTGTGTTGTGTGTACATCCCAGCAGTAAACATATAATTTACAAATCATATATGCTTATTTTTATTTTGAATGTTATATAGCGGAAACGTTAACTTGCAACGATTCATATACTACATAATAATACATTTTTATTAGGTTCAAACTCATAACATTCTAACCTATAAGTGTGCAATAGATACTGAGGTTACTGAGAAATTGGAAATTGACATAATATTTAATGACCTATTTTTGTGCTTTTAATGTTTGCTGCTAGGTGCTGATAAGGTTAAGATAACAAAAGTTTATTTGTAAGTGGTACAGTGTCAACCTAGCATAATATTAATTAAAAAAATGCAACTTTAAATAATTTTGTGGGGACTGTGAGGAACATTATGTTTTTATTGTAGGAAGGTTTTGTAGAGGGATTGTCTTGTCTAGTGTTCATGGGCAATCATGTGATCTGTGTGTCTCCATGCACAAAGGGGGGTTCCTGTTCTTGGTCATGTGTTTGACTTTAGACATGCATTTTAACTATAAACCTATACAAAAAATATATTCATATCACATTTCTCTGTGTATTTACTGTGTCTCATTTATGTTACTATTTATAGAAAAATATAACAGCTGGGTTGACATGTCCCCCACAGTGTGATACCTACACTGTGCCTCTGTAGGAGAATTTTGGAGTTATGTGTCTCTGCTACACAAGATGGCCATAAAGTCTGACATTGTTCTTGTCATGTCAACACATTCCTTTTTGCAGTTTCTTGTACTAAGATTATGTCTACACACCACTTGCTCCCCAATCTGTCAGTCAAGACTTTTTAAGTTTGGTGCGGCAAAATAACAGACACAAGTAAAACCAAGATGAGCATTGCACAGACATCCATAGATTTATGCCTCTTTTTACTGCTTTTATTTAATCGAATTCATACCAAACCTTTTTACCATTAACAAATCAATAATTACATTGTTATTTCTCTAAGCTAATGCTTAATCACTCTTAAACTAAAAAGTGACTGGTTCTTGTGGCTTTGATTAGCTGCTCCATTAGATCAGAAAGTCACATGTGAACTCTTACATTATTTACAGTCAGGGAAAAAACTATTTGAACCTCTTCTGATTTTGTAAGTTTGCCCACTAACAAAGAAATGATCAGTCTGTAATTTCAATGGTAGGTTTATTTGAACTGTGAGAGACAGAACATTAACAAATCCAGAAAAATGCTTCTTAAAAAGTTATACTTTAATTTGCATTTTCATGAATGAAATAATCTAGCTCCCAGGTGTCATTTATTCCGGTAACAAGCTGACATTGGTAGCCCTTTCAGCTCGTTACCTGTATAAAAGACACCTGTCCACAGAAGCAATCAATCAATCCAGATTCCAAACTCTTCACCATGGACAAGACCAAAGAGCTTTCCAAGGAAGCCATTATGTAACACATTATGACGTGAAGGACTGAAATCTGCAGTGCTCAGGAAATGTACAGGCCCGTATGAAGTTTGCTACTGAAAGTGTTTTGGTCAGATGAGACCAAAATCCAGCTTTTTGGCATCAACTCAACTCACTGTGTTTGGAGGAGGATGAATGCTGCCTATGACAACAAGATGACAGGACAACTGCACTGCATCAAAGGGAGGATGGATGGGGCCATCAAATCTTGGAGGGTGCTTAAGGTTCAAGTTGCCAAATATCAGCCACGAAACATTAATGACTTGGACAGGATGTGCAAAGAGGGGTGGGAGAAAATATATGTGCAAACATTGTGGCCAAAAAATGTCTGACCACTGTGATGGCCAACAAACGTTTTGCCACCAAGTTTGTAATTGTAACCTGGACAAGCATCTCTTCATCTCATGGTCGCATCATCTTTAACATGTTTTTATGTTTTTTTCCTCATTTCCTCTATTATAGATTATTGTAGCCTAGAAGCAATGGACAGTGACTCTGAGGCCACCTCAGACCGAATTCTGCTGGAGCCATACAAATACTTGTTGCAGCTGCCAGGTAAGTCATCAAGTCTTTAAGTTAGACACTTTCTCTCAGACTACTCTGCCGGAGTTTCTTCTGGCTTATTTAATGAATAAAATAACTGAATGATAACTGAAAACATAATCATTGCATGCACTCAGTTCCTTCACTGCAGAAATGATCCAGGAAGAAAATCTATCATCTAAGAATTACAGGTTTCACAATGCTCTCTGAAAGGTGAGACGAGAGATGAAAAAGGATAACTGAGAAAATTACCCTGACTCCAGAGCTGGACGGCAACATGCGAGTCTGTGTCTTATACACAAGACACCGTAATGTTGGTCCTACTGTTTTGTATATGTCTCTTTTTATGAATTAAGGCTTCAGTGATGGAAAAACTCACATGTTTAATTTTTAACAACTTATAAAAAACTAATTTTAGTGAAGGTAGTTATTTTAACATCTACATTTTATGTCCTGTTCTTTTCTGTTATTTCTTAAATTCTGTTGAAAAATGTTGCACAAACAAACTGTCAGCTTCTTTTTACTTTGCTTACTGCTGCTTTTCTGTCACTGACTTTAATGTTGTGAACTTGTGATGTTCTCTACCTGCAGGAAAACAGGTGAGGACAAAACTCTCCCAAGCATTTAACCACTGGCTCAATGTTCCAGAGGACAAGCTGCAGGTGAGGAATGATCCATTTTAAGCATCCTAACATTTCAAAATCCTCTCATGCTTCCTGTTGTAGACATGTGAAATGATGCTGGGCTGACTTATATGTTGATAATCCAAACAGAGCACTTTGTCAGCTGACTTCTTCAAAAACTGTAAAAAAAAAAAATGTGAAGCTTGGGTGTAGTTCTTAGAACACCCACGATTTATTAAAGGATTTTGTTAATGCAGCTGAGGATTAAGTTGAATGATATGAAGAAGGTGCAGCAGTGCATTTATAAACAGCGACTCTGTTCCATGTTTGATCTGTAGTAGATTAAAAAGCTCTTCATTTCTGTCTATTTCATTTAATTGCTGATGTACAGATATGGCTTATCCTTGTGATTAGGCACTGGGCTAGTTGTAAACAATGCTGTGTATGGCTGGTATCAGTTTCTATTCCCAGTCTTTGCACTCATAACCCTTGTCTTTTATGAGTTTGTGTTCATGCTGGTCATGTGACATGTAACCGCACCCCTCCTACTACATGCCAGGTCAGATGGTTTTAAGTCATCTGTCAGCCTCCTTTTTTCTGTGCAGTCTGTAAAGGACAGAATTCTGTTAGAATAGGTCAGTGCATGAAAATAAGCCTTTAAAAGGCACAGTCTCTATCAAACCAAGCTTCAAATGAGTAAGAACAAGACTTCCTTCTGAGCTGAGGTGTTGAGAAATCTGTTTGATTCCACGCTTATGAAACATTGGGCTTGATTCCCTGAGCTACATTAGATTTGTCACCAACCAACAAGCTGCAGTTGTGTCTTCTAATCCTCTGAGTATCATTTGTAAAGTTAACAGGATATTCAGTATATTAGGTGCTAATGTGACATAATACAAAAGCATTCACACGTTATTTTGAAAGTGGCATGAGTGAGGGTGGTTGGCAGCGTTTTATTATTATATTTTATATTCGACAACATTCAGGGACTGTTTGTTAAGTTAGTATATTCCCAGTAAACTCCTCTGAGACCCTACTACCTTTCAGCTTCTTTTACTCTTGACCACCTTTGTGAGAAGAGGATTAGCATGATCCAAGTCACAGACACAGTTTCCCAGACAAACCTATGCCTCTATTCATCCATAACAGTTTTTTAACACATCCTTGGATGAAACAGACACACTGAAGCACATGTACACACGAGAAGCGTTAAATTCACTTCAGATTAGCCATTCAGCATTTACTGGGTTTTAATGAGCAGGACACCCACGACTGTCCCCTCAGGGATATTAGAATATTGACCTAATTTTTCTGCTAGCATTAGTATTATTGTGGCTCAATACTAGTCTAGTGACAAAGATATGGGCACATATCTCATCTGTCTTTTGTGAATCTACATGCCTTTCATGGTGCAGAATGCTAAGTGCTGAGCCTGTCAGGTCTCATTACATTTGCGGCTCAACAGGTCTCCCTTTGTCCTGAATGTTTTATAAACCCTCGCTAAATAGAGGAACACTACTTCTGCAGCAGCTCAGAGGTCACACGCTGGTGTCTCCTGTGGTCATTTCCTATTTCAAATGTCCACATATCTGTGAAAAATTAATAAACTTGTCGCTTCTGAGGATTATTAGATGTTATAGATCAGTCTTGTCGTGTCAGCCCTTCTTGTAGCACAATATCTATCTGATTTAATCATAGGCTACAATTACAGCAGGGTTTATTTTTTAAATGAATGCATTTAGATGAAAAAATGAATAAAAGTAGCAACTTAACATTCAAAGTGACTTTTTTTCCACATTAGCTGCGGCTCTGTTTCTTGATTGGAGTGCCTGAATTTCAAATAGAAGAGCATCAATTCTCCTTGAGGCTAAAATGACATGGTTGAGTTTTCAGTGTGGCTGATTAGTTCTTGGTGTAGACTTGTTGGCAGTTCATTCATTGACAGATCTACTCATGTTCTTCTCTTTTATAAAACTACGTATCTGTCATGGCACGGTGTGCCTGTGAAGGGTTAAAACTACCCCACCTCCCACCTCCATGGCACCCTATGTCTCTGTATAGTAGCTCTGTAAACTCCTGCTGAACCCATCATGCAGACCGAGAGCACGTCTCTCTACATCATTAGCACACTGCTGCCAAAAAGTCGCCGCCATGGAAACAGCCTTCAGATAGATGGAAGCAGTGACACAGGCACTCTGTCTCATTCATTCGGCTGTGTGTTTTTTTTTTTGTTTTTTTTTTTTAAATCAAGCCCTGTGTGTGCGTCTGTATAGTGAAACACAGAGCAGGTTGTAGATGTTTGGGAAATTCCCATCAGTTGCTTGCGACCTTTAGCTGACTGCCTTCCGTTTGTTCTCCCTGACATTGTAGAAAGGTTAGTTTTTAATGTACAGTCTCTTTTTACTTTGAAAGTATGTGTTCATGAGAGGTTCTGCTGCCTCAGGCCCAGAGCTTTTTGTGTCATTTAATGTTACTGATGCAGAATTACTGCCTCTGTGAGTAAATAGCCACAAACTGGGTGGCTTGTGCGCTTATAAAATATAAAAAAACATGATGTGGTGGACAGTGCAATAGTAAAAATATACTTTTTAGATAAAATCTGTCAGAGGGTTATCATCAAATGGAAGCGATAAGAAAGAGATTGTATCACTGCAAAGCCTGGATAAAGCTAGGTTTGTGCATTTGTACTGTAACCCTAATAAAGAGCTGGCCCAGGAAAGAGTTTAGCAGCAGTAGGCAGCCAGATGGCTCCTGACACATCTCATCTGTGATCAGTCTAATTAGTAGATGGCAGCATAAACAATAACCACTCTCCATAAATATGACATTTGCTGTGTGTAACATTTTTCCCTAAATGTTAATGTTTTATTTTATAAAGTGTATTAAATCGTTTTGATGACAGTTAATTAGTTTGGAACTCCATTCGAACACAGCATCAACAAAAGGAGACATCTGCTATATTTGGTTTGATTTGGACAATTAAACAAAGATTTTAGGGATGAAACAATCCAGTTAGCATCGTGTTTTAAATAAAAAGATGATAGTATGACTCTGGTATACCTGTTGTGTTTAGTATCCGACCTAGTCTCTCTAAGCCAGACGAGTTTATGCTGCAACAGCACTAATTGGTCTTGTTTCTCCTCAGTATATTGGACTCTGTACATATGCTTGTTTGTTGTTACGGAGGGGTCACTGATTGTAGCTTTGGCAAACAAAGAGGTTTTTGCACCAGTAACCTCTGCTGATAATCAATGCAGCCTTGAAGAAGCAGTGATGGCACTTGATGCTGAAGCAGCAGCATTATACAGCTACAGCCTGACTACCGTAATTAGATTCCTCAGAGAACCCAAACACTCAAAGTCTAAAACTTGGAAAATATTCTGAGCCGGTGTTTGGGTTTGATAGCTGCCGCTGCCGCCGCTGTTATCTGTAGCCGCTGCTGTTGTGAATGTTAAATCTTGCCTTGACTGTGCCATTGTTGCTTTATCCACACAGAGAATTGTAATTCACAAAGACAACAGCACGTTGGCAGCAATCTTGTGAATTCATGAGTAGCATTTTTGTCTCCATCATATTTAGTTTTTTAGTTTATGTGTGCCTCTATTGTAGCTTTACCCACAACCCCCCCACTGTCTTGTAAGTGGCTCTCTGAGGTTGCAGGGTGAGCAAGTGTCGAGACCCTGCCGAAGGAAATGTTGTGTTTGGCGGATACACTGCTCAACTGGCCCAGCCTTGGCCATCTGCCTGACCTACTGAGTCTCGCTTTGTGCTCGCAGGCTCCATACAAACAGCTTTCATTACCAGGCCACGCCACTTGTCTTTTAAATCAGCACAGCACTTCAACCAGGCTCCATGGCCAGCTCAGGACAGGAGACACCTGATGGCAGCTCTGACTGCTTTGTGTCAGGCAGGGGTGTAAAACAAAGCTGCTTTTGGTTATCGGCTTGAGGCTCCTTTTGAGGCAAAGGAGTGTGTGTGGCTGTGCTTTATATGGTTAAATAGGATTGACATCAGTTTTCTCCTATTCTCCACACAGCCCTCAAGTCACCACATCGGTGTTAATAGGGAATAGGTCATAATATATTTAAGCTTGGCAGTACACTTGTCATAACGGCTTAGGTTAAGCACTCAGCCTTTGTCATCCTCTCTTTGAAGGAGGTGAAGGTGCACTAAACCCTGCAGTGACAATCTGTAATTACTTGAACTATGTGACTGCATTTTTCTTCCGCTGCTCTCTCCTGGCGCCGCATGTGAGTTAGAAAGATAAGATCCACAGCAGTTCTGTCACGATCTGAATCCGCTCCAGTCTGGAGTGCATCTTAATACTCACAGACCGATTGCCAAGTTCACTTCAGCAAAAACAGTTCTGTCTGTCTAATGATGAAGACTTTGACTGGTCGAGCAGAGCAAGAGTGTAGACATGGCGCCCTCTGCTGTTTATAAGTTGTAATGCATAATTCACCCACAGCCCCAAAGAAACTGTTACAGTCTCTATTAGAAGGAGTAGACCAGTCACATCAGTTCATCAGTTGTATTTGTGTTGTGTTCAGGTGATCATCGAGGTGACCGAGATGCTGCACAACGCCAGCTTGCTCATAGATGACATTGAGGACAACTCCAAGCTGCGCAGAGGCTTCCCTGTGGCGCACAGCATCTACGGCATTCCCTCTGTCATCAACTCTGCCAACTACGTCTACTTTTTGGGGTTGGAAAAGGTGCTGCTCTTGGAGCACCCTGAGGCTGTACGAGTGTTTACCCGTCAGCTGCTGGAGCTACACCGTGGTCAGGGGCTGGACATCCACTGGAGGGACACCTACACCTGTCCTACTGAGCAGGAGTACCGCAGCATGGTGCTGCAGAAGACTGGAGGGCTCTTTGGCCTGGCTGTAGGCCTGATGCAGCTGTTTTCAGACTGGAAACAGGATCTGAAGCCCCTCCTGGACACACTGGGCCTCTTTTTCCAGATCCGTGACGACTACGCCAACTTAAGCTCCCGTGAGTACAGCGAGAACAAGAGCTTTTGTGAGGACCTGACCGAAGGCAAGTTCTCTTTCCCCACCATTCACGCCATATGGTCGCGTCCAGAGAGCACCCAGGTGCAAAACATCCTGAGGCAGCGCACGGAGAACATGGACATCAAGCGATACTGTGTGGACTACCTGGAGAAAGTAGGCTCATTCGCCTACACCCGTCAGACCCTGCGAGACCTGGAAGCAGAGGCCTACCGCCTTATTAAAGGGTTCGGTGGGAACCCTCAGCTGGAGAGTCTAGTCAAACATCTCAGCCAAATGCACCATGAGGCTGAAGCCACAGCAGAGTCCAGCAGCGAGCCACACTCCCGCCAAAACGACTGAGCTCACATATAAGCCCTGCACAGTTGCTTTGCCGCTGCACAGACATACACATTCCTGGAAAAGCTCAACAGATACCAGCATGTATGCTGAGCCTCAGTTTATCACTGAACTTTATCAAGCACCTGAGTTCAGCTCTGATGGCGTTCAGGCAGCTGAGAGTGTCCCCAAATGTTGCCTTTCTTTTTTTAGTATGCTAGATCACAACTCTCAAGTGTTGCTTAACCATACACATCACTATTTTTGTATATTAAGAGTAGCTGCGCAGTCAGTGGAAGAAATTAATTACTATGAAATGGGAAAACTTATTGTAGCTTTACTTTTCTGAAAATTAAAAAACACCCAGATGAAGAGCTCGGAAGCTTTCCTTCTGACGTGCACTACAGCATATATAAATGTTGTTGTTTTTTACCTGCTTTGCCACTAAATGAAAACTATTTATTGGGCTTGGTTTTTTCAGAGTCGCTGATTGAATAAAGACATGGGTGTCTGGGGGTGTATGATGTGTGAGTTAGGGAATACTTAAGCTGCCAGAGTGCCAATCCTATCAAAAGACGTCTGCTTGTTATATAACATGCTTACATTGTATGCAAAGTAGTGCTCACACTGCTTATGCTCAGCTGTACAGGAGGACTGTGAGGATGCTTTGGCTTTATCACAGTCTTATGTCTCCATCTGGTTCAAATTCAACAAGGCTATCTAATATCTTATTTGTGTTATTCTCGTATGTCTGTTGACACTGCTGCATTTATTCAATAAAGACTATAAAGATAAAGTGTGGGCAGCCGTACGGGGTGGATTTCATTGTTTATCATAGATTATCATCTACTGAGATTACAAAAAACAAAGTTTTACACTTTACATTTTCTGAATTACTGTTATTGGTTTTATCCAAAATAAAGGCATATATCAAAAACATACATAAGGGCTCCTGTCCAAACACAGTCTGTATTATCTATGGGTTATGAAATAATAAGCCTCTCTGTGCTTCTGCTGAACAGCACAGTCATTACAGAAGTGTCTGCTGTGTGCTTTGTTTTGAGCGACGCTGACTGAAGTACACACGGCTTGCACTGGATGCGGTTTGAAACACTAAGCACCAGTCATCTCAGCCCTGTGTTATCTGCTGCCTCTCTTAATACCGTTGTGAGTTTTTCTTCTTCAGCTGCTGAAAAAAAAAGGCGCAGCCCGGCGGACAGAGGCTATCTGTCCCCGACAGCTCTGTTGACTCACTGAAGCTCCTGACAGATGCAATTCAATTAATCATGTGTCTTTTGTAGTGAAATATTGTGGCTTCACTGTGAAATACATCTATTCATCGAAATGTCAGATTCTTGAAAATCTTCAAGACCGGCTTCTTCTCTATTAATTTGCAGGAAAGTGTAATCCAAATGCATTTGTGATGTGATAAACAGCAGACGTATGAAGTGGCTTTTCACAGAGCGGACTTAAGTCCATCACAATAATCAAAGCCTCTCACGGCGCTCATCTCTCTCTCTCTCTCTCTCTCTTTCTCTCTCTAGGTTGACGAGATTGATTTTCTTCACCCACGGTGTCTGAGTTGTGTTTGAAAGCAAAACAGAATAGCTTTTGTGTGAAGAGCGACATGGCTCACTCACTATGTCCCTCATCCTCTGCAAGCTTTGGATTATTTATCACTGAGCTGCACTTTACACATTTGTGTTGCTTGGCAGCACATCAATGGATTTTTAATATATGTTCTTGTGGCAGCAACAAAAAAACTGAAAACCAGTAAATAACTGTATTTGTATATACATCCTTATTGTCTTATGGGGTTTTGTATATATTATATCATACTTTTTAAGATGGGCAGAGCTGTGTTTTCAGATGCACCTTTCACCTCGGAGCTGGCGGAACATCTGCAGCCCTTCGCTGTTGTGCTGCTGAACTGCTCCACTGGAGCACCTGGCAGGACATTTTATTTCCCTACAACAGCCTCTGAGGGGGAGAGGAAAAAAAAAAAGAACACATCTGTGTGACTGCTGAATGTTTACAAAACTGTCTGCATATTAAAGCCTTTTCCATGATGGTGCCAGTTTAGGGACAGAATCATTTTGTTTTCAGACACATCTGATGATAGGCCTGGCATCAAAATTCTACAAAATGACCAAAAGCAGCAGCGTGTTCTGCCTTCACAACACTTTTTGACTTCTCCTGCCTCCCCCCAGCCTCCCCCTTCCAATGATTGCCATTTTTCTTAAATGGGTTTTTCTTCTTAGTAAAGGCTGGGTAACCTCTAAAAAACATCTGGACACTTGCCGAGGGTCTATTTTCAGCTGATTCGGAGCGCTGCTGAGGGTCAATACCAGCAAGCAGGGCTGACATAAAACAAACCGTAATGCTCACAGTTTACCCAGCGCACACTGATGTCTGCTGTTTTTGTCAATAACATTTTGGAGCCCTCTCCCCTGCAGTGCTAAAATCAAAGCTTTTAATACAGACATGTTGTCCTGCCTTTTATAGTGACATTTAGTTTAATCTGACATGATTCATTGCTTCATAAAAAGCCATCTTCAGTGACATGAATATGTAAACTTCAGTGTAGTTTACATATTCATGTCACTGTTCCCAGAACAACACACGTCTTCATGCATAATTCTGCCCGTTGTTTGTGAAAACCTCACAGCGGCTTCATGTCCCATCAGGGATCAACAGGAATAACAAAGCACTCAGTGCTTTCCACCTGCTTCTCAGAGGTTCACATGCAGCTCTGTGTGGATTAGAAGAAAACAATACTCATCAATAAGGAGTGTTACACCCCCCCCTCTTAAGATAATCTGTCATGGAGTCCAGTCAGGTAAATGTAAATATGTGGACACCTCTATCTGCTCTGCATCATCATAACATCTCTTGTGTACACAGTGTTGCATTCAATGACCGAAAGATTTTCAAGAATCTCATCATTAGCCCGATGAACAAACTCATGATCCTCTTAAGACAGAAGTGATGTCTCGGTAATGACTGAGCTAATTACCTCCAGCAAACACTATCATAGTAAATCTGCAGCGGGGTCAAGTGGGCTTAGCGAGTGTTTCCATCACTTCACCAGAGAAGTGAGTGATTATGTGTCTAACAGCCGACCTTCCACAGAACGTGCAGTCTGACCAAACCCACGTTCCACAGCTGTGTTCTGTGACAGCCATAACCTCACAGGACCGAGACACTGTAGCTGCTCCTGAAACGGGAGGAGAGAGCTGAGCTGAGTGTGATTTCAGATGTTGCCCCCATCAGGCCGTAGTTGTGCGTCTAATAATATCTCCTCCATCCTGTGAATCAGAATCAGTCAGAAATGCTGGTTTTGGAAGCCGGGTGTTATGAATAAATGATTTCCTCCTCGTTTTAGTGCACACAGAGGAGGAAGAGGAGGAGGAGGAGGAAGGGGGGGGGGGGGCTGCTGGAGGAGAAGAGGCTGACTGACAGCAATGTGTAATGCTCTGCAAAGAGTGTCTCAGAATCTTGGAGGTGTTTGAATGAGTATGCAGATGCACGGCACTCAGAGCAGCAGACTGTAAGCTTCTCAAGCTGTGCCTGATCTGAATCAAGACATCTTCACTGACACTGACAGGTGGGTTTAACACAGTACTGTATGATTCCACCTGTGGTGAACCATGACTATGAGGCCTGGAGACTGAGTTTAACCAACATTTAGCCAGATACACACAGCAAAACTTCTAAGGATCTTAACCTCACTGCTGCTCTTAAAGGGGGTTTCTCATAAGCCAAAGTGACAGTAATCCAGAGTAAAACTTTCAACTGTTCAGAGCGTACAAGAAGCGTAAACTAATCCACAGCCTCTCCATGGTCTGTTGTTACCACAGGTTATATCCAGTAGAGGGCAGCAAACACCACACAGTGACAAAAGAATATAAAAATAATAATAATAATAATAATAATAAAAATAATAATAGAAAAAATAAAAAAAGTAAACTTACGTAACATTCTTAGGATAATCAAAATCAAATCAAAAACTAATTGATTATGAAGTCCCAGCCAATGAAAGAACGGAGTCACACCTCTCTGCCTGAGGCTAACTAACAGAAGCTGTGATTGGCTCAAACCGTTCTTAAAGTGACGCTTTCATTTCTAAAACAAAGGTGATAGAAAACCACAGAATAGGAAGAGGATTATTAGCGGATAAAATAAATACATTTGATAAACAAAAATAAAAAAAGAATGAGCACTGCAAACTAGTTAGCTTATCTAAAAGAAGCAAGCTGGAAGCTAGCTAAATAAAATGATCAAAATGGGTTGAAATAGTTTCTTGCCCGGCTAATATAAATAAATAAACAATGTCAAAGATAGACAATTTAATAATTTGCTAAAAGAATGTAATTAAAAATGTAATTATGGAGAAACAAATAAATAGATTAGCTTGCTAGCTAACAGTAAACGGTTTAACAGTTTAACGCTACATAAAATACTTCGCTTAAAACAGTTGTTAGCTTAGCTAAATTATAAACGGTTTAAAAACTAGCTAAAATCATAATAGTTTTAATAATAAAAGTATGAAAAAAAATAAACGTTAAACTTAGCTAGTTAGCTTAAGCCGAACTTTACTACCGACAGTGAACGGCTGGAATACGTAGCCTATGGCTAAAAATATTAAAATAATACTAACATATATAGTTCAGTTTAAAAATAGATAAATACATGATTTGAAGAAAAATAGTTTACACAGCTAAAAGAAATTAAAGAATTTAAGAATTAAAAATTAGCACAATAGCTAAACACAAACAACTAAAAACATTCTTCTACTCTCAGCTCTTCACATGTAAAAAGCTGAAACAATTAACTGTAGCTGAGAGCGATGAATAAACATCTTAAACCTGAAGCGTCCGGCTTTCTGTTGCCTTCAACAATACACTCTTGAGGAAGCTTAATGCCAGCGACTGCAGCATACTCTTGATGGTGCACAGACCGGGCTGTGTGCGGACCTCAGAGACCAGAAAAAAATAAATAAATTCCGAAAAATACTTCAAGTGAAATTAAGTGTCTGCCAAACCAATCAAGAAAATAAGACTCCATTTTTAATGTCAACACGTTCTTGTATTCAATCTGTGGTGCGAGAAGATGAGTTCGGGGAAGAGGTGAGCCTGAAGATGAAACGGATTTTATAAATACAATTAACTCCCAGCGCCCAAGATCCCTCTATGTTCTCTGAGCAGTGCTTGTCACAGGCTAAACGGATGATTGCACTTTCATGGCAAAATATTAATAGAGTGAAAATAAGTCAGCAGTTCAGGGAATTGTACTCTTGTCGTCACTTAGAAAAGATTACACACACACACAGGCTGGAGGGCTCAGACAACTCCAGACGTGTGGGCTCTATTAATATCAAACATATGGATGATTCTGACGTGCCGGGTCAGTGAAACGAGCTGCCGTCTTTTAATTACAGCCTGTTGGATACTTGTAGGCTTCTTTCGTTTTTAAGCATGTAGCCTTGGGAGAGACTTAATGTTCACTAGTATTGATCTGTCAGAGAACAAAAGAATGCTTGAGCAGCGTTCCCCCCTTTGACACAGTATTATTTCACCTCTCATTTATGGGAAAACATGAGCCGCTTCCCTCCAAACATGAAGCTGTTCCACGAGCGGATCTGATCGCCTGGATGGATGGATGGATGGATGGATGGATGGGCGTGTCTGAGAGAACAGCACCAGAATGAATGATTGTGAAGATCTGGAGCAAATCTCTGGAAAGAAAGACGGCAATAATTTAAACATTTTACATCAGTGAGCGACGTTATCCTCACAGTGCTCATCACACCATCTAATAACTTATCTTCTGAAGAAGCACAGAAAGTAGAGATATGCCAAATCAGTGGGAAAATGTTCACGCTTATCTATGTAGGAGAGTGGAACAGTTGCGGATATGACTTATTATGCAGCTCACTGAAAGGAAGATGGGGGAGAGAGGGAGGGGGTCAGGAGGAGATGAGGAGGGTCTGCTCTGATGCAGGAACAGGTTTCCTGGCAGGTAGGACAAGAATAAACAAAACAACCTACAGGTATTATTCTCCAATAGTAAAATATTCCACTCCATCTTTCATTATTTACAAAAAAAAGTCTCATTTTAGTGGCTCAGCATCCATCGTGTGGCCGTGCTTCAATATATAAACACATAACTGCAGCACCTATCAAAAATCATTTGGCTGGATGTGTCTGGTTCTATTGATCAGCATGATCAATTTTAAGGATACAAAAAACACACTCCACAGGTTTCCCTGATCAACATTCCAGCAGGGTCCAGTTCACCGTCTTCAGAAAACAATCACTGATCGACACCAGCGTGATCTCAGATTCCTTTTTAAGTTTGAAAACTTTCTCCAGCAGCCCGAGCAGATTCAGTCTGCTGACTGTGTGTGTGTGTGTGTGTGTGTGCGTCTGCTGAGGAATAAAACGCAAGCATCAACATCCCTCCAAATAAACAACAAGCAGCTCATTAATCTCTCTCGAGTGCTCTTTATTACTTTTGAGAAGGCTTTCAAACACTTCAGTCACGTTCCAAATCTGTCGATACCACAAGTGTTACATACAGTATGATGCCTAACAAATACAGTAAGGCCACATCACTATTTGCACGACAACTGTGTGTGTGTGTGTGTGTGTGAAAGCTTGTCATAGATCTACAAATAGTGAAGAAGATGAAAAGCTTTTAAGACAATAATTTACAAAATATAGCAATGTAGAGTCTTTAAAACATACGAGAGTACCAATAATTAGAATATTACAAAGTACTCGAGTATTACAGCAATGATTCTGTACACGATCACCGTCACATGCTGCTATTGCACATGGCTCTCCCGTCCCTGATGTTTTTGTTTTTTTTATCTGCTCCGCTGGTCAAACTGGATGTCATGACACAAACACTGGATGCTACAGCTAGCTGTGAGTTTGACTGTAAAGCTGCAAATGGTTAAATATGTTTGTGTCTAGTTAATATTAAGAACCTGCAAAGTTTTGAAGAATATTTCTCAGTTGTTGTTTCTATTGTATAAGAGTCCTAATAATCACCAATGATGGCTCAGTCTGGTGTTTGTAAGGACAGAACAGAACAGAGAGTCAGTGTTGAGTGAATTTTACCCACAGTGCCACACGGTGAGTGGGGGTGTCAGACGTATCTTTTAGTGGTCCCAGTGACAACCGCAAGGGTCTCCACAGGCCCTCTTCCTGTCCCAGAGGACGTGCAGCTCCTGAGCCGTGTGCTGGGGAGACGACAGCATGTCCACGTAGCACTCCTTCTCACACAGCCAGCCGGGGTCCTGGCAGCGGAGGAAAGAGACGGACAGGGATGGGATCATTAGCCGTACACACAGGCTCAGGTTAAACTGTTAACAGTAGGGCTGCAACAAAAGAGTATTTTGGTACTCGGATACTCGCCGATTATTTTTGCGATTATTCAAGTACTCGGATCACGCGTAAATGTCATAGTTTTCCCATAGATACGGCTGCAGCGTCATTGCTTTAGTCCACGAGTCCTCGAGTAATCGTCGCAGCCCTAGTTAACAGCAGCTTTGATGCGCTGTAAATGAACTCCATGTTGCAAAGATGCGGTCACACAGTGATGTGACAGTCCACACTAACGAAACATGTTCAGGCTGTGATTAAACCAAACATAATAAACATGTGTGTCTAATAATTATGGAGACTACTCCATGTTAAGTCCTACTTAGAGTAGAACAAGCAGAACGTCCAGCCACATTAATATTTTATATTGTTTTTTCTCATTTATGGAGTGTACTGATTTTTACCTAATGAGGCCCAGAGGAGCAAAAACACTGAAAATCATTGGAAACAACTCTGCGTGTTAGTCGTTATTATCATTATTATTATTAGACACTGGTTAACCACAGACTTTATGTAGAAGTTGCCTCATAAATAAAGGTTTTAGTCAAGCTGAGTGGGGCTGGAAACACCTGAAACAAGGCTGCCTGAAGAACTGAGCTTTTTTTTTGCTCCTTGATATTTGCATACTGAGCTGCATTCTGTAGAAGCGCTCTAAGAAAAATGAATTGTGTACATGAGTCGTTTTCTAATACTTCTTAATTTTATTAATCTCATGTTGATAAAGGTTGGTGCACTGTGTAAACTCCTGAACATGTAGAATTTAATCATATAAAGCCCGACAAACATCTGCTAACTTGGAATTTATAACAGTAACAGAGTGATGTTAATGTATCGAGCGTCAGTGAGGCTGCACAGGGGAACTTCTTTACCTGATACTTCTGTGGTCCGACAGCTGCCATCCAGATCCCCATGCTCACATCCTCCCCCTGTTAACGAGACGTCCAGGACACACTGCTCACTTTATGATCGTGGGTTATATCTGCCACGGTGGCCTCGTGTTTGGTACTCTTACCTGGTAGGCCTTCAGCTTGTCTGCGTTACTAGCCAGCCACTGCACCAGGTCACGAGACACCACGTAGCCTGAGCCGCAGGCGAACGCCGGGTAGGCTGGACTGGCGTACTCCAGCTCCTGCCATTTCCCGATGCGATCCACCGCCCAGCTCTGCCTGAAACTGGGTCAGGACGGCAGATACATTATCATCAAAAGCTGGCCTCCGTCTCACCTCACCCAGCATGTGTCTCTCATCTAAAGTTCAGCTAACGGTGCACCGAAGGTAACCTGCAAATATACATTGCCAACACCAAACTTGTACTCACTTCCCCCACCAGAAATTGGATCGCTTGAGACCCTTGTGGTCGATCTTCATTAATACAGAGTCCACATCGATGTAACAATCATCGTCCGTCTTCAGCAGCAGATTGAAGTCAGCGTTTCTCACAGACCTGCCAGAGAGGGAGTGTGTAACCTTAATTAAGGGCCACCTTTTGACTTTTTTTGCAATATCCAGAAGTGGATTTACATTTAAATACCACCGAGTGTGCAGGGCAACAGGTCTGAAAATAAGTATAATACTTGTCAAGCCAAAGCTTGAGACCACTCTGTATCTTCTGCTATCTGATGACTCATAACGGTACTTTTTCCCTGACTGAGTGATTGCAGTCAAGATTCTAACAGCAAGACATTTTAAAGGCGACGGCACACTTTCATTTCAGGTTGCTGATTTCCTCAGAGGGCCCAGGCAATTTGGAGACCGAGAATCGAGTCATTAGCACTCAGCATACCATTTATAGAACTGCAGCAGTTTGGAAGGCACGTTCCTGTAGGTGTCCACCACGTCCACGAACACCATGTCGCCGTGCCTGAGGCTCTCCTCCTGCAGAGTGGAGTCCTCCTGCCTCATCCTGGAGGCATGCTGCTCCATCCTGGCTGGACGGCCCCGCAGGAGTCCCGACAAACCTTCTCCATCTAACGACACAGGCAAAGAGAGGGAGAGCAGCGGGAGGAAAAGGTGGAGAACTGGTAAACTGAAATGAGATTTTTTTTTTTTAAAAGCTGCACTCACTTTTTCTTCACAGTTTAAATAAATGAAAGCGCCTTTAAAGGATAATAACTTTAATGACCAGCTGGCAAAACAAAACGGAAAAATTAGAATTTTGCGGATCATTAGTTCTGTTTTCAGAAGTACTGAGTGATGAATTTAATGTTGTTTTTCCTCAGACTCAATGCAAACACATGCAGGTATAAATCAATAATGTAACACAGCGGGGTGGCAAGTGGGAAGATTTTTCCATTTGGCACAAATACAGCAACCCCGAGGGAAAAAGAGGAAGTAAGTCTCATAACCTGCTGGAGTGAACAGAGGAACTCCCACAGTCAGCTCATTGAGAGCGATTCTGATCAAACCATTATTCATAAGAAGTGTGGAATTAAATCTGCTGCCGGACCAACCATAGATAGTAAATGTGAACCCTCCAGCCAGACCGGGAAATCCAAGAGCACTTCTATGAGGCAATGTGCCCTCTGCAATCTGCAATCCCCCCCGAAAAAAGAGAAGAGGAAACACAATTATAAACTTCTCAGACTTTGAGGATATTTTTTTTTTTGCTACATTTATTTCTGAACGTACAGAGGAGATCTTGAGGACGCCTCCTCCATCACTGAGCTTCACGGAGGAGGAGTTGACTGTGGTCAATGAAGCAGAGTCCAGACTCTCCCAAACCAGCGTCCCCTCAAAACCCTGCATTAAAAGACAGACAATCATTAAGCCTCATGAGTCCCAAGGGAGACAGAATCCAACATAGATAACCAGCAAAATATATACTTAAGTAAAAGTAGAAGTGCTACATCAACAATCCTACTTAAGTAAAGTAAAGTTTAAATGTACTTAAAGTATTAAAAGTAAAAGTACTCAGGCACTGAATATATATTATTGATTTCCATTGTAAAGGATCTGAACAGGTTAAAATAATCAAAGAAATCATCTTAAAATTAAAATGGACATTGTGTAGTTAATTTACATTTCCAGCACAGAAGGATGGATTTGTGTTAGCAGACAGTAGCTAACTAGTTAGCTAACTGAGCCAGTGCACCGGCATCATGATTAAGGCACATTATAGAAACACAGCTGGCAGCGTGACACCATCTTCCTGTCTGACCTCACATCAGTCCAGCACAGCTGTATGAACACAACTGTATTCATAAATGTACTTGTAACTACAGACATTTTAAAATTTGTAGTGGAGTAGAAAGTACAGATAATAGCTGCAAAATGTAATGGAGTAAAAGTATAAGTACTTAAGTAGAGTAACGAAGTAAAAATACTTAGTTACATTCCACCACTGCCTATAAGTAAATGTGAACCTGACCTTAGGCAGGATGAACTGCTCCACTGGTTTGTACCACATCATGTTCACCATGGTCCCTGTGCTGATGGAGCTGAAGCGAGCAGTAACCACAGCCTCCTGCAAAGTAAAGTAAGTAAAGTTTTTTAGCATAAATGATTCACAAAGATACTACAGTAACCATAAACACACACTGAGTGCTCCACTACGCTGTTCTGTGAATGGCAGTAATCCAAGATGATTTCATGTCAGTGTCAGTAAACACCAGCAGCAGAGAGTCCTCCAGCTGCCCCCGGGCTGTGTTTTTTTTACCAGGCTCCACAGAGCAGCAGCATACTGGATCCATTACGCTCACAAGTCCAGGCTCTCCCTCTCTCTCTCTCTCTCTCTCTCTTACCTCCTGGTCCAGCTGGAGAAGCTTCACCGTCACGTTGCTCTGCAGCTCAGGTCGGGTCCCGCTGGGAAACACCCCGAGCCTGGTTATCACCACGGGGTGGAGGACCTTAAAATCCAGGGCAATGGCGGACACGTCAGAGGGGACGAGCAGCGAAGGATCTGACACCGTCACAATCTCCACCTCCGCATCCTGCCCTGTCACTGGGACACAGGAAGGGCGAGGAGTTAGCGCACAAGTGGAATTTATTACGACCCATAAGAGAGAGTGGGTGTCAGAAGAAGGAGGCAGACTAAGATAAAACTCCAGCATCAGCACTTTGAGGAGCTTTGCTGTCTTCAGAGCGAGCTTCTGCTCGTGAGCCTCGTTTCTTAATTACAAAAGAGCAGTTTATTACCCGGGAGATCAATGAAAACATCAAGGCTGTTAAAGGGAAGCAGGGTTTTTTACTCTATATGCGCTCCGCTGCTCCATTCAAAATAAAGACAATTAGAGGAGAGACAAAGGGAGAGCAGCAGTTTGTCAAGCCAAATGTTTCTCACACTGACTGAATGGAATTGCACTGCAGGACTTTACCCATGTGTGAGGATGCATTTAATATTCCTATGCTGACTCTGTGCACCCGTAGCATCAAGACTGGCAGTTTAATCAGTGAAAAAATAAATAAAATATGTCACAAATAATAAATTGTTAAGACAAAACTCAGTTTTATTTGTGATAACTTAAATATGAATAAAGTTCTACAATATTCAGGCGTACACTAAATAGTAAAGAAAGCAAAACAAGAAAAAAAATGTTGATTATTTTCTGGATGAAAGATTGATCGTATGCTCGCTAAAATGTCAAAGAACACTGAAGAAAAAAGGCCTCACAAATCCCCTGACTTGAAAAAACATGTCTTAAAGCAGAATATAATGCAGAGAAAAAGATCAAAAGGGTCAAATTTTAAAAAGGCATCATCACACAGTCAGTGCAGAAGAAGAGCGCGCACTGTTTACATTACACCCTCTGCACTGTCTATACAGATATAGCTCAGTGCATATCACAGCTGAAGCTGAAGTAACTAACACTGCTGGAAACTAATTAAACAACAACTCATCATTTTAATGCAGGTCTAAAATCAAGCTATCCATGACAACAGCCTCGTCAGTCATGCTCATCTGTTTGCTATGATAACAATAAAGAATTACAGACGTTACGAGTTCATTTCATCATTCACAGCACAGATTCTGATGACTGGAGTTTGTGTATAATTGTGTGCAGCTGATGAGGAGTACTGATTGGATTACATTTACAGATATAAAGGACAGTACTGCACTCACATTTAGCTTAGCTTTTCTAGCTAACATTACACCAGCCACTCATTGAGCTGTGCTGTGCTGCCACTAACACTTGTTTTGTCTTGTACTACAGGGGTCACAGGGGTGCTGGAGTCCCTCAGCGGGTGCACCCCCCTGGACAGGTAGCCACTCTATCACAAACACCAAGTCACACTGACACCTGCAGCCGACGTAGAATCTTTTTTTATTTTTATTTTTTTATTTATTTTCCCAAAATCCCAAAATGTATCAATATCAGTTTAGTTTCCTCTCTACAATCAATAATAATTCACACACGGATGCTGTGATCAGTCATCCTTCTACATGTTTAAGTTTCAGTTACATCCGATCAGTGCCTGCGGTGTATATCGGCTCCCAGGTCTCACAGCGTTTATAAGGAGTCGGACTGTTTTCTGGTTGATACAAAGCAACAAACAGCGTGAAGTGGGAGCAGGATTACTACAGCAAAGTCTGAGAGGCTAATTAGCATTCACCTTATTGTGGTCCCAAAGTTAAAATCCCTGTGATGAATGCAGCACAAACAAACATATTTCAGCAACAATTAATTGTCCGCTTAACGTGTGCTCTGACCTGAATCCTGAGTCAGTTACCCAACTGTGTTTAAAAAGCAGCCGTCCTCTCTTCTTTCCTTTCCTTTCCAGCCGCCTGCCTGCCTGCCTGCCTGCCGATCCTGAAGCCCGATCACGTCAACACTTCTACCCATTAACACGCTGGAGAGCAGAGAATGGGGTGGAAACAATAAAAAACACACCGCCATGATCCTAAAGGCCGTCATCTGCAAAGCCCCCTTTTCTGATGAGCAGTAATTATGTTTTCACGAAGCCAACAAATACTGAACGAACCGGGAAAAGTAGTGAATTGGCCTGGCTCTGTGAAGGTGAGGGACACACCAATTACTGAGGACGTTCTATCTGACAGAGTGCCTGTTCCATTATTTCTCATATATATATATACATCCGTGCTACCTATAGCGCTGCTTTAGAAGTGTTAGTAAGCAGTTATGGTTGCCCCTGCAGCAGCAGCAGCAGCGGCGGCTGCACTGACTGACTGCTGCTGCTTCGGCCTTGGATAAAGTAAAGAAACAGAAAGCCGTCCTTGAGCTGTGGTGAACATGAATAAAGGTGTTTCACTTCGCTTCTGAACGTTCATTCTTCTCGTTCTTTCACTCCTCTGCTGTTATTCTGCCTCGGATTGCACACAGAATCCTTTCAGCGTTAAGGCTGCGTGTCTTTATATGATTATATATAATACCTGGCTCACTGAAGTTGAGGAGCGTGCAGGAGTATGGATCCTCTCTGTCCTCCTCCGGAATGGGACACCCATGTTGACCTACAATGAACTTCACCCCCACTCTGAAAGGAAAAATAAAATAAAATAAAAATAAGCATAACACGCACAGCTACTCATCATCATCATCACCATCATCACCATCATCATCATCATCGCAGTTCGTCGTGTTTTTGCGTGCAATATTTGGCTACAACAAGATTTTCTAAAGCTTGTCCATCCATCCACCCTCCGTTGCCATGGTTACTCAGGGTTGCTTAAAGGCCATCACACCTTATCTGTGCTCAGATCGCTCGAGTGTTGAAGGAAATGGACAAAAAAAAAGGAAGGAATGAAAGAGGGAACAATATTGGCCCGTGGTCAGGTAAAGATAAAACGGCTGATGGGTCAGTCGGTTATTAGCTGCCGGCTGCAGGCTTTATCTTACACTTTTTGAATTTGGCTTAAAAGAGAAAGAGGAGAGAGAGGGGGGAGTTCTTACAAACCTGTGCTGAAAGTAGGGGTGATCTCTGAGGTATCCCAGCCAGGTCTCTCTTATCGCTTGTCGCAGTTCATAATGGTGTCTGGCTGACAGCACTCCCACCAGAACTTCATAGAAAGGTACATCTGTGCAGGGAGCAAAAAAAAAAAAATAAAATACATTAAAACAACAGGTTGCTTCAAAGTGAGCTGAATATTTAAAGAAAGACAATGATCAGCCATTCCTGGTCCTGACAACAGCTTCCTCTGACATTTAGTTTGGGTCACGTTGCATTAAAAATGTGTTTAAACTGTGTTGGCAGCAGAGGAGCCCTGATAATGAGTGATAGTCCGTCTGAACGCCGCGCAGCGATGCTCGGCTCGGTCTCCAGACGTTAGACCGTCCCAGCAACGCCCAGCACTACTGAACTGTTACATTCACGCTATTTCCCCCGTGTCTCTGTCTTAAAACACACACTCCGGAGCGCGAACACACACTTCAACGACTGTCCTTTAACTACCTGTTCACACAACAAACTAACAACAACCACAACGCGGCGGTAAAGGCTTAAACTTAGCGAGCCGAAAGATGTTAAAAAGAAAAGTTGCGAAGCTTCAAAGAAGTGGAAGACCGAGGTTATGACTAAAAAGAAACTACCCGAGTGAGTGTTGTTGTCCAGCGGGGTGGAGGAGGAGGGTCGTTGTGCCAACCACAAGTGCACCAGGACGGCGACAGCACAGGGCAGCAGAATGAGCGCTAGCCTCCGCATGGACGGAGCCCTTCATTCAGCCGGAGCAGCCTTCAGCTTTAGCGGCGCGGAGCCTCTTCCTGAGCCGCACGACGCTGCTGCTGCTGCTGCACGGTGTGAGCCGCTCCGTGTGTGCGCTTCATTTCAGCTCCGCAGCTCTCCGCCGGGCTCTCAGCACTGCCTCACGTCTGCCTCCGCCGCTCGGAGAGCAGGACCAATGGGAGGCGAGGAGCCCGGCCGCGGTGCACTCTGGGAGGTGAAGTCCAAATATAGCAACCAATCAAAACCAATGTGAATTTATTATTATTATTATTATTATCATTATCATCATTATTATTATTATTATTATTATTATTTATCCAAATAAATAAATAAATGTCAGACTTCATGTACTTTTTAAGCATAATAATATCAATAATAGTTTATTTGCACTGTTTTTATGATATAAGTAGATTTGTCTGTTTTACATCTTGCTATTGGGAGCCTCCAGTAAGATAACCATGAGTATTACAGCATGTTCAAACAGTCCATTTAAAATCGCACATCACATTTCTCCATTAAAATAAAGCTACCATGCAGTTTCTACTCAAACCACATTAAAGGAAACACATTGGTAAGCACAATAAGTAGTTTACTACATGTCTCCAAGAAAATTAAAACAGTAAAACACTGAGGCAGATCTCCTCATGTTTATCACACAATGATGTGCTAGTTTAGTCCACATTGTGATTTTTAAACAAGCTGGGGGTAAAAAAAAAACAATCTCAGCAGAATAGAAAATTAACACATGAATCATTTTATCCTCCTGGAACAGGTGACATGTTTCAGCTTTAAGATTACAACTCAACTTTATTAAATACAGTGTTTGGTGCTGCACATAAATCATTTAAATGGAATCTATTGTGCATGGAGATGGATGCTTGAGGAGGATTTCTTCTGACTGAGAGCACCAGTGTTCCTCCTGGAGAGGAGGAGGAGGAAGAGGAGGCCATGCCACCGTGAGTGCCTGCTGCAGGAGCTTGTAAACATTTCATTTGTATTGATTTTAATGGAATTCCATCATTGCATAAATGTCATTTCTGAGACCTTCCCACCCTTTATGGTGCAAAATCATAACGTAATGGGAAACACTGGCATGCAATGTACTGTATGGCAGCGCTTCGAGAGGAAATCATTGAGAAGCTGCTGTAAGAAAAAAAAAATCATGCTGGGCGAGTGGATAAACAATCTTATCTGAAATTATGACTATTCTCTTGTATTCTGCGTACTCTTTAGGGGCTCACTGCTCAATTTGGAAAATTGCTCCAGCACAGATCCTTAGTATTAGATAACCTACTGCCCCAGGGATAATTACTTTCCTGTGCATTATATAATTCTTTTTGGATTCATATTCATAGATTTACTCCTTACAATGATTTAGTTCTCTCTCTGTTACACATTATTCATTTTGAAAGTTAAAAAAAAAACCTCGGGTGGTTTCTTGAAACAGATCCCGCTGCACTGTGGCTATCCAGCCCCCCTTAGTCCTGCTTTATTATTATGTTTGGTTGGTTTCACTTTTTATTATTTATATGCTGAAACCTGTTTATACTCTATTTATTTTAGCTCCAGCTCATGTGTATCTGTTTCTTTTTTGTGCATCCAAAGCACTCAGGACTTGCTGCACTTTTCTCCAGATCTGTATAGATTTATCCATCAGGTCCCTGCTGAGAAACATGAGCCTGCAACATAATACATGCTTCTCTCTAATGTTAGCTTCTGGTTCCACACAATCATTGCTAAATCTAAAGTTATGAGGAGGAACATCTGCTTCACTGAGTCTATGTGGGTGAGAACTGATCAGACCTATGGATCTTTGTGACATCACCCCCCCCCCCCCCCCCCCAACATGGTCAAATCTACTTTAAACGTGTTAATATTACACATAGAAAATCAGAAATCTGTAAAAATACCAAACTGTTACTCCATCCCTCATTGTAAGAAAACCTGCCTTTAATTTGGAATAGATGTAATAATAATAATCCACAGCACAGCTGATCCCATGGCTTAAAATAATCTTCCTTTATAACTTTGCCTGTTTTTAATTACGTCCGACTCCGATGGGATTGGTTCAGAGAAATCAATAAGAGATACCTGGATTCACCTTATCAGTGTCATTTATCAAAGCCGTCCATGCACAGCTACTGTGGCCCATAACTACAGTCAAAGATGTAGAGATTTTTTGAGGAATGTTTATGGTAATTTAAGATTACTTCAAATGCTAAATTGCAGTATTTCTACCTAAAAAATGTGATTTTGGAATAAAATTTGCTGCACTTTTTCATGTTTTTCTGTACAATCACCAGAATAATTGGTCAATTAAAGCATTTTACCAGAAAGTGCAGGCATGTGGGATTAAAGTGATTTTATGTTGATTTTTTATGCATCTAATTAAACCACCAGAAGATCATATAAAGTGAAAAAATATTGTTCTAACCAGGCTGCAGCTCGCTCACAGAGCTGATTTCCGTTTTCGTCTGTGGCCAAGCAGAAGCAATTTTGACTCATCAGACCTTAAAGTGCGGTGAAACTGTGTCTGAAAACGGGTAAAAATAAACAAGCACTATCAACCAAATTTAGTGGAAAGTGGTAATTTCCATCTTCTCCCAGGTGAGGCTGCAAATGGATGGATGTGTGGTCACATGAAAAAAAAAAGCATCAACAGAGAGTCTGAGTGCTGATGTCAGCCGCTGATACCTTCAGTTATTATTATGAGGCCATTTTTCATGTGAACTGCAGGGTCGGCTTTCTTTCTATCTGGGTAAACTTGGCTGAGGCTGAGCTTTAACAGGAGCAGTGCATGCAGATGGCCTGTGGCTTAGCTCGACCACAGGAGGTCTCCAGAATATCATGTTCCTCTGTAGGAACCAGAACGATCTGTGTTATCAGTGTGATCAGACACACACACTGCAGCAGCAGCACGACACGTCAGGGAGGCACAGGAAGCAGAAATATTGACCACACAGCTCATTTGGGTTCCGTTGTCCTTTAATTCACTTGATCCGTCAAAGGATTTACAAAGCCTGCTATTTAAATGCTATATTTATATATATTTTTTTCCAAAACGATAATACCATTCATGAATACAGCTGCACATTGTTGACACATCCTGGACTCCAATGAGATTATTATGTGCAGGGTAGCACCCAGAAAGTCAATATTTCATATCATAATAGTTCTCTCTGTTATAGATAGAAATAAATCCATGCAATATTCATCTCTAGCTGTTGTATTTCTTTGTTGTTTTCAGATTTGGCACCATCTTTAAGACGAGGTCAGTGAGTGCACCCTGAGGTCAGACTCAGGGGTTTTTCCAGAAAGAATGATCCTGAAAACTAATTTGATAGTTTGTGTCAGAATTCCCTAATGTAATAACTGTTCAAGTACCAGGAGGAAATTTTTCTTTTTCAATTTTTACAGAAACAATGACGCAAAAAGCCTGAAAGGGATCATATCATGTAAACGACCCTTACCATTGTTTTTAAAAAATACTTAGATAGTATCAATAATTGCATGATTTATAAATGTTTTTTTTTGTTGTTTTTTTTACCTAAGTATCATACAAGCTTAGTAGCACTACACGTCATGTAGCTGTCAGTGCTGTGCAACAAATATTCAATAATACTACTGATAATAACAATATTAATAACGATCATAACAATTCATTGTAAAAATTAGCAAATGCTATTCAACTACCATGTAAAGGAAACGTTTGGACAGTGTGCTTTTTCTTCCCAAAACAAACATAAAAGAAAAAAAGAAATAAGAAAAGGCTGCGGGACGACAGTGTGAGGATCACACCGCTCTCACAGAAAAGTTGGCACTGTAACATACTGTACACACTCTAAAAAGACATGACGTGTCCCCACGGTAACAGAGGAGGCTGTCAAAAAAAACAAACAAACAAACAAAAAGCGGAGAAACATGCAGGCCTCTGGTTTGGCATTAATGTCAAAGGCCTTGCCATTCACTCTAGGACAGGCAGAAAAGAATCAGGCTCAGGAAACATGCCCAGAACACAAAGAGGAAAAAGTAGAAAAAGGTTACATCAGTGAAGGGGCTGCAGGAGTGGATGATAGTGTCTTTGATTTCAGCAGCAGCAGCAAAGGGAGAATGCATTAAAGAGTGGATTTTGGAATGAGGTGGCAGATTCATAAATAATTGTTTGACTTAAGGGTTGTTTGCACAGTGATAACCCCGAAGAAGTCGTCTCGCTGCTGAAACATTAGCTCTGCACCTTTCAGTAAACAGAGTCTATTTATCCGAGCGCTGTGCAGCCGCCGCCTCCTTATAATGACTGCAGATTGCAGCTGAAATGATTTCCTACATGAGATGAAGCTTCTGTATCTGAGCTTTAATCTGGATGTGGCTGCACTGCAGCAGCAAAAGGAGCGGGGTTAATTGTTGGTGCTAGAGGGAAATTGAAACAGAAGCCACTGACGGAAGTGTCGAATTTCAGTTAAGTGTTGCTACAAATAGTCCTGGGAGTCATAAAAAAAAACTCAAATTTTATACTCAAAGATTTATGGTGTTTTTTTTTTCCTTTCATTCAGACAAAGGGAGGGGAATAAATGTTTAAAAAGTCGTAGACACTGGGCAAATTTCTGTTTCCTGAGGCAAGTTAAGATCTAGCACAACGAAAGAAAAAAAAAAAACATCTCTCATCTCATTAAGCACTGAGCAAGGCTGTTCTCTAATAACAAAGCAATAACAAACCTATTTAACAAGACATGATACGCTCACTGGGTTGCCAGTTTGGTAGCCGACTCCCCCCAAAAAACCTTCAGCCACCAGGACAGAGCTGACCAACAACAGAGTGTGTCCACCTGGCAAAACTCAACTCAACGTCTACGGCCAGTAGCTTCAGGTGTGGTGAAGACAGAGAAGCCAGGCAAACGCCATGCCTGCACCTGTACGACGGCTCCCAGCGGCTCATCAGAGGATGGTGCAGAAGAACTTCTTCTCCCTGAAAGGGTTCTCGGAGGCCGGGACCGGCATGATGAGGGGGTCCTCGCGTATGTGGGCGTCACAGTACGCCATCAGGTCTGCAGCTGCTTTGGACACCTGGAGCGTAGACACAGAGGAGAAAGGTACTGATGATGAGTTGATTTATGCCTTGATGACTGATAAGTCCGTGGCCTACAGTGGAGGCAGAGGAGCTTTTATGACGTGCACATGCACGGCAGCTCTTGAAGTGGTCAATAACTTCCTGTCAATCACCCTTTATATGCGGTTTGTACAAGTTTGTATTGTTATTGTAAAAATTAAACTCAAAGTGTCCACAGTGGTTTAGCCTGGTCAGCCATGCTAAGTCTGTATCTCCTCTAGAAAAAGAATTAAGATTAGATAAAATAATCCTTAATTAGTCCCCCAAAGGAGAAATTCTCAATTAGTCTGGTCTCTGTGGATTTGAGTCCACCAACGGACGCAGAATGAACGGCTTCATACAACCGATCAGAGAAACAAAGCCTGTGATGCAGGCAGAAGGACAGACAGGTGGGCACGCCGCTGAATGACTGCTGAAGCCTTGAAAAGCTGAGATGGAAAGTGGTAAAAGGAATTCTTCCTCTGAAGAAAATATCTTTGTTTAAGACAAGAGAAAGAATCGATTTCTAGACTTTTTAAAATGAACCCTGAAATCCACTGGATATTTCTGTATATTTGCATTTTAAATATTTCTGGACGTGTATTTATTCGTTATTGACGTGATGTGTGAGTCACTGTCTGCCTGTTGCAGAGATTTCTGCCTTATTCACACTTATATTTTTTCCTTTTTGGTTTGCTGACCTTGTTCTGAATGATATTCTTTATTTGCAAAATGCTTGACTATTAACCCTTTCACTGCTAAACTCATCCACACACACTGAGAGTCTGGCTGTCCATCAGTACATCTGTACGCTGTGGTTACAGAAGCTGACCCCGGTCCACACTCTGCAGCATCTCTACTGAAGCTGTCATCTGTGACACGTTATCATACTTTCTGACTCTTGTCTGCAGCTCACCTCATGTTTGTTGGATGTTGTTGGAACCAGATGAGACCAGAGTGAATGTTGTACGTCTGTGTTTTTTTTTTCCCTCTTTGAAACTGTCTGCACTCAGGATTCGTCAGCGCCCGTGGCAACAGCACCTCCTCAGCCTCAGGCGAGAGGATGAGGCCGCTCTAACTGACAGGTGTTAAGGCGGGACCTTGGCCGGCTGAGTGCGAAGGCAGGGTGGAGTCTGATATCACACCCCTCCTCCTCCTCCTCTTCCTCCTCCTCCTCCCGCAGAGACAGAAAGTTTCATATTATGTTTTTCAAAGTCAAACAGCAACTCTGAGTTTGACAGTCAGACTGTAGGTGAGTGCAGATTTCCACTCGGGAGCTGAGTGGGAGGTTACGGGAGGGGAGGCGGCACATGAAGAGCAGAGGAGCAGCTGCATCAGAGGTACGGTGAGGGCTCGGGGATCTACGTGTAGGACAGAGCCATCTGATCTCCTGCCTGCCACTTCACCTCACCCACTGCTGCTCTCACCAGAGAATACAGCTCACTAAATCCATCAAGCTGCCAATCAGCTTCAGCTTGAAACCTGCTTTAACTACATCAGAATTCCTTCCTTCCATCTCGCAGTGTGTTGTGTGGATCTGTATCGGCGGCTGAGTTTTCTATGAACAGGGACGTTCTGCTTGCGACAGACAGACGTTTCATCTGATCTGTTTTTGAAAGCGGGTGCACTTTCCAAACAGTTTCCAAGGACAACTTCCCAGATGGTTCAGTGTAACAAACCATCTGGTGTATCAGGTTATAGCACTCCACACGAGCCCATTCACTCCTGCTAAACATAAAGCATCCCACAAACATGCATGCAATGGCTGCCCGTAGATCTTCTCTATAGCATGAGGCACATTCAGCCGGGGCCATGCTGACAGCACATAGGTCCTAGTTAATCTAAATATGACAGCTAGCTCGCAACCTGAGATTAAAGAAACACTGTAAACATGTATGTTTCTGCTCATACATCCATGGACGTGTGTGGAATGACTCACGTTTGGATGTAGCCTCAAGTGGACACATAAGGAACTGCAGCTTTTTTTTTACTTGTCAGATTTTGAAGGTGCATCTTCACCATTAAAGGTAGAGTAAGAGATTTTGAAAACTCAGTGAGAGTCAGCCAAATTTCGAAAGTAAACACGCGCCCCTTTCTCTCGGAGCTCACCCCGAAGCCACGCCTCCCAATCACATGGACGCGCATTACCTGAAGACGAGCTGCGGTCTGTGACTTCGGCCATCATGCACGTACCTCTCTGGTGCACACAGAGCAGGAAGAGAGTGACAACCAGCCAATACTCCGTGCAGGGTCCACCCGGAGGATTGGCTTCATATTCTTCGTTTAAAAGCGAAACTGCCGAACTAATTGGTTGCCATCGGATTGTAAAGAGAAGTTACACTCAGAATGAAATCTCCTACCCTACATTTAGCATTTGCTATAATGACAGGATCATCGTGCATCAGCTCATCTGTTACGCAGCTAAATCAATAATATTACACACAATGGTGCTTCAGTCCTTTTGTGGAGCAGACTGCTGAGATTTGCTCAGATCAGAATCCAGTGTTTAACACACACAGCCCAAAACAAATAAGCAAACATCTCAAGGTTCGGTGTACTTCCTGTTTTATTTTGTAATGTTGCCTTAGTTTCCTGCCTCCCTTTAAAAACCCTCATCCACTGTTCAGTGCCTCACTGTCTTTGTTTTTGGCCTGGAACAAAGCTGCGTACTGATGAACACAGCTAGCCGGACCACAACAAGCTGACAGATCACAGAGTTTTTAACCAGATTTCCTCCTTCACTTTGTTTGTTGTATCTCATAACAGTTTCCTGCCCTGTTTCACTGCTTTCATTCACTCCTGCAAGTTTAAGAGAGTCCAGCAGTGCAACACATTACGTCACCAAATTGCCAAGGCGGGATTAAAACGCATGGCTACGTCTCTGCATGATTCTGTTAGCTTCCTGCTCCACACACTGAGCCCTCGCTACCTCCTTCCAGTTAATGCGCGTCTATACTTTATGTCTGCTACAGCACACCTGCATCATGGATCTGTTCTCAGATTATCACTCCTTGCAGAACAGTGATGCTTCAGAGAGCAGAGGAGGTGGAAGACTGATTTTACATTTCTTTACACAGCCCAGAGGACAGTCAATGTAGCAGCGAGATGTTCAATGATATCCGATTATCGATGATGTGAAAGAACATGACTAATGAGCTCATTCTATTGGTGGTATCCAGTGACAAAGCCTTGGCTTACAATACCAGTAAACAGCTTAATTACCTTCATAATCAGAGTTAATGCAGTAATTAAAGTGATGATGTAACTGCAGCCAGGGTTTCTGCAGAGAGAGGGAGCCCCACAGGACAAACAGCAGTACTGCACAGTGTGTGTGTCATTAGGCCCAGACTGATTGTAATTACACTGCAGCCCCGTGATGGAAGGAGAGTCCTGCTAATTAGCTCAGATCACATTCCTTTGGCTGATTGAGCAATTAATGAGAATGTGGTGATCCCTCAATCAGCAGCACAGAGAGGGCCTCTACTTGTGACTGATCCACGCTCTCCTCCGTCAGATCTCTTAATTAAATTTAAGGGATCGCCAGCTGTGGACGACTGTCCGCTTCTTTTGTATGTGTTTTAGTTACAGTCGCATTCTTCTTCTTCTTCTTTTTAATTGACAAAGCACAGCTGTCTGCCTCTTCATCACTTAGATACAGATGTGAAATCATGCTGCTAATATTTTTGCAGTGGAACATGCTGAAAATCTGATATTTTATAATTAATACAACCTGCTGTCCTAATCAGAGATGTTTTTCCTTTCATAATTATCACTAATGAGAAATAAAAGTGCACATGAACCCAGTGGCTTCTGCAGGAAAGCTTGAAAGCTTTACAAGTTTAAAGTTTGCTTCGGTCAGACCCGCTCTGAATCTGAGTGAAAGCCGCTGGGATCAGTGCTGACAGTTATTATCCATCTACATTCAAGGCTGACACGTCTTTTTCCATAAAACGCCAAAGGTACAGTAAAACTGACGACTCAGATCTATTCAAACGCTGAACACTCCCGACCTCCTTCCAGATAACAACATAGTTTTACATCCTCACTCTTTACCCTCCGTCTTCCACAGCACTGTAAAGTTACACTGCACATTTCTTGCTTAGTCAAACAAAACAGAACGAGGACACAGAAAAATGGGGGCAGATTACAATAATGTAAGCACGCCTGATGTGAAGCAGGAAAATAACAGCAGTGAATGAGGTTTAGTGCACCTGGATTGTTGGGGAAAAAATGGCGGAGAAGCTTGTTGCAGGTGAACAGATCTATCTTAACCAGAGCTATAATCTTTACCCAAACAAGACGTTTGAATGACGAAACACCAGCCTCCCAGAAAGAAAACACTTGTTAATAGTGACACCTGTGGTCATTATGTGAACTGCAGGCAGTACCTATGACACTATAGCTGACTTTCAAGGGCTCCTTCGAATACATCAGGTGCATCCTTTGCAGCTGCCAGGCTAACTGACCCTGCTTTGTCACTCTCACCTTAATGTGATGTAAAAAGACACATCTGCTGTGTACTGTTACAACATTTGCATCATGGATCGGGGGTTTATTGACACTATGTGGTGAGAAATAACAAACCATGACCACTAAATATGAATAGCTACTGGCCTTAACTACATAAAAAGACAATAAACACCCATCATTTAGCTGAAAAATCAACATTCTGAATCACTTCTTTGCGTTTACAAACACTGAGGGTCAAGGGTCAAACAGAGATGAAGTGAAGTGTTTCCGTTGAAGGAGCTGATGCAAAGTCTCAAAAATATGGCTGCCAGAAGATCAGGCTGTGTGCGCAGTGTACAAATCATCATGAAACATCACTGGTTTTCTAAAGTGCTGAGTGCAGATGATGCCGTGTGGCCGGCTTCCAGGCCCGGGCTGAACTGCTGATCGGACAGCCTCCAGGCTGCGGGGCAGTCATTCCCTGAGCCTTCCAAACGAGAGGATGACACGTGCACAGGAAGCCCTCCATGAAAAATGTTGAGATAAGATCACTGCAGCCTCACGTCGCAGGAACAAGAGCAAAGACAGGGAGTCAATATTTAGCCAGGTGTGGTTTGATGGAGACTCTTTATATGGCTGCAGGAGCTCACAGCTATCAGCTCTGTGATTATCATACAGAACAGGTGAACATTTAAACGTCTTTTTTTTCCCCTCTTAGCTTGAACCACAGAGCTTCAGCCAGGGAATAGACGTTGAGGAGGATTCCTGCTCCCATCCTGACCCAAATACGCAGAGAGCTAATGTCAGAAGTGGTCAACAGTCCTCCGTTCCTGTGGGTTCAGCTCTCACAGTCACCACACTCTGAGTGCTACAGCGTCCCAGCTGTGCAGAGAAGATAGACTCTGACAGAGAGGCCACACCGCAGCTTTCAAGGTGAGCCGAAGCTTCAGGTGACACCTGTCAGAAGACGTTAAACTGAGCTACGAGAAGAAATATTTATGCTGTTGGGATTCAGTGAGGTGAATTTAAATCCGAGCAAACTGTAAAATAACAACAAAGATGGACGCCTCAGTGGCTCTCCAATATGACAACACCAACATCTGCACACAGCTGTTATCACTGCTTGCTAGGTTATGACTACAGCTGGCATTAGATCAGCTGATCAGATGATCCGATGTGTCTGATGATTGTCAAAATGATAAGTGATTGACTTTGATTTGAAGCATCATTACCAACCTGATATTCACACACTAAACAACATACATCCGTATCAGTTTGAATAGCTGCAACATGGAGGCTGTGGAGGTGCCACATGGAGGAGGTCAGTGCTGATTGGTTGAGACATCGGCATGACAGAGAAGATTTTTAAAAATGGCTGGTTGGCACAGTTTCAACCTCATTTCAGGACCAAAAACACCACTGAGAGCCGCCTACACTTCCACAGATTAGTTCTGCATATTTGTGACGTTGCCGTCAAGTGGCAGAAAGTGGCAGAGCACACCTACAACCAGAGGAGCAGCGAGGCTTTGTGTAACAGCAACGAAACACCGGGAGCCCTGTTCAGGTGTAGTCCTGTCTGCGTGACATACATGCTGTCAAGGGTGCAACACAACTGTGACTGTGTGACCGTGTGGCTTTGAAACAGTGAATCACATGAGCAGCGAGGAAAAACTCCACCTTTGACCCATATGTTGAGATGCATTATGGGTAATGTAGGATTTGACAAGCGAGATGAAGACCAATTCCAAGACTGATGGTGACACACACACAGTGTCTGGAGTGAAGTATTGAACTGTAATCTGGCGGATCAGGCCTCAGAGCCCCGTACCTTTATCCTGTCCATGCAGGCCTCCATCTTCAGCTGCTCCACAGCTTTCCTGGCTTGGGAGATGCTGGCTGTGCTGTTGTTGGCGATGCCGTCCTTCATGGTGTTCCTATGACAAGAGGAAAAAAACAGAGGGGGTGGTGGGGTGTGGGGGGGGCAGCATATAGAGTCAATGAAGACCACATTAAATCCAGGAAGCAGCAGCAGCAGCAGAAGAAGAAGAAGAAGCCCCTCCGGCTATATCTCTAACCCTATCCTCTTAAAGCAGCCATTCACTCAGTACCACAACCTTTTTCTGTGTAAAGGAACCCATTTTGTCTGGAGGGAGGGGGTGGTGGTGGTGGTGGTGGGGGTCACACACTCCATTTTATCTGAAGAAAGAGCTCCGAGGGCAGCAGCTGGACAGCCGTTTGTCATTTTGCAGTCACATGCATGATTGTTTTTCTTTTTATTCTATGTAGCAGCCAGCTGTGGGAAGGGGGGGGGGGTTAAAGGAACCCCTCCCCCCTCCATCCTTTCTCTCCTCAAGAGCACTTCTGCTCAAACCTGCAGCTCATATCTGCCTTCATCACCTCAACTTTCTCCTCACTGTGCAGCTGCAGCCTGTCTACAGATCAATCACAGCCATAATAAATCATTTGCTCTCATCGCTTTGGACCCTCTGACCCCCCCATCCTCCTCTTCCTCCTCTCCTGAAATGGCCCAGAAAGAGGTGACACCTGAACCACAGATGTGTTTTATAATCATCCTCTCTGAGGTGGGGTGCTGTTCAATTCATGCATTGATCTGTTTCATCATCACAGCATCAAGGTGCATTTAGACGGAACAGATGTTTGGTGAAGACGGATGCAGGCGCCTGAATTCATTTTTTTTTGTCTGTCCTATAATCCAGCCGTCGTGGCTGCGTAAAGCCAATTTATAGCCTTTAATCACCACCCGCGCAGGACGCGATCAGGCCTCTCCATCCAGGTCTCCTTACGATCCGTCCACCCCGAGGCTCACACGGCTGCTCGCTCGCCTCTCAGCCGCTCTATCCAAACGCAACGACGCTAAATTGTTGATGCAGAAGCCTGTTATTTCTAAGGAGATGCAGACTGTGGACACACAGACACAGACACACTGCGAGCTGCGGGCCTGCTTACAGCAGCAAGCCACACACCACATTTACAAAATGATGTTTTTTGAAATAAAATGATTGATGCTTCGCTGCATTGATCGGCTATGAACACATTAATTGAAGGCTAAACAGCGGCCGACCTACCTGAAATGTGCCAATGGTTTTCCAATTTGGAGAATTCCGGGTTGACTCCACCCAACACACATACACACACACACACACACACAAACACACACACACACACACCACAACACACACGCGCGTGCACACACACACACCCACTAAAAAAAAAAGGATCTGTCAAAAATCAAATGAGGAGAGGAAATCCCAGGCTCGCTTCGGTCAGGACTGAACCCGAGAGGAGGTGAATCCTGGCGTTTGGATGATGTCTCCTCGGCGGCTCGCTCTGCGTGAGTCGTGCGTATTCCGTGTAGGAAGATGAGATCCAGGCGGCGAGGTCTTGGTGAGCACAACCACGGCGCTGGACTTGATGGAGAGATGTTACGCATGCAGCAGGGGGGGAAACCTCTGTGTGACGATCAGATACATACAGGAGGCTGTGGGGCAGGGAGCACTCGATCAGTGGACCAGGAGCTGCAGCGACAACAAGCAGAAGAGATGGATGAGCATCCACAATACGAACCGGCCCTAAACGCACCAACGCTGCCGATTAGTCAAAATTAGGAGCTGCTGTGTGTGTGTGTGTGTGTGTGTGTGTTTTTCCCCCAGCTCGCTTTGTTGCTGCAGAAGGCGCCAGAGATCTGCAGGCTTCCCCATTTCATTTTTACATCAGCTTTGACATCACCGGGTCCCCCCCACCCCTAGTAACAGACGGGCCTCATCCTTAACGACAGCGCTCTTTGGGGGGGGGGATGAATGTGTCCCCATTAGAAAACCCCACATGTCAACCATAACCACTAGATTCTCCTATTCTCATCTAATGCAGTTATTTCATAGCTCAGCGCGTCCCTGAACGCATCATTCTCCACAAAAAAGAAATGGACAACAAACCCACGAAGATGTAGTAATATTCCTTCAAATATTTATATATATTTATAATATACTTATCACTTGATTTGTCCATACATACACACACGCACATATATACAAACAAAAAACAAACAATAAACATGACCTTCCAGAACCATAGTCCATCATGCCATAAGGCAAAAAACAAACAAACATAATTTAAGCAAAACTAAGACAATGATCTTAAATTATGCATAGCTTAAGTTACTAACAGAAAAATAATACTTTACTATTTTTTTCCATTAAAAAAAAGGAAAAAAAAACATTCACACAAACACATCTGGATGCAAAGAGGAGGGTTTGCAGAAACAGGAAGTGTATGTACATGGTAAACAAATACAGTGACATCATATGAGCGAGAGGGAACACACAAAAACACACGAGCCAATGACACAAATAAGGAATGATGATTTCATTAAAAAATATTCCCTTTCTCATCTACAAAGAAATGAACTGTAAGACTTTTTTTTTATTTCATCACACTGCAGTCACCACAAAGGCAGAACAGCTGTGAAAACCTCCTCACCTGGAACAAGATAACAGAGGATTAAGCTATTGCATGTTTTGCGTCTGATATTGCTTTCAGTTTAAGACTGTGGATCTCTTTAAAGCTGATGAAAAGGTGCTTTTTAAATAAGAGACAAACTGTAAGCGCAGTGAGTGGGAATGTAAAGAAAAGCTGCATGAATACTCAAAGGGGAAGGAAACAGGGTGTAGTGTAAACTGAAGTTTTCTTCATCACCTTCCATCACCTGTTAGCATTGCTGCACAGGTACAAAAACACGTGTCGCATGTGAGTGAAGACAAGTTTCTCCTCCAGTGTTTGATAACTGCTTCCAGCAAGATCTGTAGTGGAAATGTTTCGAGCGCATTGAACTGTAGACAGTGAGTAAAACGCAGAAGAAAGACGGAAGGAAAGGATGAGTAGTTTCTAATAAATAAATGAACAGCAACATTTATCATCGCAAGGCAAACTTCAAACAAGGAGCATCATGGCAGCGAATGTCACATCCACATTCACACAGTCAAGGTCAGCATCATCCGAGCATGCAAAAAGTAGGACAGAACAACAGGCAACGCAAGGTACAATTCATTCCATCCCCTCAGATATGAAGCGAAGCAGGGCCGTGACACTAGTGTTCAGACCTGAGTGGAGCAGACAGCCCAGCAGAGGGGCGTCTCACTCCCACAGAGCAGGATGTCTCCTGGTGACAGACGCGAGGAAGGGGGCTCCTTCCCTCTCAGTGACTACAGCGTCAGCGGGACACGCTCGCCAAGCTCAGGCAGCGGTCTGACAGACGACGACACGCCGCAGGAGAGCTGAGCGCCGCTGATGTGAGAGACTGGGGGGGGGGTCTTCACACTTCAGGTTTCTGGCTTTGGCCAGACGATAGCAGCTAACCAGGAGACGGCTAAATCAGGCAAGCAACAAAGAACACGACAGCAGGAATCAAAGAACAAATGAAACACACTCTCAGAAGTACGTTTTGTATAAAGTGTCTGTTGCAGCTTCAGCCAAAAACGCATCCATTCCTCCAACATTCCACTTCTTCTTTAGCTTTATAAATATATATTTATATACATATAATACTATTGTCACTTCATTTCTTGATGCTGGGAATGGTGGTGGTGGAGATGCTCAGCTGGGGATGGCTTATTTAAAAGTCAGAGAGGGTTCAAAGAAGTTGAGGCCATGCTGACATGTCCTCCTCTCTGTCAGCGCAGACATGAGCAGGAGGAGGAGGAGGAGGAGGAGGAGGAAAAGGGGGAGGAGGAGGAGGAAGGAGGTCCTCCTGCTGAGAACAGAAAAGTAGTAAACATCAGACAGGCAGTCAGCCTGCAGCGTAGCTGCTCAGGAAGGAATAGAACATGGGCAGCTTCATGCGCTGCTGGTCCCGTCGACACCACGCCATCACAGTGCCCTCGCTGTTGGCTGTGTAGAGGTGGTGGCCATCACACGAGTACGTCAGGCTGAGGCAGACAGGACAGATTATCAGGCTTATGAAGAAAGTGTCTCCACAAAAAAAAAAAAATGGTACCGCTGAATTACCTGATGATGGGTTTGCTAGACTTTGGAAAGGTGATCTCTCTCACTGGTTTCAAATCCCAGGTGCTCCACAACCTTTGAAAGACAGAATCCATCAGTGGAAATAATTCTTAATAAGGAAAAAAAAAATCATTCTGCTTACCTGACGACGCCGTTTTCTAGACCACCGGCGATGACGTTGACAGACACCCCCTCTGGCTGGTTGGAGAAAGCCACTGAGCAGATGATCTCTCTGCAGTGGACGTGACCAATCAGGTCACCGTTCACCGTCCACAGGCGAAGGTCGCTGCCTCCGCCCTCTGGATACACATAACAGGAGTCATCATTCACACCAAGGACCAAAAGACACTCCAATAACTCAGGGATGTGATATGATACAATAAACACGTCCCTCACCTGAGTCACAAACTGTGGCAATGTCCCCCGTGGTCTCGCTGGCAGACACAGCAGTCACTGGGCTTTTGTGGCCTGTGAGGCTCTGTACATAACAGAGTCTGAAGAAACACACAACAGCTCAGAATCCACCAACACGCTCCGTGTTATTTCCTTCTGCTTTCACTCTTCCCACACACACTGACCTGTTGAGGTCCCACAGGATGCAGGTGCCATCTTTGCTGACACTGATCAGGATGCTGTAGGGTTTGCAAACAAACAGACTGGTGACCTCCCCCGTGTGTCCGTACAGGTGAACCTGAGATTCCACCTCCATCTCTGATGGCTGTGGAAAGACATTATCCAAAAGCAGACACGTCTTAAGAGAGACAGATCTAAAATACATCTGCGACTCAGCTCAGTATCAGTGACTCATGTTAGCATGGATGAGGTGTCTTGGATTTCCTAAAAAAAAATCTCCATTAGTAAATCTCCAGCAGGGCTTTGAACACCTTTCAGAGGCAGAGAAACAGGAAATCTAGATGTGCAGCAGTGGGGACCAGTGAAAGTCTGAAAGCTTCTCTGATGGCTGAACTCCCAGACCCCTAATCCCACTTATAGGCTCAGTGGAAATGTGTTTCAAGGGCAAACTGTGATGTGACTAATGAAGCTGAGCGTTTGAGCACGGTGCGGCTGTCTAAAGAGGGGCAGGGAGGGGAGTAACGGGTGGTGGGTGGGTTGGATTGGGTGTTTTGTGTGGAGGCGGAAGGTTGGAGGGAGACGTCGCCATGGAAACCCACCGTGGTGCTGGTGAAGCGGTTACTGTAGGCGGTGATGACTCCACACTTGCTACCCGTAAATAGCTGGCAGCCATCAGGCACCCAGGCACAGCTGGTCACCTGGAGGAGAGGGAGACAGGTGGTCAGATGGAGGAAACGACAAAAGGCTCATTGGATGATTCACGATTCAGAAAAAAAGGCCAATAATGGATTTTTGTGAGCTTGATACTTTACCTGGTGAAGTTGTGAACACTGAATGAAGTTGATAGGCGGCTCGCTCTGCTTGCTCTTCAGCCTCAGTATGTTGTCAGCATAGCCCCAGCTCAAGATGGCCGACCACTGGATGTCTGTGCTGTGCATGCTCCGCACACCTACACACAAGAGAATTAATGGAGTCAGCAGGACAGAGCGGTAGATCCTGCATTTACAGCCTCACTTCTGAATAAGTGTCATGATGCCTACCCTGCTCCTTGCTGTAAATCATCATGAGGCAAAACTTGCGGGACAGGCCGCAGATGGCTCGTGTCGGCAGAGCCAGCAGGGATCCAAACCTCTCACCGTGCGGCTGACTGAAACACACCACCGGGTCCGGAGCAGAGGGGGAGCCCACGTACTCACCCCACTTCAGACCTTTGATCCATGGTAGCGGGCTCTGTGAGGGGACGAAGGCAAAAAAATCACCAGGTGAGAAGCAGTTCATGGACGGTGCATAAAGTGACATCTTCATCAGAGCACCACAACGCAGAGAGGATTACCGGGCAGACTATTTCTTTGGCTTGTTCCCTTGTTTCTCTGAAGGCCAGCTGAACCAGGAGGCCCATGGCTGCCGGCAGCTCACCCTCCATTGTGAGTTTGGGGCCCGCCCTGCAGATGTGAGAGGCATTAAAAAGCTGCCTAGGTGTCTGTCCATACGTCTTGATCATTGTCTCCAGGGCCCGTCGCTGAACGGGGTCTTCAACAGCCGAAACATCCATGCCAAAATATGTCTGCGAAAAGTGACACACAGCCGATGTAAGCCAACGATTTTCCCCATAACAATCCAACATGCCATTATCATTAGCAGCAACTTACAGCTGGGTGGAAGACGTTGATGGCCTGGACAGCTGCTTTGCCTTTCTGCTTGAGCCCGAACACCAAGTCAATCCACTGACACAATGTCTGGGAGACCTGCTCGGACTCCAGTGCTTGTCGGTGGATCAGGATGAACAGCCGTGGGTCGTTTCGAGCCCAGGGTGGCAGATTCACATGATTCACCCTCTCGCCATTCTGACGAACCCCAAAATCAAAACCTGCACAGCCAAATAAAAGAGAAGATTTATGCTGGTAATAAAAAGGTTTAAAAAAATAAATAAATAAATAAATAAATAAATACCCTCTCTGTTGACGAGAAATTCTGGGAGGTAGAAAAACTCTGGAATGAGCTCTTTCACATCAGTCATGGACTCGTAGGAGGACAGACGCCACGTGGTGTTCATGGAATGAAATGTCCGGTCCGGGATATCAAAGCTCTGGTCTGATTAAGGCCAAAGAAAACCTAATTACAAATTCGACTCACCGATTGAAAACATCTCCTTTCATGACCTTAAACACCATGCTCGCTGAATACATTTACAGTCACATAAAAAGATGCCTAGCAGGATCAGATCAGAGGCAGATGAAGGAAAAATAAATTAACACATAGAAAGAAAGAAAAGAGAAGAGAAGAGAAGAGAAGAGAAGAGAAGAGAAGAGAAGAGAAGAGAAGAGAAGAGAAGAGAAGAGAAGAGAAGAGAAGAGAAGAGAAGAGAAGAGAAGAGAAGAGAAGAGAAGGGGAAGGGCAAGGAGTTGATCAGAGAGCGGGATAAAGATGAAGTAACCTTTTATGGGTGTAATGCAACACGGCAGCACAGTGCTCAGTTAGTTCTGAGATCAGGACATTTCAGCATTTAAAATGCTACATCTGTGGTTTCAGTGGGTCAGAATCATACCTCATCGACACGTAGGTCAACGTAAATATGGAGTGAGACCCCGTTTTTAAAGATGTTATCAAAAGGGTTTATATCAAGCCCAAAAGAATTGACCATTCTTCATGTGTTCTTTCCAAATGCTCAGTTTATCAACGTGAAAGCCAGGTGATAAATGAACTGCTGTGATACTGTTTATGTCCATGTCACTGCTTTACTTTACACCTATAAATCAACCTGTGCTGCCCCCCAAATCCACCAAACTCCACTGATTAAAGCAATAATTTTGATTTGCTTTGAGGTGCTGCTGGTCTACAGCTGCCTCATTTGGTTCGTTTGCTTGTGTTTTTGTGTGACCTTGATGTTAACATGTTTAAAACACTAAAAGTCAATACAGCAGCAAACAGAGTCAGCCTGTTAAAGCTGTGTTAATACTGTATTATGTTTTTTTTTTAATCCACCATCTACTGTTGGTAATAATAACTGAGTGAGGACAAGTAGCTCATGCAGCTTATCCCATCAATGTGTGACTCACCCTGGTAGGCGAGAAACATCTTGGTGAATGGAGGCATGCGAACCAGGAAGTGCAGAACAGTGCCGCTGTTGGAGTAGTGCGAGCCGTAGTGGTAAGGCTGGACAGGAGGCATGGGGTCATCCTCACGTATGCCCTTTCTGTACTCCTCCTCCAGGTACTGCTCAAGACAAACGCATAATGAGGGTGATGATGGCGGTGAAGTTTTTTCTTACTAAAACAATTAATACACTTTTAAATTTAAGTTAAGTGTCCAGTTCTTACCCTGTAATTATCCACATAGCGATCCTCTTTCTCCTTTGACTGAACTGCGATGGGTTTGCTCAGGTTCCTGTATTACAAGGGAGGCACTAATGATCCTTGATGTTCAGTAACAAATGGCATTATACCAAGCAATTAATCTTGACATCAGGGAGACTGAATTTTACTTACTGAAAATATTGTTTATTCTACTCTTCTCTCATTTAACACAATGTATCATGATTCTAAAATTGCATTTTCTAATAGAGCAACAGAGCTGCCATCCGGCACCGACCTGTAGATGTTTGGTTCCTGCAGGTCGAGCGTTTCACTGGTGTAATCTCGCAGGATGAAGGGGAACACCGGGTACTGCATGAGGTCGTTGAACGAGCGGCCTGCGTGCTTGTTGAGGTGCGTGAGGTACTCAAAGTTGGTGATCTGACCAGAGCCCCACAGCTGCGTGAGCGCAGTTATGTTTCCATGTTCCAGCAGGTTGGGAAGATCAGAGGTCAGGATGTTATGGTAGACGTCGTCCCGGAACTAGGGCGAGAACACCGAGACAAGGAGGTGAAGCACGTAAAAAAAAAGGGATGAAGTTGGGAATCTACGTTATCATTGAACAATTCAGTCTCATCAGTTTGCTATAGCTCTCTGCCAAAACAAACCTTCCATGCCGGCAGTTCTGTGAGGCAAACAAGCTCATAATAGAAATGCTAATTTGATATGCTAAGATAATATCAAAGACTATAACGCAGGCATGCACCAGGCATGGTAATGAATCTTAGTGGCTAAATAAAAACAAAAACATGTCATCAAAACGTAAAAGTAGAGCCTGCAGTGTTACCCATGAAAGGATTTGTCTGATTTATCTGTCTGGCTTTCATTCACTCAGTGGTTTTTTGTACTTTTTTTTCTGAATTAGAAAACACCTGCTTCACCAAATTTAAAACTGTAAACGGTCTGCCATTAAATCAATACTTTTATACCCGAGTGATACTCCAACCGTATCGAAACTTTCTTTCAGCACTTCACTGAAAGCAGATCAAAATAATAACAGCTTTCTTCCCTGCACAGTATGATGGTACTGTATCTTATTATGGTGACTGATCATCACAACTGATTCTCACGACACAGTACTCCTGAGTGCAAGGTATACGAAATACACACACACACAAAAAAATCAACAATTCAACTCTCACAGCAGGCTCCATGATTTTTGTCTATTCATGCATCTTTTCTCTAAGCACTGTCATTTTCATCCCAGTCCATCCTGTGTAGCTACATTTTTCAAATGATTGTTCTTTTCTGATCTGCTGGGTGGTCTAGATATGGAAGATAAATCCACTCGGGTATCTGTAATGATGTGAAACAGCTAAAGTAAACAAACTGGAACATCTTCCGTGTATAATTCATGAGTATGATGAGCATTTGTTTTAAGAATTTCCAACATTCCACTGGCGTTCTTCACTCTTATTCCATGTGGCTGGTGTTTTCGCCTCACCTTAGTGTTGTCAAAAGCTAACAGCAGGGTCCTGCCGTTGGTGAGGAATATCTCCACAGCGTTGTCTCTAAGTTGCCACCACCGCTTGTGCACCTCCTTGATCTCCTCATACGTCCAGGAGAAAGATGGTGCCTCTGTCTCCCCATGAAGGCTCTATTCAGACAAATAAACACAACACTGAGTTGCCGGTAGTGCTATACCTCTAGCAGAGAACAAGCATGAAAGGTCCTCTACCTTTACCTGGTTATCATGAGCATCAGCAGCATTGTCCTCCACAAAGTACATCCCAGACTTTCCTGTGAGGCAAACAGGGTGAGTGAGATTTGGTGTAGTATGCGCAAGACAAACAAAAGCTTCCCCGAGTGAATAAACAGCAAACACTTATGTGTGTGAGGGCAGTGCAATGCTCTCTAGTGCCTTAGAGGGAGCAGATTATTCTTTGTGCTGTGTGGCAGGCAGAGAATATTATGCATGGAGCAGCTGTGTGCAGTGGTCAGTGTCGTACCCAGAAGAAGCTCCCCTGCTGTCTCTCTGGAGGGGGCGACGCTGATGCACCGTCTGGTGAACCTAAGGACAAAAACACATTACACCAGCTGAATAAAGCATAAGCACCTCTCAGTGCAGCACCAGACCTGCAGACCATCACAAGTCTTCTACCAGTGATCCAGGCTTTCTAAGACAGAAATAATGTTTACTGAAGGCTGAAAGAGACAAACCTGATGGACTCGCTGGTGGCTTTGTCTTTGACAGTGGAGGAGAAGGAGGAATGTGTCTTATCCTCAAACAGGAAGGACAGCGGTGGCTTCACTATGTCTAAACAAGACATGGAGATTAGATTTGTTGAGACAAACACAGCAGAACGTCTAGACTGAACTCTGCAACTGAGGGTTATTCCACCTTCAGGTTGGCGTCTGTCTTTGAGGAGGTATTTGTTGGGGATGGTGAGGTAGCATCTCTGCAGCCGCCTTCTCTCCCGATTCGGCCCTTCAGTGGGGTCCAACTGCCAGGATGTCGGGTAGGATATCTGATCATACCACACAGCTCTGAAACAGACCATTAACAGACATTTGGGTCAACTCACATCAGTACAGACAAAATATCACTGTGGCAGAGCGACACCCACCGGTCATGTGTGAGTTGTTGCACCAGCTCCTGCCAGTGGCGGCTGGCACTGAGGTCGGACTTGTAGCGACCCCTGATGTGCTGGATGACTTTTTTCCTCTCCATGCCTTGCCGCAGAGACACATTCTGAGTAATATCAGCAGCTATCTTGGAAATGTCCTTTGACTTTCCGTCCAGGCGCTGGATAAGACTGCAGCGGAACAACAATGAATGGAGAAAAAAATGAACTCAAAAGACACAATTTTTTGCCAAAACGTGCTGTGCTGGACATCAGAAAAACAACTCCTCACCTCCTCTGAGTGCTGGCCATTTTCTTTTCCCACGCCATCTTGCTTGTTTTTTCTTCAGCTTCGTACTTGAATTTTTCCTTGGTGTGAGAAACAACAGACTGTGCTTGGAATTCATGGGAGATTTTCTGCTTGCAAAAATGTTAACATTTCATGCTGCTGAAGTGAAGAGTTAAATTAGGTCTGACTGAAAAGCAAGATTCTGCCCTTCCCTATAACACTGACTGTGTCTTTGTAGGATACCTCTTTTATGGCCTTCAGCAAGTCTTGCTTGTGTGGAGCATTGGGTGGAATGCAGCGATGACCACAAAGCTTGAGTGAGGTCATGAATACACCCACAGCGCTCTGCTCCTCTTTGGTGAGGCTGTCCTTGTGATCGTGCAGCATCTCATACAGGTACAGAGACAATTTTGGCCCATGCTGAGTAAAAGAGTGAAAGAAAGAGAGAGAGAGAGAGAGAGAGAGAGAGTGCACACATTTAAAGTTTTATTTGTGTCTGAAGCATGGTGCCAGGAAACAAGCGTTATCCAGCTAAATGACCTTCAGTAAAGCCTGAGAGGAGGACAAAGACAGAGAGAAATCTCCCATGACAATGTAAGAGGCTGATAAAAAGACTATAAAAGCATCTGTCGCAGTATTTTTTAGAGTCAGGGCCTGGAAAACTGAGAGTGACAAACAAAATCCTAAGAACTAAGAAAATACTTCTACATTACATATGTTGAAAAGACTGAAAACATTTTATTTTAGCATCTAATTGGTAAGTTTGAGTAACAATTAAACTTCATATTCACCTCTAGGCCTGGGCTGAGGCACTCCTTGAGGATATCCAAATGTCTGGGATCAAACACAAACTCAAGCGCCTCCTTCCTGTCACACAGGGGAAGAGCAGGGCTGAGCGTGTGCACCAGCAGACGGCCTATTTGGACCCTAAATGTGTCCCGACAGGACCAAAGAATTCTTCGCCACTGCTGGTGTGGTGCACCACCTCTTCCTGTGCTGCCCTGTAGACGCACACAATCAATGCTAAGTTAACCACTATAAAAACATAGTGAGACACCAAACGAATGCTATGAAAAAGAACAAAAAAAAAAAAGTTCTGAAGCATGAAAAGACTCTCATTAATGGTTTCTATACCAGGCTGATTTTAATCCCGTCCATCATTAGTTTGAGGATGTCCTTCTGAAAGCTCTTCTTGCTGGCAGGAGGCAAAGTGAAGGGAGTTGGAGAGTGTGGAACGGAGGAGGAGCCACCCTCATCGTGTGGTTGGTCAGCTGGATCTGATGCAAAAAGATGCTGGTCTGGAGAGTCCGGGATATTCAGCAGATCAAACAAGTCTTGACTGACGTCTGACAACAAGAAGCACAGAGCCAGGATTAGACAGCAAATGTAGAAGTTCAGACATTTTAGTACAATAAGTTTATTCACCATGGTAAATGAGTCTGTTAACGGCAAGAACCACCAGCCTCTGCAGCCGCTGGACAAACTCTGTTTCGCTGGCACGGATGGGATTTTCTTGGCTCATCCTCCTCTGCATCATCTGGTGAAGCTCATCGCTGGCTACAGAGCGCATACGCATCAGAAGGGAGTCAGTCTGGGCCAAAGAGAACCGGCGCCGACCTGCAAGAACAACATTGATATGTCCTTAGTAAATACAAGTTAGGCACTTATGATTGTGACCAATGTCTTAGTACAAGTGGACACTTTTGTCTTTTTTAATCCAGAGTAAAGTTATGTAAACATCTCATTGAAGCTTCATTGATCAAAATGAAGACTGATTTCATTAGGTGTTCAAGCATGCACACACACATTAGCGCCAGTAGCACGCAAGGGTACTGGGCAAATTAAACCTCCAGGTGAGTGTACAAGGGGGAGGGGCAGGGGTGAGTTCACTGCAAAAATCAGGAGACATGCACCACAACAGGGAGGATGTTCTCCGCTGTAGTCTGCAGTCCCGGCTACCTGCTTCACAGTGGAGCATATAGGATGGGGCTCCGGAGGGGGAGGGGAGGGGGGAGTCCTGGGACAGGAAGCTGAAGGGAGGGGAAAAGGGGATCTGGCCATAGGAACAGTAGTGCTTTCTGGGGATGCGGGGGATAATGGAGTCTTTCATGGCGATGGAACCTTCAGATTGGGATGAGGACAGGATCAATAAACAGACAAACATTCCCCACCTCAACACTCTGGAAGACCAAAGCAGACCAGAATTATGCTGTTGCATCCGCTTGACACACTCACCGGCGATGCTTTTGCGCTTCTGATACATGGCGTGATGCGGAGAGCTTGGTGCGTTAACAGAGCTGCTCAGTTTCTGAGGCTCCTGGTTGGCCGTCGTCTTTATGAACTCAATGGCAGACTGAAGGACACGGAACTGCAAAGCCACAGCCATCTCTGGAGAAACAGACACAATGACAATGGTAACATATGGATACAGTACTGTATATCACATCATAAATATAGCAAGAAAATGAAGGCTAATGTAGAAGCATAGAGAGTTTTATTAGTGCAAATTAATTGAAAATGAGAAAAAACAAGTTAGTGGAAATATGAAAATAGAGAATATTTTTAATGGTGCTTCTACTCAGCTATAGACAATGAAGTGACAGCTCAGTTTCTTTTTGCATTGGGGCTGAACAGCTTGATATCATACACAACTGCAGAGTGCAGCAGATGAGAAGATGTGATGTATTTTGCATGTGTATTGAATTTTAGATGTCCAGCCCTCACCCTGTGTGCGCCGCATTTTGCTGGTCTGCATGAAACCCAGCAACGTAATGAGGTCTTCGATGATGCGGAAGTACTGGGACCCTGAAGAGCTGCAGGAGTGGATAGTTACAGCTACCAACATCTGCTGGATATCACACACCAGGAGCTTGTAGTCATTCAGGGGAATACTGTAGGGACAAGAATAAAATTTGAAGCATAGGAAGTCAGTCTACCGCTCATATACGCCAGACTCACCGACAATAAGAGGATTAATCATTTCATTCTCAGCTCAAAGATTCAACAAAAAAACCCCCATGAAGCCATTGAGGTGTTAAAATGAATCATTTTTTGTTCTGGCAGCCATACCCATTCTCCATGCCATTCAGGGTGGAGAAGGTGTTAAAGAGGACATAGAGCAGTCCGTGGTCCAGCAGGATGTCTGCCAACTTGGGGCAGGCGTTGACGAGCTGCAGCAGCATACACAGGATGTTGTGCACCAAGGAGTTCTCATACAGGGAGTTCTCAATTAGGCCCAAGACCGGAATAATACAGCGCTTTCTGAAGGGTGAGATACTCTCCATTTCCTCCAGGTCCAGGCTGAAAAGTAATAGAACGATTAAAAAAAATTATATAAAAACAGTAACATAAGAAAATATAATATACAGTGCCTCGAGTGTATTTTCTAAGGACTCACTCTTCCTCCAGGCCCACCGGCCGTCCAAACAGCATCTCAAGGAAACATTCGAGGAGCCCTTGGCTGCCTTGGTGAATATACAGCTGGTTGGCCAGCAGGGAGAAGCCGTGGTTCTTCAGAAACTTCTCCTTCTGCTCCTTCTGTGCTCTGCTGAAATAGGCATCTAGCAGCTGGAAGAGAGGAGCAGAATAAATGAGGTCTGGGAGTACAGCAGCTTACAGTACACTGCCTCTGTGGAGATTAAAACATATTTAAGCTGCATTTTTTTTTAGGTCTGATTAGTACCATTTTTGTCTTTTGTACAGAAGATAGAGATAGAATTTAAAACAATTTTATATGTGTAACGTGTGGAAATGTGAGAGGTGATGTGATAGGTAAGATTAAGATTAAGATTTACTTTATTAATCCAACAGGTAACAGTATGCATGTATAAAAGCAGTAAATGAAAAAAGATACACAAGAAAACCAACCTTCATTACTCCTTGTTGGATAAGAGGTGACGAGTGATTGACCAAGACAATGAGGGCCTCTGGTTGGATGAGTTTATCCATCACCTCCTCAAGCATAAGGTCCGGCAACAGCAGTAAGACTCCCCTCAGAAGATCATAGAGTCCACAGCAGATCAGCACCAGGCAGTCCTCTGAGCTGGACCTGAGGGAGACACACAAACTGTGACTTACGACACATTACAAAGTATCATTTAGTTTATAGTTAATTCTGAATCAGTGTCAGACAGCCTAGTTACATTATAGTATACCTGACAACAACTGTGTACCTGTCATTGGACTCAGCCTTGCTCTGTGCCCTCTCATAGCCAGGAGAGTAGGTGTAGCTCTCCCAGTCTTCAGGCACGGAGCCTCGGTCTGCTGCACTGGGCCAGCGGCTGATTGTCAATGAACCGTTGGGAGCTGGAAATGCCAGACCCAGACTGGCCAGGTTGCTGTGACTCCTCTGGAAGGACTGGATGCCTTTTAAGCTGTCTGGGCGGCGTGGTGCCTCATCACTAGCCCAGTCAAACCTGTCGTCAGACTCTGTCACCCCGACACTCCCTTCTGCAAGGCTATCCACCTCCGCTGCTTCATCCCGGTCCTCCTCCACACTGATAGATGGGGTGCGTGGGGCTGCTTCCTCACCTGTGTCTTTAGAGTCGCATATTGTCTTGGCTGATTCACAGCTGCTCAGGAGTGGCTCCTCACCCCCACCCCTCTTGAGTGTTTCTGTGCTGCTGAGAGCCTGTTGAGTGGCGAGGGAGACGCCATCACCATCACCTGCCTCATTTGAGCTGCCCCGTCCAAGTCTAGGTGTCAGCAGAGGCGAGGAGTACGGAGATGGCGCCAGACTAGGGGGGCGTAAGGACTGATCATCACCTCCATGTTCAGGGGAGGGAGCCTGGAGATGGCCTGTAACACATAGAAAAATGCTTCAGCACTTGCAAATTATTAGACTTATAACTGCAAAGGATCTTATTTGTATGCAGGAGCATTGTACAACACTTGTGCTATGTGTCAAGTGCAAATAGAAATATTGATAGACCTGTGTTTGGGATGAAAAACATGAGGCAGCAGAGTGGAATCACAATTGTTGACTGATGAAACATTTGCATTTAATTGTGGTAAGAAATCTTGTTCAGAGTTGTTTTTGTTCTGTTGAATTTTCACAATGTTTTGTTTTGCAGCTGAAAAGCCCATTTAGTAACACTGTGATGTGCTTTAAAAGAAAAACACAATCAACAACAAAAACAACAGCATGATGATAAAGGGGTTACAAAAAAAAACAACAAAAGCACAAACTAAGAGGTAAAATGTCTCAGACAAATGATATAGAGACTTATGTATAAAAGGTGGAACTACTAAGAGCTGAGGAACTATTGGATCTAAGGGAAACAGAGATAAAGATGCATTAAATGACCTAATGCTCATGCATCATCTATTTCCCAGAAGTAATGATGTTTACATTTGCTGCCTAAAATAAAACGTTTGTGACTGTAATTAATCACAGAGAAAATGGAGCTGAAACAGCACTACGCATATTTTCCCCAGCTAGAGTCATTAACACTCCTAAAATGATGATCTTTCAGATTGTAATTTCAGTACAAGGTTATATTTAATTATTGTAAAGTGTGTTGGGTGCATTAAAAGGAGCTGAGCAGGTGTACCTTCATGTGGAGCATCAGTGAAAACAGTCGGGGAGAGTGACACGACAGAGCTGCAGGCAGACTTTCCTCCACTGTTCGAGTGTCTCAGGTACATAATGGACTGCACCTTTTCCTGGTACAGCTTCCCGTCTGACAAACAAAGAGACATCAAAAGAACTCAGTGCATTAAAGTGATGGTGTGTTGATACAGAGATTCCAAATTCAGCTGCACTGCATCCTCACCTATGTGCAGTGAGAAGTAGAAGCTGGACGGAGTGTGGCAGACGTAGGTATTGGTAGGTGGGTGAACGGCCAGCAGGAAGTTACAGATGAGCTTTAGCAGGTCCATGTCTGGAGGGGATCCAAGAACTTCCTGGATGATTTTGATGAATGACAGACACACTTCCTGCGGGATTGCGGTAAGATGATCGTCCCGATGCTCCTTGAGACAAACACATGTTTTTAGTATCGCTCTCAGAAAACAGGCACTGCGGCAGCAGCTTTATGGCAGAAACCTACCTGCAACACCTGGCAGGTGAGCAGGAAGCGATGCACTACTTCAGCCTTGAGGAACTGACGGATATTGAAGACCTGATTGGGGTGGTGCACCCGGATGAGGATTTCTAAAGCAGCAAGAAGCGTTTCCCACACTCCACACTAAAGAAACAACACAATCAAGATCACAATCACTTGTCAGCAATGAAAAACTATTCAGGGAGAAAAGGCAGAATATACAGCAAAAACACACTTCAGATGAACAATTCTTTCTTTATATCCAGACACTCTGATAAGCAGTGCATTTGTGCTTTCTCAACAAAATGCACTTTATGTTACTTTTAAAAAAAAAAAAAAGGAAAAGGAGCTTCATGCCCTTCATCAGGAATGTCTGCTAATAAATGGAAAGGCCTTGGTCAACACACAACAAGTTTCAGTAAAGAGATTCAGCAGTAATAATTTTCTCTTTTCCTACTGATTTCTACTACTGTACAAGAAATGATTCGATCAATAATATATGTTATTTACCTTACCAAGACTACAGAGCAAGTGCACTTCTTATTTGTGAATAATTCAGTTTGTGTATTCTGTCATGTTTTGCCTTGTTTTCTTTGCATATTAATAATTCTCTAATATAAGTGTTTACCTCAGCTTTGGCCCAGATCTTCCAGTCTAGTAGGATGTCTGAGAGCATTTTGATGTCCTGCACCACAGCGACTGACTCTGTGTCCAAACGGAACTGACCGTCATCTCCCAGGATGAGGATGGGTGCACTGCAACACGCGTCAAGCAACGTCTAGAGAGATAAAAAGTGGTCCATCATCGGAAATACAATTTTATAGTGTTTCTATGATAACTGACAAAGTACTGTTCACAGAAACATGCCTCAACATGTTGATAATCAATAGAGCAGAAGCCCATACAGAAAGAAGATCAATACTTTTCCTAAGAAAATTTTGCAGTGCTTATTACTCTGACAAAAACGAATGCCAGCTGCTCCCTCAGCAGGCCTGTCTGTATTGATCAAAGTCCATCATTTGTGACCAGTTTTACTGCAGTGGACATAAATCTTTCAGTCTTTCATGTCTCCAGCTGAACGTGGTACTAACAAAGAAGCTTCCAGCCTAACACACAGACAGCCTAACTAATGATCTGTGTGACATCCTTAACAAGTTAAATTCACCGACTTCTGGGTGAAATATTAATAATACAGACGATTTCTTTTACAGCATCAAATGAAAGCGGAATGTGGAATTCCCTTCTTCTTTAGAAGTGGTAAAAAGTGTTCAATACTAATGAGTGCAATTTTGTGCAATACTGTACAGAGGGTGGAAACCTGAAGTGACATTAACTGCGTAGCTCTGGAGGATCTTAGTGTTTCATCAGTTCAGACAGAACCCATTTCAGCACACAGCCATCACATAGCTCAATTACAGACACTGCCAGAGGGTCAAGTAACAGCAGGGTCACCAACACCAGCTCGGAGAGGCACCACTGTGTCAGAATGGATTCAGATTCATGGGAAAAACAACAAGGAATGGTAAAATATGTTTTCTTGCACAGAGATCAGTAGAGGCTGTGGGAACAGCTAAGAGTTCAACGTGTGACTCACTTTCAGCATATGATATCCAACGATGCATTTGGTCTTGATGAGGACTTGATGGATCATGGAGTAACCATGGTAACAGTCCATTTCATGGATGCGGTGTTGGTTAAACTTGGACAGAGACAGCAGCACTTGCAGGGCCAGAGCCTGGGTCTTCTCACAGTCACTGAGCTCCACCGTCTGGACGCCGCAGGGCCCCAGATGACAGGCAGAGAAGAGAAAAACAGAGCATGAGACTGCAGATGCAGATATGTGCTGCTTCCATTTACTGATATTATTTCACACAACAATCGTGTTCTCAAAAATACAGACAAGCACAAACTAATATCAAACATCATTTTTAATGTGAGAATAAACTACTATCTGTTTTTTTGTGATTTCTCCACACTTACTGTACTGTAGTAAAATGTTCTGTGACACATGTTGACTAGTCTTTCTTTTTATTGCAATCATGTAAGATAGAAATTATTTTAGTGTTTTATATGGTGATATATCTGTAGATTTCCTGACAGTCAATCATCAAATATTTCAGACATTTTCTGAGTGGGCACTGTGGCCTCTTACTTTTTATTAAAAACATGCTACCTGTGCAAAGAGGAAGACAAAATTTCCGGTTCCTCCGATCTTGTGCAGGACGCTCTGCAGGCCTTGTGTCTCAGTGGGGAGCAGAGCTTTGAGGGCGCTGGGCTCCAGGGAAACACTCTGCACCTCTTTGGAGCTGAAGGGCCGCTGGGTAACCACAGTCTTCGCCTGACCTTTCAGCCTGATTACAGGCTCATAGATCGTGTAGACTCTTGGACTGCTGGGGGCATACACTACTGCCAAACTCTCCTGTGCACAAACACAATGAACATCATCATCTTCTCTTCACAACACTATCCTCTTATATTCTATATATTACATATTTAAATAAAAATTAGACCTGCCTTCAGCTCAGTAAGAATAACAGAGAAGTTACAAAGAAAAGTAGAAATCATTTATTCTTCTCATTGTTTTAATCAGCACGGTGATTTATCAACAACTGTATTAGCTTTTAATGGGAGAAAACCTATTTTCAGTCTCACCGAAATAGCTTCAGCTTAACTATAATAGCTTTTTCCATTTGGGAAAAATGACTTCCTACTGCACAGTATCATTAATGACAGCTAATTGGAACAGTGCATTACTCATCCACTGTGAAATGAAACAATAAATGAGACATAACAGGGATTTGCTATGCTTACAGGGCACGTAAAGCACAGGGTTTAACCCATGAAACAACAGTGCAAATACAACATTTATCTGACAACTTCAAATTTCACACATTCAGTGTTGGGATGTGACTTACAACCAGACTTGTTGTGTCCACATCTTTGCTCTTCATCAGAATCTCTCTCACATGTTCACACTTTAGACCCTCCTGAGTGACAAACTTGGAGAAGGTTACACTCGGCTTGCCATACTTGCAGGGCATGATTGAGGTGAGGTCTGGCCCACTGGTGTACAGGTAGAAAGCCTCTTCAGTCCCTATCCTTGACCCTGACAAGATAAGAGAATACCAAACATTGAGAGATGTACTGTTACGAAACACAATTTCACGTAGTGCCAACATGGATATTAAAGATAATGTCTTAGAGCTTACTGAGACATGATGATTCCACTTAGATAAAAAAAGACATAAATCCTACCATTGAAGAGAAGTACGGTGCCCATGCTCCAGCAAGCCCCCTGTTTTAGCATCTCCTCTGAGGAAGGTGTACAGTTGCCGATCATGCAGAAGGTTTTGTTGCTGTCTGACGATAAACTGGACTTTCTGGGAAGGGTGTAGTCCAAAGAAACTTCACATTTCCTAAGGAAAAGAGCAGTGTTAAGTTTATTTAATTTGACTACTTCTGTCTGAGCCAATCAACCAGCTTTTATTTCAGTTAGATTCTTATTTCCTCACCAGATGCCACACACCCAGACAACAACACGGCCATGGATGTTCTTCTTGCCTTCCGGCTGCTGACTGTATGTGAGACCAAGGTGTTGCCATTGTCCCCCTTTGAGCACACCCTCTCCAGAGTCTGCCTGTGCCAGTAGCCCTGCTTTTATCTCATCATTTGGGTCTATGCAAATCCTGTGGGAACAGTGCATTACAAACCGTCAAGGCCCATAAAGTATAACTACTTCCGAAGATAGTCAGTCATTCTTCACACGCATCTTTGAGACTGTAAGCTAAGCTGGAGCTCACCTAAATGTGAGAGAGCCTGTAGAGAAGTCTGCCCATACTTGAAGCATCAGTGCCTTGGAGCCCATGGACAGAATATGAATGAGGCCCTCCTCTACTAATCGTGTCCCAGCCTGAGATGAGGCGTGTATTGACTCAGCTCCAGGAGGGTTGCCTTCTTCTGAAAAAAAAACAATGGGAAGAAAATCTCAGAACTGGCTCATGTTTAGGGGTATTACTCACAAATAAATCTTGGTGAAGGATCTGTATCTCACCTTTGTCTTTGTCCCCATCCTTTTCTTCTGGCTCTGCCACCCTCAGCCACATAGAGGCACTGAAGCCACTGGCCATATGAGGCCAGCAGTTCTGCCCAACTAGGGGCAAGTGAAGAGGAGCAATGTGCCACGGAGAGGAACGAAGGTGGCTTGGACGGTACTCACCGTCCCCCTCTCTGCGGCCAGGGGACAGTTTGCCCTTCCAGAGCAAAGAAACACTTTTCCCTCCAGCAGCACAGTTCTGTCTTAAGCCTGAGGAAATTCCTCCTGGTGTTGACGCTCCAAGGATTATTGGAAAGGTCAGAAAGTGAAGAGGCTCCATATTTATGTTGGCTTCAACGATTTGTAGGACGCCCTTCAGCAAAATCTCCTGGCAGGAAACAAAGTAAATGTGAAGTTAGAAGAGGCTCTATTTTTTTTGGAGTAAAGAGGCCTGTGCTGACTCTTGATGCTGTTCCCCAGATAAAGAAAACAAACATTACTAAACAGTTTCTGTGCTCAACACAATATCTGTAATGAATCTTAATAAGGGAGAAATGAACCATTCATAAATATTTTTTTAAAATGTAACAAAGGACTCTTTTCCCAAGTAGGTAAGTGTAAAAGAAGTAAAACAAACAGCCACAGGCATGTATGTTGTGAGTTACATTTTTAATGCCAGGGCCCTGAGTCACTATGGTCACATGGTTAAAAATAATCCCTTCTCTTCCCCTTTCTTGGTGACAGGTTATTACTGGTGTCTGCTGCAAAACTCCAATTAAACACATTCATGTGGTTGTAGCATCACATCTGTTCTACACACTCTGGTGCTAATTGTGTATAGAATGAAGTGGGCTCAGGGGAGCACTGTGTGTTGATGAGTTCTAAAGAATCAAGAAGTGAGACGACACTCAGATAGGAAGGATGCCTTACAACTAAGTTTTTGTTCCTGCTTAAATAAAAAAAAAAAGGTTTCTGTGAGCACAAGCTATCAGTGTCAACACTATGAACGTAAGCAAACAGAGCACTGTTGAGGGACGGAGAGATTGAGGTATTTACAGTAGGTGGGGTCTTCTCCAGGAAGAGGCGAATCAATAGAGCCAGTTCCTCCGCTGTGATTCGCTGGCTCACCATGGCAACCAGCAGTTCCACTAGCACAGTCTGGCAATCTGGATATAGACCAATGAAGAGCAGATTACGTAAACAGTTCACATTCATTTGAGCATTCACCAGAACATCATTGGCAAGACAGCAACTCTGGTATGAAAAAAGGCAACATACACATTTAAAATACTGGTGCTTGTAGATACATTTCCTTAGGATTATTAATGTTTTTTTTTTTGTAGATGTCGGACATCCCAACATCTCTATCATCAAGTACAGATTTTCCCAGTATTGATATGAAATATATGCGGTTTCACCTCTGGCGACCGATTCAAAACATCACAAGCAGAAAAAAAAACATGTCACACATGAAAAATATCTGGGGATGTCAGATAAGGTTAAACAATCCAGAAAAAAAATAACAAACCTGTAAAGGAGGGGTCGGTTTGACTGAGGATGTGGTAAAAGCCAGAGAGGATAGTTTTGACTCCTCCCTATGAGAACCATAACGTGGAAGTTAGTACAAACGAACAGTAAAGTAAGACATGAGATATGAAAAGAGTAGTACAAAGAGGAAGAAGTGGTCAGTCTGACCTGGTCATATAGCAAGGCAGCATTGCGGGGGTTGGCGTGCACTGCACCAAGTAGGCTGTGAAACACATGACTCAGAACCTCCAGGTCTGGGGAGCCAGAGGCAAGAAGCTGCAGCTCCATTGTGCAGATCTCTGGGAACAGCAGCACGCCACGCCCGGGCCCATCTGCCACCGCCGCAAACTCACGCAACATGGCAGACTCCACCTTCATTCCTACGAGAACAACCGAGGAAAGGTCAGGTACACAACAAGAGACTCGCACACATGCGTGGAAATATTAAACATGTCACCCTGACCGAGTGGCACATCAACAGTCTGGCTGCCTGTGTTGCTTGAACAGCTTCATGATCCACAGGCATTCCCTCCCTTCACTTCCAACCTCCCATCTTGAAAGCAGCTCATAAAAATGAATTAGCCTCACTTCTGTGCTCAGGCTCAAAGCAGCATGGGAGTTCCCTCATGATTTACAGGAGAGCAGCCCAGCAGGCTGTCACATGGCTTCTGGGACCTCCTTTTATTAATGAAGCTCACTTGTCTCCCAGTCCGTGGCCACACAATTAGCCACGATCTAACACTCACACATCCTCATCTAGGTAATGTGAGGAAACCGGCAGAACATTTTAATTTGGGCATAAAGACGAAAGCCTGAGGAGAGAAAGTGACAGCTGATGTTGATGAACTAAGACATCTGTCGCTCATGAAATATGCCCCAAAAAACATAAAGTATTTTCTCCAAGGAACATGTTCTATGTACGCAAACACGAGAATGTCCTACATGCTTTCAGTTTCCTCGGGATTCCTTTTCCTATAAGGACACAGAGGAGTTTTTATTCGAGAGAAAAAGACACAACAGCAACAGCTGGTACTATCGGTTGCAGCTGATTCATTTATTTGTCCAGCATGAGTTAGCATAAGTTCAGAGTTAGACGTTCAGTGTTTTTCAGAAAGTTAAAATCTCCAGTTGATGGGGGACTTACGGTCACAAGATACAGCTCATGAGGCCGCAGGGTCTAGCTGCCTGCAGTTGTAAAACGTAAAACAATGACTCTATTCTGAAGGAATGAAAGTAAAAAACGGTGTAATTAGGCCACATTCTTAACCTGCAGAATCAGAAGCAGAACTGACACAAGAAGATGAGGCCCATTTTCCGCTGTGTCATTTATATGCATGATAAAAACTACCCACTTCTTATTGGTAAATATCCTCTACAGCACTCTAAAGGAGGATGTTGCTTTTTTTTTTTTTACACATCAACAGCCTCCACATGCAGTTACGCTACAAACTGCCCAATACACCCTGATGCAAATGCAATAATAATCAACAAGCAGACTGAACAATCAGCTTAACAGCGTGGGAATGAAGATTTGCCAAGGCTAGAAAAAAAATCAGCATGTTTAGAGGTTGAGACCAACACATAACCTCGCAATCTTTCCAGATTAGTCTGCTGACAAGAAAAACAAATGGCAGAAGTACGTGAGCTAAAAGTGATGTATTGAAAAATCATTTTCCAGTGGCTAGCAGCCAGACTAGTAAGTAAAGAACACCAGCGTAAGTCAGTTATTTAAAGAGTGGCTGTGGATTCTTGAGGAGGAGTAAATGTAAGCAGGAGCGTGTGTGTGAGCAGTGTGGCTGTGAGCATGGACCTACCCTCTTCCTGCTTGGCCATATCCTCAGGGTTACTTTCGCTGTCAGCGTCGTAGCCCTCCTCCTCCCCCAGGGGCTTGACGCCACAGCTCTGCACCTCGTCCACCTCTTCAGAAAGATCGCCTGCTGGGGCCGCCCCCTCCACTAACACCTGGAGCTTCTGGCAAAGAGAGACAAAGAGAGCCAAAGTGAGACAGCCAAAAAGAAAGAGAGAGAGACAGACAGACAGACAGACGAGAGGAGGAGGAGAAGCTAGAAAAAGTCACACAAAAAGTGTGTTGTTAACTTTAAAGAAGTCAGTAAGATAATATTGCTATTGCTTACCCAATCTGTAAAAAAACAAAAAAAAACAAAAAAAAAAACTCCTTAAGCAAAAATCTTTTTATGCTGAAATACACTAGACATGACAAGCAGTAGTCCCACTAATGCAGCGAATAAATTGCTAACAAAATAAGGAAAAAAAAAACGATTTTGATCATAAGACAAATATCAGCTGACTCTCAAGGCACTCACACAGCCCAGTTCCTTGACGTGAACAGTCAGTCATCATATGTGCATGTAGGCAAACACACACACACCCACATACACACAGGCACTCACGCTCAAGTAAACAGTCAAACTCAGAACGGTTTCCTTGATCAAAGAGGCTTATTGTAAATACACACCTCCATGCTTTTTAAACATAATTCTAGCCAGCTTCGATACTCAATTGTGGGCAAAGAGATGAAAGAAAAGTCTGGTGGACAAACTTTGCCGTGGAGGGCTTATCTCGGGGCTTCATTGCATATATTTGTAATGTTTAAGCAAAGATCACACTCTGCAGGGCTCACTGAGAAAGAACTAAGCTCTCAGGAAATAGGTAAATCTATTATATAAAAAGCTAAATCCTCCTGTGTTGGAACAGGCTTAGTCAGACAGGCATTTTAAGACTTGAGGAAAACACATCTAAGGCTGTGAGATAGGAGACACCCACTACCAGCAGGCAAGTCATTGAAGTGTGGACAGAAAGAAGAAATATTATCATGTTTTTTTCCCCTCTGTGGTTCATCTCATTTCCTGGAACAAATAAAGCAGTCTGATTGTAACCATATATGGTCCTGTGGCTGTTTTAATAACGAAAGCCAACAGTGACAATGCCATTAATAGAGGGTTAGAGTTGCTGTTGCAGCATTAGTATTAGTAAAGCTATTAGTCTTTTTATATAGAGTCTATGTTAGAAGAACATGTTCAAAATGGTTCGTCCCCGGCCTCCTCAATACAAGGGTTATCATTATTTATGCTGTTTTGATGTACATCATTCAGATAATGGCTGCTAAGCAACACTGTGTGAGTGGCCTAACACAGCAGTCCTGATGCTTTGATAACATTCAGCTGGAAAATGGTTTTCCTCCCATTGTACACTTGTCTCCTAAATAAGCACCACTGCTGTTTATGTCACCATGGTGTTCACACACTTCCTAGGAAAATACTCTAGGAAGTCACAGCTTCATTTTACTGGTAAAATAAATAACACCTATATATGAATTACACAAGTATTTTAATAATCTTGTCATATCTCTGTGCTCTCAATGCTGCCTCACACTCTCAAAAGGCTTTTACCCATTTGCCAAAAATGTAAAACAGGAGAGCAGATTAAATGAACGGGCAAGAACGTACAGCTAATACTTATCTATCTGGTGCTTTTTAATTCCAATTCCTTAGCAAGTTTGAATTCAAATGTAATTTTTGAGGATTCACAGGATGAACAGGACTGATGTGCATAAGGAACATGTTCAACAGGATGCCTCAAGGTACTAAGTGCTCTTAGAAAGCAGCAAATTATAATAGTCTTAATTATAGTCTATTCATAGTTTTAAAAGAGATTTCAAAAGATTAATTGAGTAAATGTCACTCTGCAGAAGATTAGTAAAATTCTTCAGAACTTTAAAAGTGTAATGACTTGACTTACAGGTTCTCCCGAGGTGGGACTCACCCTGTCTGGCTTCTCCTCAGGGGGATCAGGACAGGATGACACCTCAGCCAAGGCCACTCTCAGCAGAGAGTCAAACAGGGGCACAGCAAGGTCAGAGTTCACCACCCCTGAGCGAGAGAGGTGGTCTCTCACCTCAAACAGAGTGTCATCCACTGACTGGAGCTATCAACAGAGAGGGGACACATTTCAGTTCAGTTCAGCCTGAGGTTACTGTACAGTACTACTTTTTGTGGTTTGTGTGTTCAGAGATTAATTAGACGGATACACATTTTGTTTGCCCTACCTGATAAGAAAGCTCAGTCTCTATCCTCTGCAGGGCTGAGTTAGCACTGTGCAGACAAATAGCCAGCAAAGCCTCAAGCAGACGAATACTTTGTAATTGCCACTCTTCTTCCAGCCTCTTTGCTGGGTCTTTGGACTTTCCCTCAGCTGGACCGATGCTGAGGCTGTCGGCAGAATCATGAGATGTCTCCTCTGGTCCCAGTGCAGTAGCTGGGGCTGCAGACTCTGGGCTGCCTTTACCTTTGCCATCCCTCTTCTTCTTGGCTTTTCCATCCTTGGTCTTACAGGAGAGTTTCTGGATAACCATGGCCATGAGGCGCAGGCACACATCCAGTCCTCCTAGTCTGAAAAACTGCCTTTGAAACAAAGGGCTGGCCAAGTAGATCCACCGACACACTGACCAAACATCTGCAGCACGTCGCACCTGCTCTTTGGAGGGCAAAGCTACACTGTCTGGTGACAGGTAAGGTAGCCGCCCGCCCAGAGGTTCACTTGCTGTACTGTCATAACCTGAAGTGTCTTCAGAGTCATTGGCTGAGTCCCGGTCAGAATCAGGCTCCTTGCTGACACACAGAAAGGCCACACACAGAAAAAGGTTGATAACATGGAGGTGGGTCTCTGTCCGGCTGCGCCCTGGTCCACGGCCCTGTCCACCCCGGTTCCTGTGACATGGGTATGCCTCCTTCAGACCTTCATAAAACTTGCTCAGGCTCTGTGGTCCCTCTCCCACCCCTCGGGATCCCAGCTCCTCAGCAAGGCCTAAGGCAGCTTCAGCATCAGCACCTTCCAGCTCCTGAAGCACTCCCTCAGCTTGCTGGTGTCCAGTACTTATTATCAGAGTCTCAAAAACCTTTAAGGCCATAGAGCGCGTCTGGTCCAGATAGACAAGCTCAGTCACCTGGTTGAGTCCATTACAACTGATGAAAAGATCTCTGATCACCCTGCAACACAAAATATTATAAACTAAGCAAAGTAAAACAGAAAATTGCAACAGGACAGTCTAACTGCATTGTGAAGCTTCTGTGTGTTCTTACATGTTGTGTCAGCATTACTTGAAACTGGAAATCTATTCAGTAAACCTGATCTGAGCCTTTGAAAGTGTTCAGTACTGGTAGACAGACACACACATACACTCACACAGATAGACAGAATACCACCAATCAATAATAAACTTATCTGGGGAAACAACACTCTCAAGAGAGATGTGCTAACATTATACACTGACTAAAATAAAAGAAGAACTTGTGGTCTCAGTATGGAAGTGTCTCTCTGGTAAGAACTGCAGATATTCAGATGCAGCTTTGAGTTTAGTCTTCGAAATAGATAAAATTTCTAAGATTATTAACTTGTTGTTTTTTCTTCAAATTCAAACCCTTTCCGCAACCTTCTACTAAATTAATGTAGAGTGGATTTATTCTGCTTTTCAGAACATTTCCTCTTTTCATTAGTGCTGTGAACACCCATCCAGATGACTAATCATTAGTCTGCATATTTAATTCTCTCTTCTGAAAAATATGAGTTATAGAAGTAGTGCAAGATGATGCAGAGGCAGGCAAGATGTCGGATGATCTACAACTCTCACAAAAGTACTTGTCTCATCGGTTATGTTTCAGCAACTTTTGCTGTTTGCAGGCTTACAAACCAGTGTACAAAAAAAAGTAGTATAAAATGACATCAGCAGCATAAATTTGTGGACAACAGTTGAGATTTGTTATTCAATACACTTTGTTAGAGAAGGAAATATCAAACATTGATTATTTTCTTTCCAAACTATGAATCATTATCATTGATAATTAAGAATACAGAGTAATCAGATTTTTACTGCTAAGGTCACCTGACTGTTTTACAGTCAAGTGACGTTTCACATTTATTATGAAATACATATGGAAAAAGCCCAGCAGATGGAGCTGTATAATCTAAACAAGTGAGACTAACCATAAGAATGGTAGATTTGCCATTTGTATCTGCTTAGATAAACAACATTTTAAGCTGAGTAAGTAAATATTATATAACGGCTGCCAATTTTTCAGGCTGACCAGCAGGCTACAGCTGTTAATGAATGAGAGACCTCTCAAAAATGGGTTTTAAATCTGTGAATTTGTTTGTTTATGTAACCATCCATCAACCTATGGATCAACTTATTAAAATAAATAAACGTGTGTTAATCAGACAAACCATTTTAGGGCTTTCTTCTGCTTTTCCTCTCATCTGAATATCACTAGTTTAGTTCTAACAAAACATAACAAAACAAGTCCCATGATCATCTACAGTGACATTTATCTGAATATAAGACTTGTAGTATAATGTTGAATTAACATAGTCACAAAAACAGAAATCTGTCTCCAAAAGTGTATTTAGATGAAAAACATCAGAGCTGGAAAGTCTTTGAATGTCAGTCAAACCTGCAGAGAGTAGAAAAACACTCTGAATTTTAATGAGGAAACCTATCAGCCTACTGCTGACAGAACGTCTCAAAGCATCCAGCCATCTATTTCCTCAACCCACTGATCCCGCTTAGGGTCACAAGAGGATACAAACAATCCCAGCATGCACTGGGTGCAGAAGCTGGGATACAAACTACAAGGCACGCCAGAAAAAAAAATAGAAAAACATTCTGACTCACATTCACATTTCAGGACAATTACACTGTTTTCATGATCTGCACTGTGTCAGAGAAATCAATATTCAACTAACAATAAGTTAACCAAAGGGAAACTGTATTGGACATCAATATCATTAAAAGCACATCTTAAAAATCTATTATAACAAACACCTGCTTTTGCCAGACTACTGTACTCGTAACAGTGTTACATAAGTCAATAATACTCCAGCTCTCACTGAGATCACAAAGCAGAGATAAATTATTGATTAGCATCAATTAGCAATGACCTGGAGAGACAGCTCTAATGACAAACAATGTCCAAGTAGATAAGGCATCTATCTTTAAGTACGATGATTATATATGTCTTATGTAACCATATAAAAACACGCAGAATCTATTTCTTGAGTGTTTTTGTGTGTGACAGGGATTAAAGAAAGAAATTATTGAGGCTTCCGAATAACCCCTAATAAGAAACATCATATTTCAATTAAAAAAAAGTAGAACAGCTCACCTTGATTTGAGAAGTGCAGGTAATGTTTGCAGGTAGACGAGGAGTACCTCCACAGGCAGGCACTGCGTGTGATAGCTGCAGACCTGAGTACAGACAGTGGAAACCCCCAGCTGCTGGGCATGGTGGGCCAGCTCAACGCCTCTCTGCAGCACAGGGTTGAAGATGTGTGTGTAGAGCTGCCACTGCACTATAGCATTACCCCTGAGGGTCAGGTGGCACACATGGCCAGCTATCTGCTGGCTTAGGTGCCAGTCTTCACCAAATACTAACTCTTGGTAGGCCTCCAGAGCATCCCACTTCCACAGCATGTCCTCAGCCCCTCCTCCACTGGGCAGAATACCCTGTGAGCGGTAACACAGACTGGTTGAAATAGTTGAGGGTTCCCCATGCTGCAGTGTCTCCTCCAGGCCTGGCAGCTGGCTGCTGTCCAGCGTGCAGATGTTACAGGATGCTAACTTAGCCTTTTCTGAAGGCTGTCCTCCACCGAGCTGGTCTAAGATCAATCTGCCCAAGACACTGAGTACATGAGACTGGTAACTACGCAGACCGGGAGCTTGGAAGGCATGAAGCAGCGGTCCTACAACTGAACGGGGATCCATACAACAGCAGATTCCGACCGCCTGCACTCCAGCCAATACCTGTAACACAGCAGGCCCACTTGGGGACAGGCGCTGCAAGAGCCGAAGACATTGGTGGGCACAGGCAGCCAGGCAGCAGCAGCGCTCAGGGTAATGCACAGCATCACCCTCCATCCCTTCCTTTCCTTCTCCATCCTCTTCAAAGGGGTTGCGTCTGGCAGCCTGCTTGAAAGCAGAGACAGGCAAACCTGACAGGTCTCTGTGGTGATGCAGGAAGTGGGAATATTCACAGCGACGGTGGCGGCGGCGGGCACATACAGACTGATGCAGCTGCTCTGACTTTGCCTTCTTCACAGCACTGATGATCTTGAAGACTCCTGCAATGAGCCCTCGTAGCCTCTCTGAAGCCTCACCTCCTACTTCAGAATCCCTGGCTCTGCCAAGTCCCTCTAGTCTCAGCACTGTGGCCTCAAACAGCTCCAGACCACGGTGCTGGACAAATTCATGGATGAGCTCCAAAGCCTGGCTAAAGAAAAAAGGGTTGGGTGTGGAAGCCTGCAGGCAACCCAGCAGCACTTGTAGTACACCCTCTAAAAGCTCGGGAAGGAGAAGTGCTCTGTGACGATAACGGGAGAACGAGAAATCATCCTGGACCTCTTGCAGAGTCTTCTTGGGCCTTGGAGCAAAGGGGTTACTCTGTCTGTCCAAGCAGCTCCGTATTTTAAGAGTGGCTCGCAACAAGTCTGTCAGACTACGTCTCAGGCTGTCTGGAAGGCTGTCATTCTGACTCACATCCACTGACATTAAGTGCAAGATGGTGCGTAGTAGCATTCTTTGGACCAGTGCAATTGGCTCCTCCGTCCAGCCTCCAGCAAGCTCCTCTGCTCCTGTTCCACCTCCTCCCCCTGGCCCACAGCAATCTCCAAACTCAGTCAGGATCTCTGTGAGAGTAGGCACAACACTGACAGCTAGGCCAGGGTTGTGGTTGATGCTCATGTCGAATTTACATACTTTCTCCAGCAGGGAAAGCAACACGTGGCAGAGATCAAAGGGTGAGTTTTCCATGCGGTTGAATATGGATATTGCAGCTGGGTCTGTCAGGGTTTCAGTGTCAGCCGTCTGGGAGCCAGGGGCTCTGGGATGGGGGTATGGTGCACTCATGGTTTCAGTGGTAGCGGCAACGGTGGATGTTAACTGTGAGGCCTCAGACCGATGATGCTGACAGCTTACCTGGATGGTGGAGCCATGTGATCTCCTGCTCCTTATGCCACCTGGGCCAGTTTTGTCTTCAGAGTTAGCTTCTGAATCTGAGGTAGAAACCTGAGACTTGCGAGCATCTTTTACAGAGTATCTCTGCGCTGTTCTGCGCGACCTTCGTGATTTCCAGGTCCCACTGCCAACCCGCGACCTCTTTCCAGAGTTCTGTTCATCCGTCACAGCCTTCTGTCCTGTTCTGAGAGGGACCGCCTTCACCTCCCGGCTAAGGAATACCTCCAGTAGGGACGGCAGGGTGAAATCTGTCAACATGTAGAACGAATATATTTACAGAATAATTCTCAAACATACTGTATATAGAAAGCCAATCCAGCCTGGATCTCACTAGATCTTGTATTTCAATTTTTTCACCTTGAGTGCACAATGAGGAGCATAATACTACTCTGGATATCAGCAGCGGCAGACTGTTTGTTAAAACACTCTGTAAGCACAAATTAATTACATTAAGAATGTTGAGGGTCTATGTCAGAGAGGATCCACAGCCCCGTACTAAATGCCGGTGTCATCCTGAGGTCACGGGTCTCTTTAACGGATAGCTGTCTTCTGTTCTGTGCCAGTTTGCCCTTGTAACACTATAATCTATCAAAATTGATTCATGCAGTGCAATATGAGTACATAACAGACTTGGCAGTGCTTTGCAAGTAAAGTGCTAAATAAAAATAATTTGTTAAGCACATCACAGACACTGTTTACAGCAAATGAGGAATGAGCACACATTCCAGCACATTCACATCACCCCCACCAAACTAAATGATGCACGATGGTACTGATATGCTGCAAAATGTGTAAAAGATGGGAAAAAAACAAATCCTTCAACATAGTTACACAACAGTTCTAGCTTATGAAATGTAGTCTGCATTTTAGTATGTCTGTGCAACCCTCAGACTGCTAACACCTCACACCTCCCACAAAAAGTATGTACATTTAAATTATCCTTTACAATCAGAGATACGAAGTAGAACGTAATCAACATTAAAAATATCACTCATGAATACTCACATGGGGCTTTCTCCTCTTGTACAGGAATCTTCCAGACCAGTGGTAGTAAAGACAGCAGCAAAGTGAGCAGTTCCTCCCGACAGGTCAGCTCCTGAGAAAGCAACAAAACACACTGAGGTTAGGTAGAAGTCCCCCCTTCGTTTTCCCTTTCAGTCACACTCTGATGTCACACCGAGACATTCCCACCAAGACACACTCTTATCTTCACTAATTTTAACACTGAAAACCACACACACACACACACACACACAACACTTCCTTTGCATTTATATTTTACATCTAAAAATCTTTTAAGTGAGAATAATATACATTTGCTCATTTGCACTCTTAATTAGTTAATTAGTCTTTAGAGCTCGAGTGATGGTGGAAGCTATGTAGCAGCTACATGACAGACTTACTTCCGAGACCTGGGGGATCTCATGCCTATTCAGAGCATTCCTCCTTCATGTGTTAATTAAAATGATAAACTTACTCCTTTGTGTGTGAATTAAAAATGGCCAGCTTGCCTCGCAAGACTGTCAAAAACATATTGCATTTGTTTTACTGCATTAGAGTGCAAATTAGGTTCTACTTTAGAACCTGTCGATGCACCAAAACGTGACATTAACACTTTGAAATCAATGTTAAAATTGAAGTTATTTAAAACAAAGAAAAAAATGAAAATACATCCTTTCCATTTCTAAAGACTTTCAGAAAAAAAAATATTTAATCGTGACTACAAGGAAGTGGTAAGCAGACTAAACTAGCAGAAAGTGTCAAGGTGACACAGAGTAGGCGGATGTCTCAGCCCAGTGGAACAAAGAACAAAAAATGAATTTTCAACAGAATTCAACACTTCTAAGGTGTCTCTGACTGTCTAATTAAAGGCCTGATTCTTTCAGGGACACAGTTGACGCATTCAGCAGGAGCTTGTGGTGATATCACATATGCACGAGTGCAATACGGTAAAAAATAAAATCACAATAAAAGAGAAAGTATTACTGATGTGTGTGAAATGAGATATGAGCGACATTGATCTGACATGCAGGGTTACTTTGAACAAACTGTGAGAATGACAGAGCTTAGGATCACACGTCTCTCTGTGGGATTTCCAAATGTCGTTCTTATGTAATATCAGTCTACTTATGATGTCTGTGACAAACTGTAGCACTGTGGATTTTACTAATTAATTTTACTGATACTTAAACTGTTTATTCATAGACGTCATTGCAGGAATTTTACATCATTAGTTATGAACAATAAAACTCGACACAGTTGCATCACATCTCTCAGAGGACACACGTGATCATCACGGGTTATGTGAAAGATGTTTTATTCACTAAACAGTCCCCTAAATTCGGACCAAAAAAACACTCACCGATCGATTCAATACATAAACACAGTGAGTGTGCTCTAGCGTGGGCCCTGATGGTGAAGTCTGCAGACCACTACATCAGTGTGTAGGCACAGGAAACACTGGGCTCTGTCAGAGCCTGGTGCCAGTTAATAGAGCAGACAATAACTGCCTCTGTGAGGCCATTCCTACCATTTAACACAAGCACCTAAATCGAGCGCTCACAACTCACTGTTATCGACACTGTGAACTAAACAAAGTGGATACTTCTGTCCTCTTCTCCATGGCACTAGAATTCTTCCAGTATTGGAACATATTTAATAATATGTGTCTGAGACGCTGCTCTGACACTACTAAAGATTGCACCAACTCATGCTGCAGTATCTGCTTGCAAAACAGCAATCCACAATCAAACAATCTAACAACATGTGGGTACGGCAGAGCACATTTCCTCTTACAGTAGGAACAAGTGGTAACATGAGACACAGATACAGTGAGCAAGGCTAAAGGGTCTGAAAACAAACACGGGCACAGTACTAGCTGTTCAGTGGCATAACACAAAGGGACAGAAACCCTCCCCATCACAAACTGGAAATCCATTTTCTAAGCACCTCATTTTAGATGAAAGATGTTATCAACAAACAATTAAAAATATAATAAATTCAATCTTAAGTGTTCATAAATGATATAGCATCTTATCAGTACGAACCATCTGTTTCAGTTTCACTGCAATGTGCTCATTAAACTTTCAGCATCACCAGCTGATGTCTCTCTGGTGTTTGTATAACGTTTGTTGTGTCTTTTAAAGTGTGTTTTTATACAGTATCTCAGTTGCAGTCTCAGTCTATCTTGCAATTTCCTTTGATTAACAGAGATAAGTTGCAGCTTACCACAGTTTTACTGTGAGGAAAATGGATGCTCTTGGCTTTTTTCTTACCTGGTCAATGATAGAGTCCAGGGTGCTGAGAAGCAGGAAGCCACGCCCCCTGACCAGGTACTCGCCCAGTGCCACCATGTGACTCTCCTCCTCATCTTCCTCCCGTGCCTCTGCTCTCTGAGCCACCGCACTGCATAGTTGATGTACATCAGTCAGGAACTCCCTCGCCAATGTGTTACTGGCCCCACTCATGTCTGAGCTACAACACAAGTCGTAAACCATCATGAGGATGAGACACAATTAAATCTTCCACACATACTTAAAAAACAATGATGGAAATTCTGTAAATTCACTATAACAGAGTTTGAAATAATTTCCCCCTCCATGTGATTGAGTTACTTAGTACAGACATTGAAGATTTCCCAGCAATGATCCAAAAATATTTATTGTTGTTTGTAAAAAAACACACAACAGGGAAAACATTGGAAAGTGTTTGAAAGAAGCAGTCTGGACTTATTGACCATGCAATTATAATGTCAACATGTTTCTAAAAAACCCTTTTGGTACAGCGTACTGGTATTTTTATTATATGAAAATATACAAACATTGGTCTGTAACATAGGTCTATTAAAGAAGACTTTTTGGATTTCCAACAACACAAATGAGCTCTAGACAATCAGGTTGTAGGGTTGGTCCAACAATGCTTCTTATGCACAAACATTATCTTATGATCTCCCTTCTTACAGGCTGAAAATAAAATCCCGACTTATCGGGTCTGTTAGTAGTGTTTGTGTTAGTGCCCTAATGTCTGCCAGTCTCTGCATGACACACTCCTCTCACACCTCCTTTCACCTTCTGCTTTACAGAACAATCCGTGCGACTCACAGCTTAATAATAATCTCACGCTGAAGAGTTAAGATTCAGAAATCTGCAACAAGAGTTTCATTTAGACCAACACTATTCTCTGTGAAATAACTATGTACTGTTCTTCTTATCTTACCAAATGTTTCTGGGCCAAAGTGTTTCCTTCCAGTCATCTTGTGTGTGCTCTGAGTTTGAGTGCAGCTCTGCTGGCTGTATCCGCATACCTCCTCACACGACTACTGACTGAATTTTCTGTTCTGCAGCACAAATTCCATTAAATTGGAATTTCAAATGGAAGCTTTCCAGATTCGCAGCAGATCAGCGTATCACATGAAAGCATGTGATGTCACATGGCACAGGGACTGGTCTTGGGAATACTGACGAGCCCTTAGTGCCCCGTACAAGACCTCTGTAATCAACCGTCATTCACAGAAGCTTCCGTTGTATTCTCCACTACAACAGGCTAAAGACAACCAGATAAATGGCGGCAAAAAGACACTTGTGTCCTCATCTTCACAAATTAATATTGTATGGCCAAAAATTGCATACCCACAGCAAGTCATTTTAATATTTCTCTATTTCTAAATCTACTCTCGTATCTTATCAAGATGGCCTGGCATACAAAAAGACCTGTCGACACTAATTCCATAAAGATGTGCAGACAATTACATTTAAATCATGTTATTTCTTCCATTTTACAGTGACCCAAGTCTTTTTGGCAGTTGTAATTTTGGCCATAATTGAGGGCGTAAGGTTGCAGAAAAAGCTAATTATGTTTCCACTCTTTTGAAGAGACTTCCACAACAGCCAAGCCTGAATCTCACTTCTGCACTAATTTAGTCTTACACAAGGGTCACCACTTGACTGAAACAGCTGTATCTACAGATACAGAATTTCTGCAGCATTACTGAAAAGAAGGTCATGAAGATTAAGGAAGGAGAGGATGATGTGAAGGGGCTGGCAGACAGAAAAAGATGAGGTTCTCAGCACATTACACAGCTCAGGTACTGCCCGATGTATAACTCAAGCGTTGTTAAGTTAGCCTAGAGAGCTACAAATGCACTTTTTACATACATTATGACTGAAATGGTGTTGATTACATTTGTTATATGTCTTTTTTTCCAGCACATTCTTGTCCATAAACAACAGAATTGGTCGTAAAAAAGGTAGGCAAAAGATGGCACCTAACCTGAGATGTCCAACAAGAGCACGATGATAGTTGACCGAATTTTCTTTTTTGGATAATTGCTTTTATTTTTAAATCACTATTTGTTTAATTTAAAACATCAAAATATCTTTTTACAACATTATGTGTTAAAAGGCAAACTTATTATAAGCTTATATATTATATTATAAGCTATTTTCTTAGCTATCATGGTGAAAAGCTTGAATATTTTATATGCACTTATTCACCCGCCTGCAGGACGTTATATGTACATATAGTTGCAAATCTTTACCAATGACAACATAAATTTTGCATATAGTTGTTAATATTAGTGTATTAAAAAAAATATAAATAATCTGGTAACTTCTACTGAAGCATCTGTGCAAAGAATTTAGTGACACCATGAAACATTAGTTAGAATCCACCTACACACCGTGATAATTCAGCTTTAGTCTGCGTGAAACATGTTCGTCCACTGAATAGAGTCTATTTAGGTCACAGGTCAGCCACACATATAAGAGGCTTTGACATGCCATTAGCAAGTATGAGCATATCCACTCAAGCACACAATCACAACAGATTTTTCTTCTACTATATTCACTGTAGTATTAATACAATGGTGGACCATGAGGGTGACACAGATTCACAGCCGTCGAATGGTCTGACTGACTGCGTGTCACAGACAACATGTCTTTGCTGGTCTTTACCGGTCTCATATTCTAAAATAATGTATAGTGTTTGTGCTGTCTGAAAGTCTTAATTTAAAGATCAAACAACCTAATCTGTATCTTCATCTGTAAAGGCTACAACACAGGAAAATGCACAGCTAAGAAAACAGATTATATAATCAAACTTGATGCAGTGACTTCAAAACCAACAGTTTTATATTTCAGCCTATATTTCTGAGATGTTGTAAAAAAAATGGGGAAAGATAATGCAATAAAGAAGTTCCCTGGAGGTTTTTTTTTTCCAGACAGTCCGTGCCCGTCATCTATTAAAACCATTATTCTATCTAATTACTTCACTAGCTCCTTTCATCACAACCACAAGACAGTGATTAGAAACTTAGTAAACAGAGTTAATGGTTTCCATGACAAAAACAACATCTCTCTCCTGCAGATCTCAAATTTTGTGTTTCCCCTAAGGCCAATTACTGTGATGTTCTTCACTCCAGCTGAGTTATTTACTGTGGGGGCTACATTCAGCTCTGTCCTCTTCTGCGTGTGGAAAGCACAGGGGCATACAACATGGATTTGCTATTTGAGCGATGATATAGACTTGCCAGAATAATAATAGGCCAGGCATGTTAACACACATACTGAAATTGCTCTGCTGTTAATTTTACTATTTTTGCATACAGTTTGCACTTAGTACCTTTGCATTTGCAATTATGCTAACAAAGCTGTTAGCCTCATCCTTCTGAAGCTCAACACATGTAATAAATGTTGATCCACCCATTCATCCCAGGGCTCAACCTTCTTATTAGATATCAACCAACTGTTGTTGAAACATGGATTTCAAATATATATGTATACATATATTTTTTAACAAAAAAATACCAGTTTGTCCCAGCAGAGTTAAAATCTTATGATACATTTTTGGTATTATTTATAATTTACACATTAGCCGGGTGGATTTTAATCAGCTCTTTCCTGTTTTCTTCTTAGGGGCGGCCTAGTTGAGCATGAGATTATATTCAAATAATATCTGCCTGGTTCCACCTATCTAGGATTAACACCAAAAGCAAAGCTCCAGTGTACAATGCACCGTTAATAGAGTGTCAGGAGCTGTAATGATGTTGTGGAGACAAACATGATTTACCCACCATATCAATATCAACCTTGCTTCACTGCAAATAATACTAGATTTAAAGGTGTGTGCTCACACAAGATGTGTATTTGTGGTGATGTTTTGCCACTTTAGTTTACCTAGACAGATGACATAAACATTGAAATTAAAACTGAAGTCTATCCGGACTCCTACTGTGTGATCATTTGCAAGTAAAAGAACCGTGTTGTGGGCTCAGACTGATGCCACAAATCTCCACTAATCATTACTGTTTCTGAAAGGTTTTATGCAACACTGAAATGTTAACTAAATGTTAACTATTTAACAAACAAGGGCAAGAGCAAAGACAAAAATCAATGCACAAAAATAATCTTTTAAGAAAGCATTTAATTTTCTGACTTACCATTGTATATAAAAGCTCTGGAAACTAAAGACATTAACATCCAGCAGCTAATCTCACAGAACAAAACACTAAACTGCTTTAGGCACCTCTTTAAACAAGGACGTTGTTTTAGGTATTTCAACCAAAAACCCCTAAAAAACAAATCACGTTTCAGAGAACCCATGGCTCACGACTGCTAATGCAACCACTTAATTTGATGTAGACAGAGAATGTGTGTATGTATGCAACAGAATACAAACAAGGGGTACTTGAGGGTCCTAATGCCTCACAATTTCCTCTAATCAATATGTAAATATATGCAGTAAGGTACTCCAAATGCTAATGCAAGGTGATTACATAATGTCTGCAAACTCCTAAAAGCCATGAAAATGATAAAAGCTAAAACCTGTCTGTTTTTTTTTTTTTTTTAAGAAACAGTAAGGGGACTACTGTTTTTTTCTTTATGCTTTAAATATTTAAACACACAGGTTTTACCCATCTTAAATGAGATTATATTAAAAAGACCTTACCAGAATTTCAGTGCATCTTTGGTGTTGGGATGGTGCTGCACATAGTGGAAGAGACAGAGGAAGTTCTCGAGACTCTGAAGGCTGACCTGATGTGAGAGAGACACAGCAATATGAAACAAACTTGTACTAAACGTAAAAAAACATGTCCTCTATATGTTTGTGTAGTCTGGTGAGCATTATGCCATAATTTCAAATAAAGCAGTAACAGTAAAGAATCCAAAAAGCACCATTTAAAAATGTGGCGAGCCTCGTCAGAGAGCAGCAGTGAAAGTGTGAGGCCACAGAGCGGGAATCTCTCACCAGACTGGATCTGGCAAGGAGACCAGGACCTTTTGAACAGTGAGACAGGACACCTAACCGCTTTTAACTGCATTACTGCCTCCAGGGTAGCGTGTTAATGCCTTCCCGGCAGACGAGCAAGCCACTAAGCCTGCGTACTGCTGTCCCCGTACTCTACACAGGGGCGAGCATTACGCCTCTGCTAATCTGACACCACAAACTGGAATCATTCAGGCAAAGCTGATCCCTGACTGATGTGGCTGCCTCGAGTGTCTGGGTCATGAAGCCAAAGAATGGATACCACACAGTACCAATCACATTACACACAGTCTACGATGGCACACAGAGGATGGAACACAAACTTTGATACATCAAATTTAATGCAAGGTACTAACTTTTATTACAAAGGGATGGCTTATGATTCAGAAAATCTATGAATTCACTATAAATGAGGGTGCTAGTTTGTAAGTATCATACACAGGGCACAAACATGCAAGTAACATGATACACACGCTCTGTGAAGGTTCATGCTGTTTTACTGATTGACAGCTAAGCCAGAGAAAAACACTACTGGCAAGAAAGCAAGGATGTCAGCAGTTTGTTGTGAAGCAGCACATTCAGCTTTACTGTGGTAAAAGTCATCAAAGTCACAGTGTCTTCATCTATGAGTTTGCAGTCTTGAATTTCATAGAGTGTATAAAAGTGTTGCCAGAGCATTCTGATGCAAGATTCCTACATAAGCTCCATTAAAGAGCCTAAAAGCAGTACATACATAAGATAAATTGATAAAAACATAAAGATTGAGGTAAAAAAAATGATCCTTTTGATGTGTAAACATAGTGTCATTTACAGTAATAGTGTGTTAACAAAGTGATTTTCTCAGACACTGTGACCTGAGGGGAAACTGGCATATCTGTTACTTGGATATCACACCTTGCCTCATGCTGCTAACAAGCTAGAGACTGTCTAAAAAGTCTACCTTTCTGGCAAAACCAGCTCTGTTTGGTGGTGACTCAACTTCCTTCCTGTGTCACAACTGTCAACGCATATTTTGTTTTTTTCAGTTTAGCTCATCAAAAGCATGAAAGGAGATTTGAATAGTCAAAAGTCGATTTATCATGGGGGTAAAAAAAAAAAAAAATAAGCTTGTGTTCTATAGTCTTAGGAAGCAGATGATGAAGGCACAGATTTTACCACACTCACCAGGGTCAGGGAAGGGCAAGTAGGGTAACACGTCACCAGCTGTGGCAGCAACCCACCCAACCAGTGGTGATGGGATAGGTGGAAGGGAAGGAGGGAGTGTGGGTCACTGCACATCAAGCGGCTGGACAACATCATACACAGGAGGAGATGGAAACAGGAAGAAAAAGAAATGCAGGGATCATGAGAAAGACAGGAGAGGATAAGAGTAAAACATGAAAGCTGCGAAGAACAAAAAGGTGAAAGAAATTAATGCAGCAACAGATGAGAGTTGAGATAAATGGGGGTGGGGGTAATTGGCAGGAGATGGAAGCTTCAAGTAGCCAAAACCATTATGAGTTTAATAAGTAAGCCCTCAAGCAATGCTGAAACTACGGCCTCAGTCTATTGAATTAATCTCCCGAAATGAGCATCTAAAACGGTTTGTCCCCGTTTTATCTGTGTACCTGTGTTGTGGTCGTATTCCTCGTATGGGGAAGGGAAACTGAATGGTTTGAGATAACACTAATTTCCCAGCAAGGGGTTTGTTTTTTCCCTCTGAGGCTCTAATCTAATAATACAATGCACTCAGCACCGAGCAGCCAGCGTGATTTGATAATGGCGAGACTGCCAATACCGATTAATAGAGCTTAGGAGGGAAATCAACAGTTCTCAAACCTCAGAGAAGAGATTTATGTAAACAAAAAGAAAGCTTTGACCTTTCCCCTGCAGTCAGCCATGTTGTAATTTAAGATGTATGATAAGACACAAACGGCACAGATTTATTTTAGAAGTGGAGGACAACAAAACTCAACAAAATCTGAAACCCTTATGAGTTTCCATAATTTCTCTGATACAGTGTCTGTGACCTGTGTCTTAATCAGCAGAGGCGATCATGGGAGACCCAGTCATGGGAGCCTGATGGCTGAGTCAACCACGTTGGTACATACTTTCCTCTCAAGCTTTCTTTGGATAATTGGGTAGGCTACAACTTGGCAGAAGCAGGGAAAGCGACGTGATCCTGTCCTCATGAGAGAGAGGATATGAGCTGTTATGCAATGTTTTTTTTTCCTGGTCTGAGATCCCTACTGATCTAATTTGACATTTGGGTGATGAGCATCATGAGGAGGGCTTAACGTTCCACATTTCCTCACAAACTATGAGTCAGAGAGAGGAGCTGCTTCATACAACACCCTAAAAAACTCTGTTTTTCATGAAGATGTACACAAAATGTCAGCAGGACATCTTCAAATGTATGTTTGTGTTTTAACTGGTGTCAGGTCTACACTGTCACGGGCAATGTCCTTTTGTTCGAGCATAGCCCCTGTGCAGGAAATGAAACTGTGTTAACGTTCTGCCTTATTGCTTTCATCACAGACAGCATGTGTCCTGGTGCTAGTCAAGATTACAACCTGCTCTTTCTCTTTCCAACTGGCCCGACAGAGGCTGTGTTTTTGAGGAGAAATTGGACTTAACAACACGCCACTGGGTGGAAAAAAAAGCTGAGGCAGAGCAATGGTTGAGGTCTGACTCAACACACAACGAGAGAGATGAATTATTCATCCGTTCAGCCAATCGTTTGGAACATCCCCGGGGACCAGAGCGAGTAGACGTTAGGTTGAAACTAAGGGCGGAACAATAAATGCAGATGTGAAACAAGTTCACAGGCAACTTTAACAAAGTCTTGTTGGTAAACAATGTCAGAACACACTCAGTCACACCACATCAGATTCAAATGATCTACAGCTTGAAAGTAGCGTGATGATCACAAGACTTCCCAAACTGAGGCTGATTTTATGTATGGACTTGAATTAATGAATGAGTTAAGTACCTTAGTCATGGTGAATTCACTGTAGGAAAATTCATTGTATGTCTGTCAAGCGCAATATTGCTATTTAAGTTAATGATGATGAGGTTGTTGCTTCAATATACATGAAGAAATGAACTGAAATATTGCCTTACAGATATTGCTTTTTAAGAAGAGCTAGTTATGGGCCATTTGATGTCAATGATATCATGATTAATTTTCCATTTTACTAGACTGCTGTATGGAAATTAGACTGACTAATTAATGTATTTTGAATTATGTTTTCCCTCTTTACTGTGCTTTTAGCTGCTCAGGTGTGGAATGTGATCTCTACACATTATCATTATTGGCTGAGATGACTGAAGCAGTCATAACTATTACACCTGACGTTAATGCCAGGCAAACTGCACACTGCACAGCATGATATTACAGTTAATAGAGTCATGAATATAATGTGCACAGCTCAGGACTAAACCAGAATATCCCACAAATAATGTGTGCTACAGTATACATTCATCTCATATTAATCAGCCTTGACAAGCCATATCATGAATATTGGGGATGAGGGTGAAGCAGCGCTGCCATCTTTACTCCCTCTTTAGTATTCACTAGATTCTGTCTGATGCTTTGCTCGACAAGTTTAATCTTCTTTAGACACGGATTCAGGGCTTTACCACAGAAGGAATGTGAAGCACATAACAGAGCTTGGAAAGGTAATGACATGTAATGTGAGTGGAATACGTGACCAGGACTAATTCAGACAATCACTACATCTAATCAGCTTTACACACAAGGAGCTGCTAAAAGATGACACTGTACAGACAAGGCTTACTTTCATTAGAGCCCATCACCATAATAAACTGCCAAAAACATGACTGATTGTAAGAGCAGCTAAAGTACAATACTTACAAGATGAGTCCAATCATCCAGCAGGACGACATGTGCCGTCCATTTTAATGCAAAAAGCTTAACCCCACCATATTTAACATTAGTCCAGGACTATAACTGATGGAATTAAAAGTGAGTCTTGCAGAGGCAGCAATGACAATTGCTGCTTGGTATCAAACGACAGAAAAAGTGAAGTGCTTCTAGCGCCTTACTTTGGTCTTTTGAAACATCCTGTTAACTCATACTGAAACTAAACAATGTACGAGCAACAGAACCTGGTCTCCTGGTTGGCTCCCTTCCAGGCAACCCTTCTACTGAATTGATTCTGCTCATCAAAATTCAGAGTGATTGGACGAAATGGAAAAAGTCACCACTGCTTGCAGGGAGGAACGCATCAGAGCACACTGAGGACGATATTCCGAGGAAAGAAAACCTTAATGCTATTAATTCCTATGTGTACATAACATAAATGCCACAGGCTACAGCTTCATATGAAGCGATTACTGATGTGTATGTGAATTGCTTTAACAGGCATTAATATACTGTACATATACTGTAGCAGGATGAGTGAAAGTGACTGTATTTCCTTCTAACTAAAACACGCAAGAGGAAGTAAAACTATTTAGCCTAGCATGCTGCTTTCTATGAAAAGATCATAGAGAAACAAACAGAAGAAGGCGAAGGGTGAAAGTTAAACCTTGCAGTACTGTCACTGTGAATTAAAACCAGTCTGTCATTTCAATTGTTTGGCTAATGTTTACTATTCAGGTGTGTGGAGAGAATCTAAATGTACGCATGTTCCATTGTACATTTGTGATCAGCCCTCACTGACCTGACCTGAGCACCCTGCCAGTAGATCTCTGGTATGGAGGAAGAAGAAGAAGAAAAAGAGAGAGGCTGCAGCACAGGTATTTTCCCCATTGTTCTCCAAGTTCTTTTTGATCGCTCTAGGTGAAGGTGTCTATTTGCTCTGCATATTTCAAGTGTCATCAAACATTTGGATACAAAACAGCAGGGCAGGGTCTTAATACTGTTGATGGTTGATTATTTAATATTAATATTGCCTCAGTGTATACTGATAACTAGTGGATGCTGCTGTTAGATGATGGTAACAGACAGTATTTATGCACTGATGGGACTGACAGAATGAGAAAGGGGAAAAACATAATTGGCAACTGGTGCAACAGTAGCCATGTGAGTGCTACAGGCTGTCACTGTGTGTCCCCATCAGGTTCAATTAGGAGGGAAAGCTACAGTATCAGCAAACTGGAGAATACAGCTGTGCTCACTTAACCATCTCTATTCATCTCATACAGACACAGACACAGACACATATACTAATACACAACAACAACTTTGATCACTGAGAAGCTGACAGGTGGAGAAGCAAACACAGACGTCCCAAGGGAGCCATCACAACAAAAGCTACATAAAAAAGTTACCAATAATAGAAAGTCTGAGCCTACTTGGTGCAGTCAAACTATTACTATAGCAACTAAGAAAAAAAAACAGCGCCAATTCCTCCGCTGATACCCTATTGCAGACTAACATTAACAAAGCAACAAAGCATTCCACACACCACTACAGAGGTGATGACTATAGAGGAAGGAAGTCATTATATCCAAGAAGACAAACCCCCCACGCCTTCATCAGCACTCATTAGCTTTAAGAATGATAGCAGGACTGCCTTTAAAGGAGAAATCGCAAATGATAAATCAAATGTAATGGACTAACATAATGGCTAAATCAACTGATGTGTGGGTGGGTGCAGAACAGATCACTCCTAGGCCTGCAGTCTGATCCTAATCCAAGTCTCGTGATCTGGCTGCTGTTTGTTCTCTGACAGAAGGTGGGGAATGGGAAAAAGTGGCCTGACAGAGATTTCAGAAACAACTGCAGATCACTGCTATGACAGGATGATGCAAAAATGAAAGTGGACTTGCATAACATTGGTAATAAACAATCTGTGGTTTACACCTGCCTCTAGCTCTGCGCAGTGTGACTCACTACGGGGCTGGTCAATGCTTGTCAGTTACATTTGTGGCTCCATAAGTGGTGTTTGGCAAAGCTCCTGGGTCCTAAAGTGTGTTTAAAGGAATGTCCAAAACAACAGGGGAAATCATTTTCTGACTGAATGATGCTGTATTTGCATACAATCAGACACTAATGTATGATTCTGTACAAAAGTTGTACGAGCGTTTGGAAAAACACGCTTCATGGTCTGTGACTCAGCTACAGCCAAGACAGCAAGAATGTCGCTGAACAATATTATCTATTGTTAGATCATTTTTTTCTTGTCTAACATTCTATGTATTTTGAAATGTCCCACAGCAGTTGAAGACTTAAGATTAAGCATTTATTTATTTAAATGAATCAATATTTATAACAAAATGACTTATTCCGAATCTGTATCTCAAACTAATCTACAAGATGAAAACAACCCCTTTGTGTTCTTCGAGGTAAACAAAATGTTCTTCATGAAACATTATTCAGGACTCTCCTAATGAAATATTAATGTTTTTTCTTGGGATCACTGTTTTGTAGTTCTGAAAAAGTAGCTATGCATCATCACAACCACCCACAGAAAAATCCCTGAGTTGAGCCTGCACACAGGCTCCTCTGCCAGCAGCGTCTTACCTGCAGATCCGCTCCTTGGAGTCTACAGTCCATGTACTTTTCCCACGCATATGACAGATCAGTCTGCTGTGGACTGGCCATGTCGTCCACACCTCCAAGTACAACACCGGTCTAGGAGGCGAGGAAGTCAGGAATTGAAAAAGTCTCCCTTTGGTTCGTTCCTCCAGGTGGCTGGAAGTGGCCCGAACAGCCCGAACGAAACCCCAAATGTTCCTCCTGAGTCTTTCATAGCAGATTCATCCTTCACTGCGCCACTTTACCACTTTTAAATTGATCTTCTGCAGAAACATTAAAAAAAAGTGTCAATGGTTAGCAAAACACAAAGAGCTGACAAAGCCACTTTCACTTTTCAAACACAGAGACAGAGAAATATCACACACCTGGACGTGACATGAACCTTCGGACCGGCGAGCTTGACATACAGTAACATTACCAAAACAAAACCGACAGCAATACAGCCAGCCAGCTAGCTAGCTAGCTAGGTAACTGACAGCCTAAGTCAAGTGCAAAGACAGTTGAAGCCACTCATTTCCGGTACGGGATATTGTTTTCACAATAAAAGCACCTGACTTGTTAGGGTTACTAATAGGGCCTGAAAACTGATCACAAATAACACAATTAACTAAACTGATTAATGCATTCTAACACTCCAAAGCTACCTAAGGGCACCGATATCTTCTTACATTCTTTTGTTATTTGCTTTTTTTATTTTATTTCTAAATGTAAAGGTTACTCTACAATTACGGATGAGCCCAATTCATTTATTCGAATTAGACATTGTCTTAAAAATTAATGTACCATGAGCACTTAGTTATATTTATTATATATATTTTTTTCTCTTCATTTGACATACATGACTTAACATTTATCATTTTTACCACGCCCAAGTCTACAGAATTTACAGATAAATATGAAAAAAAAATCACACAACTTAACGTTTAAATAGCTTCGAATTATTATTTATTCCGTTGAATGTCCTCTTTACTCCCAGATCAGGACAAATGAGAAATAAATCCCTAGCTTCTAGCTTAGCCTAGCTTTTACTTTGAAAGTTCAGCTCGATGAGTCTATATTGTTGTAGCTAACTTAACCGCAACAGCAATAAGCAAGCAGGCTCGATAACTTTGAACAAAATATTTACATAAACACCAAATTAATATCTGAGGCTCTACTCGAAATTATTTCTGTCATCTATTTTAATGTATCGAACACGTATTCTAGATTTTTAGCTCTTGGGCTAACGGTCATTAGCATTAACAGTAACTGTTATGCTGGTTGTTGCATCGCACCGTCCTGTGTGTGTGTGTGTGTGTGTGTGTGTATGGCAGCTGTCAACACTGCTTAACGGCGTATACGAAATGAAACACACGGTCCAAATGTAGCTACAGCTCTATAGTATTGTTAATATCCAGTCAGAGGAATTAATTTTCATACAGACCTTCGTTTCCCATAAATTAAAGTCAGCTAATGCTAGCCTTCGTCCAGCACTCAATGCTCTGTGTGTTTAACCCTCAGCGTTGACTGCAAGACAGTACCGCCCCTTTCGTTGTCTGCCAATGTTTTAGAACCTACTAGAACCGACGATTAAAATAAAATAATAAAACAATAGAGATTATCTTCACATTAAACGAAGCAAACAGATGTTTTATTTGCTCTGAAAAATATTGCCACACGCTCCCCTGTTTAAATTGGCTATTACAAATCAATTTCAGGTCATATAATGAAGTAGACAAAGCAGAAGGCAAATAAAACACAGCCAACATAATGGTGTTCAATGTAAAAATACAATATTTATACAAAACAACATCTGTGTTGATCAGAGCTTATAATTCCTAGCAGACAAATTTGAGGGTTAAGCGCTCCTGGTCAATGACATGCCCACAGTCTCCTATCCTGCTTCTGATTGGACGACACACCGATAATTTTCCAATCAATCAAAGCATTTCCTCCAGGGAATGATGAGGCGTTCGCTTGAAAGTCTGTAAATACAAAAATAAACCTCAAACACACTCAGTTTGAATATGACGAAGACCTCCTTCAAACAAAGCACAAAATGATGTATGAGTTTATACATAAACAATCACACACAAAGTAAATAACATTTGTACTGCAGGTATAGGCCTGTTTTGACAGATTGTAGTTTCCTGGTTTGATCAAGTTACTTCAAACACAGCAGCAATACTGCTTACTGCTTAATAGTTAACCATTTATATCGTGTTGACCGTTTAATCATCAGTGAAAACATTAAATCGCTGCACTAATGTGGGTGCTGTGATTAACCGCAGATTCCTACTTTACTGTGAGTCATTTAACACACCTCTGACGCACAGCGCGTGTCTCCCTTCTGCGTGGGTGGCAGCCCCCGCTTTAACAAAGCAGAGCGTCGCGAGACACTCATATCACATTTCACCAGTACTTAACGCCGTTTTTACGTCATTCGTAACGCCGCATGGCGTTTTCTAATATTCTAATGATCTCCGCCCCATAACTCAGCCACTATAGTTCAGTCCGATCAGCCTATAAGCAGAGAAGAAGAAGAACAGACCGCACTAATCCATCACCGATCTCCTTTGCCACAAAGGATCGCATATATATACACGCCTGCGCAATGCAAATCCATCATGTTTGTTTCATGAAAGAAATCAACTGAATTTTGTTTACAATGACATTTGTTCACCTTACTTCTTACTGCATCTCTTACCCAGAATAATTATTTAAATGTATTTAAATTTGAACTTGTTTGTACTATCCTGAAGGACACACGTCACGTTTTTGCCTCATCTTCGTGTTAAACGTTGATAAACTGAGTGTAAACAATGAAAATGTCGACATCTAAAAGAAACCATGCTGTTATCATATAAACCCAGCAGAGGGCACCAGAGCCCAAGAAACTGATGAAATACAATACAAGGCCACTGGCTGATAACTGACATATACACATACATACATGTAAACATTCCAATATCTCACCCAACATCAAGTTTTTTATATGAATCCAAAGTAAATATTAACATCTTAACACGTGTCACCTCATTTATTTATTTTCTATTATTTTAGCCATGTGGAGCCTGGGAGAGCATGAAGAAGAACCCATGCTTGAAGTGTGGGGAGCTTTTTGACCTTTGACCTAACCTCTCCTTCTTCTACCCTGACAGATCTGAGTTCTTATACTGCACCATGGATAATGGCTGCATTATGTCCTTGATGCTGCAACACATTTAGTGTCCCAGTGAAAATTTTTAACTTATTTTATCTTATTTTTTTATGTTCTTTATATTAAGAGCCATGTGGAGAAATTCAGGTTTATTTCTACATTATTCAGAATATTATGGTATGCAGAGCTAGAAGGAGCTGCCACTACACTTATTTTATATATTGTTTTAGTTTTTTATATGTTGTTTTATTTTTACTAAGTCAACCCCATTAACACAGCAATTTGGCAATTAGTAATAATCAGATCTAATCTAAGCCACAAACTAAGAACTAAAGCCACAAACTTAGAACAACATGTTAGAAAAACCTTTATTCTTCTGCTGCCCAGCATGTAAACTCCTCGTTCTTCTCGCCCTTTTATTTTTCCACAATAACACTTCCATGAGGAAATTTTAAACAAGCCACAGTGTAAAACACAACTCACATGAGATAAAGTCACATAACGCTCCGATGAATTTCACATTAAATTATGTATCCCTTGAGCTTTATTCTCAGTTTATGTGCATTCAAGAAAAAAGTAAACATGGTTGTGTTTGTATTTACAATTCTCAAAGGCTGCTGTGACTTTATAAATGGGTGAGTAGGGGTGGGGTGGGTGGGGTGGGTGTGGGGTGTTGATAAGCATAACACTGAGCATTTAAAGGCACAGTAAGTTCACTTCTGGTTTTTTAGTGGCATTTCCAGCAGTTAGAATTCACTAATGCTGAATGGCTCCTCATCTGTAATCCCGGGCGCCTCTGCTTCTGTTTTAGTACCCGCTGCCGCTCTCCACGCAGCCCAGGGCTGCTGCGTTGTCAGGACACTTGCAGGACCGGCCGGACGGTGTGGCTAAACAGAGGTGAGTGCAGCCTCCGTTGTTCCCAGCACAGTAGTTTTGTCCTGAAAAAAAAAAAGAAACATACATACAAACCTCTTGTTAACGTGGGCTTTTATATAAATCATAACAAGAAGCCATCAAAGCTGAGACCAGCAGCAGGAAACAGCCTCTTCACTGTTTGTTATACATATACTAAACATGAAAAGAAACACAGAGCAAACTCCAGATGTTGGAGGCCCTCTCCCTTGACTCTGCATTCCCTGAATTTATGCATGCAGCCTTATCTGGAAAGGGAGGATGAAGCCTGGTGCTGCACTCTACCATTAGTCATCCCTTCACTTAATAATAAATACTAGCTGCAGAATTTTCCCTGTTGCTCAAGGAGTGGAGCCTCGATTTTTCACAGAACTCGGCTGTTTCAGAGAAAAGGGAATGGATAATAAGTCTGAATCAAAGGCAGCCCTGAGGATCAGGCTTTACTTCAATAATTCACTCTTTAGTGGTGCTGTGCATCACAGAAATGAGCCCCAGCATGAGGGCTAACATTTTAAAAGGACGTCATCACAAGTGGCTTTGTTACCTGCAGGACATTGGGCATAGGCCGTAGTGATCCCATACAGCTTGGTCTGTTTCTGAGGCTGGAACGTGTTGGATTCTCTGCCAGCATAGCGGTCCACTACAACCACAGCATTCCTGTCGTAAACACAGAACAAGAGTTTAGCTGCATCAGCGTAAGAAATCCTCCAGCCTTCATCCGTGTTGTATAAATTCTGTCGAGAATGAGTAAAGGTTTCTGCGCCATAATTGACGTAGATCTGTTGAAAAGTGTGTGTGTGTGTGTGTGCCTCCCCCCACTACCACCACCTCCTCCACCACCACCTCTCTCAACCTTCTAAGGGCTACAGGCCTGGCGAGATCACAGAGAGGCCCCAGGCAGGTCACTCAGACACATGCCCCGGCTGAGAAATTGCAAGCAGCTGTCACTTTTTAGGATTCCTCCTCATCCCACGTACACACACACACACAGACACACAACCCCCGCCTGTTTGCAGTGGCTAGTAACTAACGTATGAATCAAACACATGGAAAGGCAGCTAAACAGTTTCCTTGTGGGAGTGTCCGAGCCTGGGAGAGCATGAAGAAGAACCCATGCTTGAAGTGTTTGACCTTTGACCTAACCTCTCCTTCCTCTACCCTGACAGATCTGTGTTCTTATACTGCAGCATGGATAAAGACTGCATTATGTCCTTGATGCTGCAACACATTTAGTTCCCAAAGAAAGAAAGAAAGAAAGAAAGAAAGAAAGAAAGAAAGAAAGAAAGAAAGAACAGTTGTGAAACTTTATAAACAACAGAACAGAAACTCAAGTCAAAGTTAGACTTCTCTAAAGCTTTCAAACCTTTTCCAATCGGTGTAGTACATGTTCTTCCCCAAGGATGTGATTCCAAAAGGGTACTGAATCCCTTCCAAAATCTGACTGCGGTCACCCCGACCAGGATGCATACACTCCAATTTATGTGTGCCTACAGGCAAGACATTACTGTCAGTGCTCATAATGAAGCAGACATCATTTCACAGATGATTCATCTGTCTGAAATCTACCTGCGTCTGCCCAGCAAAGCAGAGAACTCTGCGAGTCGTAAGTCAGAGCGTTTGGCAGGCCGAGGTCGTCTTTAACCAGCACCCGTCTGTTGGATCCATCCATGTGAGACGTCTCAATCTTGGGGGCGTCGCGGTTCCAGTCAGCCCAGTACAGATTACTGTTTAGAGGACATGTGTGAGATTACAGCTTTATTACACTGATGAGAGAAGCTACTGCAGCAACAAACAGAACATAAGGGTCACATAGCTTCATGAACATATATGCAGCACGTTTCCTGAAAGTTACACACCCGTTAGGAGGGTCAGCGATGATGGCACGGGGGTTGATGAGACCAGAGTCTACAATGACACGTCGCTGCGACCCGTCCAGAGAAGCCACTGCAATGTGATCCTTCAAAGAGTCCGTCCAGAACATAAGTCGCCCCAAGTGGTCGATGGCAACTCCCTCTGGGCTTCCCAAATCTGTTAAGAGAGATATTTTTCATGAAAACAGTCCCCTAATAAAAGAGAACCAGTGCAGAATAAAGACGTAAACTCTACTTGATGAAATGACGGCAGTGGGCTCTCCTCCCTGGATGCTGGCCCTGCTGATGGAGGGAGATGTGATTTCGGTCCAGTAGACCATCTTCTCCACACAGTCATAGGCCACTCCTATGACTACCTTTGCCTACGAAGAGGTCAGTGAAAAACAACAATCTTTGAAGTGCTCCTCTTTTGGTCCCAAACACAAAAACAACAAGGAGCAGATGTGTCTAGACATTAATTTAAACAAACTGGGGCACAGCATGAGCAACCTGACTGGACTCCAGGCCAGCTGGTTTCCAAATCAGTGGAACAAGAAATGCAGATTGCAGTTCCAAAGATGTGGGACTGATGTTAGTAATTAGTGTGAATGTCACCATGTGCCTCCAATAAAGCGAGAGCTTTGAATGCATGAAGCAGATGGGAAAATGTCAGGGCTGGAGCGAGTATTAGTGCAAGCACAGAGGCAGTTCGACGCTGAGCTGATGTTAAATACAGCCAGCGAGGAATTCCTCTTGCTGTTTTGTTGTGTAATCTTAATGATTCAAACAGTTCTGATGGTGTTTATGTCATTTTTTTTATAAAAAAAGACGAGAAAATGTTTGTTTTAAAATGTTTGGCAATCAAAACGGGAAGTAAAACACTAAGGGAAACTTACCGGGAGATAGAGGACTGCTTTGGCGCCATCTTTGTTCATGTCGTAACCTTCCAGTGGGACGTGCTCTATCCTGCCGCTCTGGGCAAACAACAGGTGTGTTCCCGGGGGCAGGGCGTCTACATCGGGTCGAGGGCTGGGTCCAACAGGTGGTGACACTCCACCGTGGTCGATGCCTGATTGACATAAACAAAAATTCAGTGAAATGTATATATAGATATCTAAGTGTGGCCCTGGGGTCCCTTGTTACTCACACATTGGTCTGCTGCCAGGTCCAGAGCGAGTCCCGGGGATCTCCTGTCCATTTCTCTCCACACACCAGCAGTGTCCTGTGCTGCCGTGGCACTGGGTGGGTTCATACTCACCGTTCTCATCGCACGCGGGGATGTACTGACCAACAGGGGGCCGGGGGCCCCGTGGACCATACGTACCCAGGAGGTTGTCTCTGTGGGTCTCACACTGTGATTTAGGCCTCTCTGAGCAAGAGAGCGAAAATGTTTTAAAATTATTTTTAAATTCAGCTCTGTGTAAAACTCAGCATACACACCATGAATCAGTTCCAAAAAGAAAATAAAAACCACATTTTCAAACATTCCTCTTGCCCAAGTGGGCGGAATAAACAATGAAGAGAATGGAAATGCTCCAATTCTGCAGCAACATCAAAGAAAGCTCTGTCTGAGCTCTCGTGACAGAAGCTTAAAATAAACTTGTAGTAGCACAGCCTCAATATTTAGTTATCAGAGTGGATAGAAAACAGAGAGTGATGATTTAATAAGATGATGTGTCAGTTTGACAGAAAGGGATTTACCTGATGAGCAGTAGAATCCGTCGCCGTGGTAACCTGGCCTGCACTGGCAGATAAACGATCCCTGGGTGTTACTACACATGGCGTCCTGATGACACCTGCCTCGCTGGCACTCATCGATGTCTTCAGGCAAAATGTTCAGAGGGTGAGTGAGGACAGAGCACATTCAGAAAATACACTGTAAACCTTATACTCTCCTATTATACACAGTGTAGACAGGGTCAGACTGGACCTGAGTCTGTGCCGGCAGTGCAGGACATGAACACAGAGTGCAGAAAGAATGGAAACCGTGAATGACCAGACTCCAAACCCGTGCACATGATGAAATGCCCATCTGGTTTTAATGTTTTCCTGCTCAATCACTGCAGATGTATTATGTAACCAGCTTCACCTCCCACAGAACTGAACAGATGGTTTAACAATTACGTCCATGTAACAGGTTTAAACTGTTGTATGATCCTGGACAGAACCAAGCCATTCAGTTATTGACTTAGTAGTTCCAAATAAGGCCTGATGAAAAAACTCACAAATGTTCAGTTTCCTTTAATGTAAGACAAGAATTCTTTAAGAATAAGCAGCCACGCGTGTGCATTTGTACTTGAATACATATTTATATACATTAATTGCTGCAGATTTATTTTCCTGCAGCTAACTGATCAAAAACCATCTGGAGTCTATGTTGTTCACAGCAATGTAGATGCCGGTCGTGTATTTTATGTGAGATAAAAGATACAATAAGGTTTTAAATGTAGTAAACAATGTGAAGTACCTTGGCAGATGCGACCATCTCCAATGAACCCTTCTAGACAGGTGCAAATGAAGTTTGACCCTCCAGTGTAGCTGCACTGAGCACGCTCAGGAACATCGCAGTCATGGCTGCCCTCCTCGCAGTGGTCCACAGATCGATCAACCGCTGAAGAGACCAAGAAGAGGAAGGGACATGGACTTCTTTGGCATGGAGAGACATGATTTCCAAACTGTTGATCTGTTCCTTTAACATACTGCTTCTACAAATCTGCACCCTGTTTGAGGTAAAACTGTATATTTGCATGATCAGGAGATATGCACCTATCTTATGGTTTCTGTTTCTTACCAACACAAGTCCTCCCATCGCTTCCAAACTGATAGCCATCCTCACATTCACAGCGGAAGGTCCCGGGCTGGTTGTTGCAGATTGCATTGCCACCGCAGATCTGAGGGTCCTCTCTGCACTCATCAATGTCTGATAAAGACAGCAGCCTGTTATCACTATGCGACTTCCTCCTTAAATCCAAGTTTGAAGTCTGGATTTGTCATAATCAGCATAAGACGTTGTGAGATCAGAGCAGAGATCAGAGATTTCTTGATTACAAATGTTTCATGATAGCATCGGTCTGAAATACTTCCTTTCATTTTCTACTGTGAGTTCTTCCTGTTTGGAGAAAGGTTGTATAGTTTAGGCTGGGAATGGCGGCCACACTGGATATGTTAACATAATCTCAGAGTATGGAATACTTTTTGTTTACCATATGACACGCCCTCTACTAATTGGCATGATTGAGCAGTTCCCCAGGAAGGAAGGCTTTGAAACGTCTGGGTTATTTTAATTGTGGGTCTAAAATGAGGCTGAAAGCAGCAGAGAGACTGAATGACCTTTATTACTTCCAACAATGATAACAAAAGGTCCTTTTTCCTCTTTTTCCTATGACATTTCTTACCGTAGCATGTGCGACCATCGCCACTGAACCCAGTAGCACACTGACAAGTGAATTGGTTTCCCTCTCCAGGTCGGCAAACGGCGTTAGTGTCACAGCCGTGTCTTCCGGTGAAACATGGATTTTCCTCTGTCTGCCCCCCTGAGAAGGACAAGCACCAGACACAAATACTTCCATGAGAAATAAAACAGTCTCTGAGTCAGGATGTTACACAGCAGGAAGGAAATGAGCTCAGGCCAAAACAAGAGGACAAAATAATCTCAGTGTGCTCACCATTGACGTCCCCGATCTTGTTGCTCATTGCATACCGGAGGATTTCATTATTGGCGTCGTACATGACAAAGATCTGGTCTACACTGAGCATCTGGGTGGGTTTCACTTCTCTCAAAGGCTCGCTGTGCTGACAGCTCTGGAAGGTGATGGTCTGACGCCACTGATGCGTCCTGGATTCAGTGGAGCCATCGGGCATGCTCACAGTGTAGCCCCGAGTGGAGGATGAGGTGATCACTGGAAGGTTTAAGTAGACAGGTAAGAAGCAGCTAGAGTAATGATCAGAAATAGGCAGATAGATGTGGATTCTTTGGAGCTCACAGTTGTTGCTGTACTGGTAGATCTCAGAGTAAGGTTCGACCTGCACTGTGGAGCCGGGGGGCACCTCAGGGACCTGGCCTTTTAGATTAGTGCTCACAATCAGGTGGTCATGCTCATCAATGCCTTTGAACTCCTGCGTGATGGTCAGCTTCTCATTCCCTGGCAGAAAGGTCACCTCCGCCTGCCGTGTGAACTCCCCCCCTTCAGAGCACAGAGCAGAAGAGGTTTACTTTAACAGCCTGGCCTTGGATGAACTTTGGCTCACAGCTGAGGTAATGTGTGGGGGTTCCGCTGGACAGTGAGTGAAGCTGCAGCTGTATGGCAAACTCACATTTGTTTACACAGATCCATTTCTGCAGTCTAACACTCACCAATAATGCTGAAGCCGTTCTTGAAGCCAGGCTGCTCCAGAGCAAACGCCCACCCGATCACACCGCCAAGGGCCGACAGGGGCAGCAGCGAAGGCCCAAGAGCATAGGGGATGTCGCTAATGGCCACGTAGGATCGGCCATCGTTCACAACAATGTATGAATGGAGGTCATTGCTGGCAAACTCCAACGGCGTAGGAGAGTTGCCCACAGAAACTCTTCCGTGTATTTTACCATTCATCCTCTGTGGTTTCCCTGAAAAGAAGAAACCAAAACCATGGAGGTTAGTGACAGAGAGAAGAAAACAACCCTCCTGGGTGACCCTGGAGATTTGCTTAAATTAATTTCAGGAACTGTGTGAGGAGGGTGGGTGAAACTGACACCAATGAAAATAACATACTAAATGTTTTCCCTGAGTGTGGAACATAATTACTTGTCATGTGATATAGTTGGTTTTACCCACAGTATGTTATTGTAATTATGAAGCATACCCTCTGCCACACACTGTATCCCGTTGCCGTAGAAGCCAGGCCTGCAGTGGCAGCAGTATCCGCTGGAGTAATCCTTGCAGTCAGCAAACTGGGAGCACTTGTTCCTGTTGTTGGCACATGTCCCCAGGTTGTATCGGAACACTGTAGAGATGGGAAAAAGAGAACAGAAAAAGCAGAAATTAGCATCTGACTGGGTGATAAATCAGAGGACACTACACCAGACTCACCGTCTACATTAAGATCTGTGTCGTCCACCACCACCACCACTTCTGGGTTCTCTGGCTGATGTGGTTGGTACTGAATTGGATGGACTTCAACCTGGCCTGCATCGTAGGGAGGGTATTCCAAATGTTGTTCGGTATACTCATGCCTCCTTACGTAAGGGACCTCCTCCTGTGGTGGTTCCTCAGTGGGCAGATCTGTTACCTCCCCAGGGGCCACGTTGGAAAAATAAGGAGAAGTTCCAATCTCATATACATACACACCTCGCAGGCCGGAGTTGGTCTCCCTGTGAGAGGGTAGAGGTTTGATTTTATGGGTTGAGAACACATTTATGGTGTGAAATAGCGTTCGGACTTACTTTGCTAAATCTCTCACGGATGATTCGTCATCTGTGGTGGTGCGGTAATACGGCCCCTGACTGGAAAACAGGAAACCTCGGACCAAACCCTTACTGAAGCCAGCGTGCATGGTAGCGCTACTGCTTTGTACCGGCGTGGAGAAAAACTGAATCCCATCCCGTGTGTAGAGGACAATTGCATAGGAGGCCTTCTCTAAGGATGCAATCACCAGCTGGAAGGTGTTTCTCTGAGTAATACACAATTAGAGAAGTCATAAAGAACCAGTTGCACCACAGATCCCTCCAACAATGCCGTGATGCTCACCTTCTCGTCTTGTGTGGGTTGAGGTTCATGGCTGGCAACGTCAACCCAGGTGATCACCACAGCGTGCGTGGGCTCGACTTCATCATCCTCTGGGAAGGCCCTGTTGATGTGCTCAGCTGCCTGACGCAGGACCTCTCGGCTGGAGTCTTGACGGAAGAAAACTTTCCCCACGCCGTCACTCGTGTCCAGGTCACCCTGCAGAGCTGCGATCATGCCAAATTTTGGGGGCATTGAAGCGAGATATGTCGACTCAGCCGTCGGCTCTGTTGTGGCAACAAAACCATTGGTGTTGATCTGAAATTAAAAGCTCAAGTTAGTCTTTTGGATGGCATGAAATGAGACAATTGTAACACTGTATGTGTTCCTCTATGACACAGCTAGAGCAGCTTCACAGCAAGTGGGTCAGTCCAGTCTGACCCACTTTGATCTTTTATTTCAAACTCATTAGACTAATGATCCGAGTCAGCTGCCATGTCCTTCCACAGCACTAATGAACAAACACGAAGCCATTTAACACAGATTTTACACACTTCTGATGGTTTAATATGAACACATGCAAGGACTGTAAAAGGCAAACCTGTGCTTATGTTTAAAACACACACACACACAGAGACAGTGCATATGGGGTTCCTTCACTTCCTGAGCAAAGAAAAAACACTGCTCCCGGCCCTGGCCGTGCTGCTTCCGGCCTTGTCCCCGACGAGCAGCCCCTGAGAGCCAAAGATTGCGCACTAATTTTCATTACAGACACTTCCTGCTGAATGAAAGCCGGAGCTGGGAAAATGGTCAGATGTCAAGGACTTTAAAGTTTAAGTGGTTGGCAAACAAGGAATCCCACTCACAAGGAGATGATAAAACCTCCTGACCTCCTGAACGATTAGAGAAAACATTTTTTTTTTCTTCTTCTCTTTAAAACCATGTCTGGAGTGAAAAACACTAGACTGTCCCTAACCCCCTCGGGGGCCCAGACAGTTCAGAGGAGACGGCCTCATGAATGAAAATCTTTAGGCTATATTGGCTGCTGAAGAGAAATATGTTTGTGGTGAGTGATGCAGGGATAACTAGGAGGTATAGTCAGCAGTGGGGAAACCCCCATCAGGCACAAGTAGAAGTCACACTTGCTGCAAACAAACAAAATCCAGTAATTAAAGTACCAACTACATGTCTGCATGTTTAAAACATGAACACAGCTTTGCCAGCTTCATATCTCTCAGTGTATTCTCTGACACACGCAGCACCATTCAAACAGAGATGCTGCAGTTTTCTTTGAAACCAGAATTACAGAGAATAATGAGCTGTTTGTCCCTCCAACACAATGCTGCAGCTTCATTTAAAGCTTCCACAGGGCAAACGTCTAGAAAATAATAAACACAACAAATCCTTTTTTTTTGGCTTCATGTTTTTTGAGGGGGTGAATTGAACAATAAGGAGTTCTTTGGTCTCTGTGTCAACAGTAAAATGATAACCTCAAGGGAAGCAGTATTGGACTCATGCATTCCACAGCCCCCATGATAAAGTAGATCAATATTTACAAATACTCCCTATCCACAGAAATAAAGTCATACTCTGCAGGGACTTTATTTTGCAACTTCCACGAATTGTTTCAGGACGCGCTCTTAACTTCTGACCTCACAATGCGTAATTACGCAAGAACGTTGGACACTGAGAGCAGTAAATCCCAGCCGCGTATACAAAAAGTATAATAATATTAATGTACATACGTTATGGAGTAACTTACAAAGATGCTGTCGAATGTGCCATCATAAAACAGCACTGGCTTGCTCAGATCGAGGCGGTGCGTCTGGTCAGTCCCTGGTTCCAGTAACTGGTCTCTGGCGCTCGGACCGAAAGGGAAAAGATCGTCTCGTGTTATGCTCGCCACCGAGGACACAAATCCCAGAAAAGCCGCACATACGAGCCATCCTTGCTTCTGCCAACCCATCGTTGGTCTCTCAGGGACAGCTGAAAAGTCCTGTGTCAGAACAACGCCAGATACATAGAGTCCACTAGTTGGAAAGTTTGGGAGGCGGAGCGCGGGGCGCGGGGAAGGAGAGAAGTTTCAAAAGCCGAGACAGAAAAAAAAGAACCAACATATACTTTTCTTTTCATGATGTTCCTAAAAAAACATCACTGGAATGATGTGCTGTCTACAGACTGGCATGTTTTGGGTCACAAACATCTGCATGACATCAGTCCAGGACAGAATTAAGGTCATTTTCACATCCCTTTATTTAAATTCTTCAAACTGATTGCTCCAGTGTTGCCAATACACTCAGAAGCAGCCACCCGTGTTTGGATGATAAGGTATTAAAAACACAGGGGGCACTGTGTAGGAGGTCTCCAGAGGGACCGAGCTGTACCAGCAGCTTTGGACTCAGGCCAGTTGATCATCAGAGCATGGGCCACTTCACAGAGCTGGTTTGATTGAAACATTATGTAAAGGACAATATGACAAAGCAGTGTACCATACACTAATCATTTGAAGCATGCCGCAGTGGCTATCAGACTCCTCTGCAGCTGGGATAATGAGGGGCATGCTGGTGATGTGGATGGTCAGTCATCCGTCCAAGACTTTGGTCCAGTTATCTGAGCAACTGCTGGCCACACTGTCAAGACATTAGGTCCACACTAGGATGATTTAAAGTGACCTTTAACCTATCATCATCCCAAAAATGTTGTATGACCCTAATAAAATAACAAATGAAGAATGTTTAATGAGGATGATCATCATCCACAGACTGAGAGTCATCTTCTTCATTCATTTCCTCTCTTTCCTCCATTGTCCTCTAATGACATCAAAGATACTCACACATGTCCACACTTAAACCATAACTTGTGATAAAAGGTCACCAGTAGAAATCGATTTGTTTCAGAGAGCGTTGCAGGACAAAGTCCCCTACTCCTCAATACCCAAAGATTGGCACCACCTTCAGGCCAAACGATGTTTTCACCACAGAGGTGCCGTGCATGTTCTTTATCCTGCACCAGGCAAAACCTGTTTTTAGTCTAATTCCAAAACCAAAACCCACATTCCATGTCAAATATATTTAATAATATAAATGTTCCACAGGTGTGGATCTGTGTTGGTCAGCCTGGGATCAGTTCATGTTTTCTAGAAGAATAATAACATAAATGTAATGCAGCCAAAATAATGTGTGTCTCTAATTATCACTTCACACTGTGTCCTTATGTCATTGCACATGTCAAAGATGCCTCCTGCTGGACATGATGTGAATTACATGGAGATCAGCGTGAGGTAAGTAACATTTTTTAATTATTACCTGACTGCTATCAGTGTTATTAAATAAGTGAAGCTATATTTAAACGGTGATAAATACTGGGTCATCGCTGAACCTGCAGGGGATGATGGGATATTTACCTTGGGGTCAGTGATGTCATTTGCTGTGACTTGTTACTGTGTGAGTGAGTCTGTTTTCACCAGCCTTGTTGCCAGGGAACCACCACATCCTGTCTGAAACAGGACACTGAGGGTCAGACTGAAGTGCTGCTTTCAGCATTATTTTAGACTCAAAGTGGCTCATAATAATAGACAGTTGTAGCTTGTTCCCGAGTGGCAGGCTGCCACTACTACACCAGATTTAACAGTGGCTTCACTAACAGGACCTGAGCTGGAGTTATATAATCTACATTATCAAAGCTACTATCTCTGGATCCCCTAGAAGTAACAGAGGCTGAGAAAACAACTGGAACTGAAAGATATGGGAGGTGATGGTGGCTCCACTGTCAATGAGCATGTTGGAAGTTATGACCTCCAAACAGGAAGTCTAAATCTGAGGTCAACACTGCTAAATGGCATGTGTGTACGCTGTCTTTAGTTTCTATATATGCAGGTTTATTTAAGTAAATCTTATGTATATATATATATATATATGTATATATATCATTGTTCAGGTTGAAGTGCAATACTGCCACCCAGTGTCTGGTTGTTGAATGGTATGGTGTGGGATATATATACACATTAATAACATGGGAATATGTCCAACAGGCAGTGTGGACAGCTGATTGTCTCCAGTGGTTTAGGAACAGAACGTTATATAGACATGGCTGCTGCTTCTGTTAAAGGAAGTGGGCGTGCTGTCTCTTTCATTAAGTCCACCTCTCAGCATTAACACATAAACATCTGTCTGTGCTGCCATGTTTTTACATATTTACATTAAAGGTCATGGATTAATGCCTATTTAAATACCATATATATATATCTGAATTAAAATGCAGTGGTGGAAAGAGTACTGAAAATATGTACTCAAGTACAATTACAGTTACACTGCTGAACTAATACTCAATTACAAAGTACTGATGTTAAAAAGTACTTCAGTAAAAGTACAAAATACTCTTCCCAAAAAGTACACAGAGTACTAGTTACTTTCAAGCGTTGACATTTAATGATTTATCAACAACCATCTATCCATCCATCTTCTACCGCTTGTCCGGGGTTGAAGTTCAGCTCTGCAGTCTTTAACACCATCTTCACTTCCTTCAATAAGCTCAGAGGCCTTTTTCATCCAGGAAGTCCGAGAAAATATTCCTCTGGATTAATCAGTCACAATCCTTCTGATAATCACTGATACATTTTCAACGTATTCTTTTGTTTGTTAATTTGTGAGTTTCTTTATTTTTATGTTTGTTTTGAATTGTTGATATCAGCTGGTTTACATAGTAGTTTCCTCTTTGAAGCCAACAGTAGGAGTAGATGTTCACTTTAACAGTACAGTCTGAACAGTGATGATGCTCAGAGCCTTGGCGTTGACCTTTGACCTCTGTAGGTTGTGGGTCTGAGTGCGGCCGGCTGTGCGATCTGGATCCTGTTCGACAGAGGAAGCTTCCTGAACTTCCTGTGCCATACATAAAGCAGTCGGCAGCAAAACTGGATCTTATTGGTTCATTTTCTCTTCCAACATGACGAGCATACATCTCTTCTAGTGACTTAAAGGTAGGGTAGGAGATTTTGAAAACTCAGTGAGAGTCAGCCAGATTTTGAAAGTAAACACACGCCCCTTTCTCTCGGAGCTCACCCCGAAGCCACGCCTCCCAACCAGCCAACTATATGTGCAGGGTCCACCCGGAGGATTGGCTGATGTTTTTAGCGTTTTATAGCTTCCACAGATGATTCATATTCTTCGTTTTAAAGTGAAACTGCCGAACTAATCGGTTGCTATCGGACTGTAAAGAGAAGTTACACTAATTTAACAAAAAGTGCATCAGAATGAAATCTCCTACCCTACCTTTAAATCTGATTTTGAAACATTAGTGTCTCGAGACTTGTGAGCTGCTAGAAATCAAAACATCCCTCTGTAGCCTGTGTGGACAGCGTTCTACCCTGACGCTGCTCTCTTCTACCAGTCATCTGTGAAGCATTAACTGAACTAACCAAAAGGTGGGACCTCCACCCCTCCTGTTCACACGGGACCGTCCTGTCAATCAAAAACATTATTTTTAATAACAACAACAAACTTAATTTCAGGTTCTCTCTTGGTTCTAAACTCCTATCTGCAGCTGGACGCACTAACATCAGCTGATTTTGTCGTCACTTTAGAGGCTTTGGAGTAGCTTTACTAAAGTCCAAAAAAGATTCATCACATTTCTGAGTTAATGATAGACCTGTGGTACAAAATGCAGAGTTTGAGAAAACAGGAACCTGTAGGCGTGTCCCAGACACAGAAAGTCAAGTAACAGACACCATGTACGCAGTAAGGTGCCATATTATTCACTCATTATAGGAAGTTAAAATCCGGATGTGATGGTGTGTGCTGCATCACTGCCTCCTTCCTGGCAGGCCTGGATCAGCACCCAGATGTGAGTCACTTTATGATCATTTGCATGATGGGTTTACACAAATGATCAAACATGAAGCTTGTTACATTTTAGGACCCCCCCCCCCTCCCTCCTGTGGATGGATTACAGGTTCAAAGGTCACGCAGGTCACCCTGCATTGTAGCTACTTAGTTTAATTATTCCATGATTTTTTTGTGATGCTTTTTTATGCATCTTAATAAACGAGAGAGAATATATAAAGATCTCTGCGCTGCCCTCTGGGGATCATCTTTGTGGTGGGAAGCTCCATCACAGGGTTAAAGGTACAGCTGCGTGCGTCAGATGGTGCGTAGCGTCACGTAAAGAGTTTGTGCTGGAGAGGAGGAGGCCGGAGGAAGAGGAGGAGGAGGAGGAGGAGGAAGAAGAGGAGGCTGGTCCGAGCACGGAGCTCCTGGCTGCAGCTTCCTGCCCGCTGCTGCTGCTGCGCTTTTCAAACAGCTCGTCTCATCACTGATCATGTGCCTCGCTCTCCGGCTGGCTCCGGCTGCGCTGCAGGAAGTTGGACTTGTTTTCTCTCCATGACAGCTCCGTCCGCAGCCTTGTTGTCTTCCTGGTTTCCTGCGCATCTGAGGTTGGCTTTTTGTGAAGCCAGAGACCGGCTGTGAACACCGGCGAAGAACACCCGCTGCCGGGTCTCCAGCAGCCAGGCAGAGCAGGTTTATGGAGGCCCTGGTGGTGGAGCAGGAGCAGGAGCAGGGGCAGGGGCAGGCGCAGGCGCCGATGGAGCGGTCCCTGCCGCTGCCTACTCTGAGCCCGGCAGTGCCCCCCTACGTCACTTTAGGCCTGACCGTGGTCTACACCGTCTTCTACTCCCTCCTCTTCATCTTCGTCTACGTCCAGCTCTGGCTGGTCCTGCGGTACCGACACAAGCGCTTCAGCTACCAGACCGTGTTCCTGTTCCTGTGCCTGCTGTGGTCGGCGCTGCGCACCGTGCTCTTCTCCTTCTACTTCAAGAACTTTGTGACGGCCAACACGCTGGGACCCTTTCCCTTCTGGCTGCTCTACTGCTTCCCTGTCTGCCTGCAGTTCTTCACTCTCTGCCTCATGAACCTTTACTTCGCACAGGTGAGTTCAGGATCAGGTGTCACGTGTTCCTGTGGTCATCTGACTGCTTTAAAGTGATGTTTGTTCAGACTCTGACACCAATAAATACTGTTTCCATGCTCACCTGGAACCTGTGACTGCACAGCAGGGTTAGAAGCAGCAAAGAAAACTTATACAGCTTCTGTATGGATATGTCTGGTTTCCACAGCATGCCTGCAGGAGATAAATATAAACGTATGAATATTATTGATGAGATACTTTTTTTAAAAAATATATTTTTATTAATTTTAAGGTAGCAGCAACAACAACAACAACAAAAAAATACATTCACAACCATAACATAAAAGTCAGAACATAACACATCTATGTCTGCGACAATAATGCATGGTCATGGTTAAATAAGGAAGATAATTGAAAGAACATAACGTGTCAGCCATGGTTTTTGAGTGATCACTTGTTAAAGTACTTCAATATAGGATCCCATGTCTTCTCATCTTCATCATACAACCTCAATCTCTCTAAATGCAGCATGTTAGACATTTCACTCAACCATAAGTTATATGTAGGGACAGCTTCCATTTTCCACATACGTAGGATCGAGATACTTGTTTTTAAAAATACTTTAATAATCCCACCAGGGAAATTGCTTAAGGCTGCCCAGCAAAGAGCGCCGCAATGACTTGGAAGGAGTTGGGATCGAACCACCAACCTTCCGGTTATTGGACACCCCTGCTCTACCACTGAGCCCCTGCTGCCAAAACAGAAAGTTAATTCAGATATAATCAAAATCACATGTTTGCGATCAACCTTTTCTCTGCTATTAGCCTATATTCATATTACATTAATATTTGATATTCAATGGTTATATCTATTATTGATTTAAGTAGTAATAAGTCTGACAGTGGAGCCCATAACTGCAGATATCTGCTCTAATTGATGTTTTTCCTCCCCACCAATGCATATTACTATTTTTATTTATTAATATTATATATATTAAGCAATTTCCCCCTGGGATAAATAAAGTATTTCTTATTCTGATTCTGATTATTTAGAACATATACAGAAATGAGCCTCTCTCATCACTGCTACCTGTTGCTACCAGACTCTCATTCAGCTTCATGCTGTGAATCATTTCTTCACCTGCTTATATAATCCACATATCATAATAATAATAATAGCTCCCCTGGCTGCTGCCTGATGCTTATTTTTAGCATAATCCTCTTCTGTGCTGATGTGAGTCACAGTTTCAAATTGACGGTCAGGCTCAAAGCTCCGTGGCCCTTTGCTGTGTGACTGTATCTACAGTGTAAAAACTGAGGAGCTTCCTGTTCTGTAGGAATGGCAAAGAGTAAGAATAGAGAAGTGAAAACGGCCCAGGCAGCGTGACACATTTGCATGTTTGCTTTCTTTTTCTTTTTTTCTCACAGGTTGTTTTCAAGGCGAAGTCAAAATATGCACCAGAGCTCGTAAGATACAGGTGAGGCCCCGAGATGACTGGATTTTAGTTTCAGTTCATTTTATTGATGTTTTTTTTTATGTTAATCTGTTTTCTTCTCCTGCCTGACAGGCTACCGCTGTACCTCCTCTTCCTCTTCATCAGCCTGGTGTTTTTAGTTGTAAATCTGGTATGTGCTCTGCTGGCGAGGCTGTCCACGGCAGAGACCCACACCGTCGTGCTGGTGAGGGTCGCCATCAACGACAGCCTCTTTGTCCTGTGCGCCGTCTCGCTCTCTTTGTGTCTCTATAAGATCGCCAAGATGTCGCTGGCCAACATTTACCTGGAGTCCAAGGTGAGACATCACCTGCTGCTTCTCTGTGGCTCTGAGGGATTTATATATATACTGTATATTGGTATTGTTAATATGCACAGCAGCAGCAGCACAGGCGGTTATTTATGCTTGTTTCCTAGCAACGCTGTGTTACATCTGATTGTACTGTGCTGTGTTTCTGCATGTAATCTCACAGTAATCTCAAAAGTTAGTACCTCCTCTTTTGTTTTGTTGTGTGTGTAAAAACATGGAAACCATCTGATTGTAGTGGGTGTTGTTATTCACGGTGCCATTATTAATTTAACAAAACTGAAACCTAATACTAAGTACCCGCCATGATTCCTGGTCTCCTGCATGAGTTTATCAGTCTCTCACGTGGTGGTGGAGGAATTTTTTGGCCATTCTTCTTCACAATGTTGCCTCAGTTCATTAAGATTTTCAGCCACTTGTTTTAGCACAGGCCTCTTAACTTTACGCCACAGCTTTAGGTTTAGGTTGAGGTCCATTCCAAAACCTTTGTTCTTTTAATTCTCAGTCATTCTGATGTAGATCTGCTGCTGTGCTTTGGATTATTATTATTGTCCAGTTACCTGACTCAGTTTTGACCAAGCTTTAACTGTCAGCGTTTCCCTCTAGAACACTCTGGTCTACAGAGGAGTTCCACTCAGTGACTGTAAGGTGTCCTGGTCCTGTTGCCAGAATCATCATCCCTCCACTTTCTGAACGAACGTGTTCTTCTAATGGTGCTGTCAGGGACAGTAACATTGAGCATGCTCAGTGAGGCCTGTAGGCTCTGACATGTAGCTCAGGGTTTGTGTTTCTCTGATCGTGCTGGGACGTCTAACATCTGGGAGGGTTGGCTGCTGCCCTGAATACTTTCCACGTGTGAATAATGTTTCTCACAGTAGAAGGTTGAACTCCACATACTTTGAAATGGTTTTATAAGTTGTTTATAAGTTGATGTGCAGCAACAGTTGCTTCTCTAACACCATTGTTTTACTGTGTTAACATCAGTGACAAAAGCCATACATTGTTTGACAGTGACACTAAGACCCACTACAATCAGATGATTTTTACAGAACAAATGTTTAATTAAACAGAGGGGATGCTAACTATTAATTATAATTTATGCATCTTTTCAAACTGTGCAGGGGACGTCAGTGTGCCAGGTGACAGCGATAGGAGCCATCGTCATCCTCCTGTATGCGTCCAGGGCCTGCTACAATCTGGTCGTCCTGGCGCTCTCCAACAAGAACATCAGCTCCTTTGACTACGATTGGTACAACGTCTCAGACCAGGTGAGTCAGCAGAGATCACACATGGTTTCAAACTAAGCTCAATTTTTGGAAGATTATGACACAAATGCTGCTGCGGCTGACTGCGTCCCGACCAGTTCATCAGGTGTAATGTGATCTTCCGCCCTAAATGCATTATTGCAGGATGTTTGCCACCTGGAAATAATAGAATGTTTTTGTGTTTCATTTTTTCCAGGCGGATTTACAGTCGACTCTGGGCGATACAGGCTACATCGTGTTTGGAGTGATCTTGTTTGTGTGGGAACTCCTGCCCACCTCGCTCGTCGTGTTCTTCTTCAGAGTGCGGCAGCCAAACTTGGACAGGGTGAGTTTGGAGTTACCCAGTGGTTCCCAACATGGGGGTCAGGGACCCTCCGAGGGGTCACAAGATGATATATGAAACATCAGCTTAAGCAAACTGTTGTTGAGATACAGCTTGTTTTTTTTCTGTGGATGTTTACGTGCCCTAAATTTACAACAACAATGTTCTCATGTTCACCGTTTTGTCCCACAGAGCAGCTCTGGTCTCCCCGGGCACGTCTTCTCCTCTAGAGCTTATTTCTTTGACAACCCTCGGCGTTACGACAGCGATGATGACCTAGCGTGGAGCGTCATGCCTCAGAACATCCAAGCCAGGTGAGGACACACCTCCACCTACCGACCAGAATCAGCTGCACTTGAAACAGTGGACTGTGGAAACGTGTTCAAACAGCTGTGTGTGTTTTTTTTTGTTTGTGTGTTTCTGGACTCTACAGTCTGGCTGCGGACAGCTACGAGTGGGGGAGCCAGAGCAGCGGCATCGGCGCCTACATCGGAGGGGACGACAGCTACAACCTCCCTCCTCCTCCAGAGGAACTCAGCCATTACTGAGAGGAGTTCACACAGACTGCCGCTGACCTGTGGCTGTTTATATTTTGTATATTTTTGCACAGTCTCTGTTACCGACCAAGGCACAAACCTTCAGACATTCTGTTGTGTGTAGAGAAGAACTAACTGACGTTGCCAGTATGTAAAAAAAAAATTAATTTTGCACACTCCTTGTACAAAGTTTGATCTGCTCTTAAAGGTTTTTCATTGTATAGTTTGAATACAACCTAATATATTTTCTGACCTTTGTAATATGTACTGTATCTTATGTACTGTCTATACACGTTTTCATACAAACTTGTTTATATTGAAAAGATTTAATTCTTATTAAAATAAGATTAAATGCTGTGAAAACACAGCAGCTTGTTTTTAATCATCCAACAGAGCGCTCAGTGTTTTTTTTTAACCCTTTATCACTGTGGACCTCTCATTAGCGCCCTCTGCTGTTTGTTCAGTGAAACAAATATCAACGTATGAATTATAATTCTGTAGTTCACAAAATGTACACTCCTACATTTATCCTGGATTTAAATACATAAAGTTAAAACCAGGTTCAGATGCCCGTGAGTCTGATCAGGGACGTCCTGGTTCCTCTCCAACTGGTGTCATAGTGCATTAGTGAAACACATTTGAGCTGCATGGGTGTGTCAGGGAAACAACTTCACTGTCTGAACCACAGTTCAGCGATGATCATGTGTTCAGAACAGACGGCAACAAACGCTCTGCAAAAGTTGAGCCATACACAAGCATATGAACAGCGTATATATATCCATGACCAGCTAATTTCACACAGTCATGAACAGATTGTGTCAAATGATTAACAGGCCGCACTGGTTTTGAATACAACCTTTAAAGAGAGGCCCTCTGTCTAAATACCATCCAGCATCTTCCCACAACCTCACATGTTGTTGCCACATTGCCTTTTACTGCACATGGACAGATCAAAGAACTAAAGAGCATGAGAAAAAACAAACAGCAAGCTGGGTATGTTTTGTACTTTTCTGCATTTTATTGAAGACAGTTCCATCCTAAAAGCACTAAATACATAATGTACCATGGAAAGTTAATACAAGTAATTCAATGCTTTACAAAACAGGAGCATTGTCTCTGTCTCTCTGTCTGTCTCTGTGTGTGTGTGGGCCTGTGTGTGTGCAGGTTTTGGAGATTGTCTCAGAAAATGGTTCCCACTGGATTTAAAATGATTGATGGAGCAGGTCCGCTTCTGTCTTCTACAACATAAATACTGTATAAAGCCAGTGACTGAGAACAAATAGGCAACTCTGGTAACACAGTGCAGAACATTGAACATACAATGATTTGACTGGCTGCTGCCATCGACTGATCAATATATTAAAAGGTTTTTGATGAGCTATGCACCTGGAGAATGTCATCACATATTTCCAAGCCTCTGTAGGAATAACGGTCACTGCACGTAATACTGGATGAAAAAGCAGTTATTGAAATGTTTTTCCTTGAATGTGCAGAATCCTGCTGTAACTGACGAAAGCTGCAGTAGAGGATGAGCTGCCTGCAGAGGGCAGCATTGACCTTTCTTCAGTGAGGTTCACGCAAGAGGCGAGCCAACACATAAACACTGTCCTCATCACTGCAACTGTCGAACATTTTTGGCAGCTGAATTCAGATTGAAGTACTTCATATTCTCTGACTGAGGATGAGAAAAAAAACAAAACACCGAAAAGTCTCCATTACAATCTGCTGCACTGCAAGAGAATAAACTCAAACTACGACCAGAGGTTCTGTCAGAAAAAGGGTGTTTTTAATTCAGATCATTCCTCAAATTATTGCAAACTCAAGCACATACAGTAGCTTATTATAACAGCCGATTCCATGTGAAACGCATAAACACATGACGCATATGCAGAACACTGTACCTTTAAGGAATTAACTGCAAAAAAAAAACCAATACACAAAAGATGAACACTTTCTCTGAGCTTAATTCCTGTTTGAATTGATATTCTGAATATGTCAGCTATTAGCAAGATCCACCGAAGAGGTGACAGAAAAAAAAAAAAAAAAAAAATACAATCCCTTTCAGTACAATGTTATGACATTCAAGGTCCGCTGGGTTCATCCAGGTTGGCAGAAAATGAACAGAAATCAATGTGTATTTGCTTTGTCTCCATAAACACAGATCGTTCGCCCACTCAAGCAAAGGTCTGCTGTTTCGCCATGTAAAACACACACATGCTCTCTATAGGCCACTTTCTTAGGACAGAGCACTTAATGGCTGTTTGCAGAGGATGCAGGCATCCCACTAGCTGGGATCTGATGATTTGTCAAGTTCAACTTTTACTCCTTTCTCTCCTGCACCTGTGCACAAAGGAAACACAAGAGAAGATGTAAAAGAGACAACAATAAGGCCGAAACAATAGAAACAGGACATTGTGCCGCGTGTGCGTACCCGTTAAGTACTTTTCTTTAGCTCTGGCTCGCTCGTCTGCATCAAAATACCACACTGTGATGGCATACCTGTGGAGACAGAATTACACAGTGAGTCACTGCAGAAACAGTGTGAGCAGGCCAGTGAGCGGACTCGATGCCTGACCTTGTAGCAAACGCGGGCTGAACCTCGTGAGGGTTCCGTCTGTCTGACCAGAACAACAGAAGACGGTCAAATTTTGGCTCTATGTCGGCAAACTGGGCTTTTCCTTCTGGGAAGATTCGAAGAAGGCCACCATGTTCCTGGAAGAGCAGAACAAGAAGCAACAACCCCGTTATGTACACAAATCTGGACAAAGCAACAGCAGGAAGGTAAAGCGAGACTGTAAGGAAGCAACCTAAATTGAAGCCTCAGCAGTGATCGGGATTTAATGTTCATCCACATTAAAAAGACGCCATTCTCACGAAACAAAGCACATATATAATAAAAAAGACACTCAAAGCCATTTAAAATGATCAACACAGAACCACATCATGTTGAAAGAAAAGGGTTGTCCAGCTCCGAGGGCTAGGAGGAAAGCTCAGGATAGGAAGCAGCAGCGGGGGACGGCTTTCCTGTGGAGGGATAGGAAGAATAACCCACAGGAAAACTGCTCTGGCTGGATAAAGGACCTGGAGAGTGAAAAAGCAGATTGCTGCAAGCGTGCCGCTTAAATGCTCACACAGCTGATATGATAGGCCCCACTCTTCACACGCAAACTAGCTGAGCAACAAGGTTCACACCCTTTACTGCAGAAGTAATGCCATTCCCATATAAACTGCATTGAATGAGGGGGAATACCGATGGTGTGACCAAACTAAATAAAGCACAATGGGGTCAAAGAAGACAGGAGAGATTTTTTTTTTCTGCAATCAGTTCAAGGGGCACTGAAACTGTTTGACTGCACGTATAACACAGCGCTGCGTGCAGATCTGTAAACAGCAGGTCACAACCTCCAGACCTACAGCAGTTTATACTGGACTGATGTCAAATATGTGTGAGTGGAGATCCTGTAAAAAGTCACGTCATTACACAACTGTATGCACAGATCAGCTATAATACTGAAACTACACGCCTAAGGTCATGGCACTCAATGTTTAATTCCACATGATGTCAGGACCCAAATGTCCCAGCTGAACATTACTGGCTTCCTTACAGGTTAAAGAAAATGTCCAAACATGGACAGCTACATGTTTTGAAACAACACACGTGCAATAATCTATATGTGCAATAATCCATTAATCCATCGGTACAATCTATGCTGGTGTGCAATGTTTGTACATAATTCTTCTTCATAAATCTTTTACTTTTAGTGTACTATATTCTATTTTATTCTGTTTAATTCTTGCTCTGACTGTCAGTGTTGTATTGCTGCTGGTACCCAAATTTCCCTGAGGGACCATCCCAAAGGGATTAATATAATCTATTCTATTCTATAATGCAAGAAGCCTTTAAACATTCCATGGAACCGCTTCAGGTTCAAATTGGAGCCTTCTTTTGGATTAGGTGGTCTAGACACTACTTCATCTTGATGGTCTCAGTGCTCTCATCTCTAGGCTCCGACACACAGTCTGATGTCACTGACGTGAGTGTTGGAACCGGCTGCCTACCCCAAGAGGCAGAGCACGATGTGAAATCATGCACAGATCCTTCAACTACACTGAATAAAAAGCACACTTTAGAGAAAAGTAGAAATGTATATAAGTAAATAGAAAGGACTGCTCATGTATATTTCCCAGTATAATTACTATGGTCTGGAATATAACTGCATCATTTTACTATTGGCTTTCACTTCCCCAACCAACTTATCTCATAGTCATTTCCAAGAGTTTAAATCGAGGTAACTGGACTCAAGGATTGTTTTTTGAAGACGTTTTGCCACTCCCCCCCAAGTGGCTTCTTCAGTTCTGCAGAACTGGCGAAATATGTTCAAAAAAACAACCCTTGAGTCCAGTTGCCTTGATTTAAACTCTTGGAAATTTCCCAACCAGCTGTTTTTTCCCCAATAAAATGTCACAAACGGTGAACTGAATCTCATTGTAACGTCTCAGAATAGACAGTCTCTGGAGTTTCCTACCAATGGAACAGTACAGTAAATGTTTAGGATCCATTTTTTTGTTTTGTTTTTGTAGTGGGTGGATGGAACTAAATCTTTTCAACACACTGGCCAAGTTACACACATAAAATCTTGCCAAACCTGACACCCCCATAAGTGCTGAGAGGAGTTCTTACAAAAGGAAGTCACATGATGAGGCCCACAGATACCAGTATGATTGTTTATCACTCCCAGCAGACGCACTGTAAGTCAGGGCTCATGCTGCAGTAGTCTTTAACTGTTGGTTATTTCAGACCAACTACATGTCGGAAGCCATTACTGCAACATGTTCACACCCAGACTATGCATGAAAAAAAAAACAGAAATGAGGGATGACAACTGTTAACAGGACAAGGTTATCGCGACAGCTAATATCTCTTTAGACCGGCGACCCATCCTTGGCTCTCCCTCATTGCATGCTGGGATTATTCATCCAACTGCTGCAACCTTGTAAAAGATAAGCACTTCAGAAAATGGATGGATTGATATGTCAATTCACTGTGTGTCAAAACAGCAACACTCAGAAGATCAGAACTTATCATGGTCCACATTTAAATTCCAAAATAGATCATCTACATTTTAGGGAGCAGTTTAAACTCTATACAGCTGCTGCTTCGCAGTGAATCTGTAACAGAATAATAATAATAATGGCTGATTCATTTCCTTCCACTTCTCTGGTCTGTGTGCTTTTGCTATCTACCGGAGTGGTGTGTTTCTTTTATTTTAGTCACATGGTTGCACAGGGAATGTTCAAATCTTGTGACTGCTAATCTATAATTGACTACGATTACTAAGCACAGATAACAGATATTTCACATTACTAGAGAGAACTTTATGTGTTCCGTTAGCTACATATTGCAGTTTCAGGCTGATTTTTTTATTTTTTTCATTTTAGGGGGACATGAAGTGGGTGAAGCGACATGATGTTGGGGGTAAATAACTGGAACAACTGAACATTCCAAAGCCATCACGTTCTCTCATGGTGCCCCGGTATCCAGGCAACCACATTCTATAACAGACAGCCTAATAAACAGCCAATCAGAGGCCAGATTGCAACTATTCCACATTTTAAACCGGGGTTCTGTGAACGTAGCTCATTTAAATATCTGCATCCACACAACCAATCACACAGCAGCTGAGCTGATTAACATACCTGCAGGAGGACCTAATGTCTGATTCCATAGCTAACAGGAAAATATTTCATTAAAAACACAAGGGTGGCAACATCAGTTCAGTCAACTCAAGACAGCATACACTTCAAATGGGCCACATCACGTGTGTCCTGTGAGCAGGCACATAGGATAACACACCTGCACCATTTATAGAATACGCCAAGGAGAAATACCTGAAAATCCATACAATGTACAACCTTACCAAGATAGCTGAAGATGTCCTGGATGTCAAACTGTGGTGCCGTCATAGAATCCATCACATCTATCACTGGCTACTTGCTCTATTTAGAAGATGAGAAATGGGCGAATGAAAATCATGGCTGACCTCTTACACACCAGGTCCTATCTTTAAAGTCTGATACATCAAATTACCCCCGTCATGGACACTGTGCTATAAATGCTGCTAAGAAGACGTCCTCTTTCTGCCGCCTTTGTCCTTCAACAAAGAACAAAGCTGGCATGATGCCACCGTAGTGTACGCTTTTAAAGGGGATGCGATTGTTGTATAATCAGTAGTGTGATGTCTCCGCCATGCCAGCTCATCCTTTTACACATCCATTGATTCTGCATTGTGACTACTTTTGTGATAGCGCAACAGCACAAAAGCAACATCCTGACTTCCCTCGCCCATACCTCATACACAGAGCGATAAGACGCCTTGACACCACCCCCACCTGTACAACCACCGAAAACAAAAACCTGTAACACCGTCTGTCAGATTTAAACACAAGAATGTCCACAGATTTTTCTGCTATTATATAAACGCTGCAAAGAAACAGCAGTCACAACCAGGAGGGAGTCAACCAGCATATGATAGACAGCCACTGCATGCACAGTTAGTTCTAGCAGCAGTATAATGAGTTAAACATACATGTAGTTATATTAGATATTTGTTATATTGACAGGATTTTTTCTGTTTAGTGCAAGTCAGAAAACCCACTATACACAGTACACGTGCATAGCCCACAAACTCACAACCAAGGGCAAAACAGCTTCCTGTAATTAAGTCATTTTCATAATGCTTGTCTGGAGGTCACGTTTAAGAGGAAGTCAGCAAGACAACCTCTTATGAATCTTGTCACCAGCTTGACAGAGCACAAACAAAAGACAACAGCTTCACAGTGAAGACTGTTGCTACTTGTTGGCAAAATCCTGTTTATTTGTCTCAGGGTTAAGAGGTGAGTTCCTGACATGCTTTTCCGATGACGTGTGAACTTATGGCGCAGTACAATCTGACCTTCATTTTATATAGATCTCAAATGGGCAGAATCCTGTTTTTTGTCTCACATTTAAGAGCCGATTCCCTGACATGCCTTTCCAATGACAAGTGTGCTTGTCCCATTAGAATTTATTTTACTATATTTTATATAAATCTGAAACTGGATGGGGAAAAAATAACACAGGATAAATTAATTTGTGCTCTCATGTGATCTATAGCAGCAGGCTAGCACACACACTACATATCTTGTCAATAAATACAAATTATTGATAAATACAATAAATACAATCTGTGTTTTTCTGTCAATATGGGGTGCTGTGTGTACATTAATGAGGAAAAATACCCACTGTATATATCATGGATACACCAGAGTATTCTGTGTCGGCCTCAAAGAAAAGAGCTGCTGGCAGGTAGAGGCAGAAGTAACACCAGGAGCTGTATCTGCATTCTTTATCAAAATGACACCACCTAGATATTGAGAGATAGCTCAGTGTGTGAGTACTTTTACTTTATATACTTTAAGTACATTTAAAAGTAAGTACTTAAGACTTTTACTTAAGTAGGATTGTTGATGCACTTTTAATATATTTTGCTGGGTAATTGTACTTTTACTTAAGTTAATTTTTATTTACTACCTTTTACTACCCTGTGTCAGCTATTGTATTCAACATTTTCTAACAATGCAACGATGCCTCAAGGGGTCAATTGATGGCTTAATGTAGAGGAAGATGAGTAATGTCATGTCAGCACTGTACGGTCACTAAGAGAGGATACTCTTTATGGCACGGCGAGGAAAAAGGACTGCTGAATTCAACATCTAACTGAAAAAAAAACTGCATCTGCATGCTTTACAGCTGTACAACTGCTCTTCTTAAGCCACCTCTCATTTAAGGGGTGATGTTTCAACAAATAGTGGCCAGCTTTCTCAATGTTTCACCTCTGCGTGCTTATCAATGCACGTTTTCAGTCAATGTGTTAAAAAGTAGCATGGGGGGTGCTCCTCTCCGTGACTGGGTGTGGCTGGATTAGCAGGATATCTGCATTTTAACGGGATTATAAATGAGGAGAGTGGCCCACACCGCACGTACCGACACGTAACCACAACCACACACACTCTACAAAAGGATGGAGTCTGGTATGGTGCAGGATGGAGGGTGGTGACCCTACTATGATGCCAAGAACGAGGCAGTCAGACAGAATGTTAATACGTGACACATGATGACCATTCTGTGAATTAGCTTGTGTCCCTGTTTATGAATTCAAATCACTAAAGACATTAAATTAAATGTTTATGGCAAAAGAGGTATGTCCTTTACACACCCGTACCTTGGCATTCCAATCTTTATTAAGGTAATATATGCATGTGACACACCGTCCATCGCCGTTAGGGTTATCCACGTGACGCACGTAGCCTGTCCCGTTTCCGGGGTAACAGGCCACCATTGCCTGAAGAGAGAAAGATGAAAAAGCATGATTAGTAAAATGAGACACGCAATGAGAAAGACACAAACATATGCATACAATCCTAGATCACACAACCAAAAAAAAAAAAAAAAGAGTGCTGCATTGAAACAGTGTGTCAGCATAAATCTTAGAGTACAGTTACCAGAAGTGTGTAAAGACAATCTTGGCATAGCCTGACTGTATTGTTTCCTCACCTGCAGCAAGACTGACACAAGCACAGGCAGCCTACACTCCAGCTGCCTCATTATAAACTTTAAACTAGCGAGAAAATAAACCGGAGATATCGTGCTGCACGTCAACTTCCCCTAGCCTTTTCCTGCTCTATTAAGACTTTCATGATCTGCTTGGGTGTTGGCAGTGAACCCCTATGAGCTCTTGTAAACTTCTTGATGTAAACAGCAGGCGAACACACTCATACAGTGCAGAATGCCCCTGAGGAATAAGACACGCACAAGTGGTGACTTGCACACTGCCAGGGGGGCTGCGGCAGACGAAGACATGTGTTTCCTTCAGAAATAAGAAGTGATGAAGAAGGAAAACCTCTCTATTATTTTAAAGCATCCAGTTCTTGGAAATTACAGCAAACACTTGGTCAGTAGCATATAACTGTGGATCTTTTCTGAAACGTGCACAAACATAAAAGGCAGAACTGGCCCTTATACAGTGATATGACAGAAAAAAGACAAGTTCATCCACATTCTTTTATGAAGTTGCATCAACATAAACCATGGTAAGTTTATGATAAACACTCAGACCACACCAAACCTCTTCACTTTGTCTCATAAAGGATATAATTCAGGCTTGAAAGATAAAGCTAGCCTGACTGTGGAGATTTGGACATGCTAGATTTTATGCACACATTGAGGTTTTATTACACTGCTATGTACTATTCTAATGATCATGCAACAAACTGTTTATGAACATGACCTCCCAGTAATGTAACACCCTTTGAGAGAGGGAAAAAATTGTTTACATCACACACACGTCTGATTCTTATTTTCCTGCTCATCTGACCGTAGTTGCTTGCGTCAATCCACATTGTGTTCACATCTTTTTGAGTGATGCAGGTTACCACTGGAATTCATAGGATCAGGGCCTTCAAAGCAAAAAAAAACAAAACAAAAAAAAAAGAGCAAAACTTCCAACATAAAAATAGGGGGAGGGGCTGCAGGAACTTTTATCGATTTAAAAAAAAAAAAAAAAAAAAAAGAGGGAGGGAAACAGTGCTGGATGAAGAGCACGCCGACTGACAAAGAGCTTCCTGTCAGCAAGACGCACTACAGTAAGCTTTTCTGTGTGTCTGCATGTGTTCATGTGTGTGTGAGGGAGAGAGAGAGAGGCACAGACAGAGAAAGCGGTGGGGTGGGGCTCGAGCAGAAGAGAAGAGTGAACTGCTATAAACTTTGACTCCTGGCCTCCCTCCAGAGGGAGCAGTATTTTAATGGTTGTGCTACGTGCAGAGCGTGAGGAGGGTTGGCTGATCCTCGGCTATGTCACCCCTCCCACCCTTAACTGCTGGGCTCACACTGCAAGGCTAGAGATGGGTAAACAGCCGCTGCTAGGAAATCATGTTTGTGTAGATATACGTGTGTGTGAGTGAAGGTGTGAGAGCCTCAGCACTGTGTAAAAAAAAAAAAATATCTGGATGCAGCTTTTCAGCTTTCATTTCTCTTAGCAGGAGCGCAGTAGAAATACTAAGGCTATCACAGCATAGCCTGACTCACAAACATGCTTAGTCATTGATTTACCTACAGCATAAGCCCACCAGGCGGGTTTTACTAAATTGCAGAGGCTGTTGACAAAGTTTGGACGGGTAATGAAGGCATCATTTTAACAGCCTTGCAACATCTGAACGTGAACTAAGAATCTAGAAAGAAAGCTTAAAAATATACAGTAAAAAAAACACCTAGTTTAAGCAAAACAAAATAAATCAAACATAATTTATATGGCATTGGAATGCAGAACAACTGGTATTTAAAGAGCTCAACAAGCTCAAGCACACTGAAAATATACAACATTTCCAGTCAGAGAATAACAGATGGTTTGGAGCTAAACACACAGCATGCAGACACTCAGACTATAGCAAATCCTAAAAGTAGACATGATCACGGACTCAGTAAAAGCATGTATTGTATATATGCAAAAAAATCCCAAATGTTCCCTCCGACAACCTGTCACAAAATTCATGACTCCTTCACTCTGCCATTTTTCACCCCTGACCTTGATACCCATTTGAGCTTCCCCTCCTTCCGCCACTTACTCTTCCGCATTCCGCTGTGGCCCTCATTAAGGGCTGACCTTGCTCTTCATGTTGTGTGTTTACATTCCACAAACACAGCTTCAGCGGCTGACTGCCGTTAACGGGCAGAAAAAGACTAGTAGACCTCATTAATCTGAGATTGATGGAGACTTTACAGATAAAAAAAAAACTTTATGAAATAAATAAATATTTAGTGCTGCTTACATTTACCAGTCTGTGTTTTTCTGCTCAATTATTTCCTACTGTTCATTCGAGGTGTTAATTTCACTCATCCCTGCACAGTAAACACAGGGTGGAGATGGGGGGGGGGGATTCCTTTGTGCGGTCCTTTCCACAAAAGTCATGCGCCGCTGTTTATTTTTCTTCCTCGTTTCCAATTTATCTCAAGACAACTGCAATCCAAAACTAACACAAAATAAGCTTGAACTGAATGAGCCGTGACAAGCAGGAGCAAGAAGCATGATTTATGCGAGGCTATCGGTGCCGATTACCACTTTCTGCTGCTTAAATGTTTTCTTTCACCTTATTCATGTTCACTTTAAAGATAACTGTCGTCAAATGTGTTCACATCAGTGTAAATAGAAACCAAACAGACTTTAATCAGTAGAAAATAAAACAACTCTCTCATCCAAATTCATGCCTCCACCATATGTTTTTACTTTTACATAGAAGAGAAATGTGTTGTTAACCCTAACAGTATTTTCCCATCATACAGCTATTTGTGTGCAGTAATGTCTCACCCACCGCAGAAGCATAAATAATTAAAACTCCATTATGAAATCAAATGGATTTGTTATAAAGCTGTGCCAAGTGGTGCCATGTAAAACAAACAGTCTGGTTGTGGCTCGTGTAACCCTGCGTTCACACCAAGAGCGACTACAGCTGTAAACTCGCATGAAGTTCTTCACTTTCTATCCAAGAGCGACGAGCTACAAAAGTTGAGCAACTAAAAAAGTGTAAGTCAGCTGGACTTTATGCATATGAGCTATGACGGCTGGAAAACACTAACAACTAATCGGAATGTAGACGTCCTTCGCATGCTTGAATTTTGGGGAACATACTCGGAAACTTCGGTTCCTATCAATGTACAGTACGACAAGGTATCACGGGTTGTTGGTCAGCCTGGTAAGTAAATGAAATGTGAGCATATATACATATATATATATTTTGTTTGGGAGCGGAATCGCACAGCACACCGTGCTGTTGAAGCAATGTTCTAGCATACGACTGTCAAGCTCCCTGTACTAAAAGCATACGGCTCCTTTAAATGGATTAGCAAAATTGAACGTTCAAATTTCTCACGTCATCAGTGACAACAGTGCAAAGAACTTTTTTTAGCAGCTATACTGCTTTAGTTGTTCTTGGTGTGAACGGGGGAATTGTTTAAACAAGCTCTGTCAATCCAGCTGCATGTAAACATGTCTGTAATTCTGCATTGAGCACCACCATGCATTGTTTTATGCACTGATGCAGGCCATAAAATGGGGTGGAGAGAAAACAGAAAAGGTGCACAGGGTCTGGTCCCTTCACAGAAGACATGCTTATGCATGAAGACCTCCTAGACAGTGTGGGTTTCGGCCCAGGACAGGTTGCCGCTTTATAGTGTGGGGCTGCCCTGTTTAAAATGATGACCTAGTTGACTCTTTCATTCTTTATGACAGTGAACAATAGAAGAACGTATACAGCAGCACTTGTACACATGTTGCAGCAGAAACACAATCACATTTTCTGGTAATGTTACTCAAATACTCTAAAGAAAATTGTGCAAAGCTATCACCCTTGTACAATGATAAACAAACCTGGGACAAACTCAGTACTGGAATCCATTTACTGGCCTGCGGTTTCTACTACTGAATTTGTTCCATTCATAAAGTTAACAGGATGACTTCTCTGAATTAGTCATCACTTAAGGTTACTAATAAACGAAACATTTTAAATGCTGTCTGTTTTCTTCAGCACAGTGACTTTTTAGCGCCTGCTCAGCCTGACTGAATGGCTCCATCCGTGCCAGTGTGAGAGCCAAGTGAACTCATTCTGTAATTGGATCAGTCACTGATACTTTCTCTTTGGCAGTGGTAGAAAACTGGGTGCAACCCTGTTTAAATATATAAAGGTTATCTGGAGTCAAAGTTCAAAAGGGAGTAAAATTAGAAGTGTCATTCTGAATAAGGTTTAACAGAGATTTGCTGTGTATTTAGTTTGAAGCTATAATGAAGTAATAATTAAAGTGGCTAATTTCAAAATTATGACCATTTTTGTATTAAACTACTATGTATATAATCTTGTAACCCCTCTTCTAAATGATCGTGCTCCACCCACTATAAATCGTCCCTGTCTTCAACTCTACAGCTGCAAATAGTGCAAAACAAAGCCCTCTTTCTCATGGCTCCACCTGGATCATGGCCAGGTGCTGCTTAGACAGTCATGGCATGGTAAATGGTTAGATACAGGCTAAAATCAAAATGTAAATAAATTGCAATGCAGACAACAATCATTCTTGTGCATGATCTCCTGCTCACTAAAAAAAGTGATGATTAAAAAAAAGAAAGAAGATGAAAACCATGATGAAATAACTGACCACTGCTGAGCCCACACTTTAAAAACAATGGTATTAAGTGCATCGTATAAAATGCACATGTGGATTACAGAGGCTTTTGTAAGAACTGGATGTGGGTCAGCTCTTGCGTGACCATAACTGATTTTGGGACTGTGTCCCAAGAGCAGATCTATTTATGGTTTAATGTATAATGGTTAAACAATAAACAGGAAGAGGTGGCATACAAGGTGCTGCCTCACTCATGCTGGTACTGGAAGCGGAAGGAACAAGCCTATAGCATAATGTACAGCCGGCTTCAGTGCACAGAGGTCTGACATCACATGACTTCCTCTAGTCTACTTTGTAGAGCTTTAAGATTTAGGTCAATGGTCAACTTCCTTATGAAAGCCCATGTGTCTCACAGTCATGTTGTGATATTACAAATGGCACAATGGACGAACATGACAGTAAACAGCATAAGATCGCACTCTGTCATTGTTAGCTGTAGCAATGCGGGGTGTGGGGGTGATGGATTTTGTCCAGATTTATCCTGTTTAACTGCTTCTGCCTAAGGTTTTAACTGAAAATGAGACACTCTGCCCACTGCTTTAATGACAAAATACTTAATGTGACTTTGATTTTATCGGCCGATTTGCTGATCTATAGTTATTGGATACATTTCCGCTAATAAATATAAAGTTTTAAAAAAGCAAAATGAAAAACATAATTTAACCAGCTTGTGCTTGCTGTGGCTTAGCATGTGCTAGCTCTCGGCTAGGATTCGATGGTGTTCGCCTCTCCAGCCACTCGCCTACGGTTAGCACAAGCAATCCGAAGGCTAGTTGCTGGAGAGCGAAACACACATGAAGCACAACTGTGGTCTAGCACATTGCTAGCAGACGCTAATCAGAGCAGCTCCTTCGATATCAGACACAATATGGATTGTGAAGTACTGTAGTGTGAAGTGTTGCAAATAAGTCCAGTAAAAAAAATATACCAGTAATTACCTGTCACTTCTTTGCATTATTATTGCATTGCACACTATACTTTTATGACATCTAATCTTCTGTTTCTTTTTAAACTCTAGACCTTTTCCAGTTAATGCAGGGCTATATAATAATATATCCAGACATATATTTTCATTCTAAACTGAGCATGTTAGATGAAGCATATTTTATAACACTACTGACAACATGACCAAGAAGTAGATATGCACCGAAATTAAAATTCTTCCGAAACCGAAAATGAGGAATCCAAGGCCAAAAACCGAAATCCCGAAACAAAACTTATTATTCCAATTATTAGTACCATTGCATTTATGGCTATGTGTACTAACCTCACTAAAATCAAGGCATTGCAAATGCACAACTTAATATTAATGTTTCAAAGAATAAAGCAATTGAAAATATTTATTCAATTGTTTGCACATTCAAACAATGCACAATCACTCATCTTATTTAAATAGAGCCAGTGCATAAATAAACATTTTGTCAAATTAAAAAAATGTCCAGCAGAAAAATAAATCTGATGTCACATATGTAGTAAATCAGTAACAATAGCCTGTCTATGATTTGAGGCACTCTACTGCAGGATCTGACTGAACACATCAGACAGCGAGGGTGGGCTGTGCGCTTCTCCGTCTCCAAGCAGGTTCTATGCATGCTGCTTTATTCCCAGATTCAAGTATGATCTTTATAACGCGGATCAATGCCGTGATGAAGTGCAGAGAATCCGAGTAGGGAAACGTGTGCTGAAGGACTATGAGTGTACTTTTCATCGTTTTCACTCCGCGGCCCGTCTCTTTGCTTAGAAGACGCTTTAGTGCTGCGTTTAAAAGAATAACGTCAGCTGCAGATGCATCAGAGGAGTGGATCTCTTTAGTTAGCTGCTCAAATGGAGCAAGAAAAGACACCTCAGACATGCTGGAGCGTCATCACCGAGCGTCATGAACCGAAAATTCGGTGCATCCCTACTAAGAAGACTTACTCTTGGCTTCCTAACCAAGTCAGTAACAGACAATCAGACGGTGTTGCTGCTACAAGCTTCTTTATATTTCTTGATAATGCTGTAATGACTGCATTCAACATGCTGTATCTGCAGTGAAACAAACATGTCCCACTGCCTGCAACTTGCCACAATGTTATCACGTGGAAAGGGGAAATCGAAACAATGGCATTTAATAACTATTTGGGCAAAATCTTTTTCTTCTGTCTTTCCTAATCTGAATAGTGCTTACATTGTGTCATATCCCTTTGAGCCATTGATACCGGCGGCCTTCCATTTGTGCAAGTCATGCTGATATTTTTTGGTCACCGTCCAGCCGTGTGTTGGCCAATGCAACTAGGGCAATGGGTGAGGATGTCAAGTTCACGAGTGTTCGACTCAATGGCGTGGATCAACTTGACAATAATGGCCTTTCTAAAAAATCTTTTCAAGCCTACTCAGAACTAGCCAGCCAAAAACACAACATGACAAGAGCAGCAGCCTAAAAATAACAGACCACAGCAATAAGAGCTCTGAAACTAGGGATGTGTGTATTGATTCTTCGATAGCCGCTAGTCAAAATTTTTTACTCGATACTTTATTAAAAAATAGCGATACCACTGTCCTAATGCAAAATGTGCAATTTCTTTCCACTTCTGAGAGTTTATGCATTAAATGTATGCGTGACAACTAACCCGAGTGTATCATGGCAGCCTATCAGATGTCAGAGCCGAAGGCTCACTGCGCAGCCTCAGTCAAGCACTGTATCCCACTCGATTGCTCAGAGTTTAGCCGTGGGAGCATGGATGGCCGAGAAAGAAAACGAAGCATAGTGTGGTGTTATTTTTCACCTGCGATGAAAGGTAACGCCACGTGTGCGCCACTACCTGCAATAAAGTGGTGCCACGTAGCAGCAACACTAGCAACCTCTTTAAGCACTTAAAAACTACGCACCCTGACATATGTAAAGAGACTGAACAACGCCACAACCAGGTGACACTCGTAATGTGTTTTATAAAATGTGTTGTGTAATTTCAACCAGTATTTCTCTCATGTATTCATCCATTCGTTTCGTCCATACGTTTTATTGCCCTTGCAATAAAGTTGTTAATGAACACTGTTCAATAGTGTAATTTTCCTTTAACGGTATCGATAAAAAACTTCAAGCTTCACGACCACTTCAAGGTCAAGCAGTCTTACAACACAGGTAGGCTTGTGCAAAATCGTATCGTGTGCAATTAATCGTCAGAAAAACTGTCACCGATCAACATTCGCCACTTATCGATTACGGCGATTAGTCGCGTTTCGTCATGATCCCGCATTTTTGTGTGAGACGTACACTCACCATCACCGTCAAGCGCGCACATGTGAGCCCACAATAACAATAATGGCGGAAGAGAGCGGTGTTTAGTTAAATGATGCGGAGCATAGAAGCATAGAAGAGCATAGAATGAAGTAGTTCACTTGACCTAATGATTTGTCAGTATCAATTCAGAACAATGTGGCGATTTAGAGTCAAAAACATGTAAGTGCAATTGTCACCAATTAATCGTCAAATTAATCGTTATCGGCTAAATGCCACAATTAATCGTGATTAATTTTTTTGCCAATATCGCCCAACCCTAAACACAGGGCAATGCAGCACATTTAAAACAGTGACTACCCTGGTGTGGCAGTTTAATTATCAAAACTTTTAGGTACAAAATCATACCAATCACCCAGAAGCTACTGTACGAGTCCACAGCGTCAAGGTTAAAAAAAATCCTGCCATGAATCTGACTTTCATAGAGGTTAATAATATTCAGCCCAGTCACTGTGTGGACTGAGTCTGTGACAATATACAGCCTCCAAAGTAATACAAAAAGTACTTCACAATCTTTGACTTTTGTATTAAAATGCATGTACACTAATTTTATAAACGGCACCGGAAAAACTTCTCCTCAATGAGTGAAGAGTGACAGTCCCATTCAAAGCATTTCCCCAGGAGAGGAGGAGGAGGAGGAAGAGGAGGGGGGGGGGGAAGCTGGGGGAAGCTCATCTCCTCCTGGGTCATGCTACAGATCTGGTTAAAAGAAGGAGTCGTAGGTCACACGCAACCCAAACACTGAGGTGGAGCCATTGTCGGGCTGCTTTTCTGTAAAATGTGCTCACCAAATACAAAACAGAAACTGGCTGGGACTGCTGCGTTTACTTTTTAGCGAATGCAGCAACTACCAAAAAAACGTAAAAAAGTTTGTTCTGTGAAACAGAAGCTGCGGACAATTTCCTCTCCACCCAAACACTGTAATACGTTAGCTTTATTCTCATTAATCTGTGTGATGCTGAATGTATCACTGCAGCCAATCCAGGCAGCTACAGTGCAGTGTCCCTGTCCCTCATTCACAGCATTATCCTGTTTCAGGCTGCTCTTTGCCAAATAGCTGTAGGTCCTCCAACAATAATTAAAAATTGTACATCAATAAAAACTACAGTGTGTGTGAGCAGGGTGCCTTTGTTGTTTCTGTATGCATACATACAGAGGCAGCACATGTCCACTAGAACTGCGTGATAAGAAGAGCGTGTGCACTGTGTTATACAGTCTCTGAATTATCTGCAGGAGTTTATTAGTTACAACTTCTCAAAACAAATGTCTACTAGTCTAATAAAACTGTACTGTAATACATTCTGTTTGTATTATAGTAGTGCTGAGGTGATATTAATGGGGATATGATCCAACTTTATGATCTGGTGAATGTTATGTGTTGAACTTTGCAAATTAAGACTGAGAAACAGGGCCAGCATGAGACTTTTTATCTGATACGATATCAGTTACATTTGTTTTTAAGTGTTTTAATCACACAGAATTAGCTGAGCTTTATGATAACGTTCATGTTTAGAGCACACTAACTGCACCTGCTGAGTTGATAAAGATGAAGGGTAAATGTAGTGACATTTATTGTTCATACTGTTGATCATCTTTTCCTAGAGAGAATTCCCTACCACCTATACCACCTAATAAGAAGGTTAATGTCCTGCTCTCATCTATACTGGTGCTAAGGTGTATTATTAGCCGCTTTCACACAGAGATGTGGTATAAAGCGGCACTGAAGACCCCCTCTTTATTGTGCTTGTGCTCTTTCACAAAATTCAAACAATGCCGGCCTAATGTTGCCTTGGTGTTTACTGTCAAGGGACACGTCGGCATTGTGCAGTCAGACGTGCGGTTTATTGTTTTCTATACATTGTTCTGGCCGTGCTGGCTTGCCCATTCGCATGACTGTCAGTGTGCCTCCATTAGAGCGTCTGATGCCACCTCCAAGGGGCAAAAGAGGGGCAACCAAATGCTCTCTGTGCATTTTACACAAAACAAGAGAGTTAAGGGTGCAACAGCACAACAATAAATAAACCTCCTCTGAGAGGTGCTTTGCTTATGATTTTTAATCTATAATGGGGGTAAGAAAATACATATCTACACAATACAACCTCTAAAATGAGCCTACAGCTGATTTAATTTAAGAAAATCTGAATTTATAGTGTTAATGACAGGCTGCTCTATTAGACTGCATTCAGTGTGATACTTCTTTATTAAACAATTTGAGTGCAGACCCTATGCCGTACTGTATATAACCACTTGCAAGCAACACCCTGGGTCTAAGTTTAAGAAAACACAGGAAGTTTTTAAATAAATATAACTATGTTGTCTGATGTTGCAGCCATTTGTGCAGATTAAATGTTACATTAAAGGCATGAAGATTTGAGCAGAATGTAAATAAACAAACAAAATGCTTTGTACTGGGGGGAATAATCCACCTTTCTGACTCATTAGGCATTAACCCTGCTTTAACCTGAGGACTTACTGGCCTCTTAAACTTTAAGTCTGGTCTACTGGACTGATCTATTAGAAGTAATGGCGCCTTGATGACAGAATGGATTTGTCTGAAAGCTCATTGTTTAACTAACCTGTGTATAACTTGTGTAACACTAAAGGACACCTGCAAATCTTAAAGCTTTTGATCCCAGGGAGTCACCCTGGTGTGTGTGTGTGTGTCCGGTGTGTGACCCTCCTAGAAACTGCTGGATGTGCGTCTCCACCTTCTTGTCATACTTACTTTTGTCCTTCCATTTATCGTGTAGTTTCCCAGTTTGCCATTACAATGTCTAATCAGGTCGTCCATACGACTCATTAGAAAGAGGATCTTCTCGCAGCCGGGCTCCTTCCCCTCTATCCACGTGATTTTGTCCCCTCGGATGTCTTTAGTGGAATCGCTTTTCTGACTGACCAACTGGCCGTCCGTGAACCTGCCGGTTTTATACAGGGACTTCACATTATCCAGAATGCATAGGCCAACATCTGCTCCTAAAAAGTTGTCCACCACACAGATGCCGTGCTTGTTCATACACGGGACTATGTACTCCGTGGCAAGTTTCTGAGGGGATGAGCTGGTTTGTCCGTTAGGTTTGGCCGTGTTGTTGGACCCTTCTTCTCCAACTTTAACGCCGACCTCAGGGGCTTCTGTAGTTTGCGGTAAAGATGCGCTGTCCGCCTCCTGGGGGGTCTGATTTTCTGTGTCTTTCTCCGGTGTCCCGTCGTCCCCCGGCGGCGCGGGCTGATTCTGTTTGGGGGGCTGCGCCTTGTCCGGCTCCTTACAGATGAGCTTGTGTTTCTTCCAGTGCTGTTTCTGGTGCTCCTTGCTGCAGTAGAAGGAGCTCCGGCACCTACCGCACTTAAGGAGGTTCTCCATTTTCCCACAAAGTTCACAGTACTGTCGGTCTCGGTCCAAATCGCTCTCCTGCTTCTCCATCTTTAAGGCGGGTGTACTGCTCCTTTAATTCCGATCCTTCACACGCGTCCTGCTAACCGTCAACTTTGGAAACGACCCGCTACCTCTGCCACGCTACACCGAGCGAAACTGGTAACTACGGCTCAGAACTTCGCCATTTTAGCCCACTCATTCCCTTTCAGTGACTTGTATCAGTGGAATAACAGGACAGAGTGCGCCCAGGGCAGAGCATTCCGAGGTGGGTCGAGGTGTTCGGGAGGCATTTCTGCAGGCTAGCTGTGACTCTCTGGATACTGCATGGCGCCGCTCCGTGTGTGCTCAGCTTGTCTGTGGTCCAGCCTCTCTGACGTCAGCAGCGGCCACGCCCCCTCTGCTCCTGCTGCCTTCAGGTACGGTCGGCCAAAGAGTATGCGAGAGTTTGATAGTAAATTTGACTTATTATGACATATGACAACATATTAATATGTTTAGCATAATTTTATAGAATCAAGACAGGAGCCTAAGCATTGAGGTTTACAGGAAACCAACCCATACAGACCAGTATGGGTCTACTTTTTGATTCACACCACCCACTGGAGCATAAGCTCGGTGTCATCAGGACCCTACAACACACCCAATGGGCTGTTAACTAGTCCTGCACAGGCCCCTGGGCCCTTGCACAGTTTCTGACCATTAACCAACAAGAGGGATCTCAGTCAGTGTGAGTTCCTCCAAGATCCACCCACAGATTCTTGCTGCCTAGTCTTTAAAAGTCCCCCATCATCACCATGTTTCATAGAGAGACATAATGGTAGAAACTGCAAAGAAGCCGCTTTGATGTCACATTGAATATAAGCTATTGTTATTTTGGACTGCACGTGCTTTTTGTAGTTGATGAACTATTACATAAAACTGTGAGAAGAATTAATCGCTCAGTTGGGTGCATGGTGCTGAAAACACCAGCAGTTTTACTATTTTACAAGCTTGAATGGAGCACCTGAAGGCATCCTCACTCAACGTCAACGACTCGCATATGTGAAATTCCTTTCACACAACAAAAGAATAATTTGCAGGACTTTTTATGGGTCATATAATAAATTAATCGGTTATTGTGCATGCAATTTATTAAACTAATAAATAAGGCCTTAAAACGAGTATTTGGATGCATATATTATAATCAACCAAATTATCATTTTTAAAGTGATTTGATACAAATATGTTATTGTATACACTGGTGTAGTCTATCAGTCATCACTGACACCACAAAGTGAAACCTCTGTCTGAAAGACAGGTTACTCTGCGCAGAGGCGAGCTCAAGTTGGCACCAGTCGTACCGCACGTACACAGTCATGAATCCCTGGAGGAGGGGTTATGGAGAGAAGAGTAATCTGATCAAGAAAGGTTGAATCATACATACTTTAATAGCAACAAATGACACAGGCCAATCCAGACCGGCAGTCTGGAGATAACTGATGCATTTAAGCATGAAAAAGAAAGTGTTTTGTCTGCAAGGCGGGCCCGTGTCATCCGCTAATGAATAAGTTTAGTGCAGAGATATAAGATATATAATAAGACAGATGTGATATTTGCAATGAATGCTTGAAACATTAGCTGCATGTACAAAAAAATTAAAATTGCTATATTTCAGAACGATATAAAAATCTAACATTATAAACACTTACACTATTTTGTGGCATATTAATAGAAAATATATAAATAATATTATTATTTAAAATGAAACTGTTAAAAAGCTGGAGCTAAACATACACCGTATATATATATATATATATATATATATATATATATATATATATATATATATATATATATATATATAAAAGAACCGAACCATACAACCAATGCACCTCTCTGCCATGTTACTACATCTTCCATGATGCACCTGTCTTCACTTCCGGCTACGCGTGTAAACAGCGCAAAAGCCCCGCGATGAATGAGGCCCACATGAACGCCTGTTTGTAAAAACACGCTTCTGTTGCGGTGAAGGAAGCGTTAACTCTGCCTGTCTGTCATCATTTCTGTTTTTCGGAAAAACGTCGAGCTGTTTTTGTTTAATGAGCTCGATAATCGTTGACACGCGTGAAATACTCGCATTGTTAGGTAACACGGATTAACGTCAGCTAAGCTAATCGTTTATATATCGACATAAAAACCACATTTAAACACAGAAGGTATGAATAGACGAGAAGGTAAGTGCAGCATTTGAGAGTTGACCAAGAATAACAAAGCTTTTCGTGCCGTTTGTGTGTTTAGTTGTCTTTAGCATGAGTATGAAGACATTATGCTGTAGTCAGGAATGACTCGTGTTTACTGTTTAAACTCCCAAAAGTGTTTGCTAAATTATATTTTGTAGCTAGTAGTAGTAGTAGTGGCATCTTTGTGGCCTTTAAAAATGGTCAGAGCTTGAATTAGTGGCTGATTTGTGTGACCATCAATACTACATTAAATCTAATATAGTCAGTTGATTATCATAACATCGTTATGTCTATTCTTTATATCCAGTATACAATAGAATAGAATACCTCTAATGGTAAAAATGAACAGTATAGACCTTAGTTATAGAAAATAGACATATAGAATACAAGTACAAAACAAAATTGTGCAATTTAAAGGTTAAAGCGTGTGCAAAATCTGTCACAGCAACCAGTCAATGTTATCAGATGAGGTATTATATGGTCTAATTGCTTGAACAAGAAATAAGACAAGTGTATGCAACACAGTGCTCAACCCACCTCAACGTACCTTCAATACCATCTGATATTCATGTGCGGAACTGTGGAATTTATCTGTGGATGCTCTCGTTCATCCAGGTTATAGTCATTTCCAAGAGTTTAAATCGAGGCAACTTGACTCGAGGATTATTTTTTGAAGATGTTTTGCCACAACCCCCAAGCAGCAGAACTGAAGAAGCCACTTGGGGGAGTGGAGAAACGTCTTCAAAAAACAATCCTTGAGTCCAGTTGCCTGGATTTAAACTCTTGAAACTGTTGAATTGACACCTAGCAGAGCTTTTTTTATGTATAAACATTATGTATGCTGTTAGGGATGACCTTCTGGATCCCTTTGTTCATCTTCCCAGGTTCTTTGATTAAGAAGAAGTGGACAATATCTGGTCTCAAAATTACTATTTATTCTAACAATGAAGTCACACAACCAGAGGCCTCTGTGATTGCCCAGCATCAAGGCAGGAGAACAACTTGCTCCTCCTTTACAAACACCTTTTATCCTATCTTGAGATCCCCAGAGGGGAAGGAAATAGCAGGGGGTCCCACTCTGTTGATCATATACCTGTAGTTGAAGTTGAAGATAAGTTCTCCATGAGAATGATCACTTTCCCATTAGGGAGTGACTTTATGACGCACCATAAAAGCTTACACCTCTTCCCCCATGTAAGTAACTTCACATCCTGAAATCTCATAAGCTGTGGGTCAGATCGGAAGGTGACCAGGAAGAGAAACTCACGGAAAAAGGCGCGTCGCAAAATGGGGTCGTGGAGATGAACACATTCTTTCTGTCAAGATCTCGATTTACAACCTTAGCTTGATATCAACCAGAGCTGTCTCCAAAGAGCAGAAAACAACTGACAACTGAGGGAGTGAATTACAAAGTCTATGAGAGGAATGAAATTCCACACTTCCACACTCAATAGATTCAGTGTACCTGTCTTCCTTTGCTCTTCTATAAAACTTACTTACTACACATAAACACTCATAAAAACATATTATAGTAGTATGTATAGAGTAATAATTAATGTTAGGGACACACTTGTAGATATGTGGACCCACGGTGCAGAATAAATACTTTCACCCTTCAATGCATACTGCAGCATCACCTTCCTCTTTCTGTGTTGTGTCAGGTGAAGGATGTCCTCGGAAAAATGTCACTGCAGCACAGGAGCACGACACGAGCGTCAACCCGTCGTCACCTGTCATCGCTGCCTTCAGAGGTAACCGCGTCCTCCTCTGCATATTGATTGATCATACCTTTCACCAATGTCTCTTTTAATCTTAAAGCTTTTCTTCTTCTGTCTTTCTCTCCTCTCAAGTTTTCCAGCAGGAGCTTGACACCAAGCACGACAAATATGAGCGACTTGTTAAGATCAGTCGAGACGTCACCATCGAAAGCAAAAGGGCTATTTTTCTTTTGCATAGAGTGAGCAAGTATGTACTACTTCAGCAAGATGTTATTACAGAGCAGGCATCGTGCTGGTGATATTATTCTGACATCTGTTTTTTTTTTGTACATGCAGTGTACCAGATGCAGAGGAAGTTCTGAACGAGGCAGATGTGAAACTGGATGGAGTCCGGCAGAAGATTGGACAAATTGCTGAAGAGCTACGAGGAGAAGATATCTACCAGTATCACAGAGCTTATACTCCAGGTAAGTTGGCACATTCCCTTTAAAAAACAGGGGTATTCATCACTAATTTATTCATACTGAAGTCATTTTTCATCCTTTATAGCTTGAGTAGTGTGACTGATGGTGTGACCTTGATACAGGCTGGACTGTGACAGACACACCCTCTGATAAAGTTGTTTTCCTTCTAGCACCAATACCAGTTTTTGTTAGCGTAGCCATAATGTCTGCTGAATTTGGAGAAAAAAAACATTACTGGGAGCGAGGGTGAGCTGTTATCTAGCAGCTAGGGAAGTCATTTTTAGATTATGGCCACTCAGGAACTCACTCACTGCTGCATCCTCCGCGACGTGACCAGTGGCAGTTCCCACCAATTAGATGTTTCATTTTTTTCTTCTTTTTTTATCGTCTTTATTAGATTGAGTCTGGGCTCTCTGCACGGGCTCTCCAGATAATCTTGGCGGGGGTAGAAGTATAATGGGTCTGTTTTTCTATACTATCAAAGATATTGAGGGCTACATCTAAACGTAATTGCCACTGATAACAGGGCACTTCGGTACTTTGATAAGGTCTTAAGCTTGACCCAGCAAGCAAGCCTGAGGCAGTGCAAACACAAATCTACCAGTGGGACTTTTCCCATGGTTCACTTGCAACTCGGTGAACTGCTCTGTGGTCAAACATTAAGCTCAAATAATCTTTAATCAACAGTATTCTTAGTAAAATGTGTGCCGTGCAGCCTATTTTAAGCAGTATGCCATGCTGTTTACCAGATTAAGCAGATCTGATTCAGTCATGTAACACTCTCACACTTAGCCCTCAACCTTCCCACCCACTGTCCCAGTAAAACTTCACAAATTTCCTGTTCGTTTTCCCTTAGTCATTGTTTAAACTTCATGTCCAGTCATTTTTTTTCTGGGACTCACTGACCAAAGGTAATAGCTGCATCAGAGTAAATAACACCAACAGCTCCTGGCAGTAAACTCAGGAACTGAACTCTGCCTGCCTGCCTGAAAGCCTCTGTAACCTCTCAGACCTGAAACATGTACGCATTTCTCATACTCGGCACGCATGTTGACCCTTTAGTACAATTGTAAGCTACTGTTTGTGTAGCTTAGCTTAGCGTGGTCTATGGAGTTCAGTCTAACCAACTAGCATGTCGTGAGCAACAGTAACAACGGAAGCTCTCTGTCCGCTGGTGGGAGTGTGCTCACCTGTACGTGTGCACACGACCATGTAGAGACAGCCGCCGTGTAAATAAGATAAATAACATTAAGCTGTTTAGTTTGTTTAATAAAAGAACAAGATATAGACCCATTATATAGGTAGGTAGGTGTGGGGAGTGGGCTGCCCCCCTAATATAATAATAAAGTACGGTAAACACCCTATAACATCACCAAATGTCAAAATCCTGTATTTGTTACAGTACAGCGATGTTGTGACCTTAGGAAAGCTATGATTTCATTTGTCATACTCTCCCCTTCAGCTGTTCTGTAGTGTAGCTGCTACATACTCAGACAGACGTGGAGGTGAAGCACATCCCCCCCCCGGCCTGCTCTTTGGAGCACTTTGTGGTTAAGCTGCAGGGAGATAGGAGGCCCTTTGTAGTTCAATTGCCGCACCAAAAGTAAACTTCAGACACAAAGTCTTCCGTCCTGTGATTATTTGATTGTTGTTTACTCAGGGCCAGAAAACAAATGAGGGGTCATCTCAGCCCACCACTAAGAACGAGCACCGTTGTTCTATCAAAAAACAGACAGGAAACAGGTTTTATTTGAATAATTATCTACATCTGTGATCTATACTGTGCAGATTCCACATGTGCTGCACTCAGATCTTACACATCCCACGTTTTTTTGTTATAATTAATAACAGTGTTTATTAATAAATAGCACACAAATGCAATATCTATATACATAACTGTGACGTTTAGCCGTAGTAAAATATCTGGATGTATTGTGTTTGTTTTTTATATATATATATATATATATATATATATATATATATATATATATATATATATATATATATATATATATATAATCTTGTGCATTAGGGATTCAGGAATATGTGGAGGCCATCTCCTTCCTGCATTATATCCGTCATCGCAGCCTTATCAGTCTGGAGGAGATTAACGCTAGACTGGTGTTCATGAGAACAGAGAAGGCAGATTCTAAGGTAGGAGGGCGTACATGTATTATTCCCTATGTAACATTTGATTTCAGATAAACTCACATTTTTCCTTTAAAGGAGCAGTTTGACTTTTTTTTAACCCCTCTCATCTCTTTATGCTAAATATAAAACTACTGGCCTGCATCCATTCAGCTTAGCCCTGAATCCTGTAGTTACATATATATGGATGGACATGAGTGCCATATTAATGTTTTCATCAAAATCCCAATTGGCGTGTTTATTTTTAAGTCTGTCCAAATCTGTGGCAGAGTCACGGAGGTGTTCCTGTGTGCAGCATTATGTGTCATCATGTTATTTTACCTCCACCTCTGCCTGTTATTTTAAAAGCTGATGGGTGTTGGTTGATTCAGACAAAATTTCCTGACCATCAGTGTTTGTAGTTAAAGCCCCATGCTGCCACAGAATTGGGTTTATTTGTGGCCCTGGTGTTTTAGTAGAGACAGTCTTTTAAGGCCTTTTCATGTGTGATGTTCTGTCATGTTTTCATCTCAGAGCTCAGCAGATGCTTTGCCGCCGGGAGCTCAGGTTCTGACCTTCCAGGTGACCCCATCTGACTACCTGCTGGGTGTGGCTGACCTAACGGGGGAGCTGATGCGGTTGTGCATTAGCAGCGTGGGCAACGGTGACATTGACACGCCCTTCCAGCTGAGCCAGTTCCTGCGGCAGATCCACGACGGCTTCTCCTATATCGGAAACACGGGCCCGTACGAGGTGTCGAAGAAGCTGCACACGCTGCGGCAGAGCCTGGGTAAAGTAGAGGACGCCTGCTACACCCTGCGCGTCCGTGGTTCAGAGATCCCCAAACACATGCTGGCTGATGTGTTCTCCAGCAGGACCGCACTCATTGACCCTGAGGAGGGAGTGGTTTAATCCTGTCGGCGTTCGGCGTGGTGTCATTGTCTGCTTCGGTTTTGTTCCACTTTGATGTTTGTGTGCATTTTTAATGGCATGTCACCAGCATTTTGTGACTTGCTTGTTCATTTTGTTGTTATTACAATAACATCAGTGTTACAATAGACATGTTTTTATTTGATAAAGATCTGATGACTTCAGTTGTTTTGCATGAATAAAAGTTCCGTGCCAAATATGCCATGCTCTCGCAGACTTTAAGCTGCTTTGATAGCGAGTGTGTTTATTTTATTTTCTCCCTCTGCACCTCCCCTCGCTCTCTATCACACATAGATAATCTAAGGTAAAACCCATTGGCTGCCGGCACTCATTGGATTCTGTGTGGAGGAGGAACATGTGACCTTCGCACATTGCACGTCTCTGGCAGCCTCACGCAAACAGCCCTTTGCCTCCTCATTCTACCCTCTTTAAACAATCCATGCCATGATGCAATGACGTCAATTCAGAGCAAGGTTCGGAGGAATAATGCTGGCAGAGACCTGCTATCCTCCGGCTGCTTCCCTGTCACCTGATGGGATTTATTATTATCATCCAGATGGATGTTAGAGAATCCATCCTCTGGTTTTGGACAGTAATGACCAAATAATCTAGTAATTAGATACATTTCATGTTGGAAAAACAACATTATTGTGTGACAGAGGGACTTTATGCATCAGATGTTTCAATTCAGCACCTTTATAAAGTTCCCATTTCCATCCTGACAGCTGCTGCTCACTCAGCTGAGGGGACACAACTAAATCTGATATTTGTTTATTGCTTATTTTTCATTATATGAAGCAGAATATCAGTGTAATTAAAGTCTGCCACCTGCTGGTGAACTCAGGTACTACTGTCTCCCCTGTCACTGCTGAGGGAAAAAGATGTCCTCTGACCATCACGCCTTAGTTTATAGCACACGCTCAGTCTTGGACACTTTAGGATTGTGATAACATTATTTAATGTTTAGAAGCAAAGATGAGACATAACTTGTGGCAACAAGTGCAATTTAATTTTTCTCTGGGGAAGTATATAAATAACATATTAGGCAAATAAATGTTTCACTTTCATTCAGTCTATCATGAAACTATAAAATCCTCAGTTTATATTTATGTATTTTTTCCACATAAATCCATCAAAATCATCAAAACTAACTGGATGTGGTAGGAAAGGTGATAGATAACTTTTTTCTTCGCTGAAAGTAAATAAAGCTGTCAGCTCACATCTAAACGTTTGTGAAGTCTGACATCTGCTGGTGAAAGCAGGGCACTCTCTGCTATACTGATGGCCTAAACAGCAGGTATTAACTGTTAGGATGACACTGTATGAAGAGTGTCCCCTGGTGTAAAGTAGTTGGTCTTTGCAGTGACAGAGGAAAGCAGCAGACCACTTTAACCCCTCGTTGAAGTGGGGTTCCTCAACCTTTTTCCTGTGACGTCATCCCCAGTTCTGCTTTGCTTGCTGTACTCTTATTTCTATTATGTCCTAATGCATCCTGTTCTCAGACCTTTTCCACAGAGTTTGACACAAACTAAGACGACTGTTCAACAAGTGTCCAGTTATCATCATTAGTGTATGTGACAAGCCATGGATATCTGCTGCAAAGAAGCCTGTTCAAGGGAGCCTGAATGCCTCCTAAGTGATGGCTTATCTATTTTATAATCTGGGACAATGTGACTCAGTACAGACAATAAACACATCATGTACAGTGGATGCTCTTTTCTTTATAGCATCTAATCACAAATCTGCTTCCATTCAAACACATTTACATACAAATATGAGTTGCATTTTCTTGTAATAGCCTTTTAAAGACCTCTGTAAAACCAAAGCCACTGAGTCCCATCAGCACTGCTGAGCTGAATGAAAGGAGCATTACTGTGTGTAGAAGGAGGATGAAGAGGCTCAATGTCTGCAGGTTTGTTCTCTCAGTGCAGAAACAAAGAAATGCTGCGTTTGGTTTAAATACGCAACATTATTAGACAGCGTTTCATTGGATGTATAGTGCAAAGGCACAGGCTACTATTATATTATTAGGCCTTATCCGAATGTAACATAGTTTGTGTATCCATATATTTTTTTTAATCTCTAAAATAGACAAATTGAAACTTCCCCGGTGTTTAATCCCGTTTAATCCCCGCTTGAGCATTCATAGGCTGCCCGCTGCGGTTATGAGGCGGTCTGAAGAAGTCTGGAGTCAAATTCCTGAACACGTAGGAGCTCCTCACGTTGCTCCAACACGACGCACGACGCAGAGGCGCAGCGACTAACGGATTACTTATGAACACATCGATGAGCCCAATAATACACACGGATTTGCCTCGGCTGTTTCTTCTACCATCACACAACAGCAGCGCAGGTTTTTTTTTCTTTCTTTAGTCTTTCTCTACAAGAATCATGACATGAAGACCAGCTCCTCTCTTCAGACCAGCTGTTCATGCGCAACAGAGCCCACTTGTTTGCAGCGGTGGAAAAATGTAAGATAAACAAGCACACTGCTGTCAGAACATGATTATTATGTGCGGAGGAGATCTTATGGTTCAAATCGGAGGCAGAAATAACACGTCTGGCTTCACTTTTCCACAACGGAAATGAGATCAGTCCACTTTTTTTTGTCTGGCTCTGCTTCTTTTAAAACATGGTCGCTGTAAGTCCGCGTAACGCCGGGATCTGAGCGCCTCTGACTTCAGCAGCATACGAACAGCTGGGAAGATGTTTGCTGGGCTGATGGGACTGGACTGTCACAGCAACGCTCTGCTTCACCAGGTCATCGAAGGTAAGGATCAATACTGTGATATATACGAGCTGCTGCATGTGTGTGAGGGTTTACAGGAGGGGCTGTCGAGCATTACATTATTATAGCAATGATTACAGGCAGTCCAATCCACGAAGCAACAACCTCCAATAGGATGAATGGGATTTTTGCCATTTAATCACAGTGTTATAGCTGCAGAGACTGGAGAGACCTTATGGAGGATGCCGCCCCCATGCAGGTCAGAGAGGCCAAAGGACACCACTCAGCCTCTTGGTTGAGTGATGAGTTGGAAATGTCTTAAAGAATCTTTTCTCTCTAAATATGTTGCACAGTGAAGATGGTCTAAGCTCTCATCTATTGCACATTTTGCCCAAATATAGCTGCTTATCACTCAGTTACAGTCTTTACTGTAAGATTCAGAAGAATATACAGTTGCTTCTTGTCTGCTGTCCACTTTTATTTTGAAATTTTAACACATTCAGGTGTTTTCACTTTTGTACTTGCCCAATTCAACATGTGACATTTTTGATAAACTCAGTAAATCCACCAATATGCTGACAAAAACACCAGAAAACAAAAGAAAAAGGTCCTTTATAACTGTAGGTCTGTTATGTGGAAATATCCCTCCGTTCCTATGACTGGTGTGTCATGTGACAGGAAGCAGAGCTGTTTTTCAACATCTGAGCAGAGATACAGTCCTGATATATCACACAGGATCCTGTCATCCATCACAGGCTTCTCTTCACATTATTATGGCATACTTTCACTTCCCTCTTTCTGCTGCTCTGGTTAGTCACAAGTGGCGAGCTGCTGCACATCTGCCGAGCAGTGCGGCCTCTCAGGAGGTTGCTGACATGCAGATCAGCTTGTTACATGTGTGTGTGTGTGTGTGTGTGTGAGAGGGTGCTGAGCTTGTTCCTCAAACGTTTGTGTTTTTATGAGATCCCCTGCATTCCTCTGCTCTTTGGCTGAAGCACTTTCAGAGACCAATAGGACACCGTGTTTAACCGCTCAGAGGAGGGCCTCTTTAATCTCCAAAGGTAAATAATCTGGCCTCTTCTGGCTCGGACGCCCTATTTTCTCAGCACTAAGTTACTGTGAGAGCGCTGAGATTGTTTCATCGTTGCTCTTGAACCACTTCAGGTCTCATTCTGCTTGTTTTTTAGCCGGAATTTCCTGGCAAACTAATTTAGCACAAAGCCTGGACAGGAAGCAGCAAATGACATACTTCAACTGAAATGGTGATGCCCCCCAACACACACACACACATACGCACACAATGGGCCCTGAGGTATTTCCTTCCCCTTTACTGGGAAGAGCAGTCTTTGTGTAATCGAAGTATGGCGAGGATACAGTAACACATCTACTCTCTATGTAATATCTTGGCCACAGCAGATGGCAGACGGCATGCGGCTGTGTTTTCTACCTACAGAGAGTGTTGGGTTTCTTGAACCATCTATGGAACAGTGCTCACGTCTGCAAAAAGAACGCTAATGGATTTGTATGTAACCTGAGCTGCAGTGCGGTGGTCCCATCGAACAGGAAGCTCTTAGTGAACGGGGTCCTCTGCTCGGTACATGTACACACACATACATACACAACCTGGACACAATGGAAACGCCCCGAATGTTACTCTCACTGCTCATCCCCGCTCTCCCTGAAGTGTCTCTTCCTGTCTGGTCACATGGGAGAGTCAAGGAATGACATCACTGGAGGTCAGTGGGTGCTGCGGTTGCTCGGTGGTCATGGTCTGTTTGATGCTCTGCATTCCTGTCTTGACAAACAGACAGTGCTGCTAGTCTGAAAACACAGTGGTATCTTATGTTTTGTTGATTTGTTATGAAACTTGTTTTTAGGTGGTTTTGTAATGACAGTGACTGATCCCACTCTGTTCTACACAAAAGTATCAGTGTGTCTCTGTGTCTTTATGAGTGGGGGAGAGAAAATTGAGAGGCAGAGGGGACGGTGGTGGGGGGTTACACAGCTGTACACAAAGGGGCTGTTGATTCCCAACATTTCAGCCCTGCCTCCTCCTCCTCCTCCTCTGAATCCTACACATTATATGTATAAATCATTAGCAGGTGCCCAGCTCCCAGCACAAACTGGCCTTTATATCATCACCACGCTGCACTTTCAGACCAACCACTGTTTACACTTGAAGTTTTATCACTTCTTGGTGCTAATATTTGGTCATGTCTGTGGTTTTCAGTCTTTTATATTTCAACTTTTATATTTAACATATTTAACAATACCTCAGTATCTCATCTGGACAGATAAACAGCACTGCAGGCCAAAGAAAAAAATATATAACCATGTAATTTTGGGGTGACCTCTGCCTTTAACAACTTTTTTGGCATCAGGGCATTTTGTTATTGTTCCAACATGGGTTCATTCAGCACAAGCCATGTGGCTGTGTTTTCGAAAATAAACAAATCTGAATGTAACTTCAGGAAATGCCACTTTTTTTTTCACCGAGAGGCGTGTCTTAGCTCCAGGATGACTGCGCAGCTTTGGTATTTCCCAACAGCTGGAGCAGAACCCTGGGAAGTGTCAGCTTGTTTTTCATCCAGTTAGCTTAGCATACTAGCTTTGTAGTTGAAGGGGGTATGACTGGTCATGTAAAGTCACACTGAGAGTGACAGCGATGAGATGTTTTACACTGATGATGTGTAATTGTCACATTGAAGCAGCACATTTTCCTGCTGTGCTCCATGACTGCACCGTTAATCCTGCCAGGTCTGTGAGCTCACTCTTTATCTTCCTGATGACCGTGTTGTCCAGCTTAATGGTTAATCTGTTGTATCGACAGGTGGCAGAGCATCAGGGACAGCTGGCAGCTGCGGCCGTAAGAGGCTCCACCGAAGACCAGGGTACATGAGAGGAGAGCAGTCCAGACAACAGAGCGCTTCTTACAGGCAGGAAGAGGAGGAGGAGGAGGAAGATGAGGAGGAGGAGGAGCAGAGGACTGCTTGTATTAGAAATGGAAAATCTGGCGCAGCCAGCGCTCACAGGCTAACTCCTGCTACAGACGTGGCCTTAATGAATCAGCATCAGCCTGATGAACGCACATGTAGCTCCTGGAACAGTACGAGCTTTCTCTGTTCGGGTACCCGTCCTCTTTCCCACGTGAACTGCAGTCCTGCTAACAGGACATCCAGCCATGTGGGCCCTTCCTCGCTGCCACAGCGTGAACTCAGGTTAAGTCAGAGCCCAGCCCTCGAGTCTGACCCCGAAGTCTCCTTTAACTCCAGTTTCAGTTTCATCCAACAGTCTCTGAGCTCCAGCCAGAATACAGGCACACCACTCCGAGAACCAGAACCACTAATTAAAGGACCAAACCTGCCTCAAACAAAACCAGAAACTGTGTCATCAGAGCACAATGTTTCAAAACAGTCAACCGTCGTCCAACTACTGCACACCTCCGCTCCTGGTAGCCAGGTACAGCGAGAGGAGCTGGCACTAGGCGGGAGGTTTTGGCGGGAATGTCTGTGGAACAGCAAGGAGGAGGCTTCCCACCTGTCCGACTGTGACTCCAGGTCTCTCGACATAGAGGTCACCTCCTCCCTGTCTGTGGATTCGGACACTGCCTCCGCTTCCTCCGTCACCTCCGGCTACGATAGCGCCACACCTGCCTCAGAAGGCTGGGAGAGCCTGGTGAAGAAGTACGAGGGCGTGCTGCAAGACTGCCTCCAAAACAACCGCACACACACCAAGGTGGGCACTGCTGACTGCTGCTCGTATTAGAATGAGATGCAGAGATGTTAGAATCCACATCTGTATGACTACAACCTGCTGGGCAGCTGCTTGGCTTATTAGCATAGACTGCAGAAACAAGGGTGAACTGCTAATCTGTTAATCTTTAAGGAGACATTTTGTGACCTCTTTGAGGCACTGGTCTTTAAATCAAAGAAAAAACACAAAGTCGCTTGCACTACTGATAAAATGTCAAACCCGTTACTCAACCTGCTGACAGTGTCACTTTGAAACGACGGTCATTGCACCCACAAACGTCTTTTTTAGCCTACGGACAGTGTTTAGAGGACTGGCGGTTGTGTAACATCATGTTGTGTCTTCTGTCAGATCGAGTCCATGATGTTGAAGCTGCAGAGACTCCAGCAGAAAGCCATTCTGGAAGACGACTATGACACAGGTGAACTAAGACTCAGAGTCGAGCCTTTGCTTTAATAAGTGGGTCATTTCAGCATTTGGTTGATGACACGCTGCAGCTGTGAACGGTCTGATAGAAGCTCACCACGAACTATTTAGACATTTCTGGGAATTTGTCTTTTGTTTTACATTTTTCTAGTAATTATTTGACTCTTGATCAATGAAAATATTGCTTTTATTCAATTTCCTGCTAATTCTGGGTAATACTGAGAAAGACTGTGAGGGCAGCAGAGTTTGCTGTTTACTGATTGACAGATGTTAACAGAATCTAATGCATTTAAACTCCAGGCCCGCTTTCTGTTTGATTTATGCCTTTTATCTCACGATGTTTCAACTTCAGACTGAACTGCATTCATTTAAAACTCTGTTTGACCTACATTTGTTTCTGAAAAGTCCTGAGGAAAGTTTATTTTGACACTTCACTGTGACCCACTTCTCAGACCTTGTGACAGAAATAAATACTTTAGATACATCTGCTGCTGGCTGCTGGAGTCCTGTAGATCTGTTTGAGGGCAGTGGTTATTTAGGTCAGTGCTGGTTTGATAATGTGCCTCTCTGACTTTTTAAACTTCTCTTTTAAGCTATGCTAACTTAATTTTCTGCCAGCCATGAAATGAAAAACTCAAGAACATCTTTTCATGAAATGTACAAGAAAAGACAGCTGATCAGATTTTCTTGTTGATGAAGATTTAGATATTCTGCCTGTAGATGGTTATCATTTTAATATTCACAGTCAGTCAGTCTCAGTCTTCAGATTAGAGTGCCCTAATTAAAGGATAATTTGGTAATTAAATCAGTAGTGATGAGGGCACGCTCTTGTTGTTCTGGTGCATGTAGGCTAGGCTGAGTCAGTAAGAAGCTTACATTTATGTTTGTTTTTGTAAATGTTCAGCAGATGTTGGTGTGTGTGTGTGTGTTTCAGCTGAGCGCTTTGGGAAAAAGCTGGAGGAGCTGTGCAGAGAGCGAGGAGCTCTGAAGCTGGGTCTCCCCTCCAGACAGCCCAGCGTGGCTCTGTTCCTCGAGAGGCTCAGACAGGTGGTGCACAGCGCCCTCCAGAGGACAGACAGCAGTCAGCGCAGGTCAGCCACAGTGTGGTGCAACAATACTAAATTATTTAAATAAATGCAATTAATGATCTGTAAGTAAAAAGAAATACTAAACACCAGGCTTGTTTTATTTGTTAAATTTACTTTTTTTTACAAAAGTCTTTACTTTGTTAAATTGAGCATATATAAGTTTTAATCTTCTGATGATGGCTCTTCCTTTAATATAGCATGTAGCATTTTGGGAAGGCTCTCAAAAATAGCTTTGTAACAGGAAGGAAGCCAGGTGGAGCCTCTCCAACAGGTGTCCTGAACAAATATAACCCAGAGTACTGTATATTTGTAGGTAGATGCATGCACACACATAAAAACATCAGCTCTTTGAAAACGGTGTAGGATATATTTTAACCAAATACTCCCTGCTTCACCTCACTTTAACCATGAATGAAGGCCATGGAAACCACAGAGCAGAGGGGTCATCAGTATTCCTTTTGTGATGACTGTATCTTTGATGGTTGGCAGGGAGGGGGCAGAACCCGATGCAGCGGAGCGGTCTGACTCATCTCAGCCTCCACTGCAGAGAAGAGAGCATCTGATTAAAGAGAAGCGGCAGGTGGAGGTAAATCCAGCTCACATTATGTCACTTTGTTTCTCCTGTATCCCAACTTTGAGTGTAATTATCCTATGTTCTGTTCTCAGACCTTTAAAGATGGATGAAAATGTTCAAGTTGGCATCAATATTTAATTTAGATGTACTTAGTGAAGTACCTAAAACCTCGTCTCATTTTAAACTCATCTTAATACATAGTTAAACATGCCTGCTTTTGCAGAAATATTTATGTATCTTTTAATGTGTAAAAAATGGTTTATGTGCAACACACTTATAAAAAGAGTAAATTCAACCATGTGAAACCAGGAGGAGATCACGGAGCTGCAGCAGAAGCTGGCGGAGCTGAAGAACCGCAGTCGATGCCTGGAGCAGCAGATCCAGCAGGAGGAGCAGCAGGTGGAGGTGGAGGAACTGGAGGGCTCCGTGCTGAGGAGCTGCAGTGTGGCCCAGCTCCGGGACATGAGCCGTACCTTGCAAGACCTCGTCACGTGCGAAAACCGCATGCAGATCTCTGTCTCTCCTCCACCCTCCATGCTCAGGTCAGTCAGGTCAGCAGACTGTTTAATCTGCTGCTCCGCTGTACATACAGTCGTCCAGCATCACTGGAAAAAAAAAGTGCAAATATATATTCAGGGTGGAAATTGCTCTCTGAAATGCTGTGAAGAAACATTTTCACACCTGAAGCATTTGCATTTTACACCCTGGTGTGTCAGGGTTTTTACCGTTGGCCACTAGACCTTACATTGGATTGGCTGAGCCCGAATCGCTTTCACACTCAAACTGTGAGGAAGATTTGCTGACTGGGCTGTCACATGCAGGGTTTACTTAGCAGGGTTGGCTGAAGCTAGCTTATTATAATAAAGAATAAATATTCACAATTTTATACACATATCACATACCTGTGAGGATTAATATTAAAGGTTTCGAATATAAATAAACAAAAATTCTACATTTAAATGTAAAAGAAGAAGAATATATACAAGGCCTCTACATATAAAGTCCTTGTAGTACCTGTGGTTGCCAGATGGGGCTGCTAAAGAGCCGCGAATGCTGCATCAGCCATGAGTTGATGCTTTTTTTTCTGCTTTGTTGTGATTGAATTAACTCATATGAGAGAAGATCTGTGTCACTAAATCTGTGCCTTTCAGGTTTATATCCACACATAAGCATTTTGAGCAGCGGGGCTGTCTTGTGTGTCTTTAACTAAATTAACACCGCTACAAGACGACTGTCATTACATACAGGAAACACAGTTATTTCCTCAGCTAACAGCAGAAATCGCTCACTTTGTTGGTTGTTTGGGAGGCGTGCACCTATTGTAGGTCTTCTGACAAATTAATGTAATATAATGCACAAATTTGTTAGACTCCAGGAACAGTTTGTTCCTTTCCATGCTCGGGGAGGATGTATCAGGCAGCCACAACTACTTTTTCTTTGTTTGTTGCATCCCCTGTGCCCTCAATCCTCTTCTCTCACACCTGCTTGAACCTGCTTTGAATTTTAATGGTTTTTCTCAGATGCTAATGATTACTTTGCATCATATCCTCTGAAGTTAATAGCTTGCAAGGGTGTGCACTGTGGAAAGCCTCTCTGTCGTGCCACTCGTTAGAAAGACATGTAAATTGTACTTATCGCCTTCTCGGTTGTGTGACCCACCATCACTGGCATAATTTGATATCTGACATATTCGCACCCCAACTGGAACGCATTTATTCTCACCGCTGATTGAAATTGCGACCTCAGATTGGATATTCAGCTCGGGTTGGCGTGCTTCAGGTCAACAGGGTGACTGAGCTGCAGCCGCTTTCCAAATAGCACAGGATATTTCTTTCTCATATCAAAGCACTTTTCCTTATGAGCAGTGAATTAAAGAAATCAACCTTATCCAAAGAAGCTGCACACTTAAAAACACAGGGTGCTGCTGTCATACTGATGTTCAGAGACAACACTTTACTCTGAGTCACACTGAGCGTCAGCTTGAATAACATGTAAAGGGCGTACTGATTTCTGTGATATTAGACGATACTGGAATGTCTGAAGGTGAATGCGGAGTGCATAATGGATTTTATGCTCTTTCCTCCCACATCTTCTAATTGATTTATGTCTTTAATGCGACCTTAATGCTTTGTCCTGTTTCTATAAATGCACATAATAACATTACTGATATGATGTTTACATTTGATGCCTGAACTAATTATCTAGACAGCGATCAATCTAAACACTATCAGTGCCTTGTGTTGTTTGTATTATTGGATGCAGTTCTATAGGTTGTCATTGAGTCGCTCATCTCAACACAGATGCTGTCATGTCACAGTGTTCAGTTTGATTTTTCCTAAACTATGGTATCTTATTGGCAGCTATTAATCAAATTAAAATGGCAGAGAAGTTTGCTGCAGACATGATTTGTTTTCCAGACAGATGCTAAAAAAAGAGTAGATTTAAAAAAGAAAAGAGAGAGAGGGGGACATCTATGTAAGTAGTAGTTAGCTGGTTAGCTTTTATGCTAAGCTAAACAGCTGCTGGTCAGGCTTCACTGGTTTTGATACCAAACAGGAAATAATAAGCATGAAATGTGTGATCCGATTCTCCAGAACTGATTGGGTATTAGTCACCAATCACCTCCATAACCTGCCTCTAAACAACTGCATAAGGCTTGTTACCATACAGCCTACCCCAGCTATCTATATGAGAGGCGGGGTACACCCTGGGCAGGTCACCAGTCCATCACAGGGCAACATACAAACAGACCTTCCACGCAGGCACAGGGAGAACACACAGACTCCACACAGAGAGGGCCCACACTCGACAATCGATCCGGAACCTTCTTGCTGTGAGGCGACTTTTGTTGCTGCATTGTCACGTTTTTTTCTTCTTCTCCTCTTTGCAGACTCCAGGAGCAGGAGCAGGCATTGAATCTGTCCGTCAAGGAAGCGACGGCTAAAGTAAGTAAAGTGCTCCTCTGACCCGATTTATACCAGCCCAGCCCAGCCTTCGCTCAGCATGCCAGCATTCATACCCTGAATGTGTATGAATGACTGACGAGTAGTCGTGTGCCAGCGTCAGTGTGTTCAGCATGCATACTGAATGTCAGAGCCTGTATTCATGCACTCATTTCTATTTGACAGGGCAGTGAACTTTGTATGCAGGAGTCACAGGCACAGCCCCCCCCCCCCCCCCCTCTGCATTGAGAAAGTTAGATTTTGGTCAATCTGGAGTTCTTCCTGTGCGTGTATTCCTGTGTGTAAACAGCTTTCCGTGCTTCGCTGCGTATGTCTCTGGAATTCCCAGATGCTTTTCGGGGGTTTGATTTTTTCCCCTCGTGCTGATCTCTATACATAGATCACTACAGCAGCAGATATCTGTTCGAAGAAATAGTTCGAAGGAAAGAGAGGCACAGCATGAGACGGGAGGCTCTGTAAAGACAATTTTCCTTTTGAAACCCATCATCAAATGATAGGTTGATGCTGCAACTAGCGGCTTTCCACCAAGGCAGCAGGCAACTTTACCACAATCACAGGATTGTCCTTTGTTAGGTTTAAATGAGATATCCACCATGTGGAAAATGGCACACCTGCTGTGACAAAATGATTGCCAGCATGAAAGTAACTTTCTCTGTTGACTTTTTAAAAAAAATCTGAATTATAAAAGAAAGACTGATGTTTTGAAATTAAATCAGCAATGTCAGAATTTCTACAGTTTGGAAGCACTTCAGAGCTGTTTCCACTTCATGTAATGCATGAATTAAAATTATCCAAGCCTGTTTTGGGGGAAAAAGGAGAGAGACAGAGAGAGAGAGAGAAAACAGTCTTCTATATTTCTGTGGGAAGAAAACTCCCCGGAGATGTTCTGCCTCAGAAATACCAACCTATTTGACAAGCTTTTCAAAGTGGTGCACAAAACTGTGTCAGATTCATGAAGAAAATGCCTCAGAAAATCCTGCACCGCATCCCTTTGAGCAGTGAAAATAGTTCCTCAAAAGGAGAAAGTGCATCGTGGGGATTGTATCTGGCTGTAGTTCAAAGTGTATACACTGGAAAGAACAGAGGTTTAAAGGACAGAGTGAGGGCAGATGGAGGCCAGACAGGCTGTATCTGAAGTCATCAAGTCCTCCATGAATACCGCAGAGATGAGGTGCTGCATCCCCATCAGGCAATGACATTCAGGGCCTTTTTTCCTCTCTGACCTTCTAATGATATCTTTTATGGAGATTTCACATTTCCCTGTCTGTCCACGTGAAAGGAGTAGCGCTCTCTTTCTTTCTAAAGGTTATAGACAAGGTAACACAGCAGCGTTGATGCTCTGCTGTGTATTCAAAGCAGGGCGAGCGCAGAAGGACGGAAATGAATCTGTAAGGTCTCGTAAGAATGAGTGTCAAAAAGAAAATGAAAGCAGAATTGGAAATGAGCAGTGCATCCTGTGGGATCCATGTGTCTGCAAAGGTTTAGTTAGTTACCACCCTCCCCCCCGACCACCACCACCCGCTCTCTCCTCTGCATCCTCTTTTTCTTCTTTTCCCCAGGTGGTCATGAGTCAGAGGCTGGGCAGCAGCCTGAGGAGGAAAGTCAGTGAGACCGAAACACAGCTTTTGGCTCTGCATGAAGCCAAACTGGCGGCCATCTCAGGTAACTTTCTACTCAGCCCCACCCAGAAGCATCCCTGCTAGATTACACATCCGTTATTTACCTCATTTGCTTGAACCATTCACCATTAGCCTCACTTAATTAAGGCATTAATGACCGAGATGCTCGTTAATGGGCGCTGTAAGTGTAATGTCCACCTGTGGTGCACCGATGCAGGTAATGACTTTGGCAGTGCCAAAGAGCTGAAAGCTGAGATGAAGGTGGTGTACCTGGAGCGGGACCGGCTGGAGGCCCTGGCTAAGAGGCTGCACAGCCTCAGCTCTGGAAGCAGCCAGGAGCTGGCCAGGATGAAGGAGCAGCAGCAGCAGCTCAGGCAGGAGCTGGAGCAAAAGGAAGCCCAGCATGGTGAGTCACTGCAGCTGATATAACTAAACCTGATGAATCATCCTTAGAACTGTGATAACGTGTTTAATGGCTGGTTAAATGTAGGTTAGGAGATTTCATTCTGATGCACTTTTTGTTAAATTAGTGTAACTTCTCTTTACAATCCGATAGCAACCGATTAGTTCGGCAGTTCCGCATTAAAACGAAGAATATTAATCATCTGTGGAAGCTAAAAAAACGCTAAAAACATCAGCCAATCCTGCGAGGCGCCCCTGCACGGAGTATTGGCTGGTTGTCACTCTCTTCCTGCTCTGCGCGCACCAGAGAGGTACATGCATGATGGCCGAAGTCACAGACCGCAGCTCGTCTTCAGGTGATGCGCGTCCATGTGATTGGGAGGCGTGGCTTTGGGGTGAGCTCCGAGAGAAAGGGGCGTGTGTTTACTTTCAAAATCTGGCTGACTCTCAATGAGTTTTCAAAATCTCTACCCTACCTTTAAAGCAGGTTTTGTTGGGAGTGACTTGTTCAGTTCAGCGGAACATGACCTGGATGAATAAGAGCATCCACAGACATGTTCCTTCGCATTTGTTCATTTTTTAATGTAAAACGTTGATCATAGAACCTCTGAGTGACATTTTTTAAATATGAATGTGAACAAATGCATCATTACCTGAAAGAGAACTGCTGCTTTATTTTTTCTTCCAGTGGCCCGCTGAGACAAAAAGACATATATTTGAAAGGTGCCTTTTTTTGTTTCCTTTGAATACACCTTTTAAATATCAACTCAAATGTGAGTCATGAAAGCTCTTTGAAAGACAAGTCCTCTCTTGATGTTGCTGCACACTGTGAGGACATCAATGAGCAGCGACTTTTCTCCCAAATGAAGGAGAAGTGATCTGTTGTCAGCAGGGACTCGGCTTCAAATGAGTTACCAGCAGGATTGGCAGTTGTAAAGAAGCGAGGTGGGGGTGGTGAGGGCGAGGGGGGCAAATGATTGTGTGAAGTAGCCTGTTTCCTCCAAGCCAGTCAGTGCAGACAGGACGTATCACCGTCTGCACACTCTCAGAAATCCCTCAGAAATCTGAATGCTGCTTAAAGAAGGCTGATCTGCCGTCCAAGCACTGGCAGAGAACTAAATGGATTTTGACGGCACCACCTGCAGGGCTACTCTCTCTGCTCCATCAGTCAGTGGCAGGTTTCTAAAAAAAGGTCACATCCCTCTCTGACGCTCTGAGACGGCAGCACAGAGTGGTGAGTGGTGATGTTAGGAGGCCGGAGCATGTAGTGGAGGAGGCTCCTGCTACAACCCCCAAGGCCTGCAATCATCCCTCTAGCATATACTGTTATTGAGATCATTAAGGTTTGTGGCTGCAGTGTCACCATCAGTGCCATTGTTTTGTCTTGAAGGGACCCTCTCCTGTCAGTAGGGGGCACCCTTTTATTGTGGCATTTCCTTGTTGAGGCTGAGTATGGAGTTTATTATGGATTTTATGGTATTATAGCAGACTGTAGTTCAAACTCCTGCATAAACAGCCGCAGATGACATTAATCTCTTCCATGACAAGCAGCAAAGACACGTTCAAGTTCACCCCAGTATCCTAAACACAATGCGGCGCCTCATGTAGAATAAAGCAGCTCACGGGGACATGCAAACGCTGCAGCTAAACAAAGGAGCAAGGAGTCAGGTGGGTAACACGTCACAAAGAAGACGGCAAGTTAATGAACGGTTGCGCGGCTCGCTCAAATGCACAAGTGGGCGCACACAATATGGCAGCAGGCACAATTTCACAATGTGTTGCTGACACCAAGCAAGGGGTTCATTAAACTGTCATCCTATTTGGTAATAAGGGGCTGGCGCACACACTAGCTGGAAATGGATAGCCCACAAACAGCACATTATCATTTCTTTAGCTGGAGGGGATTAGAAATTACTGTCTGATTTAAAGTCAAGATGGCCATCTTTCTGCTTTCAGAGGCTGTTCTAACACACTCTTGTGCTGCCCGTATCATCTAATAACAAGGAAACCATATGCCCATGTTCCTTGACAGGCTCATTGTCTCTGCATGAGCTCTGAAGAAACATATAGTTCAGCTGAGACCGTGACAATTTCCGAACGCATACATTCAATTTAACTGCACAGCTCCAGCTTGTTGAGGACTTCGTGGTGTGTGTGTGGAAGGGGGGGCTTTTTGGCCTGGGAGCCATTATGTTCCTAATTGCCATTGGCACAAGTGCTGATGAATACCAAACCCATTAGAGCTGCAGGTTTGATTCCCTGCTGAGAGTATAATTTTGTCCCCAAGAGAGATCTCGAGCGATACTAAATTTACAGATAAATAATTGAAGAGCTGAATAAGAAGAGTAAATGACCCCCAGGAGTGAGGACGCTCGGCTGTGGAGGCAGCACCTCCAGTACTCCTCTTATTTAATGCTATTGTTAGTATGCTGGCAGTATACTCTGCAGCAGTCAGCTAATTTGGCTATCAGTGATGAGGTTTTCTGCTTCATGTGGCTCCACCGGAACACGTTTAATTAATGTATTTTATTTATTTATTTTTTACTTCACCATCTATTCTCAAACTCACCAGTGCAGCAACATCACAAAACTGTCACTCTGTTATTAAACAAATGCAATTTTCTCTTACCGGAGTGGCAGAAGTAAAGGCGAGGACATACTACATGATTTATTCATGACTCCGCGGCCTCTTTCAGGGTGCTTCTGTTGAGAACATGATGGAACATATGACAGCTTTTCTCCTAAAGAGCGTCTGAATGATTGAGAGTGGCGTTATTTTTTTCCTCCCCCCTGTGGCTCAGTGGAGGATGTGATTCCATTGTAACCTGAGTTATCATATTGTCCTAACCCTAAAGGAATGTATTCCTTTTCGTCAAATCCATACCACTTAAAGCAGGCCGAATGTTCCAATAATCAATACTTCAAATGCCTCCTGCTATTTTATGGATGGGGCTGGGTGGGGGCTTGTCACCATGGTAACCAAGAAGATGGTGGAGAAGCTTGTTATTGCCCTGTAAAATGTTGGCAAAGGGTCTGTTTTAACCTTAAATCCTGTATAAATTGCACAATATGCTTGTAATTCTTTGGCATACTGCCTCCTACAAAGTATATATTGGACCATGCTAAATATTTTTCTGGCATACGGTATCAGACTTGATTCTTGTGTGGGAGGTGTGGACTATGTATTAACTTCTCAAATGAAGCCAAGGAAATAATAAGTTGTGAGTTTCATGTAGCTGACAGTGTTGAGAGTGTTTTATAGTTTTGTGCCTGCACATTTTAGGGGCCTCTTAGTACTTCCCAGATTCAGCTGTTAGTAGAGTGTTGTCTGCAGCCTGCAGCAGTGGATTCAGAGTCACTCCTAAACAAACTCTGTTGTCAGTGTAGTCATAATGACATTCAGCATCAAGATTTCAGCAGTTCAGCAGCCACAAATGAGATATATAAATATATATATATATATATATATATATATATCAACTTAACACAGATTGTGTACACACAGCTAGTTTTATCTGGCTTTTTTGTTGTGCATCGGTGCGAAACGCCACAATATGTCATACCCTGCCAGCTGCAATCTGTGTAGAACATCGTGGGTTACTGGGTGTCTGAGTCTGAAGTCAACCCAGCCCTTTGCCTCTGTGCTGTTGTGAGATACATTACATACAGCGTGAGTGTCTACATATGCTGACTGTGTGTTATACCTGCAGCCCAAGCCTGAGCTCAAACACATTAATCACAGTCAGTGCCTTCAACTCAATTACAAAGACACACAATTTCTCTTCTGCCTTAATATGCGCAGGCTTTTACAGCTCGCATATCGCTGGTGCTGTGTTAGCACGGGGCCGCCTCTAATTTGTTTGACAACACCAAGGCCTCACAGACGTTGGGTGCTTTTATTGTTGCAAAGGGAGTGAAGGAATTACTGCATTATTCACTTTCAATTAGAGAGCTGCTCAAATGTTCATAATGCAGAAGCAAATCCAAACACCTTGCCATCGTTAACTTCTGCAGGCTCATTAAAGCCCCTAACATCGTTGCGAGGTTGTGTGATATGCCTGCTTCATTGGCTTTGTCTGTCTACATCGCTGATTTTAATCATTAGATTTATCTTTTTTATCAGCTCTGCATCTATTTAGCTGGAGTAATTATTTCTTCATTAGACTAATGAAGTATTATTTTGACCTATGTTAAGTTAGGGGACTCTTCTTTCCGCATCTCTCAGCAGTCCCGGCTCTGTTTGTATTATGAATGAATAGCCTCTTCGATTTTGGCCGGGCTCCTTGGCAGCAATCAGTGATGTTTAACTCCTGCTGAGATCACTGGTGTGAGGGGAGGTATGAGCTCATGAATTTCCAATGCGAACTCTGTAAAAACGCCTTCATGAAGTTCCTTCAACAACCAAATACACTGCTGCGTGTGTGGAGGAGTTACAGAGTCTCTGTCTCTCTCTTCTTCTTTATGGGCTTTTTTAGTGCCGATTTTATTCGCATGGTCTGCCAATCACAGCAGCCTCCCGCCGACATACAGGAAGCGGTAATATCACCCAGTGCTCTAGTTGCACACTGCACAGGAGGAGGCACTGCCTGCTCGATGTCTTGTTCCATTCTAAAGAGAAAAGATTATTTTCATCTGTCACGCCCGGAAAGGCTCACTCGGTTTTTGCCACCGGTTGGCATGGCGACAGGCTGGTGCACTGACTCTTCTTGTGCTGTATTAGCACAGCAAGCAACTATTAACAGTTAGCACACTTTATGACTGCATCTTCATCTGCCTGTTTCTATTCTTATTATTTCTAAATCTGGCTCTTGCTCTTGTTCAGGGCCATAGCCTACTTTGTCATCTTGCATCTCTACATGCTCTGTGCCATCCAAAGTCAGGCTTAATGCCCCCATGTATTATTCAGTGGCTATCTCCTTGCACGCTGCTTAACAGAGCCAGCATAAATGGAAGTTGACAACGGAGACTCTGTCAGGTAGGATAGGATCTCATATAGCAATTAGAGGGGTGGTAAGTGAGCTATCTGGTCCACATATACCAGATCTGTTCATCAGATATCGGATAGCTACTCCAGCGGCCGCTCCATACCCTCTGATTGAGCAGATTTGGCCACTTTGAAGGAAAACGATCTGTTTCTGTGACACACACACACACACGACCCATAAATAACCACACTATCCCAGTTTTTTTTTCAAAAGTATGGACTGGAGTGTGTGTGTGTTTAAGTGTGTGTTGCAGCCACTTTCTCTAAGACATTTTCTTCCCGCTGTGCCTGCCCCCAAGCCTGTCTCCTCCCCGAGCTGATGCTGTCTAATAACCACCATCAAGACAATGATACAAATTATATTTCAAACCACAGTGTGATTCAGAGAGCCCAATTACAGGGGGGGCCTGTTTTTATGTGGGTTCTAGTCAACGTGAGCTAGATAAGAGGTGTAGTTTCCATTTTTTTTGGCATACCTCTCTTTAAAATGCCTCACTGTTGAGCCTTCATCCTGGATACTTTAATGTGCCAGGTACTTAGCTGGGCTGCCTTCTTGCTAGGTGAGATATTTATGACTGAATGAGAACTGACAACTAGGAGCTACACCTCAGAATATACATACATTTTGAGATGTTTGAGAAGTTTTTGGACCCACATAGAAATGTTAGGATTTGGCGCCCGACTTAAATCTGACTGAAAAGGTCAGGGTCCATGCCAGAAGACCATCAAATCTGGTAGAGCTTGAGAGATTTACCAAAGAAATTGGGCTAGGATTGCTCAGGAGAAGTGCCTTGAAACTACAACAAGTGACTCCATAATTGTGTTTTCCTCTACAAGGTTATACAAGGTTAAAACAATGTGAGCTTCCTAAATAAAACTAGTATGTTAATGTTCTTAATATGTTCTTAGTATCTTAAAATCTTTTATTAAACACCACTTTGTGCTGAAGCCTAAACTGTACGTTTAAGCTTCAGCACAAATCTGGAAATGATGGTTAGAAATCCAAGCTGTTTGTTCGAAGCCTGTTCACACAGAAGTCTTTGGGGACTGATTTATTTATGGAGCATTTATTTTCCAAAAAAATAGATTAATCACAACCTCCAGTTTTTCCTGCGGCTTTTCTTCGTCCTCTGACCTCAAGGCGGGAAACACTGCACCAGACTGTGGGAAAGCGATTCTTTGTTGAGCCGTACAGATGTAGGGATGGGCAGATTTATGAGGCTGGCTTGGTGTGTCTGTATGTTGAGGAGGAGGAGGAGGAGGAGGAAGGTGTGTATTGAATTTTACAGCTTGTGTGCACATATATATATATATATATATACGCCATGCAATTTGATATAAGTGCATCCTATTGTGTTCAAGGATCTGCTGCTGTGGGGGGCATCTTCTCATGTTTCATACATGAGCTCATTAGCGGTGCTCAGATCGCCCTCCCTCTCCATCCTGACTAACGCTCAGCCTGTCTGCTTCCTCAGGCGGTGCTGGCAGAAGGGCACAGGAAGCAGCATAAGCTATCCGTCCAACTTCATGCCCCACAGAAAATCTGGCAAGATGGAAGGATCTATGCCATGATAAAATCCCCTGTTCATCCCAAGGCCATCTACCATTTTATCCGCTCTTAGTGCACAGGGAGTGATCTTTCTCTGGTTCTGTGTTTGTTTTAAGAGAGAGAACCAGCTGCTCTCCTGCACTGTTGCAGTTTTCTGCACAATGCAATCTACAACTGTGAAAACGAGCACCTTTTTTTTTGTTAACAGTGGATAGCAGCTAATGACAAAATCAGTTCTACTGGTATTAGTGCTGTGATTTGTTGCTAGGATACCCCCAACAGCTAATAAAAGTAATAATGAAGTAACAGGCTCTTTGTGCTTTTCTCTCCTCGCAGAACGCCAGCTGAAAGAGAACACCACTAAGTACATCGAGCTGTTGGAGGACAGACTGCACAGGTAAGGATGTTAGAGGGTGTCGCTCTCTCTCTCTCTCTCTCTCTGTTTTTTTAAATACAGATATGAAGTCTGCACAGGACAAATAAACAACAAGACATAAACAGAGCAGCAGCCTCTGAGGAATTTCCTCTCACCTCTGTTGTCCTCTAAGCAGAGCACCATCTCCCCAATACATCACTTCATGCACTCACACCTTTTTTTTTCTTACACTGTTGTCTCCTGGAGCCCCTTTCTCACATTTCATGCCGTCTCTCACCTGCACAATTCCTTTTCTTTTTCCCACCTTCTCATGTATTTTCTATACCTTTATTTGATTTCAGACACCCACATCAGCTCATTCTGTGTCGTTCTCTTTCTCCTCTGTGTAAACGCTTTTAAAGATAAACAACATCTTTTCTCGTCTCTTTCGATGTTTCTATCTGCGGCTCAGAGCTCTTAAATCACTGAGCACAGGTCTGTTGTGTTACGGGTGGTCGTCCAGCCCACCTGACAAAGCTGATGTGCTGAGTTGATGGCTTCTGAGCCGAGAGTGTGCAACACAGTCAACTTTTGACACTGTGTGCCTGTTTATGCTTCCTTATGTAGATAAGAGCTGCTTCAGGGCCAAGCAGCTGTGATGCATTTGGCTCTTATTCTGCAGCGATTTGGAACAATTTGTGTTTTTAACAGATGGATAAATACAGCCTTACCGGCTCTTTGTCTATAGCACATGAGTGTGTTTAGATGAGGAGGGTTGGGCAGCTTACTTTGAGCTGGGGAAAGCCTTCATCATCAGAGAAACTGTTTGTCTGCTTGACCCTGGTGTCTGTTGTTTGTGGTGTGTGTGAATAGGGGGTGTGTAGCTGTTTTCCTTTGAGATACAGGGTCATCTCTTTGGATGGAAGCCAGGAATCAGTGGCATACTGCTGGGTTGTTGTTTGTTATTGAGGGATGGCACAGAGCTGGGGTTTGTGTCGTCAAGGAGCAACATGGCTGCGATCTCAGCACCCAGCAGGGAGGCATGCCTCTGGACTCTCCCTGTCAATAGGGCAGATGGCTGCTTTGTGTTTTGTTTGTATGATATTCCAGAGAGTACCTGTCTGCACAGTGTGGGGAAAGAAATAGCTTGGCAACACTTACTGGAAAACTCATTTGTCTCGGGTAAAAGCACTGCCTATATATAGACTATGATGAGACAGAGGCTTGAAAATTATTGAGTCAGAAGAAGACGCAGATGATACCAGACATCAGAACAAATCATACCAAATAAACACCTACCATCTCTCAGGAATGACAGATTGCTGCCGGGACATACTGCTTTCACATAACATCCTGAAACATTGGCCACAGCTGTTAAAAGTTGCACTTCCATGAAGTGAAAACTTCTGACGTGTCTCAGCGAGTCAGGATCAATATATACTGGATCCTACAATTCCCACAATGCATCTCAACTGCATCATGTGTTAGGAAAGACCCCGTCTGTCACTGCAGGTTTGTAATGCAGGCTTTCTGTCAAACAGTTCTCTCTCTATGCTTCAGCTGAGATAACCCACATAACAATGTCCGGGTGGTTTATTTTACTTTTATAAAAGCCTCCTTAGACAGTGTTATGAAACTCTCCCCTCAGAATGTTACAAGTAAACTGAACTTTTTGGTAAATCGGTGGAGTGACCCCTACAAATAATGGGGAAAAAAAAGATATATAATAAATCTACATCAGCTGCTTTTAATCCCAGTCGGACACAAAGACATCAATAAATATCCGGCCTCTAAAACAGTCTGACTGCTGGGTGCTTTATATTATTGCCTTTAGTGAAGCTTCTCTACTGTGTCTCTATCACCATTAAAAGAAAAATCATATTAAAGGACACCTGGGTAAACCTGTCCATCACATTCTGTGTTAATTGATGGGCTCTCCCACCTTAAATCATCTTCTATTACCAGAGGCGCTCCGAATAAAAATCACACATACGGCTCTGACTTCAGGCCAGAGCCAGCAGCATCCACCAGCTCCTGCTTGGCACAGTGACACATATTTGACTTGATTGAATGTGCATATAGCACTAACACACACTCACTCATGGACACACACACGTTCTCATCATCCACTGTAAATGTTATCAGTCAGCTATAATGTACATTACAGTTGATAAAGTGCGGTGGTGATGGGAGGTGTGGAGGAGGAGGAGGAAGAGGGAGGGAGGGAGGGGGAGAGGCAGATTAGTGTGGTGAGATGTCTGGTCTCCGTGGAGACGGATGGTGTTGAAAAAACCAATTATCTCTTCCTTGCTAAAGACTAGAACAGGATGTTAGAGCAGCGCAGATGCTGTAAGTGTGTCACCAGAACAAAAAACATTTTATTCTGATTAGCAGCAGCACTCAGTTGTTTTTACTACATTATGTAGATGTTTCATTAGGAGATGCTTCTCGTATTTATGCTGCATTTATTCCTCTGTTGAGCTTTGGGTGTCAATTATCGTATGCGATGTCATTAAAATTTAGGATTTGCACAAAAATGCAGTGAAAATGTGCTCCATTATCACTTTGAATGTAAACATGCTTGAAAACAGGGGCTGTGGTTGCTCAGCTGGCTGCTGTAAAAAAACCTCCCCACCTCACAAACCCACCTTCACCCACCAGCTATCGCACCTCTCCCAATCGTCCCCATCCTGTGTTTCACTGTATTATTAGCACCTTTTCTACAGCTGGTGTGATGGGAGACGGCGAATGTCAAGGTGAAGCATTACCATCTCTCTTTCTCTTCCTAATGTGTGAATTCACATTGTGCAGACAGCTTTTGAGGAGCTTCAACTCTAGAGGAGGAGAAAGATGCATTAATGTTTTTATTCAGGCTACTAATGTCTTGGAGAGAAGAAGCTTTCTTTACCCAGAATGCACTCTTCTTAGTCACTGAAAATGGAAGTTGTGGGAGTAGCTGGGCAAAAGTATGTGGACACTCTGCCATCATGTGGTTCATGGGGTCCAGTCCTTTAAGCATTTGTAAAGTCTGATGAAGGGTGATGCGATTATGTGTCAGGTGTCCTTTAGATAGTGAAAAAAGGGAGACAACAAACACACAAAGTTATTATTTAAATCATCATTACATGGTCTGAAGCTGCAACAATCAGTCAATGAATGGAAGTTTGGAGATAAGAACTTTTTCCATTTTTTTCCCTATAAAAAGTCAGAATTCATTTGCTTAATGAATCGTAGACAAATGGACAAAGTTGCATGTGGTGTCCATTTACTTTTGGTCACATAGTGAGCGGATGCTGAATATTGCTCAGGCAGTATACGAACCTGCGATGTACCTTTTTCACTGTGGAGAGTTTGAGCTGAACCTCCAGGAAGCCGCAGGACCGTATCAGCACTGCGTCTTCAGCCGTTACAGTATATTTATAATCCTCCCTCTGTAGCTGTCTGTGTGTAATGCCTTGAGGAGAAAGAGCAGTCCTGTCAGTCATCAGTCCCACAGGGGAGCCGAGAGACCGTCGACCGAGTGTGCCTGCCTGTTTCTCCTTCTTATTACTGGGCCATCAGCGGCGCAGCACGCCCACACACCCTGCCACTGTCAGAAGACAGGCCGAGTGGCTGCCACCAATTAACCCCCGGGCGAGGAGTTCATACCAACGGGCACCATCACAGGGATGCTTCGGCTCTGATACGTTGTCTGAATCTTCAGTACACGCAGCCTTTAATGACAATGCCAGCTATTTGTAATGAATTGTGGTTGAAGCTTTTTTTTTTTGATAGATGAGGTTGGCTTTGACATTTTTTTTTTAGAGAAATTTATGATTGTACAACACAGAATGATTTATGGGCATGTGTGTGTAAGTTACCACATGTGTGCCCACCCATATCTGTGTGTGTGTGTGTGTGTCCCTCTCCACTTCAGAAGAGACAAATAACAATGGCATGGCTCATTGCGTGCGTCCCCACTATAGCAGAACTCAGAAGCAGCGGCATTGAGTAGCGAGCAGACGAGGGGCAGGAGGGGCCGGGCCCAGTAATTTTTCTATTGTATGTCTGCCAAATGAAGGTTAGAGAACGGCTGAGAGGCGTGCGTAGGCAGGGTGCTGAGGTTGGCAGCCTTTTCAGGCAGAGGATGGGCTGGAAAACAAGTGGCTTTCAATTTTCGGGGGGGACTCATCACAGAGACAGAGAGAGAGAGAGGGGAGAGAGAGGGAACAGAGGGAGAGATTAAACAATATTGTCTGGGTGCATGTCGCCTTTGAGTTTGTTTACGTGGGATGTAGAACGAGCAATTTCTGAAAAATCTGACAGCGCAGCAGGGAGGCACACTCAGGTGAAAATACTGAATACATTACAGAGGCTTATCCATAAGTATATTTGTGAAACCTTTGTGGCTTTATCGTTGGGAGTCACTCAGCGTGAGAATTAATGTTTGTGACAGAAAGTCTCCTCCTGGGTTGACACAGACAGACAGATGGAGGACGAGTCTTCCTTTAAGATGTTTTATAGATCTCGTACGTATAAAAAAAAAACACACACATCTTTGTCCTCACATCCTGTCAGAGTCAGTTTGTTTTCTGCGCAAAGACGGATTGTTATTGAAGTGCGACGCAGAGACAGAAATATATACCTCACATTCCTGCTATTAACATAGCAACATGTGTGTGTACAAGTTTCTTTTACTGAGAAAAATCTGCAGATTTGCAGATCTGATTTGGGCCATAAAATGTCACCAGAGAGCCAAAATTTCGATCGAAAGGTCACTGAAAGAAAAAGGTAAATACGAATATTTTAAAGGTCATGGCCGTGGATGAGTCAGTAAAGGAAATTTAAAACCCTGTTTGATCTGCTGAGCAAACATCTATGCCACAGACCTCATTTTCTGAGTATATCCAGTTAGCTGTAGCTTCTTTAAATGCTGTTTTTACACTCTGAGGCTGCATCTGTGCTGCCACAAAGCGAGGGAGGGTGACATGACAGAGACATGACTGATTGTAACTCCGTTATTAGATAAACAAAAAGCAATCTCCCTGTCCTCCCCCTGACCCCCCGCTCAGTGACCCAGCAGAGAGATGAGCCTCTGTTCCCTCTCCGCTGCAGCTCTTCCCTCTCAGACCAGGAGGACATTGGCCCTCATCACATTTTGTCAATGGAATTATAATCTCTGAATGATTCATTCCTCCCCTGTCACCCCTTTGTCAGAGCTTCACAGGAGAGATGCTATTAAAGATGTCCTTCAGTGAGCCTGTGTAACTACTGTGCTCAATTAGCGTGTCACTGTCATGACACTCGGGAGACATCTCCACGTATTTTTAGTTTATCTTTCCATTGTTGTGCTGACGTGAGCGTGGTGATGATGATGATGATGATGTCTGCATTTCTTTGTCGACAGTCTGTCACTGTGTAAAGGGTATGCACGTGATGTCCCGGGGTACAGAGAAGAGCAATGATCCCCTACACCCCGTCTACGTGCCATCCTTATTTAGTTTGAAGGCTTCTGTGGCCTTCAGTCTTTGCATCGTGCATTTTCTCTGCAACGACTTCAGCTACATATAAATGTCAGGAAACCCACTTCCCACGCCACATGTCCTCACATGTGATCACTGGATCAGAGGATTTCTCCTTCTGAAGGTAGTCATGTGGTTGGTCCATACATTATATGGACAAAAGTATGTGCACAACCAGCTGCTGTATGTGCTTCTTGGCTGCCATTTTTCTGGTTTCCTGGTGGTAAGGTCAGGCATCTGAACTTTGTAAAGCTTACCTTACCCAGAATGCACTCTTCTTATGATGTTTTTAGTCATTAAAGATGGGAGATCAGTATGTAGATGATAACACACACATAGGAAAAAAGTGTGTGTGGACACCAAGCAGCAACTTTCGGGGCTCAGACTTGAAGCCCATGCGGAAGTGTCAAAACTTGTAGTTTACGCTGCAACCACTGGGGGCTGGCTCCAGAAGCGAGTCATAGACTCCCATGTTAAAACGGCCAACTTCACAGCAGAAATGAACATGTTTACAGTGTTTATTAAATTAGTAAATTAAACTCCGCTTGTGCCCCCATCTTTGTCCATATTTAGAGTGTAAGCGGATGTGACGCTGCCAACATGGCGGCGGTCATCAGGTCCCGGAGCCTCCCACCGAGCCTCAAAACGGCTCTTCAGAAACAAACGGGTGACGTCACAGAAGCTCTGTCCATAGTTTTTACTGTCAATGGTGGACACCCAGCCACCATATGTATCTGCTGGCCTCAAAACAGGAAGGCAACAAGCACACAAAGTTATCATCTAAATCCTCACTGTCTGCTTTAAAGCTGCAACAATTAATCAGTGAATGAAAGTTTGGACCATTTTCAGAACATCTGAAACGTTTTTGTGCATAAAATGTCAGAATACATTGATTGATTAATCACAGACAATCAATCAGTAATGTAAACAATCACCAGCTGCAGATCTTAAGAAAAATAGGCCAGCAGGGTGTGTCCAATGGTGTCCATTTACTTCTGAACACATTGTGTGCTCCCTTTTTTTTTCTCTAGCTGTGGCTGTCCAGGCTTGGAGCGAATCTGGGAAGCTGACCTGGAGGCCTGCCATCTCTTCCTGCGAGGTCTCCAGCTGCGGACTCCCAGCTGCAGTGGGGTGGACGTGGAGGACGTCCCCGCTGCGGCAGTTTGTCCTCCAGCCCAGCCGTGCACCAAAGAAGAAGAAGACTGTGCCATGCTGACTGCTTTAGGCGGGCGCTGGGGTCCAGAGGCTAATTTACAGAACTCAGAGTTCACAAAGGTAACGCTTAGTGTCTTGTTAACAACACACAATGTATTATTCATCTGAATGTATACATAATGGAGGACATGAGAGCAGCAGAGAGTCAGTGTTTTGAGACTTACAGCCACCGAAGCGTGACATCTTTTCTCACATAACTCTTCTTCGCCACTGAAAGGTCAAACGAGAGGAGCATGTTTTCGCTTTTCTTTTTTTTTTTTAAATTTGGTGTGAGACGTGACCCTAAATAATCCAGCCTGCCCCGCCTCAGCGTTCCCACTTGACTGGAGAGGACATTTCCAGTTCATACATTCAGCTGCTGCGAGTGTTTGAAATTCTGTCGACTACAGTCAGATGAGCAGCGGTCTATTAGCGCGTTTGCTTGAAGGTATTTCTAAACGAGGAAAATGTGGGCGTGAGGGAGGCAACCATTTGGAAACACTTTGGCTCCCTTGAAGAAATTCAGATTTGTGTGTTTCTGCGTGATTACATGCGTTTAGTGGGAATTCATGTGTGTGTGTGTGCGCACTGTGGATTCTCGGTGCTGTTGGTCGGTCCCACAGTGAGCTGAGGTCCACTGCCTGAGGGCTGAGTCTCACTCATTCTCTCCTCTTCCTCACACTTCCCTCCACCCACGTAGTCTGACTGACTCGACTGAGATAGGAACAAAGCCAACAGAGCCAGGATTCATAAAAAGAAACAGCACACTCGCCAGCCAGACATGTTTTTAGGCAACTATATCCTGAATCACAGGTTGTGATTTTAAAATAATGTTTGCTGAAAATGCACCTAGTAGTAAGCAGTCACTGGAGCTGTTGGCAGAATTTCCACTTTTCATCTATTAAAATCCGAAGCTGTGGTTTCCATTGCCATGTTTAATCCTGCTCCTGTTGCCACCTGTTCTCTCACCTACTCTGTGCATCTATAAATATACTCGTTGCATTGATGTCTTCTTTCCCTGCCTTGCCTTGACCGCATTTTACCAACTGCATGGATCTATTTTCTGCTTTCCCTTTTTTTGTTCTTCTCTCTGTTTTTCTTTCTCCTCCTGAAGCCCGGCCCCTCCTAACAATCTTCCAACAACTAAAAGGTGAGGCAGCCAACCACTTCTCTCTCTTTTGTCTCCATCTTGTAAGCCTTTGTGTCGTCTAATCTCCACCTACCAGAGATCAATGCTACAAATCAATATGTGTTGTACATTTTAGCTGCTCCATACTCACAGGAAAATGCCAAATAGGTTGATTGTCACTGCTGTAAATCTGCATGTGAGAGTGAACACGAGCCGGTGTCACCATGGTAGCAAAGAAAATGGCAGAGAAACTTGTTGCTGATAGGAGATTATTATCTCATGCTGCCATTCAGGTTTTTTTGTAGCCAAACAGCCATATATGTTGTTTTGGAAAGCATCGGCAGTTGACTTATTTTGTCATTTATGTGTGAGAGGTTGATTCAGAGCTCCTAATCTTTCATCTTCTTTAGAAATGAGTCCTAGTTTTTTTTTTTTACAGACAGCGTCCAAACACTATGTTTGTTGAAGAGAAAAGGAGACGAGTAGCTTTGCAGTTTACCCATTTATTTCTCATATTTTAAGATTATGCTTTGATTTTCTGAACATTCAAGCGTCCCTTTAATTTTAAGTTTGGAGGATGAAATAAAAGTGTTTTCCTCTCAAGGCAACACACAACAAAGGAGCACTTCATTACTAGGATGCCAGGGAGACATTCCAATCGGTAACTTGAAAACTGCATGTGACAGATTATATGTTGCAGTGAGATGGATGTAATCAGAGGTAGCAGTAGCAGTTTGCTGTGAGTGGTTCAAAATTGCAGTATCGGAAGCGATCACATAGAGGAGAGGAGCTATTGACCGTACCTGAGCCGAGCCGTGAAGGCTGATGTTCACAGTTTTTAATTAAAAATAATAATTAAAACCTCACAGATTATTATTATTATTATTATTATTACTCTGCCTTCTTACCCTAAAGCCACAAACAATATGTTAGCCTCCAGTAGGTACAGTAATTACCTCCTTCTTTTGTGAAGAATGTACAATTACATAGCCCGAACACTAACAAAGAAAAGCTGCAGCACAGATGAGCCGGTTAATCTATTTTCTTCTTGTCAGTTTTGGTGATGAATAATTACAACCTCTTCACATTATGATGATGCTGCACACATACAGTACACAGCTAACATAATTGCATTTTCAATAATTCATGAGCAGGTCTGTGACTGTGTGGCCTTAACAAATGGTCCCATTTTCTGTTGCAGAAACTGGAGGAGTTTTTGTTCTGCATGGAGGACAATCACCACGAGGTTGGTAACGCTAGCACTGTCACTGCAATGTTATCAGTTTAATTAACGTTATGACTGTGAAGAATCTGCCTGCTGACTTTTAACTTAAACGCACCCCCCCTCCCCAGTCACCTTTTTCCTCTATCGGATCAATACTGATCTACATCAGGTGATGTGGCAGACTGTCTGAGTCTGCATCACACCTTTATTTATCCCAGGGAGGCTTTGCTGAGCATGTATTCTCCTTTTAATACCTTCCTGATTTATATTCATACATTTTTCACACCTGTCAAACAGTACAAAGGCGCCTATAACTTGTTACAGGATTTGGTAAAGAAAAGGAGAACCAACATCCAGCATGGAAAAAGCAAGTGAGGATAAGAGACACAAAGAACTGCATTTTCTGCCCCATAAGTGTCAGAAGTCTTCACTAGGCCTCTGTCCTTATTTCAGCTTGTCCTCACCAGGGAAATGTAACATGAGGTTGAATTTTGAAGTGCATGGAAATGGCGACCGCAGAGGGGAACGCCTTTTTCTTTGGAAATTGTATTTAAATTATGAATCTGTGTGTTTTAAGATGATCTTAGCCTATGCCCTCACAGCATTTTTAACGTCTAACCTTTTAACCAGCAGTCTGTTTTATGTCAAATTGAGCCATGATTAAAAACACAATTTAACAGTGGGTGAAAACAAAACAGCTTGTGGTGTCAGGGGAACTCAAACCACAGACTCCTGAGTGAAAGTCCACATTGTTGTATGTCACAGACTTTCAAGGCATCTGTCTGATTGGATGATGCTGGACAATATGATTATATGTTCATATGTGGACGTATTTCTCTCCCTAATGGCCTTTAAAATGCAGAAATGTGCACTTATCACATCACCGTAACATCATGATGTCTAAAAATGTTTCAACATATATGAACGACATAGACAGTATCTATTCTGTGTGAGTTATGCAGCTTTAAAGCCCATCGGATCATTGATAAACTAGCTGACATAAAATGGCTCAATCACAGTAAAGTATGATGCATCTGTGGGTCAGATGATACGATGGCCCTTTAATGGTATCTTTCTCCTGATGGCGGTGTGGCGTTGGCACTCGTGGAGGAGCTGGATTCTCCGAGCGTCTGACCTCTTTCTCCTTTCCATAATGACTTTAAGTAAATGATTTCCACTTAGCTGCTGCCAAGCTGCCACAATGGAGATTGATTGGTGCGTGTATGTGCACACAAGTGTGTTTTAACACTACTCTGTTCTGTTCTTCTAATCTCTACTAATTGTTCTTTTATCCTCTCAAGGTCCTTACATCCCCCTCTTCACACTGACCCACAGCACCACACAAGAATAGAGACATTATTAAATTGGAATATTGAAGGCTTTTGATTAGATCGGTTTGATTGCTGTGCGACAGTTCCCTACAATTTGTATATAGTATATATTGAGGTTGAAATATGCACATTTTTTAAAATATTTCCTACTGAAATATGATTAATTTGTGCCAATCTGGTGTGAGTTGAAGCTGCTGATTTTACCACAAACAATATTTTTTCCAAAAACCTGTGGACAATATTTGTGAACACCACATTCACAAGCTGAGGCTGTGTCCACATTCCACTTTACACACGTGCAATGATGCACACTTCAAACTGTCATCATGTAGACTACAAACGGCTGATTTTTTAAGTGCTCTGTTGATGGCGACTATTGTCTCTCAATGAAATGTCAACAGTTAGAAAGTCAATGTTGAATTGTGGTTTCCATAAAATTAAGTTAAAGTTAAAAGGAATCAGGTTTCAGACTTTATGTCCTAAAATAAATCTTGAAAACAAATTGCACAGTGATCTTTTTTAAGATCATCCAGATTATTTTTAGAGTGAATCTCCCATACTAATGGATGATGATGTAGTTTTTTGTATATTGAAAGTCTAGCAGCTTAGGTTAAAAGCACCCTTTTATTATCTTATGTATTATTATTATTATTATTATAGCAGAATTACACTAAGCACAGAAAAAAGCATTTTAACACTAGTGCACTGTTATAACAAGACATGTGTGTGTGCTAATGCTTTTAGAGCTAATTGCTAAATAATCAAATGGAAAACTGGATTTGTATCTGTTGCTTTCGTGTGATGGTTCACAGATAAACTGCTTCACTTTGGATGGTGCAGCTTGAGATTAGAATGAGCTGCAGAATCATTAGACTTCACACACTTTAGGTGGTTTTTCCTTCTTGTCAGCTGCCACCATGTTCACAGTCTGCTCCAAATACAGGCCAACAGGTGGAACCAATAGAGTCTTTTACAACCGGCTAGAAACTGGTTAGATGTTTTTACATGGGAGTCTTTGGTGATTTTTAATACCTAACTTTAAACTGCAGTTTTCAGTACTCCTGCGTGGGCTTCATCTCTCAGCCCTGGAGGTTACTGCTTGATTTACTTGATTACCCCTGCAGGCTGGGATGCCGATGTGCTGTAGACACACACACACAGATCCTTGATTTGTGCCAACTTTTTACAACCTGCCATGGGAACACCTCTACAGTGCAGAGCAGCAAACACCTCATTCTGTTACTGCACTGTGGAAATGAAGTTCAGCATCCTGGTGATAAATAGACAGACTAGTTAATCTGTGGTTAATTCCTTATTTAAAATGCATTTAGACACTGTATTGTTTGTAGAAGCAATTACAACCCTTAGTGAGATATTACTGCTTTGCATTGTCCCCCTGGCCTGGAGTGAGGAGAACAGCACCTGTGGGAAAATGCACAATTACCTGCAGCCTCTCACTCATTATTGCTTAAATAATCACACGGCTGCATACATGAGTTTGAATATTGAATTCTGAAATCATTTGCACAACTTCACGCTCCTGCAGTCTGCTTTGTTTACTTTTGGCCTAATAACATTAGCGCTAATGTGCGACAGGAATCAACACGCCAATACATGTTTGCCTGTGATTCTATTATGCAAATCGATGTGTCATTGAAGTCTCATTTCTCGTGTTTTGGTGTCTGTCAGAGGCACAAGATAACAAAGAGAGTACTGTTTTGATCACCACCTGAAGCAAAACAGCAGTTTCTGATTATTTTTTCAAACGGCTTGTGTGCAGAGTTGCTAACAAACTGTCAGGCGTGTGTTCAACAGTGTCATTGTGCACAGTGAGCTTTTGTTTTCCCTCCTGTGGTTGTATTGACTTTATGAAAGCTGACTGGAGGCTGGTAAGTAAAGAATCCATCAGCTCCACAAACACGGGGCTCTTATCTGCTAAAGATGCCTCTAACCTTGACAAACAAACACAGTGTAGTGAATCTATAGCTGTCCTCTTTCTGTGTATAGGAGGATCTTAGCATCACATAAGATGATGCCTGAGGACAGACATGGTGTGCTGATCATTTAAAGTTCCTCCAACACTATGTTTCCTTTAAATGCCATCTCCTGTGGGATACTCTGCACTTAAACCCTAATTCCTTAATTGCATAAGGAATGACTGGTTCGGACGGTTGCACCTCAGGCCCGTTGCTGTTGTACATGTCTTTTGGGGTATTACATCATCCAGAGTGCAGCTATTCCAGGACAGGGACCAGAGACACGACTTCCCAGTGATTGTTCTGACACCTCTGAGCTGCAGGGAGTTGGTATTTTGCTACCTGCAGTTATGAGTCAGATTAGAACACTGTGTTGTTTTGTGTGCACATGTGGATTTGTGTCTGTTTGCTGGGAGTGCGCTTGTGTACCCACGTGTGTGTGTGTGTGTTTGTGTTCTCTGTGCTTGATAAGTGTGAAGAAACTAGGACACAGTGTCTGCAAAGGGGCCTGTTCTAATTATGGCCAACTTGGCTCTGCCCTACTGCACTCTGCACCTACATCAACCTGATGTGGCCGCCATCTTTTAAAATGCAACGCAGCATCCCATGGTCTAATGTGCCAACCCAGTCTCAGTACATAATGTGAAGTTGTGAATCAGTTGTTTCATGCACATGCACATGGCATGAATAGCATACATTGTTTTGTGCAGAAGCTCTGCAATAGACTGAAAGAATAGGTGGATGGATGGATGGGTTCGTGTCAGTGTGCATGAAACAACAGATTACATTATGTGACTTTTTTATGTAATGGGATGAGACTGTTTGTTTGTTCTTTTTTTCCGGTTCAAAAAGCAGTTTATTCCTTTGTAGCCCTGTCGGAAAAAAAAAAAACTCGGGTCAAAGCTGTCGTGGTTCGACAGTCGTGACATATGGCTTTTGTACGCGGCCCAGATACTGTCCCCGTGAACCAGAAGTATCATCTAGATCCACCACCGAGAGGTGGATTAAAATAAATCCGGATATATCCAGATTCACATTGTTCAGTCACAGAAAAATTTAACGGGGTCTTAAAGTGGATATTAAATTATGCTTTAGCTATACAACCCTACGTCAATGTAAGACCTCTACTTTCTCACTGCCTCTGCACAGACACCTATGGCTGCAAAGAAAGCTGTGGGCCATGGCTAACCTGCTAGCTAACTTTGTGTTCAGCTTGTTATGCTAATCAACTGCAATCAAAGCCTACTTTGATCTAAAACTATGTAGAAATACAATAAAGTAAGGCACCCACAACTCATTGCTGACACCATCACTGACCAATCAGATCAATGATGTAATTTTGATGGCTTTATATATATATATATATATATATATAAACGGTATCAAACGCAGTCTGCACAGTTGTATTGTGAGTCCTTATTTGACTACAACAGTAGTGGTTTTCTCATCCATGTGCATCTGGTATTGTAAGATAAGTGTGTGTCAGAGCCATGTGTTTGAGCAGTTGTTGATCCTCTCTGTCTTTTCTCACCCAGGATGGGTGCAGTGAGGCTGAGACTACAGACCTGACCGAGCGCTGTGAGCTGATCAGTGACAGACTAATGACCTTAGAAGATGAACTGCAGACGGCCATACTGAACCGGGACCAAGCCCTCACCCATATCCTTTGCCTTTTTTTATGTGTGGGTCTGTCACACTCCATCCATCAGAGGGACCTAGTTTCCCTCAAACACACACACACTTCCTATACCCTGACTGATTTTACGCTTTCGGTGACTTCACCTTTCGAGGAAAAAGAAATAATAAAAAAATAAAACAAGCCGCCTTATCTGACATTATGGGTCCATACAGGTAGGGAATTGAACTGGGATCAGAGGGTTTTTCTTGACAGGCCTGGACGTGCCAACTGGAAAAATGAAATTGTAAATGTCCACACGAGGTTATTAGAGGGGCACTGATGTGGGCTGCCAGTCACCACCGGCTGAGATGAAAGCTGGTCGACAGGGGCAGATAGAGGAATGTCACTGTAATGACTCCGCTCCTGTCATATCTTAATGTCCATCCTCATGCTGACCCTCCCCACCCTCCCATTCTCCATCTGCCCACTTCCAATCGCTGGATGTGGCTCGGAGGAAATTACAATATCCATGATAATGACTCAAATCAAAGTGTTGAAGCTGATTACAGGTCACAATACATCATTTTCTGTGCTAATTAGAAAGCTGATTGGAAATAGATTAGTGTGTTTTTCTCGCTCCACTTTTCCCCTCTGCACGGTGGGCTTATTAAGAGAGATTGAAAAGCCGATATTCCAACAAGGGGATGAAGAACATTTGTCACCTGACCTGCTGGTTTTTTTTATTTATTTCTGTCACATTTCATTATGTGCTGATAAAAATACCCTCCCAATCTGTTGAGCATGATGAAGAGGTTTATTTGGTTGTGGCTTCTGTAAAAGCCTCCCCTCCTCTCCTCCTGCCTTCCGTTTTGCATCTTCATAGGGATGCACATCTCTCCCTCTCCGCTGTACTGTCAGGGGTCAGAAGAGGCTCTTCCACTGTTTGCATGATATTAATGTCGCCTGGCAGTCGGGCAGAGACAGAGCCTGGCCCGCTTCTCTCCACCACTCTTTTTTCATGTCCTTATGTGTCATTTATTTCTGATATATGAAGTCACTGCACTCACGCAAAAGTGCCATGGACACTTGAGCGCACTGAAGATGCAGGACAATATTGTTGGTTTGCAGAAATTGAACTAGTCATTGCCCTGTTGTTGCCATAGTGACTGCGAGATCAAACTACAGGGCTGTAGGGGTCCTAATTGAGTCCCCGCTCTCAATAACAGAAGGGCAACCACAGAGAGCAGGGTAGAAAAATGAAGACAGGCAAAAAGCCTTCAGAACTTTCTCCTGGACTGTGTTGCCCTAAAAGTCTTCTCGGACCTTCTGCGGTAGTCATAAAATGGCTGGTTAATTATGAATGAGGACAATCTGTGTCCATTCAGACAGTAAAACGAGCCATCGGGCCCCATCTGCCATCAAAGCTTTCCCTTTGATTTGCCACTTAAGCTGGACACTCACACGATTAATTTGAGTTTCTAAGCAGGTTAAACAATCCCCCAACTGATGACAGCCTCTATCCTGTTTCATTGATGGTTTATGAATAATTTAGCGGGGCAGTCTGTTTGCTTGGGTCCCCACACTGCCGGCCAGCCTCACAGACGAGATGAGCTCATGAATAGTGAATTGGACAGGGTTAAATTGGGTATGACTTGATGATCTGTGCCAGTAATCCGTTTGCTGGCCAAATTGGAGATTGATGACTTCATCAGGTTATAGCTGTCCTCTGCTATTACCATTAACTATCCAGGGCCACAAGTGTCATATTTGCCCCCATATTCATCTGCTGGCATCTTTTGTTATTTACATGTAAATGCGAATCTGTCAGATTCTTCCTTAACCAGCTCTGCACAGTCTTTAGAGAAGGAAGTCCAGGAAGTAAAATCCACCTTACAGACCATGCTGGCGCAGCTCAAGGTGGAAGAAGAAGAAGAAGAAGAAGTAGAAGAAGAGGAGGAGGAGGACGAGGAAATGACTGACCACATGAAAAATGGGATTGAGGAAGAAGAGGAGGAGGAAGAGGACCAGTACTTTAGCGACAGCTGGGACATTTGAAATGTATGCCTGTCGTCTTTTATGACCACTCTCACACACAGACCGGCTCTCTGAGAGTCTGACCCCGGCTTTGCAGTCGATGTGACCCCACATCCATTTACTGTACAGAGCACTTCACAGCCAGCCTCTGCTGAAAGTTCCCACTACAAAGACTTTAAAAAAAAGGTCGGTTTTATCCCCCTACAAATGGCATATACACATATATGATTCCGATATAAATTCATCAAATCGTTATCAGCAGTGCCTTATTTTGAAATGAAAGTGTTTTTGGATACAAACATGGCTGATTCTGCTACCATACAACCACACTGTGCAACAGGCTAAACATTTCTGAAGAGTTTTTGCACATAAATTTCATGTATATGCTTATTTTTAGTCACATTTGTGTGTTTTCTACGTACGACTGGACTTTACTTACATGTAATTTGGTCCATGAAGTAACTCATTTGTGGTGCTACAGAATGTGAGCTAACTTGAACACTTTACTTTCTCTGTGTGGAAAATGCAATATTATTGATTTCTTTGAATTTGAAAATGTATTTGTCACAATGTGCATGTTAGAAGTATTGAAGGATAAATTATCAGTGGGCACATAACCTATTTGTAACTGCTGTTTGCGTTTGTTGTTGTTTTTTTCCACTGCCGGCCACTGACTCTACATATGTTTCACTGGGTTTCACTTGACTTTTTGCCAAAAACATATTTGTGCTTAATCTTTTTTTTGGTTTAATTTACTGTGCAGCTTGCAGTAGCTGTATCGTTTTTCATATTTATTCCTTACAGCTTCTCACTAATTACAGCATGTTCCATTCAGCCTAATGTTGTGTCCTGCTGTTTTCTTCTCATATTGAGTTACAGCCCCTCTGGTGCTTTTTCTTCATAGAAAAGCGAGGGCATGCTGCCAGACAAGTGAGGGCAGCCGTGACATGTTGGAGATATCAATACGGTAATAAAGGTCTTCTAGTGAGGTCTGTGGGGGATACACGGGTTTCTATTGTTATCTTGCTTCCTCAGTGCCGGGGTGGCTAATTGGTAGGCAGCTTAAGAGAAGACAGGGGAGGAAAATGAGGATGGTGTTCTTTGGTCTGTATCTGATTTTGATTTGGGGGTGGCGGTGTGGGTGAGGGGTGGGGATACTGTCTGTTTCCTGTCCCGTGCTCTGGGTTGTAAATACAGCTGAGTGTTCACGTTTTGCATCAACACAACAGGACCCATCCTCACATTAATGCCAGGGCTAGAAGTCCCCCCACATCCATCAGCTTCAGGCAGAGTCTGGACAGGACACTGGCACACACACACACACACCTTCCTGCCAACCCCCCCACCTCATAATTGAATCTGTGCTTGCAGCATACTGTGCCCCGCGTGGCAGCTCTGCTTATGAAATGGCCACAGAGAAAAACCCAGATGGTTTCCAGCAGGAAGATAGAGCAGGGTGAGATGTTGCTTGATGTAAAATGAAGCCCCACGCAGCGCTGGGTCTTTTATCTCAGTCGCAGTTTGGTTGCTAGGATATCACACTTTTTGGAAATACATCGTTTAAATGTTCTCATATTTTTATGCTCTTGTATAGCAGTGGTTAAACTGGAATTTTGTAGAGTCTGTCGGCCCTCATATGGCAGATAAAAACATAATGTATCATCTTAAAACGTCCTGCAGAAGCTGGAGTTTCCCTTTTGTTGTTTGAATACTGGATGATTTTAGGACTGTCTTTGTATCAGGGCAGCTGGGAGTCTGGGATCTGGATTTGTTTATTGGATTCCCTGCTGAATTGTTATGTTGTCTGACAGGTACATGTACAAACTCTCTGAACCATGGGAGAATCAGAGAACTTGTCGCTGATTTTTCCTCTCGCACCGCTTCAACCAGCATCACAGAGACGCCGCTAATTAATGCAAATTGAGCTCTTTTTTGTGCTCATGCCTCTCGCATCCTCTGAGACTCTCTGTATTCTCCTTTGAAACTGACACGTCTGTTAAGTGTGAGCGACTGCATGTCAGTTCTGGTCACTGAGTCAGTAAGTCTCCTGAGAAAAGCCGGACATCGAACCAGCCGCTCGCCCCTCTGCGTGTGTGGCCCTTTATCCGGTTCCTTCCAGTGAGCTCATTCAAATTCACTCTGCTCTTTACTCAACTGTTGAATAAATTCAGCATGAGCAATTAAACAGGGAGAAATTTTCTCTGGAATTAATAAGCATTTCAAATCATATAATTGCAAGACTTCCTAAATCTGCATATTTCTCTGTCAAACCAGTGAAAGCCGTACGGCTCAAGTGAAAAGCAAAGCGGAGACAACAGGAAATAGTCTGCCTCTTCCTGAGGTCTGGGTCCTGATGTTGAAAATCACACTCAATTACAAACCCTGTGCCAGAGGGAGCTGCACTCTCCTTAGAGTCACACCCATTCTCATCTCTTATGACTGAAATCACTGGATCAAATGCACCCAGAGACCCATATGGATATTTTTAAATGCACAGAACAGCTCTTTGATAAATTACACAAGAAAAACTGAGATGTGGAGGTGTTATAGAGCAGGAAGCCAATCAGAAATATTACTCATTTCCTTCAAAAGTGGAATAATTAACCAGCATGCGATCTGTCTGAGCTGTAACACCCGAGGTATTTTTTTTATTAACAGATACTGAAATCTTTGATGAGTGTTGTAATGACAAGAGTCTCTTGTGCAATTGTAATAACAATATGTTCTAGCTGCACTTCAGTAAATATAATTTCCAAAGAAAATAGCTCCTTCCCACAAAAACACCTCCGCTTACACTTATGCTGATAGTTAGTCTTAACACAAGTAAACCTGAGGCAGATGAAAACAATCATGTTCTCTGACAGCTTCTGCTTATTGGTTGAGCCTGTATTTATAATGACATCATCAGGAGGAAGACGTCGTCGTTTTCCTGTTTCATTACTGTCCAATTTCCTCGAAGCGGTCCTTGACCACAGAGAGCAGGCTTGTAAAACAAAAAAAAAACTAGCATGGTCCAATGGTGGGCGGTGCCTGCTTCAGCCGTCTGAACTGTAGGACATATGGAAACATATGAAAACCAACTTCCATCACTGAGCTGGTGGCCTTTGTTTTTCTCAAATCAACCACAAAAAAATGTCTATATTTTACAAATAAAACTTCTTTAATTCCATGTGACTGATATTATTCCCAGTTAGAAGTATAACGAGTGCTCATGTCAGATGTCTCTAAAATGGTTTTCTCAGAGGCAATCACTTTAAAAGCTTAAGTTTGCTTCTCTGCCCAAAAACCATCATAATAATGTGATCAAAGCCAAGAAGGACTCTTTGTGGCACACCATCAAATCTCCTTTAAATACTTTACAGTATCTGTGCTCTATTGTGAAGCATCACTGCTGAACCTCAAACAACAGTTATGACTGTTTTGGGGGTGAACAAAGAGGCGTTTGACTGGATGAGAGCAAAGATGTTGGTGCTGCTATCCCACGTGTATATCAAGAGCATTGGAGGTGCATCCCTTTTTTTAGCTAGCTGGGAGAACAGCAGAGGACGCAACAGATTGATTATTCCTTCGATGTCCGAGCAGGAAAAACATATTGTTGGTAATTCCTCCGGGGAGAGCTCCTTCATTTAGATCTATGTAGGGAGACTTCCTGCTAGAAGAGCAGCCTCTGGTTCACCTTGCACATCTCAAGGGGACGCTGCTGTCACTGGAAAGCTGAAATATCATGCCAGCTCTGCCATCCTTCCCACTTAGTCTCAAAAACAGACAGGTACCACACTGGGGGGAGACAGGATCGATAGAGCTGATGGATGGAGCTGGCTGCCTTTAGGAGAGGGGCTGGAGGACAGAGGGGAGGGGAGAGGAGTAATGAGAGCTCCTGTGAGCGATGGGAGGTTTTTGCCATGTGGGGAGGCTGGGTACCTGGCCCTCTTTTCTTACACTTGAGCTGCCTGTTTGGTGTAATGAGACTTAGAGGGACTCCTGTCCTGGAGAGGGAGCTGGTGAAGTGAGATGCCTCTCAGCAGCTGTCTGTCTGTCTGCACGTCTGACCAACAGACAACTACAGAGACCAAAGGACTCAAGACTAGCATGTACAGTTACATACTGCAGACTCAGTTTTAATAAATGCTCAAAGCTAGGCAAAGCTAGCAGGCTTTAATGACTTTGATACATAAAATACTAGGATTAGCTCGGCACATTAGCTCGATTTTTGTTATCATTTCAACTCGCACACAAATGTTTTCAGTTTGAAACAATACTCCTCAGTTTAAACATATGCACTAGCTGAGTGTGCACAGTATACAGCCCCTCACCAGGTAAACGTAACATGAGGTTGATATTTCAGTCCTTGAAAACAGAACATGTAAGCATGTTTTTCCAGCTGCATCTCTACATGATCATGGGTGCAAGGATGCATCCTATGGTAGCCAAAATGGTGACCATGAATTTTCTTGTAGAATGTGTCCGTTGTCCATTTTAACGCCTAATATTAACCTGTCATTTTTATGCCAAATCCAGCTGCGATTAAAAATTAAAGTTAACTGTGGGCAAAAACAAAACAGCTCAGGGTGTCAGGGGACTTGAACCTCAGACTCCTCAGTGTTGCTGTGCTGCATGACCCCTATCTACCACCTTAAAGCTGCAAAAGTCCAAGCACGGCTTCATCAGCCCTATGTTTAGATAGCATCTGGCAGTACGATCATATGTTATAACGTAAACTCTGGTGAGTACAGTAAGTCCTTCTTCTATGGGAAAGGTTCAGATCCTGTACATCACTGGCTCTAAAATAGAATGTATTTACAGAATAACATGCTAATCTGTCTCAAAAACAGACAACAGAGCTGCACGTCTAATATTTAGGTCTGCTGCTGACTGCTGTGACCTTTAAGTGTTATCATTCTGAGCGCTTTTTGCTTAACAGATTCCCTTGTTGACCCTGGTCTGACCTGATTTATGTTTATTCCAGGTGACTAATCAGACTCTGGAGCAGTCCAGGACCAGGATTCAGTAGAAATGGATAAATATGCAATTATGTTTTCATAATGAATTATCACCTCTAACACCAGTTGTTATATTGTCATTAGATGTAGAGCAGGTCCTCCTCTGTGAGGTCCGCCATGCTGGACCACCATGTTTTCACAACAAGTGGGGTCTATCTTACGTTCTCCTTGTGACTCTCTGGAAATAAAAGAACATCGTTTACACATTTGAGTTGAGCACTTGCATCACACAGAGCTACGGGTTTCTATTACAGGATAGCAACACACAAAATTCAGAACAATTGACTACAATCCGACACCCTATTTATAGCAATTTAGCCTTGAGTCTTGCAGCATTTTAATATGTGTCAGGAGCAGCTATTCGGGTCCTCTTAAAATTCCAATCTTTTACAGCACTAACACAACAAACTCACGATGAAGAGCAGCCCAAGGACATTAGTGCCATTTGGAATTTAAAAGGGAAGCAGGGTGAAAAAGAGAGGAAGAAATGGAGAATGACAGAGAAAACAGATAGCAACCAGAGTATTCCTGCAGGGGATGTATATCTATAAAAGATGCAGGCTGTGACACATATCTGAAGATAGATGCCTGTTGGAGTACGCAGCTCTGCCCCTCCCCAACAGCAACACAAAGTCATTCTGCAATGTTTTGCTGTTTGATGAGAGCCTCCGTCACTTGTTTTATTATTAATCACATTGTACAGCTGAGTGTTTATAGTTACAGCTGCCTACATGTGCATGACAAGTCACACAGCATGAATTATCCAGATGAAATGGAAGCAGTTAACTCAGACAAGCAGACTTACAGCTACAGGAGACAGGATACATTTAAACTAGAACATTATCATTCATAAGAGTGGATTAAACCTCCATACTGTATCATGACACCAAGAAAGGTTTAGTTAAATAAAAGTGTTTACTGAAAGACTGTTCACACAGAACACCTGTAAAACAGGTCACCAATACCCATCAGTGAAGCCTTCAAACAAAGTTTGTTTATTTATCTGATTACGCAGAGTTTAAGTGAATCATTATGACAGCTTGTCCTGCAGTGTTTTCTCTCTTGGCACTATGACTTTCACATCTGTGCAAACAGCCGCAGGGCACTGAAATACAAGAAGCGCTGACGGTTAGCGTGATCAGTTAGAACTGTGACAGGTGGAACATGCCTGTGCAGTCTGCCTATCAGTTGGCTAAAGTGACACTTATAGATTATGATACAGACATCAAAGTTGATGTCAAATGACCTATATAATCTTAACCTGAATTAACCCCAGTTTAAACCCCGTGGTCATATGGCAATGCATTTGTAAACAAGTTGTTGATCACCTAATAATCATTTATTGGTTTGTGATCTTTCCATGGACCTCACTTGCACGTTCTGCCACTATTATTGTAGTTGTATGCTTTTTCCAACAGGTCAACCTGTATTTTATCTCTCTCCAAAATGACTACAGTGACCTCATTTTGACTCCTCTAAATATCTGCAGGAGCATGAAAACAATGCTAACAGCCCTGGCTTTACACCTAGCTGACCTACAACACTGTGTAACATTATAAATTAGGGCCACAGCAGCTTCAAGGGCGAAGCATCGAAGCAACAAACAGGTAATGGAGTCCTATGAGGTTTATTCATATACAGCTGTCTGCAGATTAAAAACATACAGGTGGCAGAGACGGATTGAAAGCAGCAGCCCCATCCGGCTCTGAAGCCAGTCCACTGCAGAGCCGTGAGATCACAGTGGCGTCACCCCGGGAGGTTTCCAAAAGCAGCCTTTAACTCCCGCAGTGTATAGGAAATGAACTTGAGCAGCCCTTTGTAAACACCCAGGGGGATCTGTCTCTATGTGACCCTGGGGGTCATGGGCACAGTGTGAGCGTCTGACTGAACCCTACCTCTGTCTGGAATATGAGCATCTCATTTATTTTTCTTCTCCTGTAGTTATTTTTAAAATAATTTTTTCGCTTCATTCGATTACAAATGTGTCTAAAGAAAGAGGATTTAATTGAAAAAATGTTAAAAGTCTGGCAGAATCTAATTAATTTGGCTTCCAATAGTATAAAACAAATTTGTATCTGATTTGGGAATAATCTACAATGAGAAATTACAAGTGGTGAAATTGCAGTCAGTGTTTCTCAATTATTCTCCTGGAAAATGTACAAATATTGTATAGAAATCATTCATAGCCGTCAGCATTAATGAGCCGTCAGCCCTATTCAGCCCTAACGTCTTGCTATGAGTGATAAGGGAAATCCAGGAAAAGAGCATGAACGGTCGCCTTGGGAGCGCACGCTGCCCTCCCTTTGTTTTTGTTACCATGGCACTGGCTCATCAATTCCCCACATCGCTCCTTGGCATTTCACAGTCTGGATAGTGTTACTATTACTCATACTCTGTAAGACTGCCCCCTCTGCACAGTCCTCCCTCCAGCACCTCCAGAGTGCCCCATCAGCAGCACTGTGCCATCTGCAGGCATAGGAGACTCACAGGAAAAACCCACTGGGTTTATGTGTCGGTGAGCAGGCCGTGGGACAGGTGAGGTGAAAAATAACCTTCTGACTCGGTGCTCTGAGAAGAAAGCCCCATGAGTAAAGGGAATGAACTGAAAAATGGAGGTGTTCTTCTTGGTTTTTGATGGGTGCTCTCATTTCTGGTGTGTGTGTGTTTGTGACAAAACATTATGAATGGGACTCTGATCTCTGATCTGGAGTGTTTGTTTTTTGCATAAATGCATTCATTGCTGGCAGTAAGGTGTGAGAATACAGTTTGTTTCTGATAGGTGTCCCGTCACTGTTACCACATCTGTGACTGGTCCTCCAAAACTAGTCTCCTTCCATCCATCAGCAATGTGGTTGACTGCCTCGCCATAAGCAATTACCACTCCAATTGGGCTTAATGACACTGAGAGGGAGGCAGAGCTGCAGCTTGGGGAGCAGCTATGTGCTATTTATAAATCTTTTGAACTGACACCTGACGCTGCTCCATCAAAGCTGTACAGCTCCAGAGAGCGCAACGCAGTCCGCTCGCCAGCCAGGGATCGGTTCAGGTGTTTCACCGACAAACCATGACCTACTTGTGTAGCGGGTGAACCTGACAGGCATGGAGTCAACAAACACATAAACATGAACACACTGTCATCATCATCGCTACAAACAACCGATGCAAACCTTAAACTCTTCCACCCTGCTTGCATTGCATTCGTCTAATTATTCTCCTCTTAAGGACATTCCCTGTCTCGGAGTGTCATCCATCTTCGTCTGTCAGCGCTCGCGTCAGCATGACAGCTTCAGCATGAGTATCCACAGACTGATTGATATCTCCATTGGCACTCCCACTCAGGGATAATGAAAATGAATGACGGCACGTGCAGCGCGTCGCTCGGGCGCTCCACGCTACATTAACTGCTACCAGCAGACTTTTTGCCAGGAGCACAACTGCGCTTCCTCTCAGTGCAGGCTGTCCCACTGGATGCAGTCTGGCAGCTACACCTTTAACATGACCACACTTGACATGACTACAGTGAATACAAGTGACTCTGGCACCTAAATTTTAGTGTGTACACTATGTGAAGGGTGTTGCGATGAATCCAAACAATCAGGCAGCTGGGGTCTTGCTGTGTCAACACAGTTGGATGACAACAACACCCAACTTTCTTCTTTTCTTCTTTCATATGACCTGACAACATTCACTAAACTGTACGGATCAGGATATTTTAAGGTCAACCTCTTCTACAGAGGTATTGTGTCTTTAAAAGTTTCATGTGTTTAGGTTACCCTTGTAGCCTGATTTTGAGCAGGAACAGTTGACCAGCCAGGCATCGCCAAATGATGCACATGTGAAAGAGTCTGGAACTTCTTTATGTTTATTTATAACTACCACAGGGCATCACCAGTAGCCACACTGCAGCTCCTCTTTACAATCAAACCTTTCTCATACTTGATAAATGTATGAGGTTAATGGTTACAATTGGCCGCCCACATGCAAGGCCAACTATGAACAGGCCTGGATGAATTCTGCCGGAGCACATGAGCTCTCAGATTCATCTGGTTTCCAGGCTAGCAGCCAGCTGTTTACAGCAAACATGGAAACATGGATCCAATAAAAGACCCAGATGGAGAGAGAACGGTGGACTTATATTACTCTGCTGATCAGAACTGGCTTCAAACAAATGCTAATGATGCTCGCTGTCTGTTGGATGTGTACAGTAAATAAGTTCTCTAACCAGTTTGTCATAAAAGTCAGCGTTAGTGTTGTGCTACAAGTTTCTGCTGCCGTCAGAATGAATGTTCAGTTTGTTGCATGTGATGTTGCACGTATGTCATGTTTTATTTTGTGTGCAATACATGATTGTAGATCTAAATCATAACAACAAACCACATCCTAAGTGACATGTGTGACATCTGTGCCTGTCCTCAGTCACTGCTCTTCTTTGTGTGCTCTTTAATAACAGGGAGAGGCCACACTGCTAATCTCTGTAGCTAGCTTTCATCATTTATATTAAAAAAATATATTTAACACCAACACCTAGTATTTGAACTGGTGCATAACTACCCAGCTGTGGTTAGCTTAGCTTTTATTTTACAGGCTAATCCATGGACACCAGCAGTGTTGCATCATGTTCTGTGACCCATCAGAGGCCAGGTCTTCTGCACACTTTGCTGATACACAGTGGTTGTGTAATCACCCTTTCTGCCAGAAGGTATCTTTAATTAGGAGCACACTGTTTTTAATGCCAAAACATAACCACTAGTTTTTATGCCATATCCAGCCATGATTAAGAACAAAACTAAACACTATGTAAAAATAAAAAACAGCTTGAGCTGTCCGGGGAGACCTTAGACTCCTGAGTAAGTCCATTGCATTGCATGGACCACCACCACCCCCAATCTACCTTCATGCTCTGGCCTTTCAGCTGTGTCGGCCCCATGTTCGGATGACGTTGGGCAACACATCGATATATATTTCATTAGCATAAATGTAAATGTAATAAACTATGTGTTGCACCTGGCAAATGTTTTATTGACCAAATGTGGGAAAAATCATTGATCACATCACATCTAAATCACAGTTCTTGCTTGACTATTAAAACCACAACAGACTCCATATTGCTGATTTTCCAATATGCTCAGAGGACTGTTGCTTGTCCTTCACACTTCTACTTCACACACTCCTAGTCTCTCTGCCAATTATACATTGCATTTCACCCACACACTTAATTTGGAATGAAATGCAGACCAGTCACACTGCTCTGGTATTATTAGTGCAGTGTATTTCTTCTAATTCCACTCACATTTTGTGTTGTGGCATGAGACACACACAACTTGGAGGACTGTGAAACATCAGAGCGATGGCACTGTGGCATTTAGCCAAAAAGACGAGAGCACCTCCGGAAGGCTTCCTACGGTGAGAGGAGGCTGGCTGACGCTGCAGCCATCAGAGAACAGGAGCTGTGTGTGTGATGGTTGATAAAGATGTTGAATGGAGGGAAAAGGAAGCAAAGTGACTGTTTACAAATGTCATCCTGGTCCTGCCGCACTTGATAATATTACAGAACTCAAAGAACTCCCAGTTTTGGAAGATAATGGAAGGTGACTTTTACAAATGTGAAGAGGTGGCCTTTTCCAAATGCATTTCATCAAGCAGAGCCACGGCCACACTGATTACCCAGGCCACTGGTGCATGCCAGTAATCAATCCAGGTATCTCCAGGAGTGATATTTATTATATCACAGTTCTTTTTCTGCCAAATAGACACTCAAAGAACTGATAATAAGGGCATTAAAGTCAGTAAAGACTTGCCTGTGGTTCTTAATTCAAATATTTAATCAATTCTTTCACACACAGAGTTGGTAAGTTGCGAGAAAAACCTAAAATTTATTGTCATCAATCCAAGAAAATGGTCCTAAATTACTCTGTGAGCCATTACACCAGCTGGCAAATCAGAGCTTGGACAACCAAAGACCCTGCAGCAAAAAATCACAATTTCAAAAGTGGAAAAACACAATTTATGTTGTGCTTAACAGCTAATTTAGAGTTAATCAGAAACAATACACATGAGCGGGCAGTGTATGAATTATACATATAAACACAGATATAAGAACTAAATGTTATTGTGTATGATTTTTAGCCCGTCCTCTCCAGGAAAACGTAACATGAGGTGGATGTATCAGTCCTTTAGAATGAAACAAGATCTCCAATCAATCCAGTCTGTGTCCATACAAGCTGGCTTCTTCCTGTAGGTAACTGGTGCTGCATGACATGGTGTTGTAAAGCATTACACACTTCTCAATCTACCCAAGTACACAATACCACAAATCTATACTTCTCTACTGACAGAACTGCACTAAAATGACACTGCTCCATTCAGCCGCTGTGTTGCACACTCAAAGACAGCAACTAATGCACTGACCCTTTGACCCATGTGCCTGCGGACCATTGAAAGAGGAAGGCCGATGCCCCCGGATAGAGTGCCAGATGGAACAAACATCCATACAGCTCAGTAAAAAAAAAAGAAGGTGTATTCTGTCAGTGCTGGAGCATGATATGACTACACATAAGAGGGCTCCCTTTTTTTCTAGGCGGGTGATTCATTTTCCATCTCCTCTGGGAGTTAACTGAATCAAAATGAAATTAGCTATAACGTAAATAAGGAGTTAATGCAGTACCCAGAGAGAGAGAGAGAGAGAGAGAGAGAGAGAGAGAGGGGGGTGGAAAAAGCAATCCATTTGATTGACATGGCTGCTTGGTATGTTCTTTCCGCCTCCTCTCATCAGGCTGTTTGGCTCAAATGAATTAGTCCCGAGGCAGAAGCTGTACAGCCTGTGCCCCGTTAACACTGCAGAAGGTCAATGTACCACTGGTGGCAATGGCAACACTTGTGAATTGTTGCAGCACACTCTCCCTGCAGCGAGCTGATGTGGAGAAAGCAGTCTGTATGATATATGGTTTATCCTGGTGTTGCTGACATCTCTGGATGCTCCTCTCATAACAATGTGCATTCTGTAGCTGTATTTGCCCCACGAGGCAGCACGACCAGTGTTTATTACTGCAGCGAGCTGCACTGTGTGGATTCAGAGCTGTCACATACAATAATATTTGTCAAACCCTGTGAGAGCTATAGATTTTTAATTCTATATTTACATAAAAGAACGACTTCCTAACTTTAACTCCTTAAGCACAATTCATGCCCACAACAGTAACAGACATTCTGACAGCAAAAGGAAAATTAAGCTGACTGACAGCTTAAATGAAGCAGCAAATGTCATGTCTTTTCCCACACAGGCAGAAAATTTCAGCAGATGGTCTCTTTATGTTCAGTATGTAGAGCCTCATCTCTGCTCAGTGTTATCCTTCCACACCAGAAATAGCCTGCCCTAACATCAGGAAGTAAATGTGCAGCACTCAGTCAGAGTGGAGGCAGAGTCATCTTCGACGCCAATTTTATCCAATCAAGAAGTTGATTTTTCTCACAGTTTTTGTCCATCAAAACATTTGTGACTTTCTCTTTCTCAGTTTTAAGTGGATGAAAGAAGCATCATTTAAACTCAGACCACTCATGATTACAGCAACTGGAACTCTAAAGAAAATGGAGGAAAAAGTTAAAATCACAAATTACAGCGCAGCTCTTTTTTTGCCCTGCACTCTTGTATTTAACACAGGGGTCTCAAACTCAACTTACCCGGGGGGGCGCTAGGGGTATAGTCTGGGTGAGGCTGGGCCGCATTAAAAAAAATGTTTCAAATATTCCAAAAAAGTACAACTGGTCCAATCGTCTCAATCTTTATTATTAACAGGTCAGAATAGGGATGCAAATTATTGATTAATTCAATAATCGTTAGTTGAATGACCTTATCGATCGATTAACGATTAATTGATAAGCGGTGATTTTCCTGGGCCTGAATTTCCCTTAGTTTCACTAAGACTAAAATCTAAACATTGTTTACTAAATAAACTGCATGTCATATTCCTTAATGAGTGATTTGCTGTACCTTTGGAGATACAGTACAGACAATGACATTTATGTAGGCTAGAATAACAAAATCAATTGTGAATAGAAATAAAATAAAATATGTCCAGCTGCTTTAACATGAAAATACGTTGTTCACTGGCCCCTCACACAGACACATGTCAGGAGTCAGGCGTGTGCGCAGCTTGTTTACAGTGAGGGCAGCTACTGAGAACACGTGTTCTATTCAACTAGCAACCTGATTAAAAAGAAAGAAAGAAACTCCAAGTGCTTCATGTGACCTGAGTATTCACAGCGAGCACAAATGGAAATGCTGATTAACACGTGGCAGTCTCCTACTTTGATCCATTCTGGGACTATATTCTGACGGAGCACTGCTACATGCGCACAGAGATCACGCCGCACCTGAAAACACACAAAGAAAACACACAAAGTTGCGGCTCGCGGGCCGCTACTTTGAGACCCCTGATTTAACAGGTTGAATGTTTACATAAAAAAGACATCAAGTGTTTAAACACTATGATATTTAAATAAGTACAGTACACACAATGAAAGCATCCCCCACACAAACTATTCAGGATTCCAGATGTGACGATGTGCTGCGTTCTTCATTTTTCTGTTAATCAAGCAGTGTGAAGGTGTCACTTGGGGTAATGATGATTGGCATGTCCTGCTATCTTCTCGAATTTTACAAACCAAACAATTTATCTGTTAATTGAGAAACTAATCATTGAGCTCATCAATTAGTTGCAGATTTCTATCAATTTAATTAAAAAGGAAAGCCCACCTGAACAATCAACAAAAGGTGAAACGCCGCTTTCACATGACGCTGTTATTAATTCTAACGTTGTGGTATAATAATACTCAAAGGGGTCATTTTACTGCAAGGAATGCTTTTGAGATTTTTGTTCTTTCTATATTTACGAGTAACCCGGTGCTCCTGAAAGAAGTCCACAGTAATGATGACACTGAGCTCCTCCCCATGTAGTCTGAGTTTGACAAATCTAGTGAATAAGGCTGGAGTTCGAATCCAAATTCCGTCCTCTTGTCAGGTTCTCATGTTGAATCTTCCTGATTTTCTGTCCCAAGAGATCAGTGTAGGAGTGACCACCAGCAGTGATCCAGTTAACGGAGGCCTTTACTTAGCCTGGGGAATCCTTGGGACTTGGTGAGCACTAACTGTTTTGATTGTTCTTTCATTTCTGGTTGAAGATAGTGGATCCAAGTCTCATCTCTCATGATCTTCCTCAAATATGACAAGGTGTCCATTGATATGTTGTGACAAATCCTCTTGTGTTCAGCTCGAGGATTTTCAGGACCCAGTGAGCAGACACCCTGCAGTCTGTCGCAGATAACTGCACTTAAGATCATGTTGTGGACCTTGTAACTTACCCCCCCCCCCGTGTAGCCTTCCAGGACTGCGGCCATCTTCCAGGCTCTGCTCTGCCACATGAGAAATCAGTGGCCCAAATCTTTGTCATGCTCTAAGAGGGAGTGCTAGTTTTGTTTCTGTTATAAAAGGGTTTGTCACCTCTTTGGAGTGACAAACCCTTTAAACAAAAGTGGATGCCTGCATAGACAAATCCAGATCAACAAGTTTAGCCCAGAGCAGAAACACCACTTCAAACTGTCTGCATACTAACTCAAGGTACATAAAATTAACTCATTTCCACCTCGTTTAGGTCATCCATACACCCGACTGATCATGTCCTCACAAAAGTACACCAGATTTTGTCAATAATCCATGTCCACTAGCCAACATATGACATTATGTTACGTTTGTGTTAATGGAGCATATGATTGCCTAGGGCACTTTAAGGATGGCCACATCCTCATGGTGAAGATAAGCCGGACTAATCATAAAATAAAATGGTTGTGAAGCTCTGATGGGTAAAAAGAGCACACCCTTTAGCAAAAGCCTGCTGAAGCTTTGAGGCTGTCACCAAGAACACAAGCAGGCTTCAGAGCATCGTGGCAAGATGGGCTCGTACACCCATCTGTGTGTTTCCGCTCTGTTAACCATACGACAACAGCTCACAGCTGGTTCAGCCACATAACTTCATGTCTTCCTGCTGTGGATCTCACTGAAGTGAACAACATCTAAACCATAGAGAAATGGACTGAGAGGATGTTATTTATGTAAGGATCTATTATACCAGTACCTTTCTGCTGACTGTATGGTGTGTGTGTAGCTATTAAGCTATCATGGCTTAGTTCTGCTGGAACAAAAGAGTAGAAATTAGAAGGAATGTGTTGAGCAAGAGAAGCTCAAAGAGAGCAGGTGCAGGTGGGAAAGGAGTTGAGAGCAATTAACAGGAAAAATGGCTGACAGAGTTTATTCAGCTCCATCGTGCTCAGTCAGGGTTTTTCTTGCTACGGTAGGTTCTCAGCTCTTTGGGTTCAGGGGCAGCCTTGCTTCCGGCTGATGGGACAATGATGGAGAAAAGCAGATGGAGGCTTAAATTTGGCCTAATTGCCTCTGCCCTGCTGATCCATCCCCATCTGCTGAAAGGGGATCCTTGAGGGTTTCTTCTCCTCAGCACCAGCCCACGCTGCTACCATTGTCTGAGTATGACTGATGCACACCTATCTGACCTTTACCTGAGCAAAGGTGCCAATGAATCCAAACTATAGGTTTTCTAACAAGGACAGAAGAATTCACGGTGGTACCATAAAGGAGCTGGTAACTGGTGAATTCAGTATAAATGGTTTATAATTTAACACAGCATGTAATTACAGGTTAAGGCAGAATTTTTTAAGACAGAATCTTCTGTCTTCTTGTATTTATATTCTGTCTGGAAAGCTGGCTGAAACATTCGTTGTGACAGCACGGCCCCTCTGCTATAACTGTCAGCCCACATCAGCATATTAAGTCACTGTTTGAGCTGCATGGTGTTTTTATGACATCGCATCTTGATTTAAAGTCCATAGTGTGTGAAGAAGATGAGGTGATGGCTACTGATCTAATTCTGCACATTATGCATGGAGCAACAGCTCTGACTAAGCTAACCTGGGTCTGTGCGCCCCTCCCACCTCGGCCCTGGGCTTTCACCAGCAAATGCAGGTTTTCCTTCTCTCTGCTCATATCAAAGAAAACTATTATAAAAAAACCCTTTGAGAAGCATACGGTGCTCCAGTTTTGCTGCACATATACCTCCTGCTCTTTTTCCCCATATGGTGATCCGCCTCAGGGTTTTAAAAATGGCAACACTATTGTCCTGTGTAATTGCTGAAGGCGTCTGATTTAGAGGTGATTAGTGGTACAGAGGGAAAAGGGGGACTGCTTGGTGTTTTACCCTGTGGACATATGGGTTTCATGGGGAAAACAGCCCCGGGGGAGGATTTGCAGCCACTTTTCATTCAGGATAAGATAAAGGCGACTGTAGCCCCAGCGAGAGAGCAATTCTGTGGCCCTAAAGCATCCAGAGGAAGAAAATCTACACACAAAGATGGTTTTAAAAGATTTATTGTATCAAATTAGAAAGCTTGCTGATCACTATACTGTTGTGCCAGTATGGACAGTGGATTTCCTGGGGGGCACACAGGGCTTGTGAGCTCATAGACTGATGCACAATGGACCATTTCACTAAAGGCCAAACCATAAAGAAGCACTCGGCTGTGGATGATGACAGACAAGGAGAGGAGAGGGGAGGGGGAGCAGTGAGAGAGGGAGACAGACAGAGAGCTGAAAGCCTTCCTCTGCAGCCCACTTGTAGCCCTGGAGTCCTCCTCCTCCTGCTGCTGCTGCTTTTTTCCCCAGTGAGACAGCACTTTGACAAAACTGTACAAAAACAACTAGACACTGAGTGACCTACATACAAGGACCATTATTAACTCACTAAACACCGTTATTCTCCATGAGGATGGATTTTAATCAAGTCTTATGTAGCAAATGAGCTCAGGTCCAAAGCACACTGATTACATTTAAGTGCTATGAATGCCCATTGGAAGAACATTTGAGTAAAATGACCAACACGTCCACGTGAGCGCCACATGCAGTACTGATGGGCCAATTCGGAGCCCTTGGGCCCATAACAATTTGTCCATCAGCTCCATACAGTGGACCACTAATGGGGCCAATGTGGGCTAAAGATAAGTAGGTCGCCATGTAGTCATGAATCCAAATCTAAGTTTGTGTCTCTAAAAAGGACTAGTGGTTAACAGATTCATGATTAACTGCAGTACATTGGTTTGCACAGTTAAATGCATTATTTTATAATTAACTTAAAGAATGCTGTGGACCATGGAAGCCAGAAATGTTGGCATTACGTTTTAACTGAGTTCAGGCAGACCCTCTTGAACAAATACGGCCCCTTAGAGGGTTATTTGGATGGTTAGTGTAAAGACTGGACATAAAGTGCCACAGGCTAGTGTGTCATCCCTCCCCTAAGTCCACCTCCTGACATTTGGGCAACAAATCAGGCCCCACTCTGGGTTGCCAAACTGCCAGGGGGTGGTGGGTGTCCACCGTGGGGCACATGTAGACCTATATGATGGGACAACACCGCTCACAACACAGAGCTGTGATAACTGCTCCAAGCTCATTTTAACTTTTACGTACGCGGTCTATTCTTGTTTCTTCAAGATGGTCTCAGCTCAGCAATTTAATTCATTAAAGCTCCATGGACTGTGCAGCCACTGACAGTAGGCATCATCAGAGGGAACGCTACTGGAATTAGATCCGCTTTGACAAACTGACACTAGGCTGCTAATCTCCGTGTGTCGGCGGCATCAAAAGAAAAGTCCAAGGTTATTCTCACAGAGCCGCTCTTGACATGAGGCTAAAGGCTACGGTTTAGACGAGCTGCTTTCTATGGTGACACGCTGCGTTAGGAAAGTGAGATGAAATGGACTTGTCAATCTGAAGTGTCATCATTGTCCCCCGAGGATGTCAGATACACAAACAGACACACAAATAACACCTGCAGATATCCTGGTGTCTATAAAACAAGGCAGGTAACATGTTGATGAAATGAGGAGGATCACGGGGTGAATCTGAACTCTATCATCTTATGGAAAGATCAATACAGCTCCGTTTACAGTGTAGATGTTACTGACATCACTTTAACTGAGATTAAACAATAAGAAGCATCACTTAGAATGAAGATTATACCCTATGAAACCACTACAAACTGGGCTATGTAAAATAAACTGAGTCTTTTAAAACAGGGAAACATGCTTCTGTTCTACAGTTCATCACTGGATACCTCTATAGAAATAATAAGATAGAATATATGTAAGGCAGAACATTTTAAGGAGCTGTGATGTTTCTAAAATAGCACCCACTGACAGAACCTGTTAACGTTGTCCATGCCCCACAAAGCCATGACTGGGAGCAGTGTGCACACTGTCCACAGAGCAGAGCAGAGAATGCTGGGCATCAGACCAGAAGGGGTCACTCTGTCACCACCACTGTTCTGCTGCTGCCCTCTTTGTGTGGCCTGATATGACAGCCTCCATACAAACAGTGAGTAAGCCTGAATTTTGTTCACATGAACAGTAGAGACAGAATTTTCCATGAGCAGAGCCAATGATTCACATTGTTCATTTGATTGATTGCTGGCTTCTTACGACAGGTTTTAACCAATCATTTCATGATCATCTTTTGATTAAAATGACAGCTGGAGGTTTAAAAGTAAAGCATATCTGTCCAGCTGTTTGTGCAGTTAAAGGTGTCGGTAGCAAAACAAAGTTTTTTTTTCCCTAAGGCTTTGTGGATTTTTATGTGACCCTCTTCTAGTCACCCCCGCCTCCCCCTCACGCACACATCTCAAGCACAAAAGCACTCACTGATATTCCAATCATTTCTCTTCCGATTGCTCTGCACTTGGCTGCACCTGCTCCAGCGTCCTTTCTCCTTGTTCCTACCTGGGGGGAAGGTGAGTGACGAAGCTCGGGCGGGCAGAGAGGAGAGCTCTGATTTGTATTAATTTGCGTCCGATCTCTGGGGAGAGAGCACAACACAGGTAGAGTGAGAGAGAGAGAGAGAGAGAGCGAGAGGGAAGCAACCGTGTACCTTCTCACACCCACCATCACAACCACTATACAAAAACAGGAACCATCCAATCAATCCAGCTCTCCCCACAGGCTTGTCCAATCAGCCCAAGACCTGACACAAAAATTAATCACTTCACCATCTCGAACAATTGATGGTACCAAGCCGTGCATGGAGCTTTTCAAAGGAAACACATGTGGAGGGCTCAAAAGTACACTTCAGTCCTCGGTCTCAACCCACACATTGTGAACATTGTACTTTTTTTTAAAATGTAAAAGAGAAAAATATGGTTTTATCTCGAGTATTATTTTTTAAGCTTTCAGAAAGACAAGAAGAGAACACACTCACGGTCAGAACATCAGACAGGATGTGAGGATTAACAATTTAGTGCCTCCTTTGAGGTGAAACGAAAAATGATATAAAAAAGGCTTCAATAATCAGTAAGCTTGTTGAAGTGAGCATAAATTAAGGAGAATGTAACAGCTGGAAGGAGCTTTCTGCCTGAACTCAAGTGAAGCATCATAATTGAATCCAACTCAACACATTCTGAACAGGGAATAAACCGGAATTCAAGAGCCTGCTGCCATCTTAACACATAATGAAGGTTATCTAAGTGTAAGCCGACAGTAGGCACAACCATGTCCTGCTGTATTTCACCAGTAGCATAGGTCAACAGTGTTTCTCAACAGCAAATAATGTGGACATGCTCCATCAAGACGATTCACAAATGAACCCAAACCCAGACTTTCACTCAACTCCCATCCCAACCAGATCATGTTGTGTTTACTTATTCACACAACCGCAGCAGGGTGCACAGCTACACAAACACACAACAGGTAAACCACTTCAGTCACTCCTATTTGCATGTTTGGTCAGACGAAAGCAAATTACTGGTTTTGTCTAAAGAAAACTACCTCTGAGTTTAAAGCCATGCTAGCAGCTCAGTGAGCACTGCTTTAAATGCATGCTAAATATGCTAACATTCATCAAATTTAATGGCCACAAGTTGTTCTGCTTTAGCCTCACCATGCTATTCCTAGCCATGAGCACCTTTACCATCCTTGGGACTAGAAAAAAGATATACTACTATATTACATAAACTGTAGTTTTGTATTAAACTGTGTACACATTTGCTGCCAAGCACTACAAAAATTATTCACATTCACACAACATTTCTCTTATGTGCTCAAACAGGACCCAAAGGAAGACAAACACAAGACCATAATGTTCAACCAGAGGCGACCTTTGATAAAACTTAATGCCAACGTCAAAACCACAAAAAACACAAAACCAACTTAATGTACACATTTCACAACAAATTACCAAGCAAATGGAAGATGAACAAAGAGCATGAACAAACCAGACAATAGGAGCTGATGCAGGAGCAACACAGGATGCCTCCACAGGAACAAGACCAAGGGGAGCACAAGACTTAAATACAAGAGGATACCAAGACACAGGTGAAGACACTTAGGGCGGGGCATGTAATCAAAAATGGAGGAAAAACAAGAGGAAGTAAAACAGACAGAGACACTCAGGGAAACAGGACTTTCAAAATAAAACAGGAACCATAACCAGAACAGGGCAGAATAAACACAACCCAAGAAAACCCAACAGAAAACCAAAGAGTTAAATGAAAACAAACCTAACTAAACAAGGGATCATCGTGATTTAACCTTAAAAATAAGTCAAGGATACTTCTAAACCCATGCATGTTTGTACAAAATTATACAGTAATACCAGTCTGGAACAAAGTGGTGGATCAACTAATAAACAGTAAAATCCCTGGAACCACGCTGCCAGAATGACTATAAAGCACATGGTTGTTTACACTGGTTTACACACTTTATTTTTGGCAGACTGTCAAACACACAGATTGTTTTTAGATCAATATATTCGAGTTGCCATTTTACGTCCATAAGATCTTCAAAGGGACTTTGATCACAGTGTGGTCTTTCCAACTGGGAGACAGGATAAAGGGTAGTGTTACTAACTCAACACTCCTCCCCCTACACACACATACTCATCAATGGCCATTCCATTCATTATTGCAATACCATGTGTTGCCCCGCTAAGGAGTGAAGGTAATTGTGCTTGGGAACAGCTTAAAGGGTAATTGCGCGTGGTGTGCAGGGTGTCCACAGACGGCCCCACAGGCACCAGAGGGGGTTTAGGGGTTTGGGGAGGGGATGACTGATCAGAGCTCAGAGGCTGCTTCTGATCTCCTCTTCATCATCACCGCACCCTGCTGGCATTTGACAGTCTGTGAGTCAGGATATTGACCCGCTCCCAATCTTTGGGATCCTCTTTGGTGCACGCCGAGGAAGGAGGCTGATCTCCAGTCATTAATCTATCAGACGTCTATCTCCTGTAACGGCAGCATTGATGGAGTGCTGATGCAGAGCAGGTGTGAAGCTGTTTGCTCTTAACATAACTCAGTTAGTAAGGGCAGCCCGCTCAATGACATCAGCTTTGGACTCAGATGAAAGCTTGATGAGATGCGGCAGCTAAATCTGTCCTTGTGAGGGATTAGCCCTCTGACAGGAGGACTCAGTTACACCTTCTCAGCATCAACGTGGAGATAGAAGTGTCCGTATCCATAATCCAAAGGCATGCTGTTGCTGATGTTTTTTTGACCTACATGCGTGCATAAACCTGTGACCTGCAATCATTTTACTGTGGTTGTGAATTGCATTTGCCCTTGCACCCACCGACTGACAGTCTGATTATACCTGCCATCTTTGTGTGGGTGGACAGCAGTCATTTCAATGTGAGCACATATGAAATGACTGCTTTTCTGCTTTCTATCCCCTTTGCTAACATCCTTAAAGATAGATCAGGAGATGATCCGTTTCCAAGGAAGGTTTTGTGTTGAAGATGGAGATGTAAGTGCTTTTTGCCACAAGCACTTACATATGGAAATAAAATATAAAATACAAAGTGCATCCTTTTAAACCATAAATAATGTCTATTAAGATTGTTGGTGTACTCACAGACAAACGTTCATATAAATAGACAGAACGACAGAACCAATTTAAGCTTGCAATCTCTTGAATTTGAGTTATAGCCAGCTGTGTGGATCTACACTCTGGATCTTTGAGGTAAATGTTAACATTAAGCTGGATCCATACTCCGCGAGAACAGAGAACTCCCTCCCCCCTGCAGACGTTACGCCCACAAAATGACGTCGTTTTTTAATCTCGGACCACCCGTTGTGCAGCGATCTCGTGCACAGGGTCCGGGCAGAACTTTTTTTCTCTCAAGGCTGTGCGTCAACCATGCTGTGATTGGTCGGAATTTATTGTGGGCGTGATGAATGTGGAGAAGTGCAAGGGCTTCAGGTGCAGAACACACAGGAGGAAGTACAACTACGATGGACAGTTTAGATGAGCAGCTGGCAAACAGCTTCTGGAAGGAGAAACACGCCGCACAGAGGAGAGCGTATGTCCACAAGGTGGCGATAAAAACTAATCCCAGTATTGATCACGGTGTTACAGCGGCTCGTGCACATTAAACACCGGGAGACAGGACATATTATTGCAGACAGTCATCCACACGTTCACAGAGTTAAACTCACACAGGCCAGAGGTCTGCTACAGTCAGCTACACTGATCTTCTATCTATTGTCATGCTGTGCGCCCTCTTCCCTGAACATTATCAGCTTGTTAGGCCAGGTAACCACGACTGTGCTCACAATTTACAATGCAATTGCATTGTCAACCTTTTGTGTGGGACGTGCGCTGCGTAGAAGGGCCGTATGAGGAGTTCTGCACACACACGTCTCGCGGAGTATGGTACCTCCGTGCCAAAAAGAACTTTTTTTTTTTACTCTTACCACCCGTGGAGCGAGTTCTCTGTTCTCGTGGAGTATGGAACAGCCTTTAGCGTGCTAATATGTTTATGCATAACCCACTAGCAAGCTAACTATCAGCATTAAACAGTAGGTTCTGTTTTGATCTGATGAGTTTATGGTTCTATAGAGAGGTAAAGTCCCACCCCTTACTGGAGGACTACTTCTGAATGTGTGTTGCCAATCACACAAATGATCAATTGAAAATATAATTTTATAAGTATAGAAAGTTTAAGTAAGTATCAGAAGAGACATGTGACATATGATACTGTTTGGTTCACACATAACTGAATGTTACCCTGTTTTGGTAATGTCATGACAGCCTCCAGCTCTCCTCCTATATTTTGTTCCCATGAAAGAAGCAGAATATTTCACTTCACACACAAAACTGACCTCTTAGTGTTACCTCCTAGTGGCACTGTGAAAAGTCAGGTTATCCCTTAAGTCAGCATGCATGCCTGAGCACGAAGCTGTGACAGAGCATTTTCAGGCTGGTGTCATCTGTACGGCCACATCACTAATATGCCTAAAAAGACCCTTTTTTCCATTGCTTGAGTCAAATTCTACATCCATCCAGTTGTCCAATGAACATATCAGCCCATCATGTGTCATGTATACAAAGCTAGCTAGCAAAACAGCCACAAAAAAAATCTGATAAGATGCCCTAAAATTACAGGCTGCACACGCACACACAACACACACACACACACACACATTAGCCTTAAGCTTGTTATGTAACCAGTGACCCATTGACCGTTCCAAAACAAGTCCTGGAGGTAAATGTGCTTTTTGGTGTCAGTGCCCACAGAAAGCAGCCAAACACTGTCAGGGAGGATCTAACTCCGCTCATGGGGAAAAGCTCTGCCTGAGATATGCAGAGTGGGGAAACTATCACTCTCTGAAGTGACCCTTTGCACAGGTGACAACCTTCAGCGTTTTGGAGCAGATGTTACAGCTGTGTAAAAACAGATGTAGACACGATGAGTGCCAAGACAATTTAATCTCTTCCTCGTGATGCTGCCTGTGGTTCAGACCCCTTGTAAATGTATATATTTACTATATCTACTGCCTTCAGCCAGCTTTTTCACTTATATCCACCTACACACAGACGGGTGAAGCAGCAGATGTCCATTTGTTCATGGTCATTGACCTGCTGTGCTGATACATGGGAACCTTCCTGACCTAAATGGGAAGTGGCATAAAGGTGAGTGCACTGTACCTGTGGGCCTCCGCTGCCATTTGTGTCATCACAACTGACAAAGCAGAAAAACAATAGACCAAAGTTTACCCAAGAGAACGACATTTCTGCACTGATATGACTGTGACAGACGTGTTTCTATCTGCTCCTGACCTTCTTATTTATGATGCTAGGATGCAGATATTTTAACAAGCGGCAGTAGTGTGATTTATATTTATCAGTGGCCACTGGCAAAATGGCTGCCGTTCAGGTATGCACCATATATAAGTGCCTTTTACGTTGCTCCAAACAGCTCTGTCTGTTCCCTCTCTCTCCATTATTCTTGCTGCTTTGTCTTTTGTTGCTGGTTCAAGAACACGGGGGATCCGGGGTCGTTGTGTTTGTGCTGACATCAGCTGATTTTCTGCTTTGCCTCGGGCACATTGTGAAGCCAGGACACAGAGAGAGAGAGAGAGAAAGAAACAATGAAGCAAAGTCATCCACCTAAAACTCTAAACTGGCTCAGCGCAGGAGCTCTTCCTTCTATCTGCTGTCCTTGAGTGAATGTCCGCTCCCTCCCTCCTCTGTTCTGTCGTCAGGCTCTTTGTGGGTTTTGGCTGTAGAGGAAAAGTGTCTCTGATGCCCGATCACAACATGACACTGCAGAACATTGACTGCTCTTTCTAACTGTCTTCATGAGTTACCCTCTCTACTACAGCCCCGTTCAGCTGGCCTGGTGCTCTGCCTGTGTCTGCAGACTCCACACTAATTCAACCATAGTTAGAGATGGCTGGACTCTATTATCGGCCCACTGTCGGCTGCTTCTAACCTCATTATATCACATTACCCACAGGCTTATATGAACGTTTTGTGTCTAAACATAAAGAGTAAAGTATAAAGATGCCACTCACAACATAATGATGGTATGTTAGAATACCTGGTAAATTTTCTTTTATCACAGTTTTAGGACACACAAGCTCCTTCTGGTAATCTGACTGTTCAAATCGAGAACTGGGTCAATGTTGGATGAGTTCAAACCCACATTCCTTCCCATCCTTCCATCCCCACCAAAGTGCGCTCATCTTGTCTGCTCCCCACGCTGAATCGTCTTGATTTTCCCCCTCTAGCTGATCAGTATACTACGTTGTTCCAGGTAGGTATTAGAAAAAAAAGGTAACTTGCCTGGAAACCTCTGGATGTTTGCAGTGTTCTGACTGCTGTGCTTTTAGCCAACCATAAATCTCACTCATCGTTAAAAATGTAGAGAAATCTCTTAGAAACTGCCTCAAAAATTACAGATCGTTTCTGGATCTCTAGAGGTAAAACCTCATGTCATCCTTCCATTCTAGGAAGATGTGCAGCTATGTGGCAATGAATTGTTCTGTTGTTTGTTAACATGCATCTTGCTAATGCCCTCCTGAGTGGAGACGGTAAACAGATGCAAATTCATCATCTGTTTTCTTCCCCTTTAAAGTGGCCATGTTTTTAAGACTCCACAGGGAAGAGGATGTCTGCAGGAAGACTGAGGTACTCGATCTTTATTACTCAAAACAGAAACACCACAACAGCTACTGACTTCAGACTTTCACCATTATCACTGATAGAGTTGAACTGTATGTGCATGAGCTGCATGACTCATCACCCTCTACTATCTGCTGCTAGCAGATGGTACAACAAAGTCTCTAAACTTGAGAAAAAGAGTCTCTGCGTCTGCATAATTCCCTGGTTTAATACTGCATCAACGTTCTCAGGTTTCTGATGGAACATGATGTCTTTGATCAAACCAACCTAACTCAATTTTTCGCTCTTTACTTCATTACAGTGAAGCGGACTGACAAGCACAACAAAGCAACGGCCCCACTGCTCCTATTTGCCTTGATCAGGAGAAGTTTGCATGAAACAGAGAGAGAGAGAGAGAGAGAGAGAGAGAGAGAGAGAGGGAGAGAGAAAGTTCCCAGTTGAAATCAGATCAGTTACACTGTAATGCAGGATAATTCTCTTACCTATACTGTGCTTAAACTGTAACAAAGCCCCCATGAGAAATGTCTAGCAAACAGATAGCAAGAGACAGCAAGCCTAATGTTAATCAGCCAACCAAAATTAAATCAGGATTATCCAACGCTGTATAGCTTACACACAGTGTAATATTTTACTTGAAGTATTTGGTGAAATGCCCAAATATGAGCAATCATGTCTACACCCACTGCTCAGAAGTGACGTTAAGCCCGCAGAAGAATTTGCTAATAGGCCTGTGTGGAAGGGTTTAGACTCAGTAAAAAGCAGCTGGCAAAGACCAAGAAGTCAAGACGACTCATGTAACCATGACCACATTTAATCAGCAGCAGGCTCTTACACAAAGACAATAAGCAGTTCATTAGAGTCACTGCTGAGCTGGTGGTTTAAAAAAGGAAACAAGTCACACACCCAGGCAGCAACCAGTCAACTAAAGGGACTTCTGTTTGTTGGTACAGCCAGTGTTGTTTTTTTTTTTTTTTTTTTTTTAAAGCTTGAGTTCTGAATGGTTGTTTTAAAAGTTTTTGATCCATGTTTGCTGGTGACCCTTCACCTTCCTCATCCCTGCTTTGGAAGCACTCAAACAGGCCTGAGGAGCTCTACGGGCCTCAGGAATTTACAGCATGTATGTGTGTGCCAGGCCGTATTGATTTGTGTGTTGCTGCTCGCCAGACATTCCTCTCGGAACGGACAGAAGACAAAGGAATGGAGGCAGAGTGGCTACTCATATTGTACAGCCTGGCTGCTGGGCACATTTCACGCCTCCGTCGCCGTGGAAACCCAGCATCGGCACAGCCTGGAGGGTGACAACAAACCTCACATTGGAGAGTTGGTTTGCGCCCTGGCAGAAGTGTAGGTAGACATAAAGAGACCTTTCCTTTCTGCAATGAGAGAAAAGGACTCCTGCTGCAGTGATTCTGCAGCTGACAGCTCTTTCTGACTCTCACACACGGAAGCAGTGTGAAAGTCCAACTAAAACAAGCACGCATCGTCTGGATCAGAAGATTATTTTCCTCTCTGCGTGTTTGCGTTTAATGAGAGATGCCATTCACACCTTTCAATTGCTATTCATTTCTGCTATCGCTCACATCTCCACTACACAATGCGCTGCCTTTGTGAGCTGAATTAGACCTATTGTATGTGCAAACTTTCAGCCGCCCGTATCGTGATCTCTCATCACTTTGCCTTTATGCACATAGAGAAATTCATTTCAGCTCTTTTATGACGCAACAAGCACACATTGCCATTACCTGGCCTTTTTTTTTTTTTTTTTTTTTTATACAGCTGATCGGAATAAATGAGGATTTAGCAGCGCCATAAATATGTTAGCACAATGCTTACACATGTCGTGAGCTCTTGATTAGAAACAGCCACCAAACAGCTCTGATGTTTCAGCTCCCAGACGACTAACCTGACACAAACTAATTACACTTTAACAATACTGAATGTATCGTTTCTTAACCTGCACTGGCTGCCAACATGTGAATCCAAACCCAGCTTGCCATTGTCAGTTTGTGTTTTGGTGGTGAGGCCATTTGGGAACTTGTTTTTGTGAGATGCCCGTGCAGGCCAGGCGCCCAGGTCTGCCGTAGTGCCAGATGGTGGTTCATTAGATCTTGTGTGTTGTGTGTCTGGTGTGAAGCGTAGGAGGAACAGGGCGGATGTTTGTTCCCATCAACAGCCAGACTTAAAGTCTGGCTTCATCCTTGTTATAATGCTCCCACTCCTCAGAGTGCCAGAACGTCTGGCAAGAAAAAGTGATACTAGAGTGAAGTGTGATGGGAGGAGCCGTCGCCTTTTGTTTTGTGCTTTCTTTAAGTCATGCTCTTTCTCACTTAACGAGGAATTTAAGTGCTAATTTTAGCACTTCATGTGTGTAAAATTGGAGTGGGGAAAATTACAACATAATGAATCCATCCCAGAATGCTGCATTAACAATTCCTCAGACCACAGAACCATTAGAGCGTCCACTTTAACATTGTTCATTACATCAAATCACATTATAGAGAATGTGAAGAAATGACACATATGACAATCGACCAACGTCTATGCACTGTATTGTCATGTTTGTAATTCGTAGTTATGCAAATACTGTTTTTACTTTTATCAATGAACCCATCTGACCTGATCTCTGTATTTGTGTGCACACTGAAGAGCAACAGACAGTGTTATCAGTAGCAACACTGGAGCGACCTGGTGTAGCCTTTTTAGTCCAAGACACTGTTGAGTCACAGTTGCACAAAATGTGTTGTTGTTGCATTAAAGTCTAGCCTCACTTTCCTGTAATAAACACTGTTATTATCCCCGACTGTCCACAAAGATGAAGAAAAAAATGCTCTGATTGCAGCTGCAGGAGACGAAACATGATATTTATCATATATAGGTCAAATAAGGTGTTGACAACACATGACCCACCAATGCTCCCAAAGTGACGATGTCTACAGAAGTCTTAGGTGACAGAATGTTCCTTAAAGTTGAATCTTAACCAGGGTGTCACAGCTATACATAGAATCTGGGATGAAATGGAGTAAATTAAAGCCTCTACTCCAAAAAAAAAGCTTATCTCAAAATGAGGTAAAACTTGATGGAAAATGTCCCATGAGGTTTCTATTCGGGCTGTTTATTTATTGTCTTTGTTTGGTGAGAAATTCAGCAAAGAAGACTGACAGGAACAGGGCTGATGGTAAACAATGAGTTGTACACACAAGCGAAAACATTTCTGTCAGTCAGCTGAAGTGAATCACTTTAAAGTGGCACAAAATATGCGAGTAATCTGAAGTGTTATAAATCTGTGGAGACTGGAAATAAATATACACCACACTAAACTCAAATTTCATGAATTTCCTCCTGGGGATCAATAAAGTATCTATGTAAAAAAAGTCTAAAAAAAGTAAGTCAGATCTAAACCCAAGCAGAGTATTCTATAAAAAGTACTTAGTTACTTTTCACCCGTGCTGATCTGGCTCTGCCGTTTCAGCCTTTGGCCCTGTGTTGCACTGTGGTGTGACAGAAACCTGACCTTGCTCCTTCCAGATGTTTCTGTGGTTTGAGCTCCTCCAGCTGCTCACCAACAGCCTGCCACAAGGCTTACGCATGCACTCAGCGTTACTCTTTCTCCGCTCTTTGGTCCATTTACTTTGTCACATGGCGTGCAGATAGAGGCTGATGATTAGAGGCTGCATGAGACAGGGCACAATTACAGTAACCGCAAACCCAAGAAAAGCAGGTGCTACAAGGAAAAGAATGTTTTTCTATAACAATATTCAGGAGAGAAGTGCAGTGAAAGAAGGAAGGAAGATTGGTACCTGGCTTTGTTGATAAGCTGAAGGACTGGAAGAAAAAAAAGGAACAAAATAAAAAACCTCTGCATCCCTTCTCTCAAATTCCTTTTTTGATCCTCAAATCATCTGAGAAGCCTGGCCTGCTTCAAACTTCCCTACAAAAGGTTTGACTAACAACCACACAACATCAAACGCACTGCTTGCCATTGTGTTTCTGTATCCTGGGAAAAAAAGGACAAACACAGAGGCCACCAAATTGTCCAGTCATCTTGTGTTATTTTAAATCCTGATTATGGTTATTATCTAAATAATATGGCCTGTAATTAGGCACCTAATTGCTTTAAGATTTTGAAAGTTTACAGGAAGGATGCTACACTGACCTCACACTAGGTGACAGTAAATCCAACACGCTGGCTATTTAAAAAGGAAAACTAGATTAAAAATACTACATTATATTAACACAGACAAGCTGGGTGAGGGAGGGTGGCATGAGGATACTCTTTAGAACTGAATTTGTAGACGCACTGGAAGCTCGTCCTTGACGTATGGATCACCACAGCTTTTGTTATTACACACATAAATTACGCAGGCAGCACGGTGAGCAGTCGTCACAGCGTTATGTCTCACATGGGAACAAAGAAAGTGAGTAAGTAAACAGCACAGCACAGCACATCAGAGGATCAGAGCTGTGTGAGTTTTTCCTGAGAGTGAAGGTCATTCATCAGATCACTGTTTTTATGCAAATGCTTTTAACCTAATGATGTTGTATATTATTGACTGCATAAGCAATCAATAGAAAATAATGACCAAGGTCGACCTCACAATGTTGTTCACAGACGTGTTGAGCTGCTAAAGTCTTCAGCCTTGTTTTCAGCATCACATTTTGTCTGATTATTTCATTCATATTAATATTAAATTGTTGTGATTACTGTGACGTCAAATTAAAAAAATAATAAAAATGACCACATGTTATTTTAATGTAAAATTCAGCTGAGTAATCCAAGTCAGAGTGATCCCTCATTACAATAGGATGTAATAGTGGAGCTTTGTTCCCTCGTCATAAATGAGCTGTCACTGGGAGAGGAAGAAGTGAACATTAATTTGTACTTATTGAACCGGTTAATGAACTATTCAGGAAAATACCAATATTCAGTGTTTGCTTCATTGCTCCTGGTGAACATAAAGTCCTGCTATTAAGCAGACTAATTAAAATCACAAATCAGAATCTTCCCTTTTTTTAATGTTTTATTAGGCGTCAGAGATGAGCGTTTATTACTTTTGTTGACATAGTGAATAAAGACGTATAAATGTCACCATCTGGCATGTGAGGTAGGAGAGTCATCCACGATCAGCTTCACGGTAAGAATGCCAGAGGATGAAATTAGCAGAAGTAAAGTACAGAAAGATTTAATGTCATTAGCAGCATGATTTTTCTTTCTTCTTGGAGGTTGGTCTGCACTAGAACAACAAGTACTGGGTATTTTTCAATGACATTGAGCTCCATACTCCACAGTAGGACTTGTGTCCCTCATAAAGTTGTATTGTTATTCATCCTATATATACATTTGATGCATTTTTATTAGTCCGTATCATACATCTTGTAATTATTATGAGTCATTTGTGCAGTGCAATGCTGATATTAAGACTAAGGTGCTGCATGTGGCTGGAGACTCCTTTATTATTATTTGTCATGTGAAGTTCTTTGACTGTATGGAAAAAGAAATAAGAACTTATAGTGCTGCAGGGAAATGGTCTCCAGTTAAGACATTTATTTGACTTTTTACATCTGCTCCTCAGTTCAAAATATAGCCATCTGTTTTTTAAGGATATACAGTGTAACTGCATATGGAATGAGTAAGATGGAAAAACTGGGTGACCATCATGGTATGAGGGCAGCCTTGAGACCAAAGGACATGAACAATGCTGTTTTTCTAGGATGTATTTATTCTTTCTTAAATGCGTGCACGTGGACCCAGCATGCACGTCTTTGTACAGAGTGACTTGAGTTCGCCAGGTCGACGGTAAATGCACTCTGGCATCAGTCTTCCCTGAGCTCAGCGTGTCAGCGAGGAAGGTCCAAGCACATTTTGCGTTTGACCTTCAGTGTCTCCTCCTCTCACACGGAGGATCGATTGCTTCTCCAGTTAAGCTTTTATTCCTGATGATGGGTCAGTGGGGGTTGTTTGTTATTCGGTACTATACCCCCCGCCCTCACACCTACTATTCACCCTCCAGACATCAATATTCCCATGACCCTCTAAAACAAGCCTTCTACTCAGCCACACAGGCCCAGACGAATGCAACTTTGCATAATCAATAACATAGATTTAAGAAAAAGAACAAGTCAGCCTGGAGATCTGGTCCAGAACTCCTTCAAACCACCACCACCACCACCACCACCACCCACGCACCCACTCTGCCCCCTCCTCTTGAATACCTCCTCTCAACCTGGGCTGTTTGCACTGGAAGCAGCCGATTGAGAATCGATATCAAAGCTCGCTGCTGCTCGAAGGCTGAAAAGGACAGCAGACAAGGACATCTTGGCAAATGAAGATAATTCAGCAGCCCCGTCTTATCTATTTGTTCCTGTCTCTTTATCTAATTTGGCACCGAAACAACACACGCAGAGAAAACACAGGACATGAGCCTCCTTTTTATTCTTACACCTACAACACATGAGATTCCTGTTCCTGCTGGATGTCTGATGAGAGACTTCAAGCTTTTCTGCCAGCAATGACCTTTCTGGAAAATTATTATTTTTTTATTTTACTTTGCCCTTTCTGATTTCTATTGAGGCCAGACGGGCAGGCAGGGGGGGAAAGGAGCTTATAAGATGTCGCCCTTCACTGGGTTCGGCTATGAGGGTGGTCACCTGCAACTTGAGTGACAGATAGTGACGGCCCGTGGGGACCTGGGAGGCAGATGGAGGAGAGAGATGACTGCCTGCTGGTTTGGAGGATCTCATCCCCTTGCTTTTTTTTTTTTTACCCTCACCTCTCTTTGCTTTTCTTTTGTGCTGTGTGTGAGATGCAGCTCCCCTGTGAGTGAGGGGGTATTTCAAAGTGCCTGCAGAGGAGAGATGAGCTGCAGATAAGCAGTGCAGGTGAGAGAAAGGTAATCCTGCCGTTACGCCTCACAGACACACAACACAATTGAGATTGTGTTTGAAAAAGCCAAAGGCAAGACTGGTTGAGGCTTTTTTTTCCCCATGATGAGAACCTGAGTGGATGTCAGTGTTGTGTTTATGTAACATTCTGGTAAAACACGGCATGAAGAATTTCTAATATTTATAAATAATACCCTGCAGTCCTAGACTAGATTTTGACATTAATCCACCAGAAAGACAGATTTAATCCATTGTTTCTGTGGAAAGCTGAAAGCTGAAGCTGATACTGATATTTGATATTATGCAGGCGGTGACTAGATGCTGACCTACACACACACGGTCGATAAAATCCCTCTTCTCCCCCTGCATTGTGCCAGCTGTGCTTTGGGCACACTGGACCCTATTCTGGGTAACATGATCACTACCAGGGTGGCACTCACAGCAGGGGAGCATCTGCTGTGGGACTGTGGAAGCGGGACAACTGCGTCCCAGTCGCATGCTATTATGTGTGATGAGCAACAAATCTGTGAAGTGGAGGATGACCGCTGCTCCTGAGCGGAGAAGAAACAGCCAGCGTGTATTCTTTTAACTGCTGACATGCACAAATATCAGAAATCAATAGGGTTTGTGTGGTTGTGAGCTTTTGCCATTTAGTTAGATGAGATTGTCGGCCTATTGGATTGGGTCTAACTTTACTGCTTGTCAGCATATTTTGCAAGGCTAATGTAATTTCAACATGTTGCAGTAACACTGGATCAGTCCTGTGCATCCATTGCTACAGCTTCTTCATTCTCGGGCTGCCCCCCATCTACCGATACTTCTCCAGATCTCTCAGCTGCCAGAGTCATTTGGCACCTCTCTTTACTTGCTGGTCAAAGTCCACAATGCATCCTGGACTCCTCCTCCTCCTGAAACAGGCAACACTTTCACTTTGTGCCAGCATGAGCTCCCATCTGCTGTCCTGGCATCATGCACACACATGTAGATTAACTACCTCATCTCAGTGCATGCTGCTCCTGGCCAGAGTTCGTCCAGACACACACACACACAACCATCCAGGCGCCTGTCGGCACCTCTGGTGAGGTGGGGTGTGATGGAGAGGTCACACAGAGAGCAAAGGTCTCCCAGGAGAGTCAGAGCAAGATGCCTGCCAATATATGACCTCTAGGTTCATTCATAAAGTGCTCACATTTGGTATGGCTGCATAACCTCTAATAAACTCTTTGCTAAGGAGGAGGAGGAGGTGCAAAACTGAACCAGCTCCCTCACAGGTAAACCCAATGGGGAGAGGAAATGCATCCAAAAAAGACATGGCCAGATCAGCTTTACCCACAATCCAGTGCAGCTGCGTGCTCACCAGCCCCCAGAGGATGTGATAGATTGGAGCACTCCAGCAGCTGCAGGCTTTAGGTTTGTGTAGGAAGTAGCAAACAAATTTAATTGTTTTTTCTCTGCACACCCAAAAAAAGGCTTAAGATTAATTATTCAGCGAGGCTTTTGCCATCTCTGCAGTGAAAGCAACATCTGTCATTTATTTAAAGCACCCAACCTCACAGGGAATCAAGTCACAAACACATTATGGTTTCATATTTCCATTCGAAAGTCTGTGCACACCTGCTGTTTACAAAATAGAGGATAAAAAAAGTCTCATAGAGAAAGGTCGTTATCCTTGTTTTCCACTAACGGAGCAGCGTGTGTCTCTTGTTTAGGTATCAGCAGCTGATGAACACGTTCTCTTTGGCTCAGGTTTTTAATTACATGCCATTGTTCCACCTTAAAAGCACACGTTGGGTCCCTTAGATGTATATCTACAATGCAGTCCAAATCTTATTTTGACAAAATGTGATGACTTCCTGTCAAAATATCTGCGCTCTCTTGTCCCTTTTATTCAGTGTAGTGTTGGCATGTTTGGAAATGCATGTTTTAAAGTTCACTTAACCAACAGATGTTGTAAGTATCATAAGTGTGCAGAATGAAACATGTTAGGATAGATTTGATAGATTTACAGCCACCAATCAAGTAGACAGGGTAAGTAAGCATTTGCAGAGCGGACTGACCCTCTCATGTCTTCACAACAAACTGAATGCTGAACAGTTTAGCTTAGCTTAGCATAGCATGAAGACTGGAAGAAAAAGCATCTTAGCACTTCTGAGCCTTACTGAACGGCAGTCCAGTGCAGACTCAAAAAATGTAAATGGTGAAGCATCCACAGAGAAGATGATGAAGTCACAGTGACGATGAGTATTATATTGTGAAAAAACAGAGCATCTATGAACGCATAAAGTATTAATCAACAGTTCACAAAATAGATCTCCAAATTATACACAGGATCACAACTGTTGTTTGGGATGGTTCACCATGACCACTGAGGTCCTCCTCTACCTTTACAGAACATTGAGGTTCCCGGCAGAAGAAGTCTTCATACAGATCTTAAAACCATGAACCCACACAAAGGAAAAGACCCAGACTGTATAGGCCAAAGTAGTGTTACCGTAATAAAAACATCTCAATGATCATTATGACTATTCTCATTGTCCATCAACTGAACTTATAAATATATATATAATATAAACTGGCTGGACCAGTACTTTTCTATACTAGAACTACTCATCTCCCATTTTTCTTTTTACCACCACTTACCCTCAGATAAAAGAGAGAGAAAAATGTATTTTAACACCTTAATATGAAGTTTCACAAAGCACAACACATAAATTGAACGCCTTTTTACTCCATGTTATCATTAGCATATGCACCTTCTACCTCGACTTAAAAGAGGTTCAAACATCATACACACACACACACACAACATACAACACACACATCAATCCAGGTTCAGCTTTTAAACAAACAGGGACACGGGAGTTCAGCAATGCATCATTTCAAACCGGTGTTTAGCAAAGCTCATGTGGCTACCAGGCTAAGCTAGCGCCATAGCGACTAATAAGCGCAACTTACCTTTTCCTTCGTCTCCTTTGCAGAACACACAGTCCAGTAATCAATCCACGGCAAATTCGCTCCCCACGCCGATTATCACAGCGACAAAGAAGTTGAGATATCAGGCTCTCTAGCATAAAAAACCCCAATAATAAGCAGCAAAACAGAGTTAGCGCGCAGCCACCTTGACGTTGGCCCAACAACAACCGGTACGCCATTAACAGGCTCTGATTGGTCACATTGCATCACGTGAACGCCTCATGTTCCTGTTACTTGTACGCTTGAGAGAAGCACATTCGTCACATCTATTAGCCAAAATACCCGTTTTTAAACATATATAACACCTTATATACATTGTTTTTTTTCTTGTTTCATTGTTGACATATTTAAGATTTTAATCAGAAATACTATTCATTTTAATAAAACCTATTTTTTTATTTATTTCATGTGTTTCACAATTATTTCAATGAATTGGTAAACTGGACTCCTAATAAGAACCTGTTAACCTGGGCTTCTTTTTCAAACCCTGGAGGCTCCTCTGATTATAAATCAGGGCAGTTTGTTCTAGAATTGTCTTGATGCTAAGCTAAGCTAATCGTCCTCTGGCATCAGCTTCTTTATTTACAGATATAAGAATGCCAAACTACTTCTTTAAGGCAGCAGCAGCACTGGTTGCAAGGTACAAAACTAGGGCAAAGGATGCATCTGTAAAACTTCAAATCACTACTTTTCAGTTGGGAATGTGACCGTAAAAAAAGCACAAGACACACAATTATTTTTACAACTACATTTATTTAAAAAAACAAACAAAAAAAAACAAACGAACAAACAAAAGCGACCAAAGTCCCACCAGGGATGAGACCGTTTATGGAGAGAGACATTTTTAAAAGCATACAAACCAGCAAAACTGTTAATCTAGCAGCATCCAAATGTTGGAATCTCCAAAATCATCATTTATATATTTAAATATATAGTCTTTTTTTCTTCTTTTTTTTGTTGCCCTGGCAAGCTACACACTTTACAACATACACAGAGCTTTATCTCTCCTTAGTGCAGAAAAAAAACCAAATACCCTTAATAAAATAAACAACTTTAGGTTAAATAAGCTTAAATAATAGTGTTAAATACAAGACACTTCTGTGGCAGATATGTACAGAAATAAACACATTTGGCATTGTAAGTGTGGTTCACTGGCGTTTGCTCTAATGCTCTAGAAACCACTGCATAAGAACACATTTTGCTGTGATAAGACTACGCACACACGCACGCACACGCACACACATTCACACACACACATGGGTTTTCTATCAGTGAGCCACAGACAAGGCATGTGTTTATAAAAAGAGAACAAAATGAAGAGAGAAACAATCCATTTACAACCAAGAGTTTTAGGCACAGTCTCTTCCTGTTTTATAAATACATGTCAAATACAACTGCTTCTCCACAGGAACGCTTCACGTTGTGCTAACTTCTTCAAAAAACCAAAACAAAACAAAAAAAAAAAACAGTTTTGTAACTACCACTTTGTTATTGCTAGGACATTGTGACAGTGAATGGAAACTACCGACAAATGTGTGTGTGTGTGTGTGTAGGGAAAAGCACCTTTAAACATCAAAATTACTGCCATGTGACCCTACATTACAACACAGAGGAACAACAAAAAAACAAAAAGTTGGAATTAATTCAAAGAAAGAAAAAAACATTGATCCTCAAAACTTTTGTGACTTTGGGAACCAGAGGAAAAAAAAAAAAGGTCTCAGTTGAGCTACATTCATTTTCCCCCCTCCCCCTCCCTCTGCCACATGTGGATTCCTCTTGGTGCTAGCAGACAGTAAGTACCACTTCATTATGTCCAGTACATTCCTCCTCCCCTCCTTCCCCCTCACCTCGCCTCTCCACTTTCCTGTGTCCGTGAAGGCCGGCACAGAAACAGCTGTGTGACAGTGTGTGCAGTACGATACAGTACAGCTGAGTATACAGTACAGTAGACTGACGCGACATACGTAGGTAGATTATATGTTGACTACAGTAAATGAGCTTTACATTCCACTACTGTAAGAAGATCCCGGGGACTCAGGCGGGGCCCCTGTGGTGGTGGTGGTGGGGGGGGGGTGCCTTTCTCTATTTCTCTCCAGCGCCGGAGATGAGGAGGTTTCCCAAGAGTGTCGTTTGCCAGGATGGAGAAACCGTTTAAACAGCCCTGCACTTCAAGACAGAGGAGCATCCAAAGGTCCAGATCAGGGTTTCAAGTCTCCCACACGGGGGCTGCACCACAGTCTCCTAAGCATGGGGCTTTTTAAAGAGTCTTGATTCCTCTTGGGGCCGGTAATGGTCTGTTTTCTATTTTATTTGTTTGTGGATCATCTGGGAGTCCTAAGTAGGAGTTGCCATCTTGCTCTCTCTCTCCCTGCCCTTCTGTTTCTCTGTCTCTCTCCCTCTCAGGGTTTCTTGTCGATGGTGTGAAAGAACCACTCTGTGAACTTCCTGAGCTGAGCCGCTGCCGTCTGGCTCTCCTCCTGCAGTCGCATGTTGTCCTGTCTCAGGTGTTGCACCTCTTCCTGCAACATCGCCTTATCCTCTTTCTCCTGAATGCACAAAAACACACGTGGGGCAAACGTGAATGGATGAAAAAAAAAGAAAAGAGGCTGATAAAAGCCCCGCTATTACATGAACATCCGTCTTTCGTCAGCGCGGCACAAATGGGAGGCATTAACATGGCAAAGCAGCCTTTTCCTCAGCTGTGATAAAAGTGCATTTCCTCCCTCCATTTTAAACACATTAGTGGAGGTGGGGAAACACTGGGGCCGGGACACAATAAGCAAAGGAAGCAAGATATTGAATTAAGTGGATGAGTTTGTATTACACAGACCTCAGGGCACCCATTACTCAGTGTGTGTCATTCTGAGCTGTGTGACAGAGACATGCGCTGTGTGCCAACATGGAAACGAGCAGGTGATACAAACAAATTATGAATATTAGTGATGATACCTTTCTGAGGTCCTGCTGCAGCTGCCTGAGGATCACCTCCAGCTGGTTGACTTTGCCGGTAAGTGTAGAGGGGGAGCTGCTGTTGGGACAGAAAGAGTTATTTATCGCATCAATGAAACAATATGACAGGTTCTACCATCACACAGGCGCTCACAGCACACGGTGGATAAGCCCCGCCCCCTTTAGGTACTGCTGCCTGTCATGCTTTGCATCCCTACAATGACAGCGGCAATAAAACATGTAACACTGCTGGCTCCATAATGCAGTGAAGGTGGCAGCATTGGCTGATGTTCTTTCAGACACACTGGATGTAGTTCTGATGCTCCTGTATCTCCTTCCAACATTTACATCTGCATGGCTCGCTCCTGTCTTTCTGTCCTCATTTCCCCTCTCTTCCTGGATGCATATGGCTTCTCTGCAGGAGCCATAATATCACTAATTATGTTTCTGCTTGGTGTATCAGATCTCATTTGCTTAAATAGCGCTCAGTTCCATAAATAGGAACCAATTGTGAACTAGTCGAGTGTTCCACCCAGAAGGTAAGACTGCGTTTGAGCACTAAGACGGCAAACAGCTCATGTGTGAGCGAGAGGTGTGAAGAAAAGGAAAATAGTAAACTGAAGATTGTGTCTGATTGCTGTCTGGAGGTTTTGTCATTTTACACATGAAGCTGATGGCGTCTGAAGGAGTGCATGTCAGGGGGTTCTTAGCTATAAACATGAGAATCCAGCCACCAACATTATTCTATACTCAACAGCTTACCTCTCTCGCTCAGTGACTGTTGTTTTTATACCTGTAAACCACACCAGCTTATGTTAGATCAGATAAACACATCGTTTAATGCATTCCTTACAGCCCAGCTTTTGTTAAAAGTGACAGAAAATCACACCCTCCTCCTCCAACCTTGGAGATACAGAGTATTGATCTTATTAGGGTTTCATGCACACCGCTTGATCATGTGGAGACATCCAAAGCTTGACAGGCCTGCTGCGCCTAGTAACAGTTGCTAGGCTATGCCTGGACATGCGCTTTTCGGGGAGGCGGGTTTAACCAGCAGTCAGTGTTCAGTTGAGCTTGTCTGTGTCTGTGTTTGTGGGAGGGGCCTACTCTGCATCCAGCGCTGCTCCCTCCGCCTCCACCACCCGTCTGGTCAGCTCTCTGGAGATCTGCAGAGCCTCTGCCCGCTGCATGTCCGTCATGGTGCAGAAAGACGCCACACGTTGGTCTGGAGACAGAACAGATGACGTAAGAGGTCATAATCTGCCTTGAACATCAAAACAGGAAAAAGTGTTGAGCTTTTCACATGCAGCTAAAATAGAGCAGGACGACACACTCGCATGCACGCACTTCTGGCAGGATGAGGCGATTCTTTCATGGTTTGTATGAATGGTTGCTTTGGTGTAAGCGCCGGCACAAAGCCACCTATAAAGCAGTCCTCCCACACTGTGAGAACTGTAACCAGACAATAAGGAACAAGGTGGTAAACAGGGAATTTCTAGACCAGTCCCTTGGGTGTTGCTCCACTGCCCTCAGCGCTATGAGTTTCTTCTGACAGCTGTTTGGCTCATAATGGGCTGGATCCCACGGAGCTGTAAGACACCAGTCATGCTTGTTTTACCATATCAGGCCCTTAAGCTGCACCAAAGCCCCATGGAAAACCCAAACTTGGCATGTTACGCTCAGGGACTGCTCAGTTTTAAGGCGTAATGCTCTTTCCTTTTGAAATCACTCTCTCTCTCAAGCCCGTTGGTCTGAGACTCAAGATAGGAGGATCTGCATATTCATAGCAAAGATTAAGGAAACCCTTCCATTAATTTAGCCCCCCAAATGAAAGCTAATCCACTCCAAGACAAAAGCTGCTTGAGCCGGGAGTTGGTCGCTCAGACGAGGCAGGAAAGGAAGACCAAGCCTTCATTTACATATGAATGAACATGAACATCTTCCTCATATTTGATGGCTGCATCAGAAAGATTTAAGGAAAGCCGAGATGGGCACGGTAAAAGCAGCTTGACATATTTGCCTGACACAGCGTCCAGATTTGCTGGACAAACGGATGACAGTCAAAGAAAGACAGATTACAGTGGAAAGAGGAAACAAACTATGTGAGCGACAGATTATTTGTGACAGAATCTTAAAATTTATCCAATTGTTAACAAAGAGAGCATTCGGTGATTGCACCCAAAGCTTTTTGTTGCTGAAATTTACCAAAGCCCATTTTTTAATTCCATCTGCTTCTGCTTTCAATAGTTATTTTGTGTGTGTGTGTGTGTGTGTGGATGCTTTAAGCCAATCCAAAGTGTCCTTTTGCATCATGAAAATGAATGGTCTCTCAGGATTCACATGACCAAGGTTATGAATGCTATAAATGCTTTACATCTCAGCCAACCTCTCACTCAGCTGGCTCCGAGCAGAGCTGGTTAAACATACATGGCACAATGGCAGCCTGGAGCCACTTTCTGCTTGGCAACAAGGATCCAGTTTACACAGCGCTTTTCTGGGCCAGCCAGGCTGCCGTGACAACTGCCTTCCTGCTGCCAGTCAGGCTCTGCATCGTCTCCACTGATTCCACTCTTGCTAAATGATAGACTGCGGGCTACCCAGGGGGTAAATGTATCAAAGAAGAAACTCCACAGACAATTCATTAATTATGACAATTGAATGGTCACATGCTATGTTGCCTGCTCACTGGTCTGGGGGTCAGGTGGAGTTCAAGTGGAAAAAAAAAAATCAGTGATAAATGGAAAATACACTGGCATGAGAGCGGTCGAAGAGATTAAATTAGAAAAGAAATGAACAAACAATGGTGCTGGCCATGAAGTGGCTGAGATGTGTCAATATTAATTAATTGAAAACAGAAAGAGACTGGGTGGAAAAACAGCTTTCAGTTGACTCGCGTTATCAGGAAGACACCGCACTGCCAGCCCTCATGAATTTTTGTGAATACTTCCTGATTTTCCAAACCACTTGTTGAGGAACTGGATGCCACAAAAATCCACAAACACTCTTATTAATCAGGGAAAAATAGTGGACAATGTTCAAGACAAAAGGCCAAGAGAGCAGCTCAAATTACCCAAAGCTAACAGCCCAAGAGCTTAATAGTAAAGGCACTGTAAGAATTCTCCCTGGTGGTGACTTGCTGGCTTTATGGTGTGAAAATTGGCTTCATGTCTTCACTGAGAAACGATGGCTCATTTTTTTTTCAGATAACAGTGCTTTATGGGAATCACAATGAGGCTCAGAGCAGAGGTGCAAAAAGCAGAAAGATTCCCAAAAGTCACCTCTTATAGCACTTAGAGAAAACACAAACACTCACACAAACCTACGCATGCAAGCCAGCGAGCACTCGCAGATTAGACACACACACTAAGCAGCCAAGGGGAGGAGGGGGAGTAGTAGTAATAATAGTAGTAGAACTAGTAGTAGTAGTAGTAGTGATAGTAGGGGGGGGTTTACACAAGGTGCCAGCAGCTTCAGCCAGGCTGGTTACCTTCAAAGGCTCGAGCTGCATCAACCAGGTGAGACCAGTCCAGGCCCGAGGCAGTGTCTGGGAGGGGCATGAGGCCTGGGTCGCTGAACTTGGACCTGTCCGCCAAGGAGCCGTCAGAGAACCAAAACTCATCTGCAGAGACAGGCAGGCGCGCCGATCAGTGTCTGGGCCCGGCCTGAGTTCAGGGCTAGTGTTCTGAGTCGGCCGTCAGTTTGCATCAGACAAAAAGAGGGGTTGGTGGAGGGGATGAACGGGTGCAGAGTAGGAAAGGCAGGGAGCTCATTTTAAACTCTTCGCTGCTGCTAAAATAGAAAGATATTTATCCAGCTCTAATCATGATGACTCAAACAAATAAATCCTCCCACAAGATGCAAACAATCACACTTTGAAAAGAAAAGTTTTGCATCAATGTGACAGCACGATGGGCTAGTGTCACATTAAACCACCTTCTCTGAGTCACACTAGCAAGGCGCTGTCTGAGGGGCGATAAATGACTTGTCTAAGTGAATGTCTTCATGTTTCAATCAATATCTCTTTTCCCTCCCCTCTGTCCCTCCCCCTCAGCCCTCCCTCCCTCCATCTCGTCGCTGGAAGATGGGGAATGCAATAAACAAGCTCCCATTCTGCAGAGAGGCATTTAGAAAAGCACGAGTGGAGAAGCAGAGAAGAGACAGAGAGAGCTGGAGGTGATTCTGACACTCTCCTTTCAATTTACCCAGCGTCTTGGAGCTTGAGTGATTCACTGTTTACCAAATTGGGCTGTTTCAGTAAGGCAAAGAGAGAGAGCCTGTGTTCTCAACTATCCTTCAAAACAATCAGGAATCCATCAGGTTGACAGCCAGAAGAGGCTAAAGAGAAAAACATCTTTCCAAAAGCCATTTTCTATCCAAAGACGGCAGCAGGAGACAGGTGAGGGACGGTATGGAAATGAGACAGGAGGGGGACAGAGAGGGGAGGCAGGCAGGGACTGATGAGTGAATGAAACATTATGTATGACAGACACTGTGACACTCCTGATGGAAAAATTGGCATGTTCATGTCAGAGATCTTAAAGACCTGCAGCAGTGCAGGCAGGACACATCACACCTCTCATCGCTAATACATATTCAGTGGATAGATGCCGGGAGAACAGAGGAGAAGGGAATACTAGCCAGCAGTGACAGGTGTCTGCTTAATGCAGACGGAGCGGCAGGCCTTCTTGCAAGTAGCAAGGAGCCTCACCCATTTCCAATTAGTTGGCTATATTGAGGAGTGTTTCTGGAGTGTGTACCAGTTGTGCTAATGATATCAGTAGGACACAAGTGGCTCTTCAAACAAGTATCTACATCCTGGCTCTTATCTGGTGCCGGAGAAGAGGAGTGACAATCATCCCGGAGAATCATGCAGAAAAAAAATGTGAAAGAGTTCAGTTTGTTCCACTTGTTTTTGTCTCTTCTTCTCCTAAACTGGCCTGTTGTGAGTTTCACCGTCCGTACTTACTCCGAAGGTTTGACGCTCCTTGGTTGTGGATCATACGAGGAGGCAGCGTGCTGTGGTAAGGTGGGGTGGTGCTGAACAGGATGTCGTTAGGCATGGCTTGGTCAAGCATGGAGCTGTGTGAGCTGGCGTATGACGAGCCCTTGCGGTTACTACACACGCTTTCGTCTGACAGCGTTCGGTACAGGGAGCGCCTCGGTGACAAACTGCCCACGGCTGACACCTGACGAAAGGAGAACAATTTGTCAAGAAAGAGTCACAACAACCACACTCCCCCAGACACTCTGCCCCTTCACTCTGCTTTGTCTTTCCTCGTCACAGCAGGTTTACACAAGTGGGCAGTTGGGTGGCAGCAGGGAACATCAGTGAAGCGAGTGTCAGGAATCAATTACAGACTTTGCTCTCAGGAAAATGCAGATGGATCGAGCACAGCTGGAGAGCGTCTGGCAGCATGGAGGAAAAACAGGGGGCAGAGCTGGTGGAGGTGGTGACTGAGGTCAGTACAGTGTGGCACCTATAGTCACTGAGCTTAACGTGAGAAACCACAGGCGGCAGAGAAGACTTGGCATCAGCGCCACAGAGCCTGATGGTGAGATACATTTGACAGGCAGAAACAACAGAACTGACAACTTAAAAAATACCAAGAAAGAATGCCTTGTCAGGTCTGTGTTAGCATGGTTGCTACCTGACTGCTGGCGATAAAAAACTAGATTTTGTAACATTGACATATTTCCCCCCCCCCACTCTTAGGTCATGATAGACTTATCACTCATCCCCTACTACCATTATTGTAAACAGGTCAGCCAGCCATGTCATATAACACAGAGGCCAATGCAAGGCAATGCAGAGGTCATGAGGAAGCATGATGTCAGGATGAACAAATACAAAAGTTGTAAGGCCTCACAGTCCTGACGGGAAGAATTACTGCAGGGACACTGGCGTTTCATGGCTACGGCCAGAATTATGACAGAGGATCTGCTGTTTAAACACACACAACCACAAAACCCATCCCATCTATCACTGTCCCGCTTAGCTTACATAAATGCAGCAGGAGTGACATCAAAAGTAGCCACAAATGATATGCGGGACAGTTGGCCAGATGCGTAAATGTCTGCCTTTGGCTTCACAGCTGTAACCAACACTAGACTGGTATCCCCCGCAGGCCAACACCCAGCCATCTCCATTTCAAAGACAGATCCTCCACAAATCCCACGGTGAGAACTTAACAAACATTCAGTCTGTCTTTAAAGCCAATGTACATACTGGAATTCAAAGCAGCACACACATATATATATATACACAGCCTCCCCGAACATCTCAGAGGCTTTAACTTAACAGGGTTGCCTCATATTGAAAGTTTTCCCACCCAAATGTACAAGATTAGACCCCAAAAGGTTTGTGTTCATCAAAACAACTTTAAACTTTTGCTGCTCTCTAATATAAAGCAAAAATAGCACAGATTTAGAGCTCCCGTAAATGGAGTCACGGCAAATGAAACCATTTGCAATAGGGCTTAATGTTTTTTTCTCTGAAAGCCGTCTATTTATTACATCTATAGCATCAAACCAGGCTCTCTGAACACATCTTGGCACTGGTTAAACCAGCCCTGCTGTGCACATTACAGAGAAAATATTATATTAATAAAAAGCCTCTATGATTATTGACTATTCTGGTGCGTCTAAATCCACCCAGCCTGATTCAGCATGTAAGGTCTTCCTTAGCAGCAGCAACTCTCTTATCAGCTGAGGCAGCGGTGACACATCCACCTAGATTTTTTCTGATTTCCCTGACTTTTTTTCTCCGTCCTCGCTACCCACAACGAACAAAGACAACAAGCAGGCTTTGACGTGCCACTTGGGAGGATGTGTTGGACAACCACCTATTCAGATGTTTTTTTGCTTTCCCACAGGAGGTTCAAAAGAGAAACGTTGTGGGAGCATAAGCTGCGGACGGCCTTTCCTTTACGTCAGCCACACAATGGTCTGTCTGTCTGTGGAAGGGCGTCCCAGCGGACACGTCGGCTGGCAAGGAAAATCTCTCTGCACCTGCTCACCCAAACAATGAATGGCATCGGGTGACTGCCGGAAGTGACACACACATTAACCTTTGCAGTACACTCTGTTTAATCACTTAGAATATTAAGTTAGTCTGTATTGTGATTAGAAATAAATCAGTAATGTTTCCTACATTACTGTTACAGTGATTTGATTTAGTTACGCCCCAGCTAATGATTGAAAACATGCAGTGCTGTGAAGCTGCTCCTAGACAAGCACAGTATGTGTTCCCTGGGATCGTATGTGTATATGGTCAGAGTGTCTGGCTCTGAGCCCTCACTGATGCCTCTCTTTTCCATGCAGTGTATTATCGCACTGAATCAGACCGGAGAGAGCGATTACAACAGAGACCATACTGCTCTTTGAATCCAACAGCCGCCACTGTGTACTGCTATTTCGCTCTCTGTGGGAAACAAAATGCAATCAAATGAAGGTGTATCAGCGCCAAGCTTGATCCACCTGCTTTCATTTTAGACAGCACGCCTTATGTACTGTAAGCTCAGTGAACGACAGCGAGATAAACTAATCAGGGTGCTGAGCTGCTTCATGTGAGGGACAAGGCCTGCCTGTGCCAGAGGACATGCTTGTCTTCTCGGAGGAAGTGAAGTGCATTTGTAATAGAATTGAGCAGCATCCAAAAATAACCCATTTGTACGTCTCCAGGGTCCCTTCTTGGTAGATAATGGATGGGGGATGGTGCGGGGAGCTCGAGATGCAATTAATAGAGTCTGCCCAACCCGGGAACATCAAACATCGATGCACTCTGCAACTTCCTGCCTTTAATCCATGACATCCCAACTGAGCAAACTCAGGCCCCATTCTAAATTAAATTACCCAAACACTCTGTGCCAGTCGATGGGGACTGAAAGGGCCTTGTGTCGGGAGAGAGGAGGTCTATCAGCTGCGGTGCTGGGCAGCCGTGCCAGCTGATAGGCAGCAGATGTTTGTCCTGCTCATACTTGCTTCCCAGCAAGAGGTTATCTGCTCTGGTTCTGGCCTTGTAAGCACTGCGTCTGTTAGTCAGCATGAGAAAAATAGCCTCCGGTTTTTTGGAGCAGATTCTTAAAATGTCATGTAATAATGGAATCAGCGTTGTTTCTTTGTGCACGTCGTAAAACAACATAGTCCTTATGTAATTTATGGAGCACCGATCAAACCAAGCAATCAGCCAATCACTCACCTTACGATTCCTGTCTTCTCCTGGTGGGCTGTCAGGTAACATCATTTTAAGATATTCTTCTTTAGATAGTCTCTGCAGTGATTTCCCATCCCGCTCTGCAGCCTGGAGCCGGCAGGCAGCCTCCTGCACGTACAGTTGCCTGTAGACAAAACAGAGGGCACAGAAGCTCATTAAAATGTACACACAGACTACATCCTGTGGCCTCAGGGCGGTTGTAGCTTGGGTTCAGTAGTAGCCCCGGCTACTTTTTGTAGAATCACACAAAAGGGTTTCATGTGGAGGATCCACCTTAGCATGCCAACATCAGATGTTTCACTGCTCCATGCTAGTCAGGTGAATGTGGGGTAACGGGGATGGAGAAAGACTAAGCGAGGGTTATTTCCAATCCCACCCTGTCCCACATCAGTGTGCCAAACCCATGATTAAAGAGACCGTGGAGGACACAGCCAAGCACTGTGAGAGGAAGAAAGGAGAGAAAAACAAGGGTTTTCCACAGAAATTACATCCAGAGACAAGTGCAAACTACAGACACTGAAGGAGTGTTCACACAACAACAGAGGAAGACATAAGAGCTGTTAGACAGGGTTGAGACAGACCCACAAGAGGTGACATGTTTTGTTAGCGGTGGTTGTCAGCAGGGTTTTGTCTGTGAACATTTAAATTACTTTGAGGGTACAGAGTGTTTTGGGGGGGGGGGGCGGAGGATGTGACTGACCTGGCTGGTGAAGTCGTGTGGCTGTGAGACCTCTGCTTTAAGTGAGCAGCCTGAGCATGACAAGCTGAGTGCTGCTGGCAGGGTGTTAAGATGTCCGCAGGGGGATTGACTAGATAGTTAGATGATGGGACAGCGTGGTTACCTAGAGACGCTATCGCTGAGATTTGCACTGCTTTAAGCTTTTGGAACCATGGCAACCAAACCCTAAATACATAGACAGATATGGCAAATGTCTATGTGCGATAGCTGGATGATATCCTGACCTATCCATGCCATCTCAGGGTTGAAAAATAATCACTTCATTTTGAAGGCTGCATCCAGGAAATTAATTCAGCTCTAAATATTGTTGGCTTTATACAAAAAAGGGACCAACCCTGGGAGACTATAATAACATTTTGTGTATAAGAGAAGTTACTGTCATGTTTTAGACATGGAGACAACAATGAGAAGCCGTTGTAGCGGTTATAGACAGGCCATTCATCCAATAACCTGCCAAGTGGCCGCCCTCTCTGAGCCTTTTTTTTTTTTACAAAGTTCCCAGATGGCTTAGTCCAGCAAGGAATGTAGCTGATGTAGTGCACGTACCCACTGCATACAGAGAAGGGCTTTTACTTCCTCTCTCTCTACCACCTACAGTGGTAAAAGCATCACAAAAAACATGAGTTTCAGAAGAAATGCCACAGCTACTGATCCACAGCTGGCTGCCCTTCACTGTCAGCATGTGCCACATGTGCAGGAGCAGCACTTGAGATGTGTCATGACAGAGGAGCAGGGTGGGTAGGGGGGGGCGGAGGACAAAGGGATTGTGGGGCAGTGTGTGCGAGGTGGAAGCAGGCTGGGTCAGATCAGGGCCACTGGGTTCACTTGAACTGTGTACCTTGAACGCTCAGACAGCATTTTGAGGAGGAAGGCTAACAAGCTCTCTGCTCCTCTGAAACAAGAAGCAAGAAGCGAGAGAGAAAGAGCCCAGGGTTAGAAGCATTGTTACACATCCTGCATTACATACAGTGTTAGAGCAAATGAGAAAAGTTTTTGGAAAGGAGGAAGAGAAACTTCATTACGTTAGAACAATATCTGTGAGTAATATTAGGCCATTTATCATGAGGCACTCTTATGTAAGATGAAATAAAACGGTAGGAATATATAAACAAACAATGGGGAGGGTAACTGAATTACTGAGCCTTTTTCATAAGTCGCCAGAAGATGACTTCAGTGCATGTGATCAATCAAGCAGCTCTAACTAGCAAATTTCACAGCCTAAATTACATTACTTGAGAGCATCAGCAGGGCAAATCTAAAATTCTCTGCTCCAAAACACAGCAACAGTTCACTCACAAACACCTTCAATACAAGGACACACACACTCACACCATCAACACCGAGTCTCACGTTCACTATCAATGGCTCTCTACAGCTAACCATTTAATCAGCACACAGATACAGGCGGTCATCAGTGCCAATATGAAGTCTGAGGAGAGTGTATATGATGTCAGTGTACATTTCTCCTCCTGTGCAGTGTTTCTTGGGGTTATGTCTTTGGAATGATGAGTGTGACAGCAGTGTGTTGCTGTGTGTGCATTGTTGCTTGGCTCCCAGCAGAGATGCTGATCTGGTAGAAGCTCAGCCTGGTAGTCCACGGGGACCTGGCTTCACAGGAGCGATCAATAACCACAAGTGACATGTGCCAAGTGTATTATGTCCGCGGCTTCATTGAGCTTATTTATTTTGTGGCTGTCGGCTTCAATCAAGGCCAGTTTATGCACCCTGGGTGGGCTGATGGGGGCTGGGCAACGGCGAGTCTGAGAGAAACAGTGCTGACAAGAGCATGATTAAAAAGTGTGTCATCTAGCTTTGCATGATCCCGAGCATTAAACTTAATGTGAACCATGTGAGGTGGAACCAAACTGTACGAAGTTTGTCATCTTTTTGTGGTATTGTGCATTTTTGCCGATGCTCTCATACACGCTCTGTCATGATTCCTCTCTCACACACACTCACCCACACTCTGAAATGTTGGGAGGTCCCTCAGTGCTGTGGGCCTCCTCATCACCCCCTTCATCATCATCATCATCAGCTGTCTTCATGCCCACTTGGAGTATGCAACCGGCCTGTGTGCGTGTCTGTCCGCAGGCCTCTGAGCTGGGCCCAGGACCGGGCCCCGGCCCTGGCTCTGGCTCTGGCTCCGGCCCTGGCCCTGAGCTGCTGGTCTGAGGGATGGTGTACACCTTGGAGGAGTCAGCGGACATACAGTACCTGGCACCACGGGCCAATGGGCTGCCAGAGTGGTGTGAGCCACTGATCAAACAGCAAAAAAATAAAAAAAAAAGGATAATGTAACTCAAAAGTGAACACAAAATGAAAAACAGGATAAATGATAATAAAAGCAGAAACAAGCATGAACAAAAAGGAAAAATGCTAGAAGCACTAGAAGGTTTGATGTTAAGAATAACCAGACTTCATGAATTTTGAAAAAATGGTTTATGAATGGCATTTCTTTGTGCTGAGATAGCATTACATCATGTGGCCCACATGTACTGTATTCAGAGTAGCTGCCCTTTAACCCACAATGGAGGGTGACTCAGCTCCAGTTTGTCATGTGCGTAATCCTGCTGAACTCTCATGAGTCATTTGTCCTTTTCATATTTAGTCCAATATGACTATAACTGACAGGCCACAATAAAGGGTCAATGCATTCAAATCAGGCATTTTCTGTGCTTCTGAGATATCTGCAGCTTTATGATTGCTCAAGCACGCTCAAACAAGGTCAAGTTACCGTATGCAACTTTCCACTTTTGGTATTTGGCTGAACAGGCCCTTGAAATTCAAGTCAAGTGATCAAAGGAAAGCGTTATTTGTAGAGACACTTTTAAAACACCTTTCATTTCTGGCTGATTTACAGACTGTATATCACATATCATCCTTGATTCGAACCTGGTTCTGTGCCATTTCTTTCATTACCATGTTTGGCTTTGGAATAACTACAGCCACATAATGTGCAGGATGGAGCTATTTGACAATGATGTGAAAAGGGGTCAGTTAGGTATCACGGCTTGCCAGTATGCACTGTTTATCTCACATCTGCTGCAGTTTTCTTCATATATCTCTTTATCTATATGAGTGGTGGACAGTTTCATGTCTTCTACCTTGTTGGATCTTAGCTTCAGATAATCTGCCCTGGTCCATAAAGATGTCAGGCTTTGTCTTGTAAAGAAAAAGAACTCAAGAGATCTCAGAGCTGGCTTTGGCTGGAGGCTCTACAGACTCCTGCTTTCATATTCATGACCATCTGGGCCACACCCTGTTTAATGTGCTCCTGCTGCTTCACTGTTTGTTCAGATGACACTCTGGTGTCAAAGACCATTATATAAAAGGTGGGAAGCGTCAAGGTGATGGCACGGACTCTTTCCTCAATTTCTGAATGATATCCTGGAGTGGACAGCTCTGACGCCCTCCCCAACAGGCCAATGATCTGAACAGATTGGGGGTAACATAATCTTTATGGCATAAACGCTTTCTATCTCACAAAGGCAGACTGTGAGTGGCTGCAGGGCCAACCCTCTCTGACACCCCTTCTCTTTCCCAGATGGGCCCCAGTCTGGTGAGGAGAACTTGGACGACAGTGTGATGAAACCCCCCGTGTTGCTCCAGTCTGACAGCGGCCCCACCCACTGCCTTCAGCACAGCTGGATGAGTCAGGCGGCAGGTCAGCAGTGAGGGCGCACGGCTGGGTGAAAAGGTCAGTTAACAGCCAGCAACCTTTCCTTAGTGTCGGTGTGTGTTTAGCAGATAATGAGCCGAATACTTTGGCGCCAGTGGTGTGTGAATATACATTCATGTGTTCATATAGAGTGGATTTTTCTCTGGGCCATTTACCAATGAAAAATAAGCGAGAATTTTCTCAGCAGGCAAAGCACTAACCCAACAAAATAAGAGTTAAAGCTGTAAAAGAACAGAGATGATACCACTGACATCAGCTGAAGTGTGTAAATAGATAATAAGGGAAGATATACTAAGTCTCCTTTGGGCGTCTGATGATTCCCTCCATTGATTTTTTCCTGTGTAAGTGCTTTGTAATACAACCATTCATAATCTCCTATAACTGTTTGATGGCGGAGAAAACATCAAAACATCAGATATCAAAGCATCATTAAGAAGAATAGAACACACACTTTGTGTGTGTACTGTACCTTGAATGGGATGAGATCTCACTCAGGTCTCCGATGCTGCCCTCCGTCACATGACTGGACAGAATGGCAGACGCGTAGCCCTGTGGTAAGTAGAGTTTCCCATGCTCCTCCTCTGAAGCCCCATCCTCATGATGCTCCGACACCCAAGGGTGTCCCGGCTCTCCCACCCTTCCTTGCAGCAACACCCTGGCCCCAGGGGCCACGCAGGGATTAGTGTCTATGCCACTGTCTGTGGACGCCCCTTTGATGTAAGTGAGGCCTAGCATCTCTGGGTCCATCAAGTCTCCAGAGCCAAAGTGCTTATCGTCGCTGTTGCTGGAGGCGTTGCTTGAGAGGGTGTTGCTACTCGAGTGGCTTGAGTTTTTATCACCCGTCTGGTACATAGAGAGAGGAAGAAGAAGAAGAAGAGAGAGCGAGCAAGAGCAAGAGGGGTGAAGGAGAAAGAAGCACAATGAATCAAACGAGGTCAAGCAGCAGCTGCAAATAGTTCTTACGGCTGTTTTAACATGCTTGGCGTACCAGGCGGGGGGAGTGGGGCTTTACCCATCAGGCTACATCACATGCTTGTGTGTCCCTGACTGAGGCGACAGCTTGTTTTTTTGAAGCCCATTATGCTGTCGACCAGCTGACAGTAATCAGTAGGAGGGAATATATACAGAATATGCTGAATGTCACATAGTTTGTGTCAACCTCTTAAATTCCAGCGCTACACTGAGAAATCCACATGATCAGGGAACCAAAATCAATATTTTCATGTTTTCCTCTGATTAGAGCACCACAGATTTTTTATTATGAAGCTGATGAAATCATCTACTTAGTGTAATCATCCTACTTATAAATTATTATATACATTTGTTGTCTAGAAATGCTAATGAAGGAGGTATGCGGTGCTGAATTTGAAAGTATAAGCTATGAATTATGAATGATTGACCTGTCATGTCTTCTTAATGTTTAACACTGCTAAATCATAGACGCAACTGAAATCATATTGCATCAGGAACAGTTGGAAAAACAAGCTCTGTGCATTAAGGACAAACAGCGCCAAGAGAACGGTTTAAATTTTTATCCACTGGCCTGAGTTAACGCAACCCTGGCTGAGCACTAAAGGAAGCAGTTAGGTGTATTTGCCAGCCTCCAGCATCAAAAGGGAGAGAGAAAAAAATAGACCATGCTGGAGAGATAAATGAGGGAGGGGAATATAGAAAAAAGTGGTGGAGGCTAAAGCACTTTAATATATTCAACCTTCTAGGAAAATGTGTCCTAGAAAAGTGTGAGACAACCAGAAACTGTGATGAGATCAGACGCCCGTTAGCATCCTGATGAGGGGAAAAGTGATAACTGCAAAGAGGGTCTGGAGGGGACGACGTGAACATCCCAACTGAACACCGCAATTGAGCTGCTGATTGCTCCAAAGCCTATAAACAAGGGCAATCTGACCTGAGCCCGATTCAAACACTGATGTGGGGTAAAACAAGTCAGACTCTGTCACACAGGTTTAGGGGAAGTAAGGAGGACACAGAAAACATCACAGGTTCAAAACAAGCCGCCTCATAAAACAGCAAACCGGTGCTCCGGTGCTATGAATACATTACAGAAGCATAGCATGTAATAGGCCAGGCTGGAAGTTCTACTGCACTCTCACAGTAGCTTTCAGATGGACTCACATGCACGCACCGCAGGGAACAGGTCATCATGTGCAGTCACGTGATGACCTGTTGTGATCATTCAGTACATACTTTTTACAAAAATACGGTGTGTTACTATCCTGTGCAATAGCGTATGCTGCCATAAACACACTCAACAATAGAAAAACAGCCTTCAGAGGATGCACTGCGCTCAGTGACCCCAGTTGTAGCTTCATAATATGAGGTCATGTAACTGAAAACAGTCAGCTGGGTGTGCTGTGAAATTTCTGAAGTTCCATTAAATGTCATGTGGGCAGCGTCTGTCTGTCTGTCTGTCTGTGAAAAGTCAGAGCGGATCAGGTATTTACCCTGGACAGCTTGTTGGGTGAGTCTTTTCCTCCTTCTCTCTGCTTCAGAGGGTTCAGGATCTTAGTAGAGGGGATGTGCCATTTGGCCTCTGTAGAGCCAAAAGGAAAGGCTGACTGTAGACAAGCAGCTGATACACACAGACAACAACACCTGCCTGTTAAAATCTCAAATCACTGTACATTACATGCACTTTGGGACTTACCTGCAGACCTAGTCCTCTCCAGAGTGGGCTCCCTTTCCCTGTGGATCTCTCCGTCTCCACCCTGGATGTCCCCGGCCCGCTCATGGAGGATAGGGGATGGGCAGCTGCAGGGAGAATTATGGGGGGAAAAATGGATTGTAAATTATTTTCTGCCTCTAAAGCGAGCTCTGTATTCTATCCAGACAATGCTTTCAACAGATTTAACAGTGATGTGCAGCAATTAGCTCGAGATCATTAAAGGTCAAATCTCTTGAGCTTATAAATGAATAAAGAAGCTGCCAGACAATGCTGACAAGAGACCTCTTTTCATTCAGCATGCCACTCCTGGTGAACTATTGCTCTCGACAAAAGGGGACATTTTTCAATGCGAGTCTTAATTAAATCTTAAAGAGCTAATAAAGGTTACAGCAGATGAACAGAGGCTAGACTGACTCGTGATCTCTGACAAAGACTCTCGCTGGAGATCAGTCGGCTGTTGTTCTGCATCAGCACCGCTCTGACGGGGCTCGGTGCTCCTCGAGACTTCAGTGCACTTTTGAGACCTCTGACAGGAAGGCAGCAGAGGGGAGCTAAGCCTCTTGTCATGGTCTGTAACCATTTACAGACAGACGCTGGTCTCTGATGGATTCTGCTTGTCTGCTAGACCCGACCTGACAGACGTTATGCCTGCCCAGTCCGCAGACTGTTTTGCAAACTATCATGTAATTAAAAACAGGAAAAAAGCAGCAACGTGGAACAGTGGGATGTGCAGTTAAAAACAGTTGATGCTGGAAATAATCCACTGCACAAATCTCGTCCTCTTGGAAATTTTCAGCCTGTTGTGATTTTATTTTTTTTAAAGTTTTCAATTGCTTTTTCCAAAATTGCAGTGTAGTTTGAAAAAGTGTTTTTCCACTCGTCACAGCAGGAGACGCTGAAGGACAAGACAGTAGTCTTGATAATTTCGTCCTATTATACTTAACTGCTGATCCTTTTTACAGAGGGAGAGAGAGACATGCTCAGAGTTATGATAGACAGGAAAATACCACACCTTGGACTTGAAATAGCGATCAACTTCAATTTACCCATTTAAGTCTAATGCAGGCTTTATGTTCTTCTGAATTAAATCATGAAACCAAAGCCTTGGCATGACAGGGTGGAAACTATAATGGAAGACATCTCATACATGAAACTCATCATCTTCCATCTTCCTTCTTTTACGTACGCTCTGGATGTGGTATTAGACCATGGCAGGCGTAATTTCATTGTTTTGTTAGATCACTTCTTCTTCTAAAAATATATATATATATATATATATATATATAAATGTGTGCAGACTGACCAAAAGTGCCCTGATGATTCGGTCATTTCATGTGGAAAAATTGCTGCCATTTTGCAAAATTGCAAGTTCTCAGAAATAGTGCTGCGCCTGATTGTAGCTGCATTCATTACTGAAAAACCCTGAAGGCACTACTTAGTGGTCTTTTTTTTTTTTTAAAGTAACCCTTGCTAGGGTCCTGTACCCGTCATAGCTAGGCTGCTGAGACCAGGTGCTGCTGCCACAGGGTCCTGGATCACTGGAGGAGGACTGGTTACTGGGTGAGCTGCGGTAGTGTTGGTCTCCCTTGTTGCACGAGGTGACCTGGGGGTTCTCCATATCCTGCATTGTCCTGCAGAAACAAGAAGGCAAAGGATGCACAGAAGGGTCAACACACATGCAACTTACTGCTTAGAAGCAAATTTTTGAGAATATTTTCAATTCAAATGAAAGAAACCCCACTCTTTATAAAGATTATACATCAAAGGTTCTAATGATTTCAGCACAAATATACTGGTAGCTTTTCTGAAATTAGAAAATCTTCTCTCCCCTCACATCAATGACATTATTATTGCATGTCACGCAGAGAATTTCCCCTGAATGAGAGCACCACCGTGGATAATCTCTGAGAAAATGTAAGAACTGTCAGTGCGGGAAAAGGTGTCTTGTTCTCCCAAGATAAACAGAAAAAAGAGATTAGTTATGGTAATAAGTCTGAGTGAGTATTCCAGATGGTGAAGCCCCATGCGGATGTTGAGTAAATGCAGAAGACGCTTATGTGAGAGGCAGCCTGAGACGTCTGCTTCTGTACTAACCATCATCCGAGCTCATCTTATCCGAAGAACCTCTCACTGCCCTGACCTGACTTAATATCTTGAGACAAGAAGTTTTCTTTGCTTACTTTCGCCTGGCCAGAAAAAACTTGCAGACGATGGTCTGGGGTGAAAAATAAACACTGGATGCGAGATATGTCCGCTGCCTAGAGGCTTTCTACCAAAGTAGGTTAGATGACTGGGTGGAAATAAGAATGCAATAACAACCTAAGCTTTCACATTAGGTCCAGTAGGACATTCTATCCTTTTTATCTGCTTCTTATATATTTGTTTATGTAATAGCTTTGGGACTGGGTCTCTATTACCTTGATTTCCCCACGGACAAATCAAGATTCAAAGATTGGTAACATGCAGATAAATGTAATAAAAAATAATCTAGATACTTTACAACTGAAAAAAAAAATGGTGACAGATTCCTTGCATCAGCACTTTCTGCTTCGTCATCAGGTTTCCTTTGTCTGGACCTCCATGGGAAACTAAACTGTCAGTAACTCAATCGTGGCACACGTCATCAAATGCACCGGCCTGACCGCTCCGCTTCCTCTCCGGCTGAGGATGCAGCTTTAACTGTCAAACAGCAGCAGCTGCTTTTCGTTCTCATTCTCGTTTTTCCATTGACACAATAAAAATTCTGAAGGGGGGTATTGAATGTGATGTTTCTGTCTGTGCTGCTATAGCATTGGAAGGTGGGCATTTGGAGAGATTAGGGGTGTCTGCCTCGTTTGGCTGCATAGTGGGCATCATGTTTTATGGTCCTTAGCCTGGATTCAGCGGGATGTGTGGATGAAATGCTTCATCTGAGCTGCGCCCACAGAACTCAAGTATTTTTGTGAGACCACCTGTCAGTTCCAATGATATTTGTTTTAATTTCAAATGATGTTTTTTTTTTTATTTAAAAAATTTGAAATTAGTCACCGTACTAAAACAAATGACCAAATAATTTATGCTGATGTATTCTGTGAGAGTTTGTGACTGTATAACACTCCCCTCCTGTCACCCTCTCTCCTTCCATCCTTCCTCCCCCCACTCCTTGACTCCCACTCTCTCCGGGGTGCTACACATCGTGGTCCAGAGAGGAGCACTCTCTTTGTTTCTGCAGTAATTGGGTGAGATGAGCGGAGCCGTGTCAGTGTCCCTATCACCTCCTCCTCGGCAGGGTGCAGGAAGAGGGAGGCAGAGAGAGGAAGAAAAGAAGTGAGGGAGAATGGAGTGCTCCCACCGCCAGAGACTCTGATTAGGCAGAGAAGGCGCCCATTATCCCAGTATAGACAGAACAGGCAACACCAGGGGGGGGTCGGTGTGACACACTGGAAAGGTTATCATGACTGTAAGGGTTTCATTAGAATGAACAAATCACTGCTTTACATGGCTCAATGGAGACGTCCAAAAGAGACACAGCCTAGGACAGAAACACAGTCTGAGTGTGGCCTTATCATCTAAAAGGAGATGAAAGCAAAGCTGTGAATTCATTTTACTAAAATGCTCCATTTATATGTATGCAAATAAGTCAACACAATACCGGCCCCTCAAAGTGTTACTGTGGCTCTTTTCTAAATGAGAAACGCTGAGAGTTCAAAGATTTCATCTCAAAGGACGGGCTCTTTTGAGCACTGTGATGTTTGATCGCTGAAGTTTTGTTTAGCCTAGCTATCTGAAGACCCCAAGCAGGAACACTGGCTCCCAAAATATCCCCCTTAAAGCATCATTTTGTTCACTTATTTGTTTCATTTATAGTGTCCTTTTTATGGTACTGTACAACTGTAATCTGATTACTCTAAATGAAGCGATACATGTAATAATAGTGTGTTTTCATGATGTTCACCTGGACCCATCTGGCAGCTTCCTATCGAAGGAGGTGCTTCGTGGGATCGCCGCCTGGTGTTGCTGGAGGATCTGCTGGCACTGCAGGCGGTCAGGGCCCTGAGTGGGCGAGCCTCGGGACAGAGCTGCTCCGGCGGTTGCGGGCACCCGATGCCAGGTGGTGTTTCTCCTGAAGGGCGTCTTGTACTCGCATGGTTGGCCCTCGCTGTCGACCTTGTACTCCACCATTGGTATACGGTAGAGTTCAGAGCAGCCCCTGGGGGGAGGATCGGGAGGAAAGTGAAGGTTAAATGTAAGCAGTCGATTACGGGGTTACAGCGGCATCATGCTTTTTATGAGGGGAACTCATTCTCATGTATAATAACATGTATGTTCACACCTTTGACATCCATATAATTTTCAGTATATACAATACTGAAAATACGAAAATACGAAAATACGTTTTATTACATTTTTAAGCCATTAAATTGACAACTTAATGATGATTTTGTGTTCTAACTGTACAAATGGGTGCTGTCCACGATGTTTTCTGTAAAAATTAGGGAGGTGCAGCTTTCTGTTACCATGACTACACCAAAATACACACACACATACACTGTCAGAGATATTAAGCTTGAAGCAGACATCTAGGTATAATACGTCTGCCTGCAGGCACACATATGCCTGCACAATGGCAACAGTAAACACACAAATATCGACAAACAAGTCCGCATGTGCACACACAGAGGGCTTCCATACACATCAGAAATTCTTGTGGACAAAAGTGGAAACACTTTGCCTATTCTAATAGAGCTGAAAATCTTAACTTGCCACTCCACCAGATATGGCGGCTCGCTCCACGCAGGAGGCTTTTTGCCTCTCCATCTCCCTCCCATTACTGCTAACAACACTGAAGATCTCTGGGATGGACAAGGCCTGTGATGCCATTTCATGCAACATTAATCTTTGGGGCTGGGCAGAGGATTGGTGTGTATGTTTGGAAAGAAGCAGGGTTTACCGGGTGGTGGGTCAGGGTTAAACAGTCTGGGCTCTCAGCTCGCTCTCCCAAAGCATCTCAAGCATGACTCTAATGATTACACCGCCCTCCCCCTTCCAAAGTCCATTTTCCAGGATCCACTGGAGGCTGCTGGAAATCTCTGTATACTCTGCTGTGGTCATACATGTACACACACTGAGGCTTGAGGAGGGTGCACAGACTGATTGCAAAGGCTGCGGTGAAGGGGGCGAGTAATCCCTCTCAGAGAAACCCTTTCATCAAACTGGGCCATGGGCGACTGGGCTGTTTACAGCTGGTCTCCCACTGGAGCTGTGGGTGTTATAAGATGTAACTAGAAGATCATCCTTTGCTTCCTCCTCCCTCCTGTCTCTCACATCTGGTCACTGTCACCACTAAGCTGGCTTCATCCATGATGGAGGACAACATCCTCCACAGTCCTATAGTTTACATTATTTATTTAGTGTACTGCATGCATCACTTGGTTTAAATATGGAACAGTGGGACATCATCAGAGGATCAGAGCGGTACATAAGTGAAAAAGGCGTTTATCTCATTGGATAAGGCTGTTATATGTGCACAGGAGCTTAGAGACCGGTGATTCAACAGAATCATTATCCCATTACTTTTATTGTCAAAGCCGAGGTCCTTCAATCACTTTTGTTTTTGTCCGGGATGCTAACAAGAGTGTTAAATCCTCCAGACTGCTGGTCAATTGTTTTTTAACAGGGTTGCTAATCCACTCATTACCTTGATTAACTGTGGGTGTGTGGTCATGCTAGGTTGCCACACGTCATTACTCTCTGAAAGGGCTAAACCTTGCTAACAGCTTGTCAACAGCAAAGGTCTCGGCTGTTGTCTCTTGCTGTGCTTTTTGCAACAGAACAACCAAGAACTGACAAGGTGAATTTCCCTTCCTCATACGCTCCCTCAGCATCACTACAAGCATAGCAAGGAAGTGGCAGTGGAATGTAAGGGGGGCTCTCAGAGACTCTCGGTGTATAAATCATGAGAGGAACAGCAGGAAACGGGTGTTTGGTCAACAGTTAAACTTGAGCTGCAGGCTAATGGAGGACGAGAAGCTGTTAGACATATCCAGTCAGACAGAAGGAGAGGAGGGAAGTAAGAGACTGGTGAGGAATAATACTGTCTGCTTCCGCTTGATTCCACCAAGAACTGCTGCTCCGGCACTCTTCCACTTAAAATGTGTGGCCATAAATTATACCCACAATGGGCTACAGTACACAACAGGTTAAATTGACAACACAATTGGCAACTGATTACTAAAATAACATCGCTGGATGTTCAAGATGCAGCTTAGCTAGAGGTGAACAATCAGATCCGCCAGCCATTGGCTCTCAACGAATTACAATAGATCAACAGGACCTTAGACCTCAGTCAGAGAGCTGTCAGTACAATGACAGGGCCCGCCAGTGAGGGACATGCTAATCCATTCCCACAGTCAGAGTCTGTGTCACAGCAAAGAGTCACAGAGGTTACGACCCCAACCAGCCCTTTGCAGAGCATTGTCAAAGGGTTCATTAAATAAGGTAATAATAAGTAAAGTGAATAGAACTGCAAAAAAAAAACTTTTCAGTGATGTCTTTGCAAACTGATCCAAAAGGAGGAGAAAAAAGAGCTCCTGTGAAGAATGTGAAGGGATTATGCAGAGCGATTCGTGATGCAGCCTCTCTGAGTTTTTTGGTTTAGTGGAGCTCCCTTTTTGCAGGGTGTTGGCATGGGAAGTGAGAAATCCGGCTTTACTTCAGTCCAGATGTAAATCCACATTGACAAATCTGATGACACTTCAAAGAAAAGGTCACAAGTGGCCATCTGAATGTCATAGGCAATACTCATTATCAGCAGGGCCCAGGTTCAGGTCGTGCCCACTTAGAATGCAGGTTGTGCCCCCTATTTCAAACATACTGTAAGAAAAAACATGTTAAAGTACATGCAGGCAGAATATAAATCCTGCTTTTCAGCTGCTGTCACTGTTTGTATGTCTTGTAATAATCATCCATTTTGCTCCATATTGTACTGATCCTTGTGTTTATTCTTACATCTCTGATGACCACATACCAAAACATGCAATCGCTGCCATGTTCTGTACATCACATTCCTGTTTCAAAGAGCTAATCTTTTTCATCTTTCTCTCATTAGTTTGATCCAAGGCTAACATGCTGAACTTGTTTAAAGCTTTTCCGAGTGATGATGGAAAAGCCTCTGGTATTGCACTGAGCTAAAACCACATCCTGCCCCCAGTGTAAATAAATACAGTACTAGCTAAGGCTAATATTAGAGCCATATCTCCTGGCTTCAGACTGAGCAGGGTTAAAAGTGTTTAGGGCAGAAACAGCTTCAGGAGGTTTGCCCACAGGTCTGTGTGACACAGTGGTCTCAATGTCCCGCTGATGGAATCACAAAATTAGGAAGTCTAAATAATATTCTGACATTTTAAAAACAGTGGAGTGGAGGCCCGCTCCTTCCAGCCCCTGCATGTTGCTTATAAAAACATTTTTTCTTGTCATGATAGCAGCGTGGAGCCAGGGTACATTGTCTGGAGGTCATGGGACTCCTGTCCATTGTTGCACAGCTCAAACCCCATCTCCCTAGTCACAGGGGGTGGGGGGGGAGTCACTGAGGCCGTCGGGCCCCTGCTGAATTCCTTTCCTTTGAGATAATAGTAAAAAGAAACTGGAGCACTTATTGTTGACTGCAACACTTTAGCAACTCAAAGACGCAGCAGCGAAAAGAGTTGAGGGCCCTCGAGATTCTTCACCTGACCTTTCGCCTCTTGGGAGAAATTTCACAGGACTTTGAATTCTCATGAGAAACTGTGTTTAAAGTGAGACGTGAAAATCTTCCAGAAAAGCCCAACAGCACCGACCAGTATGGTGTTTTTACTATAATATATCCACTAATCTGTCACATGCATCTGTTAGTGAACGCAATAAATATAGGTCAAGCTCCATAATGCATTATAGCACTCACAGCGGCGATGCAAGCATAGCATTATAGCCACACTCTTGGCCACGAGTGTGTATGTATTGATGTAAACTGATTTCTGACTGACAGTACAGAGCATCTTAGCGGTTAAAGCAGAGTTTTTCCACTGGCACAGACACCATGTTTAAAACCAGATCCTCTGTCCTGTAACCACAGCTCCGGGGAGCCGGACGAGCGCTCGTCAACACAGAAACAGAATTGGAAGATGTTTGTTTTGTCTGCTTTCTGCTCCTCTGAACTGCGATTAGGATTGTATCATCATGTATCATTGCCGATCATGGTAAGAGGATTAGACGTCGGTTCTGCCAGAGAGGCTGCTGTGTGGGACTCACAGACGGGGTATGTTAGCCCACCATCTGGGGAAGCAAATGTGTTACTCCTCTGCTGCCAGACCAAAACGTACAGTCGAATCAGAGTTGAGCACGAGCGACTACACACCGCCTCTGACAGTATGTCACAAACATACATGAAGCTGTTTTTATTCATCCAGAATGTGAGCAGGACATACATTAGACACCATCTTCAAACAGGAAATGTGGTTATGTTTAGGTGTTCTGTCTGCACACAGTACAGACATTCTGCCGCGGTTATCTGTCACAACGTGGATGCAGCGTTTGTTCGTACACAAATCTGTCAGCCTGAAGCAGAAGCAAAACAAAGATGTCAAATACGCCAGTGTGAAAGATTGACGGATACGATTTCACAGGACTGTCTGTCTGTCACAGACAAAACAAGCAGATGTGCTTTCAGAGCGAGCTTTTTACGCAGACCTTCATCTTCATTTTCACAAAAGATGATTTGAAAAATGCTTCTCTCTTTGTATTACAAGAGCGATGGACTCCCCTAAAAAACAGCTAACACTCCCATCCTAATTGCTGAATAGAGCAATGGGCAGGGTTAAAAAAAAAACTATCTACAAGTGTGAGCTGTCAAACAATGGCGGTGTGAGCTGAGCCATTAATCAAGAGGCTTCTCTCATTATCATTAGTGAGAAATGCTGACCGTCCATGTCTGTGACTCTACAGCCCTGCTGGAGCTTTGTCTCACAACAAAGAGAGGCTCCTCTCCAGAGAAATCAGCGGAGAACAACATCAACCATGCTGCTACACCAAACAGTATGTAAGCATTTCTTTATGCTAATCATCCCAAACATGAGAGCAAATGTCAAGCTAATTTACCCCAGCTGCACGGAAGAATGAGAAAAAGAAACGCTTCTTTTATGACTTCATACATTTCTGAGGAGCACCTGCACTAACAACAACAACATAACAAGGAATCTGCTGATGTGTTGGAAGCATCTTTTGCCCTCAGAGCACGTTCGGGGTTAAAAATAAGAAAAACAAACGTTACCTCCGGGGCGTGCCGTCTTCATGGGGCTGGATGATCACCACTTTCACAGTGACAGACGTGCGCAGCAGATCAATCATCTGCTCGTGAGTCAGTGTAGCGACAGCCACCTTGCAGATCTCCACCAGTCGGCTGCCTTGCCTCAGCCCTGCCTTCCAGGCGAAGCCGAAGGGCTCCACGTCGGCCACGATGCCCTCGAAGTTGACGTGAAAGCCAAGCTGGCCGAGGCTGTTCCGGCGCAGAGTCATTTCTGAAGTCTCACAGCCTCTGGTGGTGATCTGGAAACAAAAAGGATTTGTTCTTTAACTTTGGAAGAATAATCGAGTCCTGATTACGCAGATCAGCAGAGATAAACACACAAGAAGACTTTTTAGAAAAACACTGAGAAGAGAGAGACAGATGATTGTTCAGAGGAACACTGGAAGCTTCCCTAAGCTAACAAAGCATATATGTTGAATCAGAGGCAGAGAATAAATCCTGTTTTCAGGCAGAAATCCCTGTAAATGTTTGTCTTGCTAATTCAAAGAACCTTTCTAAACTGAAGTTAATAAGAGGGCACATCTGAGAGCTAACCCATTCAGCAAAAGAGCTGCGACAAAGCCTACAAACTACACACAGACACACACCTGTCTCTGTGGACAGTAGCGCCGTGCATGCTGCATTCAGAATGAGGATCTAATTAGCCCCTGAGACATGGAGCCGAGTATATCAGCCAGAATTGTTGTCTAGGAAGAACTTCGGAGCACAACATTTATACACAAACACATAATCTGCATCAGCTGGCAGTTAATGAACACATCATGTTCAGCTCCATCTTGAAAAAATCTTTCACTTTTTTTCCCCCCCAGTTTCAGTGACTGCAGCCAGAGCCCTGTCACGTCCCTCTTGGGCAGTCTCTGCCTGTTTAATGGTGTGATTGGAAGAAACTTAAAGTTGGTTCTTGTCCAGTCGTGTGCTTGCATGCAAATTAGGTTGCTCACTTAGCTCAGAGTAGAGTTGGCATAATCTTTTTGCTTTAATGCTGTTCAGGTTCAAATTAGGTTCAGACTTTAGCAGCAGTGTTGCAGTAAAACATGAAACATCAAAGTAAGTAGAAAGAAATGCAACCCGTCAGTTAGAAATGCAACCTATCATTGTGCATCATGAGGCTGCTCCGTCCCTCGGTTCCCCCCTTTAAGTTACAACAAGTAAAAAGAAACGCACGCTGCATCCAACCAGCTTTAATCACCCATCACATTAGTCTTGGTTCAGTTGTGGGTGACTGCCTCCATTTGCTTCAGAGTGGCAGCTGGCTTCAGGGACACATTAACACAGAGTATGGATTGTCAACACTCCACATCAGATTCTGACACTAGCAGAAATCCTACACTGCTATGTAAGGCAACCCAAGACAAGCACGATGCAGCGCCGTGTCCTCTGCAGACATTCAAACTTTCTTTTTAAAACTTGTGGAAGGACTCATCCAGTTTTTAGGTAAATCATACCCACTGCCTCCCTCAACAATCATCTGCTTACACGGACTGAAGAATCATCCTGAATATTTCATCAAGGGCAAAGGAAATTGGAAAAGTGGCATCCAAATGCTCTCTGGGGTGAAGCCTGGAGATGAATGGCCTGTGTCTGAGGAAGACACTGTCCTGGCTGGTGAAGACCGTGAATCAAACTACGTCAGAAATCCATTAGATCTAAATAATAGCTTTCTAAATGCTTTCATTAGGGCCCCTTACTCAGTCCAACAACATAATTAATGTGCTCAGGTTCCCCGTCCAAATGGCCCAGATCCATAATGGCAAAAACTAACAGGACACTCATTATCTCACAGGAGGGATTTTGTGGCCTGTAAAGTTATTTTGATAAGAACAGTGACATGAAGCCTGGCAGTGTGTGTGTGTGTGTGTGTGTGTGTCCTGCTGACAGGAGTGTTTTCATGCAGCACCACATAATGAGCTTTAATAGGCGGTGACATAAAAGTACAACACTGCCCTAAAGAAACAAATATCATCAGGCTGGAATCTGATGTCACGCGGCGTTGCTGGCGCTGATCGTCAGTGAGAGGTCTGACAAGAGTTCTGACACCGTCTGTGGAAGCTTGTTTCACAGAGATGACAAAGCCCTGTCAATCCACTGGACTTCAAAAACAGGGGCACAGATTGGTAAATGTAGGGTTTCCTTTGGGTTTCTGATACAGTGATAACGCACAATTCTGAACAACAGGGCAAGAAAACCTCAAAAAAATGGCGTTGATTAATACTGATTAACAGATTCACTGATTGACAGAAGCCACGTGTGGTGCTTTTATCTGTTATATTTAACAGTAGGTTGAACAAAACAAGCAATTTCACAATCAGGAGAATTTTAAACTATAAAATAATGATAAACGTATTAATTTAACATTCACATCAGGAACCAAACCATAAAGTTTTTGTTCACTGACATGAATAATGACTTGAAATGGTTGCTCATTCATTTCTGTCAATTAGCTAATCAATTAATGGCCTAATTGTTTTAGTTCTCCTGTATAATTCAATCAAGATGTAGCTGAAATAATCAGACATACTGTTTGAATTCTAAGGCAATAATCTTCATCATAGTTTTTGCTGCTTATGTCACTCAGATCTTAGCCTGATGTAAACAGTGCCATAAAGGAAGGAGGTTGTTCAGGAATCACAACAAACACCATATAATGCCATAAAAGGCCTTCAAGCCAAGAAGAAGTTGTCCCATAAAAGTGGACCATGTGGCCACCCAGCTCAGCAGCAGCAGCAGCAGTCTGGAGAAAGCAGCACGTTATCATAAAGCTTTTAGCTGTGCCCTCCCACCGGGCTCCTCTGTGTGTTACAGTGGGCAATCTGTTCACTCTGCCTCACATTACATCACAGATCCGGCAGCCTGTAAATCCTCCCAATGAAACATGATTCGACTCAACCTCAGGGGCATTTAAGAAAACACAGACACCTTTGGGACACAGTCTGCACGGTCAGCTCAAACCCAAATGTGTCTGCTGCTGCTGCAGCTCCAGACAGACGCCCACTTTTTAATACTCGTTCTGAGCTTCTCCTGTGAAATATTCCTCACAAATCCTGTGGATAAGTGGACGGAGAATGTGAGGGGAGATTAGCATAGAGAATGAGAAAGTGATGTCCTTTGGCTAATCACAAATGCTAATATATCCTGCTCTGTCCTATTTTATGATGAGAGGCGCAGACAATGAATGACACCTGTGTCCTTTAAAGATGAATTATGGTAAATACTTTCCCAGTTTCTCACATTTTTCTAAAGTGGTTTTGGATCTGCTGAAATCTCAATATACTTTTCTAAGCTCTCCTGAGCACGCTGCAAAAGGTGATGATTAAAATGATCTCTGCCAGCTGTAATCCGCAGAAGAATCAGATTCTTGTTCAGGTTTTTCAGCAAGAAAGTGGGTTGTTATTCCCATGCTGTTGGCTGAAACGCTGATTTGCTGGCTGGAGTTTATTGGAAATTTCAAAGCTGTTGATGAGGCTGCCAAAAAGGCACAAATAGGAACAGCTCAGGTTTGGATTGTGAGATTCTAAACTCAATGAGGAAACAAAAAGCTTCCTGATTAGAGGTTCAGTAAACAAATCATGGAAACCAGAAAAGGACAGGACAGGCCCATGCAGCAGGATGAAAGGCGGAGGAGCCAGACGTGACAGTTGTTTTTGGAGACAGCTCGACCCACCTGGCCCCACAAATCACACAACGGAGCTGTGCAGATGGCAGAAAAAAAATGGGGATGAGAGGACTTGGGCTAAGTGGGAAGCTCTCAACAGAGGCCAAGTGTCCTCTATTCTTAGTCTGTCAGACCCAAAAAAATGTGCCTGTGTTTCCACTCCTCCCCCTCAAAACTGGGTTGGTGTCCTGCTTTAAACGGCCTCCTCTCATACCTGCAGCCAGACACCCTCTCCAAATCAAGAAGGATTCCGAAATCGCTAATCCGTCAATCCATTAAATGAACTGCCTGTCACAGGGATGGCTTCGGCTTTAGAGGTTTTTTTTTTAATGTTGATGAAAATGATGTGATATTTTCTAATGGCTCATCCTGATCAGGACAACATCTGCAGCAATGTGACCTAAACTGCTGACAGAACACCTCTGTTTACTCTGTGCAATGAGCCAAAGCAAGCTATCAACAGGAGGCAAATAATCCTGTCTGGCCTGCGAGGAGTTTGCTTTACAGTTTAACAATCAACTGATGCTTCTGTCTATATATACAAACCAAAATATACAAGAGAGCCCAGAAAGAAGGGGAGAAAGTCAAGAAAACATGTGAAGTTCAAGTTCATTCAGGGAGCCATATTTACTCTGTGCTTACACACAAAAAAAGCAGCGGAAGCTCAAGACACATGACAGGATGGATATAGGTCAACCGAGCAGCAGCTCTGCTGACATAATGATGAAAATAAAATAACAAGGCTTGTGGTAAGTAGTAAGGCTACAATGGCAAGAGCAATATTTGCAGAATGTATTGTCTCACCACAGACAGACCACAACTATCCCAAAGTACAAAGCTCCACCGCACCGGCAGCCATTTTCCTTCAGATGTCATGCAGCGTGTGTGTGTGAAGCCGTTTTGTGAGCCGCTCTGATGACAGACTGCTTCTCTGCATTTTTCACGTTAGTAGTTACTCTGAACTCGTTTGCATTTTTTATTTATTGAGAGTCTGTCCGCCCTTCGTGTTGCATGGGAGGGGATAGATCACTGGGAAGTGAAAATGTGTGCAAACTTTTCCCTGAGGTTACTGCCATCAGGATAAACAGAAGCTGCGTCTGACACCAGAGTCCAGCAATAGCACCTTTTTTAATGAGTTCACACACTGCCGTAAGACAAAGAGGTCCACATTTAAATCCTTAAACTGAGGTGACAACATGAAGCCAAACACTGCAAGGCAAAGGAAACGTTGACATTCACTAAACAAAGCAACAGGTGAAGATGAAAGCAGCATGCTGGGAGATGAAGTCCAGATGATATTTAATAAATAACACATGCAGCAGTTGCTCCACTCTCTCTGTTTTCCTTTTGCACTGTGATTATTACCGTCTCAACCTGGGCTGCACCTTGTCTGCAGTTTGACACCATTAGTAGAAGGCTTAATTGTTTTTACTCTAATGTGCTCATTATATACAAAAAAAATTAACGACATCAAACTAAGATGAAACCTTCAATTAGCCACTGATGGTGCAAACACAGTGAATTACTCCCACTGTGAGGGGGAGGCAGTGTTTTAAAATGGATTCATCCAACATCTTTTGTTCTCTGAAACTCTTTGTGTGTTGTGATTTGAAACTGACACTGAAAACGAGGGCATAAAGGATGCTAGAAAGGATCAGCTAGATTCCTTTTGTCTAATCCAGATGACATTAAGACCTCTGACATGACAGAGATTATTACAGTTGAGACTTTAAGGGTCTTACCTCAAGTCTTTGCACCATCTCCCTGATGTCTTCTCCACAGTTGTCGTGGGCAGACAGCATGATACACTCCCCGCGCTCATAGAAGATCTTAATGCTCATAATCCCTGAGGTCCATCCAATGACGTCGCGGCACGAGCAGTTGAACACCACATTCTTTGATTCCTCCTCAATGAGCACGATGAACTCATTGGATATGCCCAGCAAGCAGTCCACGTCCATCGACTGGCCAAAGTCCCGGGCTCGGACACTCCAGGTGATGGCCCCCACGCTGAACAGATGTGCATCCTTCCTGGGTTTCACCTTTTCCTTCTTCTTGGCTCCCAGTGTGATGAAGCTGAATTTGACAGCTGAGTCAATACTGGCCGTGCTCACAAAGTTCTCGGCTAGATCCTTCAGGTACTCCTGCCGCGTACGAGTCGCCATGGCTCGGAACTTCTCCGACTTGTGCGCGGCGTTCTCTCCGTTGATGACCTTGGCGAGTAGGAAGTCCCTGAAAACTGCTGACTTTGGGAAAGTTACAGACTTGGGTATAGGTGGGCCGAAGGGAGGCACATCTTTAGACCTGGACACAGCCACGCTGAAAAAAAAACATGAACGGAATCAATAAATCAAAAGTGATGAAGGATTAGAGGAAGTATTGAACCGTATTCATAAAGAGCAGCCATTTAAGGGAGAGTTTAAATTACATGGCTTCCAGAGAAATTATTTCTGGTGAGACTGAGAGGAGCTCACGCTAATTTCGCTCTCTTCAAGAAATGCTATGTTATTAGCAAGAGTCAGCTTGACTTCAGAAACACTCGAATCCTAAGTCGTAATTTGAAGGTGTCTCTGAAGATAATGACTGTATCATCACGGCACAGATCAAAAGAGTCTTCTGATTTCCGCACGTTACTATAAAGTCATGACAGAAACCACAGAAAGCACTCGGCAAGCTATTATTATTATTCTTTCAAATTAAAATGCTCTTAAGAGTTCATGTAGAGCCATTTGGCATTAAAGACATTTATGCAAAGCACATCAAAAGCTCAACACATTCACCAAAAATCACTGGCAGCACATTCGTTTGTGTCTTATCCCGCAGATTGCCCTCTTCTCCTTTGCACGCTTTCCCCTCTCCAGCCGGAGTAAAACAGAAAGCCTTGCAGGCGGGATGCATGCTTGTTTCGTTTACCTGTAGCAGACGTTATCAGTGCAGGGGTTGTGGACTTTGACGATGACAAACACATGTTGGAAATGGGAGCGGATGTTTTTTGGAGTGAAAGGAAGGGCCCCGGGCTCCTGGAACACTATGGTGACGATGTCGTTGCCGATGTGCCTTTTCCTTAATAACTATTACAACACAAAAAGAGAGAAAAACAACGCATGAATAATGATTTTGTTCAAGAGAAATACATTCAAAATACAATTAAGATTAAGATAAGACCATGCATGTTTTTCTGACCAAAGACCTTTGCAGATAAGAGTGAGAGAGAGAGCGGCCGAATCAGCAGCTTTTCATCAATACCCGTCTCAACTTAGCAAACATTTGCACATGATAAGCTACCGGTTAATACCAGACCATGCAAGATGAGGTGCACCTGCTAAAAAAAAATCATTGTTTCTGTTTATTACATTGTTATCTGCAATTTAAAATCTAGTCAATTGGGTTATAACAGGACAAGGTGACTATATGAAGTCTCTGGCAGAATCATTATTTCATCATTTCGTCAAAAAAAAGCACAGAAGAGATGATCCTAACCTAATTTGGGATTTTAGGGTAAAGGAGACATTTTTGGCCAAACTCAATTTATAGCACATGTATCAGTGGATTGTGCAGGTAGTTAACCTCATTCTGTTTGGTATGAGGTTGTCAGTGAGGGTCAGCGAGAGCCCGAAACAAGCCGGATTAGAGGGTACAGAGGTGAATTGGAAAGGATGAATGGATGAGTGGGGCAAGCTCTGTGGGTCTGCTGGAAGATTACCAGCGGGGATTAAATTAAACTATCCCACTTCATGAAATACAATTGGGAGGCAGAGAAAAAGAAAAGAAAGGAGAAAGAACCCCCCCCCCCCTCTCAAAAACTGCCAATCACCCACCCTCCACACACACACACACACATATTCCACACCATCACTTAGCTCCTGCTCAGGTATATAGGTATATTCGCTGTTAAAGTCTCTGCAGTTTTTTTTTATTATGGCTTAAAAAGTCCTTCAGTACAAACAGTGCAGAGATAATATGGTGAATCTCTGTAATCTGGGCTTTATCGGGCCATCGCTCACCAGTCAACCGCTATCCACTTAATTCCACTTGTTAGCGCAGACAGACACACAGGCCCATCTAATACCACGCCAGGTCCAGCCCCTGGGGATGCATTGATTAAAATCCTACTATGTGGTACCGTCACCATGGCAATGCTCATGCTTTCAACTGATAGGTCATTACCGTGGCGAAATGAGTCTCCGGGGAAGATTGGCAAGAGTCTAGATTGTAGATATCCTAAAAGGAAGCCGGCTCAGGGACTTATTACACCCATTAGACACTGGCTCGCCACACAGAAAGGGCAAACATGGTGGTCTGCTGCAGGGGGACCGAGTGTGAAGCGTTCAGCTTACTGACCTGCTGGCGGTTGTTGGGTGTGTAGGGCAACATGGTGGACACGTGAAACATCAGCTCATAGTCCTTATACGTGGTGTAAAGAGAATGTGTGCCGGTGGAGTCAGCTGTAAAAAAAAAAGGGAGAGGGCGGTCAAGGTCTCAGGTGTTAGATAATCTGATGATGTAATCAAACAAAAATGAAGATTAAAAGGTGTATTTGCTCCGAACACATTACAGCACTCCCAAAGGAAATACAAAACACTAACTGAACATCTGCACTCAGCTGGATTAGCAGTGCGTGGGCTTGTAGTTTGTGTTTAGTTTGGGGTGTGTGTGTGTGTTTAATCTTACTCTTGTTATCCAGCTGAGCTCTGTACTTGGTGAAGCCTTTGAGGCGCACCCTCTGGCCAAGCAGATCCAAGAACTCTTCTAGTGCTGGTCCAGCACTCTCGTTGTTGTACATCTCTTCCTCCGTGCTCTGGCCCGCCTTGCAGTAAAGCACTCCCACCTTATGCTGGAAGCTCAGCTGGAATTAGAACACACACACACACACACACACACACACACGGTGAGTATCATTTCCTGTCGCTGATCATCGCATCTCACAGCACACTCTCATACATACTGTACATTATGCACTCAAAGCATGCAAGTGTCCACTTTCCATCATGTCACAGCTAATGTGAAGGCCTTCATAACCCTTCTAGGAGAGAGAAGAAGAAATCCCCCTTTTGTGAAGCCAGGTTGTGAACTCTCCGGAGCTCCGAGCAGAGCATAAATCAAGCCGTGCTATTAGCTGCTACTTAAGAGCAGCTGTGGAGCAACAAGGGAGTGAATTACAGACATACAGCAGAATGGCTTTGGTTTACGGTAAAACACTGCAGCAGCCAGTAATAGCTTTCTAATCCTCTGTAAAAGAGCTCCTCCTCCTCTGGCAATATTGTTGTTTGGTGAGTTGTTTCTGAACTTGCAACTTGTTCCTCAATACAGACGTATGAAAGAGGAATATTCAAAGAAACAGAAATCTCACAGGTTTTCGCTGCAGGCATTAACGATATACAGAAATGACAGGTTTGATATGAATTTGTCTCCTGAAGAGACAGGAAGGATTAAAAACACCCGGAGAGGTCCTTCTGCACGGTGAGCCGAGTGAGAGCCGTCTCCATGAATCTTTCATGGCTTACAGCCCTCTGATGCCGGCCAAGAAAAAGAGTCAAAGGGGAAAAAAAATATATGAAAAAAACATCCTTCTGTGTCTGGCACCTGTTGCCCAATATTCAGCTGCGCCTTTATTTTAACCCCGGGTCAATGTGTCAATACAGCCAGACTAAAAGGTTCCTCTGAATGTGGGGGCCGATGAGCGGTCTATATACTGAAACAAATTGGAATCGTCTTTTTCCCCCTCTGTTACAGGTTATCAGGTCCCCGTGTGCTCCTGACACTGTTGTCATGGTGACGTCCCCTATCAGGCAGTCTGCACGGCACTAAAGCTCCTTTGGTGACAGAGAGCCATTATACCATCAAGCCCGGTGGAAATGGCTTAGCGTGCAATTGTGTGGTCTCTTATATTGTTTTCATCCTGTATTATATGGACTCACTTAACCTTCCGGCCCCTCTTAAAAGACTGGCCAATGGCGAGGACACTCACATTGCCCTTTGGTGTGAATTTGTGAAACCATGTAAAAGTGCAAACACGTCAGGACACATACACAGATTAGAAGTGCTCCTGAGGTGAAGCTCTTTGTGTGCTGCTTTTTTTAACTGATAAGGTGAAGCAGCTCCATCCATCCACTTTATAGGATGCTGCTAAAAAAAATCTGAGCACAGGATGATGTTAATATGTTTATCTGTCTTCTGCCTGTGTTCAAAACTTTTGCTCCTGCTTTTAAACAAAAACTAATCTTATAACTAATCCCCCCCCCACATATGGAGGGATACTTAATGAGTGGAGAAAGAAAGGAGGCCAGTGTCCCCCCTGGGGAGCTCAGAGAGAACCCTGAGGGATACAGCCCTGCCCTGTACCACAACATCACTGTGGCAGCTGTCTGCACTGCAGTGTCCTGATGCAGCAAAACTCCAAAATACAGCTCCTGAAACCTGACTACCACCATCACGCACCATTACACAAGCATCTATTGTGGATTTTGGCATTTCAGCATCTTAGCAGAGTCAACGATTTAGCCGTGTTTTGTCTCATTTGAAATGACATTTTTAGAGGCAGATCCTGAGAGATTTCTTCAGTAACACTGCCACTTCCATCTTAAGATGAGAAAACAAACCAAAACTGTGGAATCAACCAGGGTGTATAGCATCAAAGGAGGTCAAAGCACCGAGGCTCCGGGCGGGGAGGCTTCAATTTTCTGGGTTTCAAAAGGAGAGCTGCTGGTGAACCACCGTAAAAAAAAAGTATCACATTAATACTGCACTGATCCACAGAAGAAAAATCAAGGAGGTTCAGTGAGAGAAGCTGACATGAGGAGTACTTTACTTGTGGGAAAATGGTGATGCCTGGCATCGAGGAACTTACTTAGGTTTGATCTGGTCTTATACATGCCCTACTCGCCTGATTTGACACCCTCAGACTTCTAGCTGTTCCTAGGACAACCATCTGAGGTTACACTGAGGATACATTTTCTAAAAGCTGCCTCTTTCTACACAAGACCACAAACTTATCAATCACCCTGCACCTCAACTTTCAATATGATGACAGGGGACCGATTTACATATGTGAGCGGTGATTTTTTTTTGCTCTGCAATAACAGCCACAGTGGGTGGTAGATTACTCTCTTGAACCGGTGGAACAAATCGTACTTAAACCCGAATTACACTTCAGAACTGAGCCGTGTCGCTGTGGGCACCAGGAGTGATTTATGAACCTGCAAATGTTTTCTGTGTTGACTGTTTCAAGGCTGCTGGAGAAATGTAATATTTCAACTGACAGAGAAATCTGAATTCTGGGTATTATTATTGTTAAGGGCCCCTCCATGGACCGCCACCTTACTGTGGTGGAGGGGTTTGAGTGCCCAGATGATCCTAGGAGCTATGTTGTCGGGGGCTTAATGCCCCCAGCAGGGTCTCCCAAGGCAAACAGGTCCTGGGTGATGGGCCAGACTAAGAGCGGTCCAAAAACCCCCTTATGAGGCAAACAAAATCAAGGACCGTGACGTCGCCCGGTATGGCGCAGCCGGGGCCCCACCCTGGAGCCAGGCCCGGGGTTGGGGCTCGAATGCGAGCGCCTGGTGGCCGGGCCTTTCCCCACGGGGCCCGGCCGGGCTTAGCCCGAAGGAGCGACGTGGGGCCGACCTCCCATGGGCCCACCACCGGTGGGAGGAACCGTAAGGGGCCGGTGCAGAGTGGATTGGGTGGCAGTCGAAGGCGGGGGCCTCGGCGACCTGATCACCGGACACAGAAACTGGCTCTGGGGACATGGAATGTCACCTCGCTGGGGGGGAAGGAGCCTGAGCTTGTGCGGGAGGCAGAGCGGTACCGACTAGATATAGTCGGGCTCGCCTCCACGCACAGCTTGGGTTCTGGAACTCAACTCCTTGAGAGGGGTTGGACTCTCTTCTATTCTGGAGTTGCCCATGGTGAGAGGCGGCGGGCTGGTGTGGGCTTGCTTATAGCCCCACAGCTTAGCTGCCATGTGTTGGAGTTTTCCCCAGTATGTGAGAGGGTCGCCTCCCTGCGCCTCCGGGTTGGGGAGAGGTCTCTCACTGTGGTTTCGGCGTATGCGCCGAACAGCAGTGTAGAGTACTTGACCTTCTTACAGTCTCTGGGAGGGGTGCTGGATGGCACCCCAACCGGGGACTCTGTCATCTTGCTGGGAGACTTCAACGCCCACGTGGGCAGTGACAGTAACACCTGGAGAGGCGTGATTGGGAGGAACGGCCTCCCCGATCTGAACCCGAGTGGTGTTTTGTTATTGGACTTCTGTGCTGGGCATGGTTTGTCCATAACGAACACCATGTTCGAGCACAAGGTTGTCCATCGGTGCACCTGGCACCAGGACACCCTAGGCCGGAGGTCGATGATCGATTTTGTAATCGTGTCAGCCGACCTTCGACCTTGTGTTTTGGACACTCGGGTGAAGAGAGGGGCTGAGCTGTCAACTGATCACTACCTGGTGGTGAGTTGGATCCGTTGGCGGGGGAAGAGGCTGGACGGGCCCGGCAGGCCCAAACGTACTGTGCGGGTCTGCTGGGAGCGTTTGGCCGAACCCTCCGCTAGGGAGATCTTCAACTCCCACCTCCGGGAGAGCTTCACCCAGATTCCGAGGGAGGCTGGAGACATTGAGTCGGAGTGGACTATGTTTTCCACCTCCATTGTCGATGCAGCAGTCCGAAGCTGCGGCCGCAAGGCCTCTGGTGCCTGTCGTGGCGGCAATCCCCGGACCCGGTGGTGGACACCGGAGGTCAGGGATGCCGTCAAGCTGAAGAAGGAGTCCTATCGGGCCTGGTTGGCTTGTGGGACTCCTGAAGCAGCTGATGGGTATCGGCAGGCCAAGCGTGCTGCAGCGAGGGCAGTTGTAGAGGCAAAAACTCGGGCCTGGGAGGAGTTCGGGGAGGCCATGGAGGAGGACTATCGGTCAGCCTCAAAGAGATTCTGGCAAACCGTCCGGCGCCTCAGGAGGGGGAAGCAGTACTCTGCCAACACTGTATTCAGTGGAGGTGGGGAGCTGTTGACCTCGACTGAGGGCGTGGTTGGACGGTGGAAAGAGTACTTTGAGGGCCTCCTCAATCCCACCAACACGCCTTCCATTATGGAAGCAGAGGCTGATGACTCAGTGGTGGACTCGTTCATCACCTGTGCTGAAGTTGCCGAGGTAGTCAAAAAGCTCCCCGGCGGCAAGGCACCGGGGGTGGATGAGATTCGCCCTGGGTACCTTAAGTCTCTGGATGTTGTGGGGCTGTCTTGGTTGACACGCCTCTGCAACATCGCGTGGCAATCGGGGGCAGTGCCGCTGGACTGGCAGACCGGGGTGGTGGTCCCTCTTTTTAAAAAGGGGGACCGGAGGGTGTGCTCCAACTACAGGGGGATCACACTCCTCAGCCTCCCTGGGAAAGTCTACGCCAGGGTACTGGAGAGGAGAATTAGGCCTATAGTCGAACCTCGGATTAAGGAGGAGCAATGTGGTTTTCGTCCTGGCCGCGGAACACTGGACCAGCTCTATACCCTCCGCAGGGTGCTGGAGGGTTCATGGGAGTTCGCCCAACCAGTCCACATGTGTTTTGTGGACTTGGAGAAGGCGTTCGACCGTGTCCCTCGCGGCATCTTGTGGGAGGTGCTCTGGGAGTATGGGGTCCGTGGCCCTCTGTTGAGGGCCGTTAGGTCCCTGTATGGCCGGAGCAGGAGTTTGGTTCGTATTGCCGGCAGTAAGTCAGACCTGTTCCCAGTGCATGTTGGACTCCGGCAGGGCTGCCCTTTGTCACCGGTTCTGTTCATAATTTTTATGGACAGAATTTCTAGGCGCAGCGAGGGACCGGAGGGGATCTGGTTCGGGAACCATAGGATTTCATCTCTGCTTTTTGCAGATGATGTTGTCCTGTTGGCTTCATCGAGCCGGGACCTCCAGTGTGCACTGGGACGGTTTGCAGCCGAGTGTGAAGCGGCTGGGATGAGAATCAGCACCTCCAAGTCTGAGGCCATGGTTCTCGACCGGAAAAAGGTAGTCTGTCCTCTCTGGGTCGGAGGAGAGCTCCTGCCCCAAGTGGAGGAGTTTGTGTATCTCGGGGTCTCGTTCACGAGTGAGGGGAAAATGGAGCGGGAGATTGACAGACGGATCGGTGCAGCTTCCGCAGTAATGCGGTCGCTGTACCGGTCTGTTGTGGTGAAGAAGGAGCTGAGCCGGAAGGCGAGGCTCTCGATTTACCGGTCAATCTACGTTCCTACCCTCACCTATGGTCATGAGCTTTGGGTAGTGACCGAAAGAATGAGATCGCGAATACAGGCGGCCGAAATGAGTTTCCTTCGAAGGGTGGCTGGGCGCTCCCTTAGAGATAGGGTGAGTAGCTCAGTCACCCGAGAGGAGCTCGGAGTAGAGCCGCTGCTCCTCCACATCGAGAGGAGCCAGCTGAGGTGGCTCGGGCATCTGGTTCGGATGCCTCCTGGACGCCTCCCTGGGGAGGTGTTCCGGGCATGTCCCACTGGGAGGAGGCCCCGGGGAAGACCCAGGACGCGGTGGAGAGACTATGTCTCTCGGCTGGCCTGGGAACGCCTCGGGATTCCCCCAGAGGAGCTGGAGGAAGTGTCTGGTGAGAGGGAAGTTTGGGTGTCCCTGCTTAGACTGCTGCCCCCGCGACCCGGCCCCGGATAAGCGGTAGAAGATGGATGGATGGATGGATTATTGTTAAGGGGGAATTTTTGGTAACCTTCATCTGACCTCTTCATGTCATCTCTTATCATTACATTTACTAAGAGGCCTTACAGGCACCTGCAGACTAGGCTTATCTTCTTCCTTTATTATCCAGAATTATAAATTAAAGTGGAACATGACATTTTAATTTCAACGCTGATAAACGGTTTCTATTAAACAAGAATTCTGTCATTTCCTAGATTTAGTCGTTAGATGGAAACAACAGATACGCATTTAAAATCAATGCTTGCCTTAGAAAAAAAAAGATCCTTTGTGATTTCCATCATCCAAAATCACATCAGAAATCTGATTGACGGCCTAATGCATTTTCCAGCCCATCTGCGCACAGTCAATCCACTGTGATCTACAATGTGATCTAAAATACATCCACATATGCTCTCGCTCTCCTCTTACATCCTGCCCCCCCCCCTTTCAGAGATACTCTTTTTCTGTGAAACTAGTCATGAGAACATTTGTGAGGGCCGTCCTCGCTCCAGGACCCTCTCACCCACTCTGCAGGCTTTCTTAACACACACAGGAACACACACAACAACAAAAAAGAAAAGGGATAGCATCTTCCAAGCAGTGTGTGTGTGTGTGTGTGTGTATACACAAATCCCCAGATACAGCTTTCTAGATGCGGTGGGAGAAAAGGATGCACTCAAACAAACCAAAACAGACCAGGCAGATCGCCACGCTGCACGCTTCTTCCTGTCCAGCGTGAGCTTCCTCACATAAACACATTAGAGGGACGGCCAAAGTCCAAAAGCAGATTAAGGGGTGCTTGACATATCAAACATTTGCACTGCAAGCAAACATTAATGATTAAAACAGGAGGGTACAAAAATACTGATGTTCAAATATAAAACTGGCTTCCACTGGCTGTTTGGTTTGAGGTCTATGAGGAGGAGTGCCAGTTGGAAAAGCTTTAAGTCCCACTTAGCCCGGGCTCTCCTCCTCTGAAAGTAGTTTCTGAGATTATTTTATTGCTTCTTTTTTTCCCCTCAATGTGTCAGTTTCAGTCTTATATCAAAGTCTGTATCTGTAGACAGTCTCTCATAGCAAAGGCATGGGGGGAGTTGGATGGCAGGTGAACGTATTCGTGTCTCAGCTCTTTTTTAAAAACTTTCCCATAACTGGACACACAAATTGTGTCATCTTGAGTGCACTGGGAGGGGACGCTGCACTCCTCTCGCTAATGGACGAGGGCGGTGACTGTTATAAGAGACTTTGAACTGGATGAATGGGAACATGGAGACAGTTCCCTGATAGTAAAACAAACACTACATCACTGCTAATCCTTCCACTCCTTTCTGTCTGTAGATGAAAAATGAAAGGACTCCAGACAACACAAGCACCCCTCACACCTGTAAATATAGATGTGGTTCCTATTATACTTTTATGCAGCGATAATGCAACATGACACCCTTCACCATCGAGGCGGAATAATAAATCACCTTCTCTCAGTTGAAATAAAGTGAGTTTGCAGAACAAGTGTGTCAAAAAATAGTCGGCGCCCCGCAGCAGAGAGAGTGGGATTTTCATTGATTCTATTTAAGTGTGATATTGTCTTATGCCTCCACCCCAGGAGCCCGTGTTAATCTATCTATAATAAGCAGCCCACACAGGGGACAAAGGTTCCTGCTGTCTGTTAATCCCTCCCCGGTTTCCTTCTATATCTGATGCAAATGTCAGGAACGGAGACAGACATGCACTTAAACAGAAAATCTGCTCTGTAATATTAATATCGACGTCGCTTCTAATACATGCGGTGCAGACTACTTCAAAATAAAACAACTGAAAGAGCTCCGACTTTTACAGGAAGGCCGTAACATTTTATTTATGTTATTATTATTACTACCAGCAGCTGGTTTCATGCTTAGCTTAGCATAAAGAACATCTCTAATTAACATGCTACAGCTTATTTGCTTCATGTGAGCAAAACCCCAAATAAAACGACAAAAATGTGCGGTTTTGTGAGAGGGGTTATGTGAAGTACTATTTCTTGTCCAGAGGCAGGGACTTCCTGGAGTGCTGGTTGGCAGCCTCACAGTTCTGACTCCATAGTGAGTCATTAGTATACAAAAAGCTAAACAGACATATTTCTGCATAACGTGCTAGCATACTCAAACAGGAGGACATTGTGATGCACTCACCCCCTGCTCATCCAGCTTTAGGAGCTGCTCCGGGACCTTGGGAGAGTTGAGGGCCAGCCTCAGACACTGGATACTCAACTCAGGGATGACATATTCAAGCACTTCTTTGAGTGGCAGGCCGCGGGCCGTCCCGTGCCTGGCTGTGGATGGAATGGCATCCTCCAGGATGGCTCCACGGAGGGTGGTCAGCTGACAGGACAGATGGTAAAGATATGTCAAGAGAATTCGACTGTCATATACTGCACAGTTTTACTTGTAACATGTGTTGTGGGTGTGCTCTCATATGCTGACTTAATATTGAGGCCAGTGGCTGTGTTATGACTCCACTGGGCCGCATTAGGAACTCATAAGCTAAATAATTGAGACAGTCTAACAGAGCAGGAGATGATAAGTGTTTCACTAAGTGTTTCTTTTTACCATTAAATCCATTACTATGACAGTAAAACAAACAGATTTAAAACACCCACTATGTAACTCTGTGGTTTTGTTGTTTGGAACATCACTGACACATTTACACCCATAAATCCCATTTGCATCCACACAGCCTGTGGATATGAGTGTCAGCAGTCAATTGCTGTCCGAGCAGAGAGGGCTTTCTGAAAAGCTGATTACTTAACAGACAGAGAGAGAGGGAGAGAGAGTAGGACAGAGAGGCAGAGAGAGCGCCGAGGCTAAATGATAGACGTACATGCAAATAGACACTCCAGTGGATGAGGAGGTAAAACATTGTCTGTGTGCTACTTGCAGGGCTACCATGACCCAGATACATTGTTTTATCTTGGGAGTGGTGCTTTAACCCAAGAATGGTGCTAGATATCAGTGACATTTCCCTGCCTGTCGCATCTGTTGTACCTGAATTATTCAGTGAATGAGACCAACCAGCATCAATCAAAGAGAGCTTTCCGTACCACCGGGGACACTAAGAATATGCATGTCAGTTTGCCGGATTAATCATGCTGCATGTGCATGTGTACGCGCGAGGGTGTGCGAGGGAGCCTGGGTTGATCACACTGTCTCTCATAGACTGTTTCGGTGCTTGCTTGACTGACCAACTGAGTCACAACTGGCCCAAAAATCATTGGACACATTAGGTGCTTGAAGCAGATTTGGGAGTTGCACGAAACCTCCTTGTTTTCAGGGGGCACTGAAGCATCCCTGGACTCTTGTGCTGCTTGACTGAGCCTTTAGCTGAGTAACGGTAATGTGTCTTGCTGAATGTAGTATATGAGAATTATGAAATGTCCACGTCGCAGCTAGTAAACAATCCCCTGATAGGTGTTATAAGTCATGTAGGTTTTCCATGATATACAAAGTAGGGGAAAAAAAGAGCAGGAGCATGTTGTAGTTACCTGACTGGTTCTGAAGGTGACCCGGTAGTTGTACTGCATTCCTTCTTTTTCCTTCCCTTCATCCAGCTTCTCCCTGCGGATGCTGACTGCCACAGGTCCCAAATGGTCATCTACCCCAAAATAGTTTTGATGCTCTGGAAGCAGACACAGAAAAAAATCTGAATAACACACACGCTGCAGCTTACACAAGGATATCTGTGTTACTGTGTATCACTGCTTTTTCTTAAGCAAAGTACCACTTTTTATTAATTCAATATATATTTAATCACATAACAATGTTGTTTTTTGGATTGACAGTGATTATACAAAGCAGCAGGGGTCTACTGCAGATTGAAATTGGTTCACTCTGGATTAAAACCTAAGAGTTCTGACTCGTCCTTGCAGCGTTAGGATTTAAAAAGTAAAAAAAAAAGCCTCAAAATTTTTCACCCACTTTGACCCGTCACTGACAAAGTCAATCCGCACAGCTTCCAGTTTCTCACGAAAAATATCATCAGACACTCTGTCCAATGCAATTCATTTGCATCTTCAATCTAATCATAGCAAATAAATTTAGCACCTTTGACAGTGTACACAGGAATGATATTTAACTACGGGCAGGTTCTCATTACTTTTCTGACCTCTGACGGATGAATGCTCTTTACCTGATGATGCTTCTCCTTTCAGGTCAGGTAATAATCAGAGACTGTCATGAAATATACTCAATTATACAACTGCTCCTACATTCTGAGCTGTTGTTTCCTCTCTTTAGCAGTTTTTTGAGTGTGATGTATGACAAAAATCGAGGGTATCTCTATCAGGGCTTCAGACTTTTGGTCTTGTCGGTTGTAAGCATTTTAAGAACCAGTACTAATTTCTGTGTTGACATTACAGTTGTGTGTGTTTAGGACACGGACGGGAGCAGAGCTCTGCACATGCATAGCAGTGCCTTGAGCAAACACTCCCTAATCCAGACTAAATCCAAGGAGAAAGACCTGGATTCAGCAGACAACAAAAGAAAAAACCCTGGCGGGGCCCCAGAACACAAACATCCACAGAGAGTCTGCTGAAGTTTCAGGTATTACACTAATGCCACGCAGCTCATGCAATGTAAATATGCTGGTTCTTGTTACTGTGCCATGAATGGTAAGGATAAGCACACATCAGCATGAATAATTAATTAACTGTATCAAGGCAAATAGAGGTTAACTGTTTGAAGAATGCATGGCTTGACAGGTGCAGAGGGGAACTGCTCTGTGAGGCATAAGGTCAAATGGTCGTTGAGCACAGAAGGTCACTAAGCATCCAAATACTGCCAGCCACCACAGTGGGTCAGACAGCGTTGACGACACAGGCAAAGCTTTTTGTCAACACATTTCTTTAACATGTCACCGGCTGTGACAAATTTGCCAAATGGATGACTTTGATTGTCACGTCAAATACTGTCCATTTCATGTCACTTTACGTCAGGTCAGATTTTGCCATAAAGATGAACACTTCACAGCTCTCTCTTCCTGCATATTTCATGTCTACCTCCACACAACATGTGAGCGTGACCTGTATGTATCAAGGCCTTCACTTTGGAGGAAACACTGTGTCCATTAGGACAGCTGGAGGACAAACACTCAAGTTGCTAAGGGAAGAAGGGCTTTAGGCAATCAATAAGATCAATGTTCAGCCCAAGCTGATAAAACCTTGCCGTAAAGTGGTGACACAAGATCATGTGTGTGAGTGCGGTGGATCACAGGTGATGACAGACTTGTCTATACAATAAAACACCTCATAGAAAAAGGGCACGGGGCTACATCCCCATACTGTGAAAAAAGACATACTTCATAAAAGCCAGAACATCAAGATGAAAACTGACAGGAAGGCAGGCCGTGTTGGCTTTACACTGGCCTGTGCTGGCACTAAAACTCGTAAATACACTGGTTTTAGGATATCTCAGGGTAAATGATTATCAGAGAAAGCTCAAAGGTCCATTCAAACACACTGTAAGGCCTGGGTGAATCACACCACAGAAGAGTGTGAAAGGTGAAGCAGCTGTTTTCTGGGGGGGGCTTAAGCAGGAGTAATTCAATCTGCAGCACACAGACAGACAGACAGACAGACAGGGGGCCAAAACAGATATACTATGTATACTGTGGTGATGGGTCGGCATTGTATTTCCAGTGCCAGTCATGTAGGTGTTTTAATGAGCAGGGCTGGGGACCTTGGCGTAGTTTTGCTGACCCTAAAGTTTCATACGAGGGTTCCTCACACCCCTGCGGCCCCTGCTGGGAACAGCTGCAGCACACCCTCTCCCTCACCTCTCTCTTCTCACATGACTAATCACAGTTTCTCTGCAGGGTTCGGGGTAATATCACAGGGAGGACATGACCGCTCCTCTGCCGAGGAAGTGAAACACACACCCTCACACCCGACACAAGCCTGCTATTGTTCTGGGCCGTTTTTTTTTTTTCATCTAGTCCAACAAAAATAACTGGGCCGTCAAGTTATCTGACCCTATGAGCTGAGGCTGTTCCATTTTGGATCTGGCTCTCATGGGGCATTTGTGCACAGTCAAGGAAATGGATTTGGCCTGGAAAGATTAATAATCCTCAACACTGAGTCACCTTAATCCTCCTGAATCATCAATGCAGAAAAACTATAAAACGAAAAAAACACACACATTTATCATCAGTGTGCCTCACCTCTCCCATAGAAGTATTTGTGGTAGTAGTATGCTCCAAGGTCAATATGCTCAATGATGTAGCGTTTGACCTTCTCCCTGTGAATTGGCTGGTTTTCTCGAGGCACCTCCAGTACAGACACTCCTGCATTGGTGCAGTGGGAACTTAGAGATGATTCAAAAGAGCAGCTCTCTGACACACCGCTGTAATTGGCACTGTTGGCTCTGGAGAGGGAGATCTTCCTCTCGCCCTCACCACCGATCTCATTGCGGAAGTGTGGACAGCTCAGCACTAAGCTGTTGCTCTTGCCGTCCCCCTCATCTGCATCAAGGTTCTCTTTAGGGTTCAAGTCTTCTCTGCTCCCAAGCGGAGACTCAAACATGGGGTGATTTCCGCTGCTACATCCTGCTCCTCCAACGTCTGCGCCAGATCCAGATCCGGCCCCGGCTCCACCTCCTGGAACTCCACCAGCTCCAGCCCCGATTCCAGCTGAAGCAGCTGAAGCCCCTGTGGTGGTGTTCTTCCTCTGGCTCAGGTTAGCTCTGTTTGCCACCGCCTCGCTGATGTTGAAAAGCACACTCTGGACATCGTAGTGAGCAAAGCATTTCTGGAAACTGAGAGGCCGCCGGTCGTCCTCTAATGAGAGCCGCAAGGCGTCACTCTCACTCTTAATGGTCCGCAGTTTCCTGAACAGAGATGTCTCCGATGATTCTGATTTAAGACGCCTCATGAAAGACTTCTCCTGCTCTCTGCAGTAGAGGAGAGAGTTGTCTATGTAATCATAGCCTGGAATGTGGACTATCTCACCCCTGGCAATTTGTGCTGCTGTCTGCAGACTCGGGGACAGGGCTGTGTCACAGCGCAACAGCTCTGGAAAACCAGGAGGTGGTATGCTACGGTGGTCCAAAGTGTCCACTCGGTAACCCCTGAGCATGGTGAAGAAGCCATCCCCGCTCAGACCCTGGCGGTCAATGGAGGATGTGCTGCCATACTCACGGTGCAGTGAGGCTCCAGTGTTTGGGTTGACAGCATTCTGGTCCATTATGTCCTCAGAGTCAATATCACTGATGGTGACATCGCTGTTGCTGCGTTGACGGATAGGGTGGAGACCCTTCAGCGGGGAGTGGCTGAGAAGGTCGCTCAGTGAGTATTTGTCAGTGTAGTCCACCTCCAGGCAGACTGGTTCACCCTGCTCCAGTATTTCTACAGTATGCAGCTCCTGCTGCCCATTCTGAAATACTGGTATCACACTCTGATAGTTCGGTGAAGGTCGTCCGTCCCATCCATCTTTCCTCGGGGGCCATTCTGTCACCCTGGCCCTGACGCCCATTTTAGGCATGGCTGGAGTACCATTTGTTTTGCCTGCACCATCAGGTTTCCCCTGCATGCTGGAGGCTGGTGGTCCCATGCTACCATTCAAGGCTTTGAGTTTCCTGCTGAATAGCTCCTCTGACTGCATGGCTCCGGAGTATTCTTCTGGGCCTCCCACAATTCCCACAAGGTTTGATTTGTTATCTGTCACAGGGCTCAAAATACTCATATCCTGCTGGCAGACTCTTTGAAGAGCGGACTTGCAGGACCCTTCTTCATTATATCATGCGATTCGCTCACTGGTGAGCGGAGGAGGAGCCTCTTTCCTGAGTCAATGAAGCAGCCGTCGTCATAACTCACAGAAGGCTGGTGGCATGACAATCGACACGCAGCATTTGGATGTCAAGGACAAGTGTCTGCGGAGTGTGTCTTCTCTCACAGCGTGCCGTCAATGCAGAACGACAGCTGGGGAAGTCGGATCTACGGCACAGAAACAAAAACACAGAGGGTTAGAACACTGTAACTGAAACGTAAGAAAAGCAGTTTGATTCCTCAAAAATGGCTCCAAATCAGTTCAGCTGCAAAAACGATCACACTGCTGACCTAAATTGTCTGTACCCTGTTATCTTTTAATAAACCCTCACCATGGGGTACGCTGGGATGTATTAGTTATGGAGCTATGTGGAGCATATCACCCAATGCTGCTAATTAGTGTGTTTGGGAGGAGAGGGTGCCATTATGGGTTTGTAACAAGATAGATGTATATCTTTGTTGGTGCTTCCAGCCAATGCCTAGCAGATGGTGGTGAGGCAAATTACAGCAACAAGAGGCAGATGTTCGGCTAAATGTTCACATGTACCAATATCTGATCCAACCGCTCGCTGCATCATCAAGTCTGCAAATTATACAGAAGGGAGAGTTTTGCATATTCGATGCCAATTTCACTTTGCCTTATTTTATCTGATGTAGTTGGTTAGGAAGAAAATTAACAAGGGCCTGATGAGCTAAATAAAAAAAACTCAAATGTTAAGATGTAAATTCAGGCTGCAGTCTTCTCCAACTACAACTTGAGAGGACAAACTTTTTCTTATCCTGCAAATAATAAACAAACGGCTGATATCAGCAGTTTTATTCATTAACCCGAACATCTGAGGCAGGGAAAAACATTGCTTGGTTTGTCCTTGAAAAGCTGCTCGGTTCCCTCCTGGGTATTTCAGATGTCAGACACAAACTCACATGGTTTCCATTTTTATCCATAAGTAACATCAGCCATGCAAACACTGTTGTCAAACAGGCGCTAAGTCATATAGCCCCTTTCAACTGCAAAGAACAATTGGACATAGACGACAAAGACTGCATTGTGTATTTAAAGCAAAAACATCACGAGGAAATGAGCAACATCAGCCGGTCCCTCTCATCGATCTCATCCCATGCTATAGGGTGTGCTGAGGGTCCAGTGGGGTTAAAAGGGACTGGGGTGTTACTCTGTGTTCATCTCCTCTTAACGCTGACTTCTGCATGGAAGCTCGCACCACACCACGCTGCAGTAGAGCCTGTTAGTCTTTCTACACTGACCTAAATGCTTTTTTCTTGTTCTTTGGGGCTGGTGGTGTCTCTTATTTCTTCCAGCACTGCAATCATGTGAAAACCCCCCAAGAGTTATCAAGTAAACCCTCCACATCACGGAGAACATGGCACTGAATCACCTCTACGTGCTTTAGTGAATACTCTGAGCTCTGTTAAAGCCACTCTCTTTGTTAGTTTTTATTGTGGTGGATAGAGGAAGGCGTGCCCTCAGCTCCATCTGTGGGCCTTTAATATGACGGCTTCTGCTTTAAGACAACTGTTTACATTTCTCTGTCGTTTACTGTTGAGGAGGAGGATAAACTATTTTGGGAAGAAAATGTGGGCCACATCAAGATTAGCTGCAAGGCAGACTAGACCAAACACACCAGGGACGAGTTGGAAACATTTTAATAATAAAGTATTCACTTCTGCCTGGGCCAAATACAGGTAAATGCATGCATGACCTAAATGTGTAGGAATAAACTGGGAACGACACCGTCGACTGACACAATCCTCTCTCTCGCCTCCCATTATGAACTTCTGTGGTCATTCACAGGCAGGAAAACGTGTGCAGTGTCACTGTGGTTTAACGTGGGGACAGCAAGATATTGTGTTGTGTCATGTGAATGCATAATATAGTGAAGAGAGCTGCTCTGGGAAATATATTTGTCCGTTACAAATGGCAAATAATGAATAATGTAATATGTGACAGGCTGCACTGTGTAGCAGGGCGACATTTGTTTTCATCACAGATTGCGGTTTGATTTTCTGTTAAATTACCACCATAAGGAGTCCTCAGACTTAAAATCACCAACCAAATAGATGAACAACACTCCCTTTCAAAGATTTCTCAAGACATCAAGATGTCAGGTCTCAGGTCTCTTCCTCAGACACGGCAGAGAACAGAACGCACCCAAGTATCAACTGTTGACTGAACGCTGTCCTTTCACACTCACAATTAGAGCAAGTGACAGCGAAATGTGCCACCTGCACAAACAGCTTTATCAGCGGTGACACTTCAACAGAGGTTTTTACGGATGACTGAGAACCAGAAGAACAAAGAATCTGACACGCTGCAATCTCGACACATGACAGCAAGAAACAGCATGAATGACTTCTCACTGTTAGGCAGCTCAAAAAGATAGACGTGTGCCGAGCTGAAAGGATGAACCAAACAACTGAAGTCTGATGTTTACTGTGACTGTTTGGCAAAAACAGTGTTATGTCACGCCACGAAACAGACAACTGGATGAAGGTGTAATATTGTATAAATAAATATATATATTATGTAATCCCAGTGTAAAGATTGTCCCTCTTAAAAGCACATTTTTAAAAATCAATTTAGCCTCCAGTCTCTTTCCCAGTGGCAGGCAGTCAATTAAAACGGGAGCCTGGTCTGTTTATCTGTGTAGTCTGGGCTCTCTGAGTTTGTGTTGTTTTGTGCTGTAAGGTCAACAAAGTGTGAGCTTTATTTTATGTCGGGATAAGCCAGTGAACATGGTGGTCCGTGTTCCCCCTTCCCTTCCTTTCTTCTATTAGCTACTTTCACTGCGACAGTGATTAATGAACACAGTTGTACCATGTCTCATTCCACATCCAACCCCCAACTCTCTCCACCAATGGAAAGCTCCTTGGTCAGCACAATCTCTGCTTCTGTGTGACCTGAAGGAGGCTGTTTTCTGTCCTTTCTTTTGTGTGTGTCTGTACGAGGGAGGCAGCAGATGGAGGGTGGGCGGTCCACTTTGCTAACAGCTCTTTACTAACTGGAGTAATGCATCGCTATTATGGGTGTTTAAGACACAAGGCCTGGTGAACAGGGGTGGGGGGGGGGGGGGGCGAGATGGGAGAGAAAGAGAGGCCTAATTACAGTAATGAACTCATTTTCTGCCTCTGATGTCAGATAGTCTGTCTTTCATCTCGGTTCATCCAGAGAGGAGTGGCCCAGCGGTTCTGCCAGGTCTTAAAATAATCTACTGACATTGTGGCCTGATTAGAGGCCCTGCAGATATTAATATGCTGTCAGAGAAGTGAACACGTTCTGTCCACCACCCAGAGATTAATACTCCTCTTTCACTAATAGGCCATTTCGCCAGAGCAGGGCACAAGGCAAGGATGTCAGCTGACTGACAGACTTACTAGACTGAGTTGACTGAATTCTTTAGTCACTTCTACAACTCCTACACAGCTGTCACGAAACCCTTTCAAGCACAGATCATGCTATGCCGCCTTTGCTTGTCGACAATGAACAAACGAAGCCAATGTTTTCAGACTGCATCCAAGTGTTCCGTAAGCAAACAATGCCCTTTTTTTTACTTTAAACAGTGAGGATAAATAGACCCTGATCAGGAGTGAGGCGAGTCCTTCAAGACAAAACTGAGAACCTTCTTTTTTATTAGATTTTGGTTGCAAAATACTGAGCAGCATGTGCGCACACAAGAGCGACTCTGCTACTCTACTTGAGCTAATGGTGAGCAAAAAAATGAAATTTTGCAAATGAGATTTATGGAAATTAAGCCATAATGCAAAGATGTTCCACAAAACAGCACTGCATACATTAACACCAAAACACTTTTTGTGCACAACATCATTAAGACTAATCCACTCAGAGCTGACAGCACATTAGGCACATGCTGTATGCTGAAAAAGCAGGACTGTGGCATTAGCCCATAAAAAAAATCTTTGCATGTCGCATTTGTAGCCTCATTTTCTGATTCTCTGAACAAATGCATGTCACATTATGACGGCTTTTATAGGTCTGGGTTACCTTTGAAAATATCTTGAGCTGCATATCTTGGTGAATTTGATCTTTCACAGGTTTAGTAAATGAGGTGTTATCATTGCAGGAAGTCACACATATCTCAGTGAAATATCAAGATTTGCATAACTGTCTGTATGATGACAGAATATTTTAACAACATTGTGTTGTTTTATGCTAAACATTCTTTTATAAAAGCACAGCTGTAGCAACATGTTGTATAGGTAGAGTAAGACACATGTCCTTCAATGAAACAACTGTGGAATTCCCCTCGGTGTCCAGCCGATTGCACCTCAGGTCAAAGTCAAACATGTTTATTTAGCCCCGACCAAGCTGCTGGGCCACTCTGAGCCCTGGGGTGAACACAAGCCTGTAATTATGGTCAATTATCTTTAATAAAGCCTTGTGTAATTGAGCCACATTAATGCTCCTCTATTCTCCACAGTCAGGAAGTAGAAGCTGGCCTTGTCCCCAAGATGCTTCGACCTCAGGAGCCGAGGCCAAGTCGTGATGGAGTCATCCTCTCCCCGCACAGCCAAATTAGGGTGCATAGCAGGTTAGAGGCCATGATGATTACACCAATTTTCCAGCTCATGGACTTCATCATATAGTGAGTCAGGCAGCATTGCTATGTGAAACAAATTCACAAGTCCTTCTCGGTGCATTCACCACCTCATTTGTTTTTAGTCCCTTGTTACCAGCCTTCCCCTGTTTCACTCTGAGAGGCTGCTGCCAGACAGATATTTGGATGTGCCACACTGTGTTCGTCATTAAAAGAAGGCGGAAAGCAAACAAACCTGAAGGCACGTTCTTTTATGCTTCACTGCCCACCATTTGGATTCTCAGTAAAACCTACAATAAAAATAATGAATCACATTCCATGTCACTCCACACTCAAATGCGATCAAGTCTGCACTGCATGCAGGGTTAACGTTCCTCTCTCAAAGGAGTTGATTTAAAACAACGTGGGAGCTCCGCTTTCAGTCCTTCTGCTTGATCCAACTTTGCGGTGGGAGTCGGAGGAGTGTGTGTGTGTGTGATGGTTTTGGGCAAGACAGATATTAAATTCATCAAACTGGCTGTTATTCTGCAACCAGACACAGGCATCTCCAAACTGATGAAAACACTAATGTTTCTGCTTCACTGGAGCGATTCTTTACCTTAACTGGGTTACTGCAAAGGACACGAGGAGGTTAAGAAGAGAAGTGGTGGAAGTGGGTGGAAGTGAAAAAAAAACAGAATGGGAGTTTTGCCAAACCTTGCTCAAAGAGATCTGTGCAATTAAACCACAGAACCAATTAATTGGGCAATGTTATCCTTGAGAGTTCATTACAGGGGCCTGGGAAACCAGGCATGCCATCTTCCCCAAGTGCCTCCATAACCAGAAAGGACACTTGTAAAGGAGTGTTAGGACTGTGTGTGTGTCTGTGTGTGTGTGTGTGTGTGTGCACCCTGACTGAGGCTATGAAAGTATGAACCCAAACGAGCTATTCAGCTTCTCCCTCTTTCATCTGCAGCTTCCACAATTCAACCTCACAACAGGAAAGAATCTCCCACCAGCTGACACTCAAATTAGCACCGATGCTAAAGCCCTGCCATTAAAGACCGAACCCCAGACACACATAACTCAATATATCTGAGCTGGTAAGAGCCCAGTCATCTTACTCCACCCTTTTCTTATTGTGCTTAGGCCACCAACTGAACACCAACCGGCGTGCCAATATGGCCTGCAGGGAGTAATGCTGAGATTTTAATGGGCAGTGTGAATGGTGGGTCACACCCTCAGTGGGAGGTAAGGAAACCAGTCAAATGAGTTCCAGCCAGCTGCCTTATCAAGCCTGATGTGTGGAAACTCACAGCAAACCATATCCAGCCTTGATGCTATCCTTGTTCACACGGATGAGAATTTAACAACCACAGATGCTAAATGTTTATTTCAGGTTAAGTGGGGTTGTGAAAGTAATAAGCTACAGAATTAAAAAATAATGCTTGACTGGTGAGCAGTTTGACAGCATCATCCATTAGAGAGAATAGAGGGATGTGACTGTCACTAACCAAACAAAACTGCTCCCACATCCACCCCTGCGATCCAATGCCTTCCTTCTCATGAATATCTGTCTGTCATTCTGAGCACCGGTCAATTTCAAATCAAATTTGGCAGCCCCTCAAAGGCTCCGAGCAAATCTGAACTTCTGTCTTTCATGTAAGAGGGGGGCTGAGTTGGTAAGCTGAGGAGACATTCCACATGATGAAATCTAAAATGAAAAGATGCACTAAAAAAGATACAGCTTGCAAAATGAAAGGGAGGGGAACGTGATCAGAACCAGTTCTGGTACTGATATACAGCAGAACACAGACATGGAGATGGTCAGAGAATTGGAACTAATGAGGAAGGGAACATGTGCCAGCGGATGATATTGGATGATATGCTAAAAGTGTTCATTAAAAAGCTTCCACTTTTATCAATTTGGCACACTTAAAAAGCAAAACGTTGCAAAAGGCTGGACAGGAACACTTAAGTCATTATGTTGGTTCTGTATTAGGGGATTTGTTTTTACACCGTGCACCCTCAACTTAGCTGTTACATAGACAACACACATAAAACCTTAAAAACCATAAAGCCTTGGGCCCCGTTCACACTGGGGAAAAAAATGTGGCTTAAGCAGGATTTGGCCGCATCCAGATCAATCCAGATGTGTTTTTTTCCAAGTGTGAACACCTCCAATCCGGCTGAATCCAGTTTGATTTCAAGCCGGATTGGCTCAAATGTGGCTCAGGTGTGAACGCAAATGTGGCTAGCGAATCCGGCTAGCCACATTATTAGCCATATTACGAGGCGCCACCTAGTGGTTTGGAGAACAGCAAACACGCTGGATGAAGCCGGATTGACTGCGGACACAACTGTGTGCTAGCCAGATTTGAAAATAGGTCTGAACGCATGCAGCTTAAAGGCTGTCTGGGCTCAATCCTACTCTAGCTGGAATGACTTTCTCCAGTGTGAACGGGGCCCAAGTGACAAGAAAACATTGTACCAAACCAGGGAGGCACAACACATGAGAAAAGTAGCTAACAAACTAATCTAATGTCTGTTTTCCAGTAGCAGTGTAGTGTAACACACAATAAAAATTCAATTTTTACACAGGTTGCATGCACGCCAAACCCAAACGATCCAAATAACCTGCAACTCATTTGTTGTAAACCTGTCATAAAGCCTGTGAGAACATTCCTGTTTTTAAATGTACAATTAGCTCATTAGCCTAGCTCATCTCATCTCTCATTGACCATCCACTTATGTGCACTGCATCCCTCCTCCAAGCTACAGTCTGCCACTAAAAAAGAAAGCAGAACGCTGTGTCATCGCCACTGACTGTTCTGACATGATCCAATTTACCTGCCACTGCCCACAAACACACACGGCGAGCTCATGCCACAACAACTAAAACGAGTAGATTGAATGACGACGGGAAATGTTGCAAAAGAGATGACTGTGTGTTTAAGTGTGTGTGTGTGTGTGTGTGTGTGCAGTGAGCTGAACTGCAGCAGCTACTCCTCCAAGATTTAAGAGACAATTAGAGGCTTTTTGTTTACATCTCAGCGCACACAGACCCGAGATGACCCGACAGCAGAAGAACTATCAGTAGAGGAGATAAAAAAGGAGGTCAGACAGCACAGAGCAAACATATACCCTCACCATCTCCTCATTCCCCTGACGCTGCGACGCACAATGCATTGTGGGAAATGCCCACATTAACTCATGCCCATCTGTAAAAACACATCACAGAAGCTCGTCTTTCTGCATTTGTATCTATATAAAAACTTGAATTCATTCACCTGTAGAAGATTATCAGAACTGTGCAAAAAGGAAATCACTTCATACCAGAATGAGACCACAATAAGAAAACTGAACAGCTTCCCACTGGTATAAGACAGCTGGAGTACAAGTGGTTATAGAGATATTCTGTCTGGTGTCTGCAATCCTTGCCCTCTGACCACACCTCATCTGTCAACACTTATACACTCACATGTAAAATTAAACAAAAGATAGCTGTTTGCTTTGCCGTGGACTTTGTGGACCGGCGGTTATTTCTAGCCGTGGTCTTATCACGGAGACAGCTTTTATGAACATGAGCCTGTTTTCCTACACCGGTGTAGCCCCCACAGTCTGCTCTCCTTTGTGCTATAGCTGCAGCTTCCAATCTGGAATGTGCTGGCTGGCTACAGCTGAGTCTGAAGCACGGGGGTCATCCATGATCTGCCACCATTTCACTTGGTTCAGGGAGCAGTAAGTATTTACCCAACAGAAACTGCAAAATGGTAAATTCTTTTCACTTCCTGCACACGTTCAAATCTCATAATATCTACCATATGCTTTGTTAAAAACAAAGAAGGCAGCTCTGCCAGAAGAAAGTGGTCTGAAACGCCATGGTTGTGTATGAAAGCCAGTGAACTTAAAAAAAAAAAAAGTGGAGTCAAGGTAAATCCAATTATGTGTATACTGATCCTCGCTACATGACTGCACATAACTTTCATCCCTGTTGTCACACCGGTCTTTCAAAATGGTGCGCGTTTAGGCTTCCTGATAATCAGTGCTTTAAAATGCTCATCAAACACTAACAAAACACACTCTTAAACTGATTTACAGTGTCTGTCACTCGGCTGCACCTCAGGAGTGATTTGTTCATTGTTTCTTGTGCAAGACACCTTCTAAACACTGATGGCAGATAATGCACCAGGTTGACAGCCATTGATAAAATAAAAATTACCGCTGCACTTCTGGAATGATGACCTTTATGTGCCAAGATTAACATAATTACTAACAGCAATCCATCAAGTGGGAGCTTAACCGCAGACGCTGCGCTGATGGTAGTGTCAAATAACCCTATTGACAAGGTGTGGAGGTGAGCTATGCCTCGAAGTTATGTTCTGAAAAGAAAAGAGCCTCTGTTCTTTAGTTGGACTGAAGTCTCGGTATAATGGTGGCAGTGCAGGCTGTAAGCAGTACAGGAGAGAGACAGGCCTCCTCCTGGTTCTACTGAAAATAGGAGTCTCCTAACCTGCTGCCCTGCCAGCTGGCGATCTGCCCAGCGCCTGCCAGGCAGCACACTGCCATTGTCCTTTAGTTGTTTCAGGGTGATCTGAGAATTAAAATAGACAGGATAACAGATTCTCCATGTTTATTCAAATGCGAGCAAAGAACAAGAGCCGCAGTAAACAGCAGAGCACAAGTTAAAAGATTTAAACTTGGCTGTGACATATGATTAAACAGACAGTCCCCATTCTGATACATTAATGAATCCAGGCCACAAAACCACTAATGGACTACTGTGTGTTATTAGTAACGTGACTAGCAGCACTATGACGAAGCACTTAGTTGAACGTCAGTTAACATTATGCTAACACTAAGCACCCAGGACACACACGCATAGTTTTAGATGTAACTCCCCGAGTCTATTCAGGTCTCACAGACTGAATCTCCTGAATGTTCCCAACAGAAGGAGAGCGTGTTTGTTCTTGGCTGCTCCTGCGGAGCCCCACGGACAGAGAGCACTGTGCTGTGGCCCTTCTCCAAAAGGGACCATCTGTCCTCCGAACTGGGCCTAGCCACACCGGCCCTCGCTGCTATAAGGGAGACAGAAATATGGATGTGCTGGGTTGATGTGGCCCAGCAGGCCTCCAGTATAAACCACCACCTATTTCCATAAGCGCACCCCCTCCACTCCCCCTCCGCTTCTTCCCAGCAGCCTGCTGCTTTCCCCAACTACCTCCATACCAATGACAGCCTGTCGGCAGAGAGCACTCTCTCAGGGAGAGGATGAGGGAAATGGTGAGAAGAGTGCTCTCATCTAGCTAACGGAAAGCTGTTAAAAGAGTTGCGAGGAGTTCAGATCTAAAACAGCTCTGAAAACATCCACGCTTCTGCCTGCGAAGGTCAGTCCACATTGTCACATTATCACTAAGAAACATCACAGCCAAAGAAGGAAGCAGGTAAGCTGTGCGACACTGTTAGGATTGCATTGGCACATATCAGCTAGGGAGCAGCAGTTATACAGTCTGATTGACTTCGGTGTGCGTCAGTGCCCCGGTCCATCTCTCCCTCCTTGTACTCACTTTAGCATTTGTCATTTTCTTTTCCTTTCAAACTTTTTGTTTTCACGCTTGGTCTGGTGTTGCTGACAGAAATCTGGCGTAAGTGAGATAATCAGGACCTCTAGGTAGCAGCTGCAAGCTCCACAGCTGACACAGAATTAGGTTTGGTCAAGCAGAGGATGTGAGGGGAAGATAACTGTAGGGAGGATGGGAGTAAGCACAGATATACAGATGAATCACCCATTTATTCATTGCACAAGGACTCTCTGCTCTACCTCAGCCCAGAAACACACATTCTTCCACTGATACAAAACACAGGCAAGGCTACACAAACATACAGCACCACACTGTCTGAAAACAAGACCCCTTTGTGACGCAGGATAAATGTGAATTATTTAGCCTTTACACCTTTCCATTCCACAACATGAAAGCAAACTTCACACACTGACATTTGCTGCCTTTACCTGATTAAGGGAGTCCCTTTTCATCAGAGCCATAAATCCTAAGAGCAGAGGACACCGAGTCCGGTGAACCTCTGTGGTAATGAGCCCACTGTGGAGGTGCTATCCAAGAGCATTAAATCCATCAGCCACTTGTTGAGCACAAGCCATCCAAAAACACACACACACACACAAAGGAAGGAGAAATCCACCACACTCCACAGCAGAAAGTCTCCAAAGTAAACAAAAGCACCACAACTCTTCCTGTCTGCCGTTTTATCCGGTGACCAGTTTGGGAAGAAAATGCAGAAAGATAGAAGAAAAAAGAAGGAGGAAGAGTAAAGTCTGGCAACCATTGGGGAGTCAATTTAGTGAAATGCATACAGCTGCCCCTTAATGCACACAACCCTCCCCCTGTGACAAAGCCACCAACAGCTGAATGAGACTGCAGTATTAGCATATGTAAAGGGAAAAGTAGGTGGCTGTGCTGAGTGAGGGTAGGGGGGTAGTGTTGTGGTGGTAGGGAGAGAGAGGGGGGGAGGGGGGTGGACCATGACATTCAAAGCTTCTCTAGCTGACAGGAAGGACAAGAAAAAAAGAGGGGGAAAAGCTATTGTTCTCTGGGAAAAGATCCCCAGGTCACGCCTGTGACCTTCCAAGTTCCTTGCAATGGCTGACATTTGGAGCAGTGGGAGATGGAGGAATCCACTTATCCATTCCCGGTCCTATGAACTACAGCCTGGTACAAAGGTCTGTCTGACAAACAGCGCCAGCAACCATGACCACCTTAAACATGCTGAGATAAGGGGAGAAAGACATGGGCAGGGAGGGGAGCTGCCCGTCTTACAAATACTGATAATCCCTCTATCCACATACCATATGCTAAGCACTGCATATTTTTTATTTTACCTTCAGCAGAGGCTGCAGGGACTGACAGCAGGGAGGCTGCGATGGGCCAAAGAATAAGGAAGAAAAATGTATGAAGAAAGGCACTCTGTAGGACGCTACTCTCCGGTGCTTTGCTGCAAACAGCTGTAGATTTAAGGGTCTACATGCACACCAGGACAAAGAGGTAAAACCGACAAAGCCTGACTGATGTGCTGCCTCGCATCTTCTGACGATAGCGCCACTTAAACACACCGCGGCTGCTGAGCAAAAGCTGACCAGTGTGCATTCTGTGCCTGCTGGGCTGCAGATAAGTCGGCAGTAAGATTTAACATTAGATATCAGAAAACATCAGCCATCGCGGTATATGCTTGATCAGGCGCTCAGATGATTTTGCTGCAGGAACTGAGAATGATTTGTGGTTACTGAAATGCAGTTTTGGGATTTTTTTGTGCTGACAACATACATCCACTTTCCCAGCAAAAGAGGAAACATTTCAAAACATACAGAAATGATCAGGCGGTGAATTCACAGATTTATCAAGCCAATCTCTATGTCACTCGGGACAAAGTGATGTTGCTATAACAACCATCATTTCAGTACTCTTATTGGCGGTTCTAATGCAAACAGGATAATACATCTTGAAGGTGTCTTTGGTTCTCTGGGGAGCTCCATGAGAGATGTGTTACCCGGTGTGGCCTTAAAGCACCTATCAAGTTAGATATTTAGGCTTAGAGCTGAAAACTGTGAAATAAATACTTCTGTCAGGCTGCTAAGCTTTGATTATTTATTTCCTTCTTTTGTATAATACCGCAAAATTGAGTTTAAGAGGGGTTAATTGGGAAAGCAGAAGAACTGTGTCATTCGAGCCACTTCCTGACGACTGCTTTGCTCTGTCTGTTTCTGGTTGGAGGTAGGAACGTGTTAATAGCAGGAAATGACAGACTTTAATCAAGTTGAATGAATAGCACAGAGTACAGGTCTTTGTGCCACAGTCTGCTTTGATCCAGCCTCTGCAGGCAGGTTCTCAGCTTTGATTCAAGTCGAGGGGGGAAGGAAAAGAGTTTTATTTGAAGAGTGGGAAGCCCCAGGAGGTAACACTTAAGAGTTCTTGTCACTGCATCCCAGCAAACAGACAAACTATTCATCAGCCTACACATATGTGCAGCAGGGTCTGAGGAGAAACACGCGGTCGTCCCACTAACGCTGCTCGTTTGCACATGGACGACTGGGTCTGATGGGTAATTTACATACCAAGGGTGGTCATTACACAAACGGATACACATGCAAGGACGACCTACATTCACAAACACTAAAACAACATCCATCACGGCTCATGTTTCCAATGCAACATGAGGAAACCAAAGAGTCGATCTTGTGTAGTGTCAGACACAAATTCACAAAAACAAAACATCTGCAGTTCCTGTTCCTTGTTGTGACACTATGAAGAGTGTTGTCTGAATTAGCTGTGTAGCATACTGGAAACCCAGATAGATAGTCCAGAAACATTTATTGTTATTTCTTGACAGACTCTTTGAAGTTTGCCTGCATAAGTACAGATGAGAGTATAATAACTTACATAACGTTCTTCTGAGATTTAAGAGGAGGTTCGTTCACATTTATTTAATCACTATGAAAAGTAGGGAAATCTTTTACAGGCTCAGTGGAATAATTGTGCAAGCATTAGTCTTATTAAAATAAATGTAACATTAAGTTTCTCCACCTTGTCTGGATCTTTGTAGTCCAGCATAATCATTCTCAGTCACAACCTTGAGGGTGACTCTTGTCATTCTGCAGCCGACTTGAAAAGACACCTCAACTCAGCATGGTAGTGTGGAAGCCATTGCGGCTTGCCACACTATGTAATTAGAGTAAACAAGTTTAAAACTGCATAATGTGGCAAGGAACAAAGACATTTGCTTGATTGTTTCCACCAGGGGACATTTAATAACCCAGAGAAAGAGGAGGGCACCTGTATCTGCTTAGATTGAGCCCTTTGTTTTGAGGGTGTGATGATAGCCAGGCATGTGACGAATTTGCCGTCCAGTATTTTTAGTCCTGCTGATAACAGCATGCTGTGGTAAGACAGGTTTCTCTTGGTTATGCAGAGAGAAACAGGAGCTGGTAAGGGGAAATGCTCTGTCCTCCTGCAGGGAGGAAGGCAGGAATAGCAGCTGGCAGGCAACAGGCAGACACAGCATCTCAGAAATTCACTTCTCCCCTACACACCCCCTTCCGCTTCTCCGACCGTATCCACCTTTTCTCCTCCTCCCAGTTTGTTCTGTGTCTGTTGTCTGAATTCACCAGAGAGCAGAAAGCTGTGCTGCCTCCACCCATGCCACTCTCCAATCTCTATGACAGAGGAGCAAAGTGAAAGAGAAGGGGGTAGTGGGCACATGAGGTGAGGGGGGATGGAGAGTAATCAGCATCCCTCTATGTTGTTGCTAGGCAACTTTTTCTGCATATGACAGCCTTGAGTGACAGCAGACCTCCCTTCTGAACAAAGATGGAAAGTTGAGGGAGGGAAAGGGGAGCGGAGCAGAGAGCAGCACAGAGATAAGCTGTGATCCAGCGATTCAGGCAGAGACACATGGCTGCTTCAGGCAGTCAATAAGAATGTAACATCCAGAATCATTTTCCAATAATGGAGTTGAATCAAAGCGACTGGACTTGTAGGATTTTCATTTGCCTTGCTTCAACCTTATGAATGAAAATGACGTCTCTCTGCTTGACCTGGTCAGTACTCACAACCAGATACAACCGAGAACAACAAATATTTATTGTGTCCAAATTAACAACCCTTAATTTCCTGTGACAGTAATAATGAAGCAGCGCAAACTGGGAAATTGTTTTTTTTAAGCACACACAACAAGGATGTCTTATTTTGTTTATATTTTGCAGATCTGAACGTAGTCTCTCATTAACCTGTGAATCACTACTCCTGAAGCACAGGCTTCGCCACCACAACTTAGAAACGATACTTTGACAGAGGTTGGCAGACACCAACAGTTCCGGCTCTGTACATTCTGCGTGCGGCGCAGATGACATGCTTCATCCATAAGACACATAATAATGCGGGTTTCTGATGATTGCAGGGGCTAAAATTAGCACATGAATAATAATGACTGACCGTAGAGCTGTTTTTCATTGGAAGTTTGGCAGAGGAGAGTGTGCAGGGTGCCAGATCAGGGGTGCTGCACAAGGATGTGTGCAGCAGGCGTTCAAGAAGCAAAGGAAAGTTGACATTGGAAACCATATCGTTAACAGCAGTACGGGCAAAGCTGCCAGTGTTTTTAGATGACCGCAGAGGATGCCAGATGTCTGCACCACAGCTGGCTGGGGAAGTGGAAAGCATCACGACGAAAACACAGGCAGTAGGACAAGAGTTAAAACCATCTGTGTATCAACCTGTTGACAGGCTGTAAGTATCCACAATGAAAGTCTACTACACCTACAAGACCGGGAAAAAAGAAACACATGAGATAATTTAAAAGAGAATATTTTTCAAAGTGAAGTCCGTGGCCATCTGGAGCATATGTTCCAGTAGAGCAACTTTCTACTGTAATTAATGAAGTTCTCCAAAGGGAACAGTCTGATTAAGTGAAAACTCTTCTTATTCTCCACAGGCAATGTTTCCAGAGCACAGAGAGAAATGGCTCTGACAGAATTCCTGAGAACTAGGCAGCCCTGGTTTGTCATGCAGCTGGCACCTCTTTTATGGAGTCACTTTCAAAGCTCCCACCCCCCTACAAGTGGCATCAAAAACATCTGTTCCCAGGGCAGCCACCCACATGAGAGATTGCCCAGTGCTGCTGGCAGGATGGCCTGCAGATGTAGGCAACTACCGACATGCAAATGTACATGTAAAAAAAAAAAAGACCCACACAGCCGCACTGTGACAGTTAAGAACACAATATGATAAGAGTCACAAAGGAGAGGGGGAAGAGAAACAAAAAGAGAGAGGGGAGAGAGGGACTGAGGAACAATCCCTGCACCGAAACATAAAAATAAGATAAAAGAAGAATGAAATAAGCAAGAGAAGCTGAATAACAAGAGAGGATTTTAGTGGAACAGAAGCACAATAACTAGTCATTCTGAGGCCATATTGAAGGATGTGCAGTGGTACTTGAAATCCCTGGCAGCAGACCAATTTGACCTCCATCCTGTTCAAAGCAGTCCCGTTAGTGGAGGGGCCTGGTAATGTCTGATGAAGTAGCAGTAGCGGGGCTATATTAAGGCTGCTGTGACCATTGCATATGAGATGCACTCTGCTAGTGCTCAGAGCAGGGTAAAACACTGTGCATCATTAAGGGAAGTGTGTTTAAGTACTGTCCACAGCCCTGTAAAGAGACTGCGAGTGAGGGAGAGTGGATAGAGGGAGGCAATGGGAAATGGTCCGAGTTATTTCCATTCCCTCAGCCCGTTTATGGAAACATTATGGGAGCAAGGTTCAGTTCTCACGAAGGAGGCAAAGATTGGGAGCGAGTGTGTAAGAGTGAGAGACATGAGAAAGTGAAGGGGTGAGTGAAGGAGAGAAAGGAGGAGGGACTGCAGAAATGCTGCTTTTAGCTGTTTTCTCTGGAAAAGACCTTGCTCTGTGTGTGTCCTTCATTGTGTGGTTCTCCCTCTGGCAAAGGCCACAAAAGCCTCCATTTATCTATCCCAAGCATCTACCCTTATTGAGGAAAGGCTCTGAAAGGCAGGCAGCCATCACATGTGCCAGGGTGACATGGCTTTTCCCTTGTTAACACTTTAGTCTTGCACCCAACACAATCTCCACCAGAGTGAGGGATTACTCCAGCCAACAAATGGAGGAAAAAAAAAAAAGAAGTAGTACATCTGTTCTATATATTTGCATTTCTTTGGTTGGGATCACAATGCACCACTTGACTCGTTGGAAAGCGAACATTCTCAGTCAGGCATGAGAAACCCACCCCATCAATGAGGCCCTTTTCCAACCCCTTTAGTTTCTTTAACGGCGGTAACAGCACATCACAAGGAGTAGCTCGCACAAAACACAATCTGTCAACCGACAGGCAGATGAGGGCCGGTTCATTCACGATTCGCTCTCATCAGGTTCTATTTACTCCGGAGTAGAAAGGGGGACCAAGTGCAATTTTAGGACATTGCAATGTGTGCTATTCAGCAATCTGCAGCTCTAATTGCAGACTGAGAGGAATTTTCTACATCTCTAGCATTGAGGCACAACAGCTGCAGCTGGCATGGCATGCGATGGGCGTGTCTAAGGGAGGTGTGGCAGCAAGGAGGGTGTAAAAGTCTAACCTCCCACCGAGAGCCACCCACACCTTTGCATAAACACACACAAACGTACACAGTGTTACATTTGACAACCTGTCCTTTTGTCTGCCTAATGTACAATGACACACCACATCATCACGAGGTCTCAAAATTTGCCTCGCTCTTTCCTGCCGCTCATCATCACATCCTTGATCTCACGGTTTTAGAGAGGATTCAGCTGCACACTCCAACACATACACACATCCCATTCCTCCAGTCAACAGGTATTTATATGTGAAGATACTGCAGATGAGCCATAAAAAGTGTTGATAGGAGGAAGACACATGAATGTTTTTGCTCTTTTTTTTCCCCACCACATTACCATCCCCCCCTCCCTGAATGCTAAATGCAGAAAAGCATCCAGGGAGATGAGTGCAGATGAATTCAACTCAATTCCTTCTGACAGGAACCAAGTGCACTGATCCGACCTGACGTGAGGGGTCTCCAGTGATCGAGGGACCTTTGACCTTTAGAACTGATTGAGGCCAACGATCTGATGAGGTGCTTTTATAAGAGGGGGGAAGGGTCTGTAAAAAGACCGGGGGGGGGGGGGGGGCTGGGTAAGAAGCACACTGTCATCAAGAATATGGTCCTACTGCACAGCTTTTCCTTCACTGAAGTAATTTGACATTAATATTAATGCGATTCAGAACGACATTAAAAAAGAGCAGGGTTCTGTTATGTACTCTGACCTCACTTACACAGAGATCAGGCAAAAAGATGAAAAAATGTACACAGGAAGGTTTTTGTCCTCAATCACAGCGCTGGTCTAACTTTACAACTGCATGCCAAATATAAGCACAGATTTCCCTATAACTCTCATTTCCTTATCTCTTAACTGCAGCCGGCTCTGCAGAATGTCACTGAGATGGCACCCGCACCAATCGCTGGCAGCAGAATAACTCGCACCAAGTTTAAAAAAGGAAAGTCTTGTTTTCATTTCGCTCGATTGCTAACGTTACATCCAGCGGGGTTTGATTAGATGAATGAGTCCCCCAGGCTGGTGCTGTAAACAATATCATAGTCAAACTGTCTGGTTAATGTGAGATACAAATACTCCTCTGGCACTTTGTTGAAGTTTGTCGGGCAATGTTTGTGCCTGACCTTGAAGTGTTTGTTGAATTCTTAGGATTATAATCATCCCTAAGGAAACCACAGACAGTAATGCTATTCAATATTAAATCAATAAAAAGTACAGTCCAGCGTGAGGCTCCTGGGGCAGAATCCTTTGAAGTAGAGGCACAAGACTAAGCAGGTTTCTTTTATTTTTCAAGAAAACTGTGCTTTGTTCACATATTTACAACAACAAAAAAATTACTGTGTTGGTGACTAATCAATAGTGAAGCAGCAATTCATGAAGTCAACAAGAAGAAAGCAGCAGGGAATAACCCGGGAACTGGCTCAGCGTGAGCAGGCAGGAAAGCAGGACAGCTCCTCAGAGACCACAGATTCTGACTGCTTTTCAGTGGAAATTTATCAAAATGAAATAACAAATTTCTCTCTTAACCCTCCCTCAGATAACGTTAGATATCACCACCATGAGATAACAGAGCTTTGCATGCTGAGACGACAAGAAGCTAACGTTCTGTGTTAAAAAAGTGATGTAAAATATCTATCAGCAGGTTGGCAGCATGCTGTGACCTCTGACCTTTTGGTGTTTGTGTGTTCCTCCCAAACACAGATTATCTTGACAGATGAGAACGGTGTAATTATACAGCTGCTCTTGGTCAGATCTACAGCACCTGGCTGTGTATCCTGCAGTTGTGTGTTCATTGTGTTTTGGCTAAAGCCCACCACACAGCTCAGTGCTGAACTGTATGTGGCCCTACAGTGCTGTTTACATTTCAAAGAGGTTCCAGTGGCTTCCAGTAAACATGGCCTGGGGAAGGTAAGCACTGAATGGAGACACAATGTAGCTGTTTGGCATTGTAAGCATTACATACACAGACACTGATAGAGTGTCTGGGACACTGTTTGTCTGTGTTATGTAATCTCCCTTTTCATTGCTCTGTCTTCTTTTAAACCCATATAAAGTCTAGCATTCAGTAGTGTGCCCCTCTAGTTTTGGATCCCACAGCATCCCACCCCCCTGCGGCTAACCTCTAAACATCCAACAGCAGCTTTCAATACACTTGGCTGAAGGAGGGGAGGAAGGGAGCAGCTGATCTCCTCAACAGTGACAGACAGTGTGATTACAGAAGCAAGAGAAAAGAAAAGAAAAAAAAAAATCAGGCCACTGTCACTCCAGATCATTATCCTCTGTCAACAGCCTTTATAAATCGCATAAAAGGAAGGCTAGTCAGAACGATGCTGCAAAGAAAAAGGAGGAGAAAAAAAAAACAAGTGAGATGGAATATACTACTCTAGCTTTGAATTAGCTCTGCTTGGCTGGGCCGGTGCTCCTTAAACACATCATCCCGCCGCTGCAGCCCAGAGTACAAGGAAAGGCCGGAGCGACTGCCGGCCATGCACAGTTCAGCCCCTTTCTGCTTCAACTAAAATGTTTTCCCATACACACACCAGTAACTCCAGTATCTCAGGCCTGTCTAAAATAGTCACAGGCTACTTTGTCTTCACAAGCAAGTTACAAGAATAGGCCAAAGGCGACATCGTGTACGGGCATTTTTGTGCTTCAGTAAAGCAGCTACATCGTCATGTTCCAGTTTAATCGGGTGCATAATTCAAAAGTACAATCTGAACTGAAAGGAGGACACTACATATCTATATTGATACAGAGTTTTAGCCCCACCATATCATGTATTTTCCAAATTAAGCTACAGATAATGAGCAAAAGCCTCCTGGTTCATGACTTCTTTATATTTTTATAGCTTTCCGCAGCTGTCTAATAAAATCACACGGGCAGAATAACACACCACTTTGAAATGAAGTGAAAATAAAAGTGCAAATGTTTTGTTATATTTTAGGGGATTCCCACGACATCTAAACTCATTATCATGTGATTTATGGACCAGTGGAAACACAAACAAGAACAACATCCTCCACCCAATATGTCTCATCAGCACTTTAAAAAGAAACACAATGACAGGCTGCAGACTGTGACTACACTTTCTAATTTGTCTCATGTCAGTGAGCTGGCAACATGAAAGGAACCAACAGCAAAACAGACACTTTCTCACAATTGATAAAGGACTGTTTAGGAGAAAGTTCCTTCCTGCAAAAAAAAAAAAAAAAAAAGGCTGATAGCAAGAAATCGTGCACATTCCTCACTGTGAGCAAAGACAGGAACACAAAACAATCAGAGGGGTGATATTCAGCTTCACTGTGTACGTCTTTGTGCTTGTTCCCTGCTACTGAACTGAATTTCAACAGCATAGAAGCACTGCAGTGCGCCGGTGAGGTTAAGTGAAGGATACTGGCCCCAGCAGCAATGCCTCGGTGGTTCACACACACACACACACACACACACACACACACTAAAGCTGAGCACTTTATGGCACATCTGTCACGGCTCTGCTCCATTTGAGTTGTTAATTACAATCATCCTCTATCAGAAACAAGTCGGTGTACTTTTACTCTTTAAAACAACTCATCCGATGACTATTTGCTCCTTGGCTTACCCTGACAGTCAAGGGCGCAGATGTTTGTATGAGGGGGGTTTTGTGCCACATTAGCCTACATTTTAAGACTAGTTAACAACACCTTCAAGGTTTGACGTGACTAAAATATATTAAGAAATGAACAATCCTTCATTTCTTATTAATTTAGGAAAATCCCACATAAAACCAACAAAATTACCTCATCTATTCTCTGAACGCAATCTCAGATTAGCCATGCTGCTTGAATGAAGATGGATGGGATTTGTGAGACAGAAAAAAAGGGTCACAGAGGTTACTGGAATATTACCTGCAAAGGAGTGAAAATTAGTGTAAACATCAAGGTGTATTAGTTTCACCACTGCCGAGCGAAGCCAATGAATACTTGTGATGATGTGAGTCATTTGTACTCGCTAACACTGCAGAGAAAAAGCAGGATTTGTAGCTCATAACATGAGAAATACGGTCTTTTTTTAAAGGCGATGCATGACACGTACACCGAGTTAAACAGAGAGAGAGACAAAGTCAACAGGGGCCATGATGGCATGCAGTCTGGAATCTAGCTGTATCGTCCACACCCACTCCTGTCCATCTATTCAAACAGGCCCTTTCTTTTTCGCTACAGTAGGAAGGAGGTATGCACGGCGGCAAATCCCTTCTTATCTCTCACTGGAGGTTGGCCGCTGCTGCTGCAGAGGTCACTTGTCCCGATTGTCTTTGCCTGCTGAGGGGGACGCAGACTGAGTTGACCCCATGGGTCACTGCTGGTGCTTGGATTCGGTGGCCGTTGGGTTAATGACTGGCCGGCTATACGTTGTGACCGAATGACAGACGAGTAGACAAAACATGTAGGGAGGGGTCAGCAAGTTTTGGTGGCCTTTTCTCCAACATTCCTGATATGGACACTAATGAGTCCCTAAGGGAACAAGGGGTTGCAGACATAATTCATCTTGGCAAGACACATTTCCCTATACGCTTCACTGCTGCAAATCCATAATGCATGACTGTGATGATTTTTGTGAGTGATATTATTATGAGTGATTCTCCTCTTTTCACGGATCTGACAACTGCTGTTTGTGATGCTGATAATACTCCTCCATTACCAACTGAGAAGACCCACATTCCACTATTGTGTCTGGCATCTGGAGGATTAACGATTTCCTTTCGGATGAAACACTATCCTTCAGTTATACGTCTGTGATGTCTGTCAGGGTGCATCTGTAAGCCACTGTCAGTACAACAAAAGATCGTGTAGCTCCGTCTGTCAGTCATATATATATATAGGATGGAGCTTAGTCCAGACAACCATGTGGGGGTTTTACGGGTCATGTAAACAGCACGGTCAGTCTAAGCGGGTCATATCATGATGCTTATTGAGTAGAGGAGTATTATCCAATGCATTGAAAAATGCAATATGGCAGCGCTTATTCACAATGGATGGCCATAGATAAGCATATACCATCCAATGCTGAAGCTGTGAGATGCATAATCTGTTCCATTAATGGTCTAGCCATGCATGAGCAGGCAGTGATAGCAAAGTTGGTCATCAGAGGGCTCAGCTCTTTAACCCTCTCCCTGCCCTCACATCCCACCTCCTCCTCCTCCTCAGTCCTTCAGAAGTCTGACTGTGTGTCGCCAGAGGTTGACAGGGTCTTCACCAGCGATGGCATGATCAACATTTGACTTCTGTCATTACACCATCTGCTTCATCCAGCAGCTTCGCCTCAAGGCATGGGGCTGATTTTTCACTCAAATGTGCCTGGCACGACAGCAAGCCGCTGAATGAGCAGCACAAAAATGGTGGGAAACGTATCAGATGCAGGGGATGGGCTGGTGCAGCAAGCCATGCGTTTGCACCGGTTTTACTCCTATTACATATATACATACACCAGGATCACCAATTCCTTGACAAAAAAGTGTTAAAAAGTCTCCCATGCCTACAAAAACACATCATGTTAAATGAGGACATTCCCCAGTTAATGCTTTTAAATAGCAGGTTTTACTTCTGACATTGTCCATCTGTGTCAGATCTACTTAAATTACTGCTAGGGGGGGCTTAAACGCATCAGTAGGGTCAGATAAACAGACTACAGATCTACAAACAAACTCACAGAGTGGCACACAAGGGCAACAATACTGTACGTCTCCATGAAACACACCACAGGCCGTTACATCTCATCTGTGCGTATCACATAATGAGAGGAAATATAGAACCTGGAGGCGCCGTTGGCATCTTCGTGTGATTTCATGAAATGCATGCTGACATAACGCCAGCATCTGTTAAACATGGCGTCTTAACACCATTACATATGAGAAGTCGCATTATGAGGGCACACAAGGGATGATGAACGATCCGGAGAGAACCCAACACGCCGATCTAGACACAGCTAGTATAGTTTTAACATTTCTCATATGGTTTTTCGCTTCAAACATGACTCTCTTATGTGATCACCATATTTAATATATAAAGGTTTGTTTCCATTCTTTGTCTGTTCACATCCTTCCTCAAACCACAAACATCCATCACAAACAGATCCCTCACGAAACAATTCATAAAATAAAAAAACATCATCCTAATGACTTCATCTCTGCTTTCCCTGAACGGGCTTAAACCCTTCCATAAATCTAGACTGCAATCAAAACAAAGGCTGACAAAAAAAAGACAGGCTCTCACAACAGGAGCAGGCAGCATGTGATCCCCTGTCTGCTGGTTGGTTGGTTTTGAAGCAACAGGATTTGGTTGGGGAGACCTATTGTGGCTCCTGGCTACTCAGCCAGCCAGTGAGTGAGCCAGCCAGCCAGCCAGCCGGTCAGCTGGCAGACTCCAGACCAGGTTTCCTGATCCTCGTCACATGCATGGGATGTGGGGTCTGTTGAAAATGAGTGAGCTACATAGTTTGGCATGTTAGAATAAGGAGAAACGCAGCAACGTGGTCTGAACCCAAGACCTTCATCTGCATTTTTTCCTTCCAGTTTTTCTCTGAAACATGACTAGTCAGCACAGTAGTAGTAAAGCACCGTGGGAACAGAGATAAACAAGAGGGATGGATCATGAGACTTCCCCTAGATACGAGTTCAGCCACTACTATTAAGTAATTTGTGTGTTTTACGGTAATATTTCTGTGTCACAAACCAAAATAACCGCTGTAACTCTAGTTGGGCGTCTTCGAGGTCACAAGACATCCTAAACAGCTCTGCAATGATAACAAGTGGATATGGCCTGTGGGCATGTCACAGGAAGCCGTTCCTCCTCTAAACCTGACAGGTGCCTCATTGTTCAGCTGAGCACACATTGTGCACATAACTTTATTTTTGAAAGACATATCTATCCGGCTCAATTACCCATTGTCTGGTTAGTCATGCAGAAGGCGCTGTTAGAAATAAATGAGAACATATTTCTTCTTCAGGGCCCTCTCTCTGCACCCAATTGATGGTGGAATACAACAGATCTCTATTCAAATTAAGATTGAAAGACTTACCCTGGCAGTGTCATTATCATGGCTGCTGAGCAGCTCTCCCTGTAGGAGTGTACTGTTGGCAGCAGCTGAGATGGGGCACCTCGCAGCCTCATTTTCATCTACATTAGGGAAGATCTAGTCTTTTATGCATCTATCATCCATCTTGACAGATTGCCTATGTCCTCTTCTACACTGTAAAAAACACACTCAGACTTTCCAACAAGCCAGGAAGCAAATAAATTAAAGATTATAGGTCAAGTAATGGTGCAAAGCCGTAATGAGAAAAGGCACCAACGCAATTGGAAAATAGGTTAACTAACAGAAAAATGATGACAAAGACAATGAGCAGATTAATGAGGTTGTTTTTCGCTGATGTGCTGAATAGCAGCACATTTTTTACACATCACTACAGATGTCTTTATGTCCATTCAGGTTAGTGGACAGCTGAAGGATCGGCTCAATTAATGTGCAGACTAATGACAGCCGAATTCAAAACCAGCATGGTGTTAAAGGGGAAAAGAAATGTTAACTGTTATAACAGGCAGTGAACATACAGCAGTTTAAAGCATCTAAAAACACTCCTGTGGCTAAATAGTTCAGCACAGCCCCATGGAAAAGTAATCTTTCCCAGGCATAAAATCCTGTGAAAAATAATGGTGTCTTATTGATTTTAACGCTCCAGGAGCAGAAAACTCAGTATGCTTGATCTGTTCAGATGGGAGCTGTAAACCCAAAAAAAGGAAATAAATTACACAGATTGAAAATTAAGCAGTGGAAACTTACACACATTTCCACTTAGCAGCACCTAGTTTGTTGTTAGTCTGCAGCAGCAGCTTCACCAACCGGCACAGGACTGGGCCCTATTTATTTCCCTTTATTGGGAATTTACAGGCTAAACTTCCTGCAGGAAGGATATGGTGCTGGAAGACAAACAATATTTTACTTACGCTCCCCAGAGGAGTATACACAACAGTGTACGCTGAATAGGCCACAGAAGCAACCAGCAATAATGCAACGCTGTGTACAAGCACACTGCCAGAGAGTATTTATGGAGAATCTAAACAATTATGATGTTAGAGGAAACTGGTCTTTGTCTGGACACACTAACAAGCTCCTCCTGCTGCAACACGAGTAAAGATACATCATATAAACACATAAGACAGAGCGATATAAAAACACATGCCTCAGGAAAACTGAAGAATATAAAAGGCCTGGGAGAGATTTACCTACAGCAGGCGTGAGAAGGCTTTATCATCACCCACCATCAGCTGGACGGTGGTGCCTTTGTCGCCCCCTATCGGTTCAAAAGCAGCACTACACACTAAATAAATCCATTCAAAAATATTTCTGTGCAAATTAACCTCATTGTCTCTGCACACAACCAGATGTAACACACTCAATATGATCATATAAAATAAACACAACAAAGAGACGTGTTGTTTTGTGTCTTCAAGACACAACTGAACGTGTTGTGGTTGTTCCAGCCCACAGCGTGGACTTCATTAACAGACAGAAATGTAGGCTATACATAGTCTCCTGCTGAAACATCATGTCCTCCTGCTATTTTGTGTCCCTCGGTCAAATTACAGGAGCCCCGGGTGCCTGAAAGCAACTTTCTCCCCTTTTGTGTGTCCACTGTTACCATCGACATGTCTTTGAGTGAGTGAGTGAGTTTGAACGCGTCTCGTGTTGAAGCGCTCCCCCACTTCCAGCCAACAGACCCACTTTCTACTTTCGATGTGGAAAAAAACACACACACACACACACACACACCAACACCCACACGGCTTACCTTACAAAGCCAGCGGCGTCCTGTCCAGGCTGGTAATGCTGTTAGTTATCCTTTTAAAGGGTTAAAAAAAAGCAGTTAACACTGTGGCAGTAGTCGCTCCCACATCTCTCTCTCCGGCAGTCTCAGCCTCCAGACTGAAGTAACACAGAACATAGCGATATCCATCCAGCACCTATCTCAATGATGACAACACGAAGGGGGGGGGGGGGGAGGCTCCGCCCACCCGACGCAAGTCCAACTCACACTGTGCTGCGCTCCTTTCACATATTATTACTAATATTACTTTTAAACACAAGTTTCTGTGTTTATATTCAGTATGCCCATCATCACGCTGCAGACTAAAGGCGAATACTGAGTCTGTCATCTAAGTCCGGTGGCCTCCTCTTACCACAGGACTATTTTAGTTTAAGCCCAGTAAGCCCCACAGTGGCACCATCTGGTGAACTGCAGAGAAGTTCTTACCCCAAACTACCTGAAGAAATTGTTCTCCTCATAATTATTTTCTTTATTTTTTACTGTTTTTCTTTTGATGACATTTGTAGTTTTTATGTCTTAATTAGTTGAAAATTAATATACACGCTTTTAATTTTCTGTATTTACAAACATAAACAATACACATTCTTTAGTCAAACATTATCAAACAAAAAAGGAATATGTTGGTTTTAATGCGTGTTTTAGGTGTTACAAACCTGAAACTACATTTCCCATGTATCCCGCGGCACTTGGTGACGTAAAATGCTGGCGACAGCTGTTTCCATGGCGCCCCTGAAAGCTAAAGGATCGAGTTTTTGGATTAGCTAGCAGCTGGTTAGCTAGCTTTGTTAGCCTTTCAGGATGTCGGGACAACAAAACAGCGACAACAACGAGACTCTGTTCTCATTTCAGCTTCTTGTGGAATATATCCAGGTCGATAAAAATGATAAAGTTTTCGACGAGCTGGCTCTTGCAGTACGACTACTGGATTTTCCAACGCTGCTAATTTATCAGGCACAGCGTAGCAGCATCAACCAGTCCAAACAGAATGAAAACAACATGAGGGGAGTGTACGCCTTTAACAGAGGCAAGTCGTGTTTCTTCAAAATGAATCTGAACTCTCTCCATGTACATCTTTCTGACACTCCTCTCTATGCAATGGTGTTAGATGTGAAAGAGGAGACTCCCAAACTAGTGGGCTCCTCTCTGGTATCTCTGGCCAAAGCCATGGACAGAATCAAACAGGATGTGACTGAGCGTGGGCTTTCTACTCCTTCTTCTCACACAGAAAGGGGGCTTGTTGCTATACGCAACCTTGCAGGGGAGAAGATTGGAGTAATATCCCTGAGTTATAAACTGCTGTTTCTAGGAGCAAGTTTACTGTCGCATATCACAGAGGGGGTGGGTTTAAGACGTACAAGTGTGCCCAGAGGACAGCGAGGACAAGTCAAGGAGAAAAATAAATGTATGGATTCAATGCCTGTTGGGAATGAGGCTGCGTATGTTCGCTCACCCACATCAGACAAGTCTGATGTAAACATCCATAACAATGGAACACCTGCAGAGATCATGTTTAATGATGAAACGCAGCAAGATGATGATGCTGCTGAACACAGAAAGAAAAGGGAGAACATTTTTGAGGAGGATTTGTCTGTGTTCTGTCCTCCTCACCTTTACTACAGTAATTCTGCAGAGGAAAGAAGCAAAACAGACGCCGGAGAATACAAATCAATGCATCTAGACTCTTTTACATTTGAAGATTCCAGCGCTGAAGATGAGACAGATGAAAAGGAAGCTGGAGGTCCAGCTCCTCCGGTGATGAGCCAGAAAGTGAGAGTCGGTGCCAAAATGCCACACAACCAAGAAACAAGCAGCGTGGCTCCGAACGTCCTCAGGGAATCCTTGCAACAGTTGCCTCTACTCAATGCGCTGCTTGTTGAACTGTCACAGCTGGGTGGCCAGAACCCACACCAGTCCTTGACCGTCCATCCCAATCTAGCTTGGATTTATGGACCATCTTCCTCAGAGGTTTCAGCAGGACAAAGAAAAACACCACAAACCAAATTACCACAGAAAGCTAGGCCGAGGATTAGCCCCCGTCTGCATACACCCAGACACTGTTCTACACCTTTAATAAGGGCTCCAGCTGCTAAGGAGTCAGATGCAAAAGAAGAGGCTTTAACTGAGAGGAAGGCTGCAAGTAAGCCTCACAAGACAAAGCTTGTGGTTGGAACAACTAAAACATTCACTCTAAGGCTGAAGAAGAACTCTCCTCTCAAAGCAAAACATCGTGAGTGTGTAGAGCTACTGCAGAAAGAAACACAGGCAGGTACAGTCAAAGAGAAAGCAAAGTCACGCAGCATATCCAAGAAGTCCAGTAAAAGAGAATCAGTATCAACTCAGAGCCACAACCTCAACGAAAATATTGAGACAGTGATTCAAAGTGTCACAGTGGACTCTGCATTACAGGAGACAGTCACACTAAAACAGAAAAACCAGAACAGGAAACTCCACAGTAAACACGACACAGACCTTCAGAGAGTTCCAGGACAATCGTCCTTTTCTGAAAGAGACTTGAGATTTATTCACATCCCCAGTGTGAACAGTGACAGTGTTCCCCCAGGCAAAGACAAGAATGAGCATCACAGAGAATCAGATCAATCAGCGTCTGAACCTGACGGGGACAGAAGGGGGATTGGAAGCACAGGAAGCAGCAGACACAGCAGCCGAATGTCTTCACTTTCAGTCTCCAGCAGAGAAGGAAATGAGGAAGTAGACTATGCTGATGACTTTAACAGCCTTGAGCCCAGTGATGCCTGCTCTCCTGACCCCGTGAGTAGTCCTGAGCTCTCCAGAGGCAAGACTCTAAAGTCTCCTGTTTGGCTGGACTCTGACTCTGATTCTGAAAGCGTCCAAAAGAGAGCACCTCCTCTCCCGGTTCCTGTCAAAGCCTCCAGCTCCCCGCAGCATGCTCTGAGGAGCACACACATCATCCGACCCCGAACCCACACCTCGGCCCTCAGCTTTTCCTCAGAAGATGGAGACAGAGACAGAAGGTCTTTACAAACATTACACTCCAGAACACAAGTGAAAGCAACTAGCACTGAGAGCTCCAGATCATCACCAGGCCGGAGGAGTGTGTCGGTCAAGAACATCAGCCCCGTTCGCAGACTTTCTGCAGAATCAATATCCTCCTTTGAACCTCTGGTGGCAGAGGAGCTGGAGGATGAGCTTGGATCTCTGGATTTTAGAAATGAATATCAGCATATCTCTCAGCTAGTAGCCAGCAAGCTCCCAGGGTACACTATGTAGAGATGAATACATTTTTATTTTATTAAAGAAAATGATTTTGTGGAAGCATCTGGATAATTTTCTGTCTTAATCAGTCTGTTATTACTAAGCTGCTATAGATAATTGCATGAAGTGTCTCACTGTGAGTCTTTTAATAACATATAAGAGGATAGAGAATCTCTCTATGCACACGATTTATGCAAATTGTATTTACCATAGCTCTTCAGCAGATTTTCTAAGCTGGAAATGTCCAACAGTAGCTCATCATCCCAGGTTATTTCCTACACACACACCACCCAGTGTGTGTTATTTCATTTATTTGAAAATAGGTGTAGTGTATTTTGCATAACAGTAGCATATGAACTGCATCTCATGAATTTGCAGTTTTTGCATTTCTATTCTTAAACTGCACAGTATTGCAAAGGGAAGTCGACTTGATGGCTTTAATCAGTTGTGCAGGAAATATAGCTGCTTTTACATAATAGATTTGTCATACAACAAATAAAGTCTATTATTTAAAAAAATTGTTTACAGAAATATTAATAGTGTACTGTTATACATGTTTTGTCATGTAAATCATTAAAATGAGCTAAAAGAAAATCCTTTTCAAAATAAAGTAGTAAAAGACTTACTGCGCATGCGTGGACTCCGTGTGTACGGAAGAGCTGCAGCCCGCAGGAGCACGCTGGATGGGCTGAGCTGCGATGTTCAAACACGTTTTTCTCACAGGACCTCCAGGTAACAGCTAAACTTCGAGTGCTGTTGAAGTTACAGTCGCTGTAAATCCAAAGCAGTCAGTCAGCTGTCTACACGCAGAGTCCAAATATAGAAACGCGAATAAACGTTAGCTTGTTTAAGCTAGTTTTGTACAAGATAATACTGAATTTAAGTGACGGCGTCTTTATTCGATAATTCTATAATTCGATAGATTATAGAGAGTGGTTTCTCTTTTAATCCATTTTTAATCTACATATATTGGTGCTTCGCCCTTAATAAATCGATTAAACAGAAAATATGTCATGATACTGCAGTTCTGATATTGCAGTTGTATCACAGTGTCTTCTGTTTTGTTTACAGGCGTGGGTAAAACCACTCTGATCCAGAAAGCCTGTGAGGCTTTGTTGTCATCAGGAGTGGGAGTTGAAGGGTTTTACACAGAGGAGGTCAGGGAGGGAGGCCGGAGAGTGGGCTTTGATGTGGTCACAGTAACAGGCGAGAGGGGCCACCTGTCCAGAATCAGGTAGCAGTGCTGTTATTCATGTTATACAAATCCTACCACCAGCTCCCTCACTTTGTCTGAACTCATCCTTGCTTCATTTTAACCTGCAGAGGTGGCACCGCTGCGCCTCATGGCAGACGGGAATACACAGTTGGGCAGTATGTGGTTGACTTGCCTTCATTTGAACACGTGGCCCTCCCCCTCTTCACAAACGTAAGACATGCCTTTTAACCCCCCCTTAATACATCACAGTAACCAGAACACTCCTTTTTTTTTTCTCCTTGTGTACAAGTTATGAAACCTTTAATTTTTTGAGAATTGACAGAATAATTGGAAGCCTGCTCAACACATAAATTCCACAGCGACACTTTTAGTGTTCATGGTGCCGTCTGGCTGTCACTGACCGTGATTAATCCGCCGTGTAAAGTGAGCCTGCAGTGACGCCTACACATGCACATGTAAAGGAAGGTGTCCATGGCATGGCGGCACATATTCCGCTTTCATCTCGCTTTAAAGGTTCCCTGTAATCACTACACATTGCCCTTTGCCTGTAACATGCAAACATCGTGGTTGTCAGTTAACATTCACATTCATGTCGTTAATATGATGAGTTTTTACTGCGAGGCATCCTGTAAAATGCATTTCCTTTTCTAATTTTATTCCAAAGATACAAGTCTGTGCTTATGGTATAAAATGGTACACACACATGCTATCCTTTGCTTGCTGTCTGTGGGTCTAAAGGACCAGTCATAATCTGTGCTCCTGGTCACAAGTCAGAAGCCTTCTATAAGGGCAGGGCATAGTGAATCCGGCACCTATACAGGGAATTTGTTGCACATTATGTCAAACCGTATGTCCTTCTGTATAGTAGAAGATAGTAGATTGAACCACAGCTGTCCTTTTTAGTGGCAGCCTTTCATTTCAAAATTCTTATGTAACCAGGTGGGGTCAGCAGATGGGAGCAGCAGGAAGGTGTTTGTCATTGACGAGATTGGGAAAATGGAGCTCTTCAGCCAGTCGTTCATCAGGGCAGTGAGGCAGACTTTAGATGGCACTTCCTGCACAATCCTGGGCACCATCCCCATTCCTAAGGGCAAACCGCTGGGTCTGGTAGAAGAGGTGCGGAGCAGGAGAGACGTCAAGGTCTTCACTGTGAGTACCGACATCACAACCCTGGAAAAAAATGGATATTAAGGTCATTGTATGGGCTTTTAAATCACACAATAGCTATAGGACAGTGTTTACACTGTATCCACTTGGTCTTAGGAGGCCAGTCAGTCTGCTCGGTACCAGAGAAGGGGCATGCCCTGCATTATTCGTCCCCTATAGCAGGATTAACTCTAAATCATGCGTGACTGATTCAACAACAAAGGGTGGTCTCAAATGTCAAAATAATTCATCACGGAAGACTCATTTATGGATATTGTCATGCAAAATGCTCACTTTACCATGCTAGTTATTGTTGTATATCGAGCAGAGATTGAAGTTAACCTATGGGACAGCAGAGTGCTGTGGTTTGAGAGGCTTGTTGTGGATTCTGCAGGCTTTATTTATTCACTGTATAAATGTGAATAAAGTCTACACACACACACATGCAGCACTTCAATGTTTTCTTCTCCCTGTTTAGGTGTCCAAGGAAAACAGAAATGCACTTTTACAAGACATCATAGCAGCTGTACAGGAAGGTTTAAAGCACTCAGCCTGACGTGGAGACTCAGAGCCACTAAAAGGGGAAATTCCTGCATTTTGTGAGTGTGTTGCTGACAACAACTTTTATACGTGTCAGTGCGTGTGCACGCTTCACACAGCCACAGTACTAAGTGGATCTACACACTCTCGCTGCACAACAGGGTTGCGACCTAAGCTAGGGAGCATCCCAAGCTGCTAGAAGGGTTAGTATGTCACATGCATGCATTTATGTATGCAGCTTTTTTTTTTCATTCTCGTACAGCCTTAAAAATGGATCGCATGCTGAATATTTGATTGTGGGATGGAACACCGCTCGGGGTTTGTGTGTAAATACCCTATAGTGCCTGTGTTAGAGACTGTCTGGTCCTCACAGCATTGTCTTTGTTTCCTACAGAGGCACCAGCAGGCATTTACTGTGTGTTAGTGTATTATTTTGTTCATAGGGACAAGTCATCCTTTCAGTTTTAGTTGAAGCCGGTTGATTCATTTAGTTCAGTGTTTTGTGAGCCTCCCTTGTCTGTCAACTTGCTCATTGAAAAGCAGTCAATATTTAATACAGTCCTGTCATGGTTTATTCATCTTCTACAATGGATTTAAAAAAAGACAAATGATTATATTCTCTTTCCAGATTTAAATTAAAAAAAGCTCATTTCTTCACACTGATTAAAAGGCTCTGTGTTGTTTTCATATGCAGTTGTACAAACAAATATGCTTAACTTTTGTTTCAGGGATTTTATGCCTCCTCCTGAGAGATAATGGAATTTTTATCATGTGCAGTCAGATTACAGGATAAATAGTATCAGTGGATATAGGGTTTTTGTTTGAGATGTCAGAGTGCATTTATGAAGGATTTACTGTGATCATGCAGCCAGCCAAAGAAGAAGAAGTGTTAAATCTTAAAGAAAAGCTCTCCATAAAAACAATTCTGTGCAGTTCTACCATTTTAGGTTTATAACGGGAGGTTAAGGTGTTTTTTATTTAAACAATAGTGTTGCTCAAGTACGACTCAGGGATCAGATCAGATGAGGAATTCTACCAACTCTGCTTGAGCTCCGAAGACTGGCAGTTGTACTTGTATCAAAGCAAAGGTATTTGTTTTAAACACCGAAACATCTTCAGGTCATTTCAAAGTGAAAATACATGGCAGGCTTTTTTTGGCATGTTTTTTCTAATACTGCTTATATGACTGATGTAACCTGTCAGGCTGGCTGCAGAAAGAGCTGCCAGCTGCGATCTGCGTCAGACACGCTGCTGCGCCAGCATCTGTTCTGTGGCCTCGGCTGATGTACCACTGCTTCCACTGGCACCGGCAGTCACAGGATTTGCTTCAAAGTCAACAAGACAATAGTCATAATTCTTGGAACCAATGTGGAAAGTTGACGTTGCGTAGTAGTTGTTGTAGGTGAACAGACTGAACGGGCAGTTAGACTTGATGGTATAGGGTTTGTGGTGCAGCAAGCCAAGCAGCACTGCTGAGGAAGCTGGCTCTCCCAATTGGAAGGTGATCCTCGGCACCCTGCAGCAGGGCAGCAGATGGGTTATGTAACACTGACAGAGACCTTGCCAGTTCTACCAAAATAAAGGGCGTTTGATGCGTTATGATGTAATTAGCAAACATTGCCCATATTGTCGTCCTATGATCGTGTCATTCACAGACAGGGGTGGCTCGGCAGTTGGCAGAGATTACATGGAGCCAGTTTGCAGCCACATTGGTATCCCACATTTTGTATTTTATTATGGTTTTGGACTTATTGATGATATGGAATTGATATAGATATTTGTACCCTGTATTCATACACTGTATAGGATCATAACAGACAGATTTTTCATGTCTCAGTTCACCAGCAGAGAATGCTAAGAACCCCCAATAATATATTACATCCTAGCCTTTTTGTATTGGAGTATTTTAATTAGAATCAGGTCTTATCCAGGGTTCTGAAATCAGAAAACTTGATCACAGCAATGTTATCTGTCCGCATGTTAACACAGTTATGGAAGAAATGAGCTTGAACACTAGAACACAAAGATGTTTTAACAGATAAGAACTGGATTTATCATCAATATAAAAATATACATAGTAAAATGCATTTGAAATAATTCATAATATTAATTAGTGTTTAAATAAAGTATATATATCTGTGGATGCTCTCATTCATCCAGGTCATAGTCATTTTCAAGAGTTTAAATCGAGGCAACTGGACTCAAGGATTGTTTTTTGAAGACGTTTCGCCACTTCCCCAAGTGGCTTCTTCAGTTCTGCTACTATTCTGGTTGGAAATCTGAGTTTTATGTGTTCAGGACCTCTGTGGGTGGATCTTGCAGGAACTCACATGACCTATAGTTGGTTAATGGTCAGTTAACGACCAGAAACTGTGTCTGGGCCAGTATAGATTACTATATTAATAAGAGAAAATTAAAAAGTAAATTGCAAAAATAGCTCAAAGTACATCATTACAATTTTATTAAGGATATTATAGACTGACAGTAGTGTCAACAAATATATTAGGAGCTAAAAATCTTTCCCTAGCACCATAACACAATATATGACTCAGTAGCAAAGAGTGTTCTTATTTTCCTTTAGTGTAACGCTGTCCAAGCTCAAAAAGCATCCATATTTCATTACTTCATCTTAATATTACCCAGACATGTGGTTATGCTGTTTTGCATTGTAAACACCATGGGCTGGTGTATGCACATTGTGCAGCTTGAACAATTGATATACTGTCAGGAGACCTGAATGGAATAATGTGTCCTTAGCACTAGGAGCGCTGCATGAAAGGCCATATAGAATAGAAGGAATATGAAGTGAGTTAATATCCATATCGCAGAGATGCAGTCACACCATATCTGCAGAGCAGATGTTAATGTGGTACCCTGTACCCTTTATCCCTCCGCACATGGAGGACACAGAAATGCAAGGAGCTTACCAGCAATCCGGGACAAAGGGACTGGTTGGACAGAGGGAGGGAGCAGGGTGTGTGTGTGTGGGGAAGAGAGCTGGTTTTTAAATGAGGAAATTTCTCTCCAGTTATTGCACTTTGCAGTACCAGCCCAGGAGGCACATTGACAGCACGTAGCAAAGGGGGGACGTATGATATATTGTCCGAACCTGCCCTTGGCCAAAAGGCCAAACACAGCTGATAAAAGTCTGACATATTGTTCAAAGATCATGTGGGAGATAAACAACAGCCTGCTCCAGCCAGGCTTCAAATTCACTCTTTATTTCCCATGATGACTCCGTGATTTATTGTTAGATGTGAAGCTAAAGCTTCTTAGCATCCGAATCAGAATCAGAAATACTTTATTAATCCTAGGGGGAAATGGCTGTGATGTCAGAATTTTTTAAAGCCTGCACAGGGTAGGTTCTCAGCAATCCTCCCTTAAAATCAAGGTCATTGCTCAGTTGTGAGTCCTCAAATGTTTTTGCCACAAGGCAGCCGGAAACAGACATATTCCTCAAAAAGCTATACGTGAGCTTTGATTCCCCTTGTTGTAGTAAAGCCTCTGGCACATTACTCATTAACAAGCCAACTGATCACATAGTGATAGATAGATTCTCCTGTGCCAGTCGTCAATGAAGAATGTAGTTTCTTAAATTACATTGTTGTAGGGCTGCAATGATTACTCAAGTACTCGAGTAATATTCAAGGACAAAAGGCCTTGACAACTAATTTAGTACTCGATGACTCGATGATTCTCTTGTGGCGTAGCGGGATGATCAGTGTTTTAGACACGGGTGAGCCGTACTTACACACACACACACACACACACACTCTCTCTCTCTTTTGGTGCCGGGCATGGAGGCGGTTGCGTGCCTAAGCAATCTATGGAAAAACTATGACATTTACGCGAGTACTCAAGTTATCACAAAAATAATCGGTTTGTTGCAGGCCTACATTGTTGTGTGTGTAGATGTCAGAAATGAGCTTCATATGCTACATTAGGCTACAAACATATCAGTCAGCTTCATGCTTTACAGCCAGTATTATAATCAGAATCCAAAGTTCCAACCACTGTCCAGACATTTATTACTTTCCTCCAACATTGTGGTCACCACATGTGTAAGACTGAAAGCATCAGCATGTACCTGATGCGTTAAACCCTTAAGTAAAGTTTGATGTGTCCAAGTCCTCATTGTGGTGAATGAGTTCAGAGCCAGTCCTCACCTCACTATGCTAATAAGCACAGCTAAGGTCTGCTGGTCATGACAGGTGGGCAGTTAATGTCAGATGAGGCTGTGGAAATGAAGCCATTTGATCTGGAATCCTAACCACTACTCCACCCTGCTGCCCACCACTGATAGTTCCTGAACCACTCTTCCCATTACATCACCTTTAAGGGCTCCCTAAGGCTGCTGGAGGCAGACAGTGTTGGGTTTCAAAGCCACTAGCAACACCCCTCTGCAAGCTTACCTTTTAGATAAGTATGCAAAGCTCAAATCTCTGCTTTTACTACTCATAAAATGAGTGTTTTCCCAAAAATTTATAACATAAATGTTGAATCTTCTGACTCCACTGTGACTGATCCCTGTGGGAATCTATGATGTGCATCTTTCCAGAAGCACAGGGATATTTCCCATCAACAGCAGGGGGTGGGTTCAGGGCCTGAGGACATCTTTCTCCTGTTACACCACGCTGATGGTTCTTTGTGATCTCCGGATCCACGTGAATGACTGTGGAAACCCCTGTGAGTCACTTTGCTTCACAGGCTTAACCTCACCTCTGGGAGGATGTGTCATGTGGTCGGTTTTTAGTGGCTAGACGGGGGAAATGCAGCAAACAAAGTGTGGAGAAGTGTGTGGGAGTGTTCTGTGGCGTGAGTATCCGCTGCTCTGCCATATGATCTGTACACTCAGAGAGAGGAAGCCTCATCAATGTGGTGACACGCAAACAGAGCATCTTTGAAACCCTCAGAGCTGCAGGAGCTGTCAGCCGATGATGTGTAGGTCAGAGGACGCAGAGAGGACACAAAGATCGGGGGCACGGTGATCAATCGATTGGCTCGTTGCAGCGTCCCTCAGGGCTGCAAAGGATGTGGCTGTCATTCCAAAGGATTGGAAAAAACACACAAAAATGCCTTTATAATAGAGGGGGAAAACCCCCAATGTTTGCAGTCCATGCATATCCAAAAAAAATAGGTGCCACATGTGCCTGTGTGAATGTGCCAGTCATGTTGTTATGACATCACTAATAACATCAGTGCAGTGGCAGCACATAAACAAGACTTATATGGGGGATTTTCTTGTGTATAAACCTAACGAATGTATGGTCTATTTTACAGTGCTGTAAGGGGTTGAGTCATGCAGCACTCTGCTCAACACAGCCCCGATAATGATTCTCAGATTGCCGACCTGCCGTGATTAATGTCTCTGCTGGATGCTTCTGACAAATTTGCACCACAAATACAAAAACTCTGAGAGCTTTTTTTCCATTCCATATGCTACTGTGTGCATGTGTGTATGCATTTATACATGCCAAGACTACACCGTCACTTTTGGCAGCGCTGTACCAATAAAACTCCGTTTTACATCTGTGATAGTGCTAGAATACAAAACTGCATTTACCCGACATTATCCTAACTGTTCTGCTGCTGCCAAAAAATATGATGCATGATTGAAAGGTTTGGGGTTTTGGAGATGAGTTATATGGCTCCTTTGAAATGCACAGTGCAACCTGTTTTGAGCGATTATACAGAAATAAATTACTTCTGTGTTGTTTTTGTTTTGGAAATGTGCAGAGTCAGCACTGTCTTAATGAGAAAGTAGACAACATTGACCTTTGTGCAGTCAACCATTATATCAGTCTCAAGGGTTTTTAACTCACAGGAACATAGAGGGAACATCAGGGAAACAGTTGTTGACCCTCGTTCCCAGAGGAAGTGTTTCACGTGCAGCTTTGAAAATGAGCACCCTCACTTTCCTTTGATATGTTTGCTTTGTTAAAGGTAGGGTAGAAGATTTTGAAAACTCAGTGAGAGTCAGCCAGATTTGGAAAGTAAGCACACGCCCGTTTCTCTCGGAGCTCACCCCGAAGCCACGCCTCCCAATCACATGGACGTGCATTACCTGAAGACGAGCTGCGGTCTGTGACTTCGGCCATCATGCACGTACCTCTCTGGTGCAGAGCAGGAAGAGAGTAACAACCAGCCAATACTCCGCGCAGGGTCCACCCGGAGGATTGGCTGATGTTTTTAGCGTTTTATAGCTTCCACAGCTGATTCATATTCTTCGTTTTAATGCGAAACTGCCGAACTAATCGGTTGCTATCGGATTGTAAAGAGAAGTTACACTAATTTAACAAAAAGTGCATCAGAATGAAATCTCCTACCCTACCTTTAAGTTTTTCGTCCTTCCTCCATGCGGTAACTAATCTGCCTCAGACATCTTGTATGGAATATTTTGTAATGCTAAACAGTAGCATGTTGCACATAGGACTCATTATGCGTCCACGCCTGTGCTGAGTGTGCCTGCTTCCTCGCTGTAAATGCAATGTTGATTATGCATTTGTTTGAATCACATCTCTGAATGGTGTCAGGTTTTTAATATGCAAAAATAAGACTAATAATAATGATGCAAAGATGTTCTTAGCCCAGCTTGGCCTTTAATCTCTTGGTTCATCTAATCCCTCTTCTCTTCAAAGCCTCTGGAGAGAAAGGACAACAAAGCTGGAATATCAGACATTTTCACCTGATACAATATTTTCAATCACTCCAAAAAAATGGTCCTTTTATTTAAAAAAAAACGTTTTATTATTATGTATAGTCTTTGCTACATTAGTGTTTAAAAAGTATTTATAACAAACAAGCTGGTGCAGTATCAAACTGCTGATATGTGGTTAAAATGTCTGAGTGCACCACTCAGTAATGATGTAATGCTGCTGCAAGCATTGTGAAGACAGGGTGGTGTAAATAGTGAGTTATAGGTGGAAGGTTTACTGTGTATAGATGCTTAAAACCAACAGCACAACAATCAGTAAAATAAAAAAAAGAAATAAGACTGGTGAGAAAAGGTGTTGTCAATCAAATCTACTACAACTACGCAGTGCACACTCACTACTGCAGTAAAAAAAGTAAATATAAACACTCATAGAAAGGTGATCAACATCAAAAATAAAACTGTGGTATGTCTTTCAATCATAAATATGGTCAGTAGTAGCAATTTATTTGCCTAGTATGTGCACTGCACATTAGAAAAACCTTTATTAGTAACATTTAAAAACTCAGATGTCCTTTTTCCCAAAGAACTTTTTGAAGACGGATTTGTTCCGAGGCCGTGGCAGGCTGGCGTAGCTCCTCAAAGCGGAGTCCTGATACCCGTCCTGCTGCCACCCGGCTGTGGCCAGCAGGGGAGGATCAGAACTTCTGCTCACTGACGTGCTGTCTGCTGATTTGTCTCCCACCACCAGAGTTACGCTGTAGTTAGAGCCTCTTTCCAGGCCTTTCACTCCAGGGCCGTGCACCAGGGGCTGGATCTTCTGGTACGTTGCTAAGTGATAATGTGAAACAGAGAGCATAAGAACAAAAACAAAAAAAACAGCAGGTTATAGATGACGCTTCATTAGATTTAGTGCTGACCTGATGTAAAGGAGTGGGAGCGGCGCTTGTTGCTGAGCCAGTCCTGACCGCTGGATACAGGGGAGTGAGGGGAGAGAGAGGCGCAGTGTCTGAATCCTCCAGAGAGTCTGTGAGTCACTGTCTGCCTCAGACTGCCATCATCGTATTCTAGTGGAGAAGGATGAAAATATTAAAAGCAGAAAAACAATGAGAGCATTTGCTGTCTTTGTGCTGTTAGAAAGATGATGTATCAGCTCCCCCTAGTGGTGCCTTGTATAGCTACAATAGTCCTTCACTACTGTTTGTGACAACAATGAAATCCAGATAAGCTGATTAAAAACTAAAATACTTTGCATCCTGTTTTCATTCAGCAGCTGCTTATGCTGCCTGTGTGGATGTGGAGCAGATGCATTTGGTAAACTCTTCCCAGGTAAATATAGCTTTTGTGTACACAGCAGAAATCCTCACCACAGCAGCCTGCATCTGAGGATGAGATGGTCGACTGCTCATCCAAACTTTTTAAGTGACTCTGTGGCATGTGATTGAACTCTCTGGTGAGGACAACAATCTCTTTGGTTTGGGCGGGACCCGGTGGTTTGCTCCTGGGGAACGTCCGTGTGACATCATGAGGGGAGGAGCAGCTGCAACTGGCTGCATCAGGACATCCGAAGCAGAAGGGAGGTTTTCTGAGGGGACAGATGTGTTTTTTTTAAAAGTCAATATAACTGGAACTGTTGCAAGCATTCTCTGGAATATAACTGGATCTTACAAGGAAATGGAGAAGTCTGTATCAGCGGGAAGTCCTGATGACTCACTCTGACCTTTTAGAGAAAAACATAAAAAGCACATCAGTGAAGTAATAATTCAGTATTGGCACAAGTGAACTTTGAAATAATTGTATTTACCTGTGCTTGCTTGTATTTTCATCATCCATTTCTTCATCATGAAGCGTGAAGAGGCATTGAGGAGATATTCAGAACCGTCACGGAGCCTGAGGAGAAGAAAACATCATTATAACAATTCCAGGTTTCACAACGATCAAACATCAACATGTTTTATTGATTGCAGTCTCACCTTAATCGAAAGCAGTTGGCTTTTTTGGTGTATTCTGGGGCAGGTGAGCACTCGGCTCCCATGAGGTTCAGCGGCAGGCCACAGGCAGAACTCTGCAGCACAGCACAGGCTCTCCATCACTAACCACATACTATCTGCTTCAATTATAAATCTGTTCTCATCTAAGGAGCTTTTTTTTTGGGTGATTTTTTTTCTGCTTACCCTCAGTGTATCCTTTCTATCCTGGTAGAAGCACAAGGTGTGTCTATATAGGACAGCATGGTACGAGCTCCAGCCTCTGGAGGCCGCCTGTGAAAATAAGATAAGAGTCTGTGCTGCTGACTGCAGGCTTTACATTTGCTGACTGTGCTGGCTTTAACGTTTCTTACTTTCTTTCCTCCCAGCTGCAGCTTGTGCTTCCTCTCAAGTGTTCCCTCCATAGACTCAGGTTTTCCAGTCTGAATTGGGTTGAATTAATGGCAAAAAATAATTAATGCAAAACTCACAGAACAGCCTGTATTTCTAAGAGGCAGAGAGCCACACAAATTTCAGCAAGCCTCACCAGGGTGAAACAGCGCCCTCCTGTGGCCATCGCCTGTTCTGAGTCCTTCAGGCTTTGAGAGGGTTTTTCTTGCTGACAAGCTCCATCCAGGCCCATATGGAGTGAGAGAAGACTCATAGACTGGTCCTGTTTAGGACGAAAAGATTCATCACTGATGTTTACCACCACTGCAGGTTTGGAGTTTCCTATTTGTGAACTGATACTGTGGCAATTGATAGAACAGATTGTGTTTTAATGAACTACCAGATAGGCCAAAACAGTTTTCCACCTTTAAGAACAATAAAGCCCAGCAGATTACAGTACAGACATCAAATGCTCCCCTCACCTTCAAGCAGCCTGTGTGCTCGTCCACCTCCTTCCCCACCTTTGCCTCCTCCACCTCTGCTTCCTCCTCCTCATCCTCTCTGTATTGATAAATGTATCTCTGATTGTCCCTTATATCTGGCAGCTTCACTGGATCAGACGCAGTCTCATTCACTGTCACTGAGGCCTTGCTGACTGCCTCCCTGTTTGGAAAAGCCGCCCAAGACCTCCTGTCTCCTATAGCCAGAGGAAGAGGCTGATCCTTTGGATTCTGCTCCTTGTCATACCCCAGCAGGCTCTGAATGTGGTGTGGTAGTTTGAACTCTGCCACAAGGAGGTTGGGGGCTGAGGCTGTGACCAGGTTTCTGTAGAGGACAGCCGGGGCTGTAGCCAATGGTAAGACGCAAAGCGGTTCCCCAGCTTGCTGCGAGGGTACAGAGTCTTCCTCATTAGGCTGATACATGATGTCTGAGCAGATGCTCTGCCTCTGGTTAGTCGTCTGGTTCCAGATGTCCTCCAGTTCTTCCTCTTCCTCCTCAAACTGCTGGTGGTCCAGGTGAACAGACTCTGTTTCTATCCCTGCTGAGCCTGGAGAAGGACCTGAGGATGTGACATCATTCTCTCTTGTTTTAGTACAGTCAACACCTCCCACTTCAAGCGATATGAGCCTCCCCACCACTCCCTTAGGCCGCAGATTATCTGTACATGGAGCATCAGTGGAAAGCTTGATGCTGCTGGAGGTTGAGATGCCAGAGTCCACAGAGTCCTGTCGAACACTCACACTCACCGTGGACTTCAGATTCACCCTCATGTGAGAGGCCAGACATGACTGAGGACCTGGACCCTCTTCATGCACACTTTGGGGTCTTTTATGATACTGATGTCCTTTCAGGTCTCGGATGAGTGTATGAACGCTGGGGCAGTTGTGTTTATGTGCAGCTGTGGTGGAAGTGGGGGGCTGGTTCACATATATAGGCAGCTGTGAAGGTTGAGTAGGACTATCCTTTTCAGCTGTAGTTTTAATCTCTGAGACCATTTTGTCCCACTCCTGCTCAGCATCCTCCCGCAGACTGAACTGGGTGTTAGACAGGTCATTACATGGTACAGTCTGATCCTCATCCTCCTCCAGGGAAGGAGGAGGCGGAGCCTGGGAGCTCTTGTCCATATCAGGCAGATCTTTGGGTACAGTTGTTGACAGCTCAGAGGAGCTGATCTCAGCTGAGCTGTGTGAAACAGCAGGAGTGGGTCGAGTTTGTCTGAAAGAGCTCAGGACCGTGTGTCTCTGGGAGTGAGGATCTGGATCAGAGCCTCCTGCTTTTTTGGACTCTGGAGGGGCGATAGTGATGATGTGCTGAATGCTGGGGATAAGGGTCATGTCCTTAGGTAGATCGAAGCTCAGCACTGAGCCCAAAGAGAGGAATCTGCAGTGACTTTTCACCTGACCTCCTGAGGGCAAAGCGGTCGGCCCTGCTGACACAGCATATGGAGTAATGCTGTATTCTCCTGCACACTCTGTATCAATGTCTTTCAGCAGGGGGTTCTTCATATAGGCCATAGCTTCGACACCATCCCCACTCTTTGGTGAACTCTTCTTCCTTCGACCTTCCTTCAGAGGCCATGTATGTGTGTCATATGTGACTGTCTCACAGGCATAATGAGGCACCCCGTCTGATTGGTCCTCCACTCCCATTATTTTCTGGATAGTGTGTCTGCGAGCATCTCGCTTCCTCTTCCTCTTCTTGCCCATTCTCTTGAGGCTGCTAAAGATGGAGCTGCTGCTGCTCCCCATCAAAGGGTGGAAGGTGACGTTTGCCGTCTGTGGCGCAGGCGCCGAGGAAGACGGCAGGGTGGAGGATGGCAAGAAAGTAGGGGAGGCTGAGGATGCAGAGCGGCTCTTTTGGCGGGGCAGGGTGATACTCTCATACACAGGGGCCACAGCCAGGTTGTTATCCTTGACATGCAAGTAGGTACTTACCTGTAAAAACAGAGAAAATGATATTAGCCATGTGTTCTGTAAACTCATGTGTGCTGCAGGCCTCGCAGCCCCTCTGTAAGAGCTGTTTTATGTGTTACAGATGGATGATGACATGTGAGCAAAACTGGCTGAGACAATCATCTCACACATCCAAGAACACACTGGATTCAGGAATGTATGAGCCTCACACAACAATGCAAATGTTTAAAAAAAAAACACCAAAGACAAAACAATTAGTTTAAAGGACAAAAGAACATGGATATGATTGCAACTGCACACTTACAGAACTTAATCAAAATCACATGTGGCTACACATGCCGTCATACGCAGCTGTAATGTCTTCTTGACCTTTCAACTCTGTGACTAATCTCTTGTTTCTGTGGAAGCCCCAGACTATAAATCATGGTGTGCAGTCTGGGGGCCGTTTTTTTTTTTTTTTTTTTTTTGCTTTTGAAAGTTCAGCACCGGTTTTCCGTCTAATGACTGCACCTCTGCTGGCATTCCTGCTGGGAGCCATTTTGGAGCACAATTTTCATAGGAAGTGAAGGTGAGGTCACTTATTTCACACAATTGTTGTGGCACAGCCATGAAGAGCCAAACACGGTCATGTTTACATCAGGCTTGTGGTGAACTGACAGAAGGGGAGAAGAGAGAGCTTCTGTCAACATTCACAGCGGGGAGAAGACCGTACTCATCGCCCTCATTCTGTTTCTGTCACCAGCGCTTTCCAGTTTTAAATCCTGCCTCATTTAACAAAGCTGAAGGTCCAAAGAAAAGTTTTAATGTCAGAGAAAAGGCTGGGCTATAAACACACTGATTCTTTGTGTGGCTTTCTGCTGGGAATTAACAATCCATTTAAGTTTACGCAAGACAAGCTGAGTAAACAAAATGACGACTGACAGTTCTTTTTAAAGATGGATTCACTCTCACAAATCCAACACGCTGACATTTGCTTTCAGTGCCTCAAGCGTATTTAGATAATACATGTTGATTTCAAGGCTGTGATGTATGACTGCTTTAAATATGAGTCAGTGTTGCAAGGTAAAGTAAGTGTATTCTAAAAAAAAATGAATTATATTAGTGTGTATTTACCGTGTAACAAACTACTAACAGGAGGGATTTTATTCACTTATTGGAGATCAGCTTTATCTTTATTCATCATGTTTATATTTTTACAAATGGACTGTGAAAGTAGCACCTTTCTTTTCACATCCCATTAAATGTCCTGACAGACAGTACTTCATTAAAATTGAATTTATTTGGTTTTAGATTTACACTTAAGTGGGAAATTGTGAGCTTTAGCAGTAAAGTGCCGTGTTGACTTTTCTCACTTTTCTCGCGTTAACCGTCCATTTTCCAGCCACAGTGACTTTGGAGATGGTGTCAGTGCGAATATGATAGCACCTTGGCATGACTTATTTCCTCTCTAACTTGCCTTAAGAAGGCAACAACATGGGGGAAGCTGCAGACTGACTGCACCGTGTAACGGGTTAGTGGAGCATGCTGCCCTGAGAAAACAGCTACACACAGCATGCAGTCCCAGCACACTTTGAGACGCAGCATGCAATGCCAGCTCACGCCGCGCAATTTACCTCATTTGCACTCTGCCGATAAATCTTTCTCTTTCGCTTTAAACTACCCAAAGTATTTTCCAAAAGCCCCTGGCAGCGCCTCCAAAAGTTTTTACAGGCAGAAGACTGAGGCACAGTGGGCTGAGGGAGAAAAATGGGGAAAAAGGAAGACATGAAGGCCAAAGGAGAGAGAGGAATGACCAGTGGAGGAGGGAGATCCCATGCAGTGTCGTTACAGAGAATGAATGTTACTGCTTTGGCCTTCAGGAACAATAATAGTAAAAAAAAAATAGAATATATGAATATAAGTATGAAGTGCTGAGTGTGCTTCTCACCCTGTGGACAGGCTCAGAGGTCTCCTCCACTACCTGATCCGACCCAGCCGGCAGGTCCAGCACCTGCACCTGGCTGTCCCCTGTGTTACCAAAGCTAAGGATGAGGTTGACTGTGCCTCCTAGAGGGCTGCTGCTGCTGCTGCTGCTGCTTTCTTTGAGCACCATGATGTTGGCCTTGGGAGAGTCGCCCTGGGGGCCGATACTGTTCATGACCTCATAGCCGTCGTCTGACTGGTTTTCTTCATGCTGCTCTGCATGTCTGGGCAGCAGGGATGAGGGCTGACTATCTCTGGCTGACTTTGTTGTGTCTTCACAAGCACTGACAACTGGGGACTGTTGAGACTGGAAAGCCTCCGGCTCAGGAGCAGGACTCTGTGTGGGATGTCATTGAAAGGAAGAGTTAGGACTGGTTAAGAGGTGTTCGGTCTGTACCACTTTTCCACACAGCCAGTCAAGCCAGGAATAGTGTTTTATTTTTCATGGATCCATGTGTATTATTTTTGAACTGGCTACACGAGAATCTCAAATTGCAGTTAATTTATATAATTCAAACAATTTTTACAAGTACCCAGTAAATCCCCCGCTGCTCATGTTCCTCCCCTACAGGTGGGCACATTGTCGCCTCAGTGTAAATGTTATCTTGTGATGACTCTTGGTTGCTCCTCTTATTAAGCCACTGTTGTTTTTGAGCCCTCCAGTGCACTAAGATCCACCCAAGCATGCTCCTCAGTTCCTCCATACGCTCTTTCACCTGTAAGACAATACTCAGGGTTTGTAAAAGTGGATAAAACGAAAGCCGGAAAGTGTGTACGGAGTGTGTATTCTTGCCCACCATCTGTGTGAGGTGGTGTTCTTTGTCTAAAAGAGTCTTCCCTGTGGCTGCCAGCTCATCAAACTCCTCAAACTTCTGCTCAATCTGCATGTCCAGCTCTGCAGCCAGAGGCGCCTGCCCATCTTTCCCAAGATGCAAAGCGGTATCTGAGAAAATGCATGACCTGGTGTCTTCTGTCCATGTGCTATGAAGGAGAATGGGGTTTGGATAAGAGGTGGTGGAGGAGAAAAAGAACAGGGCTCTGAGCAAAACCATACATTCGCTAAACATGAGAATGACCAGACTCTCCCTGATAGGACAAACATTCATCGCCCTGTCACAGTCGGCCCAGGAAAAGCGCTTCAGCAGATCTTAAATTATACATTTCGCTGGGGACATGTGCTTGACAAAGAGAACATCCTGTTATTTCCTTGAAAAGATAAGTGTGACAGGCAGATGTTCTCACAGAAGAGGTCACAACATCCTCACGCCCTGCTTACATCATGGCGAGGTAGCTCCTGAAGAAGTCCTGGAGCTGCACAAACTCTTGTAGATGTGATTTGTTCTCTGTCACACTCTTTCCCAACTCGTTCCAGGCCTGCAGCGTCGCCTGGATCTTTGCCCCGAGTATGTGCACTCTCTCCGGGCACAGCTCCCTCAACCGTGATGCCCGGTCCTCCATCTCCTTCACCTCCTCCCCGATGACTTCAGAGTCAATCTGTGGAGAATCACCATTTAAAAAAAAAAATCTATCATCTCCCATCAAACACAGAATCACTCACACAGCCTGTATCAATTGTATCTCTGACTATGACCTCATCTTCATAGCTGTATGCATATTATTCAGTTAGAGGCCCATATGGTCTACATATGGTCTGCCACGCTATAGCAAGCTTGCAATCTTGACCATTTTTTTTCTGCTTTTGACGAGGCAGTAATTAATAGTGCTCAGGGTTCTCTGGGAGCAATACTTCATAACGTTTCTCAGCTACAGTGAGCCTCAAGAACACTGAGTTGTGGATGCCTGACTGCTGACGGCACAGTTATTTCAGTTTGGGAGATTAGGTCATTTCTGCTCTTCAATGGTATCAAGCCCAGACAGCTGTGTGTGTGTGTGTGTGTGTGTGTGATAAACATAACACTGCCCAAAAATGACTCACACAGAACTTTACCATCCCCAACTTCACATCTCCAACCCCGTGACCCCTGGACACTCAAACACGCCCTACCAGATTTACTCATAAACACACACTTTAAGAGCTAACAGAACAGTGACTCACACAAGCATAAATAAATATCCTGTGCGAATAATAAACGTTTGCACGCTCTATGTGTGTGATTGCACAGTGCAGTTTATATTATAAATTAAACACAGCACAAAGCGGGGTGGGCTTTTTTTTTTTTGGAGTGTGAAAAAAAAAATCTGGCACAACAGGAAACAGACTGTGGAACAATGTGTTGGAGGAGAATGTAGGACTAAGAAGGGGAGGTGAGGTGGCGTCGGGGGGTGGGGGGTTCCCTTTTGTCATATAACGGAGCAAAAAGTCCATAACCCATAGTCAGTGGATTGGAATACTGGATTATATTAACACCAATGAATCATTTCATATGTTTACACCATAATCATCACAGCATCCTTTTCTCACCTCCAGGTGGTCCTGCTTCTCCTGCAGAGCCTCCAGGCCGCAGCGGTCTGGCTCACATTGGATAGCCATGTCTGTCTCCTTCTCCAGGATGTCCAGGCTCAGGTCTTTGCTGCTGCGCAGGCACTCCTCCACACGCACCGCCAGGCTGGCGTGCTGTCGAGGCACACACAGCGAGTCATCACGAGCACTCATAGGATGTCATTAAGTCATTATACTGCACTGTGCATTATTTGTTTTCCAATGAGAGCCACATTGCAAATTAGTGTTGAAAATGGTGTCATGGCATCCCCTCCAGCCATCTGTGTATGTGCTGTTTTGACATGTGTACTGCTTTTTTTTTAAAAAAACAGAATAAATTGAATTAACAGAAGAGAGACTCGTGTGAAGGGGAGCAGCAGCAGCAGTTTGTTTGGGGCCCATTAAAGTAAGCAGCCACAGAAAAAAAGGAAACCAGATGTGGCTCCATTAGAAGTGGAGGGACTTAAAAACCATTCAGCATCATCTAAGATAATTATAACTCAACACTGCAGCAACCGTCGGACCTAATGGACCTGAACTTGTGCATCAGTGTGCACACATTTTTCCACTGAGCTCACTTTACCTTGCTCAGCAGCTCCTGGATGGCCTGGTCATGGCTCTGCGATCGCCCCCTTTCCCTCACAGTGTTGTTTAGCATCTCTACAGCTTCCCTTAGTTCCTCCACAGGGTCTCCCATTGTTTCTATCAGGGACTCACTGCCACCACTGCTTTGGAGCCCCATTAAAGTAGGAGTTGAGGCAATGTCACTGTGGAGAGGCTGTTGGGATCCAGAAAGGAAAACTATAGGTTTAATTTCTGTAAATACACACCTCTTCGGTTAAATGTGAATTTTGTTTGCTGCTTTCTCACCTGACCGAGGCTGTATTGACTCCTGCTGAGCTCCTGGCTCTCCTCCAGCTCCACGCGCTCCAGGAACTCCGTCAGCATGCGTGTGTCCTGCAGCTCTGAGCTCTGCTGGGTCAGCGCGCTCTGGACGTGATGGTACCTGGGAAACACAAACACCAGCAGGAATGTTTTAAGTAGAAGCTACACCTTAACTGTCATCCACATCCGCTCACACAACCCTGCAGAACCACATTACACCGACCGCAGCTTAGTGGGTGACTTTTACCACGCTAGAGTGCTGTTTATGTTATCATATATCATGTGGCATATAAACATGCCCTGTTCTTCTGGGCATGGAGGTACCTCGTCTGTGCAGAGTTTATATATGAGGGATCAATTTGAAAGAGTATTTTTTCTAGAATAAATGAGCCTGATTCTGCGTAGTGTTAAATAATGACATCATCCCAAGTGTTTTACAGCTGTTTAATGAGAGCCTCTACCTGCATCAATGGTCCCTCAGACTGCACAAGTGGTCATCTCTGCCCCATCTACTGCAACACCCCCACCCTGGAAGCACTTATACTGGGACCTTTCCGTGTCTTTATTGACTTTGGTCAGCTTGGTGTTCTTAACAGAGTCTGAATCTCTGTTTATAGACACAGGTACGTGCAGTACGCCAGCCAACATCATAAGCTTTTACTGAGAGTCCATGGCAACAACCTGTCCTTCAAGGGCCAAACGAAGAGAGAGGCGTCATCCTGCAAACATGGAATGGGTGACTCTGACACACACTGACAAGCTGTGGGTGAACTGTGGGGTAAGCCTCGCTAAATGCTGCATGAATCACAAATGAATAAACTTAGAGCTGAGCACATGGAGAGCAGTGGTGCCAACTTGGAAAGAAAAGGCGACTTCTGAGATCTATGGATACATGCATATGTGTGTATGTAAGCTGGTGGTTTATGGGGTGAAATTGTTTGTCTTAAATAAAGAAATGGGGATTTTATGAATAAACTCTTCCATGTTAGGTTGCAAACATGGCAAACCCAAACCTGTGACCTCTTGGAAACAGTGACTTACTTTATTTCCTGACCACAGTGACGAGCAAAACCACCAGAGTCTGATTGTTCTGATCCATAACATTAATCTTACCCCTGACCTATTACTTTGCTCCTCTGAAACACTTACTTTCTCTCCACTTCATCCATGCGCGCTGGCAGCCAGCGTGTGTGTGGGTGACTGTGGCCACGGAGGCGGTCCACCTCCTGCCTCAGAGCACTGAGCTCCAGGCTGCGTGCTGCCACCTCTTTCTCCAGCAGACAGCTCTCCCTCTCAGCCACGCTCATCGTTTCAGGGTCACCGGCTAACGCGGACTCCTTCATGGAAAGCTCCACAGACTCCAGCCAGGCCTCCAGGCTGCCAAGGGCCTGCAGAACTTTGACAGCCTATGCAGAACAGAAAGGGGCGCGATCAATATGTCTCTTGGTGCGGAAGGTTTTCCTGCTTTGATTTTCAAGTGATTTAGCATGCAGTGAAAACAACCACGCACAAAAACGGACAATAATAACTCTAGCTAATGGAAGTACTCTCCTATGACCTACATGTTTTGTAATAAAAGACTCAGGGTTTCCAACTAAGTCATCAATCTGGATTTGCAGCCTCTTTCCAACTAGTGATCAAATTATATGGAAGCACAATTTATATTCCTTGGATAAGCCTTCATAAATTGTTGTGAATATACCTCAGAGACTCTGCCAATTAAGGTGTTGAGGAATAAGTAAATGACTTTTTAACCATGAGTGCCATAACACAACCCAGTCTGTGGGACAACATGAAGCTTCTAATAGCGGTAGGATTGATCCAGACTAATCCCTCATAACTATAAATTTCAGAGGAGAGCCCGTTGAGAGATGTTTTATGAATCTTACCCTAAAACCCAGCTCCTCTGATGCCTGCAAGAACACAGCATTCCTCTGGTGCCTCCTCCTCAATTCTTCCCACAGGACTTCCAGCTGGCCGAGGAACTCCTCAATCCTGGTGCTGCCTGGGTGCTGTGCACGGACCAGCTCGTGGCCCTCCTGAGGAAGGGGCGTTAAACTGATGAGAGCAAGTGATGACTGAGACCTGGAATTTGTGTTGCGAAATCGAAACCTAATATGTAGCATCGTGGGTATTATAAAGCTGTCTCAGATGAGATGTCAGCTCGTTATTTGATTGATACAGAATCCAGACCTGCCAAGAGGCTCGGTTTGCAGAATGTGAGGGTTTTTTTTTTCCTCAAAGAGAAACTACGTAAGTGTGATTGTGTGGCTCTTTTACCCTTTTGACCACCTCTATCCTGGCTCTGTTTTTGAGGATTTCTTGTTCCAGAGTGTGTTGACACCTTCGAGCTGTCTCCAGCCCCTCGAAGCTGGCTACTGTGCACACCTGGGTTGCTATGGAGACGTTGTCTTTAAGCCAGGACAAAGTCTAAGATGGAAAAGAGAGAAAAGGGGAAACAAAAAAAAAGTTACAGATGTAATCTAGTTGACAAAATCACAGGAAACATGATGATGAATGTTATCTTGGCTTTTTGACTCTAAAATTACTGGAAACTGGGATTCTGAATATGTTGATGGAAGATTGTTGTTTACTGGAAATGACAATGAAATTACTCAAAATTATCTAAATTAGCAGATAATGTGTAATGTGGAGCACGGCTGCAGAGACAATATTAACGTTTGGACTGACTGTGGACCATTTTTATTAGCTTAGCAGCAGCCTTGCCATGGTTTAAAAATAGTCGTTTCTGCGGCTCTGTCATGAAACTCTGGAGTTGCCCACATTAGGACATAGCTGCAGAAACACAAATAATCTGGAAAATACGTCAAGGATTTTCGCAGAAAGATTAGGGATTCTTAATTTTTCTCCCTTTTAAAAAATAAATCACTTCCATGCATGACAACTCAGCCTATAAAAGTGTGACGTTATACCAGAAATGGGTGTTATAACCATTGAGCACAAGTGCTGTGTTAACTTGGCAGCTCGTAGCAATGAATTCTGAGGTCACACTATTTAAAGTGAGATGGGCCATTTTCATGTCAGCCTAAGTCGTGTAGGATACGCAGACACTTTTGCAAATTGATGTCTGGCGTCAGGAGAAATGTGGGCATGTCTCTTGGGGAGAGGGGTCAGGTCACCTTGTCAGCAGACACAGTGAACCTCTGAAGCTGTATGTGAAGCTGTGGGTGGGCTTGTGGGGCGGTGGCGAGCTTGGGCTCTGTTCTGGGCTTCCTGCTGCAAAGAAAACACAGACATGTGACTTCAATTATGACTTACATAAAGACCTTTCATTATGTAAGTCACAGACAGAGAGAGAGGCCAGGCTGAAATGTCACCTTTCCGCTTTCAGCTGATGTCTGACGATGGCATCATGTGAACAGACGGGGCCGTCTCCCACTGGCGAAGAAGAAGTGTGGTTCACCGATTGCTGCTCCTGGCTTTGGCTGTTCGCAGTTCGCCAACCACTCCCGCAGTCAACAGAACTCTGTGGACAAAAGAGTAAAAGTCTGACATGTGAGTCATGTTTTTCTTTTTCGTTCTGTCAGCGTTCCAGTGAATAAATGTTGACTGGATGATGCAAAACATCTCTGAAAGGATCAGACAGACAATGAGACGATGCTGCTGTAGCTCCCTGCTATAACGTGAGCATTATAAAGGGGCTGGAAGCAGCTTCCCAGAGTCTCTCCTGCAAATGACACAAAGGATGCTTACAAAGGTCGGCTATTCTCGGTGAAACAACCCAGACCAGGCTAAAGATACCTGCTGTTCATGTTTGACAGCATCATGGTCTAATAAAAATACTAAAGATGGCAGCAAAAGTATAAATACTTTATAATTACCTTATGGATGAACACACAGTAAGGTTACTAACATGTGCTATACCACTCTGATGATGAAAAGGGCCATTGTATTTGGAAATATAAGCATTTTTTAAAACTCCCTATCCCCATCTCTCATTAAAGGAGCAGTGTGTTTTATACAGTTATTTCCATGACCGTCTCTGTTCAGGACATGCAGCTGAGTCTTTTAGCAAGGTCAATGCCACAGCTTTAGACCTTGTCTATGTGCAGACATATATTAAAGACGTCAACAGCCACTAAGCCAGTTTTACAACCTTCTGAGTACTTTAAAGGTTGGCCAGAGGACTCTGCAGAAGGGTTTCCAATGAGGGCTACACGGACTATTACAGGTCTTTTTTATCTACTATAGTCTACTGTGAAAACCTGTCTGTCATTGTACTTAAAGCCAACCCAAGACTTTTATGCTTTTTGTTTTTTGAATAAACCATTTAAGTAAACATTTTGTTGCCTAACTTCATAAATGAAAGGCCAATAAAATACAGTATAAGGGTCTTTTTAATTTGTTATTTTCTGACATGCCTTATAGAAAAAGTGAGTCAGAGAGCTGGAGAGAAGTGTCGCCTCCAAAATTATGCGAGAAATGCTGTAAATCGAAGTGGTGTAACATCATTCACCAGCACGCCAGTCATTTTATAGGCCTGAGTTTCATAGAGGCACATTATCGGCCCATTTGTGTGCCAAAGCTGCAGAACTAACAGACAAGCGTGATTCATTCGACGGGGTTCGATAACCATCGCTGACGTCTCCTCCCCAGATATTTGCTTCTGTCCTTCATCCTTCACAGTGGCTTCCATTGTAAACACTCAACATCCCCCTCTGCAATAAATAGCTGTTTAATGATTTGCTGTGTATTTAGATCTTATCCAATCAACTTTTCATTTCAGCATATTTTCCCTTATCTGAGTGCTGTTCATACTTTCTGTTTTCTACTGATCTGCTCTTTCCTTGTGTGTGTCTTTCGGCAGTGTGCTATTGAAGTGATGTCAGCCAAGAACTATCACTTAGCACCAAGCCCATCTGGTCTCCAGCCCCAACATCTGGCTGCAATTAGCCAGAGAAACAGACGATAGCCATGTTTATCTCCAGAAACAAGAGGCCATACTACTGCTAACATGGATGTATGGATTAACACACGTGTAGTCGTCATGATCTTTGTCTTTTATCCATGGAGTCAAACAGCACCAGAGGAGGAATGCAGCACACATTCAAAAGTCTCAGAGATGTTATCAGCTTCATGACCTCTGCATCTGCATCTTGTACCCTTAAAACTAATGAAATCAATTCAGCACACTTGGGAGTTGGAGTAAAGTGCTGTGAAAGTATGTGACAAATTACTTTTACTGTTCAACTGGTGCTCTTTTTTGGCACTGAGTTTGGCCTTTAGGCCTTTAGGGGTTTTGTTTGGAGTGTCTTGTTAACCTTTCCATAAATAGCAACAAAGTCAAGCTCCCACAAGCCGTGCACCCAGGCAACTCCCAGCTCCCAGTGCAATAAAGACTAACTGCAGCGAAGGAGCGAAGGATGGCCATGCCAGCAGGCTGAATGCCCACAGAGAGGAAGAACGGAGTCGGGCTCGCAGGTCTTGATGGGCTCCTGTCACAGGTGGTGAGGCCACAGGGCCAGTGAGAGCAAAAAAAAAAAAACGCATGAGCACGGAAATAAACTGAAGCAGAAAGAGAATGGAAAGAGTGAGGTTTACTCTCCCCGAGCATTCTGTCACAAAGCAGAACGAGTGCCAGTGCTCAGGTCAACGAGAAAAGAGGACCACTGCATTACTGAGCACAAATAAGCACTGTGGATCCACTTAAAGCTAAAAGACTAAATATACACATAATTACTGGTTTCTAACATGCCACACACTTAACTCTCAGGATGCTCCGTCTCACCAAACATGCTAAGATTATTTCCTTGTAGCGTTTATGAGCAGTCGTGGGGTTAGTTCAGGAGCACGCGCCTGTTCAATTAAGTTGAGGAATGCCATGTCAGAGGAATCCACATGCGTTATATAGATTATTCATTCACCCTGGGCTCAACCTCAGACCATTTATTAATGTAGCATTAATACAGTGAATGTTCTGTTGTTAGAATGGTTGAAAGCCAAGATATTTTTCTAACGTAAGGTGAAATTTGGGGTCGGGAGGGAAAGACTTATTTGCTCTGGCCGGCTTTTCAGCCATGTTCTACAGTCACGACTTGACATTTTTCGTGGAAACTTATGGAATATTTGTGCCAGGATAAATAACACCTCTGAATGCTCTTCCTGTGACTCCTACAGGGCAATATTCAGAACATTTTGCAGGTGATAAAAAAGACTGGCAGAAAAAAAAACAAACACTGCATGTCTCCTTTCCAAGACTTATCACGAAAATCCACACAACTGGGACGTCAGATGATGCTATTAGGTGCAACTAACTAACTGGTAGGATGGAAAACCAGCAGAATGTCCGGTGCCAAGACCAGAAGCCGCTGCTCAACAGCACATCTGTCAGTCTATTTTGGAAAAACCTGCTTAAGTTGTAAATCAGGCATTTTCCAAACCAAAGGACAAAGTGCGTCACTTTGTGCAGCCACAGCTTTTGTAGGAGGGAAGGGGGCTGGTCTCATCCTCTGCCAGCACTGATGGTGTTGTTCTCTCCTACACCACCTCCACAACCACCACCACCACCACGCTGCAGTTTCTCCAGCATCAGAATCAAATACAAAAAAAAAAAAAGTTCCTCACCACACAGCCTTTCAGACGATTCTTCTCCTCCTTCACCTCTTTTCCCATGATCCCATGTGTCTCCGGTGTCAGGAGGTCAGCGTCTTCCCTGGTGAAAGTGGAGCCAGCGAGAGAGAGTGTGGACCTGTCACTCCTGCAGGGCGAGCAAAGGCAGGAGGTTACAGTGGTCAACGGCCCACCAGAGCTGACCTCCAACTATAGCACTGCGGTTTGATGTTTGTGTTATGTGATTTAAATAGTTACGAAATGCAGCTGATAAGACGGAGTGATGTAATATTTGGAAGTAAAAACACAAGAGGCTCTCAGCCTGAGAAACTTCTGGAAGGAATGACATGTTGGAGATGGATGTCAGAGCTGTGGGCTCGAGTTTCCCCCAACTGTATTTATTATTATGAACATGTCACATCTTTTTTGGGGGAGGCTATTAGTGTACACGAAGAATTACTATGCAAAAAAAAACAGAATTAATGTTATTTTATGAGAATGAAATTAAAAAAACAATGAGTATTCTAATGTCTTCTGCCCCCCCCCCCTCCCCCGTTACCACAGCTATTAAATGTGGCTGCACTCATTAGGTACATGTTGCTTCTGAAGTCCGAAAACGTCTAATGATGTAAAAGTCTGGATTCTTACTGTAGGCTATTACAGTAACAATAAATTTGTTTTACAAATTCTATAAAAAATACTAAATATTCTTGTAAACATGCAGCATCTCAGACTGTTTCAGATGATGTCAGGATTTTTAATAGGCGAGAAGAAACCGTGTTGCCAACTTGACGTGTGGCCAAGACATCATTCACCTTCAGCGGCATGCAGTCCAAATCAAAAGCAGGATTTTATATAAACCAAGAAGAGAGGCCGGTGAATGATGCTGTGTGTGGTAGTCTTTGTCCTGACGTCCAGACTCACCAGTGCTTCATTTTGCTTATAATTTTTCACTGACTCCAACCCAAATTAAACACAGCTAATCAAGAGTGGGAGACAAAGCCCGTTTGAGTTGGAAAACGTCTCCTTGGTTTTGCTTGTGCAAATTTTTTGAAGTGGGGTACCAGCAGAGCAATAACAGAAAAAGTACAGTTCCAGCTGACTGGAAACCTGTGAAGGACCAATTACTGGGAGAAATGGTGCATGTATTCAGGGCCACCAAAGTTGTCAGTGATATCCTTGGCCTGCAGACGTACCTGAAAACCTTCTGAAGAATCGCCCAGCAGTCCTTCACCTCGCTCTGCTTCTTCATGACGCTGGCAGCCAGGGCAGGATGGAGATTAGACAGCTGGGACACACTCACATCTAGCATCTACCACACACAGGCCTGTAGGTTAGGTAGAGAAGGGCTCTGCAACGCACTTTCCAGGATCTCAGCAAGCAGTGACTGCTCCGAGTGAGAAGACGGTTCTTACCATGATTTGACTGGCGATGTCACGTATCTCTCTGTCTCCAAAACTGTCCAGCTCTTTGGATGCAGATATACTTTTCCTCTGAAACACACACACACACACACACTGAGTGGAATAAATCTCTAAAAGTGATGAATATAGAGTATGATTCGACTTTTTACCATGTTGTTTATGGCAAACGTTATATTATCAGCCTGCTGGTAGAACGTGGACACTTCCAGTGCTAGATGGAGATTCTCGTGGCAGCTTTTCAGATGAGACTGAACCTTCAGCCACCTACAGTCAACAGACGACACACACAAAAAGTTCAGCCTTCAATGATTCTTTAAAATTAAAGATGTTTCACGAGACAGTCCAGTTCAGCTTAAGGGGACAAAATGTACATTTTATTGATGTGCTTCCTCCTGCTGGAGATGTTTTTGCCATCTGTCTTCCCTTGTTTCTCCAGTTTCAGGGCCAAGTTGTTGATCTCCTCGTGGAGGGTTCTGTGGAGCTGCTCATCCTGCAGGGAGACAGGAGAACACAATCCAACTATGACCTCAGCCGTCTTTACCATACACCCAGGGAGACAAATTACAGTCAGCCATAGATAAATGACTGGGGAACATACTGTAAATGAAACCAATAACATATGGGGAATGTATATTTTTACAGAAAGGAAACTGTTCAGTGCGTAACTTGCTCGCCTGCTGTGTTCTGTTCATTATTCGTACTTCTTTTTACTTGTTCTTGCTCACCTGTTTCAGATCTAAAATCCTCCTGGTCAACTGCATTTTGTCAACATTATCCCCCAGGACACTAACCAGAGACTGCTCCTCTTCCTGCTGGCACACATAAAAGTCAGTGTTTATAGCCCCCCCCATTTGTTAGAACCCAGCCATTATTTCTTTTCTGAGGACACCAGTATTAAACCACATTAGCCCTGCTACCAAGGAAAAGATGCTAAACAGAAATAGCCTCCAGCATGAGGGAGAGACACTTTGAACTCGATACTGATGCACAGAGGCAAGGATGAGTGGAAGTAAATGGAGAATGTACATCTTCCTCCTAGGATGGATGTTTTATAGACATCACAGGGAAGATCCTCCGTTACATTCCCACAGGTCCATTATCAATCATCGGTTGCTGTGTGCCAGACACGGAGATGAACAGAGAGATAAACACCGGCCCCTTAAAATGCACTACATGATTGCTTTTTGATAATGACAGGCAGATGTTTTACACCGGTGAATATAAACAAACAAGGCATGTCTTCAGGATACTGAGCTAATTTCCTGTCTTAGCAAGTGTTGTTTTTTTGTGCCAATTACCCTGACAACTGTTGATTAGAGCTCTCTGTGCACTCTCAGCTTTGCCTCTGGGCATAACTACAGTATTTCTGGTATAATTACTACAGTCGCAGAGCTTTGTTAATCAGATTTTTCTGTTTATATAGAGAGGAAGAGAAGAGGAAGAAATGAGAGGAGAGGAGAAATTAAAATCAACTCATAAAAACAAGCATTTGTTTCACATTTTGCCCCACATCACAGAAAATTAGACACCAGAAGGAAGTGCAAGCATCACGCAGTCAGCAAGTCTCTAAAATCTAAATCCTTAAATTACCAAAAAACACCTCATAAAAGTTTTTACTCAGCAGTTCAATAAGATTGGATCCTTTTTCCACGATCAAATGTTCGTTTTCTCATAAACCAGAGAAAGGCTGCAGTGCTTCTTACCTTCTCTTTAATCCATGCCTCCAGCTTGTCCACCTTTTTGTTGAATTCCTGCAGGTTTTTGGCTCCACCCAGGGCCCTGGTCTGATTTGCAGCCGTCTGTTTCAGGGTCTGCCACTGGTCCCTGAGTTGGCTGAGCTGCTTCTTCACCAGGTCGGACGTGGGGTTGAGCTTGCAGATCAACTGCTCACCCATCTTTTAAAACAAATAAACACACATTGATTATTTGATTAAGACGACAGATGGTTGACAACAAGACAGCAAGACACATTTAAAACCACATGCTGACATTCAGCATGTCCTTCCTGGGATGCTGATGAAGGTTAGTTATGACCAATGTACAGTTTCCAAACACTTCTCCTAAGAGAGAATGTATAAACAGACAGAGCTGTCTGGAGGTGCCTACCAGATGATCTGACAGACTATTTTAGCACCAAAGACAGTGATTAATGGCTTCATTCAGATTTGTAGTAAGTGTTAAAAAAGTTCGTATAAACATGTCATTTAAGACGTGTGGTGCTCTGATGTGCTTATAATCCAGTTTAAAGCCTCTGCTGTGTGGTAAGTCATGTTGTTACCTGGTTGAGCTGAATGAGAGTGTTCTCAAAGTCTTTGAGGTCTCTCTGAAGCGTCTGCGAGGCTTCCTCCCAGTCCTGCAGGGGGCAGCACTGAATATTGCATCCATCCTTTAGGTCCTGCAGCTTGCTTTTGATCCAAGCTTCTGCCTACAGACACAAAGACATTTTAGGTAGGATCATCTGAAACTCTGCCTGTTATAATATCAGTATTATTATTATTATTATTTTAGTAGTCGAGACCTTCAAGCCTTTTAAAAAACGATGAGGAAAAAAATCTAGTTATTATTATTATTGTAATGTTTTTGATATATTTGTATTTTTATGGCAAGAAAATCGAATTAAGACGCATCCAGACAGACAGCAGGGCTGCATGTGAATATCACAGAATCCCAAAAACATTACTGACATGAATATCGAGGATCAAATGTAACTTCAAAGCACCACCAGCCACATGTGCATGCCTCAAGTCAGTGAAGTCATCTTCAATTCATTTAGAGAGAGCAGCTTTCTAAGACTGAAGGAAGCCGATTTCAAGCAGAGGGAGCAGCTCTGCTTTAAAGTCACAGTACAGACAGGAAGAACAAATAATGGGAGAGGAGGTATTAATACATCAAGAGAAGATATCTGACAGTACGCTCAACATAGTGGCTATGAAATTCTACTCATTTGACTCCTACGCCATGTTTTCCTTGCCTGACTTCGCACATCAAGAAGAGCTCTTTGTTCTCCCATGTCATGTTATTCAGAGCAGAGGTTTCTCTTGGCAAGTGCCTGGGCTCTATTGCATAAGGCTTTGTCTTGCAGCGCTGCCCTTTGTATGGAGTGAGATGACCAAACCAGGTGGCCGAGATCCTCAAGATCCTCAAGTCTTGGAAAGTACTTGTTTGTTTTCTGCAAAGAACACAGCGTGGAGGCCTGTGATCCACACAAGTCACACAAATTAGACGTGTTAATAAATCAGCTGTCAGACTGGTCCTGAAGAAGTCTCTTTTTTTCACAGTGTAGCTCTCAGAATGTCAAACAATAGTCGTCATAACTTGACATCAAAGCAGGAATGTAGCATGACTGAAACTGAACAACAGACTCCACGGCGACTTCACTTTTGCATCAATAAAACATCACGGCGGCACATGACACGTCCTCCAAACAATTGTGTAGATTAAAATGTGATGTCACTTCTCTCTCCAGAGAAGCAGGTCGTTAACTTTACGAGGCCCCCCCCCGGGGGCCGGAGGTATTTCTGGGGTTGAACAGAAGGAAAAGAGCTCGACAAAACAGGCCTATCTCCTCACACTGGCTCCCATGGCATTATAATGACCTCATACAGGAAGTCTATGATTCCCTTGTTTCTTCCTGTCCACTCTCCACAACAATGGTCTGTTTATCAAAAAGCACAGTTGGGCCTTAGTGTGGCCACAAAGAACAGACAGTTAAGGCATGTAATTCAGATGCTATTAGACTTGTGTGTGTGTGTGTGTGTGTGTGTGTAGCCACACAGAAAAATATGTGCAGAGTCTGCTTCATTTCTACATGTTTTAAAAGAATCCAGTTTTGGCATTTTAGGTGAAAACGAGTGTGCATATCTTCACACTTTATAATATGTCTATCAACAGGCCAGATTTTTAGCCTCTCTAGTAATGCGACTTGGCCCTGAAAATACAGTGGGAGTTGAAGTTTCTCTATCATGGAGATGAAATGGTGAAAGGTGAGATATTTTGCAGAGCAGCCTCGGAGACAGATGGCTCTGAGCGAAGCCTTGCGTCTCCATGTGGTGACCTGCTCTGCTCTCCTACTTTCAGTCATTTAGGGGCCTTTAAAAGTCTCTCCCTGGAAAGCTCACTTCCACTTTCGCAGCAATGTAATACTGTAATAATAATACAGTTTCATCATTGATAGCACTCAACCAAATCACTGTAAAACAAGCAGGACCCCTGGTACCAAACATGTCTATGGCTATTTAAAGCCAGTTAAAAAAGACAAATACAAAAGTCTGTTTCCTGCTAAAAGCAACAGAAACTCAAGAGCAAAGGAGCTGCTAAGCTTGTTAACATTAACAATGTGCTAGAGAGCTGTTTTCAACACACACATACATCATAGGTTTCCTTCAGGAGACACGTCCAAAATGAAAGTCTTATTTCTGGAAGTAAACGGTCTATCGCTGAGGTGGTGGCTGCTCGTTGGACAAAGCCAAAACTGCTGGACAAAATGTCCCTCAGCCGAACTCACTGAAAAAATGTCCTTGTGTGGACGCAGCGATGAGATAACACAACCAGTTGTGCTGCTTGGCTGAGTCTCTCTGGGCCATAGGCGTGAAGAGATGGAGCCAAACAATGATCTCATCCCTAAATAATTGCTTGTGGCGGTTTCCCCTCCCTCTCCTCCTCTCACTCGAACACAGCTCACACAGTTCTTGGGACAAAATAAGAACCAGTACATATTTTGTTCTCCTCTGAGGGTCATGCGACAGGCAGCTTCCTTTCTGATTTCATCTCAAGCCTGCTCCAGCTTCTTTTCATTTTGTGTTGTTACATCAGAGGAGATGAGAAATCCTGATAGCTGTCTTTTCATTTGAAAATAATTCAAAACATGTCTGACGTGTGCATTTTGTTGAAAGTTTGTCCTCAAAGAAAAATGCTGTGTTACATGACAGGACATGTGAAATGAGGATTTTACCTGCAGTACTTCCTTGTGGAAGAGTGAGTTGCGCTGAGTGAAGCAGTCACTCTGGGCTGTAACAGCTGCCAGCACTTCGTTCTGTGCGTGGAGATGACCTTCTCTCCTCTGAGCTTCTTTCTTCTGCAGTTCAGGCACTGAGACCTGTGCGAGCACACACACACACACCACAGACACAGAGTTGAAAGCGTGACGGCAATTCCACTAACAACATCGGCTCTTTTCTTTTAATGAGATAAAAGTGAACACCACATGATGCTTGCGTCTGATAAAAAGAAAGAAAGAGCTCTGCAGCTGTAATCATCCCCCAATGAGGGGGCGTCCATTTAATGCTGATTACACCTTTTTTGTTTACCATCCAGATACATTGCAAACACGTGTCAGAGTGGCCCCAAGGTCCCTCTTAACAAAACCCCACTGTCAGCACTATGTGAGATGAAATGAACACGACTGGCACAACTTCACTAATGGACGAGCATTCCTGCTGCACTCCAATCAGGAAACATCTGGGCACAAGAAGGAAGCGGGAACGGACAGCTCCTCGGATGTCTGATGGCTTTATTTTTATTATTTTAATCCCTTCATGTAAACATGTCCCTCTGGCAGGTCATATCCCCTCTTCATGACCCGTGCAGGTAAAGACACCTCACCATGTTTTGGCTATTTTCATGAATAATAAATGAATGGAGGAGATAAAGAAAAAGTGTTGTTGTGGTTACAGATTTTTTTTTTTTTGTTCTAAAAGGGGAAATGAGGCCACTGCTGTGTCAGTGTGTTATTATAACCAGCCTCTGTGAGGATTTCAGCAAGCCCTTTCTTTTGTTAACATCTTCCCTGACTTCATGTTTTCCAGTGAGCCCTGCCTCTCTCTCTCTCTCTCTCTGCTGTAACACAGCACTTCATCCACACAACACACACACACACACACTGATGACTTCAAGCGGGAGCAGGCCAAATCCAACAACCCTCTGACTCAAACAATATCCTTCATATTTTTACTGCTTATATCCTCTTTACTGTTTCTTTAATGCAGCAACAACACAACAAAACCACAGGGGGTGTTCGGTGTCTCTCACTCATATAAACTAAGACATATCGCTCCCTCTTTTTTTCCACCCTGGTGTCACTTTTGCTCCAAATGTATAACATAAAGTAAAGTTTTGGCTAACACAGCGCATGACTTCACTTCCTAAATTCCAAGAGAATAATCAACACACAGCTGGCTATAAAGAGCTCTCGCAACCAAACATCTGTTTTCCTATGACTTGAATAAACAGAAAAATACTTATTATAATTATCAACAAAATCAAGCTCACTCACTGATTTTAAGAAATCAGAGTAACAATGAAACTTTCTTCACAAACTTCTCGTTTCACTTTTGTTTGCAGTTTAGCTGCCGACGTACCTGCTGGACGGACTTCTCTCCGGTTTGTGCGTGTGTGGGCTGAAATTCATCACTGCCATCTTTTTTCAGTAAAACCTAAAATATCAACACAAAATAATCAGTTAAAAAATAAATCTTAAATGAGTGGAACAAGCTGTACATTAAGGGAGATTTTGAGCTGTGTGACTAATTCTAGAGAGAGACTTAAAAGTTATTTTCAGTTATTTAATTTTTTTAAATAGATGATAGAAGATATTCTACAAAAAGTTTCTTTGACACATTTGTATCGCATGTTAAAAATATCGTTCCATTATTTAATTGAGTTTAACTTTTCTTCTGGATGTAATAAAATCGTTTTTGTCAAAGTTCCCTTTAAAGATATTTTTAAGTGTTCAATATAAAAATCAATCTTTAAAAAAGATGTTTTTTCTGTACCTTAAACTGAGAGTTTGGCTTATTCTCACAGCTCACTCCCACAATCCTGGGCAAACGTGGATCTGCTGTGCTGCTGCTGCTGCTGCTGCTGATGTTGTTGTTGTTGTTGTTGTTTTCAGACGTGGACCCTGTGACTGAGAGCTGTGCTGATTCCACCGCTGTTCTGTCCTCAGATCTGTCCTTACTCCCAGAAATTGTGATCTTCTTGATGGATCTGGAGACGGCTGAGGGAGAGGCGACGTTTTGGTTCAGGTGGTCCTCTGCTGCCATGTGCTCCTGGTTGTGTTTGACGGGAGTCACCTTCTTGACAATCGGCGAGACCAGACAGGGGCCATGTGCACAGACCTGGGATCTACTGAGGTAAAGCGAGTTCAGGTTGTGTTGTAGCACACAGTTATCCAGAGTCTCGGAGGGCAGATAACTCTGTGTAAACTCCTGGCATTTTGGCACAGCAGGAGCTGACAGCCTTGTCCCGATGGTGAAAGGCTGCACCTTCCTCACAATGCCTTCAGACATGACCAGTATCCCAGCAAGAAAAGAAAAGTAATGAAGTCCAAAAAAAAAGTCTGTCACATCTCTCTGTACACTCTCCTCACTTAACAGTTGTCCAGTCTCTGTTTAGCAGGCAAGTGGAGGGTTGAACAGAAAGTGGAGTGGGAGTTCAGTTCTCCACCTTCTTGTGCATGTTGAGAATGCACAGCACACAGCCCAGGATGGCTTCCTTGGACTCCTGGGATCGAATGCGGTCCCAGATGTGGCGCAGCGCCGTGCCAAGGTGGGCAGCCCCTGTCGAGAGGCTTCTCCTGAGGAACTGTGCCACTGAGCCTGCCAGTCTGCTACTGAGGAGCCTGATAACCAGGGACCGCAGCAAGATGAAAACTGCTGGCATGCTGCCTGACTGTGCTACGCTGAAGAAAAAGAAAAAAAAGCTCAGAAAAGGAGGGGGAAAGAGGAGGGTTGGTTAAGAGAGGGGATGAAGTCACCACCTCTTCGCTCTCCCTCTCTTTCTCTCTGTCAGGAGCGACAGAGCAGAGAGGAGGCTGTAAAGCCTGGCTGTCAAAACTTCCCCTCTGAACCTGAACAGAAAATCTGCACAGATAAGAGGCCGGGAGTAATGGAGTCAGAGGGAGAGACCTCTGTCAGACCTCTTCAATCTCAGCTTATCCTCTATGAGGTAATATCCTCAGCTGAATCACACTCACACACACCCCGTCGTGCCTCTCCCTTACCTCTTTTCTGAAGTGCAAAGCAACAGGTTCAGCCTGAAGGTCTCGGGCTCTGTCCCAACACAAGAATTACACAACCAAAAAATGTGAGCAGGGATCAGCTTCAGAGGCTGATGTCAGCGCGGCCGGTCGGTCCTGGAGTGAGAGTGTTTCTGCAGCTCCGAGACTCCCCATCAGTGAGGAGCAGTTGTCGCTCCACCGCTCCTTAAACCTCAGAACTGCTGGCATGACAAGTGTGGAGGGGTGGTGGAAGGAGGGTTGTGGTGGTTGATGGGAGGAGGGGGGGGGTGCAAATAGAAGTCAAACAGATGATGACCCTCCCACTCCTAAGGTTCAACAGAGCAAATGTTGGGCTGACTGATTGGAATGGCAGGGGTGGCGTGCTTGTGTCGGGGTTAGGGAGGATTATTGAGGAGGGCAGACAGCAGAGAAAATATTTGCAGGGAGCAGAGGGGAGAATCTGCTTCCACTGGTGAAAGCTTTGCCCAAAAAAGGAACTCTCACTCTTCACTCTGCTGCCCTCCAACGTGACCCCAGCACCTGGTCCAGAGGCTCTTAGGAGCAGTTCAGCCACTCACTGCAGCACTGCAGCGAAACTGAGGTTTTCAGCATGTAGAAACAGAAGGAAAGCACTCAATAATGTGCACTGATGTCTCTAGTGTTTCTGTTTTGTTGGAGGAGGAGGGAAATAAAAGCAGCCAAAAACAGGACGCTCAGCGTGGCTCCTCATGACAGACGCAGGCCTGGAGTCGTCATGGTTAACAATGCTTTTAAAAGAGCTCTGGTTTCATGATGAAGTCATCTGAGGAAGAGTTTTAATGTGTTGCAGCTTGAAATCAGAGATAAATTTTGCTCCGGCTGGGTGGTGTGGATGGGTGGAGTTCAAGGGGTTTGGCCAACTTTAAAATGACATTTCCTCATATTACTGGGTGAGTGGCTCTTAAAGTGCGCGATTTATGTGTGCAGTGGCTACGCTGTGGTGCACTATAACACCACCATCTGCTGAGACGTTGATTGTGTTCACTTGGAAGTTGATTATTTTTAATTTAGGACTATTTATGCCTCAAGCTAAACACTCCTACATACTTACTTCTAGCTTAACTTTTATTATACACTTGAAGACAGTAATCAAAAGTATTTTTAAACATAACGCCAAAAAACAGAGGTACTCGACTCAGGAACTCCACTTTACTCGATCCAAACATCATCAGAAATTTCATAAAAACTGAGAAATATTTCCTGAAATTTCCTAAAACTTATTCTTTAGTCTTTAAACTGAAAGATTTGTGTGTTTTGCCCCCACTTTCCACTTAAACTATAAACATTTATAAAGGATGGAAAGCTGTTTGCTCAGAGAGTTACTGTCAGATTAGATTTGAACCAGGTGTCCCACCTCTGCCAACCAAGCCAGATTAGGCTACTGTAACACCTTCCGTATGTTGTTTACCCTGGAAGTGCTCCCTCCCTCCCTCCCCCCCTCCCTCCCCACAGCTCTCATTCACATCTCCTGTGTAACCTTTAGCTGCTCTGCCTCCACGCTGTATGTGCCATCCTCCTCCTTTTTGTGTGTGCACCTTTGAGGATGGATGTTAAAGACGAACCGGTTCTGGCCTGCTAGGTTGATATCGTTGCCTCCCAAGATGATAACACAAACCTGATGCTCTTTTACCACCGTTCCCTGTTTGGCGATTGCCCTTGTTAGATATCTCCCATTTTATTAGAGTCAGTAAATATGACTTGGAAGAGCCTTTCAAGAGGGTGATGTCACTGAGGCTGCCCGCATGAAAGAGGACTGATAGCTGCGGCGGAGGAGAGAAAATGCATGGGAGCAAGGGGGGGGGCCTGTACTTTTCCACTTGGTGTATGTCATCACAAAGGCATGATCGGCCTCCTGGTCAAGTTTCAGTACAGATAAGATTTGGTTTTTGCTCTGGATGATGATCAGAAAGGAAAGATGAAGATTTAAAAATGTCAGTCCTGCTGACATCACACAGCTCTTTACAGCCTAACACAACGTCTTCGGCAGCATTTTAATGCAACACAAGCATATTTTCATCAGTTCACTGTGTTTAAATAGGAAGAACAACAGATTGTAGAGACGGTTATTTTCTCTGTTGTGCCTGTGAGACTCAGTGTAAACAGCAGAGGGGCACGCTGCCAGAGAAACTGTGAACTCATATATTTGTCTTGATGCTTATCTGCTGATCTAAAAAGCCTCAGATTCATTTGGTCTTAGCTCACAACTATGAAGCCACATCTTGACAATGACCTAGCCTGTCTCGCACGGGTCGCCTGCGGCTTTTTCTACGTCAGCCATGCAGAATGAAAGTGAAATGATTCAGACAGAACGATATGACGTCTGCAGTTTATGGACAAAAGGCTAATATAAACATTACCCAAAGACACATTTTCAGTATTTACTACACGGTGTCCACATGGGTTTTTTTTGCCCACCCCTGATCTTTTGGCATGAGATGCAACATAGTTTATGATGACTGCATTCAAATTAAACCTATAAAAGCTGCAGCTTTGAAACCTGTCAGCTGGCATACCGAACCCTTTAGTCACTGATTTAATACAGAGAAGAGGTCTGAGGTTTACCTGAGGCTATGTTTGACCTGATGAGACTGCATGCTTATCATCTGACGTGCACACACACACACACATACACACCTGTGGTACTTCGCTGTGGGAGTCCTGTTTCACACATTTCTTTTGAACATGTCCACTCTTATCGCAAAAACATAAAGAGCCAAAGCACGCTAGAGTGTTGGATGATATCACATGCAATAAACTGCCAGTGAGTACTCATTGTTTGGAGTCTCTGTGCCAAGTTTGTCGCACAGCAAGCACGGGCAACGAGACGTAACCGCCTGACATGACTCATTAAACTGTAGCAGCATTGTTTCAGATACTCAAAGCCCTCATGTGAAACATATTCTCTCCATAGGCTGATGTTATATTCAGTAATATCATCACCTCTTGCTGCAGCATTCCTTCACGCAAACATGTAATATTTGTTCTTTTTTCAGCCACCAGCCTTGGAAGCAGTGTTGTTTCATGAGAAGAAACAGCGTCTAGAAGCCCATGTTAGTGAAACTATAAAGGCAGGAGTCAGACCTGGCTCTGGAACAAGAGGGCCTTTGTTTTTACTCAGACCTCCTAAATGGACTTCTAGTCCTACCATAACAATTGGCCATGACATTAGAAAAATACATCAGGCCAAGGAGCAGGGAAAGTGTGATTCTTGACATGTTATGAAAGATCAAAAGAAACTTTGACTGGCTCTTTAAAAAAGCTGATTATTCAAAGTCAACATTCAGTTTAGTCCACCGGCAACTCAGTGATTTAACAGGAAATTTGCAGATGATCAAATGTATCCACTTCACAGTGAGTTTGTGTTTCTGCTTCTGCACTAGAAGCCAATCGATGACAGACTGGCATCATCCATTCTCAACAAGTATAAGGGTCAGTAGGAATGAACACATTTTTCTTGGCTGTGTTTGCAAAGTTTTACAATTCAAAGAATATATTTAAGTTTTAGCCACGCCACCAACACACCTCAGGCCGCGTCAGTCAGCCTGTTTCACCGTTTGGTCCAAGCTGAAAATAAACAACTGTTGGATGGAGGGGCAAAAACTTTAAATTAATGTTCCTTTGAGGATACATTTGAAGTAAATCCATTAACTTCCAGCTGAAAAATGCTGCAAGTCCATTTACACGTCTTTAAAGAATCATTTTTTATTGTGAGTTTCTTTTTTGCAGCACATGGAGCAGCTGAAGCACAAGTAGTGGGTCTGTGTGGGAGCCGTATTTGAAATTTTGCACACTTGTTTACATGTTAAAGTTATCATGTTTAGCCTCACACATGCTCGAATAGCTGCAGCCTGTTAATGGATAAAACAGAGAAAAGCTTCTTAGTTCTACTCTAGTGTGAGAAGCACAACAAGCAGGGGCACACACTGTCATACAGGCTGTTATTGTACTTTCCTCTGACAGCAATTTGAAGCCACCCTCAGGTGGCGGTCAGGCTGAATGGCACGATGAGGTCATTCCATTATGTGACATCATCAAGTTCAACCGCTGCTCCGGCAGCAGGAAGCAATTTCCCCATATCAAAGGTGGAATAACAGAAAAAAAAAACTCTACCTTATTTATTCCAACAGTATCAATCACCATGAGAGCGAGGCTTAACCTTTGACCTCTGATGTCATTCCAGCAGCAGGTTGGGTGCCTTCAGGCCTTTATTTGGGAACGCTGTTGACCTTGCGGTTTGATTTATTAATCACATACAGGAACTTTAATCATCTCCTGCAGCCGCGTTGCCAAGCGGACGGACCTTGTTAAACACTTTCAGAGCAGGAACAATAAATCAAGATGAACCTACATAGTTACATTTAAACATTCATAAGACTCTTGATGGATCGGCTCTGTAATCATGATGTACTTCAAACCCTAACAGGAGGAACAGCAGAAGAAAGGGAAAACTGTTTCATCTGTGCGCTTCAGGCAAATGGAAAAATACATTCAAGCCAAAGTACATCTTGAGTCATTTTTGAACACTGCTATTGTGTTACAGATTAGTTTAATGTTTCGGGTTGAGGTAATAATTCATTGTCATTTTCTAATTGGAGGTAAATAAGAAAATACCAATAAAAACAAGTTGGAAAAACCTTCACAGATGTTTATTGACCTCCTTGAAAATCGGTTGGATCGACACTCTTTCTGTCTTAAGACATCATTACGCTTCAACTCAGAGAGTCTGGATTCAATACAGGACAGACTAATGTGACTCCCTCCCCCCTTGCTTTGACATACACGGTGGCCTTGAGGCCTTTTTTTTTACTCAACAAGCTGGACCCACCTGAAAGTTCAGCCTTATTGTTTGCCTCGCTCATGTCGTCTCCTGTTAGTGGAATGAATGAGCTCATTGCTGACACTAGTGTGAGCTGTGCATTGCTTGTAACACAATGTGATTCACTTTTAAAACTAACAAAACATTGTCTGCACATGATTGTAGATTGACAGGTGACGCAAAAGTTTGAAAAACAAGCAACATGAAGGCTGAGTGCCTGCAGAGACACCTCCTCCATGGGAGGCAGCAGGCGCTGCTCTGCCCATCCACCACCCATGGTTGATAACAATTGGGGTTTAAAACAGGTGCTGTGCAGTCTTTGAAACAACTGCCCTAAATGTATGAGAAGAAGGAGGGGGTGAGGTGGGGCAAAAATAGAAAGTGAGCCACATAATTAAAGTGGATGAAAACACGTCTTGCTGCAGTTGTCTCTCTCTCCTGTTGCAGTCAATCTAAAAGACACAGAGAAATGGTAAACACTGTGAAATAAACACTATGCAGACTCAAATGTGTCAATTACACAGACAGGGTATGGATTGCAGCGTGCACTTGAAGTATTTTCCTAGCACTTCCTACTGCTAATTTGTTTTTTTTTATGTTGGGAGATAAGCGAGCCACAAACACTAAAAGAAAGAAGAAGAAAAAAAAAAACGTCTCCGCACTACGTCTAATGGGAGCACTATAACCAACCTCCAAAGAAAAGAGCAAACCGCAGGACTGTAGCTTTTATGAAGCTTAACAAACGCTTGTATAAAAGTACTTCAACAAACTGAACTGACGATAATTCTTAGAAAATCAGTTTCAGTGCATAATCCCTCACTGCCAGTCTCCCTTCAGCACGGAGGTCAGAGGTGAAGCACAGAACCGTCCTCTCTCCTCTCACCAGTCCTGACCCCTGCCTGGATTTCTCTGTGTGTTTTATGACAAAGTTGGAAATGATAATACTCCATTAAATCATTCATCTGTTTAGGATTTTATGCTTTGTCCATTAACCCGCCTGCCTGCACCGCCACATGACTCTGTTTAAAAAGCGCAGCCTGTTGGTTAATTGGTAATTGAAAACATAGTCTAACCAATAAAGCTGCTACAAAGTACTAATTTTACTCCTTAATTCAGAGCAATTCAAACGAACCATAAGTGAGAAAATGACCTAAAGGTGCATACCTATCGTCTTCTTTAGCAACTCACAGGGAGGAGCTCTGTTCATTTAATAACCCCCAAATTAAAGGAAAATGTATGATTCAGTCATCTGGCCACAGAGTTAGATCATGCTCTATGACATCATTCTGGACTGCCAAACGCTGCTGACCTGATCCAGCTACAGCGGAAGTACTTTAAACATCCAGGGAATGAGTGTGTGTGTGTGTGTGTGTGTGTATGTGTTTGTGGTGGGATTTGACATTATAAAGACAATAAGTGGCAATGCCTCTATGTGACACAAGCACACTATACACAAATGAAGAAAAAAACACACATAGTGGAAACTATGACAGAAGCTGAGGAGTAGTAGTGCACAATAATGTAAAACAATAAAAAACATTTTCACACAAGCTCCATGCAGTAATTAAAGAAAGAGTGGGGTGTAAAAATGCTGCTACATCAAGAATGTCAGTGGCAACACACACATATCGTTCCCTTTCCTCTTGTTGGTTTATTTTGCATGCTTTTACTGTCCATAATAACAGCACACTTAGGACGTTTATACGCCACGGTAAAGAAAAAGGTTAACCAAATGAGCCATTTCTAAGCAGAGGCTGTATTTTTCTCTGCCACAAAGCATTGCACAGCTCTTCCATCACTGGGCCTGCCCGAGAATACCGAGCAACAACAGTTGGTTTAAGCAGTTGTTGTTGACTCGCGGAGCTATGCTTGCAGTTGGACGACTCCTGTTCTCTGTGTCAAAGCAGGCACCACATGTGTTGGGCTATAAAGTTCATGAAATACACCAGTAAGCAAATGTGTCAAAGAGTGGCTCAGCAGGACAGATGAGGGTGACGCAATCTGTGCAAATGCTGACAGGTGGGGCGAATTTTATTCTGGGTGTAGCTATGAGAGACTACAAAGACTTTCACCGGGATGAGTGACTCTAACTCTAACTTTCTGCAGGTTTAATTTTACAACGTCAATAAGGTGAGGCTATCTAACACTGGAAAAATTCAATAATGGCAGCAATGAGAGTGGTTTCAGAGACAACAGAGTAACAAGCAACAACATCTAAAAGGAGAATGCGTGTCTCAGTGTAATATCAGTGCATTACATCCCACATCATGCAGTGTTTGGTTTGAATGTACAAACTCAAAAACACAACAATTACCATAAATAACATCCTGCCGCAGACATGTGATCATTTAAATAAACCTGTCCAACCGTTTCCAGAAAACTCCTGCTTCAGCTTCCAAACAATAACATCATCCGACTGCAACTGTGTGATGTTGAGAAAGAAGTGCAGCGCAGACAGCGGTTGGGATCTGTCAGATGTCATTAATTTCTGTGAAGAGACATAAGACAAAACGCCAGAGTAGGGATGTGTGATATTCAGCACGTCATCTGTATCAGTCAACAGCGGTGGTGGAGGAAGGTTGATACTTAAGTAAAAGTACAATTACCCAGAAAAATATATACTTAAGTAAAAGTAGAAGTGCTACATCAACAATCCTACTTAAGGAAAAGTCTTAAGTACTTTTAAATGTACTTAAAGTATTAAAATGCACCAAATATATATTATTGATTTCTATTGCAAAGGATCTGAACAGGTTAAAATAATCAAAGAAATCATCTTCAAATTAAAATGGACAATGTGTAGTTAATGTACATGTTCAGTCCAGAAGCAGCAATGCACGGGTCTGTGTGTCATGAGGCAGGCTGTGGGCATCAAGTGAACAGAGAGGCTGCTAATAAAAAACAGGCATTCAGCATGTTTACTGTGTCAGTATTCCTGCTGTAGATTCATGTTATGATTCATGTTAATCAGACATTAATGGATGGACCTGTGTTAGCAGACAGCAGCTAACTAGTTAGCTAACTGAGCCAGAGCACCGGCATCATGATTAAGACACAGAAACACAGCTGGCAGCGTGACACCACCTCCATGCAGAGTCTGACCTCACATCAGTCCAGCACTGTGTTCATCACATGTAACAAGTAACTACAGACACTGTAGCAATGTAGTGGAGTAGAAAGTACAGGTAACAGCTGCAACATGTAATGGAGTAAAAGTATAAAGTATGTACTATTATTTTTACTTAAGTAATACTTAGTTACTTTCCACCACTGATCAACAGTGACTTTAAAATGGCTGAAAACATACACTGACAGGCTGAGAAGTTGATACTGGGAAATGAAAAGGTGTGTCAGGAGGTGTTACACAACTGAGTTTCTGTTTGTGAGGCAGCCAAATGACAGCACCACAAAGTCTATTACCATTTTAATATGGGGATTCCACTACAAGAGAACAATATCAGCATATTAAATATATCAATACATATCAAATATCATCAAAAATCTAATATTTTGAATCTCTCCTTCTGCGATTACAGATACAACAAACTTCCTTATTTCATCAGCTGCAGCTACTATGAGCTGTGTTCTGTAGCGTCCATCTAATCACCTATCGGAGCTCTAATGGGGCAGCCACCGGCAGCTGTTGTTTGGGCAGCCACAGGCACAATCTCACCATTGTGCATGACGTGCAGCTGGCATGGTGTTGGAATGCAGACACACACAATGAATCAATCAAAGCCCCTCCTGAGTGCAGCAGACCTGGCCTGACTGATATACAGGCAGGCGGATCCATAGCAGCTGTAATATTGGATCCTCGGTGCTGTAATCCTTTTTACAAGGCTCCACTTTCACTCCAGCCTGACCATTTGGAAGCGAGCTGATCGCACTAAACCCACCCTCCGTAACTCAATGCGTTTGAAAGTGAGGTGGCGTTATAAAGCTGCACACATTGCGTCATATTTACAGTCTAGACGTGTGAAACAGGCTGTTAAAGGCTTTCCAGTAAAATGCACATGTATATGGGATAGGCTTCACATACCACAAAATAGCAAGTTCTATTTATGCATGCCCCCCCCCTCCCCCATTACCTGGACTTCAGTTACAGTAGGATTAGGTCAGCCATGCCCATATGAACCTCAGATGAAGGCTATTTTGTTCTCCAGCCCAGGCAAGCAGCCCACATTCTTATTTATTGACAGCACGGAGCTGGAGGTGCTGCTTGGAATAAAGGTCTTCATACTGAACACAAACACACACACAAGTAGTGGAGGTCCTTAGGCTCATTTATATACTTAGCACTAAAGTACACTCAACAAAAATATAAACGCAACACTTTTGTTTTTGCTCCCATGTTTCATGAGATGGACTTGAAGATCTAAACTTCATTCCAGATACACAATATTACCATTCCTCTCAAACATTGTTCACAAATCTGTCTAAATGTGTGATAGTGAGCACTTCTGCTTTGCTGAGATAATCCATCCCACCTCACAGGTGTGCCACATCAAGATGCTGATCTGACATCATGATTAGTGCACAGGTGTACCTCAAACTGCCCACAATAAAAGGCCACCCTGAAATGTGCATTTTGTTTCTGCTTTATTGGCGGTCTGGGGACTCAGAACCAGTCAGTATCTGGTGTGACCACCATTTGCCTCATGCAGTGCAACACATCTTCTTCGCATAGAGTTTATCAGATTGTCTATTGTGGCCTGTGGAATGTTGGTCCACTCCTCTTCAATGGCTGTGCGAAGTTGCTGGATATTAGTGGGAACCGGTGCACGCTGTCGTATACGCCGGTCAAGCACATCCCAAACATGTTCAATGGGTGACATGTCCGGTGAGTATGCTGGCCATGCAAGAACTGGGACATTTTCAGCTTCCAAGAATTGTGTACAGATCCTTGCAACATGGGGCCGTGCATTATCTTGCTGAAACATGAGGTGATGTTCATGGATGTATGGCACAACAATGGGCCTCAGGATCTCATCACGGTATCTCTGTGCATTCAAAATGCCATCAATAAAATGCACCTGTGTTCTTCGTCCATAACAGATGCCTGCCCATACCATGACCCCACCACCACCATGGGCCACTCGATCCACAACATTGACATCAGCAAAGCGCTCACCCACACGACGCCACACACGCTGTCTGCCATCTGCCCTGAACAATGTAAACCGAGATTCATCCGTGAAGAGAACACCACTCCAACGTGCTAGACGCCATCGAATGTGAGCATTTGCCCACTCAAGTCTGTTACGGCGACGATCTGGAGTCAGGTTAAGACCCCGATGAGGACGACGAGCATGCAGTTGAGCTTCCCTGAGACGGTTTCTGACAGTTTGTGCAGAAATTGTTTGGTTATGCAAACCAATTGTTTCAGCAGCTGTCTGAGTGGCTGGTCTCAGACGATCTCGGAGGTGAACCTGCTGGATGTGGAGGTCCTGGGCTGGTGTGGTTACTCGTGGTCTGCGGTTGTGAGGCCGGTTGGATGTACTGCCATATTCTCTGAAACGCCTTTGGAGACGGCTTATGGTGGAGAAATGAACATTCAATGCACGAGCAACAGATCTGGTTGACATTCCTGCTGTCAGCATGCCAATTGCACGCTCCCTCAATGCTTGTGGCATCTGTGGCATTTTGCTGTGAGACAAAACTGCACATTTCAGGGTGGCCTTTTATTGTGGGCAGTTTGAGATACACCTGTGCACTAATCATGATGTCAGATCAGCATCTTGATGTGGCACACCTGTGAGGTGGGATGGATTATCTCAGCAAAGCAGAAGTGCTCACTATCACACATTTAGACAGATTTGTGAACAATGTTTGAGAGGAATGGTAATATTGTGTATCTGGAATGAAGTTTAGATCTTCAAGTCCATCTCATGAAACATGGGAGCAAAAACAAAAGTGTTGCGTTTATATTTTTGTTGAGTGTAGCTAGGGTTAGTGTGATCCTGCCAATGTGACCACTTAAACATGGATGTTCTATTAGTCATGTAAACATGAGTACTGGTGAATTAACTGACTACCTACTTCTCAACCCGGCCAGCTGGATAATCTGATCATTGATACTAGAGAAGGGATTTTGATTTTCTTCAAAACATTTGGGTGACAGTGTTTAGATCTGCTGACTTCAGAAGTTCAACAGTGCCATCTGCTGATGCAGGAGTGCTATGGTACATTCTGAAAAGTTCTTTCTCTATTCTTACAGCAGTAATCCCAATCAACAGCCCCTGTGTACAAAAGGAGGTAAAGCCAAGATGAAAACCTGGAGTGTGAGTCACTGAACAAACTGCTCTCCATGAACAATGCACCCCACCTCTTTTTGACTCACTGCAGACATCCAGGCCCATGCTTCATCAGACTGAGTAAAGAACATTTTTAGGAACACTAGGTCACTTCCCCCTGACACACAGGATGTGTCTGATGCTGGTTGTTGGTCGATCATCAGCCCCCTCACCTGCAAAAGCTGAAGCTGACCTACGAAGCCACCAGCAAAGTGCAGGGCATTTTATTGCACTATACTATGTGTATTAAAGAGATTTGGACTGAGCATCGGTGCACTCTGCAGGTTCTACAGATGCATTATTGAGAGACCTCTGACTCCATCACCATCTGAGACGGCAGCTGCTCTGCTGCAAGTCTCTTGAATGAGTGGTGAAGATGACTGGTTGTCACCTCCTCTCCCTGCAAAGCATCTTTCACTCAGATGACAGATGTTACTGGAGAATCTGTAATTTTATCCTATGTATTTATTTAGTTTGTTTTTTTTAATGTATGTTTACTTGGAGATACATACCTGCCTTGTTAGAATAATTGCTGGATTAATATAAAGAATGTGTATATAAAGTGACTGGTATTAAAGTACAAGGGGCTGTTGTGGTTAAATTGGGGAATGTAAACAAATTGACACCCACCGGTAGGGGGTGGTAGCGGCTCCTTCGCCTCCTCCTATCACGTGAAGTGTCTGTTGCAGCTCTCAGTGGATAACCCTGCCTCTCTAAACACCAGTCAATCACAACCGACTCGACCTAAAGGTAGCTAAAATGCACGTCTCTTTATACTGTATGTCTGTTTGCTTACCTGCTCGTGACATTGCAAAGGCTGGACGTACACGTCTCTGTGTTTACCGGACGCCTTCATATTAGTTAACGTTAGCTTGCTAACAGCTAAATTAGGTAGCTTCAACAGATTAGCATTTAGCCTAGCTAGCAACAGCTTCTCCCCCCTCCTTTACAGTTTGCTTTGAAACAGCTGGATCCAGCAGCGCTCTATTTGTTACCCTGTTGTTGATGGTTAGGTTGATGCTGGTTGTTAGTCACTGTCTGTCACAGACGTGTGTTATTATTGTCTCAAATCGTTAGCTAACGACGGCTAGCTGGTGTAAGGCGTTCACCGGGTCTGTGTGTTGCAGCTCAATGTCACCAGGTCTAGATTAGCCTTATCAATCAATCGGCGATTTGTTTGTCCCCAGTGGACTTGGCCAGCTGAAACGCGTGTGATAGTATGCATAGCTTCCATATCTGTGCTGTTTTCTACCACACCGCCGTGTGCTCTTAAAGTTGTCAGAGCCATGACTTGTTATCTTGATATAAACAATCCTGTTCAGTGGGTCAGGAGAGTAGAACCTGTTCCCACTCTGCTCACAAAAATGTCCCTGTTCTTCACACCTACATGAAGAAATCCCAGGGAACTCTTGTGCAACATTCACTGTAGTGAAGATAATTCACAGTGATACTTAGCTTGTAACTTTATTTACAGTTTGAGGTGTCAGATTACTTCAGTGTAAGAGTTTGTTTGACAGTTTGCTTTAAAATTAGGTTGAGACGGAAGTTGTCTGTCTGTTGTTGGATCTGGCTTCTGTTTATCCTCAGGGATATTTGGGCTTGAAATAGAAAGTTCTATGTGAAAGGGTCTTCTGGGTGTTTTATTTTTAAGAGCCAACAAAGGTTGGAGGTCAGTGAGAAACTGAGTCACTGAGACAGAATAAGCAGGCAGAAGAACATGTGGTTAAGCAAGAAGCAAGTTCAGTTTGCATTGAATAGTAACTCAATAACTTTGTTTGCTGTTAATGACTTTTATTAAGAATTTATATGTTGTAAAGTTATATGGAAATATTGGATCAATTCAAATACTTTGGCTATCCATGCAAAGTCGACTGTCAAGATCATTTGTCATCGCTGCCCTTCTATTACATTAAAAACAAATGAAAGACTACTTGTGATAAAGCATTTTTTACATTGCTATGAGGCTGCCTAACAGGAGGACATATTTATTTATAGTATGCTGTATGTAAAACCATTGTAGTGAAGTGGGAGGGTACACGCATAAATGTGAATAGAGGGGAGGAGGAGTGGTAGGTGTAGGTCTAATCATCTCTTAAAATACTCTCAGCTTAGATACAGGGGCTTGTGAGCTTGTCAGCAACAGCAGAGTTGGGTTAGCCCAAGAGAGAACAAACAGTTACCCTCTGTGTTACCTTTCACAGTTTGTCCCATTGTTCTCCTCAAAGCAGAGCGCGGCTGTACTCCTCTTCACAGGTTTTGATGGTGTTGGCTTGATGGGGTCCAAGCGGGCGCCAAAGTGATGGTCTAAGGACTCGCAGTCACAGAGGTGCTTGCGCGTGGAATGTTGCGCTGGTCGGTGCACCTTGAAGGAGGGCCGCGGAGAGTCAACCATGCTGCTGTGGCGGTGGGTCACAAGGTGTACTCCTTTGGAGGCTACTGCTCCGGGGAGGACTATGAGACACTTCGGCAAATTGACGTACATGTCTTCAACACCGGTAGGTGGTTCTGTTGGATCCCAGTGATGGTTTCTCTGTAGGAACTTCTTTGTTCCTCCCTTTTGGTTAATCAGGCACTATCTTGTGTTGATGAAAAACATTTTGCTTGTATTAAAAGTCTGTAGATGTTTGTCCTTTTGCATCCCAGACCTGTGAGGAACCCTTTAAATACTCAACAATGTTTGATTTTCAAATTAGAGGAGCATTTCAGACTTTTTTTTAACCTACACCACCTTAACGGTAACTCATTACAGCTGGAAATTTAAGCCAAGCTTTCCATTGTGGTTTGTGAAACTGTCCTTGTTAGAGGTTTTTCAGTTGTTGTCTCAGAGACACAGGTGTTTTCCTTAAACACGCTGCCCTAAATTCCTATAAAAATGCTCCCTTTCTGTCTTGCAACCCATTTGTATATAGTGTTTTTTCCTCTGTGTGGTCAGCCACCTGCTTTAAGTTTTACAACTTCCCAAAGTAGCGTGAGCCAACCTGTTATTGCTGTATCATGAAAAGATCTGTGGCACCCACTGATTGTAATGGAAACGGGAACGCCTTGACTATTGTTTTTTTTTGGCTTTTTGCTTTTGTGCTTCCTCTCTGTTGTTATTTAAATTTGCTTTGATTTTCCCCTTTTTCTTGATCTGGGGAACTTTTACCCAGTTTGTTGTGAGTCCCTTACACCAAGTAAAATGTCAACTGTCAGAAAAATATTTTACACTGTCCAGTTCAAGAAAACTGTAGCTTAAAATTAAAATTGAATTTTTTTATTTCTTCCGTTTGTGCTTGCTATTTTAAACAATGATGTATTAAATATTGTATGTTTTTTGGTTGTTTTCAGTGTCGTTGCGCTGGATGAAGCTGCCTCCAGTAAGGACAGGAGGACATGAGCGTGCTCGTGAAGTGCCATATATGCGTTATGGTCACACAGCTGTGCTGTTGGATGATACTATCTACCTCTGGGGCGGGCGTAACGACACGGAGGGGGCCTGTAATGTGCTTTACGCCTTTGATGTCAGTGAGTAGGCCCTCGTCTAACTCATACCGTTAAGTGGTAGTTTCAGGCTGTATCTCCTTTGAGATGCACCTGTTTGATGTGAAGCCTGTGATGGCAAAGGGGAGCGGTGACACCTGCATGTATGATGGTTTTCCGCTGCCTGTGAAGTGTTATGTTAGTACTGAATAAACTGTTTCTGCTTCATAGATACGCACAGATGGTTTACACCCAAAATTTCGGGGACTGTTCCAGGAGCTAGGGATGGCCATTCCGCCTGTGTCCTGGGGAAAGCAATGTATATATTTGGAGGATATGAGCAGCTGGTATGTTTCTGTCATCCCTCTTTGCTGTGGAATCTGCATTATGAATTTTACACATTGTTTTAATTCATCTCCCTTGCTTGGTTTTAGGCTGACTGCTTCTCCAATGACATTCACAAGCTGGATACCACCACCATGATTTGGTCATTAATTAATGCCAGAGTAAGTCAGTTATCATATTACCATATGTACTACACAGAATATTTAGCATCCGAATAAACACACAAGGACACAAGGCACATAAACAGAATGGATGGGCAACACGCTTGCTTTGAAAGCACCTTAAAATCAGCTAACACTTGGTTATTACTGGGGTTGGCAGTGCCCAGTGGTCAGATTGGCTGGTTACAAAAGCACTGCAATGTAATGCAGCTCTCTGGTAGATGGCCAGCTACAAAAAGCCTCTCAGAGGATTATATACACTCCCCTTTTGGAAAATGCCAGTTGTGTGTATGCATGTGATAATCTCTTGTAAAGAGTATTTTAGACATAGGCAGAATTTGTTGGGACAGAGTCAACCAGGGACCATCGGGCATAGTCCCATTCTACTTTTATGTCCTAATTGTTAACATTGACACTGTAGCGCTTTCAGATTTAGCTGCACATATGTCTCAATATTTGTTTTCTACATAATCTTACATTCTACTTGCTAAAAATATGTGGACACATTTTCTAGCAAGTGGTAAATGCTCAAATATAATAACATCATTTTTTGGTAATCTCTCTTTTTTGCTGCTGTTCTGCTTTTACTACATGATCCCACATGTCTGCGTAAAGTTCATGGCAGACAGTGGCAGCACATTCTGGAAACAGAAGGGATGTGTCAAGCCTTCAGCATGGCTGTAGGCCAGCTAAATGCAAAGGGAGTAGAGGCTTGTCTTTGTTAGGCATGGTTTATTCACCGGGGGGCAGATCACAGCATTCCCAGCTGTATGTTCCTTCTTTTATTCATGGCTGTGTAATAGTTAAATAGCCAGTTAAAATTATGTTTAGGATTCTTATTACTGTACAGTCTTTTTGAAAAGGCTGCTGGTGTCTGAAAAGAGGGTTGGATTTGTTGTGTTTGTGTAGGTAGTAACTGGGTCCACTAGGTGGCACTGTTTACCTGATTTTACTTAATTTACCCAGGCTGGCTTATGATGAAAAATAAACTAGACTTATTAAGTGTGCTTGGTCTTCTTTTTGCAGGGCTCTCCGGCTCGTTGGAGAGACTTCCATTCAGCCACCATCATCGGGACAAAGATGTTTGTATTTGGAGGGCGGGCAGACCGCTTCGGCCCCTTCCACTCTAACAATGAGATCTACTGTAATAAGATCAAAGTGTTTGACACAGAGACCAACTGCTGGCTGAGCATACCTTCAACACAGCCACTGCCAGAGGGGCGTAGAAGTCACTCAGCCTGTAAGACACACACAGACACACACACTATTGTTTTTAACTGCTTTCATTTCATTTCAAAATAAGGAATTTATAACTCATTTGAAAATGACATGACTGTGCTACGATAGGTCAAGATAAGAATTTTGATACAGTGACTTTTTCTGAAAACACCATTTTTTTTTTTACTCTTATTGTTATAACTAGGTCACATACTTCTGTTCACTGTGCTGCAAATGCCATGAATGTTTATGATATGGACTATTTTCCTCTGTGTGTAGTTACTTACAATGGAGAGCTGTACATATTTGGGGGATATAACGCCCGTCTGGACAGGCACTTCAACGACCTCTGGAAATTCAATCCAGGTGATTTAACCTTTTACTTTCTGGGTTAGATTATAAAAATGTGCCATGTTGTTATAAAGCACTGCTTCTAGTTGTGTTATTGTTTTTATTTTTGGAATTCCTGCTGGATGACTGTTTACCTCCATAGGAGAAATGGCAGCTCTGGCAGGGCGGGCCTGACCCACTTTCTTCCTCATTCTTCTGTAGAGAGCCCCGCAGACATTCCTCTCCTCCTCTCTTTGCATCGTTGTCAGTCTGATAACAGTGGCTGGCTGCTGCTTTTTCATTATGCTTATGTGTGAAGAATAGATGTCTTAAAGGCAGAAACACAGAGATGAAAAACAGACAGTAATTAAAAGAAACATCGGTATTATATAAAAGAGTGATCCACCTTCTTCTGTCTGGTTCTATGATGGTTATTGTGGCAGCAGTTGTGCACTATGGCACATTCAGTTATATTTAAGGTAGACTATTAATATACTGAGCCCATGGCAACAGTTGAGATGCCATATACACAATGACAGCACTCTCAACTTTCCTAGTCTATGTCCTTCCCCGTCACTTGTTCATCAGATTGTTTGGCATTTATGGAGCAGTGGGTGTGACCTTTTGTGTCTGAAGTGGTTTGGGCCGAGTGAACCTGCCATCTCCTGGTAACGGACTAAAACCTTGCTTTGATATCACCACTAGGTGGCAGCGCTTCAATTACTCTAGTCAGAATTATTTAACAGCCTCTGAATGGCCTGTTGCCATAGGGATGCAATGATGCTGTTTGTGTCTGGCACTGAGAGGGTAAGCAGTTCATCCTTATATGGAACAAGTAGAGAGCTTCAACATCATCACTCATACTGCTGCTCAGAGCACAGGAGAGGCTCTGCTTTTAAAATCTGAAGTTTTCTGTTCAAATCAAGGTTTTCCCTATACCAGGAAGCTGGATGCTGGATGAGAGCTTACATGTAGCTGTGTCAAGAAACATCTACATTAATGGTCATAAAGATGCCTCTGTTGAGGTCTTTAAACCAACCATGTGATCTGATCTGTTTTCTTCCATTTGTAAAGACATCAACATGTGTCTACGGTGTTATATTTAAATTATAATGTTGTTGTTTTGCACACAACAGAGGCCCTCACGTGGAAGAAAGTAGAACCGAAAGGAAAAGGCCCGTGTCCACGGAGGCGGCAGTGCTGTTGTATGGTAGGAGATCGAATCATCCTCTTTGGAGGAACCAGGTGAGGCACACTTTAAATATAAAAAAAAATAATTGTACACAAAAATAATAATAAAAGTTAAGGTTTTATGATTTGTTGTAGACACTTTATAGAGCTGATATTTATACTGAATAAATGCCTTTATCAAAGACTTCAACCTTAGACATAAAATCATTTGAATATTTCCGTTGCACATGCTGAGAAATCAAATCATGGAGCAGAAAATGCTCTTTTCAATATCACAAAAAAAACATGTCTGGCTCCTGTAGACAGCAATCTGTGATGAATCCCCCGTTGACTGTAAGACAGTGGTGATAACTGAAGGCTCATAGCTGGTTAGGTGCCGCTGAGCTGGTGACAGACTTGTGATAGGCCAGTAGCCAGTGGAGTAATGTGGTAGCTTAGTGCATGGTCCAGAGTAGCCTGGGTCCTGGGCTACTGTTATCAGCAAAGCTTTGTTATCAGGCAAACCCCACTGGGATAACCTGATGGTAGGGATTGAAAAACTGTGGATAAGGGTCCTCTCAGCTCCTTTGCGTCTACAGAGTCAAGTCCTGGATGCTACAGTAGTACGTATCATCATTACAGTTCACCACGTGTGCAAAAGAAGAACGTACAAAAACACTTAGGATGTGTTCAATAGTCCACATTTAGTCTGTTATTGGTGTAGTGCTGTGAAAAAAAAGACCAACACCAGTCATTAAAAATGAAGAGGTTCAGTTGATGCTTGTTTTAATTGTTATCCTTTGTTTAGTTTCTCACTGGGATTAGTCCAGTGTGGGTTTTACGGAGTCATGATTTCCTGTTGTGAGCAGATAGGCTGGGGCTGGAGAGGGAGTGTCACTGGCCCGATGGATGGAGGGTACAGAGGAAGACATCAAACACCTCTTAATATCTTCAACATCCTGTGTAAAAGCCAGAGGGCAAATTTTTTTTTTAAGGTTAACATATCAAGCACTCTGTATCCTTACATCCTCATTCTATATGTGAACATGGAGGATGTGTTGTTAGGTAGCTGCTCTGTTGTTGTGACTGCTGCTGAGGAGTTTTTCTGATACTGTACAAGAAGCATGAACGTTACAGGCTTTAAGCAAAGTTGGCCACACAGCTTCTCTTGACCAGCACTGTGTGTTTGTTGTTTACATGAGTACACTTAAGCCTCTTACACACAGGAACTCCCATAAGCACGTGCACACAGATTAGACACACAAACAGCTTCTTAGTGCACTCATTTGTCTGCTTTCACCCTGTTTAGTAGGGAAGTTGTAAGATTAATTTAATGGATTGTATTAATTTCTGTCATGATTTGGGTTATAAAGATTAGACAGAGCACTTAATTAGTTTAGTAATTTACCTTAACACCAGCCATTGCTTGCCTCTTGTGTTTATTTTTGCATGACCTAACAACTTGAGGGCAGTTAACAGGACTAGAAAGTTACTGGTGTCTGTCTTAGTGCGGTTGACAAATGCCTGCGCAGGCCCTCATTATTTACTCGCTGGACACTTTGCTTGTGTTTTTTGCGGAGCTTCTCATTTTGGAACGTCTTCCAAGGAAATTGTGTTGAAATTTATAGTCCAGCACTTGTTTTCTTGAGATGGTTGTCCTTTCAAAGTGATCCAGAACAGAACTCCTCTGTTGATATTTTTCCCAGTTTATGGTATTTATTTTAACTGCAGGAATTTGTTCTGGGATAATTTATTACTTAAGTGAACGACAGAAAAGCTATTAAGTCAAAGGAGGTATGTACGTTTTCGCACTGGCTACTACACACACTAAACGCTAAACAAATGTATAAAATGAAATAAACCCAAATGGATAAAAGTAGTGAGGATGTCAGTGTATAAACACCACTCAGTGCTGGAATTTTCTGTGTCCCTTTAAATTACATTTCTGGATTTAGTGCAGAATGTTTTCTGTATTTTGATCCATACTTTCACTTCCTTGAGGGTAAATGCAGTGTGTGTGAATGACAGGCTGGGCATTAGTGGCAGTCTGTTGAGTGCCACTTACGTCAGTGTAAACAGGCCTGCTGAGCTGCAGAAAGGCGTGAAATTCTGCCCCATCTCTGATTTATGACCTTAGGGAGCATTCTTTCTCACGGAGTGCAATTTGATATACCCTCAGTGCCTCTGCTACACTCATTTACTGAGACCTGCTCACTGCCCCACGAAGGACGACCCATGCATGACCAACTCCACCTGCACTGACCTTCACCTACTCACACAAGAGCAGATGAGCAGCTAAACCCTCTCTACATTTGTGACTTATTTTTTCACCTTGTGTGGAATTGAACACGGCTAAAGTTGGGTTGCACATCAAGGCACTGCCAGATAGATTATAGATCTCCTGCTGCGCTTATGTTGTCATAGTTGGCATTCATCACACTCTGTGTATAATTGCTTACGACAAACCCGGGTTGGGCTAAATCGGGAAACATTTTAAGCTCGGGAACAGGGCATCCATGAGGGGCAGGATGTGAACAAGGACATGACAGATTGGCATGCTGGGAGCAGACAGCTCGGAATCTGGGAAGGGGAACCTGGCACTGATCCTTGAACTACTTGGACATGATGATGTGTACTCATTCCATCACTAGATTTAGGGAATTTATTTTTCCATGGCAGGTAGTCATACATCTTTGATGATTTAAGTCCTCTCTTTGTGGTCAGAATCAAACATTCTCCTCTATTTTCTACCTTCTCTGCTGCTGGTAATGACTTCTAATGGGTTTTACTTGCCTTGTAGTGTGAGCCACACTGTCCAGTAGTGTCATCTGTGTGCACATGCAAGCACACGTAAACTTTATGCAATGATGTAATTGTGTTCAAGAGTCTTAGTCTGACTTCATGATTCTTTTGATGAAGGGTGCCATTCGTGTGTGTTTGCGTTGTAGTCACATGACTTCATGACTCATCGCTCCTCTTGTCAAGCTGACGTCAGTGGGGGGCACATCCACACGCACATGCCTGCTTTGCTGTGCCAGTCTTTGCACATTTGTTCCATTTGGCAATATGCAGAGTCACTTAAGTAAAGATGGAAAGCATGCTGAGGCTTTTTCTAACATTAGATACGAAAATATTTATGCTTTGATCACTGGTGTGTGAAGTGTAGTTTAAAAAAAATCCTAAATATTATAAAGAGATATAGTGTGTTTTTAAGCTTCGAGACATTTTGATACACTCCTATTTGTGTCTCTGTGTGTGTGTGCATGTTGCTACTCTACACTGTGTGCCAGAGGGAGACCACATACCAGGTAATCTCACTGGTAGCCAAAACATCCCAGCCCAAAACCTCTACTTTAATCCACCAAAATCTCACCATGATATTTAATCTTTGTGGAATTTGAAAACTTCAAGTTTCAAATTGGCAAGTTGTGGAGTCGGAAAGGTTTTCTGCGGTCCAGTGGTTTTTGTTTAGTAGTTCAGAAAGGTCAAAAGTCTGGTGCCTTGATATCTCCTGCAAAGCCATATTGCATCTTATCAATAGCTGAAAGGGCTGCTGCTATGATAGTCCAGCTGGTAAAAGCGTGGCTTGTTATCACCGTAGAACCTGACAGTTAAAATGTTAGACTAAACACAACATGGGACTGATTCGACACACACTTTTCTTGCCAAGCATGCTGCCTATTTTAACTTTTTTGTTTATTCTTGAATCGTTTTGGCTGCACTTACTCCTTCCCTAAATATCCTAAAATCTTTGCTGGCTTGGTTTTGTACCGCCTGTCAACACACCGTAGATTTTGATGCCACACATGTTGTCGTTTGGCCTTTGGTGTCAAAGGGTAGGCTGCAGAAGTTTCCTTTTATTAATTGTCTGTGTGTGTGTGTGTTTGTGTGTGTTTACTACGCCTTAGATAAAACCTGTCAAACAGTGAAGGTGACCCCAACAGGATATGGGGCATCCCGCACGTGGCGGGACAGGACCTTGAGGCAGCTCGGCAACACTGTGATTTACTCTTCAAAGACAAGCTCATGATAGTATTTCATCTGCATCTTAACCCTCCTTAACCCACTAACAGGCTGTATACATTATGGTGTCATAGGGTTGAGTGTTGCACAGCAGCTCAAATAAACAGGCTTGCTTCGGTGACGCTTTGTGATGCTGTTGTCTGTGTAAATGTCTAAATAGTAGTAGTTTAACTTTTGATTTACTGCTGTCACCACAACCAAAACACATCAATTCTAGGCCCCACTAGAACAATGCCAGACTATTGTAGAAATTAGAAGCAAAGCACAGCAGACATCTTATTAACAGAATAATGGAGCTGTGTTTAAACAACAGTATAATAGATCTTTTAGAGAATTACATTACAGGAGGTATTTGAAGCAAAGTTAAAGGGCAGGATCACCTGGCATGCAAAAGAAGCCTTTATATTTAGCATATTTAGCTGCCGGTTGTCTATCAGGACTTTCTATTGTGTTTCTTGTTAGTTAGTTGACCTTGAGTCACATACAGCAGCTGAAAATTCAGGCTATAGAGGAAGTAACTCCTTTTCCTAATATTAAATAGCCAGCTATGGAGGTCAGCTCCATGCGGTATATTAACCAGCTGTGTCCATGGCCCTGAAAGAGTATTTAATCTCTGGTGAGGTTGATAAAATCCTCTCCTGTAAAATGCAGAAAACCTTTCCTAATAAACTGGCACATTTTATTTGCTTGTTAATTGTCATGCCGCCTTTTTTTTTTTGTTCACCAAGTCCAAATACATTTAGTCCACAGAGGCTGAAATCTGAGATGTTGAGCTTCATTAGGAGCTGGCATCTCCTCTGTGTAAACTGAAGTCAGGCATCTCTCTCGGGGAGCCAGCTGTAGTTTGTGTCTCGCCCTCTGCATGAGGTTTAGATCTGGCCAGCTACAGGTCTTAATCCACTGTCCAGCCACTGCCCAGGAGGGGGCACAGATACAGATAGACTCTGTAAGTCTAGGTGAGACAGCAGAGATTAGGGCAAACGAATTGGAATCAATCAATCTGTGATAACCTAATCTCAGTTTTCAAACTATAGCTAATCTTAACAAGTCCTCTAAACCCAGATCATGTCTCTAAAAGAAATGGATCATCATATTATTTTAATGTTTTTCCTACAAAAATAGAAACCACGTTAGTCTGGGATCAGTCTAATATCTGGAAGCAAAATGATTTATATTAGCTTTTTAAAGTGGTTGCATTTATGTCTACCATTTTCAGGTCTGGGGTTGCTTGTCACGATTGAAGCAATTTTCAAATGTCTGTTTGCTAGAATATCACAACCTGTTCCCAGCATTCCTTTCATGTGTTTCCAATCAGTACCACAATGCTACTGAAATAATTTGATGCAGGTCTGGGTGCACTGATAAGGAGCTCTGCAGGAAGTTGTAATATGTGATGAGTTCCTGTGAATGTGATGCTTCTGAAGGATCACTCCCCTCTTGGAAGTGAGCAGGGAAAGGAAAGGGATGCAGATCATATCACTCACAAGAATGAGAATGAGGGCCAATGAAGCACTGCCTACGACAGGACAGGTCCCAGGTTCTGCTCGCCTTAACACCAGGGTTTCTCTGATTGTTACTTGCAAAATATATGGGCAGTTAACCTCTTGGACACTTTAGAGTATTCCCAGGCTCTTTAGTGCTTCTTCATTAGTCTAGGATGGTAGTTCATCTCTTTCTTCCTCAGTTTTGAGACCTTGGCTTGCAAGATAATGAGGTGGAGCAGGCAGTGCATTGCTAGAAAGGACCGGCAATTAGGTGATTAGACACCCTCATTGAGTGTTGTTTGAAATAGCAAGCTGTGTTGTTTTAGTGGGGGAGCGGCATCCCTCAGACCTCATTCAGACTGGGAACCTCTGCTGCTGCTGTAGGGGGAGGAGGAGCACGTTCACACATAGTGATACTTTGCTGATCAAGTAACAAAGTGGCCCATCAAACACCAGGATGCCACATAAAGTCACACACTGTGACTTTCCCGCTTCTAAATACTACCATTTCATCAGACATCAGACTTAACACCCCCATGCTCCCTCACTTAAATCTGCTTTGGGTTTTTCGTTTTTGTGGTGACCAATAAAACATGATCATTTCCCTAATGCTGTGCTGGATTTCACACCCAGCCTGACGTTATCCACGAGTATATGCGAGAAAGCCTTTTTTTTTTCTAAGGGGATGCAATCTTCCACTCTCTTTTGCTGTACCTGTTAAAGCATATCCTCTTATCTGCACTCGTTCAAGCGTCAGCATCCGAAGCCTCACTCCAAGTGAACGTGCACAGAAGTTCACAGCTACTACAGTGTGCTCTTTAGATAGAGATGCTACGTGATGGTTGACCACAGCTGTTCAACCATAGAGGAACAGAATAATAGTGGCTCAGCCCACCAAGTTTGAAGCTGTGATAATATCCTGACATCAAGTGGCCATTAGAATCATACTGATTGTTGTAATAATTAACATTGATTGCTGGAATAACTTGCTGGCAGTAACACTTATTATTATTGATGTAAGCAGCCATAATTTGTATTTTTCATTTATTAAAAATGAGCAACCAACAAAAACGGAATATTACTGCCAGCTTGAGGGGTCTGATAACGGACCCCTCTATAAGCCTGGGTGGGTCACCTCCTGTGGCTGAGTTGGGGTGGTGGGGGGCGTAATGACTTCCCCAGCTGGCCCCCTGGGAGGACTGTGCTCGTGCTCTGCACCTCTCCTGGCCGCTTTAAGCCACCAGCATGTTTGTTTAGGGAAGATTAGCAATGTAAAACCCTTACAACATCCTGAACACGCAGCGAAAGGGAGCTGCGATGGAGAGGACAGCAGGAAGGAGGAATAGAGATTGATGAGAGAGGAGATGGTATATTGTGTTCAGCAAGACTGAAAATAATGGAAAGACGTTTTCAGTCGAAGGACGTCTAATGATTGTAATTTAAAACATTTGACTACGACTGGTTTTTGTGATGGTGTCTTTGTTTGAATAACTCCTACAGTCCACACATAGCAGAAAGCATCATGCCAGGCTGCCACATAGACACTGGTGAATACACCTGTCTGCCTGAAAGTGTCCTCTGGGTGCGGTAAAACTGTTAAAGTGAATTTTTACTTTCTAATCTAGGCCGGTCTCTTGGTGAAGTTTGTTATGAATATAAAGCAGTTACGTGCATCAAGCACATATAAAGGACTATACCGACTCCCCTGTGGGAATACATCTTCCTTTAATATGTTACTCCCATAGGCTATAGCCTATTTAGGGTTTTCCATTATTTTTATTAATTGATAGAATTGTGATGCTTTCTAAGTTTGGTTTCACCAGGTGTGTTACAGGTGTGTGTGTGTGCTACAGCTAGCGGCAGGAAACAGATGTGCAGTGATAGCAATGGCTGCACAGGTCTGGGAGACTATCAGCACGGCCCAGGCTGCCGTCTCACTGCAGTGCTCAACTTCCTGTGAGCTTAAATCATGCCTGCCCATGATAAGGAGAGCAGAGTGCAGTGGGACCAGAACTCTGGTTATAGAGAACAATCTGTGACTCCCAGATTATTGACCTGAATGATTAAATTATCTGGGGTTTAACAAAGTAAACAGTTGTTGCAAAGTCTATGAATAATAAAAAATGATGGTGAGAGGTAAAATGTTTTAGTTATCTCGAGTCCATTTGTTTTAACACTTGGATGTGCAATGACCTGGATGACTGAGAATTTTCACAGACACAACCCACTAAACAGTTGAGCAGCAAGTAGAACCTTTGCAAGCTGTGTGCTTCATCTTCATAATAACTGAAATGTAAAGAGCATCTCTAATCCTATTAAACCAGTCTTTGCTTTCTTTACAGCCCCTGTCCAGAGCAAGGAATGGGGGATGAATTTAACCTCATGGATCATTCAGACCTGTATATCTTAGACTTCAGTAAGTGTCCCTGATTTTATTCACACCTCTGTTGTTAGTCTTAAGAATGTGTCGAATGCTAGTACAAGATATTTTGCAATAAAACTGGCTTTGCTGTCGTGAGTCATGCAGTTGTGAATTTAGAGTTTTTGGTTCGTTCTCACTGTCATGGTGTCATTTCTGGCTGACATAGACACCAAATGGCACACAGGCACAGTTTGTTAGACACCAGCTGATGATAGAGTTCAGTATTGTTCACATTCAAACCTTCCCAGTCAAAATCTGTTAGTAAAAATTTAATGTAATTCACTGGCTCATTGTCATCAATCAAGACAATGAAGAGTCTAGTCATCTTTTGCAAAGGCTAATAATTTTATAGTATAATAATAATATAGTAACTAACCCTTGCTGAGAGTAGCTAGCATTTAGTAGCTAAAGATGTTATTATTTCCTAGTGTTCACCATATCCAGAGATAAAGGAGAGTGAATATTAATGTTTAATAAACGCTGGATATTTAAAGTGAATACCTGCTAGCCGTATCAGTTTGAAGACACTGGGGGAAGAAAAACGGTTCCTGCAGTCTCCTCCAATAAATTTTACCCTCCTTACAAACTGCTTCATTTCACAGAAAGCCTAGTAAGCCTGGCCTTGGCCCCGCTTTGTGTTATCACACAGGGCACTTCCGTCTCATGCACTACCAAACATAGCCATATCCTGTGTGCACGGGGGTAGCCTGTAATGCTGTCAGGTCACAGTTAGGGTTTTGTGTAGGTGGGCTAACAAAAGGGACACAAGGACCGTATGGGACTGGCAGTACCCTGTGGCATCTCCTGTGGCATACGCCTCCACGTGCCAGTCACATGCACCTTCACACTGTTTATCACTGAACATATGGTGGATCTGCCATGACGACGCTAGTAAGTGAGAGGAAGTTTGTCATTATTATTAGACCGGAGCTTTGTAATAAGATGATTTGACACTAGCATCATCGCTAGCTGTTGGTGGTTTTTTAACACCGTGGACAGCACATCTAACCCTTTCATCTACAGATTCTCAGATCTGACCTGCCCAACTCCATTTTTGAATTCCCACAGCTGAAAGTGATATTCTTAGCCTGAATATGATTAGTGCCTGTGATCAGCCTGTGACTCATTACACTTTCTCTCTTCTTTTCAGGCCCTAATTTGAAGACGTTATGCAAAATAGCTGTTATTCAGTACAGTCTGGAGCAGTCAGGACTCCCACATGATATCAGGTCAGACATGCATCCGCCTTTTCAAACATTACAGCTGAATCATCATATTGTTGCTCCTTCTGTTTGTATTATGTGTGTCATTGTTGTCACCACTCCATCTCTCCCAATAATGAGGATGTTTTTCAAAGAGCCAAATTATGACTCATTATCCCTCATTTAACTAGTGGCAAGTTTCACTCTGGCTTTTGTCTGACTTCACTGACAGAAAGTCAGACAAAAGCAGCAAGGAGTGTGTATGTGGAAAAATCAGGCAATCATGATGAAAAATGAGTGTAGGCTTAAGCTTTCTGCCTATTCATCATCTGTGTACCCAGCACAAAAGATGCTCTATAGAGGGGAAAAACACTCTATGAACTTAAAGCATTGAAGTGTAATTTGGTGAAAGAGTTAGAGAGGAAGTCAGTGTTGACAGAAATAATAGATCTGCTTCACAGTCACAGTCCTGGGTTCAGTATCTTTCAGAACATCACGGTGTCCTCTTACAATAATTAAAAAAAGAAATCACTTGTTCAAGAACTAATCAACCTCATCACATCTACTATAGTTGTGCTTAAAATTGCCTTAAAAATTCTTTGGAATATTTAACCTCTAGTTCAAGTGCTGCTTTTTAATATTTGTAAACCAGTGTCTAAATTATTTAAGGATGATGAAACATTGCTTTGCCTGTTTCTCAGACATCCTACAGCCTCTCAACTGTATATGTTAAAGATGAGTTGGAACAAGTATTAAGGGATTTTCTTCTAACACAACTCCACTGAAAGTTATTTAGGGCAAAATCTACAGCCCATGCATTTTCTTATGAAATCACTTCAAAGTGATTTAGAGTAAATATAAAGTGTACTCGATCACTGATTAAAAATAGAAGGTTGAAGATGCACCTGCTGAGGTTTTTATGTCTCACCGACACAGTCCATGGAGTCATGCATGTTATGTTTGTCAACCCATTAATTTAATAAGTGGTAGGAACATCATGAGGAGAATTATTTTGCTGCTTTTTCTTCTTACTTTTCTCTGCACTTTTGATGACAAACTACCAGCACTGTTTGAATATGTGTTATTTCCTCACATAATAAACAGTATATTGTTCGATATACTGCAGTGGCGTAGCAACAAGGTTTGAGAAATTGAACAAATAACACATAATGTGATGCATATTTTGCAAAACAAACTATATGGCAAAGACTTGAGACCATAGTCATTTTCAAACTGGCATTCAGTGACAGTTCCCAGTAATATGCAGTTTATTAGAATGCTTGAATAAATCTTCACCATCAGCCCAGTTCTCCTGATGGGCAGCCTTTGTCGTGCTGATGTAGCTCATTAGGAAAGTGTGTCTGAAAGTGAAGGATTTTTTTTTTTTTTTTTTACACGTGGCCTCGTTGAAACTTGAAACTAATTACTCCTCTTAGCCTCTCGTTTCTCTTTGCACCGACACTGCCACCTTGCACGCTCCCCACTTTGGCGCTTACATTTGTGTTTCTAACCCTAAGAGGGATTTCAGTGGGGTCACAGGACTCTGGTTAACTCCCTTTGCCCCTCAGTGGCATCTCCACCTCCAGTGCCAATCACTTCTCGTAAACACACGCGCGCACGGCGAAAAAAACGAACAAAGCAGTTGAGAGGGAGTGAGTGTGAAACCGGAGCCAGTGATAACAATCTGGAGCTCAACCTCTGACCTGTCATCAGGTCAGCACTGTGGACCCTGTTGTCAGCTCCTGCTCCCGGTGCTCATGTTACCGCGAGGCCTTCCCTCATCCACAATATAGACCTTCAGTGGAACCAGTGGGTGGGCGAATGTCACGCTTGGCTGTCACTGCAGCAGATTGTGTATTTCAAACATAAGATGTGGTGCTGATCTTACTACTCTTTCAGGGTCAGTATTTCATTAGAGAAGCATTATGATTCAAATTATGTCGGTGTCCCTTCAGCACTTCACCAATTGTGATTATAATGTCCAAACATTTTAGCGCTGCTTGCTAATTCTCTCTGTTGTTTACTCCAGGTGGGAACTCGCAGCCATGACAACCAACAGCAACATCAGCAGGCCCATCTTCTCCTCCCACGGCTGATGGAGCTGAATGTGAAGCAGAACCAGAACTGTTTTAGGGCCTCTTGATGGTGTCTTTTTAATCCACTGAGCTTCGAGGGACTGTGTTTTTTTTTGTATAGTCTGGATCTCTGTCTGATCTATTTTCCACATTCTACAAGTGAGAACTCATTAACTGACCAAAATATCCTGCGTACGGCTTCCTTGGACACCATTTTTCTTTGTCATGTCTGAGGAAACTTGGTTGTATGAGAGACAAAAATCGCCTGTTCACCTTTTCTTCTCTTCTTTCTAGCCTCTCTAGAAATCCAATCAGCCTATGATAATCATAGACTTCTAATCTTAAGCACAGGAAGAGACAAGAACTTCTGCCAAAGGTCTTGTGAGCTAACCTCTTTGTTGAGGATGTCGTACTGATGGCGCACTCGGCGGATCTCCCCCTGAGAGACAAATGTGAACGTGACCGGAATGACTTTGTATCACTCGCAGCTCTAACTTTATCATAAAACCATGTACCTTGTCCATGAGCAGATATGGAGGAGACTCAGTATTTAAGGATTGTTTTTCAGTGCTTAGCTATTTCCCTGCTTCTTTATAACACGGATGGCGCCCTGCTGCTGCTCTCAAGTGTCTCCAAGGTGATGTGCAAGGCGAGCCTTGTAAAAAAAAAAAAAAAAATAATCAAGTCCATCTACCTCCCTCAATGGCATGTATCATTAGGACTTCCCATAGATTAGAAAAAAACAGCCTTTTCTCTGGGAAGTTGAATTTCAGTGGTTGTATTCTCCCAAGAAATGCTGCAGAGTCACTGGAAGAGTGGGACTCACCTGCCACGCCGCCCCCCCTCAGCCCTCCACTTTGTTTTTCAGTGCCAAACGTAGAAAGGAATATTGATGCAAATATATACTGTGTCCTGTCTGCACACAGTCCTAGTCTACCTGCGTCAGTCTGCCTAATGTGTTTGCAGGGGGGGGATCAGCACTAATCATGCATAATGCAGTTTTTTATTATTATTATTTTAAGAGACAATCCTACAGCATTCAGAGACTGTCCTCATGCCTGGCTTATTCATGGCATGGTGAAAAAAAAGGGGCAGTGTGCATGTGTGTTTGTGAATGAGTAAACCAGAACTGCCGGTGTTATACATGCAGAAGGGCTGCTGCCTTCAAAACGACTTTGGATAGTTCAGTTTGACGATGATTATTCGGGTTATTTTTATTTTAACAATGTTATGCTAATTACAAATTTTAGAACAAAACATAGATGGTGGTGGTGGTGGTCTGTTTTTTTTTTTTTTTTTTTAATTCCTCTCTCCTTCTACATCAGAGGATGAGGTTATAGTCTACAGTTTTACTGCTGTCAACAAATCTCTAATTCCTAACATTTCCCTGCCCTTTCTGCCCCCCCAGCCTGTTTGCGTACATTACACCCAGCTGGTCAGTGGGGGTTTTAACAGTTTAAGCTTTGTTCTGGTGATGGTTTTTACTCAAACATCAGGTACACGTGTGTACCTGCAGCAGCAGTATGGTTTATTATTAAGGGGGATTTATGTGTTCATAATAATTATTGGATATCTGGGATGTAGAAGGCTTTGGATACACAGACAATCCTTGTTAATTATTATTTTCTTTTGGTCTTTGTTGACAAAACACAAAACATAAAATCAGACATATCCTAATGATGATGAGGATGATGATGATGAACAGTGTGATTTGGTGAAGATGAATATTGTTACTCTTTGTTTTTTTTTTTTGTCCACCATGAAGGAGTACAAACCTCTGTCAGTACGACAGGAGTAGGAACTGTTACCACACACTCGTGTGCATCTTAGCTCTTTAGTCCTGGTGATTGTGATCCGGTGTGCTGCCGTTCTCTCATCAGGATTTCATAGCTCTGACCTATAATGTTTACAAATCTTGTCATGTAAAGCAGTGTAAAACAATCTTATAAATGCAGGTTGTGGTCACCGGATAACTGCACTAAAGCCAATTGTGTCATGTCTGGCCTTACAGAGAAGGAGACATGATGATGCTGCTTTTTGCCTGTAGAGTAGTAGACTCCAGAGTCTGAGACGTCTGCCTGCCCCCAAACAGACCAGCGGTGCCAATGCCACTCAGCGAGTCTTACACCCTCTGCACTGCACACACACACACACACACACACACACACACACACACAGAAATAAATGTTCCTCAGTGATCTTCAGTGATTTGGATAATACAACAATGCAGTGAAGCCACGGGGACGATGATGTGAGTTAACCATAAAAACACTCTGGTGAACAAATCAAACTGTTTATACGACACCAAATGGCCTCTGGCCACTGATGTTTGTTTCTTTTTTCCTTTTTTTTCCATGTGTGGAGTGGAAGTCATTTTTATTTCATTTTTTGGTCCTTTCTTGTGAAGATGACACTACGGTCAGAAATAAAATTACCTGTACAACAAGATTCCTCAGTGATGGTGGTGACTCACTTGCTCATGTTTTTTTTTTCCTTAATGTTTTCACTTTACGTTTGATGTAAACCTCTGATTTATCAAATCACAGAAACACACCCTTAAAAAGTGCATCGATTAGAAATCAGTCCACGTGTGAGTGGACTCATGCCATTAAGTGTTGTCTCTTATCTTTAGGGCTGATGTTTAATTGATAAATGAGAAGTGATGCTCAGAGAGAAAATGAACAAAGTTTGTGTGTTTGGATCCTTTTACAGGCTTCTGATGCGTTTTGTTTTTATTTGGTCTGACGTAGTTTTGAAGTGGACTCTGTATCTGGCAGGTTGGTCAGGGCTTCCTGTGCAATATGCTTTATAATTGTATCAATAATAAATCTGAAACACTCGAGTTGTTAACATGTGTTTAGAATTTCTGAATGCAGTTGAATGTGGTTGGAAAGGCACAAAAAAGGGTTTTCTATGCTTTAGAGAGTGTCGCACTGCCATCAACAAATAGGAACCCAAACAAAGGTTCACTTGGAGGACTGTTGTCTGAGTGTGTTTATGTTTTTAATGAGAAATGTCCTAGCACACCTGCAGGAATGGTTGCTGCTCTCCAGGAATAATAATGCAAACATGCAAAGCAGTGTGAAAGTTATGATGGAAATGTAATGTTGACAACAAAACACAGTTTGAATCAGAGATGTCGCCAGGAATAACTGAGTTTAGGAATAACTTTAGATAGATTTAAAAAAGAAAATGACTGTAATCTGTGGTGGAATACATGATTACATTTGACAGAAAGCCTCCAAACACTGTTAGAGGAAGATATGAGCCTTTATACATCTGCATGCTGATTCCTGCAGTCATCTGCTCATGTATTTGTCATGGCTGCAGGTATTTTAAACTGCAGGTCTCCACCAGATGCATCCACCTCGTATTCTCCTCAATGGCTACTGTATATGACACTAAAGCCTTTGAACCCTGCACTTCTGCAGTTTCTGCTTCCTGCTGAAAACCAGTCACATCCAGCCCAGCCGCTCTGTCTAATGGCCCCCGCTGTTTACTTCACTGGGTACATGGGGTAGTCATGGTGCCCTCTCCCCTTACTGACCACATTATGGGTCGTGTGTGTGGCTGCTTTGAGGGGGTCCCATCATTAGAACGTGTCTCACCATGAACCCCAGCTCCAGTCTTGTTGCCCCTTGCTGCCAGCACAGGCCTGGCAGTTTGTTCCTGTCTGTCACCAGCCCCGTGCTATAAAGCCAGCGTTATCTGCAGTGTTAAGTGCAGGCCACAGACGGAGGGTCAGCTTAAAGTGAGGCAGCAGAGACACCCTGTCCCGCCTGGTCCCACCGCACACAGGAAGTGGGGCTGCATTGGGTCCCCCCCGTTGTCTGGCCCCGGAGCCTGCATCCACCAGCAACGCAGGCGCTAATGCAGGGAGACACTCAGCCAAATTACGCTCTAATTTCCCCTCAGGACTCAGATGGATCCCAGAGGCCCTTGAGAATCAGACTGAGGATTTGTTCAGAGTGATTTGTTTTGTCTTGTCCACACATATCTCTGTCCAGTCCCCTCACTCAAGTTCGAGTTCTTGACTGCTGCTGTTGTTAAGGCCACTAAATTGGGGATTTGAATGGACATGAGACCTTAGAGGCTGTTACCCTCAGCATTTCATAACACAGACAAACGTCCATGCCTTATCTCAGCATCTCAGATAAAACTCCTCTAAGATGAGTGATGAGAGTCATGTTTTGTGATGCCCATAATCTATTCATCTGCCAAAGGAACTCGTTTTTGTGGGCCGCGCCGCCTCAGTGCGTCATCGTTTGCAGACCTGTAGCTTAATTCCCTTCCAGCAGGGGTTTAATTGAGTGACTAATACACAAGCAGTTAAAGCCCTTTGAAGACAAACTGCTGCAGCTCGCTGCCTCAGAGGTCTGTGCAGACATTAAACAGTGATGCACCAAGCTGCTTTTCTGCTCAGATCTGAGCGTTGATGACATCGCAGTGTGAACGCTGAAGCAGAGCTCTCAGCCTGTTGTGTTTCAGCTTCAAAGTGTCAGGTGGGACCAAAAAAAAACCTTCTGACAGAGTTGGAAGAAGACCTCAGACCCTTTAGGAAAGACTAAGGACAATAAAACAAGCAAAAGTCCTGCATGATCAGTAATGTGCGGCAATAAATACACAGAGACACAGAGATGTGTGGCTCTAATATGTTGTGTTTGGGTTTTATCACCCTAATATTCTCACTTATTTAAGCGTGTATATACTCTAAATCAAATGTTTAATACTACAGCTGCACAACATTGTTTAATACATTGTTCTTTCTTCTTCTTGCAAATAGCACCATAAATAAACATTTGTTTGTTGTTGCTCTGTGGTTTGTTCATAACACGAACTGAATGAGTCCAGACTTCCATTGTGTTCATATTTCCATCTTTATTAATGTGACATACTCCTTTTATCTGTTTGTCATCACTTTTTTTAATTAAATCAGAATCAGAATCATGTCAATTGCCATGTAAGTGAAGAGGATTCACATTACTAGGAATTCTCAGTGATTGGTGCATACATAAAACACAATAATTAACAAGAAATAAGATAAAACTAAGGTAAATAAGATAATAGAGGTGAAGTAAACAATGTAAACTAAAGGTAAAGCTATAAATTGACATGACAGACATACAATGAACAGAACAGAACATGGGTGATGGTTGTATTGGCAAACATAGACCCTGATATGAACAGAGTGTAAAAGTGTAATAGTAAATAGTAGTTGTAGTGTAAATGTAAAATTATTTACATGTAATTAAAACTATAAGAGAAGTCTGACTCACATGTCTTCAAAGGGATATTTAAGTTAAATGCATTTATTATTATTATTATTATTTGTAAGCGTCCTCTTATTATTTATTTTCATCCCCCATTAGTCACATCACGACCCCTCAGATTTATCTGGTGACCCCTAGGAGGGAGCTGACCCCTAGGTTGGGAACCAGAGAAGCGAACAAACCTTACTGTAGTCTCCGAGCTGCAGCTCTGAGACAGACGATTCGTTGTTTATACACTTATTGAACCATCCGGTATGGATCCTTTTAATTTAATGGCTGCCGTCTAAACATAGTAAAATGTTTGTGATTATGAAAGTCTCTCTTTAAAAATATTTACACACGTCCACGCATGTGAAACATCATCATTCAGATTTGTTCTATTTTAATGGCACCTCACATCATCATCACCATCATCATCAATATTATTAATATTATCATCGTCGCCTCTATAATTCGCCTGCGGGTTATTTTTAGGTCTGAACTGACTAAATATAAATCCGCTTGAATCGTTTGTCAGCGCGTCACAACAAGTAATATTAACCCCTTTAGCTGTTTCTCTCTCTCTTCCTCTCCGGCTGGGCTGGATGAGAGGTGTCGGGTTTTAGGCTATAAAAAGGAGGGACGCTCACAAGTGGCTGACACTCATCATCCAGAGCGCAGAGCTAGAAGATGGAGCCGGGTTAGTTCCACCTCACAGCTTCTTCTATACTGTCATGTTTCCCATTGTGTCGCCCTCTTATTAACCCACTCTGACCCTAACCTAACTGAACATTACATTTATGTTTTACATCAGGTGGCAACATCAGCGTCAAGATTTGGTGCAACTCCTGCAAATGTCATGTGCGCGCTCCGTGCGCGTCTCACCATCTGCCTGAGGATCACCGGCGCTCAGCCTGCAGCAGGAGGTTCAGGTCAGTGACGCTCCTCTTCCTCTCTGCCCCACGTCCTCTAGTGGCTGGATCAACACATGGCTGCTGCTGAGAGGGAACACTTAATCCCATTCTCTGCAGCCTGCAGCCAAATGTTGTCTCATATCATACTATATCATCTTTTTCATGATTAGAATCCACGACCCGACGCCTTGATTTAAACACAGACTCATATGAATCTGGGACTCTCTGTGGATTTTAGGTGGCAGCTGCTGGTTTGATTTCATAAAAGAAAAATCCCATTTTTTTTATTTCTGTATGAATGTTGTTAACAAAAAACTGGGAGACAGACTGATAAAATTCTCCTTTTGTGGCACTTTGTGTGTGTGTCTTTGTGACGTGGGGCACCCCGCACTGAGGACACCCACTTTATAAGGTAATGAAGGGAGCATCAGAAGCCCAGCCTCCCTCTTTGTGTGTGACGCCCACACTGAAGCCCTGGCAGCTATAAAAGCCCCAGACTCTCAGTGGATGGGCCCAGACAGATACTGATTACGCAGAAAGGTCCACTGAGAGCCCTCATTGCTGCTGCAGACGCCACAGCCTCTCATATCAGCCGTTTCCATAGGAACCCTTGATATTCAAAGTCTGCTTGAGCTCGTGATGAAGAGACACCAGGCTCAATTGTGAGAAAGGAGGCTGGATTAGTTCAGGCCGTTTTTGTTTTGTTTTTTTCCTACACACAGAAGGAGCTTGGGATTTTTTTAATTATTTTTTTTGAAATGCGAGCGTGAAAAAACTTTTCCGTCGCCCATATCTTTGTCCGTTTTTATCCCACCTCTGACCTCGGTGATCATGGTCTCTCACAGATCCACCAAAGGAGCATCCAAAGCTCGACGAGACCACATCAACCATGAGATCAGGAATATGCGGGCTTTGCTGCCCATCACCCAGGAGGACCAGGAGCGCCTCTCCTACCTGCACTCCATGGCTGCCATCTGTACCTACATCAGGAAGTCTGTTCTCCTCCAGGGTGAGTTTTTCTTTAAACTTCTGAGCAGGCTGCACTCAGGTTAAGAGGGTCTCCGTTGTCTTGCAGTGTCCTGACTTGACTTTGTCTTCTCCTAGGACTTTCAGTGGGGGTCAGATCACACTGCTCCCTGCCGTACGAGGCCTTTCTCCCTTCCCTGCACGGCTTCATCCTGGTTACGACCGCGCAGGGACGGCTGGTCTATGTGTCTGAAAATGTAGCTGAGCATCTGGGCCTGTCCATGGTGAGTGTTCTAGTCACATGCGGTGTCAAATTTAGCTGTAACTTTGCTTGAGCTGATGGGAAAATCCTGTAACTTTTCCAGATAGATGTGCTTCAAGGAGACACGTTCTATGACATGGTGGAACGCTCTGATGTGGAGGTTGTTAAAGCAAACATGGACATTGAAAACAACTCATCATCAGGTAACAGTGAGGACTTTAAAGCAGCACGCAGCTTTTGACTGTTTAATCATTACATCCACAGGATGTTTTTGGAGGCTTTCTAAGACAGTTTTCTTTCCTCAGAGAGGAGCTTTATATGTTGTATGCAAACCTCCAAAGCCTTTAAGCTGCAACATGGCAGCTGCTGCTCCATGCTGGTCAGAGGGAGCTTCCAGTTCTTCCCTGCGCCTACAGCCTGTGCCGGCTCGGAGCCTCTGTTTGTGGCCCTCTGTACCCCCACAGTGAACCGCCTGAGGAGCTCCGACTTTCACCTCTGTCACAGCTTCAACAGCACCCACAGGCTGGATATGAGCTTCACCCATCTGTCTGACAGGTAGATACATACATCCACAGACATATTCAGCACGTTCTTACTCAGTGTATTAACCCTTTCCTGTCATTCTTTTTCAGTGTTGTGTATTTTTTGGGGTATTCAGCGCATGAAATGATTGGACGCTCATGGTACAGTCTAATCCATCCTGAAGATCTGACACTGAGTGCAGACTCTCATAGAAATCTGGGTAAGTACATCTAACGATGAAGTCATAGGTGCTGCAACAAAAAATGTGCTGCTGTGGTTTAAATGTTCATTATAACATCTGTGAATGTCTCCTCCAGCGCAGGCAGATGAAGGCTTCCAGGTAGAAATGGTGCTGAGACTCCAGCACATGAATCTGTCATGGACCTGGATCTATATCCGAGCTAACAAGGACTCCGAGTGTCAGGCTATCAGCTGCACTAACTTCATCATCAGGTATGATGAACCTGAGTTGACAGAGTGAGAAATGTTTCGGTGCTTTTCAGCGCTGATTGTAACAGGTTGTTCTGATCTTTCAGTGAAACAGAAGCCAAATTCCTGCAGAATAAAATCAGCAGTGATGCCTTCAGGCCATCATCGCTGCCAAATTCCTCCCATTTTGCTCAACAGGCGCCCAACACTCAGAGCTACAAAAGCTTTAAAAGACAGCGGACGTCTAACAGCCAAAGCGAGGAGCCAGGTGCAGGAGCTGGGAGAGAGTCTGAGCAAGATGTATACTATGTATCGTACGCCTCCTCCCAGAGTAACAGCTCACCTGTTCCCATGGGTGACAGTCCGGCCCTCTTCACCCCTCCCTACAGCCCAGCCTCCTCAGGCTCCTCTCTGCAGCAGGAGGAGCTCAGCCATGACCTCCTGATGGATGTGCACGAATGCGCAGATCAGCTGCTATCCTCTCCTGAGGGTTCTCCCTCCTATTACTCCTACCCAGAGGCAGGGCTCACCTGTCACCACTCACCCTCCGACTTGCTCCCCCCAGCTGCAGAACAAACCTTCAACCAGGGAGCTTTCGGCGTGCTCGGCGCCCGCTCTCCGCTCTCCTCCTCATCTCCGACCTATGATTTCCAAGCTTGTACATCTGATGCTCGATTAGTTCCGGACTGCCTGTCTGTGTCCGACATGTGTGAGAGTCCAGTGGACTGTGCTCTGCATCCAGAGGATTTCAGCTTTCTGGAACAGCCACAAGGGGGCGGCCTCGCCCAACTGCATCATGTTCCTCACCCTGAGCTGCCCATGCATTCCAGCCTTCTCACCCCCAACCAGTCTCCCATACCCACAGAGTCTAACCACTACAGTGAGAGGGAACAGGCAGAGATCAGTATCCTGGCTCAGCAGATCTCCTCCCTGGCCAGCAGCTTTGACAAGCACCACACCTTTAATCCACTTCAGAGTCCTGCTGCCGTGCCCTCAGCCTGCCACTGGTCCCATAACCCTGCTCCCCCCTCAGGCCTGCTTCCTAAGCGCGAGCTCGTCCTCGATGAAGGTGTGTTCGACAGCATCCTGAAAGACCTGAACATGGTGACAAGGAAAAACAGTGCAGACAGTGTTTGCTACAGCTACCAGCCGGGCTCAGAGTGCGGCGGGAGCCGGTCAGAGCCTCTCGGCCTCACCGCAGACGACCTGCTGCCTGCAGGGAACTTCACTACGGGCACCATCGCCATGGATCCCTTCAGTTTGCAGCTGGGACACCATGACCGAAACACTGGGTTGCATCAACTCAACCATTACATGCAGAGTAGACTTCAGCAAGGTAATTTTCCTGATATAACGACTTCCTGCTTTGATACATATATTGAATATAAATCACATTGTAGATTAACATTTCATGATTTTTTTTCTGTCTCTTTCAGATGGACTTGCTGAAGAAAACCTGTACTAAAATAAGTCTGTGACTTACTACCCTTCAAGTTGTATGACATATTGTCAAGGCAATCTTCCTTTACTGGATTCAAAGACAAATGTGAGCAAAGACATTTAAAGGACGTCTTTGCTGAGACACTGTTTCCTCCAGATGACTGATTTCTGAAAGAAAACAAGCTAAAAGTGGATCCTGAACATCTTTGTCTTCATTTCTGAACACTGCTGTCAGCCGTGTTTTATGTAATTCACTGTTATCTTATATATATTTTATGAAAAAAGGTACTTTTTAAAATGTGTCTGAGGACACACTGAAATGAAGGTATATTTTTCTTCTAATACTGAGTGACCACAGTTTACTATTGAGCACTTTATCAATGTCATTGCCAGGAGAATTTTATAAATGAGACAATGTGCCAGTTTAAAGGACCTGGATGAGCTTTAAGACATTCCTTATTACAAAGAACAGTTTGTAAATGTTTAGGTGCCTTAATGCATGAAGGGGAGGTGTTTTTATTAGCTAAAAAATAGGACTGCATATTCAACACCTACCTCAGCGGTACAACTAAATACATTCCGAGTCTGAATTTCATTACTTGTGTTTATTTGGTTTTGAACCCTCTGGCTTAATTTTATTCACTAAATTGTATTAAAAAGCTTTATATAGGTACAAACTTATGTTTATTCATTCCACACTTTATTTTTTTCCATGGTACTGCAGCGTTTGAGAAATCAGTATTATTATGTCGGCTAATTGTGCCATTTTATTCCCCTACATGTTTGAAATGTGAATAAATGTGTCTAATAAATGTATTTTCTGTTCACAAAGCTCGTACACATAATGCCTACGCTTGCTTTGTCTGTCTGGAGCGTAAACTGAATAGTTTATAGAGGAAGAAGAAGCTCAAACAAACAGTTAGAAATAAGCCTGTATCAGTGCAGTGTAACCACGCAGCCAACATGGAGTTACAATTTACACACTTCTCAATTGTAGTTGGTTGTCAGAGGATTATTTGTTGCAAGGCAACAAGGAGCTATATATTTTCAAACTCAGCTCACCCTCCCAACTTATTGTGAAGTATATAATAATTGTGTTTTGGTCTCTGTTAATTCCTGAGAGAAGCGTCTTCACCAGCTAGTTTCTCATTTAGTTTGTTTTTCTCTTTTTTGAGGCTGCAGGCTGCAAAACAATGAGGCAGAAGTTGCTGAAACACTTCACATGTGCAGGTTTATCTTTTGATACCTTCACCAGCACTTAATAACAAGAGAGTTCATTGATATAGAGAACTGACTGAAGCCCCTTTAAAATGCATCTTTATGAGATAACAGCTATTTATCGCTAATGGGACTGTGTGTGTGTGTGTGTTTCATGAGCAGCTGATCCGACTGCGGCTCCACCACAATGTCTGCTGGGCTCTTCAGTACTTCATTGATTTTCACATATTGTGGCCGGTTAGACCCAAAGAGCGAGTATAAAGTCTACACAGAGGACTTAATTACACATGTGGACAGATGTGCACCTAGTCAATGAGGTTATGTTTAAAAAAAAGAGAGAGAGAAACACTTTGGATCACCTCAGTCCTGCTGTGGATGGTGCAGGGTGTGCAATGCAGACACCCCATGTTTTATCTATGTATCTATCTATTTATTTATTTATTTATTATCATGCAAGTCAGAGCAGCCACTAGATGGAGTGATAGCTCCAACAGCCACACAGTAACAAGTAATACTACCTAAATAAGCTTAAAACAAGGAGGTGTGTGTGTGTATGTGAGAGAGGCAATGAGAGCACAAAAGGACATCATTCAGTCCGTTCATGAGCAAAGAGCCCAGATGCCTGGTGTTATCCGTGGAGACCTAATTAAGAGTGATGTCTGTTGAGGGGTACAATGGCAAATAAAGTTCCTAACAAGTTCCCACATCTGCTGCCGTGCTCCAGTCCTCCTGCATCATGCAGCGTTACCTGGAACAATAATGATTTCCCCGAGGCACCATGACACCGCTTTAGTCCACACCGACGAGGCAGCAAAAAAAAAAAAAGGCACCTTTACATTTCACCGTCACACACGATGCACACACTCTCCCTGCATGTCACAGCACTGAAGAGGACTGGATGCTCCTCTGTAGCCGTGGCTTTTACAATCAGATTAGGCACGGCTGCTGTTTTCACAATGGAAATCAATACAAATATAACATTATTTAAGTGTTTGTGTCTTTAACACACAGAGACATGACACACAGATTCTGTAACTTGGTTTAATATACTGCTTAATTGCACAGGTGCCCCCCCCCCTCCCCATTCCTCTGGCATGAAATTAAGATCTGAGAATTAATTAAGAAAAAGCGGTTTCTCACAGGAGTGAAGTGCTGTAGGAGTCTGGCAGGGAAAGTGGAAGATGAATCACATTCTGGTGATGCTATGATTCATATCTAGGATTTGATGGTGGTGTTGGGGCTGCACAGTGGATGTGACAAAGGAGAAACACAGGCAAAACTGTCATCTGCCCCACTTCAGTAGCTCCTAAAGTGCTTTCTCAGGTGGATGGCTGGAGGGCGGATGCTGAGGGAGAAGCGCATCAGTGCAGTTAAACAGAGCAGCACATGGATGGGAATCTTTTCAAAGCTCAGCCTCCCACAAGCAGCCAGTTTATCAAATCCTGCCTCACCGGTGGCTCCTCACAAATGATTACCTCGTTTGCGTGCAGAGAAAAACTCCAATTGAACCTCTGACTGATTTCTGAGAACAGCGCCTCAGGTGGAGCTGCCGTGCCTTCGTTTATTTACAGGCATCCTGCTCTTGTCGCTGCATCCAGGCTGGAGGGATCTATTGACAGCTTATCTCTGTGTACGCATTCATGTGTTCAATGAGATAAAGATGTGGAAAGCCATCCAGCTAAGAATGTGATTTGTCTGTTCTGCTTGGATATTAGAAGCTGTGACGCAAACAAAAGCCGCCAAGGTCGCAGAAAGGTGTCGCACAGCCGTCATGAGGGAGACCTGAGCCGTTATTGCACGTTAACCTGAACCTGTCTTTTCCATTCTGCCCACAACACCAGGATATCTTTATTTTCTCCCAGTCTCTGTGTACAACAGAGCCCACCATTGTTTTTTTTTTTGTATCACATTTCCATGTCTGTAACCATGCTGCCCCACTTTTCAAAGGAGGCACATCACCTGACTGGTGTTGGTTCAGTTGGCGCACGCTGACACGGTAATTGGGTTGAACAAAAAGACTGAAAATAGACCGCAGTCTGTTCCTTCAGGACCCCCCCCCCCTCCTGCTTCCTCCTGTTGCCATGCCTAAAAGCTCTGGTTCAACATTGGATCCCAGTCATGAAGAGTCAACATATTCCGCTCATATTCACAAGAGAAAGGGCAGCCAACCAGGGAGAAGAAGAATGGAAACAGCAGCGCCTACTTGCATATGAATGTTTGATTTATTTTCTACTGTTCTTTCTAAGCGAGGAGTCTACCGCTTAAGGCACAAAGCACCTGTCCTCAGAGAACAGAGTCCCACTGAGGCACGTTTTGATAAACATGTTATCCATTAGGGACCTCAGAATACTGTAGTATGGTGCTTTGTGGGGATCCTTATTAGCTTTTCATAGGTTTAAGTCCAGACACAATACTACTGGTTTAAGGAGAGAAAGACTCTCAATATATGGTGTGTTTACCTCCATAATCCCAACCTCCAGCATCCAGAAAATCAATGCAGTGCTGGAATTCCAATAAACAGCAGCTCATAGGTGGATCTCTGTTAGATACTGTTTGAATCTCACAGTAATGTGGCCTTTTCAAGTAAAAGTGATGAAAATGGCAGTAATTGCGAGCAATATTCTGCATATTCATCATGTATACAGTACAGGCTATGCATCATAAACATGTTTATCTCTCCACTTCTGCACAACCCCAGGGGTCAACACAAACAAACACGATGAAGGGCGTCTAATGGAGGACTTCCAGATGCCTGGGAATGATTAGAAAAGCGATTCATTAAAATGCATCGAGAGCTTTAAAAATACTTCATCAATTATTAGAATCCAATGAAAAAAAAAGGTTTGATAACTGATATATTTGTCAATAATTAGCAGAAATCATTTTGATGAACCAGATCCAATATGGAGAGAAACGAGGCTCCTGTTCACCAGCAGGGTTTCACCTGATCTCGCCACCACATGTAGTTAGTTACGCATGCCAGCTGATGGACATGAGTTAATGAGACAGGACTGTACTGCTGTACTCACTGATGTCTGCTGTGAAGATCTACAGTCATGATCTGCAGTACGGAGAGTCTGCAAAAAAGAATTCTGCAGAAGTTGTCTTGATGTTTAGCTAAAAGACTAAAAGCTAAAGCAGCATCCAGCAGTGTTATCTCAGTTAGGGTGGCTGCGGTTAAAAGTCACATTAAAAAAGCTGCTCTGATTGTTTAACCTCTAATAAACTCACACACTGATGCAGCTAACAAATGATATGATGATTCTCATCACAGGGAGCAAACTCTCTTCATGTCATAGGTGGGGTTTTTTTTTTTGGAAAGAGGCAATAGAGACATAATGATTAAACCCAAATTTGAATTTGATTAGGTCATTCATAATCATATCAATCAGTTTCTGCCATAGACGTCTGTATGCAGGTTTACCAGTAGACCACATACTCACAGCCTCACTTTCATTCCTTCCACCATCTTCTGGAAAAGGTCACCATTTTGAAATGTGCAAATATCCAAACACTGTTCATATTGGTAAAGTTCAAAACCAGGTTAAAATGTGGGCTTTTATTTTGAACCTGCACAGAGCTGAAGGTTCATGGTGGTGTTACTGATCAGCTGTTGTTACGTGCACCTACTGTTTCTTGTAAAGACCTCCTAAATTTAAAGAGGCAGCGTGGATCACCTGCTTTTGCTGCCCCCAAGTGGCCAAACCCACACATACAAGTGAGGTAAAAGTTTGCAAAAAAGGAACCAACGGAAATGTGAGTTGGTGAGTTTGGCTGGAATTTTCTGAAGTGATTCCTCAAAATGAGCAAAAAACCGGTTGACTGTGAGTGAGTGCAGCTCTGATTGCTTCAACATGCTGAATAATATTTCAGCTCTTACCATGAAATAGATTTTAAATCAATTGTTCTGTGCAGTGAGACAAATTACAGCATTCCTTTTTTCTCCAGTGAAATATTGACATAGTACATGCAATGAAACTATACAGAAGTGTACATATGTTTGTGTATCATGACTATTTCATGGAATGTGATGGGGCTGTGCTGAATATTTGGTCAGTATTTCCTTTTAAACCATCATTCGGGTGTTTTGCTTTCCAGATTTGTTTAGTGTGTTTTTGAACAATAACTCCTTTTTTGCCCATGTGGAGCCGCATGAGTCACATTTCGTATACGTCTGTGTGTGTTGTGACATCTGAAATGGCTGCTCTCTGTGTCACTGCTCGGTGTTTCAGAGCGTGTTTGGCATTTTGTGAGTCATTGTCACTGGACCTGATGACTGGCAGGAGAGTAGAAATGATTCTGCTTTCTTCTGTGTGTGTGTGTGTGTGTGTGTGTGTGTGTGGGCGACTCGATGGTTTTTAAAATTCATCACAAATCATGAGGCCCTTTCAGCGCTCAGTAAGCTCGGCTTTTTGCCCTCATTAATAATTCTGGTGGTGCATCTCTGTCAAAGGGCAGCAGGCCTCAGCTCGTGCATAACTGAGACGATTTTCAAGTCAAATGTTTCGCTCCGTTATTCTTAATTTAAAATGGTTTTTAAGCACAATTGTTCCACCCTACATCACCAGATGTTCCACTCTTCTGACTTTCTGTTTCGTTCTATAACCTTCAGTGTACACTGTTAGTGGTCCAGTGTGGACTGGTGCTTTATTTTGAAATGTTTGTGGTTTTCTGGTTTTATTTTGATAGTCCTAACCCCCCTCTTGTTTCAGGTGTCTCGTTGTCTTCCCTTCCCTCGTGTATTCATTGTCTGTGTCTGGTCATCAGGTCGCCTTGTGTCCAACGTTCCCAGCAATGATCATATTCTGATAAACCTGTGTATGACCATGTTTGTGTTTTGGATTCCTGTGTCGCCTGACCCCTTGATTCTTGTTTTTGTGTGACTCTGACCTGGCTTAGAACTTCACCTCTGATCTCACCCTGCTTGTACTGTCTCCTGATTACAGACTGATCAGCTGAAGCAAACCTTCTGAAACTCGTACCCGCCTGTGAGCCCTGCTTTCTGGGTCCTCCCTGTTGCTCACGCCTAACAGACACTGGTGTTTCAGAACTCTTCTTTCCATGCATGTCACACGTGTTGTGTCGATATTAATATTTCTGAATTCCGTCACACCGTGCTGCCGATGTGTGATGACAGTTAAACACAGCAGGAGCAGAAGTCTTTTCACTACAGAGGAAACTTCTCCTTCTCTGAGAAAAACTTTGGTCGACGCTGGGGACGAGACAAAACTCATGTGGTTTCACAGCTCTGCAAAATAAACTCAGCCTGGCGGGGGTCACTGCTGTGTGGGTGATCTGAGAAGCTAAGATGAAATAAAATGAACAAGATGGAGGAGATAAGCAGTGAGATTCAGCAGCCCGACCCTTGCACACACAACATGTGAAACTGCTCTCACTGAGCTGCACTTTATGCATTTTGTTTGTTATGTTTTCTATTTTTTGTGTTTGTTTGTGTGAACATTCCTGCTGTGTAGCAGTGTACGACACACTCTCTAAATGGCTTTGTAAACGTACAAAGTGTTCCAGATAAAAAGAATATTGTAACAACAAGATTAATTTGAGATGGTGTATTTCACCCTCATATTGCAATCAGAAGTGTTCCTGCGCTCAAACCCAAAGAACATTGAAGAACATTACCATGGAAACAGTGCCATGCGCAGACCACTGCAGGTAAAGGAAAACAGACTGAATCTCAGCTTCCTGGATGGTAATATCACAGATTATCCAGGGTGTAATAAACACAGTAAGGTTTTTATTAAAGAAAGTGTGTGTGTGTATGTGTGTGTGTGTGTTTTTATTATTCTCTGCTTCGGAACAATCCAGGTCATTTCTTGACTTTCTTCTTGTTTGCATGCAGTCTGTATCATATATATGAATTCCAGTGAGGATTCAATGTAGAGACGTTTCCAGCTTTTTTAAAACATCCTTCAAACCTGAACATTTTGTCTCATTTGTGAAATCTTTCCTTCCATTTATAACTTTTATCTTCACCAAGAACTCATTTAAAAAGAACAAGGCCGGCCCATTTAAGTGATCACTATTTAGCTCGTTCCAGCCCTCGCTAATGATGATAATTGAAGACAGCGCTGCCTGGGTGACAATCTGGCACTGCCCGCCCATTGATCTATTCATCTTACACTGGGATTAATGTGCTGACTGTGATCCCGGTGACCTCCGCTCTGCAGGGACCCCCCCCCCTACAGTCACATGATCTGCTCATGCACACACTTCTTCCTGCACACCACTGGACACACTACTGGAACAATAATCTGCCTGATAATGTAGCTTGGGCCGACTGCCAAACGGAAAATAAAGATGTAATTAGAAAGTAAAATGAACATAGATTTGCTACAGTACACATATTTTATCGTGCAGTCCCAGAGCACACATACAGTACTCTCACGCAAAAAATGGCTTCGTGCTCTAAGAAAACAAAAATCAATAATGATTTCACACAGCTAATCAAACACCATCTCTTTGGATTTCGGACAGGAAGGCAGTTGATTCGAATTGAATAAACCCTATTCAGCGTTAAAGCAGTCACTCTGCCCTCTCAGCAAGCCCCGTTTTATTGAACTGATCTGACTGAGCTCCTCGAGGGTACTTTAAAATACTCATGGACTCACAGCCAGAAAAACAGAGCCTACAAAACGTCCTCACTTTCCCACATCTATCTCTCTCCCTGTGTGTGTTGTTATTGTTGCCACTTGACGCTCGCCGTGTTCATTTTCTGATCTGTGGTTTATGACCCAGGCTGCAAGGTCTGGCTGTCCAATGGGAGCTGAGATGATGAACGCTGAGGCATTGACACAAGGATGATTTATAGTACAGTAGTCACTGGAGGTGTGCTGTGCTTGTGCCACCCGGGGAGATGCCTTCCATCACATCTCATTTGCATTCACTCGATTTCTGCGCCGACAATGACTCACACCACTAATGAGGCACCCACAGGACAGTAGAGTGCTCAGCCCACAGTTAATACTATTGTTTTGTCCCTCACTGCAAACATGCACAGCAGCAGCAGCAGCTCCTCGCCGCAGTTTGGAACAGCAGCCACACCTGTTCCGTCCAACCATGTGGTATTTGTAATAAAATTATACAGCTCGGTGTCTCAAAATGCCTTCAAACTCCATCCATCCATTTTCTTAACCGCCTTTGTCCTGAACCACACAGTCACAGGGAGGCTGGAGACTATCCCGGCTGTCAATGGGAGAGAGGCAGTGGACAGGGCCTCACAGAGACAAACAATCAAACACACACACGTACAGAGAGCACCCACAGGGCGCCCAGGGGAAAAAAACATGCTTCACAAGAAGCCAGATTTGAACTAGGACCCTTCTCACTGTGAGGCGACAATGCAATTCACTGCACAACTATATTGTAGCTAGCAGTACTAGCTTTCCATGTGACAATCTGTTACAGTTTAAGAAAAATGCATTCAAGTTCAGTACAAATGAGGTAATGTGTTGGGATTCCCTGGCTTGGAAAATATACAACATAAGTTTTGCAAGCGCTTCAACTCAATACAGAAATGATGAAGTCTGTAACTGTTCTGGGCAAAATGGGCTAGAAAACTGAAATTTTAAAGAAGTGCACTGTGGAGGAGGGCTGAGTGGATGGTGCACTTACCTTTACAGAGGATGCTGATGTGAATGCTTGACTTCAATTGTGACCGTCTCTGTTATCAACCAGATTTGGTGTGTTTTTTTCACAAAGGACATGTCACCACTGTTACACGGCACAGAGCTGGGTATCTCAGGAACATGCTGCTATCTACAAAAACACTTCAAAAAGATTTGTCCTGCGCCGAGGAGACCTGGATCTACCACCTCCTGCCAGAAATAAAGGAAGAACTGGAGCAATGGCCTCTGTTTTCTAGGACACAATGGGAGTGCTGCTACTACCTGGAAGAGTCGTGCTAGCTACACAGGGAACTGCTATTGTTGATCTATGAGACAGAAGAACATCAAGAAGATCATCATGGGAAGCTGACCGGAGGACTGCTCCTCCAGCAGGACAACAAGCCATCAGGAAATGTGGATTTGAACTCACCTGCCCAACAACCGTGTGTACCTGTAGCCACAAACGTGCAAGCATGCTACTGTTTGTTGTTTACAGAAGCTGCACCTATAAATGTGTTAGTTTATGTGCTGGCAGATCCACCACCTGGTCCAGCTCAGTGGAGCTTTTTCTTACTTCGGGGAAGCAGTTTGTTCAAAACATGTGGTTGATAATGAAAACACGAAACCATCTTAAATTTAGTCAAGTCAGTGAGCTATGAAACATGACAGACTGTGAGAGGTGGAGATATTAAAAGCAATATTGTTCCTACAGCGGCGATGGAGAAATCTCTGTGTTGGCATTTTCTTTGTATCTGTACGAGCTTTCAGTCAGAGGAGACTTGTTTGTTGGGTTGATATTTCTGCACAGTTCTGCATTTTATACACACAGTATGAGTCACCAGCCGCCTGAATGTTATAGATATAAAAGCATGTTGGGTCATATCTGAAAAAAGACATGATCTTTTAAATAAAACAGTGTCTATTGTTAATTTAAGCCTTTTTTTGTATCACATGATGTACGCAGAGGTGCAGCATGAGGTTCAATCACTCCAACCTGTGCACTTTCCTCTCCTCTGTTCTCTCTTTCTCTCTATTAAATCTCACCCTGATAATAAACCAGCTCAGTGCTGTGAAAAAAAAAGCCTTTGTGAAGTCCAAATGAGTGTGTAAATTGAAATTTATGACTCTAATAACAATGCACAGCATCATTTGAATAATTTCCTTCTCACATTCTGTTTAGCAGTGATCCTCAGGCCATTCTTCACAGGGGACACAATGATTCTTTTAATTTCTCTTTGACCAATAAACACCAAAGGCGCAGTAATAAAGTAATAAATAAGTAGTTAGTCTTGAAAATAAGGGGACTATAACCACAATTTCAAAATAAAATGATGTCACCAAGGCTTCAGTGCTTGATTAAAATCAACATGATTTCAGACATGTCCATGTTTTGCAGTGTTTTTTTAACCGTACATGTCAGTTTAGTTGGGCTGTGATCCTAATTTAGACATCACCTACTGTATCTGAAGTGATGTGCGCTCTCCTGCGGCGTGTGGCCTTTCATTCCCAGTGCCATTACTGGAGGAGAGCCGGCTGTGACTGACTGGTTTAGTTTCACCCAGAGCAAGAAGTGAGGCAGTGGTCACCGCTCTGTGTGTTTTTTGTTTTTTCCCCCCCCTCTCCCATCGATCGGAGGTAGTTAGACCATGTCTGTCCACATGAAAGGTCACAGGCTCTCTCTGTGTGTCTCCAGTGTCACCGCGGACAGACAGTAGTGGCCACTTACATACATAAAAGCCTGCAGGGAAGTTGGAGCTGTGTAATCCTCCGAATGTTCAACTGCAGCACTTTACGGAGGCCACCTTGGGGAAAGAGTGGAAAGACTTTAATGTTGCCTCACCAACAGCGGCTTAACAAAGAAGGAAACACAGAGTTCATTTCACCCCTGCCCTGTTATAAGTTGATGAAATTACTCTGTCCCCTTCACTTGGCAGCAAGAATTAAGTATTAATTACAGTTAATCAAACTTTGCAGATTATAGAGGAATGTAGAAAGGGTCAGAAATTGGACGGGTGCTCTCTGGCTTCATTCAAGGCATGTTGGTGCGTTCAAAGTGCTGAGCAGCCTTTTGCTGAGGTCGAAATTTCGGTGTATTAGCAAGTTATTAACTTCCCCTAATAGGAAAATCCTGCTCTCGGAATGCAAACGAGGTGAGAGAGCAGTTAGGTGACAATGAGAGCACTGCTCAGCCGCTCATGGGATAATAATGATGTGTTCATTCATGCACGGGGTGAAACGGCCATGGTGTCCTTATAGGAGCCGCTCTAACATGCTCCTGTCAAAATGTCTGCAGTTTTTTTGTTGTGAACTTGAATGTCACTTCACGTCATGAAGAGTTGTTACTTACTCCCAGCACTGACATGCTGTGAGGCCATTTGATGATTGCTGCCGGCTCATCTTTATTCATGTTTTCATTGATTTTAGAAGAATTATTTTGTAACTGTGAAAACATGCATCGTCAGGAGCATACATCACGTTCTTCTTTGGCCACTTAGCCTGATCATTAAGTACTCTGATCCTCATCCCATATTTAAAATCATACAAAGTGTTCCTCCATTTTCCTGCAGAGCCTCCAGGGTGTGTACTAAGCAGCAATCTGCTGCTGTTCGTGACCACAGCACTGCGCTCTCAGCTGTGGCTGCTCGGCAGCTAGTCCATATCCAGATTGATAAGAGCTAGTTAACCTATCTCTTTCTGCACTGTGTTATTGGACTAGCTGAGGCTAAAAGAGACAGGCTGTAGCTGGCTGTGCTTTAATTGTTACAAATGGTGCTATGGCACATTATAATGAGTGTAACACTAAGCGCTTGCAGGGGATGTGTGTGTGTGTGTGTGTGCGTGCGGTGAATAGACATGGTGGTGTTGGCTGTGACTTGCATTGGAGCAGATGTATTTCTGTGAAAACACATCAGCCTCATGATCCCACATGATTCAACAATGTCCTCTTCTTTGCTAATGTTATAGGAGCACTAAAGAGTGTCCACAGCAAATCTGTGGTGTCATAGTCTGAACCATAAACACAGCCAAAGCATGAGCCCTAGCCACAGTCAGGCAGCTGCAGCTGAGTGCTGCCGCAGCTTGGCTATTGTATAAACGCATTGTGTAAATGACCACATTATCTTTTCTTTCTGTAGTATCTGCAGAGTTTTCCCACGTGTTCCTTTGGATTAGGGGAGAAAAAAGCTAATGATAAATCCGTACATCTTGAAAAACTGCACATTTAAACTCACTGAATATTTCTTCGTTTCCTTCACGGCTAATGACATCTTCATATACACAGCTCTGGTCTAAACCTCCCTCTATCTTGAATATACTCTGCTAACTATCAAGTTGGACCACTGCAAAAAGTATCCTCATCCATAACATCCTGATTAATCGTATGCAATTACACCTTGCTTTACAACACAAGCAGATTATGAGCAGCATTAAATGAGCATTGTTATATCCCAAAATGATTTACATACATCTGCATATAGCTGGATATTTGCTGACTTGGAATACATTTAAATTTGAGTAAATAGAAGTAGAGTTAATGGAAAAGTAAACACCTCCAGTCAGACCCCATAACATAACTGAAATGGTTTACACTACACAAAAACTATAATCTTGCCTCATTGAAAGTAAGCTGCAGACGGATGACACCAAACTAAATCAATTAAACAATTAAAGCTGCAACTGCAATTTCACTTAATTTGGCTCCACGGCAGAGCAAAGCAGCAGAGACAGTAATTAACTGGAGTGAAACCCAATGTTCAGACCGGATGATGTGTCAATAAGTGTCTCTTTTACATTCTGCGTCAAATGTTTGGGAAATGAGGTGTGTGACAAGAACAAAGCGAGCGAGGCACCAAGCAAACACACACACACACACACACACACACACACACACACACACACACACACACATATACAAATACACAACACAGATGGGAAGGAGGGTGGCATCAATTAGCAGACATGTTCCAGTCGGAGTGCCGCTGCGTGGCGTGCTGGTGTGCTCGCCATGCATCGGTTGGCCCCATTACAAATCCTCTCAGAAATGTCATTAGAATCAGTGACCTTTCAAACAACAAGCAGCATGTTCAAACACGATGCTTTAAAGGCTCGGAAACTCAATTTGCAATACATTAGCTGCGTTTCGTGACATGTTTCTCTGCTCTTGTAGAACACTGTGGACCTGTTTCCTCTCTGCATATTTTTACTGTGCTGTAGAATTTCATAGACCAAACAGGCGTTTTTCATAGACATAATAACAATAATCAGTGTATGCTGGACCTGCTTTACTTCATTGAATGGATCTCACCTGTAACCAACTGACTTTCTCTGCTGACCTTAACAATCAAAATGTGGCAAATAACGGTCATTGTATAAAACTTTCCATGTTTGGAGCGGACCCCAGATGCACGGCAGCCGCAAAGATAAAAATAATAACTCTAAAAAGAGTTAAACAACGGGCTAAACTGACTGTTAGAATAAGACAGCTGTCTGCCAGGGTGATAACTAAGAAAACAGTAATTAAATTTTACCAAAATGAATCAGCGTGTGGTTTTAAACCTGATAAAATGGCTGCTTTTCCTTTGCCAGTTTCAATTTTCTTTATCTTTTTCTGATGTTAAAAATAACAAAAATCAATGCAGAACTCAGTAAAATAAACCATAATCCCAGTGCAGCTGATAATTACCTGTAAGAGACATCTGAATGCTAACTCACCCTTTTCCAAAAACCAGTTGTTTAAATGAGTTTGTTTGACAAGGCTCCAGCAGATTTTCTGAGGTTTGCTGAGATGGTAGAATCTGTTGGAAAGGTGAACATCACAGCACCAGAGTTCATGATATCAAGAATAACATCCATCTGACAGACTCAATAAACCGGAGTGGCTAAGTGGAAGCTACATCAGAGTGCACGGCACACAAAAGGCTGCTTGTAGTTTTCACAGTTCCATTTTAAAAGACTCAGAGGACAGAGAAATATTCCCAGGACACAAAAACTACTCAGGTGGAACTTCAAAATCTACATCTGGTTAACCCTGGGCTGACTCCTCCGCGTAATATCATGCAGTGGGTTGGACGATGGCTGGAACGAAGCTGAATGTCTGTTAAAGCAGAGTGAGGTAATTGCATTTGTTTGATCCCTCCTGCAGAACAGGTAAGAAGCTTCCCTGATTCTGATGTCAGGAGACTGTTAACAGTTCCAGCAGAGTTAGCACAGCCTCAGTCATTAATTTCCACTGGATCTACTGACACTCTCCGTGTCCTCACCCTCGGCTGAACCTCTGCCTGCGAGGTATTGAACTGTCTGTTCTGTCTCTGCCTTGTCACTGTCACAGAGACTGTTCCTTTAAAGATACATGAACAGTAAGAGCCATCCAGACTTTTAAAGAATAACATTAATTAGTGACCTGTCAGGTCATGTCACGACTTCAGGGAGGCATGCAGGGACAAACTGTATCAGACTATGGCAGATCTCTTGATGCCTTTATAATTCCCCCCTTTCTTTTCTGTCTGTGCAGGAACACTTCATATTATAACAGTGTGTATTCTGCAATGTAAAAAAAAAATCTGTGTATTTTATGGTTGCCAGAATTTTACCGTGAAAAATTTTTGATAACGGTAAGTTTTACAGTAAAAGAATGTTGTGTATTTACAGTAAATTACAGTGAATAATAAAGATGTACTTTAAACCTGTTTAGGGCAGTTTACCTTAAAGTTAACAACCATCGTGTAAATCTTGCTACAGTTATTTTCACTAAAAATAACTGCTGTAATATAAATACTTTCACGGAAATTTGCATTACAAAATACACACTAGTAATCTCCACCCCAGCTGGCCTGTGATAGAATCTCATAAGGCAACATCACTAACTGAGGCGTCCTTACCTGCTGTCCTGTTCTCTGAATCAAACCTGTCTTCAAACCTACTTAAAAAGCTTAAGCTTGACTTTATTTTATCTAATTCATTCAGAATTCCTAAGCAAGTTAGGAAGTGTGCTGAAGCTCTCTGATTTGTCCTCTTATGCCCCTATATGTCAGAATCCCTCATTCAAACCAGGCTTGATGGACTCTTCATTCACTCACTGGGCTGGGAGGGGCCTGTCTGCAGTGAGAGGTCTCTATATAAACAATCGTTTTGCATCATTTACTCAAATACAGGAGAAATATCACATTCCCACTGGGCATTTTTTTTCGCTATCTACAAATTCGAAATATTGTAAGGCAGTCTCTGCCCCTTGACCGGATGCCCAACCAACACACATTCTGCAGTTTTATAACTAGTAGCCCTATATCCAAAGGCCTAATTTCTCAATTTGTTTCACTTTTTTCACTGAACACCTCTTCCCTTCACATTAGAGATGCTTGGGTCAAGGATGCTGGTGAGGAGATTTCAGAAGAGCTGTGGGCAATGGGGTTAAAAAGAATTTAAACATGTTCTATCAATGCTAGACTTCAGCTTATCCAGTATAGAATAATCCATCGCTTTTATTACATTACCTTATTCCAAAACTAACCATAATAAGATCTTCCCCTCTGTCTCGAGTACCTGTGACAAGTGCAAATCAAGTGACGGGACCCTGGATCATCTTGTTTGGGCCTGTCCCACGCTCAGAGTTTTTTGGGATGAAATTTTTCATTTATACGGCGTTATATATAATAAGACATTGCAGTCAGATGGTATCTTACTACCACTTACTCTATAACTCTCCCAATAGTTTAACTTTAGTTTAACTAATGCTCCTGCTGTTTTCCAACATTTGATCAATGATGTTCTTAGGGATTTTCTGCATCGTTTTGCTTTTGTTTACCTCGATGACATCTTGATTTTCTCTAAAAACATTACTGAACATCGGCGGCATGTTCGACTAGTGCTCCAACGCCTGTTGGAAAATAGACTATTTTGTAAAAGCTGCTAAATGTGAGTTTCATTCCTCCACAGTGTCTTTCCTTGGTTTTGTTGTGGCCGGGGGGGGGGGAGATGAGACCTGACCCGGATAAAGTCAGAGCAGTGCTGGAGTGGCCTACCCCAACCAACCGCAAGCACCTGCAAACATTTCTGGGCTTTGCCAACTTCCTCATGAGGTTCATTCGGGGCTTTAGCACTGTGGCCGCTCCCTCAAAGGGTCTCACTTCTCCCTCAGCCCCTTTTGTTTGGTCTGCGGCGGCTGAAGCAGGCCTCAAGACCATGTTTTCCTCCGCGCCTGTCCTGATTCAGCCGAACCCCTCCAACCATTTTGTTGTAGAGGTAGACGCCTCTAATCATGGGGTAGGGGTGGTTCTTTCACAAAGCGGCTGAACTACCATCAGGCCTATACTGAGAGAAATATTTAAAACCCAAGACAGTATTTTTCCTTAACATCAAATAGAAAACTCGTGATGTTTTGTTTATCATTGCATTCACATATCAAAGTCTTAAGATATGTTTTACATGTGTAACTTTGTAGCAATGCCTCATGGTAACTGTAATTTATTATCAATGGGACACATGTTTAATGTAAATTAGATCTAAAAAAAACACAACATTTCATGGATATTCTCTTTACATGAAAACATTTTTCTGTAAGAATTACATCTTCTGGACCACTTCTGTTCAACATCTACATGCTGCCCCTAGCTCAGATCATAGAACAGCACAACATCTCCTACCACACCTATGCAGATGACACACAGCTTTATATATCAGTGTCATCACATGACTACAGTCCCTTACACTCACTAAGTAAGTGTACTCAACAAATCAATGAGTGGATGAGCCAGAACTTTCTCCAGCTCAATGCTGACAAAACAGAGATGATTGTTTTTGGCCCCAAAAATGAAAGAGCTAAGACCAGTGCTTACCTTGACTCCATGTCACTGAAGGTCACAAACCAAGCCAGAAATCTTGGTGTAATACTCGACTCAGACCTGAACTTTAACACCCATGTAAAAGCCATTACTAAGTCTGCCTATTACCACCTGAAAAACATTGCTAGGATCAAGGGCTTTCTGTCCAAACAAGACACAGAAAAACTTATTCATGCATTTATTTTCAGTAGACTAGATTATTGTAACGGCGTCCTCACAGGTCTTAGCAAAAAATCAGTCAGGCAGCTGCAGCTGGTCCAAAATGCTGCTGCTAGAGTTCTGAGTAACACCAGGAAAATGGACCACATCACACCGGTCCTCAAATCACTGCACTGGCTTCCTGTGAGTCAAAGGATACACTTCAAAACTTTACTCCTGGTCTACAAAGCACTGAATGGTCTTGGACCAAAATACATCCTGGACTTATTGGTTCCCTATGAACCATCCAGACGCCTGAGATCATCAGGGACAGGCCTACTGTGTGTACCCAGGGTCAGAACCAGACAGAGTGAAGCAGGATTCAGTTACTCTGCCCCTCACCTGTGGAACAGCCTTCCTGAACACCTGAGGTCTGCTCAGACAGTCACTTCATTTAAGTCAGGCCTGAAAACTCATTTGTTTACTGCAGCGTTCTCCTAATTTCTTGACTGCACTCTTCTCATTTAATCATCCTGATTTTATTTGATGTTTTTATGATTTTATGATTTTATTTTTTTATGATTTTAATTTCCTTCTTAATTTAATGTTTTAATATGTTTTTATTCTGTGATTTCATCTTATGTAAAGCACTCTGAATTGCCTTGTGTATGAATGGTGCTATATAAATAAAGCTTGCCTTGCCTTCAGAAAAGTGCAGATAAAAAAGTAAATTAATAACAAATGTAAATTTAGTGTTTAAATAATGTTATCAAAGTTTAAAAAATGTAGCTGATAAACTTATTGGCAGAAAAAACTTAAAAAAAACTAAAATTACTGTCAGTGTAAATAAGTTATGATGATCCAGATAGTTTGGTTGCTGTGTACCTGCAAAGCACATATACAAGTGTTCAACCTAACCCCAAAGCAGATCAGGCTGTCAATCTTCTCATGTCTATGATTTTATTGGATGTCACCAGTCCAATCAAACGGTTTGTGGCGGAGGGATATCGATATCACCGGAACCTCTTTGCACAGACTGTAACGATGTGAGAGGTATTTGCAAAGTTGGAAAAATAAACTTGTTAGCCGTCGGTGAATGCAACGTTTACACGGAGATAAAAGGATAAATTAAACCTCACATAAGGTAACTGATCTGTCACAGTGTGTGTTTGTGTACTGAGAAGTTATTTCAGTGCGACAAAGTCTTGTAATACGGGACGCTAAAGCCTGACTAGCGTATGTTAGCATGCTAACGGCTATTAGCGTCCACACCAGTGTAGCCTCGAGTTACCCTGTGTTGCTAATGTGTGTTAACTAAATTAAAACGGGGTGAGCTTGTTGTAGTATTATGGACATTTAAAGACCAGTAATTGAGAGATATGTCTCAGGACAGGACCAGGACACACACATCGTGGACCGGACGCATAGAAGATCCATAAAAGGTCAAGTTTATGTTTATTTCATCCCCTCCTGTCATCCGTTTCCATATGGTGTTCTCTGATTCATCGCTCAGCAAATGGAACAGGAAAAACGTGAGTACAAAAATAACGTAACTTATTTTTTATTTTGCTTCTGAAGCAGCTTGCGGTGTTGTCCTGTATCCTCTTTAATGTGAAGGTACATAGTTTAATTTACTAAAGTCATAGTGTCGCCTGTGTGTGTTGCCTTCTGCACATACATTTCTAGTGAAGTATGAAAAGTCCAGGCCGAAACGACCTTTATTCTTGTTCTTGCCACCTTGGGGACACAAACAAATTTCTCTGTTCTCATGGAGGATGTATAACAAGCTGTAATATCATTATTTCAACCATGAAAGCAGTGGATTTTTTTGTATCACATTCTTATTCTTCTCTTTTAATCCCATCTTGTGCTAATACCAATTTAAAACAAGAATGAGAACTGTGTGCAGGCACGCTTCTCTGACTGCTTGTGTCCATATCATTCATCTATTTCAAAAGTTTTTCATCTGACACTAATCTCTTCAGGGGCTTCATCCCACAGCAAACACGATTACCTACTTAACACCACTAGACTTCCGAATGACTTTCACCCAGGCGGCCCAGAGCTTTATCCGTAACTTGTCTGAAGGGAAAAGTGGCACTAGTGTAGCTCATAGTGTGTCATTCCCAATATTTAATATGGCACTTTCCATTCACTGAATCTGGCAAAAGTAGATAAAGAGATAATGATGGTGTGTCCTTGTGTTAACAGCACATTTCACCCGTGGATCAATTGATAGATTGGCTTGTAATTTCCTCTCTTAGCATGAGAAAGAAAGTGTGAAACAGAGGGGAGAGAATTCTAATTTGCTCCGACTGGCTCCCTCCGGTGGCTCAGACAGCGCTGATGTGTCTCTAATTGATTTCCATGGCATCCTCAGATGAGCTGCGAGAGGGGAGAAGGAAAAGCACCGCTGTGTGTTGCACATTTACAGGTTCCCACCAATAAAGAGCGTGATGATTAGGGACTGTACTTAAGTTGTCCTCCAGTCTCCTTCACATCTAATCCATCATAGCAATGGAGTAAAAGTAAAGGAAATGTTAATTAATGATAGCATTCATTAAGTGTCTTCACATCAGCTTGGTACAAGGGTGTGAAAATTGAGCTTCACTCGATACTGAACTGAATAATGAGAGAGAAGATAACCTTGTAATTTGTATGTCTTCAGTTTTTAAAACACGTTGGGGCTGACTAATTGCACTTAGCACCTGATTCATTCTCAGAGGCTATGAATGATAGATTGGAAAGTTTGTTTGCAGATACATTTCAGTCATTTTTTTTAGCCTTATTTGACACATTACTTATCTAACTCTTTTCCCCAGATAAGTGAAAACCAAACCCCTGGGTGGATCTAGGTTTGCTCCTCCTCATCAACTCTTAACAGTGTCGTGCACACAGCATTTATCTTTATGTAGTGAACAGGATGGCAAAGGCTTTAGGAGGGCTACTCTCAATTCATCAAAGTACCACAAGCTCTTTTTGAATATTAGAACAGCTATCTCCTTGATCAAATAGCTTCGGCTTTGAAGTCTTGGCAACATAAAGGAATGGGATGGATATTGTGATATACATCATATGCCAGGGTAAAGGGAACGTTTAGAAAAATAACGATGGGATTCAGTTTAAGCTTGCATTATGGTTGCTGCACAGGTCTGCATCTAGAGGGACGCCGTTCTTTTTTTTATAATCAACAGGAAGAAGAGAGAATTAATCATTATTTATTATCTGGTTATATATCTAATCTTTACACCTACTCTGGTGCATCAATAAACACATTAGTATGTTGTTGCCAATCGATAAGTGCAGACAGACGAACCCTTTGGCATCGGCAGCCGTATCAACGGGAGCTTGGGAGATCGCAAATTAAACCTCTGAACTCTTCACCTTGCATTCAGCGCAGGCCTAACATTTATCAAACATTCATAGCAGCAAAGCTATTTGCATCAGCACAAGACCTACAATCAATTCAGGTCTTCGAGAGAGGTTTACCAACTGGGGGCATGTCAATAACTATTTAAGATTCACTGTAGATTTCAAATGCACAAATCCCCCGCTTGCATCCCTAGGCGGCTGCAGGATACAGCGCTGATGATATATGTACTCCTCCCGTCAAAGCTGTGTGATTTAGATGTCTGGGGTCACCGACCTGTCTTAGTCTTACCAATAACATATGAAGTACATAGAAGTCTGTTTTATTAAGTGTTAAGTGTTTTCTGCTGGCTACTGCAAAACCATGTTTATACATGGTTTTCACAGACCTGTGCCCCAGTCAATATGACGAGCTATAAATATACTGTATGACATGCTGAGATACTGATTGTTTCATTACGTCTTGATGGCTATTATGGGTGAAAAGCAGCAGACTGGACACAAACCACTTCAGCACAAATAGGATCATTGTATGTGTCCAACTGGCTTTTATTGCAGCTTAAATCAATGCTGTGTGCCTGAATCATGCTGTATTTTGGCAAACCCGAAGAGTAGTAGTAGAGTGTTGCTCAGAGAGGCGTACCCAGGCTAATGTGCACACTGCATTGAGTGGTGGCCTTGGTGGCAGCGCGGTGGGACATTTCCAAGAGGTGTATGAGCTGCAAAATCATTTAAAGCAAACGATTTAAAAAAGGGAACATAAGGGTGTAATCACTCAACAGAGCCACGCCTTTTATTATGCAAGTGATTTAATGACAAGAAGCTGTTTTGTAACAGGCTGTAAACATGTTTATTTCTGCAGTGCAGTCTGGCATTCTAACATGGAGGTCTGTGGGGATTAACTCGGTTTTGGAACCCCCCCTCTTGAGGCCGCAGTTTCTGGCACTTCCTTCCTCCCCTCTGGAGGTTGCTGCTTGATCTGAACTCTCTTTCTTTGCAAAAGATAAAATAGAAAGTCTCTCAGATCAGTGTAGACTAACAAATTGTGAATATACGTGCACACAATTTAAAAATAAGAACCAAGAAAGACATCCAGGAATCCTCAGATGTCTGAGGACCTGGATGGAGAATTTAATGACAGAGAGGCTGTCCTTATTCAGGAGCAGAGGGAAGATGAGGACAGGCTTTGCAGGGAGGTGGAAGCCGGCCATGCAGATAGAAATGTTAAAGATACAGGAGGCTCGGAACATGTCAAGACACCTCATCACTTGCTGTAAGCTGTAAGAAATATAAATATAAAAGATGCATAATAATGATTACGCATTAACAGACAAAACTGACAGTGTGATTTATCCCAGGTTATAATGTCACAATGACATTTTTCACACCAAGGAAACAAGTAAATGTGTTGAAAATGCCTGTTGTTGAACCGTTAAATATTCTTGCATAAATTCTCTCTGTACTAAGACCCAATAAGACGACAGTGTGTAGCTGTGAGTCTGTGCACAAACACAACAGTGCCCTTCAGCTAAATACTAATACAGGCATGACAACATGTTCACGAAGTGACAATTGTGTCAGGCAAATGTGTAAAATATAATTGCTTACCGTGTTTCAGTTTGACATGCATGTATTGGCATGCTTACTATTATAATTAGTACACAAAGTAGCTAAAGGCTGCCGGTAATGTCAATGAATTAGTCATAAACAAAGATACTGAAGATTTTGATGGGATGATAGCAGCAGATGAAAGGTCAGGGATCACATGTTTATGACAAACATGTCTTTTGCTGGAGGAAAAAGTAGGAGAACAGATGCACACAGAGATGTACTCAAAGATGAAGATATGTTAATAAGTGAAATAATCATGCACACTATCATCAGGGTCAGCCTGGACCAAGTCTTGTAATAAGAAGTTAAGAAGCAAGCTCTGAAAATCCCGCAGCTCCATCCCTCAGCGGAGAACTGGGACTCAAAGCAAAACCAATTACATGCAAATTAACACAACTTCATGTAGTGAAGTCTTACATCTTTTTAAGCAAGCAGTGGATTCTGAGTTTGATTATGACTAGTGGTTGCCATTTTGTCCCTCAGCAGGTGATGATGTAAAATTCATGCAGTCTGTTTCAGTGGAAATCGAATAAAGAGCAGTAGACAGAATGACAGAAGTCACTGAGTTTTTTTAACGTGCTGTAATGTCCAACGTCTCCAACTACTGAACTGTTGGAGGATTTGTCTTACAGCCTGATTTATGGTGACCTCGGTGAAAGATTTGTTGTCAGTTAAACACACCATAAAACATCTTCTTGTTCTCATCGAGCGGGTCACAACTCTCTAAAGAATCTCTCTAAAGGATTGTTTCCTTTTTTTCCCATGGAGATCAAGTTTAAATCAAATTTAACAAGGCGGCTCATTCTTTTGAGTCCAACTTTTAATTAGTACGGCGGGTCAGCCCGGCCGTCAAGAGTAACTCTGTGTGATAAGCCCTCAACCAAGGCTGTATCATTATCCCTCTGTGAAGTTCCTACCTTCTCTGCCAGCTTGAAATAGAGCTGCTGTGTTTTTAGACGATCTGTACACTTTCTTGTGTTGTGTTTAGAGGCAGTGTGAGTCTCTGGAGATGTGCTGTGTGTGTCTACAATGTAGATTCCATTTGTTATATTTTTATGTGGTTTGTATGTGCGGCTTCTTAAAAAATGGACACGCTGTGATTGAGTTTATGTATAAATGTGTTAAAAAATGGTGGCTGAGAGTGTAAAGCGGAGAGGGATTTAGATGAAAGACACAGAAAGGTGTCCTAGTCATCACCTTTGCAGCGCAGTGCCTATTTCCAGCTCGTGCTGTCTATTAATTTTATGCTACCTGTATTTGAGAACCTCTATTAATATGCAGAACAGCCAGATGATAGAATTCCTATCTCCAGAATTGCAAGGTAAGAGGAACTTTTGAGTCGCCCTGAGATGAAGACAAATCCTGATGGCTTTCCTAATTGACCACAGGAGATCGGCTGGGGATCACCTCTAGCATTTTAGCTTCAGCTAGAGGGAATGAACTGGTGCTCTTAGCTTAACAGTGTTAGTATAATAGCAGATGACATAGACGACCTCAATACCAGCGTGACACACACATCCATCCTAATATGTTTCATACAGATGTGCCCTCTTTTTCTTGCTTTCAATATACAGCCTCTGTAAATGTCTCAACGCTGTATAAGAACTTTGCAGTTGGATTGCAGCAATCAGCAATCACCTCAAGAAGTTTTCGTTTCCTTAAGGAGACATATAACCTTTACGTGACATATAGGAGGAGAATATTTCTTACAGCATTGCGGCTCTTTTGTGGATGAATTTCTGTGCATTAGACTCAAGACTATGTCCACAATACTGTTTAAATGAACTCCGTTTTATTCATGAGCTTTTCCAAAATAAAGAAGCATACCACCTCTTCTCGAGCCTGGGAAAGTTATTCTTAAGGCTGTGTATTAGTCGTTTACGCATAAATTAATTAACACTGACGCTAATTTCAGCAGCATTGCAGCAAATCCTCCTAAGGCAGGCACCTCTCTTTCCATCTAGTCAGCGGAAAGCACATCACAGTTGCTTCCCAGACTCAACTTCACAGCCACAAATGTGCCACTCTATAACTTTAGGAAAGAAAGCCCACACGTTCAAATCAAGTGCGACCCGTGTGAAAATGAACCCTTCATTCTCACTGAATCTCCCAAACCCACGGCAGTCGTGGTACTTCTCATGTCGTCCACACTCCTTTTCCCCCACCCCAACGCCCTCTGTATGCCAGTCAGTGTTTGCTGTGGGGATTATTGTGGAACCTAATATGGTGATTTCAGCAGGGAATTAATACAAAGGCTCCTCCATAAGCTTCCTAATACAAAGTGCAGGTATACTAATCTCCGGGGATATGCTGTGGCATGAAGCGCAGTGATCTCGGCTTTGAATTGGCCTGTGTGAGTCATCATGGCACTCATGAAAATGTGGATTAGACATGTGGGTTGTGCAACATCCCTGCAGAATATGAAGTGCAGAATCTAGTATACATGTAGCTGTATTTTTTTGAGTATTTTAACCTGTGAGAAATTAATTAGCCCTTCAGATTTAAATTTAATTTGCCACTACTTTTGATCTGAACTTTAGAAGCTCATTGCTAAGTTCTAGCGATCTTTCATTGCAATAGCAGAGCGCATGTGCTCTTTTGAATGCCAATTATTCTCTCATTCCACTCCTTTCAATTCTTTGGTCATAACACTTTTAATGAAACGGCATAATGCAGGAATTTCCAGTTAATAAAGCACAATAGAAAGTTAAGAAGTCCCTGTTTCAGATTGCTGAAAACACAGAGGGCACAATGTAACCCAGAAAAACTCCTCTTGTCGTTTCTGCCTATTAGGAATGTGCTGCGCTTTTGTTTTTGAATCGTACCCAGGCTCACGCAGAGGATATGCATAATAGCCAACGCAACAAAAGAAAGCATCTATTAAAAATTGAATTCATGAACAATTAATTTGCCCCTTCAAATGCTGATCAAAACATCTCTTTTAAACACTGATGTAATGAGTGAAGCTGTGCTTATCTCACCTTCTGGTATCAGAAAACCCAGCCACAAGGAGTTATCTTTGTAAGGACAAACCCTACACATAACATCTTTTAAGTATTTTGTACTAACTTGCAAAGAGGGGAATGTATGAGTCTGCTGATGAATAATGTTGATTTGCGAAAGTATTTAAATCCTTTCAGCTTCACCATGTTGAGTGTTTCCTATAATTGCTCATCACATGGTCAAGTTGCTCAACTCAGGATAGAAAAATTCTATTGTTGAGCAGAGCCTGAAGTGACAGCTTCATGCATTTTGATAGTAAACAATGACTGCACCGGCACATTAAGCCAATGCAGTGAACATTGAGACTGGATCTTTATTGAGTTGTAGCTTGAATGTTGCGGTCATTTTACATGTCCTCTAATAAAGCATCTATGATAAAGGCAGGAGAGGAGACTGTGAGCGTAAACCACCATCTTATTTTTACCATTAGATGAATGTGTTCGCCTGTTATGTTGGGCCATTCATTATAAAATATGAATCTGCAAACTCACATTTCTGGATTTAAAAATCACAAACACCCTTGGAGGGTCCTCGCCCTATGCCTCTGGTGTCTGTTAGCTAGGACCCTGGAAGGTCCTCACCTTTGCCTCCAGTGGCCCTCAGCTCTGGACTCTGGAAGTTTCTCGCTTCTGCCACCTCTGATCAAGCCTCCCAAGGGTCCTCCCCCTCAGTCTCCTGGTCCTTGTTGCCGCTGCCTCTGGCTCGGCCCTCTCCCGAGTCTCCTGGGGTAACGTCATGATCCATACTTTTCTTTTATTTTTTGGATTTCTGCTTTAATCTCAGTTGTTTCCCTGGCTTTTCAAATTCTGGTTTTTCTGTCAGTTCATACTGTGTTGTCACCCTGTGTCACTCCCATGTATCCCGAGCTACCACTGTCTCCAGTGTCATGTGTTTTTCTTAGTTTCTGTACCTTTTTGGCTTTTTGTTCGTTTTTGATTTGATATTTAATTCCTAGACTTCTTGTGAGGGATTTGGCTTTATTTTTTTAATAAAGCCCAGTTTTTGTTTGAACTATGTGGTTATTAGTCTGCATTTGGGTCATTTTGACTCATGGTTGGGGTTAGGCATGAAGAGTTACAATTACAGGGTAATCTTTCATTCATAACATTAAAGAACATTAAAGCTACCGTGGTGACATGTCCCACCCTTATAAACACAGGAAAAGTAGCGATGTGGTCAAAGAAATTTGCACAAAAGTTTTATTTTCAAGAACCTAAATATTGATCCTTATAAGGGCTGTTACACAGCAGCATTGTGAGATACAAATCGGGCTGCTCCCTCTCAGTGTCCATGCAGCTCATCAATTATTTGAATGCCACAAACATCTGTTTAAATTGGAAGCAATTCTTTTCTTGATTGCAATTCATCTCAAAGACAGTCAGTCTGGTTCTCTTGGGCAGAAACAGAGTCCCCATAATACATACAAGTTTTAAAGAAGACAAGGCGGCGTGTAAACCATTAACCAGTGCAAATGAATTTCTTGAGGTTTTCCTGCTGTTGTTTTGACAGGTCACACATGGCCAAACAAGCAAGCCCTGTCTCATGAACCAGGCAAGTTCTTTCTGTGAGATGCAACAACTAATTGGCAATGTTTGGATTAAGAAAATCTGTGGTTAGTTTTGGTGAGCTCGAAGTTAACATGATTATGAATGTAAAATTACCGAAATGAGAAATTCCAGTTGTAATTTTAGCAGAAAGAAAATCTGTTTTCAGTACTGATGTTTCTGTATTCAACACAGGGTTGTGCAAAGCTCAAAAATATGCAAGGACACAATTTGCAAAGACATTTGCAGTGAACTGTGCCTTGGTTTTTAGCTGGCAGATTTCAGGGATATGCTGCACAGCTGTGACTGCATGCTCCGAAAAGCTTTAATATCACGGCTGCTTCAGCTGTGCTACAGGTAAATATACACCTCAGGATGGGGCTGAAGGAGCAGATGTTTCATCAGCGCTCAAGGGACATCAACCCCGCATTAGTGTAAGCAGATGAGAAAATTGGCAACAGGTCACTCCCTAATGGATCAATGTAATTAATTAGCCAGAGAAGAGGATCAATTCATGTGTCATCAGTGCCCTATACCTCATAATAGATATTCAATCCCTTTGATTTGTGTCTATGATCATAATGTTATTGAGTTCAACTTGATAGGAACTTGATAGGATTGTGAGCAGGCGAGTTCAAACATCATAAGATTCTGTTGTGTGGAAGAAAATCATATTAAATCATTGTAAATTGGTTTCAGCTGAAGTTACCATTGTTCAGCCTACTGGCAGAAATGAATGATAATAATTCAGTCTTCTTCTCTTGGCTGAACAATAGGACAGTCTGTGCAGAAGTTTGGTTTCATGGATTAAATTAGGTTTGTTGAGTGTATCCAGAGACAGCAGTCTGCAGCCCTGTTGGCTCGTTAATATAACACAAGTTGCTTTTTTCCCTTTCCCCCCTTTTTTTTGTTTTGTTTTGTCTGACTTGAAATCCTTATCTTGGCTGGCTGGTTTGTTTACTTGTATTCATTGATTTAATCCTGAGAGCAGATAACAGAGGCTGCGTGAATGTTCATGGCCTGGATTATTTTCCTGATATGAACTCTCTAACATATTCATTGTTGCCATTTTCAGCACTGCACAGAAAACCCCCCAAAAAAACCCTCTGAGGAAAGACTGGGAATGAAAGACTTCACTCTTATCAGATGAATGGCAGTTTTAATCTTGTCTCTGTTGCTGTGTCTATTAAGGAATCTCATAACATCTTTTTATGAAATCTCGGTGTGCTTTACTTGTTGCAGAGATGTGAGCTATCGCACCTCATTTGTATCTTTATCCCAAAATAGGAAACACTATGTCTACTGCGCATCTACAGGCAGATTAAAAATATATATTACACAGTCAGAAAAGGTCAACAACTCCACAGGAAAACATTTGCTCAATAATACACTTTGTTACAATTATGCTCGATGGCCAAAATAGAATCAGGGTTCGAGTCCCTACAACACAGCTGCTTTTGTTTTCATTTGTATTTGGGGTAATGCATTAAAAACACATGTTTCAAAGAAAACTGTGCCCTCCCGTAGCAGGGTCTACAATTAGGACTAGTCCGCTCCTCCATGAACAGAAGAGATGCGGTCAAAGAAATACCCTCATTTGTTTGGTTTTCAGGACTTAAATATCGCCCTCATTTTATGTTCAGGACTGGCTGGAAAAGGTTTGGACCTGAGAAACGAGGAGATTGGATGTTGAAAATATGTCAAATGATAAAAATGAAACGGCTTATCCTTTTTACAAATAGGAAACTATGAGGCTGTGCAGAACACACAGCCCAGTGTGGTATCTGAATATCTGTCAGCCATGTTCTTCTCTCACCCTTTATTCAGATACCTGAGGAATAACCTGATCAAGATTCACATTGGGGCGCCAGCTTAATTCATGAATCTGAATTATATTAACTTTCTGTGCCACTAAACCACATGATCAACCAAGGATATAGACATACTCAGTCTGACATCTATTATTAATTAAAAATAAATACCATCCCAGACTCCTGGTCGAAATAATAAATGTAATTGTCGAGGTCCGACAGCCAAAACGTTTTGAGGATTCTGAGGGGAGCCGATTCATAGTCACTGACATTAGAAACAACAGTGAGTAAATGGAGAAATGTCAGGTTGGTAATTTTAGTTTCAATCTTTAATAGCATCCACTGTCTCAGTACAAATGAGAAGTGACAGGATGCCAGGCTTTTATTGACCAGTTGACATTTAAACCATTAGAGGATTCCCGGTCTTCTCCAATTATACCCTCTACAAACAAATGTTACTGTGCAATCCTCAAAACAGTCAGCTCTCCTCTCCCGCCCCTCTCTGTGCTGTCAGCTCACCAAATATAAAGCCAGTGACATGCTGAAACACTCTCTCAAGGGCAAGGACAAAAATTTGAATAAGGACACTTCACCCTAAATGCTGCGGGGCTCCAGGGGCTCGCAATGTGTAAAAAAAAATCTCATTCATCACATGGGATGCGTATTGTGTAGAGTTTAGTAGACTGAATCATCTTTTGATTTTTTAAAAAAAAAGAAAAATAAGCTTGAGTTGTAGTTTTGACATTTACAGTTAAGATGCTAAAAGAAAACATTTAACCTTCTGTTTGATCCTGATGTACAAATTATAACAGCCAAGGCATTCTTTACTGTCAAACTGACTGACAGACCTTTTCATCCCACGACTGACTGTGTGTGACAGCTAATCATGTATTTTAAATCTACATAACAGCTGGAAAACCTCTCTGCATTGTTTGAGTTTCTTCTCTGCATGAAAACACTACTGCTGCTCTAAAATTAAATCCTAAAAGGAAAAAGAAGGAAAAGTAAATTGGAGCATTTAAGGTCATAGAGAATATTGATTTTAAAAACTCCAGCCATCACAAATCGGAGCCCCTCTGGTAGCCCTTTTTTGGGCAAACTGAAATGAATGCAACAAAAAGCGAGAACAGTTTGTGGTTTAGTGTATTATTCTAAAAATTCCTTTTGTTCTGAAAAATACAGGCCCCATCTGATGCATTAAAATTGCAGAGGAAAGTGCTGCACACGATTTTTAAATTTTTTTTTTCCCCCCAATGAACAAATAAATAAATAAATCAAAGTATGGTTTATAAGTGAGCCACACAAAATGCACACAGAGTGAGCAGAATTTAGATTTTGTAATAAATAATGCATAAAATTCATGCAAAATGATGGCAATCCTGAAATAACCTTACCGTATGAAGCCTCTATACATCAGATTTTTAATGAGCTTTGGCATCATGTATAAATTAAATGATGAATTATCAGTTTCTAAACTCAGATGCTGCCACATGCATTTTATAGACATGTTTCTGCTTCTGATTTGGACGGCCTGGTGTAAATAAACATTGTTATAATGGTTATTTATCAGCATAGGCACACACTGTACTGTAATGCTTCAACAACACCAGGCTTCAGGCTTCAGGCTTTGGAATACATTTTTAAAAAGACCTAAGAGTATCAATTTATATGTGTGGCTCCTTGCCATGTAAACTCTAGCTGTCACATAGTATAAGGTTGGTGCATTTGAGATGCTGTTTCATAAAGCCGCCTTCATTAGCAATGTTGCTTTTTCTCTTCTGTCAGACTGCCTCACAGTAAACTCTACCACAGATGACTGAGGAATTGTACCGTAGTGAATGGAACCAGTCACATTTGACATAACTGAAATTGCTGTAATAATGATGGAATTAGGTTTGTGTGTAGCAATATAAAATAGTGTATGCGGCTCTGCAGTAAAACAGTAATAAACTTCACTGAGGAAGTGGCTTGTTTTGAGCGGCGTGCACAGTTGAGGAAAAAAAATCTTTGCTTCTTACTAAGTGACACATTTCCTTTGAAGTAAATACTAACTCACATCATGGCCTTGTGTGCTGGATAAGGAATAAGCACCTAGAATGATAAACCTCACTCATTAGTATTCACTTTCATCATTTTAATGAGGCGAATGCTTGTGTACAAGTTTCAATTAGGCAAATATTGTCCATGTCTCCATCCACTTATGGGTGATTATAGGAGGATTATTGTTTGGTGTTTGTGTGTTTTTGTAACATCAAATATGCACTCTGTCAATGTAATACTAAAGCAAACATCTGCAGCTCATTGGTTTGTTTCTGGAGGCTATGTTTTATCATGCTGCAGGTGTTAGCTTGAGGTGAGAGAAGAGTCCGTGGTACTGGCTGCCGTGTAGGAGGTAATTAGGAACAAAAAGCTGTCTCTAATATTTATATTAAATATAATGCCAGAAAGCATTGTAGTGTGTAGTGTACAGTAATGAAGCGTTTGCTTAAGTTTACAAAGGCTTGCATTCAGAGTGTTTGGTCTTTCTGTTTTTCTACTCTGCACCATTTTGAGCTGTCACATGCTGTCAAACTCCACTTCATTCCCTATATAGACGATAAGTATTTTACAGACAAGTAACTAATAATGAAACAAGAATGAATTATATAATGCAGCAGCTGGAACCTCAGTCCAACGTATCTGACACCACTTTGGTTAAATGTTCGGTTAAATGCTGTATCAGTCTACTCGTCTTTGTCTAAGTATTTATTTAAAACTACCATGATAATTAGTGTTTTGTTCCTTAAAACAAAGGGAGGGATGATCCGTTCTACAAGATGATTTGTATCTGTTTGTTTCTACTTAGTACATGTAAATGCTGTGTATTGTCATCATTAAATGGCTGCTAATGATACTCATACACAAATGTGCTAGGTAACGATAAATTATGTATATTTCCTGTACAAAGATGGAAATAAATGAACAAAAGAGTAATAATCCCCTACATACCAATTATGTACATTGTTCATTTAGTTCCAAGGCTTCGCTTCCCATATTCAGTTGGTGTTGATATCGGGTATATACATGTCAGGAAACTGGATTTTGGGCTATGTGTAGAAGTTCATGGACCATTATTTTTTTTTGGTATGTTTAGAGGATGACTGTCTAGCTGTCCCAGGGTGAGCAGGCAAGGAGAGTTAACAGGACACTAGCAGTAATACCAAAACAAACTGAAAGCCACTATAAAGCAGCATTGTTTATATAAAAATTGATTACACAAACTTAAGTTTCCGTAAATTTCCTAGTGCTGCAATTTTGCTAACGCTTCACTTAGCTGTATCCTGAAAACAGCCCAAGCCTTATGCAATACTTTCCGTTGTTCTTCACCAGCCACATTTTATGGAAAAATACAGTTGAGTTTGCACTTGGCTGTGCCCCCTGGTTGCAATGAGAAGTGCCATTCTTGAGGGAAAGTGAAATACAAAATTAGATTTTTTTCCCCACAATCTGACAAACATCTCGAGTGAGAAGGAGTGCCAGGCAAAGATGAAGATGCAATGGTTCTCCTTCAGCCATTCAACACACCGACTTCAGCTGCAGAGTTTAATGCAGACTGATTGAAGCTAATGATCCACTGGCAATGCTGAGATAAAATTGGGCCACTGTCTGTCGACATGTTCTGGCAGCTCCATTATGAAGCTGTTGATTTGACTTTGTTGGAGGATTATGCTGTATGTATCCTGCAGCACTGAACTCTGTGCAGTGGAGATATCAATATAGTGCAGCAGGCTGAAGTTGGACTTCATATACAGAGATGTCTCTTTCGCTCTTTAGAAACTCAAGAGTGGTTATTATAAATCCAGTCACTGCAGGGTGACAGTCCTCAGTGTTGCTGATAAAATCTCACACTGATAAGAAATAGATGTATTTTATTAGATCAAACAGCAGGCATTGACTTTTTTTGCCCCAATATTGCTACTGAGAAATAGCCCATTGGTGTAGCTCATATCAGGGTCGCGCAGGGTTCCTGCAGTTTGTAGCCCCTGATATTTATGATAATCCATCTCTCTGAAGTTGGTCTTCATCAATAACTCCAGAGCCAAGCATGGCTTATTCTGGCTTTGAAGCTTCCATAGGGAAAGCTTTGACAGGTTGTGTGAAATATCACGTCACAAGTCATATAAAATATTGGCCTCAGATGAAATGTTGTCATCCTTTGAATCATTGTTTCTTCATGCATTGGTGATGTGACCTCTGCGCACAAGTTACTCATGATTCACGGACCGAGGAGGACACAGCCTGCCGGCTGCAGCTCAGCTTCGGTGGCTCTCTGTGCTGCATTTGACAGCTGTGGTGTTTGTCATTTTGATCTGTTTTACCTTTCAAAAAACTTCTACATTTGCAAGCAAGACCTTGCTTAGCTTGCAAGATCTGCCCATCACAAATAATAAATTGATTAAAATAAGCGTGCATTATATGGCTAAACGGCTGGTGAACAGTTTGAATGTAAACAGCAGTTCCTTCTCCACTGATCCATTTATAAGTCGAGCAATAAAAAAAAAATCAAAATATAACCACTGAGCTTAAAGAGACCTGCACTACAGTAATGTATGCAGAAGAAAATGTGCTGCAATGAACTAGTTTTCAAAGCTAAGTTCGACAAATGTTTTATATTCTGCTTATGGCATAAAAAACTGCATCTCTGCAGTCAGTTGATATGTCTTGTATTTGTCAGTCTTTGTTTTTTAAGTAAGTGTTAAAACACAAAGAGAATACAGATCCATTCAATAATTGAAACTGTCTCCAGGAACATACAGTTCATTCTTTTAGCCTGTGGGGGTATTTTCATTGAAGGATCTTCAGGTGTCTGATTGTAAAGCGCACGTGGGCGGGTGAGTGATGTGCAGGTCACAGTAGCACTTAAACTCTGATGTATGAAGCATCAGCAACATGAGTCAATTATTTGCAACAACGTTTGAGAAAAGCAGGTGTTGACAGGAGCATCACTGCCTTCACTGTGCTCCCAGACATATTCTGTGCGTCAGCCTAAGATAAATATACTCAGTTCACCCTTTTGTCAAAGCAAGACTGGATAGAGTGGCAACTGGAGTTTTTCCTACAAGTAGCTATTTCATCTCAACACTGCAGGTAAAGGTTGAAACGCCTGGAAATATAATTACGCCTCTCATATTTGCTGTTCTTTTCAGAGGCAGGTTTAATAATTTTGATATATGTGAATCCAAGATTGACATTTCGGAAGAAAATGTTAACTTGATTTCTTGCTGCTAGATGAGGAGAAGAGTATATATACTATATAGACCGAAAACACTCTCACCTCTTCAACTAATTACTTTCTTAGTCTCGTGATGGTTGCCTGGCAACTGGTCCATTCCCAAAAATAGTCCATCCATTCAGAGTGGCTGATAAGTCTGTGTCCTTAGCACATTTATTTTTCAGCATGGTCCCAACCTATATTTAATACTCATGGGTCATATGTCCTCCTTATCATAGAAGTGGACTTCCAGTAAATGGTCATCATCATGTCATCATAGGTCAACACTGTGGTTTCACAGTAAAAGCTCAGAACATGTGAGATGCCTACATTTTTATAGGATGCTGTTGTTGGAGACCTGCTCTGACTCTTGTAACTTTATTTACTTAACTAAAACAGAACCCTACATTTGTTGTGCAATCAGCATTCAGATGGCAACTGAAAACAACCCTAAATAGAAAACAACAATAATTTTTTAATGGAGTCATTAAACATTTTAACTCGGTAGTACACATGATAAGAATGGAAGTCAGTCGTACACAGAATACATGTGTGTAAACAAAAGGAAGGGGAGTACAACAGTAAGGTTACAGGGGGAAGAGGTCAAGAAGGTGCAGGAGGGTAAGTACTGTGGAAGTGTGGAAAACAGTCAGCTAGAATCAAAAGCAAAAAGCGTTAAAGACAGTAGTGAGACCAGCCCTGCTGTATGGTTTAGAGACTGTAGCAATGAGGAAAAGGCAAGAGGCAGAGCTGGAGGTAGCAGAGATGAAGATGCTGAGGTTCTCTTTAGGAGCGATGAGGATGGAAAAGATTAGGAATGAGCACATCAGAGGGACAGCTCAGGTATCGGTTTCGAGGACAAAGTCAGAGAGGCCAGAGTAAGATGGTTTGGACATGTGCAGAGAAGGGATAGTGGTTATATTGGTAGAACGATGTTGGAAATGGAGCTGTCAGGAAAGAGGTCAGGAGGAAGGCTAAGAAGAGATATATGGATGTGCTAAAAGAGGACATGAAGTGAGCTGGTGTGAGCGAAGAGGATGCCAAGGATAGAGTTTGGTGGAAACAGATGATTCGCTGTGGTGACCCCTGACAGGAATGGCCAAAAGAGGAAGTACACATGATGAGAAAGGAGTTGTAGGGTATTAAGCCCCACAGAAAGCAGGGCAGTTTTTAGTCTTTGTGCTGTGATTCCTTGTAGTTACTTTAAAATACAATAATAGTTTAATTTTACCTACTTTTCTATACTTCAAATTTTGAGCGTGTGCAAGAACTGCTGTATGGTTAATCTCCTTCTAGAATCAGTCATTCTGTTAGCTTATCAGTTATTCATAATTTTGAGCATGACGCAGTTGAGAGATATTTGGCTGGTTGTCTCTCTCTTCCTGCTCTGGGCGCACCAGAGAGGTGCATGATGGCCGAAGTCACAGACTGGTTGGGAGGCGTGGCTTTACTTTCAAAATCTGGCTGACTCTCACTGAGTTTTCAAAATCTCCTACCTTACCTTTAATGTTTCACCTTTAAAAAAGGTAACTGTTTGTGCCAGAGTATACAGGTACAGATGTGAAAAGCTAAGGTGGGCTGGCAGTAAAAAAAAAACAGAAGTCTCTCCATATGAGACGGCATTTGCCTCTCACTCAAAGTGGTCACACCATTAATTAAGTGGCATTTTCAATCTTAATGTAATTAAAATGAGTGGCTTATAAAAATTCACCTCTTTACAGTCGTTATAAAATGGGGACTTCAATAGAGCCCAAAGCAGTTGTTGTACCTGGTTGTAAACATGTTTATGTCTGCTGTAAAGCTGACCCTTTTAGCGTGGGGTCTGAAGGGGATTGACTCCTGCAGCCAGCCCTGTGAGTGGAACTGCTGTTTTTCTTACTCTACATGGACTTCATTTCTTAGCCCTGGAGGTTGGCTTGTCTGGACAGACAGAGGTGGAGGTTATGACTTAAATAGAGAAAAGAAAAGACACCAGCTTTATGCGGTGGCAGCTCTTCTCAGCATCATGTTCTACTCCTAACTTCCCTTGAAAACACAGATACTCTTTGATAATTATAATAAATAAATAATATGTAATTAGTAACTAGACATACCAATTACTAAAATCTGCCTGTTTCCAATTCACATTTCAACCCAGTTCACCTACAAAAGGCTGCATATGATCCAATCTGTGTCTGTCAAATGTTTTTGCAGTCCTGTAGTTGTAATCACGGGTTAGCGGGAGTAACAATAAGTAAAAGGAGGCAGCTATGGTGCTGTGAGTGTGTGTTGGACTGTGTGTGGATATAATGGACTGTTACAGCATTGCCCAGGGCTTTACCCCACCTCCTGAGGATTTGCTGCAGCTTTTAGTTATTCAGTACCACGAACGGGTGCCTCAGTCCATCAGACCAGGAGGTGAACAGATATGTGACTGAGTCCTAGTTTTGGGGTGCCAACTCGGTGTACGCATACAGTGCACTGATGAATGTGCCAGCAAAACACACTTCTTAATGGTGGTGGTGGGGGTTTGTGGATCCACCACTCTCTTGTATGCTTGCTGAAGTGCTCTCTCAGTTCCAGAAGCAGTGCTGACAGGTATAGCAGTCTCAGAACTAAACAAGTGAGACAGGCGAGTAGCTGCACTCTGAAACACCCCAGGCCTTGTGTTGAACATCCTCCCTCATCCTTAACACTCTTTGGTGCTGTAGGCTGTGAACAACAAACCTAAAATCTGAAATTGAGTGTGCTGCTGCTATACAGCTTGGCCAGGCAGGTTTGCTATGTGATATATCACAAGTTCTGCTTCCATGCTGCAGTTTTAGGTTTCCAGTGTCCCCAACAGAATCCTATAGCTGGTGCAGACAAGAATAATTTATCCAGGGCTGTCAGGGAGCATTTAGACCTTTCAGACAGCTGCATTGTAAACTGCAACAACTTCACTATTACATGGTTGGAGCTGGGAAACTTCTTTTGAGATGTGTGAATAGAAGTTTGAAGGAAAGTTGTTTGTTGCTTATTTTCTTTATATTGTTGGAATGTGTGCAATGTCACAGTAAGCCCAGCAGCAGCACAGGTGTAGGAGCCACAACACTACAGTAAAAGAATGTAACGCATGGACATCCTGCTGACGTCTCGATTACATTTAAGATTAAATTTAGCCCAACCGGCAGGGATGTGTTCGGGTCAAAGTGTTTCTAGCAAGATATTGTCTCGGTGTTCGTCTCACTCAAAAAAAAAAAAAAACTTCTTCTGTTTTTTCAATGCATTACTGTCATTTATGTGTTTTGAACTGGGTATATTTTTGTACAATAATATTATTGAGATAGAGAGGTAGCATTATATCATTAGCAAGGGTGACCTTGATCCAGCAACTCAAAGGAATTCCGCCATCATTATCTATATGTCTACTACAGTCGTAGGACAGGATTCAGGCAAGGTCAAAGACAGGAAGAGAAAATAAGCAGAATGTGAAAAGGAGGAGGCTGTTTGGCAAAGGCTGCATGGTGAGCTCCTGGTACTGGAGAAACTTACCTAATTGTTTAAGAAAATGCAGGCAAGCAGAGGGACGGGTAAGAGTCTGGATTGACTACTGGTGGAAAAGAGGGAAGGTGCACAGACAACAAGAATGAAAACAACGATGAGAGTCTGCTGACTGTGTGGGAGTTGTTTGATTTATTGTTTTTGGCTGTTTAGCAGTGAAAACAAACCTGAAGAAAAGAAAGTTAAAAAAAAGGTATTGGCAGTACAATTTTCAGACTGTGTTTTCAGACAGTGTTTGACTGGTATCTTCCACTCCCTTCAATAAGCACCTGCCTGGCACATCTTTATTGATGTTGGGTGTGCTTTTAGTAGCTTGGATTTCAGGGTCCTGGTATAGTGCATGCAGGCTCACTGTCACACTGCCATGGCTTCTGGGGCATTTGAATAGAAGACACTTTTCCTACTGTGGCAAATGAAATTGTCTGCTGTGGATGTATAAAAGAAAATTCTTATTGAACTGCACTGGTTACACTGATTCCAGTCAAACAGCTAGACATGAGTCAAGTGTTATATCTTGGTGAAATCCACAGGCAATTTAACACACTTACAATAGCGCTTGCAGCCTCACACTTACTGTGTGTTATTTCAGTGCAGACAGAGATGGCGGTGCACCTGGACCTGTCTGATAGCTGAGTATAATGCCGCAGACTAGTGCAATAGTTAGTGTAGAATAAGGACATGTATCCAGAAAGACATGAGACATTTTTACAGAAAAGAATACAGGAAAATATGATATATGAGATATCAAACATTACAAATCTGTCAAAATAACATTATATTTTTTGGCACATAACCATAATATGCAAGAAATATATCCATTACACATGTCGTCATCTACATTTGGAAATTGGATTTGGATTTTTTTCAAATAGAAATGAGGTGTAATCATCACTAATTACTGTATTTTTGTGCATTTAATCCAGTGAGCATTTCTGTTGCATTCATTAAAAGTTACTAATTATGCATCCTTACCAATCATCCAAGGGTCAAACTGCTCCCATATCCTGAGTAAACGAAAACGTTTTTGTTTTAAATCGTCAGGCTGAAAGCTCTATTAATATCCAGTTTATTAGCACTTCTGTGTCTCATTAAAATAGCCAAACACACAGTCCTGCCCTGTTTCTATCTATGGATGTGTTTGGATCCACACACAATGTGGCTAACCCGGCTGAACCAATGAGCCAACAGTGCTTCTAGTAATAAAATTATATCTCAGAGCTTGCTCCAAGTTTTGTTTTTGCATTAGTTTTATAGTTTATCACAATGATGTAAATGTTAATAATGTTAATGAAGATTCTCAGTCATCCAGGTCATTTTCATTCAAAAGGTTGACAGGAGGCAGCTGGACTGTAGATGTTGTGCCGCTACTCCAAGCAGCTTCATCATTCAGTAGAACTGGTGACCCATTGAATTATTAATAATAAAACTATCTTGGTTGTTGTTACCTTGTACCTAAAAGCGACCACAAGATAAATAATACAACCCCAACAGTGTATAGTCACTCATAGCGGGTTGCACTCTGTTACAGTCCTAATGATTTGTTTCATTACTGGATCATCACTGGAATTACTGCATCACATTACTCCACCAGATTAGTTCCATCTATGATTGAAAAAAAAAATATTTTACCAAATTGTGTGAGCTTATGTAAGACTTAATGGTCAATTTCTCTGCAAATATAATTAGAAAAGCCTTGCCACAGGCAGATTAACACAGATGATGATAAAGGGACAGGGCAGTGTTTTTGCTCTGGGGTGAGCAGGTGGGCTGTGACGGGTGACAATGTGCAGATAAAAAGTTAAAATATACAGCAGATTTAATTAAAATGCAGATATTTTGCTTTGGTTTTCACATTAAGGTTCAATGTCTGTTTTATATATTAAATTGGGGAGCTTTTATCGTAATGGCTGGTTATCAACCTGAGTATCTTTTTCCTTTGCTGTGCGTGTGCGAGGAGGAGGTGGAGAAGGAAAAGCAGAGGGGGAAACTAGGGCGAGTGTACTTGACAGCAAAAAGCAGCAGAGACTCGCAACTTAAATGAGGGTAAGGGTGTTCCTTTGTTGGGCGATGTTAAGGGAATTGCTGCTAAGCATCTGAGGCTGGTCTGACTGAGATACTTCATTGTGTGTCATCATGCTCAGACTACTGTGTAAAAGCCGGCAATGAAACATCACACAAAAAACACAGTTTGTCATTAGCTGCTTTATGGAGCTGATGTGACAAAGCAGTCAGTTATAGATCAAACCTTTCTCTTTTTTCACACTAATATATGCCTGATGTCTGATTGCTGTACAATCCTACATATTTTAAGAGTGGAGCACATGTCTGCATACGATTAGGAACTGTAGCATCAAACTGGTTTTGACTGTTTTAAATTTTTATACCCTGAGGCTTTACTCTTGCTCTACTTCACCCCTTATTTAGCAAACAAGATGCAGAGCTTCATGTCATCCTCACTAGTGATGTACACCAAAGGAACACAAAAACAAGGTGTAAAGAGGCAGAGAGTAATGAATTGCTTTAGTATTAAAGCCAAGTGACTGAGGATTTATAGGACCTGGGAGAACTTTGGCTTTTGTTTTTGCTTTTGTTGAATATCCTGAGAAAACAGCACAGAAGTCTTTTGAGTTTGGTCTCCTGAAATTTAGTGAATTGAGCACAGTCTTGAAATGTGAATATGTTTTGAAGTTAGAAAGACATTTTTTTTTACTATATGAAGAATTTATCAGTCAAAAAAGTTTGTGGTTTGACAGTGAACTCATCTGAAGGAACGCAGAAGTGTCAATCTTAAGATAAAATGTAAAAAATAAAATGTCCTGCCTTGACACCATACATACAGCTCTGCACAGAATTTTGACATAATGTAAATATAATCAGCATATTTAGGCGTATAAAAATTACATTTGTACAGTGACGAGAGAACTTTCTGTGCCTCTAGACAAGTCAGGGAAACTCAGTGCAAACACAGGGTTCAGCCCACACAAGGCAAACACTGTACTCATACAGCTAATGTTGAATTATCCAGTATTGTAGTCATTCTGCCATTAGCACTGCAGCATCAGTGTCTACGAGTACTCTTTGATTTATCTTCTCTTTAATTCTTCTTTAATAAGAGGTTCTTTGGGAGTAAAATCTGCCACACTAAATCACTTCATCATCAGACTGTAGGGAAAGTTCAGTAGTGGTACTCCATTCAAACTAGATCAAGTACTACAGGGAACAAAGCACATCTAATGACATATAAATACTTAGAATTATGTTCTTAAAAGGCATTGCTTCCTGTATTTTGACCTTGACCTTCTCTAAAAAATGGTAAATCCATCCATCCATCCATCTTCTACCGCTTATCCGGGGCCGGGTCGCGGGGGCAGCAGTCTAAGCAGGGACACCCAAACTTCCCTCTCACCAGACACTTCCTCCAGCTCCTCTGGGGGAATCCCGAGGCGTTCCCAGGCCAGCCGAGAGACATAGTCTCTCCACCGCGTCCTGGGTCTTCCCCGGGGCCTCCTCCCAGTGGGACATGCCCGGAACACCTCCCCAGGGAGGCGTCCAGGAGGCATCCGAACCAGATGCCCGAGCCACCTCAGCTGGCTCCTCTCGATGTGGAGGAGCAGCGGCTCTACTCCGAGCTCCTCTCGGGTGACTGAGCTTCTCACCCTATCTCTAAGGGAGCGCCCAGCCACCCTTCGAAGGAAACTCATTTCGGCCGCCTGTATTCGCGATCTCATTCTTTCGGTCACTACCCAAAGCTCATGACCATAGGTGAGGGTAGGAACGTAGATAGACCGGTAAATCGAGAGCCTCGCCTTCCGGCTCAGCTCCTTCTTCACCACAACAGACCGGTACAGCGACCGCATTACTGCGGAAGCTGCACCGATCCGTCTGTCAATCTCCCGCTCCATTTTCCCCTCACTCGTGAACGAGACCCCGAGATACACAAACTCCTCCACTTGGGGCAGGAGCTCTCCTCCGACCCAGAGAGGACAGACTACCTTTTTCCGGTCGAGAACCATGGCCTCAGACTTGGAGGTGCTGATTCTCATCCCAGCCGCTTCACACTCGGCTGCAAACCGTCCCAGTGCACACTGGAGGTCCCGGCAAATGTTGGTAAATGTTAATGTTGGATAATTAGGATATATATTTTGTGCTCATCTATGGTATTACAGTGTTAAAAGTAGAAAAACTGTCAACATTGTAAACCGAACATGTCAGTGTTCATGGACCACTGCTTCTTTGGAAGGTTTCAGGGATCACTGTTGAGTCCAACTATGTTTAAGCAGATAATCATCTATTCTCATTTCCCTTCTGAAGGCAGCCATGTTGCTGGTTGTTTTGCCACTCAGTACAAGTGAGAGGGGAGTGATCCGGTGGGGAAGTGATCTGTGCATACAAGCATCTGTCGTATTTTGAGGCAGCGACTATTCAGGTGTTATGTGTGAGGATGTGCTGTGTGAATGGCAACAATCAAACTCTGTTTATGGATTCAGATTGATTTAGTCATTAATGCATCTATATATAAAGAAATCTATTCCTAAGCAGAAGGAGCTGACATTTACGTCCAGTCTGCTTATGTCTAGTGTCCTCGTATACATTTCTGTAGCAGGATGCACACATGAATTATAGAGCTCTGTACTACTAGTGTGGACTCCCAGGTTTCTACTTTAACTTTGAGTTTGCAGTAGCTAAATAAGCAGAACACATGTTGAGTTAATGTTGGGTTCTTCTCCCTCAAGCCTTTTTCCTTTCTGTCCGGATCAGACAACCAGACTTTTAAACAACAAGACACAGAGCAGACACAGAGCCCGGGAGCTGTCGGCATTGAGGCAACCCTGCTGGATTCCTGTGGTCTAGATGCACACCTCTACCTCTCACTCCAAACAGCTGCATCAACATTCACCAAATGCAACTAGACACCAGTCAATACCTTTTGCCTCGGGTGCAAAGACAGAGGCGGTCTAAGGCAGAGAAAGAGTGCAGTTTGTATTCATCGCCTCTTTTTTTTTGTCTCCTTTTGTAAGGTTAAATAAACTGGCATCAGTGACTAATCATCAGTCATGTAGTTTGTCTTAGTCATTCACTGCTCATGTTCTTTTGGGCCAGTAGTGTCTGAGCAGCAAATGTTTTCAGCTGTGCTGCAGCGTACAGAATGGACATTATCTGGAAAAAGTAAAACTCAGTTTTGATTCAATGATTTATTTTCATCCTCGTGTCAGCTGTTGGCCCCGTCACTCACTAAAATTGTCGACAATGTTCAGCTATTGATTTCTAGGTTCTCATTTCCCATGGGAAGGAGATAACCCAATCAAATGCAAGCTTTGCTAGCAACATGAAAGACACAATTTTCCCTCTGCAGAATCTCCACAGTGCATCAGTGTGTTTGAAAGCCCTCAGGTAAAACTCTTCCTTCATTTGTCTTCAACTGTTTTTTCATTTCAAGGGGATGCATCACAATTACACAAACGATATTTTCTACAGATTTAAATTAATAAAACCATCTATTACTTTTTTTTCATTGTGGTGCAGAGTCTGAAAAGACACCGGCCATATTTATGCTAATGTAATATCCTCATATAAAAACACATTTTACATTAGACATTTTAAACAAGTCTCCATTGGTATAAAAATACATTTGAGAGGAAGTTTTCTTTTTCTGTGATTTTTCTCACCTGCCTACAGGCAATAATCACAATGCATAGAAATACAGCAGAAAACGGTAAAGAGCATAGGAAGTTTTGCAGTGAAAGTTTTTGGTTGCTCTGCAGCTACCAACCATATGCTTAGTTTTCCTGGCCCTCCCTTGGCCCCTTGGCTCATTATGTATACAACCGCTATTCTAAAGGGTGTCATCAGCCATGAATAAGTAGCTATATAAGCTTGTGAAGAAGAGGTCTAAGGAGGCCTTTTTAGAGAGACTGAAAAAAAATGAAGAGCACCTTAATGCCCTCTCCACATTATTAGTGGAATCCAGGTTTTCCACTGTTGTAGTCATTTCTGTAGTGATAACAGGTTTATTCTTTATGTTTTGTCTGGGCTGAAATATGAAGAATTTATATTGTGCCATCCTGTGTTAATACAATGAGTTAATGCAGTCTATAAAACATTTCTTGAAAACCATTAAGCCTCAGTTGGACTGGTGAACAGCAGCTTCTCCAGCTTTAACTTCTCTGATAGCACAACAGCATAACAGCATAACGATTGGTGTCTTAATATGGGGGATAAATATGAGTATATGTTGTTACTAACCTTGAGTTGCTTTTGTGTGTGGACTCATTGTTACCTAGCTTAATGTCTATAAAACCCAGGCATCTGCAAAGTTTCTTCTAGTGCAGTTGACTATCATTTGTGCCCTGTAGAAAAAAATAATATTTTTTTTTAGTGTGATACGCAGGGAAACACAAGTTTTATTGAGTACCACATCGAGAACAACATTCATTGTACTGTATCTCCATCAAACAGCATAGAATGATCAGTGGCCATATTCTTTTTTTTTTTTGTGGAATTAAGGTTCATTTTTCAAGACAACTAAATAATAGTGTAAAATAAAAAAAAACAATTGATTTAAAGATTTTCGCACACACTAAACAAGATTTTTTTGTAAAGTTTTACCCGTTGAGTTGTTGGTTTACTTGTAGCAGTATCAAATAGTATGTCTCCTACTGTTTGGACTTTCTTCCCTCTTTCCAGTGGGGGTGAGGGGGAGGGGGCTCATCTTGGCCAGCTTGTTATTGATCACTGTGCAGTCTGATGCTGCTGGTACCCCTCTCCTGGATGTGGAGCTGCTGTCTTCCTTCTCTTATGCCGTTAGCTCTTCCCGCAGATAGATGATGGCATGGCTGTGAGACAGGAACAGAGGTTCAGCGCAGCACACCTGCACAGCTGTCTCTTGCTTATTGAGGATTTTATGGATGAGTTGCAGTCTTCTTCCTCTTCTCCTCCTCCCAGAGGACCATCTGATGTCTCTGCAGGGTGCAAATTGTCTGGCAGAGCTTCAGTAAACATACGCAGAGAATTACAGTCATCCTTTTTAAGTTTACTATAGCACAGGTTGTGTGTTGGGTATGTTTTAATTGTGAAAACAACACAGTAGAATTTAATTAGAAAAGGTGTAACATGTATTTATTTCCACACTGATGGAAAAAGAACCAGTGCATCATGGAAACAACAATGTCAATACATAAAGTAAATAACTTGGCTTAAATTGAGAAGTGGACAAACACAACTTAACATCAAATAAGCTTGTGATGGTGCAGCCCCACCACTGACTGTGGAGCGACAAACATGCCTTTTACACATATACTCTTATCTGTGTTACTCATTCATTTTTCCCCATATGTACACACAGACACACTGTTATACAGGCCACCTGTTTCATCCACACACACCCATATATAATGCTCTCTCACTTGGTTCATCTCCATATATTTACACACATTCATATCTGTCGTTCATTCACTGGCTTCCACACATACATTCATACCGGCAGTCCAGTCAAAATCCAAACTGTCCACATGAACCGTTTGAATAGTTATTTACCTGTGTTGTGCTTACCTAAGATTCAACCAGAGGCTACAGTGCATATGACATAAAAGCTAAATTGACAATTTATCACTTATTAATCCAACAGAAACATGAACACATCACCATGTCTCTTGCACCCTTTTTCCTATTTTCTAAGTTCAGCCAGTCCAATATTTACTCTTGCTCGGTGACTTTGTCACTGTCTCTAGTCTTTGTGTGCTCGGACAAGTTCCCTTTTTGGTTTCTTGGCTGGCTCTGCTGTAACATCTTCTCACACTAACAAGCCACAGAGCTCCATCTCAGAGTAAGCTCCCAGCAGGTCATGTGCAGTTTCCTGTGTGGTCTGACCCAAAACTGTTTCATATTGCTGGTGTGGGCACTGCTATAGAGGAGTGGCCTTTCACATTGTTAGGCATTGATATGCCATCAAAATGAATGTATAAGCTTTTATTTAAAGGGACTGTAAGAAGACTTGTGTCAGCTGCAGGTTACATGATTTAAAATAAAAGCAAGGCCTCACCTATTTAATAGAAAAAAATACAGCTATATGCAGACTGCATAAAAACACTGAGAATGAACACAAAAAGCTTATAGAACTAACATATCCAAGGTTTAATGGTAGGAAGGCCAATGCTTTCATTGCCTGTGTTTTGCATACATGTAGCACTACTAAGGCTCTTTACACTTTTACAATGCACCCTCCATTCATTATACAATTTCAAGGACTCTTTGACATCTTGTTAGTAGCTGACAGCTTATTCTGCCTCTCTATTGATGGTTCATTGTGTGAATACACGCCGATGAAAGTTGCAATAAAAGGTGATTACCTCCGTCTGGGGGATTCTGTATAGTCTGTCCAGAATCTGTGGGCTTTTTTGTTGCTTTCCTTTGCTGATGACCAATACAACTGAGGAAGTGTAATTGTAAAGTAAAAAAAATGAGTATGGTAAAACGTGATATTAGGTGATAGTACAGGTTACTGGTACTACTGAGGAGAATGTTCAGTGGACACAATTCTATGCATGGAAAGAGTTTTGGTAGACAAACATAGTCAATTTCATTGCTCATTCATGATTTTCATTGCTCCATATGAAGGTCCTCCATCAGGAGCCATAGTAGGACATATACATTTACTGAAAAGGGTGACTTTCAACTTTCTCAAGATGACTGCCTTCGTGCTGCTCTGCAAAAAGTGGGTGCAATTTGTCAAACCTCTGGGACATGACATGTCAAAATAATGAATTGAAGGAACATCCTATAGTTATTTTCTTTCACTTCCCATCCATCCATTTTCTTCCACTTATCTTGGGTCAGATCGAGGTGGCAGCAGCCTAAGCAGGGAAGCTCCAACTTGCCTCTCCTCGGCCACCTCCTGCACCTCGTCCGAGGGAATGCCAAAGTGTTCCCAGGCCAGTTGCAAGATTTAAGCACTGCACTGTGTCCTAGGTCTGCCTCAAGGTCTCTTACTGGTGGGACGTGCTCAGAACACCCCTTATTTTGGCCACTTATATTTGTATTCCAAGTCTTTCAGACACTACGTACAGCTTGTGACCATGCATGATGATAGGAATATAGATGGACCAGTAAATTGAGAGATTTTGGCTTAGTTCACTTTGTATACCTGAAAAATGTCTTTGATTATCTTAATAGTAAACCAACATTAAACCTTCTTACCATTGGACTCTTGAAATGTCTGCCATCTCTGCAAATAGCATTGTGCTTTTTTTCCTTTTTCTGTGGAGCCTCTAAGCATGTTAACACTTTTCTGTGACTTTCCAAAAGGTCACAACAAAGTTGGTCAAAACAGAAAACGTGTTCTTTTTGTACACAGAAAAATGTGACATTCAGAAAAACCACATACAAACTATTCCAGTATTTTTTGCTGAAGTTATGATGGCTTTTAAAGACTTCCTTGGCAGCCTCTTTATGTGTTTATGGGAACGGAGACTTGCCAAGATTGCCATAAATGGTGGAAGGAAACGTTTTTCCTTGTAAAATGTGTTTCATTTTATGAATTCAAGTAGTATGCTGTCAGGTTGCCTTACCCCATTTTTAACCTTAACTAGTCTAATGACTTGGTTTCTCTAGCTAACCTGTCATCACTTGGGTCGTAAGACAGATTCAAGGAGCTTCTTGCTAGCAGCCATGACACTTTATTTCTCCTCCTCTTCTCCTCTCACATTAGGCCTTAGCACACAAACCAACAGGTAGCGCGCAACCTCCTTTGTGCCTCCGCCACGTTAACTAACACCATTATAACAAACAGTTTCTTCCTTCTTTTTAAAATAAAATAAAATAACATAGACAAATAAATCTCATCTTACACTAGTTGCATTTTATGCAAAGTCCAACCATTAGTAGAAACTAAATTTGCCAGCAGGTTAACTGTTAAATCTCCACCCTGCCTGCAGACTTTTGTGGCGGTATTGGTCTCATATTTGGATGATGTCAGGCAATACAATCATATGTTCCGTTAGTATAAACATAACATTGTGTCGTATTATTGATCAAATGTGTTGTTTTTCATGAAGGCATTTTTGGCCCAGCATTAAAGACACTTTCATTCAACTGGAAATTCTTCTCTGGTCTCTTTGATTTTTAAGAGACCAGAGTTTTACTCTCAGGTTCAGCTCTTCCATCTGTTTGTCTGTGTTTCAACCTCAAATATGTGTAACCTCAAAGTCATAGGGAGCATTTAAACAAGGCTCATCTTCCACACAGCGAGACGGTGCAGTGACACTTTAAGTTATCCCAAACATCAGTGGGTCATTCGTCGCAGCTGCCATGTGTCCACGACATATTTCCCGCCATGTCGACTGCAGTCAGAGTCAGACGGCAGGCAGAAGGTCACTGCTTACACTTCCTAGTCCACTATACGTGGACTGTATGTTTCCCTGAGACATGCTGAGAAGCTGTGCTGACGTACAATAGCTCTCGATAAATTTCTTTGTATATGCAAAATGTCTTCTGCAGCTTCTCACCTCATCTGCATTATTAACACATCATCTGAATATTTGTCTAAAAAAGAAATTTTAATATGATCTTCTTTCAGCAAAATCACAGCACAGGATTCATGCATTTTAGATGATGAAGTGATATCACACCAGAAATGTCTTGCTTGACACTCCACCCTGCGCTGACACGCTTGCCATTAAAGGAATTCATCTCGAATTCAGAAAATCTTTCATCTCAGAATTAGCTCGAGGGAGACGAATTAATGTGACTTTAAAATAAATCAAAACATTTCTAAATTTATCCAACATATCAATTATGTATTGCCTGTTTTAGTCTATGTGGTCATATGTTTTGAATCATAGATGATGTCGCCCGCAGGTTCTTACAAGTTCTTAAATCATAAACATATCAAGTTCATTAAAAATCTGTTCGACACTTATTTTATTCACACGTGGAACATGTCGACTTGTAATATAAACTAATGCAGAATGTTCCGGTGTTTAAAACATGAATTCTCACACAAGGTTACAGCTTGGCCACCAACTAAATTTCCTTTTGACAATTCACTGTTTTTAATCTACTATTTGAAATATGTTGTTTTCAAATGGATGTTTTTTGTTCAGCCTGGTGTGTTTAGAAGCTTGCAGCCTGCAGTGGGTCTGAACTGCTGCAGTGCCTGATAATGTCAACATTATCTGAAACCAAATTTACTGTTGCTAATAAGGCCCAAGACCAAAAGGAGACCCCACCCTGCCCACAATGCTGAATTAAACATGTTTGTTTTGAGTCCAAAATGTAATTTCAAGCTGCTGTTTACATGAATGAATTTGAAAATGTCTCTGTAAATCTTTTGTTACATTAAGGACTCCAGCATGTAGACACATATTTACAATATACAAAATATACACATATAATACTGGCGTCTTTTTCATTAAGATGAATCCGGTGAGGAGAATTATTTTTATATGTCTTTTATGAACCCTCGCTCATTTCAATTTGATTAGTGATTATCTCTCCCAGCATGTCCAGAACTGCCACAGGGAATGGAAGTGATCTCAGTCCATTTAGAGGAGCGGTGATTGAAATAGGAGTTTACATCAGTTGATTCTTAATCATTGAGAAGCTGAATTAAACTGCCTGCTATATTCTTTGTATCACTCAGACAATTTACTGCATATTGATATTGTGTAACCACATAAAGAAGAAAATAATTGGCTACATAGATTTGTGATTTCTAAAAAAAAAAAAAAGAACGTCAGACTTTGGATCAAATCTAACAAGAACAATTACTTTTCCCACCTGCTCACATCACACACAGCTGCATGCAGCCAGCTCCAGCTGTTTTTACAGAAAGGAGGAATTCACTAACGAGTAGATGTGAATCAGCCAGGCTGTGTGTAAATCAAAAAACTTTATGACAAATAAAGTCTCAGAAACATTCCCTGATTAGGTGCAGCTTGCAGATGGAGCCAGCAACCTCACGGTGTGACAGGCAGTAAATGTCCCATAAAAATCCTGCTTAGTAAAATGTCTCTGTGACAGATATCATCAGATTATCCACAGCATCAGTGTTACATGTACAGGTCTATATGGTGTAAGGGACAGCAGATACATCTGAGGGGTTATCACATGATTTATGGATCAGGAAGGATGAAAAAACAAAGTTCTGCATTAATCTGTTTTTCTCTTATCTTTCCACTTTGTAAGATGTCAGAGGACACAAAGTTTGAAACCATCGCTTTAATTTTTTATGTGTTGTATTTTAAAAACTCAACTCCGTAAAAGTGCTGATAGGAAATAACATCTACACACACCACAATAATTTAAAGGTTTTTAAATTAAACCCATTCTTCACACAGTGAAATCTTTGCAAAAAGATGAAAAGTATAAAACCTCCGCTTACTGTTTCCAAATGAATGTACAAAATGTTTCTTATTCAAGACTTTCTTTACTTAAATTATCGGATACACAAATGAAACACTAAGTAGGCAGCAGAAAAAGAAGTAAAGAGGAGCTCTGCCTGGAAAAAAACAACCTTTCATCTCATCTATCACTGTGTGCACACTGACTTCCTGGTTCAACCTAGACCTAATATACCTATTTTATACCTAAAATTGATCTCAAAGATAATACAGCAGCTTTGAGAGGCAGGTTAGGGATGGTGGAATTACAAGCAGCAGGATGGACCTTCATACAAGAGTGTGGATGTTCACTTGCAGTTGGACTAAGGCAATAAAAACCACAGGTTATAGTTAGGCATTAAAAAAACATACCTTCTATGGTCGCCATGTTTTTCTGGTAAGGACACGCTGGTGTCAGCCGTGTTAGAAAGGATTAGCTAGTTTAGTTCTTGTGGCCGTATATACCTGTGCATATCCATAACAGCAATATTACAATAATGATTAATAAACAAAACAATTATTAATGATTTATCTTCATCTCCTTTAAACTGACTGAGGATGAGCCTTAAAAAGTTAATGTCAAACTCTGAACTGAGCTCAACTCACAAGAAAGTGTCTAAAACTTCAAAAGTTTGACCTAAGTCACTGCACTCTAAAATCATCCCTACCAGCAACAAATCACCTTTGCTGCAGAAAAGAGGAGGAATAATTGAGTATTCAGTGGCTGACATATCTGTCATGGAATGAACAAATGGACTTTGGAAATTGGGAAGATTATCACCTGAGGCTCCGCACTCACAACATTGTTCACAGTCGAATGATGAAATTTGAGTGAATGATTGTTTCGGAGTAAAAACCGTGTGAAAGCTTTCCTGTGGCAGACAAAGAGATTCCCATAACAAAGGAGTGGTGGTTGAAGCTGTTATTTGCACTCCGGCAGGTCTTCCTCTGATACAGCAGCACCACAGACTCAAAGCAGGCACCATGAGAGGGGATTTCAGTCAAAGCTAGAACGAACGGTGCACTAATGAAGACTGAACAGAGGTGATAACCTCCCTTCAGACTTCACTTCTATTACTGGTATCACTTTCAATTGAATTTTAAATTAGATGGAAGTGTAGCATTCATCCAATGTGATTAACAACTTGGAATAATGCTCTGCTCAAGATTTTGACTGAGTGAAAAGCACCATTATTCAGGATGGAAAATGTAATAGAGGCATTCAGTCTAAATAATAAAGTCTGTTTTTGTTTCCACATTGAGATTTTGAAGAGTTCTGAGAGATCTGAGAAACTCATAGAAAGACAAAGAATACATCTGACTGGAAATTCAAAAGGTTGAAGCGAGGCAACTGGAGGTTTCTTGAAGGCATTTAGCTGCTCCTCCAAGCAGCTTCATCAGTTCTGAAAGCCAGCAAGGATCTCATCCTCTCTGTCTTAATTCATAAAATGTTTATGTTGTCAGGTTTTGAGCCACTAACAAATACTAAAGGTCTCACAACTTACATGACCTTAATGCATTGTCAAACATTGTAAACATTATCAGTATCTATAAACATGGCTTCTTGTCAAGCTAGGCACACAAATTCATATCATTAAATATGTTTTATTTTCTGCTACCACCCCTTTAAAACATATAGAGAGGCAGCTGAAAAAACACACTCATATATTATCTATTGTCGAGAACTGAAATATCAACCTCACGCTATGTTTCCGTTTGACGTGAGGACGCGCTGGCCTACACGTCGGGGGTTCATTGTAAGAAACAAAGAAAAATAATGACAATTTTTTTCAGACCCATTAATCACGTAATTGTTGGCATACAATTATTTCCACAGCTAAATATATGTTGAGCACAATGCATGGTGGTATGCTAATCGTTTGTGTACTACATTTCGTGATGCATTGTGGGATACATTGAGTGCTCTATATGGGGTTTTATGATTCCCACTGCACATTCTATAAAAAGGTGGAGCCATTCTGTTGGGCACTATATATATATATACTATAGAATCTTCTGGCTCCATCTCCATACTTTATGCACAGACATGAGAGTGGGATCAATGTATTTTTTTGTCAAGGAAATGATTGTCTGTTTGACAAAATGTCTTTTTTTTTAATAGTTGAAAGGAAATAGCTGAAAAAGATTGAAGATTGATTTTCTACTTTGAAAGGTGAATAAATGTTTGCTTGTCTTTGTTCTGTTTGTTGTAGATGGAAAATAAAAAATCCTTGAAAAGAAAGGCAGTAAAGAAAAAATGTTTACAATAATAAACAGCAATTTAGAAGACCAATGAACTTAACTGAAAACAATATGTCTTTAATACACTGTGTCTAACTCACTTACAGCTGAGGCTACACTATTCCTCAGGGCCACTTATGTCTTATCTTTCTCACTGTAGAAAATGTTTATATCCTCTTTCTTTTTTCCCTTCTCTTTATCTCTCACTATTTATTTGCATCCCTCTATAAAGCCCTCTCATATTCCATCTCTCTGTGATCCACACACTGGTAAAGTGGCTTCATTTTCTCAACCTCAGAAGCCAAAGGGAATCGATTGCACAACACAGAGTCTCTTTCAGCCGCAACTCTAACACACAACTTAAGGTCCTTAATTTAATCAAGAGGACAGAGTGATTTCGTTATGCGTGAAATGCCGGGGTTTATCTTCCCTGCGATATTCATGGGCTTACAGTGTGTGCTCGGCTCATTGTGCCGGGAGTGTAGAGGTCATAAATAACCCATTTTCTTCCTTTGTGTTTATATTCCTGAATGCTACTGTTTAGTGCTGGCGCCGAGGTAATTTCAGCTGTGACCTTTGAGTCTTACCTTGTCAGTTTCATGTGCTGTGAAGTCGGCATCACAATATAAAACTAGATCCAGGTGAGGTCTAGTCACATGAACGATTTATGTTGGAATCTGATGGTAAGATGCGGCTTAGGTCTCGCCACATCAATGCCTAAATGCAATTAAAACATGAAGTCTTGTGTTGTGTGTGTGGTCCAGTTATTAATCACATTAGTCCTAGAGCCGCATCATTTGAGCACAGTAATTTAATTTAAGTTTCTCAGTCATGGATTTCATTCCAAACTTAATCAAGGTCTGAGCTATCACCTAGTGTCTCCCAACTTACCAGCATCCCTTGTGTTCAATCGGGTAATGGAGCTTCTACTGATTTTAACTATCAGCTCAGAGTAAATAAAAAAAGAAGAGAGGAAAAAAACACAGGTTTCTTGGATTAGAGTACACGGGCTACTGATCATGTTGAGGAGTATAAATAAATTAGGTGATTAACAGTGACATCCCAAGGTGTTACCCTGCCAACAATGTGATTGCAGGAAATTAAAAAAAAAGAAATGATATGATATGATCAGCACAAATGGAATAATTTAATCTAAAATTAGATTCATTCTTAGAAATCCTTCTGACACTCATAAAGGGCAAATTGAATGTGCACAGCACTGAACGTGTATTTAGTGGATGTGATGTGAGCCTTCTAAATGGTTCACTGTGTAATTGGATGTTGCCTGCAAGCTCTGCTTTAAGTTTCTGAATGTCAATATTTTTTTCTTAATTTATGACGATTCCAAATAGCTACTGGTCAAATGGCCTTGAGGAAAGCAATGTAATGAATAAGAGTTCAAGATTGGCATTTTAAACTCCTCAAGAGTGGCTTCCTCATGGAAAGATGGTCGTACTGATGCAGCTTGCTTGGATATATTTCTTTAACCGCTTTTGACTGCTCAGGTCTTATTTTGTTTGTCTATTTTTTCTCAGGGAAATTTCCAGTTGTGTCAATGTGTCAGTGTCAAGCTGCCTTTGGCTGCTACATCATAGCATGAAAATAGGAACCATCTTGCAGAGGTTTCGCTCCTCTAGTAGGAGGTGGATGGATTTTATTCCGATTACCATTCTTCAATAGCCACTTTAAAAAATAACCCATGTGTGCCAAAGTGGTATTTTCAGCATGCAACCATGCTATCCACACCTACTTAAAGGAACACAGGGGGGTAGGTGTCCAGCACATCCTGAGGGATAAGAGGTGAAAATGGCTCCACTCTTCACTGACAACACAACATGCAATAGAGACATAAGGGGGGAATAAACTGTGCTTTAGCAAGACGACATAGATTACAGAAAGGCGACCAATGCCCAGAAATTGACTTTGAGCGATTGAAGCCATTGTAACTCAGCTGGGCCTCCAAATGGACCTCATAATGTCATACATCCCAGCAGGACACAATCACCTGGCAACACGTTGATTGATAGCAGCAGGCAGCACTCCAGCGCATCAGCTCAGGCAGATTTATCCATCACTGGAATTTGGATTTGATAAGCTGGTTGATATGAGAATATACCATTAGAGTGACAGGGAGATGCAGCTGGGTGGGCCGTCAGAGGGGAGGCTTAAATGAGAGACAATGAGAAATCCAGAATGGCTTCATTAAGAATGCCTGATATTGATGAATCCCTAGTGGAGGAAAGACAAATGCATATGGGTACACTAGAATGGACATGATATCTGCACAGGCTGATGATGTGGCCGTCTACTATCTGCAGTCCATTCACCATGTTTTCCTTTTGTCATACGACAATAATCTCTCAATCATATTCACCGGCTTCATTGCAGCAGCAGCAGCAGCAGCAGAAGAAGAGTAGTCACTGTGCAGAAATCTGCTGAGGTTTGTCTGCCTCCTCGGCTGTTTGCTGTGGAGGGTGACAACTTAAATGGCTGATATAAAACCTGACACAACTAATCTATCATACATCCCCTGCCTGTCTGCTTGAAATTCCTCTTTTTAAAGGATGGTTTATTGTACAGCAATATGTCATGGTGGCACAATATTGCTGGCTGAGGCCTTGTGTGTTTACAAGATTGCATGTGTCGTCTGGATTTAGAAAATCTGGAACATCTGGACATGTCTGATCTAATCTTGACATTTGGTCTCAATGACTGGATTACCCAGAAAAAGAGGAAATAGCCACAAAGGGTTTGTTTATTTAATTCTCACCTTTTAGTAGAAGGAAGCAGTCACTGTTGAAAATCTGCAGATAAGAAAACACATTTTTCACTTGTTATTTTTATTGAAAATAATCTTTTTTTTTAAATTTTTTTAAAAACTCCTTTAATTAGCTGTAAAGACAACTGTGAGGCTAATAATCACTGAGCATCAATTAAGAAAACAAAGGGCACCCACTTCCTGTTTAACATCTTGTCGCCAAGTGAAGCAAGTGCAACAATATCAAAGGCAACACCCTGTCTGCCCACACATTATCATTAATTTAACGGTAACGCCTAAATAACTCCCTGCAATTCAGCACACACTTGGTTGTTTTTTTTCTCCATGTAGCTTTGACAAAGCTATTAAAACAAGTTAATCATCCATTTTTATTACACAAAACATCAATTAATCATCAAGTCCTTTGGAGCCCTATTAAAGTGTAACCATGAGCGTCCATCACTAGGACACTACACAGAGCAGCAAGAAACTCTGAAAATGAAAGAGATGCTAAATTAAAATGAGTCCGGGTCGTGTTCCGGTCCCGTAAATGAAGAGCAACGCTAACATAAACGCGCCAAATAATAAAGTATTCGTCATTGTGCTTCTGCTATAGTCCAATTTGAAATTATTTATTTTATTTGCTTATGGAAGTAGTCTGATACTGCCCCAGGGAAGGCCTCTGCTGATCACAGGAACAGATCCTTAAAATACATTGATAAATTCAGATCTCACCTGTGGTTTGTCACTTTTGCATTCACTGTATGTAAGGAAAGACGTCAGAGCAGCTTGTCACTGTCACTGCCCTCCACACAACTGTCAGCAGAACACTGGAACCTCCCGTCTGCATAATGTAACACCCACCGCTCTGTCAAACACAACTAACCTTGTCAGGTAATCTGTATTACCATGGTTACAGTGGTTAAATGTCGTAGCATTGATTAACATTTAAGATGTTTTCACTGAGTTCATCTCGCCGCCTGCTTTAAAATGATACCTGCAAAAGCTCAGCTTGTTTTGGCAATCGGCACTGTTCCCATGCATTTCATTAGCAGTCTGATGTTTACATGGCAATACAGAAGGAAGAAGTACATGGTATTATCCAGTGAGATCCGACTTTGACAGTGCAATGAATTACAGTAATATCTGCCATGTTAATGCTTGCCTGGCCAGCCTTACCTCTGTGAGATGGAATCCCTCCCCTTCACAGCCAGTTCCACTTGTACCAATTGTGATTGTTTATCTAAAATGATATTTAAATCAAAAATCAACAGGTCATCATGAAAAAAATGCCCCACTTGATGGATAATACATCAACCAGATATGACACATAGTTCAGTTTATGCTAATGGAACATATGGAGCTATCGCCCAACATCATGAGACCGATGCAGCCAAGTTAGGCAGTAGCTTGAGGAAGATGGGGATACATGCAACGCTGCAAACTTTCACTCAAGATTCTGTGTTTTAATAGGAAAACCGCTCCTTTCCTTTGTCACCATTTTCAAAAGACAAGTCCCTACTTCCCCTGCCTGGGAAGCAGGGACTTGTCTTTTGTAAACACTGTTCTATGTTACTCAGACACAGGGAAAGGATTCTTAATTAAGTCCATTTCTCTGTGTACTTTCTCTGATAAATGACCAGACAAGAAGAGGGTGTCAGGAAAAAGCATTGTATGCAAATTATAAATGATGATAGTATAGTACACAGTACTTCTCTCTCTGCAAAGATACATTTTAATTTTGAGTTTAAGTGGACTGTTGTTTGAACAAAAACAAATGATAGTCAAGGATTTGGGGAAAGAAATGTGCTCCAAACACATCAATTTCATCTTCAGCCAAAGCATGGCAGAGCGTTTGATGAATTTCTGGAGCTCACAACACTACCAAAGTTAAACGGCAGCATATGATTTCTTCAATCTCCTGCTACTCAGGTCCGATATGTCTCACGGTTTCTCCCCCACTATCACTTCCCTCCGTTTCTCTCAGAATCTTATATTTGTTCCATTTCCCATGGTGCCTGTTTTCCTGTATTTCTCCAATGAAGCCATTACCTTTTCTCATCCTCACACCCTGTCAATCAAAACCAATGTCGAGCCTCTGTGTGGAAAGGAAATTTCACACTGAACGGCTCTACAGTATCTAGACACTAGGAGAAAAACACAGAGTATTTAACATGCACAGCTGAGTTCTGTTATGACACAAATAAAGGATTATTTAACGCCTGTAATGTGTTAGAAAGCTCCCCACACCTTTTGTGTTTGCACATCAAATTTGATCCTTGACTTAATTCACTCCAAAATACTCAAATAATAATAATTATCATGCAGTATTGTTTTTAACCTCACAGCTTGTTATGCGCTCATATCCATGTAAACACAGTTTTACATGTTGTTTTTCTCTCTTACAACTTATATTTAAAATATGTTTGAATTCACTCATTGCATTTGTTATAGGGGAGACAATGATTCATTGTGTTATTTAACTAAGAGACTAATTGAAACTGAAATTGCTTGTAGGGTTTTTTGCACCAGTATTATTAAATATAGTGACATCAGTTGTGTAGGAAAGCAACCTTTGTCTGTATGTATGGTTCCACCCATTTACGTTAAACAAGTTTGTCATTCACACATCAGCGAGCAGCTCTTGTCTCCCGATTGTTAAAGCTGATAACTCTTGACAACACATGAAAGCTCTGAAGAGACATATTAGCACAAATCTTATAGACTATCAGTAGCCTCATTACAGGATCTGTACATTATAGCACGAAGCAGCACCCCCATCTCCAAGCATCCATCTTTATCCAGCTGTTGCCAAACAACAGTCTTTGTCATCTTTAGAGGGATCTTTTTTGGTATAACCGGCTCAAATGCTGTCTTGATGTCTTAACTATGTGACACAGCATAGCTATTGATGCTTTGCCTTGGGTGTCAAGGATTGACGACCATAAAATATCACCTTTTCTCTGATTTGATTCTCTTTGAACTTCTGTCTCATTTGAGCTGTCTTCCTTATCAGATGTGTCTGTTTGTTCAGGATCATTCTCAGCATTATCCTCATCCTCTTGCATCCTCAGTGTCACTTCAGTCTCATTATCAATTCCATGACCAACACGATGGTCAACAGTCTCACAGGCAGTGAATTTCATATTTCTTTTATATCCCTTTTTAAAGACATCAGTGTGCATATTTCTTGGCATATCGTTCAGGCCATGGCCCCAAAAATGACACAGTGTATCAATATTCTGCAAGAAAATTTGTGTTCCTGTGGCGTTATGGGTAAACAGGTCGAACAGTGTCTAAAATACTGCATTCAGATGCATGGGTGCAGTGATTCTTCTCCCTTGGCAGCAATATTTGCAGCTTGTTTATTGATTGGTCAGATTTTGGTAAGGAGTCCTCCTGCCAGGTTAACGCACAATGTCAGCACTGTGGAGAATTCAAACCAAATCTGATTCAGCTAAGCATGATGGATGTATGTGTTCTCTGGTGTGTATACCGGTAAAGAGCACATGAAAAAAAATCGATATGAGCACTAGTTCAGATTGTGGTTTTTCCTTCATTCATTTAGTGATGGTTCAGACTTTCAAACAAAGCTTCTTCAGTTTTTTTTTTCTCTGAGCAGCCTGAGGCTAAAATCGAGCTTCCACACATTATAGTTTTGATACGAACAAATCCTTCCACCAGATTTCCCTTTGGGTGTGTGTTTTCACCAAACCCATACCATCTGTCAGGAGAATCAGAGGGTTTTGACTCGTCTGTTTTCCTGAGCGGTGAGCTCATTCGCACGGAGTAAATGCAGTTAGAGTCACATTCAGGAGGAATGTACGCAGCCCACAGCGAGGACACAAACACATTTCCCACATGAAGTTTGTGTCAACTTGTGTCAAATGTGACAACTTCTGCTTCATGTAGTTGACTGAAATAAGTAGTGAAACAGTTGTACTATGAGTCAGACAGTCCTGCATCCTGGAGTTTTTTTATTCCACCTTTTTTATTTTAAGTCTCAGTCTTAGAGTTGGTGTTGGTGATTGCGTGAGTTGTGTAGTTCACTGAGTAGAAACACACACTTTCAACTTTCTTGACCTCCTTCTTTTAATTGACTAAGATCATTAATTCTAGGGCGTTCTCACTCCCACTGCAGCAAACATGGATGCAGGGTCTGAAAGCATGACATGTAAGAAGCAGAAGCTTTTTGGTATCAGCTTTAGCAACTAGGGAAATACACCAGACTTAAAAAAAATTATTTTCACGCATGTACTTGAAGCTGTAATCATGGTAACCGAGACTCACATCAAGTAATTGCATCCCTAAACCCAGCCAAGGAATTCAATACATTTAAAACAATAGGGAAAAAGGGGGAATTGTTTATAAATTGTGTATTGGTTATGTTCATATAATGCTATTTCTTGAGTGAAAAAAGACACATCTTATTGAAATCTTTCTTGAATTACATTAAAGCACTTCTTACACTCATTTTATAGAACCTTACTGCACTGTTATCATTACAGAGTTCTTCCTTACAACACTTGTGAAGCCTCGGAGCAAACCCTGAGCGCGATGAGCAGAGAGAATGAGAGTTAAGCTACAGTGCGAGTCACGACCTCAGTTTGGCCCGCAGCACTGATTCAGAATTTGGCACGGGACCTGTGCACAAACTTATCAATAAGAGGCTGCAGATTGCCAGCTCAGACCTTTCTATCCCAGCCTGAGTTTTTATATCAATTATTAAGGTGAGGTTTGCGATTCCACTAAAAACTCTGGCAGCTGAATTCAAGGAAAGGCCAAGTGGGGTAATAAGTGAAGAGCTCGGCTGTCTGTTGTAGCTACCAACACAAGTTATTACTTATTCTGCCTTGACCATACAAGCTTTGGAGATTCATTTAACTGAAATTTTAAGTTCACCTTCTTGGATGCTCATATGTATATGTGTGGGAGTATTACTAATCCAATCCAATGCTGCCTCTTCCTTAGCAACACACACCGCCTTTTCTTTGTGCTGTTTTCATCTCTGTGGCTCTTGGGGACATGTAGTTTTAGCAGACACAGAGGGGCAGACAGGAACCTCAGAGGACATGCCCTTTAATGTCAGGGAGAGCTGAGGCTGTAGCGGAGAGGGAGGCGCGGAGGGAAGTGTGGTTCACAGGGAGGTGGTGGAGCCACGCTACAGCAAGCCAAGCTAAATCTCCACCCTACTTTGTATGCAAGTCTGTGCACACCGGCTATGCATAGTGCAGGAGGCAGGCAGAATTTGTCACCCAGCTCAGGAAATTATTCAGAATTAGTCAGAAATGTTTGATATCTTGGGATGCACCTGCCATTTGTATGGTTTATTTACATACAGCAGTTGAAGGGAGAAGAGAGAAAAATAAGAAAAATAGTCTTAATGTGCTTCCAAAATAAGACTCAATGAGAAAATCCGTTAATTCTATCAAATTTTCAAAGACATTCACTTCTTCTTCCCTTTGTAGCTTGTAGGTACATGAAATAAAAATGTGTTTGCACCTCAGAAATAGCACCAAAAAGGAGCAGCTGGTTGCAAAACAAAATGTTCCGGTGATGAACAGTTTTAGGACACTTGTTGCGTGATGTTACTGAAGGTTATTGTTTTGCAAATGCAGTCATCAATGCCTGTAAATGATCTGCATAGTTGATATATATTCATGATACAGGGACAATTTACATGATTGCAATGTCATCATTGAGGCTGAGCCATCACATATGCATATTTATGAGGATGTTTACAAATACATAATTGTCAAGCTCAACCTCTGACCCTCGTCTCTACAGTGAGCAGCACCTTTGTGGGTTTCCTTCTGGGGCTCAGTTCAAAGGTGCAGGGTATGTGGCTGTAAATAACTGCAGCTGTTGTTTATGGTACAGGTGGAGACCATTTTCTATTATTTATTGATCAATAACATCCTATAATGAAAAAGGCACCCATTATCTAGAAGAGGACAGAACTGGTAACTGCTGTAATTCCTGGATGAAACATGATGGTAAAATGTTCCATCCTATCTTTTATTTGTGTGTTTTTTCCCCATAAGAATACTTTTTTTCACTCTAAAATGTTTGGGATTATTTTTCAAAGTGAAAATGTGTCCCTCAGAACTCACATGATAGAGCAATCCTCTTGGACAATAGAGCCTAGACTCGACAGTCTGCGACGCCATCAAAAGGGACTCTCTGCAGCTCTCCAGCAGATAATGGGACACAGAGGGCAGCACCCTGGGTGAAACTGCCGTGATAACCGCACACATTTTCTGCTTCGGGGCTGTTATCATGACGTTAAATACATTTGGTTGGTAGAAACATGTAGGCGACTGTCGGGACATTTTCACTGGATAACTGCACAAGACAGATAAGCGCTCTGCTCTCCAGATAAAACAACGAGTTTGCTCAGATTTGAATGACTTATGTTGTGTATGTGGTGTAACTGTTACGTATAAAATTGAAGTGTTGTTCAGTTTAGGCTGCCTGTTCTTTCTGTGGTGTCAGTCTGTTTATTCACAGTAGGTAACACACACAGAAGACAGCATCAAACACAGATGCTTTCTGTTAGTCTTTAAAACCTTGTAATCACACAATAAACCAATAAAACCACCCAAGCATTGGACTAAAGGGTCGCCTTGACTGTCTACAAAAAGAAAAGCTTTGAAATTCCAGCTCTAAATTAAAATATACCTTTATGTTTGGAATTGGTGTGTACCTAATACTCCGGTTTATTGTGCTTTAGTAGCTTCTAGTCACTAGTACACTAGTAAATGGACATAATATTGACATGAACTTGCGTGTACTGCTGGTCTGCTTTTAGATGTGAGGTGAGAAATGTGCTTTGTCTACATTCATTTATGGTATTCTGGAATTTATATGGACAAACAAGTGGAACCTGTCCTGCAAATGTCCATTGACTGACTAATTGTTGCAGCTTTAGAGCATATAATGAGTTATCTGGCCAGCCATACCTATTCACTCCCTGTGAATGGGTCTGGAATCTCTCCTCTTCTCTGCCAGTGTCACTTGGTACAAACCCAATCGTGGCTGTTTATCTGAAATGTGACAGGCTTTATGGGATGACTTGCTTCTTGCCTTGGTCAAAAATGTTTGCAGAATTGCTAATAACTTTTGGATTTCTTTGATGATACTACTCTCGTTGTCACTCTGCCTACATCACAAGCTTTGTTTTGTTGTATCCAGAGGGATCTGTTGGTACTGACCCCTGGAAATCCAACTAAAGTCCACAGTAAACTCACAGTAAGATGCCTGGCTGGGCTGTATAATGTGTATTTGCATGATAACGTTGTGTTTGTGTCAGCTTCCTGTTTCAACAAAAGAAATGATCCTCTCAGTTTGGTGTGGACGAACATGCCTCTCCTGTCCTCACGGCCATTGGACGGCTGTTCCATCACACTTCATCAGACTTTACAAATGCTTAATGGGCTGGACAGGAACCAGGAAAATCTGTTTATCAAGCAGAACCATAAAAATATAACCACAGCTGGAGATGCAGCCAACCTAACAGGAACTGGCTGCACTTACGTATAAGTACAGGAGTGAATTTTTAATCAAGCACTGTCTAAAAGATTCAGATGCTGTGGCCTTTTTGGATGCACTCGTATGTTCTCTATCAAAAATGAATCATCAAAAATGTGCATAACTGCTTCTCTAATTGGTTTTCCTCTCTGACTATGCTCTAGACCAATAATTTGACAGTAACCTTGGAGCAAATCCATCTTGCTGCACAGAAATTGTATGCTGCGTTACAAGTTTTTTTTGACTCAGCTGAGCAATAATGAGATTATTTTTACATTGTAGAACTTTCCTGTGGTGAAATTGCCTCCCTTCAGCGAACATGATGGAGGCTGTTTCTTTAGTCAGTATGCAGGATGATGTGTTCCACTACAGCAATCTGCCTGAATTTCAATTTGTCACAGAAGTGATACACAAATTGTCATAAAACTGAGCGATATATTTCTTGTTAAACTACTGATTAATTAATCTCCTTTGGCAGACAACAGATACGACTTCTATTTCTGTTGCAGTTTGCACTTTGTCATGTAGTGCATTCCTGCTGTAGCACTTGCACAACGGGCGATTGATAAGTTTGTGGCCCGAGGTAGAAGTAGATGAGTGATGCTATCTTCAGAGGAGGTCTAGAATGACATGGTGGCAAGAAAGAGAGAGCCTGGAACCTGACTCCTGTCTTGAAAGATAGGGGTCAGGAGAACACTGGCAGCAGTGCACTGGCAAAGAGCAGTGTATCACCCAACATGCCCATGCAGTTATTCAAAACAAACCAAATAGCCAAGGCATCTGCTCTCTGGACCCTGAAACTCCTTTGGCCTGATGAGAAGCAGATTTGGCACCTGTCAAGGGGGCAATCTGTCATTGTTGAGGTGGATCTTGAGAGATTTCAGCTTGCAAGAAAACTAGTTGCTAAAAGTCTGCAGGGTAGGTGATGGCCTCCGTTTTTTGAGAGCACTGAGGAGCTTAGTCAGTAGCCATTGTAACAGCATAGATTATGGATGTCCTATTTACAATATAGGGCCCTATATAGTGTCTTCACCATTTTCTTGCCCTACAGGGAGTGGTCACTGCTTTCACCACTTTATGAACATCCAAGACACTAAGTAAGTGTCTAATTACCCCTATTAATATAAATGGTTAAATATTATATTATTTAGTACTATGTAATAATATGTCATCTGATTCCAAATCTGGTGTCCCAGCAAAAATTCATTCCTTGCATCGCCTCAGTTTCATTACTTTGAGCGATCTGTGCCTGGTGTGAACCAACATAATCCGCCAATGCATGGAAAGCTAAATAAACACTTGTATCCTCTTTTTTTTTATTTTGGCACACCCTAAAATAAATGACTTCTTTACTTTTGCTTACCACAAACAAACCCGTCTCATGTATTTACTTAATGCTCAATTTGGCTGCAAAGCCTCCGCTATAATTACACAGGGAGCACTGACAAATGTGTGACTGCGCCCCGTTGAATTGACCAGTGTTTACTTTGGTCTGACTCCTAAAATATTTACAGCCAATGAATATGAAAGCAGGCGATGTGTCCATCCCTCTTGAAGACTTTCTGGAATGGAACGCCGTATCACTGAAGGGAGAAAACAAAGCAAGGTTATGGTCAAATGTAAAGTGGTGCAGGGTGCTTAATGTTGGGACATCAGTCTCTGTCAGAGCTTGGTTAGAGGGAGTTGTGTGCAAGGCTGTGCTATCTGGAGAGGATCCAGCCATGTCAGCAGGGTGAGAACAGGCTCATTTACCTCCAGTCAGCTGCTGCCTTACATCACATGGCCTCTCTTAAAGCTCTGGAGGGCTCTGTTGACTCTTATATGTCTGACCAATTAGTAAATCTTGACTTGAAGTGAATCAGTAGTGAATCAACTGGGGGTAAAAGTGAATTATTAGAAGTCTTTTCATACAGAGAGGGAAACAGTGAGGGGTAGCCACGGCAGGAGTCTTTGACTGTATTTCTGGAAGATCTGGAAATAAAAGATTAAGCCACCAACTAAGGATTCCTCCGTGTTGCATCACACAGTTGGTACGTCCTCTCAGTTTTCTCCGAATTTATTTTCTATTCAGACATGATGTTTTATTCATGATATGGCTGTCACTTGTCAGCCAGAGTTCACCTCCTTTCAGACAGATTTGTGTGTGCAGCGGTGTTGGTGTGTTGCTCGAAGGGTTTCCACTGTTGTCACTTGAAAAATATGTTCGGGTGTCATGCAAATGTTCTGATTTACATCAACTGGAGGCCATAAACTGATGTACTCCTTAGTGTCAGCCTTTGAACCTCAGGTGTTGCTGCAACATTCATCACAATCAATTGAAGGCTGCGCCTTATTTATTTATTTATTTAACCTTAATTCAACCGTGTTAAAAGTCACATTGAGATTAAAATGTCTTCTTGGCAACAGGAGAGATGCATCAACTTGTGTTTTTTAATGTTCAACCTGGTGGGAAAATTGGTTACATAATTAGTTATGTAATAAGCAGTAATGTGATGTGCCCTCCACGCTCTGACAAAATGAGCATGAATGTTTATCCGAATTCAACTAAACTTTCCAGCCCAAGACCTTCAGTCACTGCATCTTCTTCTGTCTCCACCCCCCCACCCCCCCCCCCACACCTGCATCTCAATTGTAACACATCATAAAATACCAATTTGTGCAACATCCTCTGTAACAGCACAGACACACACAGAGCCAGCCAGGCAGGGAGGCAGGCGATAATTTCTGCTACAGAGTTGTTTTTGCCGAAGTCCAGCACACAATTTTTCTAGCGTTTGCTTTTCATGAAGTGGCCGCTGAGACCAATCTATGAATCTTAATTTGCAGAGTAATTGTTCCTGTGATGTGGGAGAGTTTTTGCTTTAGAGAAAAGAGGGAAGCAGGTTGGTCTGTTATTACAATTCCTGTGTGATAATGGTGAGTTTGTACTTGAGTACTTTTTTTTTGTACTTAAGTGGCCATAATCATAGTCTCTCTGTGGCTGGCAGTTTTACCCTTGCCACCCCTTAGTGTTCTATTTAGTGTGTATGCAAATGAATAAAACATTATATTATAGCATTTTGCTAAAATGGTCCTTAAATGTTTTTTTTTTTCCCACAGAGAAGAGTTGCACGTCTCTAATTAATGTTGTTTTGGTGTTAGTGAATAAATTAATTATGACACAGCTCCTGGGAAATTGAGATTCCCTGTTTTCACTGGAACCATTTGGATAAAAAAATTCTTTTACAGAGTCAAGTACTGTGCAAATCTGCATTTTAATAGCACATTATTACCCTTGACTCTACAGGGGATTTGTGAAAAGCACTCTCATGTCTCAAAAGTCTTCACACAGTAAAAAAGAAAAGCATGACCCCACTGAGCAGTGGTCACAGCAGCACTAACTGACAATTTTACAGCATTTTCAGTATGTGATTAGAGTTGTACAGAGAATTTTGTGATGTTAAGTCTGCAGATAAACCTTCACATTCTTCAAGTAAATGGCCTTTGAGGAGCTCCTATCAATAAATAAAAGTGCACAGTGACACATTTATTTGTCTCAATATTGTTTCCTATGCAGGAGTTGTGGGAAAACTGCCTGTCTGTGTCACACTTATAGGTCAACACAGCTAGTATCTAGCCGCTGGCAACGAGCTAGCTTTAATCAATATTCCATAAGGATGTAATGATAGATGACATGACAACAGCAGCAAGCTAATGTTTCCTTATAAAGAACATTGCATATTATCCTTACAAAGTCCCTCCAAATGCTAACAAGTATTCCTAGCTAAGATCAGTTTTCCTCCTTCATTGATTCATTGATCTGATTGGTTGAAGCTGTGCCTGCTCTTTCCAAACACGTTCCATAGAGCAGCCACTTAGATGGATGTGTGTGACATATACAGAATTATTGGCATTATTGTCACTTTATCCACCTTCATTAATTATATCTTGCAACGTAATTGAGTGGTGCCATGTTGGAGTGATTAGGTTGTTACAGAGGAGCAGCATCTCAGCAGTTTTTCATAAAGGTCACTGTACTGTCCTTGTCACTGGCACAGGGCTCCGCTAATGTATATTGCACTGAGGTTCTGCCATGTGTAGGCATGTATGATCCGCTCTGAATAAAAATGGTCTTGGATTGTTTCCAGGTTTTTGTGTTTTTCAATTACCTGAGTGTGAAAGGATTCAGCAACCTGTTCTTGTTGAAACTGCACCTACAGATGAATTGTAAATTAAATTTGTCATTGATTCTTTGGCTCGCCCGTGTGGATAATGACTGCTCTGCTTCCTGTTAATAGCTGTCATGCTACACATCCTTTCCTAAAGCTTATTTTTTTAATGATTATATATATAATTAATAAGATTGTTCTGATTCAGAATGTCTTCTTAAAGCGGTGTGCCACTCCCAGACACTCCAGAAGCACCACTTTATCTTTATATATGCTTAATCACTTACTCTGAAGTGCCTGTAATGTCACGTATGGACACAATACAAAGGTAAATACCATCAGATCAGGTGCAGCTTAAGTGCCCCCAACAACAATTTAAAAGACAAGCAGAGAGCGATCTTTGTACCACAGCTCAGATGATTTGCAGTACCATAGTAACTCCATCTCAATCCCATCTGAATAAATCCATAACCGACCATTCATGAAAATGGGAGGCCCTCTATTAAAGCCATTTGACAAAGTGGATGCTTGCCTGCATTCATTAATTCCAGAAGCCTTATTCCTTAAGAATACTGATGAACTCTGGCCTAATGTTTGCTAGTGGCCACAGAAAGAAAACACAGACATATATTTTGTGTTAGAATTTTTAGAGCTGATTACCAGCAGCCTGTTGAAAATGTGTTTATTCTTTATAAATGCATCTTTTTGGGTTCTTTAAACGATGTGCCTGTTTTGTTTAATGATAAACTGCAGTGTAACCGCTCTCTGTGTTGTGAAACTTTATCACCTCTATTAGGGCTGTGCGATTTGACGATAAATGATCGTGAAGGATTTGAACGTATCGGCGATCTACCAGAACAGACAGATCGTTTTATCGTCCATAGAGCACATTCTATTAATTGCAGGTCTATGTTCGCGCAGGCGCATGAGTTTTTTTCACTCGGCCAACTCTCAGTGCGCTTAATGTGAACACGACCAACCAATAACAGCCTCACTGTTAGGAAGCTACGGCTGAAAACGAAAAGAGAACGGAGGAACTGGTCCCTAAAACGAACTCCACCTTTATGTTCGGTACTGCGCGTGTTCTAAGCCTGTGTGTGTTTGCGCGCGACGTGTGTCGCAGTGGAAGGGCCGCGTATATTATACTGCTACGAGCGCGTACGCGCCCACCTTTCTGAACATTTCCAGCTCGTTATATTCAGGTTCGCTGCTGTTGTGCCGTCAGCACCTGTGTGTGTGTAGTGGGAGGGCCCCATGTGTACATCAGATGCAGACAGAGGCAACAGCTAATGACGTCACCAAAACAATAACGCAGGCATTTGATGAAGAGGCTCCATATGAGGACTCTAGTAAACGGTGGACAGAGCTGACAGCAGCAGCTCCGTTTGTCCTTAGATATGATTCCCATTAAAGTTTGATCATTTGTTCTAAATCACATTGAACTTCAGGAGTTACTTAAGTCTCAATACTGTATTTATTGTTTAGCCTTAGGAGGCACACTTCAGTCTGTTTAAATGACTGTTGAATAATACTTTACAGAATTACATTAGTCTTCTTTTTAACCTATTTGAATTTTGTTCTGTAAATTATTTAAATTTTCATGTTTATTGAAAATTAATACTGAGTGCACATTATCAGAGTTTTTGTTTGCCTTTAACATCTACTGACAGTTTTTGAGAGGTGACAGATTAGGCTACCTGATGTCATTTACACACTAACATGCAAATTAGTGTCAATGTAAAAACAAATCGTGATAAAATCGAGATCGTGATTTTATCATTAAAGAATCGTGATATAAAATTTTTGCCATATCGCCCACCCCTAACCTCTATGGACACAAACCAGAGTGACTCAGGAGGCTTTAGAAATCTAGTGTTATTTTTTAAACCTGAAATTGTTGGTACAGACCACCACCTTTTTGTGTCAGCTCTAGTGGAGTTAATTGCTTCCAAACATCTTTTATACACCCTGTGAGAGCTGTCAGAAGTGTGTGTGTGTGTGTGTGTGTGTGGCCTTCATAGTCTGTTTCCTTCCCCGGGTGCTTGTGCGACTCCCTCCACAGCACAGTGAATTAATCTGTTGGTAGTGAATCACCATGTTGCCCACTCCCTGGCATTGGTTCACTCTAATATCCAGTTCAACATAGGTTGCCTGACTGCAAGAGATATGCTAATTTAATACCCCCTTTTTTTTTTTTTACACATCATAAATAAAAGTCTCTTCTCCGAGCTTGGAACTTTACAGCTATTCTGTAAAATAGTTTCTCCGATTTTTGCAAACTTCCACCACAAAACCTGCTTCACCTTTACTGCAGTCGGTCTGAAGGACAATGTGTGACAGTGTGCATACACAAAAAACACACATGACTAACCAAGCCCGACCTTAATGCTATTTGACCAGACCAAACCGTATTTTCTGTGTCTCTTATGATGAATGTCAGATTTCAGCTCATCTACTTAATAAATGAAAGCATAAGAAAGAGAGTTGCGGAGGATGATTATTTTGGGGCGCCTTTATAGCTCTCCCCCTTCGCGCTGCCTGCGTGATGTGATTTGTAGAGAGATTGAAATGAGGCTGGCTGGTCGAGCAGAGACTCGCTCTTGATTTACACACACTGTTAAATCACACAGACAGCTGGCTGCCGCTGCTGCCCACCGCCCCGCCTCAGACACAGATCTATCTCCATGCAGGAGCTCCTCCAGATACTGAACCTTATGGCAGCTATAACACACAGTCCCAGCTACAGCCTGCTGTTGACAATAGTGGATGCTGTGCAACAACTGCCAGTGAATGATTTCCAGGCCAGGATTCCTCAAGAGGATATTGGACTAAACGTCACAGAGAGAAGGAGAGGAAGAAAAAAAAACACACAGAGAGGGGTTCAGAAGGAGCTGCTGGTCAGGTGGCCATTGTTTGTGCTGGTGTGTGGATAAATCTCCATGACTGAAAGTACAAAGACTCTCTGTCTCTGAGGAGAAGGGATGGCTCTCTTTGAATGTGGGAAAACAATTATTTGTTTGAATGTATCTGCTTGTTGTGTTGCGTTTGGAAGGAGAATGTGGCCAGGTCCCTAGAGGAAAATTTTAAAACAGTCGATTTCCACATGCAGACAGTCCTTTGGCAAAATTCCATCATATTGCAAAGTTATCTGCCAGCACTTTCCACACTGTGCGGGCAATATGACAATATAAAATGTCATATCATTTATATTTCACCTGCTGAGACACCAGTGACAAACTTTGCTTGCACAATAAAGGACAGTGCGTTAGACAACAATGGCGTCGTTAACAAGCACATCAGTGTCACTGATAATGACTTGTACACACAAAGCAGTCCGGGTGACTCAACTCATTAAATTGTAATTTACCGTAGAACACACGACCCATTAATTCCACTGTGCACAACGCAGATGAGCACGAGACGGGCTTTTGTATTTTATTCAAATTGGGAAAACCAACAATGTCCAGAATTGGCAAAAAGGAGCAAAGAGAGGACTCTGGGCACGGACTTTTTTTTCTTTGAAAGTTATCTTTGCCCTTTTAATTTTTTACAAGCAATGAGTGGAAAATGAAGGGCTTTCCTACTTTTGCATATGAAACGAACCGTTAAATGATTGTCCTCAGCACAAAAAAGAGAAAGGTTGTATTTGCAATATTTGCACAGTGTTGTAATTATAGCCTTATTTATAACAATCCAATGATTGTCTCCGAATCATTCTGTGTTTAACGTCGATCTTTAAAGGTTCAGGACATTTTAATTCTACTGAGACATAATGGTTTAAATTGAAAATTAATAATAATGATAATAGAGTTAATTATGTAATTACAAATTGTCTCTATTTGTCTTTTAAGTTTGTGCAACAGGGTTTGAAATAAGTGTAACCTTTCTACCTGAAGCTTGATTTCATCATGAAAACACCATCAACCGCTGCTCCTCGCTGAGAAATAGGGCATCTATAGGGTAGCAGAAGCAGAGCTCAGCCTCCCATTGAAATTCTCAACAGTAACACACACTTGTTTTCATGCCAGCGTTGCTTACTGAAGCTGTTATCACACAAAGCCTCCCATCCACATTACAAAGCCACGAAAATACCCGTATTTATCTGATACCATATTGAGATCACTCCGAGCTCACTTTACACACATAATCACCAGCTGATTGTGGTAAAGTGAGGTAAGAATACACCTAAACATAGCATTACATGCATCTCTCCTGCTGATCATTCAGAGGTTCATCCAAAATATTCTGCCCTTTGACATGGACTGAAAAATGATATTTGACGTGAGTTTCAGTCTGGACAGTGATCTGTCACATCAGGGCTCATTTCCTAAATCTGAAATGTTGCAGCCAGCCCTTTTTTTAATACAGGCTTAGTGTCATGGAGGCTTATTACCTTATGTGCTGCATGGTTGGCATGAAGCACCTGCTGGCAGCTGAACTGAGGCTGCTGCTGGGGACTTGTCTGTGCTTAATCTTATTAGTGCAAAAGGCCTCTTTTCCTGAGGCTACTATATATTTCCTAAATAATTCCATGTCAGCCTTGAGTGACAGTGTAATGCTTAATAGATTTTACTTACAGTGGCAGGCACCTGCACGACTACAGCAAATGACACATGGTATTTGTGTGTAAGTACTCTTCACGGTTATTATAGGTGAGAGTTCTTTAAATACACTGCTCCAGCTGCTTGTTTAATTACTGACTTAAAGGAACAGTTCAGAAATGGTTATTTATTGTCTGGCACAAGAAAAAAAACACCACTGACGTCTATGTGTGTGTGTGTGTGTGTGTGTGTGTGTGTGTTTTCAAAACAAGACCTGTGGGGTCAGCCAGCTTGGCAGCACACAAATTATACAGAAGATAATCCAGCACATTATAATTCATTTATGTCATTTATTTAAATAGAAAAATGACATATTGATCTGGCCTCTGTTTGCTGGTTCCCTGGCAACTACTGAAAGCTGAGAAATAGGCACACATGAACAGTTCTTTTTTTTAAACAAACTGCCCAACTAATTGGGCAGCCTTGGAGGTTCATGTTGGCAGGTTTGGACAAGAACAGACAGTGTTCTGAGTTTTAAAGGTAAACTAAGCAGATGTTGACTGTGGCTTAAACAATAAAGACAAGAAAGACCCTTTTTGTGTTGGCGTCTCTGTTAGAATGCCACTCATTCATCCATCCATGCTGCTGGATTTGTCAAACCAACTAAAGCCAAATGAATGCAGCAAACTCTCATGACAGTTTACAAACAAACATACCAGCTGGTGGCGGTAATGCATCAATGTGTTGTTTGCTAACCACCAACAAAGAAGAAGAAGAAGAAGAAGTAAACAAACACTGAAGACAATCAGCTCGCTGCTCCTGTTGTCTGTGCAGCTGACTGCAGAAAAAAACATCAGTAAGAAAAAACAAGTTTGGATCAATATATGATATTGCCACTCCTTCCCCGTCGTCTTCTAGTTCCCGTGTCTCACCCTCTCTTTGCATTTGCTGTTGACAAACACTGAGCTGAGCTGAGCTGTTATTGTTGTATGGTTGTATTGTTGCAGATGGGAGGTGAGCATGCTAACCATGGATTGCACCCTTGTGTAATACTACACCACAAAAATGCAGACATGGTCATCACAGGTCGCATCAATGCATGTTCAATAATGTCTGTCAATCATGGCGGGCTGCTTCTGTTGCCTAGCAACCTGCATTTACCTTTAAAAAAGGAGTCTTCTATTACACAATGGGTCATTCCACATGTGGAGCCACACAGAATCTATCTGGTGCTTTGTTACCAGGAAGGCAGCCTTCAAAATGAGGACAGCCTTGTCGCACCACTGTGACTTTATCAGTCACAAACTTTTCCTCAAAGGAAGCAGCCCATAATTTGATATAGAGTTAGGGGTCATTAATGACGCTGACAAACAAAAAGTCAATGAAGGAAACCGCAAATGCAAAGTAAGCTAGCACATCTGGGAATACAGACAGCCACCCAGCTGTCCCCTCCCCCATCCCACAGCATCATGCAGCAGCCAGTTTGTTCAGCAGATGATCATGCAGGACTGATGGATGATTAAGAAATTCGAGGACACTTTGTATGACAACGTATCAGCTGAGGAAAAGCTCGACCATCTTTCTGTGTGACTGACAGAAACTTCATTAACGCAAATTCTGAAATCATCTTCGTAAAACGTCCTCTCTTTGCTTATCTGTCCCGTCTCATTATGCTGTCCATCCCCCTTCCCCCGGTTCCATCTTGATTTCCCGTCTTTCCTGTCAGTAATTAGGTTACACTATTGTGTGTTCATGGAGGAGTTGTCAAACAGAGTGATTAAACCCTACAAGGTCATGTGGGTGTCAGAGTCAGAAGTGAAATGTTTCTGGAGAAAACCCAACCGTGTGTTTGATGCTCAGACTGCCTGCTGTGATCTGGAATGTATATAGCTCATCAAAGCGTGAGGTGCATGATTGCCTTCTTTTATCTCCAATATTTTATCAGCCCGTCAACTTGGCAGTTTAATATATGCCTCCTACTCATTGACCAACACTGTTTCAGAATTTACGGTTTAATAAGCTTATAAATAATCCCCCCTGTGTCCACAGACACAAAGAAGGTTAGGGAATGTCACTACATAGCCATCGATACTGAGGCAGGTGGGGTGAGGGCGGGCAAACGGCTCCAGCCCTGTCGCTATCTTGGCAGAGTATTTTCCCAGGAGACATCTCAGCAAGGACTGGTCGTCCCTGTTTGGGTAGCTTGTGATTCATCCTCCTTCTGTCCCCGCTGTCCCGGTGGCCAGACTAAAACCCTGCTTGCTGAAGCTTTCTACTTCCATGTATGAAAAGTTTTTTTGGTCTGCCTTCTGTGAACGCCAGTCTCTCTCCCCCCCACTTTTTTTCCTCCCCACTGAACTGCAAGCTGCTCGTCTTCCTCTATCTCTCCCCAAGCTGTCCCAGCTCTCTCCAGAGGACACTTTATCTATACCACCATGGCAGTCTGGCAGTATATATTACAGCCATTTACAACCAGCTGATACACCTTTGACCGTTTCGCTTCACATTAATAAAGCTGCTGTAGTGATCAGCTGCCTCCCACCACATCTCTTTAACGAGGGTCAAAAGTGTCTGCCTCATCAAAAGACCGAGCCCCCCGAGTGTGTTTATAGTTTACAGATGTTTCCACTGCTGTAAACATTGATGTCACGTGTAGACTGGATGGGGCCGAATCATTGATTATTAATGAACGTCTGCTCACTCATTGTGATGAATGGCTCTGTGTTCTGGGCTCTTCTTTGCTCATGAAAAGTTGTACATGAAGAAGTCTTTTGTAGAGATTTCCTGCTGTTTATGCATATTGTTTATGGTTTATTTAGTGTATGGTTGAAATACACAAAACACAAAGAAAACATCTTCATCAATTTGACAGCTGTTATGTGATGCAAATATCAACCCATTATGTGAAATATTTACCTAATTCAATCTATTTTTTTGTTTTGTTTGGTTTATTTAAGCATTCTGCTTGCATCATTCTTAACACGTCCTGACAAAAACCACATTTGGTTGCTGATACAACACACTGTTCAGTTTTTGCTAAAGGAAACAGAGTTATTGCCCAACATCCTCCGAACATCTACAACCACAAGAGTCTACGTGAGCTCCAGTGGCGCAATCGGTTAGCGCGCGGTACTTATATGACAGTACACTGTAGAGCAATGCCGAGGTTGTGAGTTCGAGCCTCACCTGGAGCAGTCTTTCGGGCAGCAGTGGCTCAGTGGTATAGCAGGGTTGTCTAGTAACCGGAAGGTTGGTGGTTCGATCCCAACTCCTCCCTAGTCACTGTTGTGTGTCCTTGGGCAAGACACTTTACCTGCATAGCCTCCAGTGTACTCACTGGTGTATGGTGCCCTTTGCTGGGCTGCCTTAAGCAATTTCCCCATTGTGGGACTAATAAAGGTTTCAAATTTAAAATTTAAGTGTGAGGAGTCGGGTTGGAGAATGTAATGAACCTCTGACATCACAAGCTGTTTTGTTTCACCTGCTGTTTGGATTGATGGATTTGGCCTGAAACATTAGCATTAAACACATTTTACAATGAAAACTGTTGCCTTCCGGTGGTCACCATTTTTGGCGACATCCGCCTCAATCAACAGATAGAGATGCAACCAGAGGAATATGCACATGTGTTTTGTTTTTAAGTACTTCAATATCAACCTCATGATATATTTTCCTGGTGGGGATGGACTGGTCTTTCTCCATTGTGCTGCAGGAAAGAGGTGAAAGCATACAAAGTTCTACCCATTTCCTTTGGCACCCATGTCAGACAGACAGCTGCATGTCATGCATGGAGCTACTTCTCCAAAATGCTGTTTGCACAGACAGAGTGATGCAGAGCGTCAGAGCTTTGCAGCTGCACTTTTGTATCTAATGCACATTTGTGTTTATGTTTTAATAGTTGTATTCTGTTTTTTTTTAAATATATTTATTGCAATTCAGTTCTACCGGTAGTTTGAATTGTTTATAGTGTTCAGTTTTTCACTGACTCTTCCTTCTTATCTGTCTGTTCTTTTGGGGGGATAAAAAGTGCAACAAGTTCCTGTGAGGATTAATAAAGTACACTCGGACTCTGAGTGGGCATGTAGAGACAAAGCATCAGATCTCACTGCCATCATAACCACAAATTTAATTATTCAGATGATAGGAATTATTAAGCAGAAAGGTAGAACACACACCAAACCCGGACCAAGGGAATAAACACAATCAACACACCGGTTTTACAGTGATTGTCTTGTTATCCTAGAGCCATTATGTCCTATTAAAATGAATTTGATACCAAAGAAAATCAACAAAACACTCATTTTCATTTGCTCTATTATTTTTGTAAATCCGCAGGCTCCAGGGTGGACGAGGCATCACATAATTGTGGATTAATTGGTGAAGAGGGTTTGGGCCCAGCGAGAGTGGGAATCAGTTTCTAACAATTACTGTTTAAACAAAAGCAACACGCTTAAACAGCCTGAATTACTCTGTTTATTCCACACGTTTGCAGTCTGTGTGATCCGCACAAAAACTTTATTAGGTTCTGCAGACTAATGAGAAATGGTCTTTTCAGAGCTCAGTTAGTGCTTTGAATTAGAGGTATGAAGGCTGAGGTGTGCAGTCCAATATTTACTGACCTTTTAGTTCTGTTTTGCTCTCATAAGAAAACCATCAGGGTCTGCAGGTGGTGGGCTTTCTTCTCTTGCCACTAGTTTGCTTCAACACTTTTGAGGAATTGACTTTTTAGAGTCTATGTGAAGCAGAAGTGCAGATTTTTTAGCATCTCTACATAATAGATGCTGAGTAGCTTATGACTTTCACACACTCTCTTGTGATCATCTTCCATTTTGAGAATCTATAAAAATGTGTCATATTATATTGTACAGTACTTCAGAGCCAAGGATGCATCTAAGGCATCACTATACAGCTGATTTCTTTTTCACACACACAAAAATGGACACTCGAATAAAATGAGAATTAGACGAGAGAGATAAAAGTATGAAGTCTGTTCCACCAACACAACACAGTCTGTCATGTACCATTTTTTTCACTGGTTGCGAGGCCTGTGCTGTAAAAGGAAATAAAAAGTCACATCCTTCTCCTCCTGAGGGCACATTTTTACTGTACTCACCTTAGTTGTCATTTCATTTCCTGCAGGTAGTGATTACATGCCTAGCCCTGGTGTGTTTCACCTGTGTCTTGTTGTCTCTCCTCCTATGTTTCCCCTCACTTCTTGCCGCTATAGGGCCACATTGTGATGATCCAGCCAGTGTCAGGCCTGCTCATACTGTCATATTTTGGATTTTTATTTGCATACTTCTTCCAATTGTGTGGAAGATTCTCCAGCATGTGCTGATCTGTGACTTCTGGGTCCTGTTGACATTATCCTTACTTTAAAACTGTAGTGTGTCTCCTACATACTGGAGGTTTTCAGTAAAAGAGTAAATTCTTATAGATCTAGTTTATGAAAGCACACCATGTGCAGAAGTAACAGCTCTATTTAGCCTCCATTTGTTGCATGCAGAGAAGTCACCTAGTACAAGTTTGTGTAAGGTCTGTAGAGGGTCAGTGTAGTCTGTTCTGAGGTTAACAATATACAAAGAGTATATTAGAGTTACTGATGTCTGTAAAACACGATGTGCAGGAACCAGGGATCTTTTCCTCTCAGGCAGCTGATGTCGGAGAGGTCAGGAGGCCGGAGGAGGTGAGGAAGCAGAGATGTAGCAAGTAAATCCTGCACGTACCCCCTGGAGTAAATTGAACAATAATCCACTATGTGGTGTGAATTAAACGCACGTAGATGACAGCTACAGTAACCATTTTAGAAAAAGGTGCTCAACCTTGACTACTCATTACACCTTTACATAAACACAATAGCAGCAGGAACCCCTTTTGGAGCTCTGCTCGGTGTAGAGGTGACATTAATTACTTCGGTTCTGTTATATATTATCAGAATGTACAGTACAAGACCCTGAATATTATTGAATTTCGTTTCCTTGAGTTTCATGCAGTAGCTTTTTAAACACACCAGAGATATAACACATACTGTGTCACAGTGACGTGCCGTGAATCTGGATCGACACACACACCTGTCAGCAGAATATCTGCTGGCGTTTCTAAATGACAGCAGGGTTATTAGATTGATTCAGTGTGTTAATGTGCGTAATTAGGTTTCCTTCTGTCCCAGGGGAATAGTTCTTCTGACTGTAAGGTTATTGTATGGTTTATAAATTGTTAGTTATGTGAAGCACTTTGTTAGTTGTATTTGAGCAATAAAAGTATGGTTGCCTCTTCTTCAATGGCGGTACAGTATGTGTGTTTGTAGATCAGTCTGTCAAAACAAGTTAAATCATCACTTTGACACGTCTTTGTATCCACAGGAGAACAATGTATTAATGAATCAGCACTCAGGCATGCTGATTCAAGCGTTGTAGAGGAACAAAAGATTGACGCCTGCGTTGACGAAAACATTTAACCCTTTCCTGTCAAGATGTTTACCACAACTCCTCAGCTTAACCATCACTGAGCACACATTTTTTTCATCACTATCTATTCATTATAGATAATGTCCTTGTATTATATTTATTATATTTTTTCAGGACCCCGCTGAAATCTGCTGTCCCTGTCTGACAATAAATCTTTCAGTCATATAAGTGTCAGACTGTGGTGACCATCATTTTCAGTGACATGCTGTGGAAAGACTGTAATCATCATTAGAATGAAAAATATTAATGTTTAATACACTCAGAGCAGGACTCGTCAGCATGATACCAAATTTTTACAACACTTAACCACAAGATCGACTAACCATAATGCCTTCTTTTTAAAATGGGCTCGACTGCATTTGCTCTGGGCGCAGGGAGGTCAATGGCTGACAGAGGTAAATCATTGCTGTTTCTCTTTAAACTTCTCGCCATCTGTTTCATTATCGCCTGCGGTGACTTTTCTGATGCCGTTTTACTCAGCCTTGGATGAGATGCTGTTACAAGGTAGACAGCTCATCAAAATGAATGACAGCGCAGACTTGACCAACAGGGCCAGGTGGAACTGACAATATGCTTCCTGTCATAGGGAGAAATGTTTCATTGTGTGGCTTTAACATAGAGCCAAGGTAAACCTATGGTCCTTTTTAAGCCCATGTGAATAACGAGAGCTTTGCACTACAAATGAAACCACAGCAACAGATATTTGTAGTTCTTAATATTTTCCTTTAGGTCTCACACAGAGAAACATGTTCTTTTGGATCTTTCGACAGAGCCCTTTACATATAAATGGGTGCAGAGGAAAAGCACCGTAAGCAACAGAGGGAATCATGAACCCTCTGAATCTTTTATAGGTCAACAGCGCTTAGAGAAAACTTGCAGAATAGCTTGGAATTAAATAATAAATCCCAATGAACTGCCAACAAGTTTAAATATTGAAACACCTCTCCATAATTCACACTTACATTCTGCACTTCACAGCGCTCTCATTTCTGAAAACCTGGGTTCTCTGTTGGATCGGGCTGAAAGTAGCTGGCAGTCCAGCAGAGTGACCTGATTATTAGGAAGATCACACTGTAGCTGCAAGTCACAGGCTCGATCCTCCACCGGGTTCACACTTCACAGCTGTCGTTAATCCTCGCTGAACTGTGCGTGAGCAAGATGGTTGCAGGGGTTGAACTCTGCACTCAGATCTCCTCTTATAAAATGCATACATGCGTGTCTAAGAGCTGAGTGAGGAAACAGTTTTGTAATTGCGCTGGCTGTAATTTGGTGATTGAGTGCTCCAGAAAAAGATAAGTGTTTTGACTGTGAAACAGATAATTGCCAAGTTGTTCAAGGATGTTGCCTCGGGCTAACGTGCACATCCGTACACTGTGTTTAGTAGGCATTACAGAACTCTGCAGAGTAACTTTCTGACCTGTCTTTGCTTTGCTTGTGTGCACAGCATCTAAATTTTGGATTAAAGCATCCATAATCACGTGACCTCACTGCACCACTGTGTGAAATATGCACCGAGGTTTAAGTTAAATAGTTACAGCGAAGCTTTCAATACGACAGCACAGCAGCGTCACACACACACGCTTCGCTGCCTCTAAAAAAAAAAATCATTTGTTTTGTGTGATCTTCTTAAATCTAATATCAGCTACCCTCCAGACAACAGAATCAATACTTGATGAGCATTAATTTTCTGTGCTGGTTTGTTCTCCTCATGCTCTAACATGCATTCCATGAAAAATACATTTGTTACCTGACTCTGTTGCCATCTAAGACTGCCGAAGGTCGAGCTGTGAATTTACTGCAGCTGTTTGTCTTGCTTGCTTGGCACAAGACGCCAAGCTTTATCAGTGTTAATGTGGTAAGTGTGTAGGTGCAGCCTTCGCAGTTTATGAGATGCATGCATGTGACATTCATTCAAGATGTGGCAACATAGTGGGAATGTAATTTGTAAGAATAAAAAAAAATAAAATGACTAAAGTCTAAGGAAACATTGGCACATGCTAATCATATATAATAATGCAATACCGCTTTGTACCACAAGATGGCACAGTGAGTCACAAAGGTGTCTAGGCGATTTTTCTTTGATATTATCTATATTTCCACCCGATTCATGTGAATAAAAAGGAGGAATGTTAAAATAAATGGCTAAAGCTCTTAGTTAGTGACCACTGAGGGTGGGACTCACAAGAAAGTCAGGTCTGCCCAGATTGTTCTGGCCAACTGTATTTATAAAAAGGTGTTATTTATTTATTCATACAATACATCTTATTTTTTTATCTTGTTTTTTAAAGTAGACACACTCCCTGCACACTCAACATTCTCTTTAAATGTTAATCTACTGTGTACCCTATACATCACTTTTTAAGGATCTGGTCAAGATTGAGCAAAAGAAAAAAGAAAAAAACAACAGCGAGGAGACTAAAATTACAATTTGTTTTTAAGAATATGACATCAGTCAGCGCTCTGACACATCACTGGCCCCTGCAGTAAGTTGAGATCTTACCCAGCACATCACCATGCAGGTTGGAAGCTGACAGACAAACTTTAAAGTCCACGTGCTATGCGACTATAACAAAAGGAGTCTCACTGTTGTGAATATTCAGTTTAAGTGCTTTGTTACCATGGTGCAGATAAAGTATACTTATGTACTCATCAGATAGAGTATGAGGATGGTGACTCACATTCTGCTTACGTTTGATTTAACAGGCAACATACTGAAAGCAAGTGAAGGCTTTTGGAGCGAGCCAAAACAAGCTCATTATCACTTCTTCAGCCATCTGGTTTTGCTGTGTGGCTGCAGTACATCATCTGGTCGCACTTGTGGCAAGAAAAAAAGAAAAAAAAACATCATAATCCAGAAATGCAAGGCTTTGAATAAAACAAAAAAGTAGCACGTTTAATGTGCAACATTTAAATGTAAATGAAGCTCATTCAGAGAGAAAGAGAGCAGGAGTGAAGTGTTAGTTGTCAGATCACAATAGATGGACCTTAGTTTGCATAATATTCACCTCCACAATGTGTTTTCTCTTTTTGCTTTACACAGTCAGGTCACAGAAACTGAGGAATGTCATTTATATAAGACAGAATATCTGAATAAGACAATGTGTATTTATATCCACTGTGTGCTCTTTAAAATGGGATGATTGTCATCTCTAAATTCAGTTTGCAAACTGTGCCAATCTTCTCTATTGTCAGTAGAACACAACAGAATTACACTATTTTTTATCTATTGTCACATTGTCACCAAAACTGCGAAGCTGCCAATTTCAGCAAAAAAAAGAAACAAAAATCTTCATTGTTCAGTCGCTTTAAAAGATGATGAGATGTTTTCCTTTCATTGCTACAGTTTGGTAAAAACAATACAATCCAATAATATATTATGGGCTCTAAATTGCTGAGGTTGTGACTTTCCAAGCCAACAACAACGACAAATAATGCTGGCTGCAGCAGTCTTACTGTGAGAGCCCGGTTCATGGCACCGAACGTTGCCACCTTCCTGGATAGATGAAAACGTTGGAACAGCTTCTGCACTCTCAGGGTGTGTTTTACATTATGGATGTAGTCACTGGTGAGAGACCGATTATGCAAGAGAAAGCACCCTGAGTTCAAGAGCTGACACTGAAATGTGTAATAGCCACGTTGGTCCACAGTGTTTAATTTTTCTATTAGCTTGTGTAGGTGCAGGTACAAAGGCCGGAAAAAGGTCTTGTTTCAGAGGTTCGTGTCACGGTTCTTAGTGTTACTGTCTCTAAGTAAAAGTAATCTAAGTAAGAGTAATCTTTTGCACCCAGTCGAGGGTACTGATGGTTGTAAAGAGTCTGCTAGAGCTCTGACGTCAGGACTTTTGGCAGTTGGATGCTAGGCGAGTCTCCTTGTTCCCAGCTAAGGGAAGAGCAACCTGTTAAGGTAAGACTGGACCCGATGAAATCAAGAGCTGGTATTTTTATTTTATAAGTTTTATTATCAATTCCAGGATCTAGAAAAGCATTTTGGTGAGTTGAGTTTTGTAAATAGGCTGATGTAAGGATTCAGGAGGGAATGGTGGTGGATTGTTTGGTCACAGGACCTCCACGCAGGAGATTTAAGTGCTGCTGTTGTTTCTTGGTTTTTGTGTCCAGACCAAAATTATTTGGTTAGGTTTACCAGTCTCCTACAAGCTTTTCCTCAGATGACGAGTCTCATTGACGAGTTCCATTTATTAAAGCCATGAACTGTTGCCCTACAAAAGGACACAAGTGCAGTTCTTCTTGTCCTAAGTCTAAGTCCATCAGGCCACATTAATGTTAAATGGGTAAAAGTGAATTCAAATGTGATGTTTAAGGTATTGGATGGGGGCTTCCTGTGTGATGTGATGAGCGGGCAGTAAAACTAACCTCCTATATGTGATAATGACTGCAGTGTAGTCATTATCACATTGAGAAACTGTGAGAACAGGAATCTATTGTACAGATAGATGCATGCTGTATTATGCAGTCAACCCTAGTGTTCAGTTGAATATCTCTGACAGTGTTAGCATAGGCCCAGGAAAAATCTTTCAAACAATTCATTCCCAGTGGACTGCTTTTGACATTGATACTGGGTTTGTGTTTTTTTAGGTAAATACTAAACTGTGTCAGACACTGAAAATAAAAAGCTTCAGCTCTGACTCAACTGGTGGTGAGGCAGAAAAAACAAGCTCAGAAAGAGATTTGTCGTAACAGAAGACATGATGTTTTCTTGGCTGTTGTGTGGATTCAAATCACTGGACCAAAGTATCCATTTTGTCCCTTTGTGTGAGGAACAAAATGACAGTGCTGCTGCTGCTACCAAGCGCAAGCACAGATATTCATTGTGCGCCTGAGGAGGATGTTAAACGGGTCTCCTTATTTGGGAATCATTTATCCATCTGCAGTGCTGCCCCTTTAGCTGTGTATTTTATCCTATGGTTACAGCATCCAAATCAACCTTTGCAGTGATCATAACCGCACTGAGAATAAAACCTTCACATCTTCACTCAAAAAAAGCAGCCTGGAACGTACCCATGACACTCAAGATGAATGAAATTGCAAAGGCACCACTTCAGCAATTAACTAGTCTCTAATTGTAGATTGAACCAGAGGGGGGAAAAAATTCTGCCTCTTCTCCGTCGTTAGCCAGGTTAATTAAAGGACGTTTGTTGAATTTTAATTAAAAAGAGAAATATACTCAATTGGACCAATAACTTTTAAATGATTTCATGAAAAACCCCTTTACAGTCAGTGAGAGAGCAGGAAAGCCTTTATCTTGTACACAATACTTTATCAAAGAATCACATATAAAAACACACACTTCTTTCAAGAGAAAGCTTGAACTGTTATTTTCATCCTCATTACTTCAATCCTCCTGTCGGTTGCTCCCTCTGCCTTTGACGCGTTAAAGCCTCGACTACTAAGAACATTCGAGCAACAGAAATACACACCACAGCACACAGACCCTTAAGTTTAGAATGCAACACACAAATTCAAAAATATATCCTCTAATCTTGCAGTAGTTGCTTTTTTGTTCCTTTGTACAATTAGAAAAAATACACAGTTAAATGGATTCACTGGGGGAGATGCTTTTGACAAAGTCACGAGTAATACTGGGTTTTGCACCATGACGGCTCTATGCTGGCTAAGTGTCTGCAGTGTCCTGCGTGCCATTCAGCATCAGTGGAGATCAGGATCTCCTGTGTGTTCACATAAGTGTTCACATGCCCTCAGAGGTGTGGAATGCTGAGCCCAGCCTGCTTCATGAGGGTTATATACACTCATATTGACATTTGCAGGAGTCACCCCGTCGTCCTGTCATGTGTGTTCACATGTCGTCACCTCAGGAAGGGGCGTCTGGTCCTGCATGACCACTTGAGGTGGGGTGGGGGCAGGGCGGGCATGGGCCACCGAGTTCTTCTGCAGCTCGACCCCGAAAGCAGGAGGAGCGTTCTGTAACTGTCTCCTGTACTGAACAAAGCTGCAGGTCTTTAAGATGATGGCTAGGACGTTCTTTCCTATCAGGATCCCAGACACCCTGGCATCCCTGTACAGGATCATGTTCCCCCCACGGATGAACAGTGTGATGATGTTGATGGTCACCAGGCTGAGGATGGGATACAGGAGCATCTTGTGTGGGACGATGTTGATGCCCTGCATGCTGATCTCGCTCAGGGACACACAGGGCAGCACGAGCAGCAGGATGTAGCAGTAGAAGAACATCAGGCCCTCCGCCCACAGAGGGAGTCCTTTCTTTTGAGGCTCCCACAGGTTGGCTTGGATGTCCAGTATGTCCAGCAGGTCCACAACCACCCAGAAGAGTCGATTCCTGATCTCCTCGCGCTTCTTGAAGGCGCGAACGTACTCCATGTGGTCAATGGCCACTAGCACCACAAACAGCACTGGGATGCAGATAGACAGAAGCAATGTCAGTGCTTTCCTCGCCAGAGCGTCCAAGCTCTTCCGGTCTGCTTTGTAGTTTTGATATACAAAGTAGACTTTGATCTCCAGCACAAATATGTAGAGGAACCAGAGGATCATGGCGTAGCCTCGCTTGGCTGTGCGCACCTCAGCACCCACCCACACCGCCACATACCGCAACACTATTAGAAAGCAGATGTCTCCCACCATCACCATGATGCAGATGCCAATCTTACGGGGTCCGTGGTTCTGCTCCACCAGGTAGGCATCAATCAGTGCCATGCTGCTCATGATCAGAATGGTGGACAGGCACACGTGGGGCTTGTTGGTGGGGGGCGGGGGGACCATCCTTGCCTGGGTGAGTGGAAGAGGTGGAGGAGGAGGAGGAGGAGGAGGAGGAATGTTGTTAAAGAGGGAGTGCAGAGGGTCCTCGGTTTGTCCAGTGAGGAGTCAGATCAGATATTGCTGCTAGACGGCGGTGTTCCCCTCCATCGCTTCTGTCTTGGCCAGAATCCAGGATGCAATAATAGGATTCACACAGATCACTTCAATCAATCTCCGCTTGTGCCCAAGCCACCTGCTGGGTAGACAGTACCCCTCATTTAGTAAATTATGTTCATTGGTCTGTAAACACTCAGGTTGACTTCTTTAAAAATTAACAGCTCTCAGGATGTGGCTATGTTTACACCCTAATAACCATCCAGTGACACAACAGTTTAATCAGTGAGTTACAATTTCTGTGATTGGGAGAGAAAAAAAAAAGCTCCTGCGATGTGCCCTCCTTACAGATTCACTCTCGACACCCGTGTTTTCATACAAGCTTAAGCTTCAGAGATAAAAATCCAGCTGAATACTCACTTGTGTCCCTCTTTGTACTTTATCCTAATGACTGGCAGCGAGTGATCATCCATGAGACTGCACTGAGAGATCACAAAGCCCATCTGTAATCCACTGGAGAAGAGAGCAGAAAACGCAGGGGATCCTCTCCTTCTCTGACACACATAAATCCACCAGTCATGGATAAGATTCTTTATTCTTTTTTAAGTAAAAGAAAAATCCCAAAATATTGCCGTCGTAATCCACTTACTGCTCAGACTGAATCAGGATGAGGCATCTTTAATGGCCACAATACAGACAGCTCTCAATTTCTGCAACTAAGAATAGAGGTTATTTGTGATGTGGGTAGATGGAGGGCTTAAAGACCCAACTCCAAATAAAAGGAAGAAGCAGTAAAGTTGACCCAAAAAAAATCTGCAGTAAGTCCTGTTTAAAAGAGAATTTCCTCTCCAGAAGTTTTCCTCTCCATCCTCCAGCATCCACGAACAACAACACAAAACAACGTGTGTTTGTTTTCCTCTGTAAGTTTGTGTGTTTGAGAAGATGGTTTGTCTTTCAAATGCGGCATGTGTCACACTGTCCTTTCCCACTCGGCTCTTTGTATGTGTGTTTTCCCGTGTGTGTCTCAGCTGTCTCCACGCTTCGTTGTCGCTGTAAAATGCTGCCCCCCTGGCAGGTTCCTGGCTGCTGCACCGTTTTCTGTCTCCTGCTCAAGCAGTTTTTGCCAGGGACACCGGGATCAGCAGCACCAGTGGATTCCCCTGTCTCCACTCAGCATGCTCTGTGATACTCCAACACCCCCCCGTCTGCCTCTGTGTGTCTCCTCCGGAGCGTTCAGACACACTCCTGGGTTTTTTTTCTCTCTCTCTCACTCACTCTCTCTTTTTCTCTCTGTCTCTCGCAGCTACCCTCCTCTTCCTTCTCCCTCTTCTGCTCAAGTAAAGGCACTTGCTGTGTGGAGGTGATGCTCAGCAGACCACAGCTGCAGAGAGAAGGAGAGAGAGAGAGAGGGAGAGAGAGAGAGACTTTTCCAGGGGAAGGAGAGAGGCGGGGTGGGGGGTTGAGCCAGCGTTTTGCAGCTTAGCTGAATGCACAACTTCTCTCTCTCTCTCTCTTCCTGTTTTTTTTTCCTCTCACTTCCCTCTCTTCTTTTCACATTGTGTCTTGTGCTGATATCCTATTTTCTCTGGCTGTTGCTTTTTTGGCTCCCTGAGAAAGCCCCGCTTTTCCTTCTTCTCTTTAGAAGCCCATTACAGAGGCATGCAGTTTATTTTCTCTCAACTTCGAGGTGCAGAGATGAAAAGTGATCCAAAGAGGAGGAGAGGACGATACTCTCCAGTTTGTCGGAACCCAGACTGTGTTTTTTTTTGCAATCTGGGAAAGACATAGATGGGTAGGGGGGGGTGGAGGGTGTAGGATGAGGAGGGAGGAAGAAGGGTGGGGGTGAGACGTGCAGTGGCTTTTCCTGACAGAGAGCCTTTCTATTGATCTACGGAGAGAGAGAGAGAGAGAGAGAGCAGTGAATCAGGAGATGGGGCCAGAGACCAAAAGGGATGAAGGGGGTAAGATGGAGGAGGAAGGGGTGGGGGGGTACAGATGTGGAGCGAGCCAATGAGAAATAGAAAATGACAAGACAGGCTAGTAGAGTGACGTGATGAGATGAGGAAAAAAAGAAGGAGAGCAGAATATGTGTGGGGTTGGACTAAATGTCAAGGGAACATTTTTATCCTCTGAGCTGTAATAACGGCTGGCCTGGGAGATATCCAAAAAAAAAAGTCTAAAGGTAGGAAAAGGTTGGTGTGTTTGCTTTGCTTTGCTATGCAGTTGTTATGCTAACACCACTAGCTCTGTTTATCCAGCTGGGCCAATTAGGGATAATCCTTCCTCAGAGGAACCGAACCGCTTTCATTACTACAGTATGAAGCCATTTACTGCTCACATCATAAATTGCAGTTATTGATGAGTCAAAAGTCCTGGTTTTCAATGCATGTGTGGCAGCACTTTTCATCCAACTGTGTAATGACAACTAAACATAATTGCAATCAGTCATGCAGATTTATTTGCAGTCATGAATGGATGTGGTTAGAGATCTACCAGCTGTGGATCAGCTGACAGCTGCCATCATGCCAGTTTATGACTTCTATCATGTGGAAGCTTCATGTTTGAAAGATGGAGTCAAGTGAAACAGCCGTTTGCCTTTCAGCTGCTCTCTTATTGACGATTTCCTCTGGATTTATCGACCATAACTGGACCACGTCAAGTGCAGTGATGAATTATATCCTTCTTTGCAAATTGTGAAGTTGGTGCTCTTGAATTTGCATATTCTAAAAATAATTATTATTAAACACATGGCAGGCTACAATTTACTTCTAACCACAATGGAAACCTATAACAGATGTTGGAGAAGGTTAGAAACCTGTTGTGTAATGAAAGGTCACAGGCTTGGGCCCCATGACATGGCAGCCAGCGCACCCATTATCAACCGTGTGTCCTTGAGACAGACTCTAAACTGCTACCTGCTCACTCCAAGTAAAAAGCCTACATTATTAATGTAAATGAGCGAGTGGCTTGTCAGGGAGTAGCAGTGTGGTCTTAATATTTTAACCCCCACCCCTTAAAAATCAGTATGAGGTTGATACAGCACCTGCTCTATTATCCACTCTGTTATTCCTCCCACATCTCATCCACTAATCTATAATTTATATCTTCATTTACATGGCATTTTGTGATATACAATGGAATCTGAGACTATGTTAACCTCATAGCAAACACTCTGTGTCTATAATTCATGAGCACAGGAGGAAGTCACATCCCTGTCTCTTAAAGCGACTCTCTCTTTAACATGATTTATGCATATCTTTGTTTTATTTTACAGTTATCTGGTGTCAAAGTTCTCAGTCCTGATTATTGCAATTACACTGATACACAAACACAATTATGATTTATGGGATTTCAGACAGCAGGAGCGCATCCAGAAGTCTTGCCTGTCCCTCCTCTGGCCTCTCTCCTCTGCTCAAGCCTCCTACAGGGTGGACTGTCCTTGGCTCTCGGACAGGGACACTGCATCATTCAGTTCAGCTCCGGGCAAGCTAACACACACACACACGCGCACCGCAGATAACAGACGATAAAACACCAGCCACACAACGCTGTAACGTCATCTGGCATCAGGAGCCACAGCAAACAATCAGAGGAGCTCAAAATAGGGAAAGCCTGTGGTCTGCAGACTTCAGAGGCGAAGTTAAAGTGCCTCTGTTGTGAAAAATAAAAATGTTCAGCTCGATCTCTTCGCCTTTCACCGTGGCGTCTGCCTTTATGCAAATATTTGAGCGTGTTTTCTTAGAGCACAACGCACTCCATTTTCAGAAATGTTCCCTTGACAACCAAGCGCAGCAGCTTGAGAAACATGTTTTCTCATCTTGTCAGAAAGGATATCATGGGCTGTGTGAGCTGTACCTTGAACTCAGCTCAAACAAGGCATAAAAATAAGTTTTTATAAACACTGCGGTGAGAGTAAAGCCAAAATACACTTCAGCCTTGTAGTAAGGACGTTGGGCTTTTAAGCACAGTTTCTCCTTCTGGCTGATTGTAATTTCCAGCTCAATCAGTAGCCTATTCTTCCTTTCCTCCCCTTTGTGTACACTATCTTCCTCTTCCTTAAAAGCCAAATAACAATCTGGGTGTTTTTCCAAGAAATCAAGTAGAGGTTTTATCAAATACAGTCATACATAACCGCTAAATGAAGGATGTTGTTTGTGTGTACAATTAAAGAACAGATACAATCCATGTTTATTGCTCTGAGAGGAGATATTAATGTGCACATAAGTGCTGCAGGTAGAGGCATAATTACAAGGGAATGCATCGCTGAATGAAAAGGCTGATTTGATTTGCTTTGTGTTTAGACTGCAGATGATTTACTTATGAGTCAAGAGTGGAGCATGATTCATTTTTACCATGCGAAATCCAACAAGAAATAACTGCACGTTCTTATGAGATTATCGCCATGTTTTGACAAGAAATGTGAGCAAAACGTTTTAAGAGAGAGAGAGTCAAGTTTTCAGTGTTGGAATGTGTCATGATTCGCAGGTGTGATGTCAAAAAAACACAAAAAACCAAACCTGGACACCAGGCCTGGACACAAACATGGATAAATCGTTTGGTTTTGGCAGCCAAGATTCAGTGTCAGCAAGTTGTGAAAAGATTGGGAATTTACATCACCAAAAACAATTTGTACATGAAGCATAACAGTGGAAATAGGACACATAAATCACATTAGCTGTAACCCTCAGTCTGCCATCGATTACCTGCAGGAAAACAAATGGGGGCGTTAAGGCTTCCCATCCCTAAACATCCCCATCAGGGCTCTAACCACCAAAGGAGAATCATGAAGTGGATGGGCTAAGCAGGTCCCCATGGGGTAATTAAATCAGAAGGATGGAGGGAGGGGGCTGGAGGTGGGGGTTGGACGGTTTAGGTACTGCTAGTAACTGCTGGTAAGAAACAAGGTGCTAAAGTGTGTGTTGGTATCTTTGCTGTAATTCACACGACATAAAGTCAGACCTGAGACAAAGGAGAGGAGACAGAGGACTGTGATGTCTCTGTTTGTACAGGCTGTGCAGAGATGCTGATTGTCATATTACTACATCATGCAAAACATCAGGGAGACATTTTAATATTATTCAAAACCCGTTACCTGACAGCCTTTCCACCAGCAAGTACAACAAAGACTCAAAAGCTTAGAAATGAGGCCAGTTCAGAAGTGGTTTAAAATGCAAACACACACACACACACACCCCTAAACCTTTCAATAGAAATAAACAAGTTAAAAACAAAGGATAAAAACAGACCAATGAAATGCTGTCATAATTAGACCTATGATACCTGAAATAAAACCTAAAACTATGCAATAAAACTAAAGAAAAAAATAGTAAAACTGAACACTAAAATCAATAAAAGACAGTTCCATGCGTTTTTAGTACAATAATATTAAATTATAGTAACAACAATAATGAAGATAACAACTACATATTTTCTTCTTAACTGTATTCTGACACAAAATAATTAGATAAATTAAAAGATAAACTAAACACAGTGTGTGGGCGGTCTGATTGACAGCTCTGGCTTTAAATCACTGAAGGGCTGTTTGGAGGAGGCGGGAGGATCAGAACCCGCTAAATGCTCCTTGTTTTCATTTCATTCTGTTGTTATAATTTGGAAAACATATTAGTGAGGATGGGGGAGAGAGGAGAAGAGGATCACCGACCTATTCACTGCTACACAGACTGAAAGATCAGGCACACAGGATATGTTTAATGCAGGCACTGACAGTAAAGACATTATAACATGTGACATAGGGTTGGGTGGTATCCAGATTTTGACACCATCAAACGCCCTCCACATTTTATCCCGGTGTACGTGAATACCGTGCCGTGCGCCCTGCACCCCACTTGGTCTTTGTCATCCTCTTGTCATCATCTCAGGACCTGGTCTTCTCAGTCTTGTACCATATATGGAAACAAGAGGCCTCCAAGATGGCAACCAGGAAGTAAAGTAAAAATGTGTTCATCCTTTATATACATGCTATTATACAGCATAATATAATGAGGCACTTACACATATATTGCTCTAACTGGTGTGCATAAAACACGAGTGCTTTCTTTTTTTACACATTCCTCCCTAAGTGCAAAAAAAAACAGGTGTGCGAGTGTGTCACGCATCATCACTCATAATGCCTTAAAGCATAAAACAAAATGAAATACATTTAAATAATATTTCCTGCTGCAGCCTGTCCAGCTCACAGACAAAAAGAAAAGAGCAGACTCACTAGACGTTAATAATAAATTAAAGGATTCATGTCAAGATGATCTTCCCTTCACTGTTAAAAGCATTTAGAGAACATTTTTTATTGAAGAGGAACATAATAACTATGGACAGGAGGAGTGTATAGGTGCTTTGTCTTTGGCCATGCTTAAGTATTTAGTAAAAATAAAATCTGCTGACAGTTGCGACAGTTGCATTAAATTTTGTCCTTCCTTAATCATGACAGAGCTTACAGTGGCCTGTAAGTGACACAATAATCTGTCACATCCTCATATTATCACAGGGAAGACAAGTAAGGAAGCTAATCAGAGGAGAGGTCCAACATAACGTGCAATGAGGAGAGAGAGAGAGAGAGAGCAGGAGACTTTTTCTGTGTCCAAATGCTTTGAGTTCAAGTACATTTTTAAGTGACCATCCAGGTCATGAATTCTAACTCTAACCAATGAGATTTATGTCGATAACCATCAATACTGCCCAAAGCTTGCCAACCAGTCTGAACATGTTTAACTGTAACTTAAACACAAAAAACCTAAACCCGAAAGCAACACCCCAGCTGCGTCCCAGTTGAGGCGCTGCATCTTTTCAAGGACTCATTTGTCGACCGTTTGCTTTACTGCAGCAAACAAGGCCATCTTTTTTCAATGGCTCTTTCAATTGCAGCCAGCAGATGCGTCCTTCTAGTCCCAACAAAGGATGTACTGGATGGATCCTTCATGAAGAAAGATTATATTTTTACAATACAATACAGTGGACACAGCGAACTATCACAGCTGAAGAGAGGGAGGAGATACTTTTAATTTAACTCTATTGTTTCTTTTATTGATAGTTCACTTTATACTGTATATTATTTTTATCTTATCTTATTTTTACTGCTACTGTATCTGTGCAGTTTTCCCATTTTGGGACAAACACCAACACAAGGTCCATCCATTGCTCCTTACATCTGCAGATGAGGTCCCTGTGTTGCGATGCAGCCCTAGTGGGGCTCCAGAGCAGTGCAGTAAAATTAACCAGATGCACAGACAGTGTTTATTCACACAGTTCAAACTTCAGCCCACACTTGTTTTTGGTTAATAAATACATCTTTATTCTGCTCCTAATGGGATACAACCTTCAACCAAATGTGTCATATTGCGAATTCTGTCGGTTGCTTCGCTCGAACTGAGGGCTTCTCCCCCCGGCAATTTCCTTCATTTACAGTAAATGCTCAGATGATTGTGGCGGTGGAGTTAGTGTCACTCAGGGACGCTGTGTTTTGATGAGCTAATTAAGCAGCACATTCTCCTGAAAGGCTTTTGGTTAACCTGTCTAGTCTGTGCTCACACATGGAATACATTTTGATGGACTCACACATACAGAGTTATGACTAACAAAGTAAATTGTAAGGAGCAGCAGTGTCAACATTAATGACTGGGGCTCGTTTAATAAGAAGAATGAGGTTACAGGTCTTGTTGTGTGTGTGGAGCTGTACTTCAGTGTCATACGTGGGCCAACGGCGTGCTGTGAGGAACTGGACTGGGCTCCATGTGGGACAGTGATTTTTCTGCACTCTTATTAGACTGGAAATCCTTGATGAATTTGTGTTTGTGCAGGCCTCTCTGTGGTATCCTCTGACTGATTAACTGAATACAGAGCAACTGTGATGTGGCCATTACCCATAAAAACGATTCCCTTGAGGTTACTTGTGTACACACAGAAACACATGGCATTAATTAAACTGGCCGCAGTCTCGAGTGAATCTTCGTCAAGGTCATTTGGAGCTGAAGTGATTCAGATCTCAGAACCATTGGCTGTTTTCAGATCTCTGCCTGTTTGGTTAAGGTTTTTGTTTTCATGCATGAGCTCTGAACCTTAAAAAAACTAAATTTCCAATAACTTTAGGACGTGAGTTTCACAAACCATCAGTTTTATGCAAGCAAATGATGCGCTTCGGCCTGCATCATTATGTTTGTTCTGTGGGCAACTGTGTACGAGGCACTAATGTGTCCTCGTAGTCTGCAGCAACGCAGAGCATTCAACTTCTTTCTTTTCAAAGCCTCCGGCCACATGTAAATATTCAGGTTTGCAGGTTTTCTTTGCTCTCCTCCTCCTCCTCATCCTCCTCCTCACAGGGGACCTGGCTAATTTGGGGAAGTCGTTTATAAATGGCAGAATCCATACAGTCCTGGCTCACCTTTCTACACATGGACTCCTGCTTAGTTTGCTTAATGAGGCAGGATTGTGTATGTGTGTGTGTGTGTGTGTGAGTTGCTGTGTTTATTTCTGTGTTTGCCAAGAAAAGAGAGGTTCAACCTGATGAGATAAAGTTTGCCGTGTCCACTGGGGAAACTTTATCTTGCACACTGCTATTGTTATGAAGGTATTATCAGCTATCATGTGTAAGGTAGTCCCCACTCCTGCAACAATTTGAACATCTGTGCTACAAGATATTTCTGATATGCTGCGGTGCTCGACAGTATCTCACCTTATTGGAGAGCAAAACACGTTAGCAGTATGTGCCATCTTGTCTCAAGACCTCTCAGAAGACACAGTTCTCTCTAAATGGCGGCACTAATGTTGCGCCATGACTGACAGTGCCCATTAATCACTCACTGTGTGGAGGATGGGTCTGTTTTACAATCATTATAGCTTTTACTATTGTACACATATTCTAAAATCTATGCGTGCAAGCTGTAATGAGCTGAGGTAGATGAGAAACATCGGCGGGGTCGTAAATCAACCCTGACTCACTGACTGGAGATACAGAAAGCTGCATCAAGGGTAGAAGGTGAAATTCTTAATTCAGAGTTACTGGTGCTTACACCAGTCACACCAACAAACCATGTCGTTTACATTGCTAGCAGTGGAAGTTTGACCCTAGTTTGAGCTTGTTTCTACTTTTAAACCTGACATTTTTATCAACCATTAGCTCGACCTGTTGAGCTAATGGAAAGGGAGCCATTATCTGGAAAGTATTCAACCTGAAAAAACACCATTGTTCTCATAAAACCGTTGAGCTGCTGAAGTCTCGGAATTCAAAAATAAGTAAGATAGGACTGCTTTTAATATGTGATGCATTCATCGTCAGTGTGAAGTAATGTGAGAGTCACAATGCACAATGTCCAACTACTTAATAAACTTATCTTTTGAGATTGTTGTTACACGCAGGCGTCCTTCCAGCTCGTGCTCTCTGTGTCCTGGAGAGGACAGCCTGTAGTGAAAGCATTTGTCCAATCAGATGCAGCCAGGAAGAGTGTGCAGTGCTGATTTGTTTGTTGATGTGTCGTACAAAAAGAGGTGCATGCTCACAATAAGCTCCTAACTGAACTGTGTATTTGAAGTTTAGTATTTGATGACTTTTCCCTTTGATTTCATTGTCCTACCGAATGTTAGCTACACATATTTAAATAGACTGAGCAGACTCTGATTGGACTATAGCCTGTATAATTATTTAGTCATGCACCATAATCATGTTTGACTTTCCTTACATAATTATGTATGGACAAGGTTATTTATGAAGTTTAATGTTTGCAATTATACGTGGAACCACAACATAAAAGTGAACTATATCTTAGTAAAGGCTGGACCTGCTCTACAGTTAATATATAACTACAAAGACAGTTATGGAATTATGTGCTCGAAAGATACAGAAAATAAATGAACAGGAGACAAACACACAGCTCTCACTGTCTCCTGTGTACTTTGAAGGGCTTTGCTCTAACCACAACATCATGCAGTGTAACATGTGGAGAGAACCAAATCTTCACACACCTGCCATGCTTAGTAAGCTGTGACTGGATATGATCAAGGGAGCAGAGAAGTCTTAGAACACTTCTGACATCTGGTTTTCCTCTTTCCGTCTCTTTTATGATATGATTCTTTGTACTGTAAAATAAAAAAACAACCTGTGAGCATAAACTAAAATCTACAGCAGCTCACTCCCTATGTGATGCTCATGATATTATAACTAGATTTAAATTTGCTCTATTTTCACAATACAAATATGCAGTTTAATTGGAACAAACCACTGTAGAAATCTTTCTCTGTTATGTGCATTGTTGGCTTGAGAATGAAACGTGCTCACTGGCTTCCTGTAGCATCATCCTCCATCGTCACGCAGCAGGAGAAGATGCAAGATGGTGCAGGAGGGGATGTGGAAGAGATATTAGGAAAGCTCTGAAAAGGGAGATTTGATTCCAAAACTGAGCAGTCAGTGAGTTTTTGGAAAGCCAGAAATATGTGTTGTGTAATTCCAGTGAGGAGGGAGGGAGGGAGGCAGGAAGAGAGCGAGCAGAGAGGAGAGGGAGTTTGTTTCCAAATGGGGCACAAGGCTCAGGAGTGAGCTCTGAAAGGAGGTCAGGCAGCTGGTCACTTCAGCACTGATGGCAAGTAACAAGAGACCTCTAGGGTTTGAGATATTTAAAAAAACGGAACCTTTAAAATCAGGCAAAAATTCAGACATGTTGAATTGTTTCCAGCTAGCTGAATGTGTTCATAATAACATCCAGCCAACACGAGCGTCGTCCCAATCGAGCTTCACAAGTAAACCATTTAATTTGGCAACAAGTCACTCATGATGCATGAATCACTTTCTCAGTGAAAATGTGCCACCGCTATTCAAAACAATGTATTTGGGTCAGTCAGAACTCGCAGTCCTGTGAGAGGCAGAGGGACGCCACCCAAAGGCACCAGCACCCCGAAGCATCCGTAAACACAACCGCTGTGTATTTTGGCTACGATGCAATCCCAGCACATATTTACATGAATTGAAAATGAGACAGAAGCCGAGCCAATGCTGCGCTTTTCGACCACCCATCACAATCTCCATTGTCTCGTGCCAGAGGCATTTGGTGCTGGCTAGATAAGGGAAAAGGAGATAGATACACATGGAACAAAAGAGGAGGAGCAGTTGGACGGAGAGATAGTGAGTGTGGAGGAACCTGCTTTGAGTAGGTGTGTTTGGTACGTGCAGTAACTGACAGGAGTCTTAGAATGATTATTCACTAATACAATTTCTGCCTAAGCTGTTTATTGTTTTAGTTTTTTCTGCATTGTTTCAGCTCATTGAGGTTGCAAGAAGCATTTAGCCCTGCCTTATAAGGGGGGGGGGGGGGTACACAGGAAAAGCCTGCCATCAGAGCAGTGTTTCAACACCTCCTTTTAGCCCAAAAGATGCAGGCAGGAGGGAGGGAGGAATTGTAAAAGGAGGTCTGCCCTACATTTTGGAGTTTCAAATGCTCGAAATGATGCCGAAAGGGAGCACAAGCAATTCTGCCCCTCAGTTAAAACAGAAAGTATTTCCTTTTTTTTCATGATCCCTCCAGCTCAAATAAGAAACTCATTTTGGTCTCATTTCATTGAAAAAAAAACCTCATTAGACATCATGAGTTGACTTCACATGGAGTCATTTCACCCAGAAATAGAGGTGTCCTCAATCCAAGTCTCCACAGGACGCCGCTCCCCACACTGACACTTTGTAGATTTTGTTGCATCAACTTGCCTGAAGGGAAGGATCCTCCCGCCTCATACAGCTCATTGGCTGCCTCTTTGGCTGGCTGGACTGCACATTGTTTTCAATTGTTGGGGGGGGGGAGAAAAAAGTCAGCACAGAAAGCTCTCCATGCTGCCATCCTCCTGGACACAGGCAGACAGAAAGTCAGAGCCCTGTTTCTCTAGGTGGGAACACCCCGAGGTGCAGTTTTCTCTCCATATATTCCATAAAAATGTCCATCTGTGTGACATCTGTTTCAGCACTTGTTTAAGAATTGTCTGCTTGTGTTATGTTCAATTACTTTCATGCAATCACGCAGACTAACATCCTCCTGATCTCCGGAGTGAGGCACTGAGTGTTGAACTGACTGAAATTTTGAAGTCAAAAACTTGAAAGAGGCCTTCTTGTTATGCATGATCTATAATGGGCTCACCTCTGCGCTGAAGAACTCCTCCTGCCAAGTGTAAATGTGCATTACACGTATCTAAATCACAGAACTTCAGAGTGGCTTTTAGCACTTCACCATCTGCTGATTCTCTAAGTGTTGGAAGAGGGAGCTGACACCATTAAAACTCTAACGTGATGATGTTTTATTCACCCAACTGATTCAGAGTCCACATTTTCATTCATATCTTTTCTTTTGGGTGTAGATTTTTATATTGTTGAGATTTAATCTAACACTTCTTCAGTTCAGCGGCGCTTCAACAAACTCAGATTAGTCCCCGTCTTCAAATTAACACCAGCGGTTCTTTGACCACCATCAGAGGAAATTATATGTTACCTGTGTCAGGTCGCAACAAAGGCCCACAATCAGGATATCAGATTTACATAATGGTGCCCGGTGCCGCTGCTGTTCAAGACGGGAGCCGCTGATTAGAGGAGGATTCAAATTTTATCAACAGGTGCACAGAAACACATCTAATGCAGCATTGTTCTAATGTCGGCGGGAAAGATGCAGTCAATGTTAGCTTGGAAACAACCAAAGACATGTCTGTCTTTGAGGGTGGGATTAGTTATCATGGTAGCTAAAAGGGAACTTTTTATTATTATGATACCTAAGATCTTTATCTAAACCTTTTCCTGTTTTTATTCAACTCTTAACCAGGAGTTTGTCGTGCTTAATCTTAACCAAACCCGATGTGACGTTAGCTGTGTTCAACCCTGTATGGGCTGACATGAACCTGAGAGTCCTGGGTGAAAGTCTGCTGCCAGCAGCCGTCTCTAATGCCTCCTTGTGTAGACATTTTTGGCTCTGTATGTCCTTTGATCACATGACATAAGGCCATACCTCCATATGCTCCGGCTGTCCCCATAAACAAAGCTTCAGAGATGTAAGCATCAACTCAAGATATTATTTATACATGAGAATGTATATATAATGTATAGTCTTTCCTTTTATTTCTACATCAAGACTGCAGTGTGGGGAGGATTTAAGCTCTCTGTTGTTTCAACAAACTTTTGCCGTTATTTCCCAAAAGATCAACAACGATGACTTAATCGACCATGGGTCTTAAACCTGAACACATAGCTTTTTAGCTGCACATGTTCTGGAGACTGTTTATTCACTGTTAGATTAGCTCCAAAGACCGCCCACGTCAGGCCATTCTGGAGAGGAGTGGAAGTTAGCAAGCATAGACGCACGCCTACTGCAGGAGATCGATAAAACTTATCAAAAATAAATGTGAAAAGTCTTTTAAGCTGTGGCGCTAAAAAGTGAATTAGAAATCATCTGCACAACAATCATTGTTTTGTAATGCTGGTGCTGGTTTGTTTTGAGTCGTGGGCTAAGAAAAAAAACAGCATTTTAAGTCGTGTTATAATAGGATATTTAAAAACAATGTTATTTTTTTATACATCAAAAACCGCACTTAAATTACATATATAAGCTGCTCACTGGGATTTTTACATTGTTAGTGGTATTTAAGTATTTAAAGTTTCATTTAGAGACTTTTTACAAGGTGCTCCAGACCAGAGCGGTGTTTATGAGTGGGATGGTGCTGGGATCATTTTATGGCTTTGGCATGGAGGCTTTTCGGCTGCGTCAGCTCCCAACGTGTCTGCATTTTGTGAGCTTTGTTGCTTGTTGTGACCGGCCATGTTCCGAGTCACAAAGTGATTGATAAGTCAATTGATCACCTTCTCGGCTGAACCAGACAGATCATTTTTTTGTCACTTGTCAAATATTGCCCTTGGCTGTCTGAAAAGTCTGCACTGCTCTGTTTTCATGGATTCCAGGAATAAAGCCATCAAAGGTGAGCTTTTATTTAATGTGTGAAAAACAGCTGCAGGGGCCTTGGGCTTGTTTTTAATACTAATCACTGTTGTTTTATTAAAACGTCTCCAGTTAAGGCAGCGTTTCTTCTTTTGAAGTGACACATGAAGTATTTGAATGACAATAATTATATAGCATTTATACGAGTGGCCCTGTCTGCCAAAATTAATCCTCGCTCTTACAAGACTATAAATGCAGAGTCAGATTAAGGCCAGACTAATCTCAGCAGATGGGGGTGAAAATTGACTCTGTTCACTGACAATAAATGTAAAGAGGTAAGTAGTTCATGGGAGCACATCCAATTTGGCCTAAGTTGTGGGATATCTGAAGTAAGAGGCCGCCTCCACTCTGGAGAACAAATAAAGGAGCATTACTTATTGTGATTAACACGGCATAGATTATTGTTCTCTCTGATAACTGGGTCATATCTGCACTTAAGAAATGTAGAAATAATTTACTGCACATGTCAGAGTCATGCATATGGAATTAGATTAAAAACACAAACGTCAGCAGTATGTCTGAGCAAAGGATAATTAATCAAGTCCTCTTATCGGCGTGATTCTGGTGTATGTTTATAATTTAAATCCAAAAAAATAAAGAAGAGCGGAAGCAAGGTGAAGTCTTAAAAATGAGCCTGAAAGCAGAGCAGGACATCAGGAGAGGAGCGCTCAGTCCTAATCCGAAGAGCGGCCACGGCACAGCGGGGTCGTAGTGGGTGCAGTGTCGGCCTCTTTCACTCCATCCCTGTTTTTAGCATGGAGATGTCAGCCACTGTGGAATCAATTTCTCCACCGGCGCTTCGGGTCCATCTACATTTTTCAATTCATTTATACTCATTACCAGGAAATAGCCACAGGCAGAAGCAATTTAAGCACCTGTAATATAGAGCCCTCAAAATGATTTCTTGTCACACTATTTTGGTTTTGAATTGATGTCATCAGCAAACAGGGGGAAAGGAGCATTTAAGATTGTTGTGTGGTCACAAGCAAACACGCACTAGTGTTACTAGTGTAACCAAAATCTTAAACATAAACATGTTTTATTGCTTGGTCAGCCTCTGAATGAGCCTGATGGATGTGGATATGTTGTGATTAATATGCTGAGCTCCACCCAGCTGAGGGATTCCAGATGACTTTTATAATGATTTTGTATGTGCGTGCCAAATAAACACGTCACACAGACTGAGATAAAGGTTCATGTCATGATAATAGTGCAGCTACAGTTCCAGCTTGTTGGAGTAACAGTCCTGACAAATGACTGAAGCATCTTAAAAGCAGAAAAGATGTCGACATTTGCAAAACAAGCAGCAAAAATGTGCAGCGTGTTTTCTCCGTGAATGGAAAGAAAAGACAGCCCGAGCTTTGTACTCGATTTCCTGCAGAGTTCCCGTCAAAAGTCCTTTAGACAGATAAAAGAAGTTGATAAAGCATCCTTATCTTTGATCCAGGTCTACACTCTGTAAGACGGCATTACAGAAAGCTGCTCGCACTGGCCTCTGGTGAGACGTGCGCCACAATAACTGACTGACTGTTTACTGTCCTGCCCTTAAAGGTTGTAGCTCCCAGACTTTTATGTGTTCTGGCTGAATGATTGATGATGTGATGATATGTCATCTTCAAGATCCTATGCGGAGAGGAGACTATGTATCGTTTGAGGAATGAAATGAGCACTTTGATCCTTTTCAGGAGCAACAAAGATGCATTTATAAGCAACAGGCACACACTCGGGGGTTTTACTGCACAGCTCTGCAGTAGAGGCCGACACAGGAGTGGAGATTCACTCCATCTGTGGATGTGGAGTTAATTATTTACCTTTATCAACCAGTGGTTCCATACGTTAGAACATACATCGCTTCATGTTATGTTTGTGCACACGGAGCCACCATTTTGTCCATGTCAGGAGGAATGAGGAGCAATGAATGACTCTCCACCTGCAGTGGACTGGCAACCGGTAGAGCTGGATTTGGGGCCCAGCTGTGGCACCATACAAAGCTTAGGGGTAGGGTTAGGGGTTAAATAACGGGGTAAGCTGGTGGTGCAGACATAAAACTACACACAGTTAATATTATCTGGGCATTTACAATTTGCCCTGTGCACTGTATTGTTTCTTTGATTCTATATTGTTGTGTGTGTTTTGAGATTCACTGGATTAACTTAATTTTGTGTCCAAAAATGCAATAATATAAATGCATTAAATTGAATTTCAATAGAAATGCATTAAATTAAGTCTGTCCTGAAAACAGTGGATGACTAGTGTCAGTGTGCATGAGACAGAATGTAAGAAATGTGGTGTTTTATGTAAAATAATGCACCAGTTTGACGTTTTTTCTGCCTGTCAGTGCTTTGCATGCACAAAAAATGTTTAATCACATCTTTGTATACATGTTCAGATGTACCTGAGAGCTGGTCACCTGATTGTCATGTTTCCATATTTCCTTTCCTGAATCTGCCTGTGTGATGTAGGAACCGCGTTAGTTCAGACCGACAGTTCTCTCCCAACGACGCCAGCCCTGGCTTCCCAGCTGTTCTCCTCCTTTTCAATTCAAGCCCACCTGTCATTCAAACTTTGTATTGCACACCATCTCACACAGCAGAGATGCAATGCTGGCTTGTGGGAGGACTGCATGTAAGTGCTATGTGGATCTGCTAGATTCTTATAAGCCATCTCCGGCACAGGCATAGAGCTATGCAATCAATACATAAAGCAGTTACCGTGCCTTATGCTGGCAGTGTCAGATGGATACTTTTATACGATGATTGAATGTTTTACCATTGACTGTAATTGTCACCCAGCCTGCAGGGGCCGTTATTTCATTTTTTTTTTTTTGCCAGGTAAAAATGGCTCAAAGTTGTTGACACATTTTTACACTATTTCCTGGTAAGGAAGGTAAATGTGTCAGCAGGGCCGCCCCTAGCCAAACGGGGGGGCCTAAGCAAAATGTTCAAGTGCTTTTCAAGAGAAAAGGCCTGACAGTTAAAAACTGGCAATGGATGATGCTACCCTTTGCCTCATTCGCACTTAAGGGTGTTCATCGTGCGTCCCATATTGCACGGTGCGCTGTGGGGAGCTGCATGAATCGCTGAAAACGGGGCCCCCTCTGCAAACATTGGGCCCTACGCTCAGTGCATGTTCTGCGTATAGGGACAGACGGGGCTGTGTGTCAGCATTCTGCAGGAAATGAGACTAACTGCATGCCTCATGTAGCTTCGACTGCATCCATTTCTCCCCTGGCTCTGGATCTATTAAACGTGTAAGGCTGCGTGTCTTTTCCCCAGCTGTTCAGTTGTTTGAAATTCCCTTTTTCTTTCATCCGAAAGCCAACTACTCCACCAGATAATAACCCGCACCGGCCATTCAGACAGAGCAAGGGGAGCTGATAATGGCCACTGTCACGGTCTGTCAGCGAGAGCAGGTAACGGCAGAGTGTCACCTTATTGTGATCCTGGTCAGTGGGGGCAGACGCCATTCCAGGGCAGGACAGATGGGCTGCGGAACTGAAATGATCTTTTTTTTTTGTTGTTCATACTAACAATAGAGATACCAAACAGCCGCTCACCAGCCAGTTCTTCTGTTTCATCCCGACAACAGAGGTCAATGCAGGTCTTTCAGCATTTGACTGTTAAATTTGTAAAATGACGCTCATGTTTTTTCATGTGGAAAAAAGGCAATGGGAGAAAAAACTGGGTTCATAACAGGCCAACTGATGTTTTTATTCCCCCTCTGTGGAAACACCTACAATAAACCCAAGCTTACTCTGCTTCTCTTTGGCCTTTTGGCTTGTTTATGACTGTTTGTTTGGCCATGTACCTCAGAATTATTGGAACCCTCACTCCTCTATATCAAAAGGAGGGAGAAGACTCCTCTCAAACTTGCACCGAGTGCCTACAATGCAAAGAATTTCTACATTTCATCCTCCTTATCAAAGCCACCGTACCCCATAGAAACATTGCTGGGTCATCATCATAGCTGCAGCCAGACTGCATGAAGCCAACATGCCTTCAGGCACCTGCCTATAAAGTATTGTGACTGAATGCAGAGAAAGATAGAGACAGCTGTCTCCATCTTGGAAGCACCTAATAAAGTCACCAAGGTGTAAACATGTTTATTTTGTGCTATAAAATTGGACAATTTTTACATGAAGGTCTGTGGGGAGTTACTCACATTCGGAGCCAGACTCATGTGGATGAGGTGCAGCAGTGTTTAGGCACCTCGGAGGTTGTTTCTTGGTTATATAACAACAGACCAGAGACTGTATATACATAAAGATGGATGACATGACAGCTCCCCAGAAGTGAGGCCAAAACCTCTTTATATCCCCGGGGTGGCTGGTTGTGGAATAGGTCACAAACACTCCTGTGTTATTGGAGGGGCACAGACCCAACTAAAAACTTTTTACCATACATGTGTGTTTAATCAGCTATTGTAGGCTAGAAAAGTAACATTGTTGTTAGCAGCCAATGGAGCCACTAAGCTATACAAAAAGACTACTGCACTGACTCTGGCTCCAAGATGCCATCTCTGTCCAACATGGCAGAGCCAGCGTAAACAACAGAACGAGACTCATTAAGAGGATGGTCAAGTGTGGGGTTCTTGTCGCCCTGACACTGTTTTCTGTCACTGCTAAGTTTCTTTTTTTTATTAACTTGCAGCTAGATTTAAGCATCAAGTACTGGTAAAAACGCAGGGAGGGGGTAAGAGGGTAGGGTAGTGAACAAAATGAGAGAAATACACACATGTGCTCTGTTTTCAAAGACTGAGATATTGACATCATATTAGGTTTTCCTAGTCAGGATGGTTTGTTCTTAGCCCAAACCCTGATCTATTTTTCTGCATATACCAAACTGTGATATAAATAAAGTTAAATATAGTAAAAGTTAATCCTCCACGAGGATCCTGGGTGAACGTCTGCTTTTTGCTTATCGCTGCCATCTGTTTGCATCCAAATGTATGCTTATTATATCATAGTAAAGAGCAGCAGCTCTGACTAAAACGTGTCTGAATATTAAATCAATAAGAGCTTCCCGTGTACGCTGTCCAGACATCTCCTGCCGCTGTCAGAGGAAGCCTTCATAGGTAAGCCTGACTCCTTCAGGCAACAGCCCCAGTGGATCACTTGGTACTTAAACACGCTGTTAAATGGAAAGAAGCAGCTCTTCTGGGACACACTGAACAAGGTCACCTCCTCAGAAAGAAAGAAACCGACAGACAGCAAAGATGTATGTAGGCAGGACGAGCAGGCGAACACAGACCGATGTGAAAGAAATCAGATGTTTTTTTAAACAGATTTGACATTCATCCAATTTCCATCTGACCCTGCAGGCTACAAATGGTCTGCTGAGCATTTAGGAAGCCAAACTGTACCAAGTCTGCTTAATTTCAGCATGGAGGAGAGGAGTGAACTGAAGCAGAAACATAAATCTGTTACCATAATGTACACACAGCTGCTGTGTTAGGCATGAGATAGATTTGCATATTTTGAAGCAGCGCTGGCTGAGCCCATAATCCCTGAGCATGAATCCCCAACTTCTTGAGTAAACTCCAAGTGCAGCACATTCACGACGCTCATCTTCCACAGGGCAACGCTCGGCTTTAAGGCCACGCAGTAATAATTAGAGACAGAGGATAATGCAAAGTTAAGTGTGGCTAACACAAGCTCGGCTCGGCTACCTGTGTCCACCCAGTGAGGCTTCCTCATCTATGTGCAGCCTATCCTCCAGCAGCAGTGTTACACGCCTGCTAATCCTTCGCTGCCATATTCACCCTCACATACAAAGCCAATTTGTTGCAGGTTAATAATTCATTTGTTCAATCTCAGCTGCTGCAGATGAGGAATTGAATGATCAGGCTCAGGACAAAGCCAACATGACCCACAGGAGAGAAAAAAACATTCAGACTGCAGGCGAGGAGAATGAAGCCAAGAGCTGCAGTTCCACAAAAGGCCATCTGAAGCAGGTTCTAAATGCAACAACAGCAACAATGTCCACATTTACAGCACAAATAAACATGTTTACAGCCTGATGCAACTCACTTATTTAAGAGATTAAAAGTTCTGCATAATTAACGGGTGCTGTCACAGCTTGCAGGCTGCCTTGGCGACTAAACTGTGACAGAACCTCCACACAAAACTTCTACCTTTACATCACAGACAGTTCATCCATCCTTATACACCGTCCTATAATTGTGATGATGGTGACGCATCATTTTCTGCTCCTCCTAACCAACACTATGGACTGTTTCACTTAGTAAACTCTCTGCCCTCAGACTGCTTTGGCACATTTTCCACTTCCTCTTGGTGATGGATTTTTTTTTTTTTCTACAATCAATTTCCACTTTGTGGAGCTGTTATTTTGTTCCTCTGAGATTCGCTTCTGCCAGAACCAACGTCTGCTCGACCCTGTTGTTTTGTTCTTACCCTACAACATCCCACAATGCATTATCAGTTGCACTTAAAGAGCTTCACTTACTGCAGGAGTAGATCCAGTCCTTCTGTCTTATTAGATTACGTTAACATCCTCTCTTCTCACTTTGTTTCACTGTGACTGGAAAACTAAGACCTCCTTGCTGCAGTGAACGTGAGTAGACATGCAGAAAAGAAAAAAAGCCCATCGTGATTCCTTGCTGTGTGTCTCATACATTATCAACCGTGGCATCAGCCAATCTTAAGCTTGCTTTGTAACACAGGCATTTAAAGCTCTTATCACATACAATCTTAAACCTCAGATCTGCTCTTTCTCTCTCTCTTCACCATTTCTTCTGCTTCTTTTGCAACAAAAAAAAACATTTTCCTCATCTTAATTGGATGATTTCTGATAGCTTTACTTCTGCAACTTTCAATGTTTCCTGCCAGCACCTCTAAAGTTGCTAATTAGCACATATAAAGTGTCCATTCACTCTTTTAATGTATGTAGAATCTACTGTTTACCAGAGAAGATACTGTTACTTGTCAAGAAACAACAATAATGCCTGTAAACTTGTTTTTGTACACTTTAGTTCTAATTAGTGTGCTGTAGAGGAGCCGGGTGCCAGACTGTGTTTCCACCTCCTCCTTAGAAATGTCTCTTTACACCTAACTCTGACTGTCAAAGGCTAGATTATGAGGTTACATATTACCTGTAGGATGGATGTTAATGGATAAAGGAAACCTTAGCGTGACCCAAGAAAGAAGTTTAAAGATCATAAGGAAACAGAAAGATGGTGCCCGGTCTCCCCTCCTCCTGGCTCTGTGCACTTTCACACATTTGATACTTGATGTTGTTGCATTTGTCATCGGCCTGAACCTGAAACTACCGCTGAGCTTGTTTTTGTTTGTTTTGCTATGCGGACAGAAATGGAAATAGGCAAAGGACGCGTGATGAATATTAAAGGAGTTTTTAGGCTTAAAGCTACACATGCATATCCCTGAATATAAATACATAAATGAGTGTGTAAATGATGTGTTTAATCTATGGGTGTGTCAGTTATCTGCTTGGTCAGTATCTTCATTATCACACTAAAGACTTTTGAAGTCCAAATTACATCATTTCTGTTCTGAGATACGTCTTAAGGTGGAATGATGGAATGAATATTAATCTGCGTTTATGGAGAATACTCCGTACATTTTTGTGTTCATTGCTAATAGAGATGCATGTATTTTCTGTTCAAAGCTCTACAAAATGTCGAGGCCTGAAGTTAAACAGACTTTTTTTGGTCTTACACCTGAGCACTCAGCTGCAAGTTCAGCGCCACCGTAACCTCAACAACACCCTGAACCACCGGTAAACAACCAAACGGCGATTTGGGCTGAACCACACAAAGGCAGTGAAGGAAACTGGACTTTGAAGCAGCAGTTCAAGATGTCCAGTCCAGTTGTCTCTGTCAGACTCTGTAAAGCATGCGGGAGGAGCGTTTATCTGTAATGATGACTATTTTTTCCCTCCCGTGGACCTCTTTCATTCACACTTGGGCTCAAACGTGTGTTTACAGAGCTGGAGGAATAAAGTGGGTTCCATGTCTGGTCTGACATTTGCGCTCTCACGCACGGCTCCTGCGGGTCGTGCCGTGCGTGTGCAGAGGAGGCTTAAGTACAGCAGGCGATTGAGTGTTAATGCAGATGTTTGCAGAAAACTTTTGTTTTTCAGTCCTGTGTGTACCGATAACGTGTGCTCACTGCAGATGTGAATAATTCACGGGTGTTATTACAGTGCAGCTTTATTAAATTTTCATGCTATCACCTTCTTAAAAGGATCTTGTTTGACACTTGATTACATCTGTTCCATTTTTGTTAAAACGACAAAAACAATAAGCCACCGCTATCCTCAAACAAAACTCTTCTTCACTTGTGTAGAACACAATGTGAGTTTTGAATATTGAATGAAGGTTACACTGAATTATACATTTGTCTTATTAACAATGAAGAAAAACAAGAGCAGAACAAGCACTTTATTAAGAACAGATGTGTTTCCAAGGGTAACGGTTATAAATTCTTCTGCTGTCGGTGTGTTTTCACTGTTGTTGACATGGTCAAAAAAAGTGGGGGAGAAAATCTGAACATTTCTCTTTGAAACGTTCTGTTTTGTAGTTGTGAGGATCTCGGGTTTTATTAGTTAGTCTTAGTTGTGATTAATAAGAATTAAGAATACCTTTATTAGTCCCACAACGGGGAGATTGCGTTGATGAGCTTGTGTTTAGTGTCTGGTCACTTTCCTTGCATTCCTTGTACTTCCTGTTCCTTCCTATACCCGCGCTGCCCTCTTTGTTTTCACCTGTGTCTTGTTCTCCTTGTGTGTTTAAGCCTCGTGCTTTGCCTCGGTCTTCTCAGTTTGTCCCTGTGATCATTGTCCGTGTTGTTTTTCCTGTGATTTTCTCGTGTCCTTCATCCCTGGTTGGTTTCAGTTTGCTCGGTTGGATCTTTGTTTTTGTACCTTTTCCCTTTAGTTCAAACATTTTTGGATGTTTTGTCTTTGTAAACACAAAAGCTCACTATCAGTTAGTTAACTCATCTTCATTCTCTGCATTTGCACCTGACACACATATTATAACACACACACAGACATGACTAATACCTTTGTCTAAAATAAAAGCAGCTAAAATGTTTTTTTCCTTCTTAACTATGATCATGATTAGGTGAGAAATCTCAGAGAGGTTCATATTGGACACATGGCTTCTCCACATGAGCTTGCTGCCTTACTTTCTATTAATCAATTATTATCTGCTATAGCCGGCCCAGAATCAGCAGTGAATCCCCCAGGAGGAGCTGGAGGGAGCTGCTATACCAGAAAGTCTGTGTCTCTTTGCTCCTTCTGATGGAAAGAAAAAAGGAGAGTTTTGATTTTTTGACTATTTTTTAAAAGGGCCTGTCTGACTTGAAGCTGTTTTTGACTCTCTCTCTCTCTCCCTCTCTCTCTCTCTCCCTCTCCTGGTCTCTGTTCCTGTATATTCCCATTTCTCTACTTTATTATCTTGAAACTGCAGCTTTTAATCAACACTTTATTTTGTACACTTTTATTTAATTATTGTCTTTATTTTCGCATCGTGATTGAATGTTTTAGTGGATTTTTGTGCTGTTGTTTCTGCCTTTCATGTGTAAGAGCAGGTCTGCTGGGTTTTCGGTGTGAGCAAGCTTTGTTTATTTGTGTACACTCTGTATTTTTTTCTGTGTTTCTAGAACCTCCTCAAAAATTAGATGCCACATCTCAAAAGGCTCTTTATCAATAAATTAAAATTCAAAGAATGAAGAATCGATCCCAAACAGAGTGAGCAGAAAACAGTGTTCTTTTCTGATTCTATATCTGGACAGACATGAAAAACGACAAGCTGCCACAGAGATGAGGATGTAAGCAGACCATGAATGCCCTTATAAATAAAATATGCCGCTAGTCTACAAGAGAAATGTTGAATAAATGTGTAATAAACCTGAGTGTTTCATCCAGCGCGAGCAAAGACTCATGGATCCACTGTGTAACATCTCAGCAGGATCCTGCACAAGCCTTCGCTCCCGTATCAGTGAAGCTGTCTGTAATCAATACATTCAATGAGTCTTTTTCTCCTGATGGGGGGAGGCTCTTGGCACTTGTTACCTATTATCCTGAACTGTGCGACCTTGGCATAAGTTTGACAGACAATTACACCTTCACATGCTGTCTGTGGAGGAGCAATCATTAATATTGACAGGCTGTATACACAGACACGTGAGTCATGAAATGATCGTTCATGAGATCTCACTAACAACAGCTCGATATCTGTAACCTCAAGCTGATTTTATTTCAAATCATTTAACGTCCAACCCTGCTCAGTCTCTCAGCCTATAATACTGTACATGAATTCATGGCCTGGTGTAAAAGAAGAAGCGTTTTTGTCTGCATCGTAAAAATGTATGGTCTTATACATTAATAACAATTTTGGGGATAACTGAGTGATTGGCATTAATCTTTCTATTCTTAGTAAAATATCACCACATACATGACATGAATTTCCACAGATCTGTGTGCTTTTTTAAGCTTACAAAGCATTTGTTGTAGAAGTTACTCGTTAGGCACGCAAACATTAAATAAAGACAAAATTAAAACAATGAGGAAGGCCGGCTTTAAGCGATTAGTTCTTTACTTAGGGTTAGGTTATAAATAAACACTATGAAACAAAACTCAACCATAAAAAAAAACCAAAACGATTTACAACTCAAATTTAAGCAGGACCCCTGCCAGGAATACACAGTCAATCACGATTAACAAAAATAATGGATACGATGACGTCACCCATTGGTTCGGTGATCTGAGGGCTGAAAGGGACCAAGTGTGAAAACCCTAACACACAATCAGAAAGGAAATACTGCTCTTTACAGTACAGATAGTAAAATGTACAACAAGTAAAGCTGACTCATTTAGTTGAGCTGGGATAGTTTTCTGTGTTGCCACCTGTTGTTTCCTGTGTCTTCAGCATGCAGGTTGTCCAGGTTTTGTCCCGTTGACCTTTGGTTTCATACTTTGTTTGTTTCAATCACTTTTTGGCTCTTTTGTTAGTTTAGCTTTTAGCTGCCTTAGTAGTCTAAGTAGGTAGTCTCAGTAGTCAAACTTATCAACTAACATAATTTCACCCGCTGTATTGAAATTTTAGACTTGAATAAGTTAAACTTACAGTGATTTATTCTAGCCTTTCCTCTTTATGCCTCCCTCCCACCTCAGCCATTAACACGTGTATTTGTTAACAACAGCAACATTATTATAGTTCATTGAACACATGTAACTGTTTTTGTCTTTTCCGTGTTCTGCCTGTCATTTGTTCAGAGTAGGGAAGGTCTGCGTCTGCAGCAGTCCTGCATCTGTCCTGCATCTGTCCTCTAGAAGTTTCTACATCACCACTCTGTAAGACTCTCTAACGTTGAACTCCTCCTTCATCATGGTTGGAGTTTCACGTTGAAAGAATCATATCGTACAGTGAGTGTTTCCTCTACTTATGTCTACATCCATAAAGAAGAAACCACAGCGGCAACAACAGGCCGAGTAATCGTGGCTGTGCCTGCCTTAGGTCGTCCCGGTGGTCAGGGTGGGATCTACCTGTCATAGGTGAACCAGTCTCCCATACTGGCCTGTTCAGATCAGCTGAATCTGTTTCCTTATGATCATCTACACATGGAGCCATGTCACATGCTCCGGGCACGTCGTACAAAAACATGAGACACTTCTCTCTCACGATTTTTTTTTTTTTTTTTTTTTTTTTTTTTTTTTTGTACAGTTCAGTGCTCATGCCCCCGTATAAAAACACAACATCACAGTATCACAGAGTGGCTCACTGTGCCTGCTCACAGCGGCGTTTGGGTTTAAGCACTCATGGCTGCACCTGCCTTAGGTCGTCCCAAGTTTACAGGGGGATCTTACCCGTCATTGGTTAACATTCTGCCATGCTCAACCCTTTGCCCATTTCAACAGGTTTTAGCGGATTAGATGAGGACAGAGGAGCTCTGAGGAGGCTCTGATGTGACCTGATGCAGAGTTCATTCTGATGGGACTGCCTCACTCAGTGTTAAGTGAATGTTAGGCCATTGTGGTCTGGATTGTGGTGTCTTAGTGTGATTGTTGCATCTGACCTCTGCGACTCCTCTCCAGTTTTCAGCTCTCTGTATCCCAGCTTGGCCTGAAATAAAAAAAACAGAGGAAACGTTAAGTTTGGAATCCATTTGTGCATCTTAACCTCGCTCAACATACCACATCTGCATCACTATCAGATGTGGTATGTACATCATTATAACATCACAGGATGTTAATCTGATTGGATATGTTTGAACAAAACTTTATCTACAAAGCACTCAGCTTGATGACAGTCTGTGTATCAACATGTTTAAACCAAAACAACATCTGAACACCCACAAAGACAGAAACTAATTAAAAATCTCCTGTTGAATAGAGGGACCATGAGTTCAGTCTTCATAGCCACATAGGTGGGGAGGGGGACTCAAACACCCAGACCTTTGCCTGCCTTGATATTAACGAATACACATATATATATACACCCCCTAACAGCCCTCCTCACTGATGGTGCAAATCAATATAACATTGCAGGTAAACCACAAGATGTCACTTTTTGTAACGTTTTTCAGACAACCAGGAGAAGGCGTCAAAGCTTCACAAGGCTTCATCCCCTCAGCTCCAATAAAAACCCTTCAGATGTACCAATTTGCTGCAACTGGAAAAGAATCCAGCTTTCAGTTTACTGTGTGGCCATTACCAATTACATCATCAAAGGGGAACTGCACATGTCGAGCCAAGTGCTTCCACCTAGTGTGGATCGGTCTTCATCACTCACAGTTTTTCAGTTAAGGCAAGTGTGATGAGTTGAATACTTTCTTCATTAGAAAGTTTTAGTAACTAACTGTAACTTAGAGTCTACAAAGTGAGCATATATCAGTTAAGACCACTTGATATTTTTAAGTAATGTTACAGTTACATTTTGCAGTGTAGCTTTGCTCCACACGCTCTGATCGGTATGCACCAGGCTGCTGCAGAGAGCCGACTATGGGATTGGGATTGTCAGTATATTGACCTTGCTGTAATGATAGTGCTTAGAGCACATGAGAAGCTGGCTGACACACAGAGACTCCAGGCTGGCCGGGGAATCCAGCAGCTCCACTGTGACAGGCCTAATTTGATTTGGTATGTGTGAGGCATGTGTGGTCTCCAGAAAAACTGCAGAGACGAGCCTGGGCTCCTTTATGACAAAGTTCTGGAGAGAATATAAAAGACTTGGTAAAAATCTGCTCTGCTCAAAACGTCCAAAAGACTTTTATAAGTTTGTGTGTGTTTGTGTACACAAATCCCACACGCGACCCTCAAACTTGGAGACAGATCTGAAATTTATCTTCGTATTTGGCTCTGATATATGTCCTCGAGTTTGATTCTGAAAAACAATCAAAAAACCAGACAAACAACTCTCCTGCTTTCTCTGCTTTGAGACGTGTAACAAGGCCTCCAACATGGAGCTCTGCCAATCATAAACAGTCCTGCTAAAAGCCTCAGAGAAGATTACAGATAGTGGAGAAGAGAGATTGGAGAGGAAGGTGTGAGGAGCAGCATGTTTAGCTGTAAGAGGGGCCTGTGGCATGTGTTATATTTCACTGCTAAGCACTCAGTCGCCACAACAGCTAAAGGTGAGCCAACAGTTACTACAGCCAAAAAAATAACAGGCGCCTTCTCTCCCACAGTCCCTTAGAATGTCTGGACGCAGGTTGCAGCCGCGTTATCATGGCGCTCGCCCTCATCTGTTTGTATGTAAGCAGCCGAGCACTTTGAAGATGGGCCGACATAACCAAATGGATTTTTTATGTGGCAGTGAAGCTGGATTTAAGCAGGTACAAGCATGAGAGGTAGACGCACCATGTAAAATTCATTTCACCGTTTGCCACTTCATCTTCTATTTGTCCATGTAAATGACTTTCAAGATTGCTATCTCATCTCACTGAGAGCATTTTTTTTGTCGTTGGCAACCACCAGGGTCCATGAGGGCTGCACTTTCTATGTAAGTAATAATGTTGCAACACTTCTCTCTGTGAAATGGGTCTGGAATTGTCCCCCTTCACTGCCAGTACCATCCCCTTTCATAGCAACCATTACCATTTATCTAAGATTTTATGAGATGACTTGCTCCTCTTATTGGTTATGTGTCTGTCCAAATGCGTCCAGAGGGAGTTTGTTGGGCATCTGTTGGTACTTCCCCTCCTGGAAATTCAACTCAAGCCCACAGCAGACTTGCTGGCCAGGCTACAAAAGCTCTGAGAGGAAAACAAATAACAACATGAGGCTTTGTGTTAATACAATACTTTGTGTTTTTATCCACTTGAAAAAACATATTGGCATGTTGCTATAGGGACCCCTGGGATGGAGTGCTTAAGTAGGAAGAGAAAGATGCTATATGTAGACGAGTCCTGAGGCCACTCTCTCAAAGGAAAGTATAAACTTCATCATGTCTGCTTGTCTCTGTCCTATTTAAAGCCTAATAACCCACAGAAGAAAACAATCACTTCAGCTGGAATAACACTGCACACACACACACACATATAAAAACCAGGATTAGATTGGTCTTCGGTGTTGTTAATCTGTGATTGCTCTCATGAGGCACAGTGTGCATTCAGAGGTGATGTTGAGATTATTTAGTGCAGAAAAGTTTAATTGGGTGAGAATTTCTCCATCAGGCTAAAACAGTTGCAGCATGAGCCCAGAATTAATAAGGATGGCCTTTTCTCCACCTTTTAAACTGTTAGTGGAGGCCACTGGGGAGTCTTAATGACCACAAGTGCTAATCATTGTGTGAGCCGGCTCCCGAGGGTTGTCATCAAGATGCATGTAAAAATAATGGAAAGTAACTCTGAATAATTACACTTTGGATTAAAATGTTGTTTATTTCCACCCGTGACATTTCCACATTGATAGCAGCTGTTTTGCTCCTCATGCTTTTAGCTGCCACACAATTATCAGTGTTGTGGTAACATCAGTATCATACATGTTTCTGGAAGAATCCCTCAAGTGCACAGGAAGTAAGGCGTTCAGCATTTTCAGCAGGAAGTCCATATTTCCCTGATGAAGTTTGTATAAAATGTAAATGTTAATTATACATAAGGTTTCTGTGTAATTAAAGGATCCTCTTTATCATTTCCAGCATTTTCTGAATTCACATACACAGACTCAAACAGGAGTCTGAAGTTTGAGCCCCCCTGACACCGCAAGTGGTTTTGTTTTCACCCACCGTTAAGTTTTATTTGAAATCCTACTTGGATTTGGCATTAAAAAAATACTGGTTAAGGTTTAGACATTAAAACACAGGGTGAGGGGTTAGGTAGAGATCATCTCCAAGACACACACCATTTCATGTAACACACATTTTACAAGGAAGATAGATCCTGTGCGGTTTTTGGCTTCCATTGGTGTGAGTAATGTGGCTGGAGAAATGTTGTTTTCAAGGACTTAAATTTAAACCTCATGATGTTTCACCCACTTACAGATGGCGAACTAAGGTGCATGTTCAGAACACATCCTCCAACTACACACCTGTGTCCATGTCTGCAGGTTAGTTCAGTCTCTGCCTACGCACACCTCACAAAATCAAGCCACACGCTTTCAATGATTTTTACCTCGTGCATCAAATCAATGATTTTTGAGTCATCTTTCAGTGTAGTATCCAGTTCTTTTAAATTATATTCAAACCTATTTAAAGAAAGGCCTTAGTCACAACGGATTTACAGAAACTGTGCTGCTGCAGCAATCTCCTAATATCACAATTCTCTAGAAGATTACTGAAGCTTTGCTGCTTTCAGAATGGAAATTCTCAACACCGTCTGTACAAAAAGTTTCAGAAAATGCTCATGGTCATCCATATATCTCATTCCGAACTCTTCCTGATCTTCTCAGTGGGGATATCACCATAGTAACATCAGCCAGGTGGTCGTGAACTGCAGAACTCTGCTCCTCGTGACTTTCTTCTGCTCAAACTTTAAAACGCTTCCTGAGGCAGAAAGTTCTGAAAGGTCTGTGCAGCTGAATAAATCTAAATACGTCTGGAGCTGTCTTTAAGCACTGGTGGTGGTGAGTCCATAATATTACATTTAAAGCAAAGATAACATTTCTTAAAAAGTCTTAGAAGGTTTTACATTTTCATAATCTGTTGAGGTGTTGATTCAACAGCTTGAAGGAACCAAATGCTTCTAAAAGAGCACTGTGTATAAAGTCAAAGTAATCCACCCACTCAGAGTATAGAGGTGTATGTTTTCTCTGCATCCCCAGCATCCTGTCAATTCCACTTGCATCTGTGATACTTTATTATTCCTCTCTGGCGTGCGAAGCTCATCTACCTCCTCTTTGAAGTTGCTTTGCTGCTTTGTGGTTTTTATGCAATCGATCCTAAATCGAATCCACGCCGGCATGTTTGCTGTTAGAGGCAGCTTTCCTGCTCTCAGCACCATAAACTCAGTCCAGAGGAAAAGACGCGGCTTTCGCACAGTTTCAGAAAGAGACTTCAAATATACCCACTCCTTCTGACAGGCAGCATATAAATAAATATTTAGATAGCACTGACTGGAGCTCATAACTTGTCAAAAAGAATACCGCGAGGATGAGGATAAATGTGACATCGGCTATAAAGCAAACCAAGAAAGTGTGGGCTCCAAACAGCTTAAACACACTTGGGGTATAAATCCGAGATAGCGAATTTGTCTCTCCTCAGTCATTGTTTTGCAGTTTTTATGACTCATTTTGTTGCTCTTTTACACCGAAACAGCCTCAATCAATTTTCCTTGTCAGCCCGACATCCTCCGAATGAAACCTTACAGCAGCAAATCCCCCTCCAGCAACACAAAACCACCTGACAGCTTGTATTAAGGGGAGACTGCGGCAGCCACTTCTCGGACATGGCATTTGAAGGAATAAGCATGTTGATTATCAGTCGCGAAAATGCTTTTCTTTCAGCTTCCTTATCAGTGTGGAGGATGACCTTCAGAGCTGCGTGCAGGGAGGGGGGAGCCATCAGAATAAATTACAGGCCGCTGCCCTTGTCAGAGAAGTCCTGCTGGTGGTTATGACAGGGGTGTGTGATTCTCTCTTGATCTTTCTCTCTGTAACACACACGCAGACCGCTTGTTACAAAATGACATACAGCACTGAGGGTTACAATTATTACTGTAAGCTAATGGTAGCTATGCACTACATGTCAATGAGACAGCATAAAGAATTACAGGTCGTAGAATATATGATTCAGAGAGAACACCTGAATATATCCAGTGATTTGTCGGTGCTGACGTTTGACAAAGGGAGAATAAACTAGGGGAAAAAAAGGCAGCGTGATCTCCCCGCCTCCTCCAGCCGCCCCATCGACTCCCCGCGCCACACTCTATCATCGAGTGTGTCGAAGAGCCAAGGCCTGCACAGAGCACATCTCCTATCCCGCAACCTTTCCCTTCATATTTCACCCACATCTCACTCACTGTCTGTCACATCCATACCAGCTCCAGGAGTAGATGACCACATTTTAAAGAGCAATAACTAAAAATTTGACCGGCTCAGAGCACTAAATGACCGCCATCCATCTGCAGCACAGCTGGCAACGTTGTTGATCAATACCAATGACTTAAGGATCACTTCGCCAGGTGATGACTTTTCTCACTTTCCAAACGTTATGCTCTATTTCAGAACCTAATCACATTTTGAAGCTGTTTTATGAGTGGAGGACAAGAAACAGGCGTAAAGAATGACCGGATTCAGATCAGGACTTCATCATTATATTCATTCTGTGTCTCTGTGGGAAGGAGCCTGGACTGATGTGGTGTTATTGTGCATTTTTTAGTCTTTTAAAAAATGTTTGCTGCGGTTTCAGTGAGTACGCGTGCAGAGAAAAGTGTTTTTTTTATTATTATTGAAGTCAATTAATAATTGAAAGGTATGACCTGAGAAATAGCACTTTTGATCTTTAATATTTTTTGAATAAATTGAATCCAGATTCCAAACACATTCTGCAACAAGCAGAGAAAGAAGAAAGCAACTGAAAAACTGGCCATTAGTTATGTTTCTATTCACAGTCTCACTTGTGAAAACTGAGCAGCCCTGCAGAGAACGAAGTGAAGATGTCCTTGACGTGTCCTTATGTGTTTGGAAGGACTGCCAGTCCAGACTGACTGATTCATTGACTCTTGTCTGCTCGGAGAAAGTTTTGATTAATTCCCATTGAGGTAATTTGACTCCTGATCCACATTAATTCTAAACAGGCACTTGCCAGCTGATAAAGGAAAAAGCCAGTGTGTTTTATCAACACTTTAAATCAAAGTGGTAATGAATTTAAACGTAGTGTAACTCTGCTGAAATGTGTGGCATTGATTAAACCACTAAAACTCACTCCTGTTTATAGAAATGATCAGTTTAAACTTTCTTACATGACCCTAAAATAAATAAATTTAACAACACCTTTGCCTGAATATAAATGAATATAGCGGTTCCTGTTTCTGTCTCTCTTCTCAGCACTGACCTGCAGCACGAGCTTCAATTAACTTCACTAATCAATAGCGGGATATCAGGAAGTAATTCAGCTGTACGTCTTCAAACCATTTCTGAAGAAAAGAGGCTTAATTGCACATGTTTAAGGACAAGCTGATCACAGCTTCATTCAGACACAAAGACTAGAAGTTGTTCATGTCTCCCTCGTCGCTACATGGTCACCATCTCTCCGCCCTTGGACGTGGACATCTTTAAAGTCTCTGTCCTTGTCCTCCAAAAGGCTTCCCTGCCGGTCCTTGGACATCTGCTGAGGCCAGGACTTTTCTCTTTGTGATAATCTTGTTGTGTGTCTGTGTGTGTGTGTGTGTGTGCAAAGTTTACACCTTTTTCCAAACCTGTTAAAAAACCACAGAAATGCTGACGATAGCATGTGGAGGAGGGAATCTATTTCATCATCTAAACCTGATTTAGGCTAGCTGCCGGAGGACCTCAAACACAGCATACACACACTAGTTAAACTGTTTCATTGCTGTTAGAGGACATTTTTGTCTTCTGAAGGACCATCCAGAAATTGTGAGGTGTAAATATCACATGACTTTTATTAATGAGGTTCTGTGTGCTGATGTCACCCAACACATCAGTCGATCGTGTAACAACAAAGCAACAAAAGGCACTATTGTTTTGAACAGCGCTGACTCACAGTTAAGTTTCATCTTCACCTTCGGTCTGCTTCTTTCCTGTTCCTGTGTGGGATTGCGTGCCCCCCCTCTGATGTGGCTCACCTGCATTGTGTATTTAGCCTCTGGGCTCAGTTTCAGTCCATTGTTCATTTCATGTTTCACGTTCCAGCCAGCAGAGATTCTGACCTGTCCCATGTTTTCTGGGATTTTCGGGTCGACTGTTGTTTTGGCTCAAGTTATACGTAGCATTTCTGTGACCTTTTTTAAGGGTTTTTCTGTTTGCTGAGTTTTTTGGCCCTGCTGACCACCAAGTTTTACACGCTTGTCTTAAATCACCCACCTTAATTACATAAACACATCTTAATAGGTAAACAGAGCTCTTCTGCTGCTATGATGGCATGTCAGTGCAGATCAATAGATAATAAGTGGTGTGAATGACCCACAGATCGACTTGGATATTGACATGTTACATCTGTTACATCACGTTCATCTGTTAATACTGCTTTAAGAGCTTGAGCTGGACACCTTGACTTCCACAGCACTCAGCTAATACTGCACTGACTGACAGCTGACCAACACATTGAAGAAAATAGGTTGCAGCGTTGACGCCTGTGCTCATATAAGTAAACTCCAGACTCCGATACTGTGCATCATATGGGCTCTTCCATTGTTCTTCAGTTTCATGTGTGATTTCCTGTCTAATGCACACAGCGTGACACAATCAATATCTATCATTCCTATAAGCCTGCAGCTGATCCTCCCACACCCTGCTGACACCCATCTAGTGTTTTGAGTGATTTCCTTTCTAGTCTTTTCATGCAATATCCATTACTGCTGCAAAGCTGAGCAGCATGAGGATTGATTACTTAATTATTCACAATTTAGTATCAGTGGTCTCACTTTTTTTGAGTGAAATGTGTTTTCCCAGAGAGGACGCTCTGACAGTCATGCTGCTCTGCTCGCTCTGTATTCATGTAGCTTCATTAGAAGTTGTTAAGTGAAGCCTCTTTTTTTTATTACAGGCTTTTTAGGGAAAATGTGACAGTATCTATTGGCTGTCATGTAACGAGCCACTGTTAATTGTCTGTAAAAGTAGTTATGATTCATTAGTGTTAAAGAGATGGAGACAAGCTCTTAAGCTTGTCCTAACAGGCCTCCTGCTGCTTTTACTGCAGCACATCAATATCCCTGCAGTATCTCCAGCACTATCTGCACTCGCTCTGTTGCTCTGTGTGTCCCCTTTCTTTCACTCATCAGATTGGGGCCTCCCAGGGCTCCTGCAGAGAACAAGTTATGTGACTGTTTTGGTCTCCATCCTTTATGAAGAGTTATCAATCCAGGCCGGTATGTTCCAGCATATATACGTGTGATGAATGCAGACAAGTCAGATGTTTAATACAATATCTCAAAGCTTTGGTAGGCAATAGACAGCCATGGACAGGGACGGGGTGGTGAAACCTTTACTATGTGGGATCAGCCCACTGATTCGAGAAGCCTCTCTCTGCAGACAGTCCTTCACTGCTAATGAAACACAAATAAGCTTTTTTTTTGTTGCACCACACGTATGCCGAGCTGTCGACACCTCTCCAAAGTAAGCATCTGCACAAACTGTGTGTTTTCATGAAGATTAAATAATAAATGGTGTGCTGTTTATTTATGCTTGCCAGAGGGGCAAAAAATGTTAAGCTGGTCACTAAAAGACATTTTCAGGTTCTCCTGTTGATCCGCCTCTGTGAATAATGAATCGAGATCTATTCCTGGATTGTTGGAGGTGTCGTCCTACTAAGGAAAAGGAGCATACTTTTACAAACACATAAACATGTATTTGAAGTCTATGATTAAATGTGTCGATTTTAGCAGAAACTTTCTGGAAACACTTTCATCACCCTGAATCTACCTTTTATACCCCAAATGGGGGGTGGGGGGGTACTTTTTCAAAAGTGTTTGTTTATCCACCTAAAGATGCAAGATGTGCATCTTAACTACTCAAGCCTCGAGCAGTGGCGTACAGTATGTGTCTGCAACCGTGAACATGTGCAGTCAAAAAAGCTGATATCCAGAAGATCTAAAGACAAATAGCTGCTTAGGTATCAGGCTGGGCATGACAAGTGTAGATAAGCGATTATGTGTTGGTTTGAGCAGAGCAGGTGATTCCTCAGACCCCCTCCTAGAGGGGATGGGGGAGGGTGGTGGTAGGGTGGGTGCTAGCTAGGCATTCCAGCAGCGTAAAGACACCACAGCAACATCAAAAAACCCGGCAAGCTGGGAGCTCTGGCTATGCATTGCAAGATCAATGATAGGGGTTACATCTACAGCTGTTCTCACAGGAGGTTTGGTTGCTGGAAGTGTGAAAAATGAATCACAGCACCGACGCATGCTGTGTTCATTATGTCCAGTTTTGATGTGCAAAAAAAATAAAAATCATTGGTAAACATGAGATACAAGCCTGCAGGAGATTAGAGAGGTCACAGAAACAGCACATAAACAAGTTTAAATATGGAACAGCTTATTAATTACATGATTGCATTTAGACTGTAACATGAGACTCATGCTGCAGCACCTTAACACGTCCTGTTGATGAAGCTGCAAACCTGCTGTCAGCATGACCGCACATCCTCCCACTGCGACAAAAACTTGAGGCTCACATGAATAATTTGTCCATCTGGGAGCGGTCTGTTTAGCCTGACTGACTCATCTATCTGGGCGCCAAGTACAGGGCCGGGCTTAGATTACCACCAACACATGATCCAATCATTTCTGTAAATTTTGTGGGTGATTTTGCAAATTCAATCAATATTATACTTCTCAATGATCACATTCACATTAAATTTTCTGTGAAGATGCCCCCCGACTCCCCCACCTTCCCCAATGTATGAATAACGGAGCCATTCCAGGATGAAAATAAGATGTATGACACTCTGTTGGTTTCCATATGGCAGCAATGCTGGATAATTACTCCATAATTACCTTGAATGTTTGCACTGTGGACCATTTGCTTCACCAGCTGTCATTGCCAAGGCATCTGCTGGATATCGAGGTGTGCAGCGGCTCACACCTTCGTACCCCTTTGACCACCAAGGGAAACATGCTCATTAACTAACCCATATAAAGTACAGGCAGCAGTGCCTCTATACCTCCTCCTTCCTTTACCCACTGGTGCTCTCAATAAACGCCACATCTCCATGACTTAATAGGCTCCTCGGCTGCATCGCATGCTTCTGAGTTCATCCTTAATAAACAGAGACTGCTGCTTGAACTGAGGTCCCACTGCAAATCAGCCCAGATCACTGTCATAACTGAGGCTTAATAATTCATTATTGGGTACTGATACTCAATACCCGGCCCCGGATAAGCGGTTTGAAGATGGATGGATGGATGGATGGGTATTGATACTATATGCTGTCATGGCTTGTGACAGGACTGTGCACTCTCCTAATACATCTTTTATGTCTTGAGCATAGCTAGCAGAGGTCAAGTTTCGGTGACATGTCAATAAAGTCATGTAAACACAGGGATGCTGGATGCTGAGAGGGGAAAGGAAGCTCTATGATGTATTATGATAACACATTGTAGAATTCAAGGGCAGATGATGTGACACACCTACAGGTGCCAGGGATCAATACATGTCAAATAGTTATTAGAACTTGCTTGTCACCATGTCTTAAAAAAGAATGTCAGATTTCTTTAATAAAGGCCTCAAAGACAAACAGTAAAATCCATGCTAGCATGTCAAATCTGCTGTTGTATGAAATCTACAAAAAATTGTAGATTTAGTTCCTTAAAATTAAGACAAATGTTGTACAACACTCACAATGAAGACATTATATTGTTCTTCTCAGCAGGGCCGGCCCAAGCCTTTATGGGGTCCTAAGCAAAATTTCACACCACCACCTCAGCATCAGATGCTTCATCGTCCTATAGGCTGCACCGTGTGTAATACATGCTACTGAATGTGTAATATCATCTCATTTGTAATACTCAAGGTTATTTTTTAAAATATAAAATATATATTTTATCATGGACTTATCGCATATTTTGCATATGCCTTGGGCTTCTCAGCACTCACAACTCTGACCAACTTCCAGCATCCCTGCATGGCCCATGTCAGGTGTCATTTTGCCACTGATGTATTCAGTCTTGTGTGTTTGCCATCTCAGACAAATCTAAAAACAACAAACAGTCATACCATGTCAATGTTTTCATTGTTTTAACAAGTTCTAAACAGCAGGATGCCACTTTTCACCTCGAGGCAACGTTTTAGTTCCACCTCATCCCATTGGTCAAGGTCCCATCTTAAGACTTGTCACTCATCTTGACGAGCTGTCTCCCATGAATGCATCTAGCCTCAAGCTCAGGTGAGCACCATCAATAAAAACACCACAGGCACCGCTGGAGATGATCTGCTGAGCTCAGACGACCAGGAAAGTTGTCCCTAAACAGAACAGAAAGCTGGATATCCCCGCTCCCTGTCTGCACGGGGGCATGTTCGCAGTGTACCGACTGTCAGCTTTAATTTACGGAGTCGCCTGCTGCACCTGTAATGTGAGCGTTTAAAGAATGAATGTTCAGCTGTCTGACAGAAAAAATACAAACTGCTTTCAACTGTGCCGTGTGCTGCTGGATGATCTCAGAGGCCTCGCTGCTTCGTATCTGACAGGCACATCTAATTCGCATTCAGAAGACAGTGCAGTGATCTGGGGACGGCTGTAATCTGTTTGGATCTCCTGGATTCCTGTCAAAGACTTCAGCTTTCAGTCGTCAGATAAGACCTGCGTTCATTTTTCCTCTTCCTACTTTGGAACTCGTAAGCGAGTGATCTTTTAAAGATTGCATTAGCCTCTGTGATTTCTCACCGAGATTCTGCTCCTGTTTTCTTTTAAAACATCTCAAACTTTTTTTTTTCTCTCCTTTAATCAATAATTCATCCAAAGAAAAGTTTCCATGTGATCATCACCTTATGCCAGGAACATTAAATTGTGCATCATTCAGCAAAGTCTGCTCTTTCTGAATATTTTAGTCTCTCCCTTCCATCCCTGTTGTGCAAGAAAACTTGTCAGACTAGAGGGAGAGTGTTTGGGGGTTGAAATCTTATCAAAGAATCAGTGGGAATCAAATGACATCCAGCATTTTTTTGTGATGTTTGAGAGCGCTGACGCACTGCAAACAACGTTTAAGCAGAAGGAAGACTTTCTTATTTGTTCTATTGATTCTCAATTTGCGAGGCTTTTACATATTTATGCTGTCTACGACCGCACATGGCTAATCGCTCAGGCTGGGAATCAAATTGCCAATCACATCACTCGTTATTGTGACTATCCTGCACGTTGTCATAGGAAACAGACGGAGTGGCCCAGCAGGAGCAGGGCACTGCTGAAGAGAAGCAGACAGTCTCCTCACTGTGCCAGAGATGTGCAGGACAATATCGTTTGATTTTCCCACAGCGTAGCTTCGAGGCGTGTCACACTGATTCCCCACGCTCCTCCATCAGCCTCTACGTGTAAAGTTGTTGTTTCGTTTTGTTTTTAATCAAATTGCAGAGTGAAGAAAAAAAAAAATCCTATTATTGGTTGACTGAAATTTAAAGGAGCAGGCCAAATATTTTGGGTATAAGCTTATTATATTTCAGCCATGAGAGAAGGAAGAAAACGACAATAAAATATTCATATCACTCATTTATATAAGCTACAGAAAAAAAATGTAAAGATATCTGAGGCTTATAATACCATGGGTGTGAGAGGTTGGATAAGAATTTTCTCTTACTTCCCCCTTTTGCCTTTACAAGTGGCCCCACACAGAGGATCTGGCATCAGGAAATGAGAGGATTAATAGTAACACATGTGAAACTGAAGGTTATTCTGCGGAGCAGAGGTCAGAGTAAATTACAAATTACATGCAGGGGGAAAACGGTGAGGACAGAAACTGAGAGCCATACCTGAAACGAGCTGAAGAAAGGTAATTATAGTTCATTAGAAAAGTGCTTCAGGAGCAGAACCCTGACGTTCTCTTTAGGGGAAATTAGATTTCAGGGGATCAGCACGACCTGATCTTTAAACAGCTTTAGTAGCTCTGTTCATGTGGAGCAGCCATGGAGGTAATTCCCTAAAGGGGGATTTTGCTGATTTTGTTAATATTTGCGTCACAAATATCAGAATAGAAACATTGTTTATTTTTTATTTATTTATTATGCACAACACAATTACATCAAACCAACCAGATGTATTGTTTAAGTGTTATAGCACGCATGCTAATTCTTAGCACCTGTTGTTAGCAGAACTTGGCTCAGGAGTCCCCCCTGACACCACGAGCTGATTTGTTTTCACCCGCAGTTAGGTTTCAGTTTCACTCATGCTTAGAGTTAAAAACTATGGAGTATGGCCTCCGGCTGTTAAATTAACAAGCAACTTTAAGACCTGTGCTTGTGTCCAAACAATTGTGCTTTGGACCAATCAGCATTTTTTCAAAAAATGAGCCAAGTGTTGATGTTTTTCCACCTCGTGGACAAAACAAAATATATGTCAGTACCATGAAGCACTGTTCCTACTGCATGAGTGCAGCACTCATATGTTTTTCTTTCAGCAGAAAATCACTCTTTTAAGACTTCTCCAACCTCTTCAGTTCTGCAGCAGTAATGGTCCTCTGAACAAGTTTGCCATGTTTCTCATTATCACATTCATGCACTGCAAAGAATTGGCACAATACATTGTACAGAGGGAAACTACTCATACTGCATTATAAACACAGCACACACACATATACGATCTGTTGTTGTCATAGGCTGCAAAATGTCCACTTCCTGACAACCACAGCCGTGCACTTAAATAAATGCTGCAATTTCTCAGAGTGAGACTTTTTAACTGGCTGTTAAAGTTTCATTCATTCATTGGATTGCATTAAATCTGAATGAGTCATCATGTTACAAGAAGACAATTAGCAGAGGCAAACACTTTCAGCAGTGTGATTCTCTCCTATATAACCACATCCTCCACTGACTGCACCTGTATAAGCAGAGGGAGAGATGCAATAATTACCAGACATCTGAGTGAGATGAAGCGACAGAGACGATCCAGAAATAAACACACAGATGTATTCTGGACAGAAATGTACAACATTCTGAGTTGTTACAGTGACCATTTGGGAGATTCTTGGATAGCAGTTGAAACATAAACTACTCTTTTATTTCTCCTTTCTGGGAAGCCTTTCTTGAAAGCTGCAGCATCAGCACGATATCGCACATTAAAACAGGCACATAAAACAAACCCGAGTCCATTAAATCAACCAGCGGTCGGCTGCAAAAGACAAACTTCATGCGAGATGTAAATATTGGAGAATCTGTGAGTAAAGCTTGTTTTGAAGCATCAAGCACATTAAGGACAGGGAGGATGATAAAAGAAACATGATCAGGAAAAAAACAATCACACACACTCTGGCTTTGTGCCTGTCTATCTGCTCCTTTGACAATTATCGTGACCTGATTTCCACTCTTATCCTTGGCACGAGTAATGAACATTATTCTCAGTGTAGATTAGGTGTTATCTCTTACTTGTATGCTTTATAGAAAGCACACCGCAACCATGCGACAAAGCGACAAAGGATCATTCACCTGATCCACCGTCAAACCTTATGTCTGAATACACTGTGTTTCTCATTGTTGTACGGTAATCTGGAGATGTTTACTGTAGAACCTGCCTCCTCTAAATGTACACAATGGCAATCTGCCTCACTTACCGCTTTCAATTCAATGACGGCACACAAGAAAAAAAAAAGCCATGATGGTGTGCTTAGTGCCAGGCTGCAGTCAAAGGCAGCATCTATAGTGAACCTAATGGAACATTTAGCAGGTAAAGAGACGGTTTTCTCAGAAATGAAGAAAACAACAACTGACGATTCAATCCGCTTCCCTTTAGGTGACATCATTCCAGATGTATGCAGTTCATGCTGTGTGTCCTGAATGTGTAACTATTGTAAGCTAGCAAACAATGTGAGAAAATGTGTGTAGAGCTCGCGCAAACTCTCCACACAACACGATGATGGACAGAGAGCGAATGCATCGAGAGACACTTTTCATAATCGTCCACAGTCGAGTGGTGTGAAGGGGTGGACACTTTAAGGCCAGAGGGCAATCCCAGGACGTCACTCTGCAATTAGAAGTCAAGCATAAGAGCACTTTATGAGCCGTTACTATTTTTTTTAGTGCTAATTAAAATCTTTAAAGTTACAATACACTAATGAACAATAGTATTTTTGTTGATTCTCCATTAATCTGGTCTCTAACATTATCATTTATTCTATTATTATGTGTGTAATGCATTCATGTTATTGCTGGTTTATATTTTCAGTTCTTAGCATTAGCTTTATTGTTATTTTACCAGATTTTTCAGAGTAAATTTCAGGCTCAGTGTCTCTAGAGGGGCTTTTTTTGCCCCGAGGCCTTCCCCCCCACATCCCCTTCCTCATGTCCCGAAGTGTTGAGATGAAAAACCCACCAGCCACCAGGCAGAGAACATCCCAGGCAAACACCTCTCTTCCACAGTGCCGTGTCTTTCCTTCCACAGTCTCCCTGCCGTCCCCCCCTTCCTTATGCCAGTCTCTTCTTCATGAGAGAGACTCCTCTCCTCTGATCTCCCGCCTGCAGTACGAAGCCCTGGGCACTCTTGGCCACATCGGTCCCATGGGCCCCACTTCCTCCTCCGCTGCACTGTCAAACTCTCACTGGGCCGTTCTGCCTCTCATCCTCCTTCAACCCACCACCGTTCAACAATACTCATTTGAAGGAAGTTCATTTATTATGTAATGCCGTCTTTAATTATTTATCCTCCTCTGAGCTTCCACCGTCCTTTCCCAGCATGCTCAAAAGTGGCGATCCATGTGTTTGCCACCTTAAATGCTAATAGTTGTCACACAGTGTGTCATACACCTCCCTGCAGAACAAACATACTATTCATGCCAAGTGTAAAATCGTTTTGGAGTTCTTCCCCCTTTCTCTTTAATGGCAGGGACGCACTTGTGCCAGTGTGCATTTGTAAAATGCCAGCCTTTGTATGACCATCATTACTGAACGCTCTGTGGCTTCTTAAACCACCCAGTCAGTTGTTCTCTGACGTTCAGCTCAGTTTATGGCATGTGACCTTAGCTTTTCCTTCTGACTGCTGTCTGCTCGTAAGTTTTTTTGTCAGAGATCTTTGAGCCAAGTGATGTGGCTGAGCGCTGGATTCCCTCCAAGAAGTGTCCTTTCATTGGTTTGAGTCTTTTATTGCGTAGCCATATGGGTTTTTCTGTCTTTTTATTTTACTTCTTCTCCTGTAAAGACAGTAGAAACAGTTCAAAGATTATTCTTATTTTTTTATATTCTCCAAGACTTTATATAGACATGAATCTCTTGTTTTTTGTTCATTTGAATTATTTAAGATGACTGTATTAAGTGTGAGCCAAGTCACATATTATCTGGAGAATCAGAAGGTTTTTTCTTTGGTAACATTTCCTTTTTTATAAAATCAATAATGAACTGAAACAGAGAGGAACAGACTGAATGTCTGATGTTACAGATTAGAGAACCCTTTATTGTGTTCAGTCTCTGGACAACACCGACATTTCCTAACATTTCCACTGGCATTCCTCTTTGTTGTCGTAAACTTATGTGGACTTGTTTTTGTGTAAAGACTCTTATTTCTTTGTTGCCGTGTTTGTGCCAAGTGTCTTTTTGTATTTTGGTCTCTGATTTCTTTCTTTTACTGAGCACAGTTTCCTGTTGTTCTAAGACTACGTGTTCTCACTGGAGACGTTCGCCTTTGACAAACGCTGTCACACGTTTCTGTGGTACGAAACGCAACAAACACAAAGCTTTCAGATGTGAATTAACAGGTATTCTGTGGAGTGATCAGATGTCTTTGAGCCTTAAGAATGTTGAATAAGGATACGCTATGTGACCAGAAGTAAGTGGACACCATGTTGGTTGTATTTATAGCATCTTAATGTTGCAGCTGGTGGTTGTTCCTGTTCCAAACGTCCAGTCATTGGCTCATTATTGGAGCTTTTCGAGCAAATGAGGGTTTTTAGATGATCGTCCTGGCTGGATGTGAAAGAACTTGCACGCCCTGACCTTATCACCCTTTATCAAACTTTACAAATGCTTAATGGGCTAGACAGGGCACCAAAGTAATGGAGGCCAGCACATGGTGACTGGGTGTCCACATAGTGTACATGAGGCCAAAATACAGAATATTATTATCATTTACCCTCACGGATTGATGCAGAGCTGCCCACTGTCTGTTTTATTATTAGAACTGTAATTCTTTGCAGGTGAGGAAATTAGATTGGAAAGTCTTTATGCATGAATGACAGAAAGGTCCAATGACAAGCTGTGAATGTGACTCTGTGTCTTTGTAAACTTGGTAATGGAAAAGTTTTGGGCTTGCTCTCCTCTTTGTGAAGGGATCAGACGAGCAGTGCAGCACCTGAGCCAGAATGAAAGCTACAATGTCACCAGAGATCGAGCCCCTTTCCTGTAAGGGCCTTTAGCCCAGACTTTAGCACATTGTGGGCCTGTCACAGGGTTGAACAGTGCAGGCAGGAGGTGCTTTTGAATGCATACCCAGGGACCAACACGGGTCAACACTCTGAGATTGTAGCTCTTCACTTTTAGGTGGGATCCAAAAGACCTTGAAGTGCTAAAAGCGAACACGGCTCTGTGGCTTTAGGCAGGAGAGGCTTCAGAATAACATATAGAGTCTGACAGCAGCCTTAAACTGCCTGCTGGTGTGGGACATCCTGCATAACATGTGAGTCCACCTGGGGCTAAAGCAAAGAGTTTGTTACTGCTGCAATATTGATGGTAAGCAGGATGTGTGAAAATCCTCATGTGGTGAATATAAGCAGGACTAATATTGTTTTGGCACCTCTTTAAATATTTAACCTTAGTGTTGTGTTGTGTTGTGTTGTGTTGTGTTGTGAGTGCATTTATGTGCACCATAGGAGGAGTGACAAACCAGGAGATGTGTGCATGTCTCTAAAGAAGTGCATGTGTCTCATCTGTAGACGATCTATACTTGTATCAGAATGTGATATATGGATATATGGTGGGGCAGGAGTCTATAGTACTGAGGGTAGAAGGTGGAGTAGAGAGGAGGAGGGCTGAGGGAGATCTGAGTGTGCAGCAGGGTGTGTATAGATGTAAGAGATCAGAGGCGTGGAGGTGCTGGGTTATGGAGGGCTTTGATGATCGGGAGTTTGAAACCAAAAACCAAAGAAGCTGCTTAAGAATGGGTTCTGGTATGAAGAGGAAGTCTGCAGATGATATGGGCGACGCAGTGATCAATACAGGATAGGGTGGGTGACCGATGGAGGCGTTTGATATTGTGAAGCTGAAAGTAGATGAAGCGGGTGACATTACTGTGAAGTGCTGTGTGAATTTTAAAGGAAAGAGTGCCGTCGAGGATGACACATCATTGACTGTAAATACAGATAGGCAACGTGACAACTCCCTACATGATAGGCCAAAGCATCTCAATTGCCCCCTGGTGGCTGGCTGTAGTATAGGTCATAATCTCCACAATCACCACGCCAAGATGGCGTCGTTTTCCAACATGGCCTGTTCGTGAGATAGTTTGGCCGAGGTGGAACTGCATCATCCATCTTTATATGCAGTCTATGTGTCACATTATTTTTCACAGAATGTAAAAGATGTATGAACAGCTGTAATAATGTGAAGATGAAAATCATACAAAAAAAAAAAGCTGACATTAGTTAAAGGCTGGTCAGAGCATTTCCCTGAATGATAGTCGATAAACATCAACTGAAACTACTTGACAGGGACATGGAATCAATACTGTTATAACTGGAGGTAATATGTAGAATAAAGAACATGCTGCATTCTGAGGCTTGAAGTTATTGATGGAGCTATTAAAATATCTAACCTGTTATCATCAGTGACTCCCCAGGGGGGCCCCACTGCAGCTGTCTGTGGAGACGCCTGATTTCATCAAACAGTTTACTAAACGTAGCTGCGTCTATACACCTGACAGAGGTGCCCACAAAGGTCCCTCCGTCAGGTAAGGGGGAGGCTTCCTGTCTGCCTCTGCCAGACTTTAAACTGCGGAGGTCGTGCCTCTGTATCAGAACAAAGATGTCTGACAGGCTGTGCCAAAAAGTGAGATGGAATCTGGGTCCATTTAAGACCCAGCTTTGACTCAGCTTTGTCTATGATCTCCTTTGAGTACTTTAAAGCCACGGGCCATTTTCGCAGCCTGAATGCAAACTTTCAACTAACAGCGATGGATATATGGTATATATGGGAAAGTACTGAACGTTAAATTTGAAGGCCTGTCTCATCTATCAATTCAAGATAGGCAGACGCACGTTAACGACAGCACACCATCCTATCCCCCATATGAAATACACCTCCATTTTTTGATGTGTATGAGATATATCTGGAGGTGACTTTTGGTGCAGAGAATAGTAGGGGTATGTTTTCTTTTTTCTTTTTCTTTTGAGAAAATCGGGCAGCAGTTGAGAAACTCCATCTCTTTGATATAAGCCCAGGATAGACAGCTATGAAGTAAAGTAAGCTGCAAAGTATGGTAACTCTCCCAAGCAGTCACAGAGTGCCAGTGAAAGAGAAGAGTTTGTTAAGGTCATTGTTAAACCCTGTAGTATAAGCTTCAGAACAATAGGTTTAGTGAAAGAAAGAGAAAGAGAAAAAAAATCACTTTACAGGCCCAACACTTAGAGAAACACACAGGGGAGAACTCTTGTTGTGCTTTAAAGTGCTAAAGATTTCACAGATCCCTTATTTTTTTCAGATGTGTTCAAAAGGAAAAAGAAAAAAGATATCCTGTCCTGAGTGCACGCTGCCTGTTGTTCTTCACAGTACATTTCTAAAAATGATTCAGAGCAGCATCGTCTGTCCTGTTAATGGTGCTACTGCTTTGCATTTCCTGTTTCCTCCTCAGCATACTTTATTAAGGACAGCATGGTGGTGTGTTATTGTGATGATTAATGCACGTGGTGTGTGTTTGAAGGTGAAGACTTAATCTACTGAGCCACATTGTTGCAGCGGGAGCAGCGTGTTTGCTGGCAGCGGTGTCAGTCTGTGTGAATTCTGCTGACTTTGTTCTCCTGGTGGGCAACAGAGGAAGCAGGAGAGCAAGAAGAAGACCTCAGAACCTTTGTGCAAGCAGCCAGCCATACAAAATGGGGGAAACGCAGTCTGCAGGACCTTGAGGGAAAGCCCAGATAAGAATTTTGTCTTATCATAAATCCCACGACTGAATTATTCATACGCTGCAATTATATTCTATCTCTTACTTGATTCACAGTAGAATGTGGGCGTGAAAGCAGTTCTTTGAAGTTTGGAAATGTTGGCCGTTGGCTCGGGAGACGAGTTAACAAAAACATTTTTTTGCATTAGCAGAAGATGCTGCTGTGGCCTGCTTTGATTACAAATGACAGCTCTCTGTGATTGTCTCATAGTCAGACAGGACAAAAGCACCCGATACAGTTAGACAGTGATGGGGAGTAACAGATTGCATGTACCGATGTTACGTAATTAGAATACAAAAAAATAGTAACTGTATTCCGTTACAGTCTAAAGAGATAGTAATCAGAATACAGTTACAGTGGATTACACGACGGTACTTTCTCGTGTGTTTTCACTCTGCTGGATGAAACAAGTCACGTAAAAATCATCGTCTTCTTCCAACAAAGATCTTGTTTACGGCGGATGTCTGACTCTCCTAATCGCTGGTCTCATTGTGTGGTCATATACGTGTGTATGACGGTGAATAGTAATTGGAGTGAGAGCTCTTACCGTCAATACAACATCTTTGATCAAAGCTAAAGTTTTTGGTTCATGTCAGCAAACCGGCCAGAAAGCTGCATGAAGCGGGCGACAGAGGACAGAGCAGCCGGACTGATGGGGGTCAGAGTCTGAGTCTGATGCGCTGCGTGCCTAATGCTCCTCAGTCATGATGCCTGTACACTGTGAGCGCCACTTGAAGGAGTGAAGTAGTTAGCTGTTAGCTGCTAGCTAACTCACCAAACGGAGGCTGATTAACATTTAAGTAGGAACGTGTCTCTTGCAGTCAGCTAGTTTTATACATGGTGAAATGAGTCTGTTTTACGTATTCGTCCTTTGTAGTAAGCAGGGGCTGAGTGTTGCACTCTATCACTTCAAATGCAATTTAGTAAGTAATCCAAGTATTCAGAATACGTTACTCAGACTGAGTAATGTAACGGAATACATTACAAATTACATTTTAGGGCATGTAATCTGAATTCTTAAAAGTATTCTTCCCAACACTGACAGTTAGACAGGGATGGGACACGTTATTATTTGTATTTTGTATTTTCTTTTTTTTTCATGTGAAAGCATTGTTGGACTGTGGTTTTGTTTAAATGATGCTCTTGTATAAATCTTAACGTATCCATCAGTATGAAAGCTGCATAACTGGACTGTTGCATAAATGAACCAGAGCAGTAAATCTGTGTCTGTGATGACATTCCTGTGGGATCAAGCAGTCAAATGAGGTGCATATTTGAACAAATATTGCAGACTGTATTTCCATGTATCAGTATGTTCAATACTTAATGTGAAGCAGCAGCGTTATATTAGATTTTACATAAATCAGCTATGAGAGTATGTAAAGAAAGGAAACAATAAGATGATTTCTGGGGGGGTTTCCTGCTCTGTCCCTGTGTCTGGGTTTAAAGCACACGCTGCCATCTGTTATATGCAGTGTTATGAGTGCAGAGAAAATGCTGATATCTTTTAGAAAATCTCAAAATTGAAACTCTCCTTCCATTTATTTCAATTTCAGATGACCCAGCAGAGTTACGCTGCTGTGTGGAGGGTTGGAGGATTCTGCTGTAATCTATGTGCTATAAGACATGTGACGTTATGTGTGTTTTAAAATCACCCCTGTGGCTGTGGTTCCACAGCTCAGACCAGTATAAGCACTTTAATTTCCATCCAGTTATGTGTAGCTTATTAAGAGCGCTGCTATCATAAAAACATCATAAACACCACAACACACACAGGCTGAAGCAGCTTTATAGCTTTTAATGAACACTTATATCTCACCTCAAAGGCCTCCGTCATGAGCTACAAGGCATTCAAAGTTCGACAAAATTAATAAAAAAAAAAAAATAATCTGATGTAAACCACATTTGATATTTGAATCCCTTTATGGTCAGTAAAGACTGCCGTTCATTACAGGAGTAAATTCTTCCTCCACAGTTCTGTGAGTCTATAATGTGGGATGTGGGGAATGAATTTTACTGCCTTGACTTTTTACTGGTGTTGCAGTCAAGACCACATTAACTAAGACTTGAAGGGTACAGGTGTGAGTGTGTGTGTGTGTATCTGTGTGTGTGTGTCCAACATGTCCTCAAAGGTCAAACAGCAAAACAGTTCAGTCAGCATCAGCGCTCTGTTTGATTTAGTGCTGGCTGCAGTTTTCTGTTGTGTTAAAGGCCTTAAAGAAAACACTGTGGTCTTCTTTGACATGTAACATATTGATATATTAACCCAATCAGCCACTACATGTGTGTGTGGGTTTTAGGAATGTGTAGGTAGGTGAAACACGTCACCACTTCGCCACCTGCTTGCTCACCTTCTCCCAGCAGCTGCTCCATGGTCCCACTGGGTGGATTAGCATGGACACTGACTGACTGGCCTGCAGCTACACAGCCACAGGGGGAAATGCTATTATTTAAATGTGGAAGATTTCCTTGTAACCACAGTGTTGGTGTGGACAAATAGTCCGCTTTTAAGACATTTAAAAAAGTGGCCTTGAGACTGATCTCAAGACCAGGACCCACCCCAGTATTACAACACTACTTTTTGTGATTTGTATCTTGGAAACAACAAGTGAGGTTGTTACCGCTTTAGAAAACCATTGAGGTCCTTACATACATTTTCACCTGGAAGACTTCATGAGCATGAAATGATTCCATTCCCTTTTCTCCAGTGCTCTTCCTCCTCCTTTACAAAACGGAATGATTGCCAAGGCATGTAATACTCACAGCAGCTATTATAGTCTGAGCCTGCATAGTTGGAGCCATCATCCGTCCTCATGACACTCGGGATATGAGAGTGTGTGCAGAGTGTATGATTGTAGCCTTTAATATGCAGCTCCAGTGCTTTGAATTCCCAAGAATGAGAAAACAAATGAAAAGCAGAAACACCTGGTACAAGCTAAGTAGCATAAGACAGCTGGATGTTGAAGACTTAATATCTATAGAACCGTAAGGACCATGTGCACATTGACTCTGTTGAAGCCGCAGTGTTCTTCTGTTTATATCTGCAGCCTGGAGGTGGATATCCAGACTCCCAGTATGGCATCGCAGAGTGGAATGAGAAATAGCTGAAAATCCCTCTGTGTCAGCGGCGTGGTGATTTCAGATCGATTACTCTGGTGTGTAGGGGGAGTTATCCAATTGTTTAAAAGTCTCCAAATATCCTCCTCCGATCACATTTAATAACGGTCCATTTTGTATCGATCCTCTATCAGGAGGTTTTGTTGCTGCTTTTTTTGAAATTTGTGCTCATCTGACTCAGTGTGGACAGCAAACAACACCCATAGAGGCTGGCATGAGATAGCACGTGGCAAATTACACACTCTGTTATAGAAGCTGGGCCCTTTAGGGGAAAATATGCACACAAGACAGAGATTTGAGCTCAGCAAAGAGGGACGAGGATGAGATTGGTTTGGTAAGCTTGTTATCATGTCTGTGTGAGGGGCACGCACACACAGTCACACACACATACACATTTAGATATGGTGAAAGGCTGCGTGTTCAGTAAGCCAATATGCTGCATGGTGTGTTTATCTATTACCGTGATATTCTCGCTTTCCTGAAACATTCTGTTGTCGTTCAAAAACTTCTTCCAACATTGGAAGATGGGCATGTTTGTTTTTCCTGTAATGTGAGGTGTTCATGTTTAACATTTTGGCTGTGTCATAATAAATGGGCAGATGTTGTGTATGTAACCCTCTTCTTCTTCGCCACCATCCCTAATCCTGCACTCTGCGTTGTGTTTAGTCGTGATGTGTCGTACAGGTATGGCAGGAAAAGAGACAGTGGACTCGAGTATTATTATTGCGGCTGAGACCTTTCGCTGCATTTTAAAGGTAGGGTAGGCGATTTTGAAAACTCAGTGAGAGTCAGCCAGATTTCTACAGTAAGCACACGCCGCTTTCTCTCGGAGCTCACCCTGAAGCCACGCCTCCCAATCACATGGACGTGCATTACCTGAAGACAAGCTGCGGTCTGTGACTTCGGCCATCATGCACGTACCTCTCTGGTGCACGCACAGCAGGAAGAGAGCGACAACCAGCCAATACTCTGCGCAGGGTCCACCCGGAGGATTGGCTGATGTTTTTAGTGTTTTATAGCTTCCACAGCTGAGTCATATTCTTCGTTTTAATGTGAAACTGCCGAACTAATCGGTTGCTATCGGACTGTAAAGAGAAGTAAGACTAATTTAACAGAAAGTGCATCAGAACGAAATCTCCTACCCTACCTTTATTAGACCCTCTAAACTCAGTCCTTTCAGAAGAAAGAAACTTCTGTCAGACACAGAACTAGAACAGATAGATATACATTTGTTTGTTCTACATGAAGATCCCAAGGAGCCATACACAATCTCCAACCTCACACAAAAATAAATCACATAACAAAATAAACAGAAAATGTTAATGCCACAAAAAAGTTGAACCGGAGCCTAAACATAACAATAAACTATTCAGGCAACATGGGTGGTTCTGGTTTTGTTCAAGATCTGGCAGAGCGCCTACAGTGGTGCTTACCTTTCAGAAGGAAGAAGTTTCTGAAGGCAATATGGCGTCCAGCGCCAACTTCCCTGGGCACTACGGTGTCCTGGAAGACTCAAGATATGCCACGTATGAGCTGTCACTCCAGCCAAATCAACTGTGGCTCTGGCCAATTGGAACCCGGCCTTACATTTGCATAAATTTACACTCATGTGAAAAACATAAATAGAAGATATGTCCAGACCAATGTGTTGTTGTCTGGCACTCACCAGTGGACATGTCTGTATTGTGCATTCAAATACATGTCGTCATTGTCGCAGACGAGATGTTTTATGTCTGTTTTTCTAACCTACACCAAGTCTTTATAATGCCTATTGTGCCACATGAGATCCCTAGTCAAATCTGTCCCCATAAACACAAATCTTATTAGGATTATGTGAACAAATATATTGTGAAATTATAACTAGACTTTAACCCAAAGGGCTTCATTAAATTACAAAATACAAACTAATTGCAACATGGTGAGTGGAGCCTGAAGGTCCTCTAAGGGCCTGGGACTCTGGGGTAGTTACCCAATTTGCCTGCAAAGAAGGATTGTTGAAGGATTGTTTTGTAATCACCTCATTTAAAGGCTAATACTAATAATTAAAAAAAACAGTTCCAGAAAATAAGGGCAGAGCAAAGAATCTGACTTCTTTATCTAAAACTTCTCTCTAACCTCTAAGAAGTTCCTCCCATGACAAAAGTTTCAGACCAAGTGAATGTAAATGTGCACTCAGGGACAGACATTTGGCCTCAGATCCACACAAAGACGTTCAGTCTTATTCAGTCAATAATAGATGACAGGAAGGCTCTGCTGGATGGAGTGCTGGGCTGTGGGATGGGCGGATGGGTGTGTGCAGTACTGTAGGAGGATCAATAGGTGATGGTGTATTTGTTGGACCTGATGGACAGCACACAATGTGTATTAGAGCTCATCCACACACCTCCGCAGGGGGTCTGCAGTACAGCACAACAACACTGCTCAGCTGCATTGTTGTAAGTTTCAACTTAAGCTTTCTTAGCACATCTTTACTTGATGAAATGATTTCTTTGGCATCGCTGCACCGTCTGCGATATACTTAACTGGTTCTCCTTTTAGTTTGCGGTGTTTAGCTGGAGCAGTAGCTCTAACTACTGGCAGCAGCGCTGACATCTTTATTTCTTCCTGTTGTCTTGACTGAGGTGATGTGGCTAGCAGCTCTGAATGCAAGTCAAGCATGCTGTGACACATCATTATTTTTTGGTACAGATCAATTCACATGGTGGTTTTCCAGGAATGCCAAGTAGAAACAAGTAGAATAGTCAGACCGACACTTTTGTCTAGCCACAAATATCTATAAACTCCTTAATCAATGATTTTAATGATTACCTGACTTTGTTGCTTAACAACAAAGGTTTTAATGGTGGTACCCTCATGTGGCCACATTAGGAACTGCAGTTTGTGGCACTTTAAATGGAGGCTACACTGCCTCAGAAAGCTCTAACCATTGTTATCTTTTTTGTCAGAGGTGAACTCTGTGCTGTGCTTGTCTTCTCTTCAGTTCAAGCCAGCCTTTCAGTCTGCATTAGACCAATAATGTCTTCAAGGCTTTGGCATTATTTGAATGCACTTAATTTCTTGACCCTGCCTGGATACAGAGCCATGCAAACAGCAACACCACCCCAGCTGCATAAATCTTCCTTAAGTACAGCATCACAGAGACGGTTAATGTGGCTGTAGACCTTTGAAATCAGTGCATGTCAGCTGAAATCTTAAGCATATTAATGTCCACTATATATAGGACTCTGTTCTTCAGAAAGCTTTTGGACTTTGTAGTGGGATGATTTCATAAGTACAAACATCAGGCTCCCCGCTCCCCCCTGACACTGTGATCCGGTGGTATAATGCGACAGCTCCCACAGGATATACAGTGTTTTAATCCCACTTTATTCCCTTGTTGTTTCTGCAGTGGCTGGAGTAAGGACAGGCAATAAGTCGACACCAACTTAACGCAATGGTTTAGTCATTTAGCTGTCATGTGTGATGAGGTTCATATTGATTAAATAAGTGGATAATTAAGGTGCTAATGGGTGTGAATCAGCGTGACAAATCACATGTGTGTCGCTGTGACGTTCAGCCTCTGTCCTATTGGTTTGTTTTATGTGACAGTGTGGTTAAACGGAACCAGTTCAGGGTTCTAGCTCGATTGTCTCTGCAGATCTTTCGACATCTAAATGCACAGAAAGTGCATCTGTTAAACTATTTAGAAACTCCTTCCAAGTAGATAAAGCAAAACAACTATTAACCATCTCTAATCCTCAAACTATGGACAGATCAATTCCCCATCTTCCCATCAGCTTTAGCACTACAGTATGAAAGTTAATAACCGGAAAGCTATTGCTGGAATTCAATGATATGTTTATGGTGATAAGACGCTATTAAGATTGGTGTGAGAGGGTAAATGAGGTGACGGGGACTAAGCTGCTTTGTGACTATGCATCAGGCTGAGGAGGAGAAGCTGAGTCATTGAGGTGACAGTGTGTGGACAAGATAATGAAAACTCCAGTAATATCTAAGCGAGAGGGAGAGAAGGACAATAAATCTGTAATCTGTGCCCCAAGATGTGATAACCCATTACCCACATAAAGATAACATCTGGTCCCCACACTCCTCCCTGGCTTGAGATAACAGACCATTTTACATTTCAGTTTCTTATGCTTTTCTAATCCCTCAGCCCTCATTGAGAGCCATCTTAGTATCATCTGTCATCTATCATCTGCGCAGCCACATATAAACAAACTCTTAAATATTTTCGGACCCAAAACTTAAAACATTTATGAGGCTTGTTTTGTGTAAACTACCACAGCTGTTTCCCTTACTGCTGTGAAATGACCTGAGTTTAACCGGTGGGCTCAGTATCAGGCTGCTCAGTATTTGTATTTTTTAATATAATTCAAGCCGTTGTAACAACCTCCCATCACATGCAATCACTGCAACCATCTTGAAACCAGCTTTTCATTACCGTCATTTTCTTTGATTGGAAACTGTTTTTAAAATCAATGGGGGAAAAGAAAATACTCTGGGAAAAAAAAGGAGTCTGTTCAGTATTTTGGGAGACGCTAAAAAAAGACCCTAAAATGCTATTTTTCTTTCTTCACAACTCTGTGTCTGTGTCTGCCGTATGTTTGCTTCGCCTTCAGCTAAACCTGCATTTGAAAAAAAAAAAAACACTTTAAGAAGTCTTGTAGGTGTACACAGAAAAATCCTGGCAACGTCAAAGTACCGCCAAAAAAGACTCTTGAAGGTGAACTTGGAAAAAAAAATAAAAGTTTGTTTGTCAGTGCTAACCAAGACTGTATAGAATAAATCAAGAGGATAACGGTTTCACTTGATGGGAGCAAAATGCAGCCTCCAGCTGCAGGGGAGGCAACCCTGCAGCCTTATTGGACCATGTGATGGATTATGTGTGTGTGTGTGTGTGTGTATTAATTAACAACATATGCAACCACTGTAGAATTACCATAGTATAATTTAATAATGTGTTCTTTGGATCTGTGTTTGTGATATGCTGCAACATCAGCATATCTGGGTCAAAGATCCCACTGAGAAAGCTACCTGAGATGTGGTTACTGACACAAAAGCTTGCTTTGATTTACTTCCCTTTCAGGTTTGTGTGCTTTGTGTCACAGGGTTGTGGGGCTATAAATGCACTTTAATGTACACATAAAGTACAAAAAGCACAAACAACAGGATCTGATAAATGCTTTTATAACGAGTTATATAGCTTGGGTGAACGCTGTCACTCAACACAGACCATTAATGGTAAACAACTATGGACGAAGCTTTCTTTGTGACGTCACCTGTCTCCCTGTAGGAGGCTCTGGAAGGCTCCGAACATCTCCATGTTGGCAGAGTCACAGTCTGCCTAAACTCAGTGGAGCTGAGGCAGCTGGGTAATCACAGAGGCAGGGCGCTCAGGCTGTGATATACAGCTGCCTGTCACACAAAGTGGCCACGCACCATTTAAAGTCCTATTCACTCCCCTGTACTGTGGTCACTAAAAGGGGATTCATCAGTAGGGAACAGAATCATGTTTTGGCAGTTTATTAGGATTGACTTGCTTTTGGAGCCAGCCCCTAGTGGCCGCAGTGTGAACTGCAATTTGCCACCTTTATGTTCACAGCCTTCCACAATGAGCTTTGAAATAAAAACATCTACCTGATGTTTAGCAGCTACTGGAAGTATCCTAATTGTATTTCCTCTTGCTTTGCCCCTGCTGCAACAATCACTTGTGTGAGGTTGCCAGAGGCCTACAACAACACAGGAGGAGGCTGTGTATTTGGATTAAACAAATGAATTACAGAAATCCATTTTAAAAACACATTCATTCCCTGTGTGTTAAATTGTGAGTGAACCCACTAAAACAGTGACAATTGACTATTTATCCCTGCCAGTGGAATACTTTTTTTTCTGGTCACGATGGCGAATCGTTATATAATCCACTGGCTCATTGTCTCATAGCATCATGCCAGTATGAGTGTCCATGAACAAATGCTAATAGTATGCAAAAAGCCCCAGATGTTAGTGGGTGTTGTAGGTTCTCAGTGAAATAATGTTTTTGTCCATTTTACTGTAACAGCCACATTATACAGAACGTGTGGCAGCTCGTTCGATGCCCTCTCAGTTAGTATTATCTTCTCTGAATCTAATATGAAAGGGCCCACGCCGAAGCAAGGGTTCACTGTGATTCCATTTCGTTTTGACAGGGTCAGAAAAAGTGTTCCTGACATGTAAAAGCTCACAGAAGAGATAAAGTCGGCGCTGTTTTCCTGTTGCGGACCTCGGGGCAGTGTTTGCAAAGTGATCCTGAGCCTGATTCTGTTCTGCTTTCTGGGAAAAAATTCAAATATGCCAGTTTCCTGCCATGCTGCTGTGAAGAGTCCACAGGCAGAGCGGTGAGAGACATCTGTGACAAGCTTTAGACAATAGGTGAGGTCAAAGCATGGCATGTTGACATTCAGCATGCTGCATGCTTCCTGTCACAGCTCACTGGCTGCTGAAGGACAGCTCAAAGCAAGGACAAGCTAGAAAATGACCACTTTATCTGGTCACAAGTAGCAACATATTCTCTTGGAAAAAGAAGTGGCTCTTAAACTTTATTACTGGCAGATTGGATAAATGTATCATATTTAGGGTAAAGAACAGTGTGGGTGGTAGGAAAACAGAAACATCCTGTCAGGCTGTCAGCGACTTCGTTGAAGTGCCCATCCATCTTTGTACCACAGTCCAATAAGTATAGACAGATGAGCTGGAGGGCCTGAAGCAGGCGCAGCTATTTACATCAAAGTAGATTTGTTTAGAAGTTTATAATACAGTCATGGAAGTTTATACATTTACAACAGAATTATGATATCTGCCTACTGGCAGCAGAGGAGTTTGCCTTTTGTGTCATGTGCCAGATAAGGTACGCTTCACAGAATTAGTTTACTCATACATCACCAATGCATATAAACAAAGCAGTGACAGGAGGACTGTCATGGCCGCCACATTGATAATGGATGGACTACTCCTGACCAGGTGGCTGATATGCATGATGCAGCATTAACATGAAATATGATGATCCATTTTCAACAAAAATATAAGAGAATGTGTGTGTGTGTGGTTCCGCAACCACAGAAATACAAGATAACATATCAGCTGATCATGTGTCACTGACATCTCCAGTATTCATAATAACATAATTCACATCTACCTGAAAATATACTATATGTATGCACAACATTTCTTCATTTATTTCTCAAAGGGACACACCTAGACTCTGTGTACATGCTTGTAAAAGCTATGTATAGTGACTCAACTGTCTCTGCCAGTAGTCCCAATACTCTGCCCAGCAGCTGAAGAACATCACAGGCATATAGGGACTGAGTGACTATGGGGCTAAATTACCCAATAGGAGCATACAGTAGGCAGGAGCTGATGTGGATCTAGGGAGAAAACCATGGAATAAAGATCAAAAATAATCAAAACTGAGGTAGAATATGTCCAAATATGAAATCTTTTAGTTCTTTTTATGCTTTATATTACTGGATAATGTGTGAACACAGATGTAAATAACAGAGAAGTGTGCCAGGAAAAACTAAACATCTTGTTTTCATCTTTAAATTACTGTAAGCTGACGGTGAGTTCCATATTTTAGTGGGTCTTGGTTTGACCAGTGTGAAAGTTGCTTTAAAGTGACAAAATGATCTCTTACCGTCTCCCCAGCTGAGCACATGATCTGAGTCTTTGCCGTGTTGGATGAAAGTTTTGGCATCTAGTATCTTTTTGACAAAAGGTTGAACCCCTTTTTGCACAAATGAAAAATTCAAAGCGAAGCAAACCATCTAACATCTGACTGCCATTTCTCTCTACAGCCAGAAAATGTCAAATGATTTCAGGCTGGATGAAAATGTCAAGATGTGGTGCTGCGTATGAAATGGATTTTCCCAGTGTTAGCGTGCCGCTGAAATGCTTTGTTAAATCAGCTCATAAAATGAATGTTTTCACTCCTTTTTTTTTAAAAAGAACTCTTCACTAAATGTATTTTCTTTCTGTGTGATTGCTCATTTAAGAAGAATCAGAAATGGCATCGAAATTATGAGTAAAACTTGAATAACGACTGTCAGCAGAAACAAAAGTGAAAAGCCTAAAAGAGAATTGCAAATATTACTTTTTTTTTCTGAGTAATTGGTTATTAAAACATCATAAAGATCGTCTGCCTGTCATCCCAGAAAATCTCTCCGCTGGAATCAAACTGATGTTCGCTCAGCCTTGAAACTCGCTCTGCGATGAAGTCCGTCCTTCAACTGTACACCGTACACAGAGTGCAGAAGGAACACACACACACACACAGACTCTCTGCAGCAACATGGCTGCATTATTTGCATGTCTGACAGAGTGAGCTGCACTTCCTCAAATATGTTCAGATGTGGGATGCCAGGACTTGTTTCTTGACTTGTTTCTCAGTGACTTCGGGGAACGCTGTGATAGACAGATACCTTTTCGATTTCAGGGTGAAAACTAGACGAAGTTTGGTTTGTCTGATTGCAACCGAGTTCAAAGGATTGAGGAAGCGCAATCAAAAAACACCCCGGGGCTGGCATTCTGGATATCTAGGTTAATAGTGGGGGAAAAAACACGTACTAGCAATCCAGCTACAACTCCAAAGCAGAAAATAATCAGCTAAGTTTAAAAGGACTCATTAGGATGTGTTTTCTGTGGTAGAAGCACGTGGCCAAGCAGTCACTCCCCCCCCCCACACACGCCTCTTTTTACTTTGGGAAATCTAAATGCAAAATGATTCCCTTCAACAAAGGTTCCCTTCTGAATGCATTAGGGAGAGGGGAGGAAAGAGAGCGAGCTGGCAGGTGCATTTCCTGCTTCTACTTAAATGGAAATTTTAATGGCAGCAAGACATTTCCTCTAACATTGGCCGTTGTCCAGAGTTGTCTTTTGTGTTAGGCTACAGTACCTGGCTGTGCCTTGAGACCCGGTCGACCCTCACCTGAGATGCACGCTTGTACGTCTCCTGCTGGGCTTTTGTCTTGCCTCCCTGTCTCTGCAGATGACGTTGATGCAAATGGATCTCGTAGCTCTGCGTCTGTCTTGTCTTTCTCGGCTGCATTGTCCAGAGTACAAGCACAATGAGTGTCGGGGGAATCTTCTCGTACATTCTTCCGACATCAATGGAGCTGCGCTGGTAACCACTGAATGGATGAGAATGATCAATGCGCTTTATGCAGAGTTCACGTTCTGTGGGATCGAGATCAGATTCAAAGCTGCCACATGATGTCTCCCCTCATTTGCATACACTATGATCTAATGGGATTTCATCCACTCGGTGTATCACTTCTTCCCCTGTGCTGCCTCTCCTCCTTCATCCCCTGCTATCGCTCTTGCTCTCACTGTGTGTCTTTGGTATACTGCTGTTAGTGCACATATCTCTGAAACGAACATAGCAGGGTGATGCGTTTCTGCTTAAAATGTTAATGTGCTCCGTGCACAGCGTTTCATGTAGCATGCTGGCTACATCGAATGGGTACGTCTGTGTCATTCATGTGCAAATACACATTAAATGTGCTTAGTTCTTAGAAGGTTTTATTCACAAATACATTCTTGCCACGGTTTCTTTGTACTGCCATAAAGGGCTTGTGTTGAGGAATCTCACCGCAGTCGTAATGTCAAAGATCTGTGGTTCTGTTTTCCTCTGAGTCTCGGTGCAGCCACAACTGAAATGATAAAACATATTTCTTTGTTGTGACTTTAAAAATATCTGTTTTGTAAACTGGATGACATGTGTCTTCTTGAAGAACAAAATGTGTATCAAAAAGGTGCCTCTAGAGGTACGGTAGATAGAGCTCATCGTATTTAACCACTGACCAGAAGAGGTTCAATCCTCAGGGGTCAGGGGTCAGCGTGCCCTCCTTTTTTTCTGTCCCAATGAGTTATGGGGGCAGCAGGCAAGACAAGCCAGATAAATTCAGGTATTTCTCTGCTTGGCAATTTTTTTCTCTCCTGGGGGATCCTAAGCTGTTCTCAAGGCTTTAAGGGATGTTTAATCCCTTCTGTGGTTTCTGGGTCTACCAAGGGATGTCCTCCAGGCTTGGCTTGTCCACTAAATCTCCAAGAGGAGGAGCCGTGAGGACACATCTTGATCATATGCCCAATAAACTACAAGAAGCATCAGATATTTCCCATGCTCCCTGCATGTCTTACCCTGACCATGCAGTGATCCTAAGTCTTTCCTGTTCAAAGAATAAGTCTGGTCTGATTTAAGTTGGATTTCCATGGGGCAGGACCAACCAGTGCAGAATAAACACTTCGGCAGAGCAACAACCGGACTAGTGTCAACAAAAGACATCCAAACTGGCAGGTGAAGTTAAAAATCCAAGGTGTTATCCGCAATTCTGCAGATATTTCGTTGAGGCAAGCAGAAAAATGTTGGACAATTATGATTTGTGCAGTTGGGTTTGTACCAAGTGGAATTAGGTGTGGGTGAAGAGCTTCCAGACACATTCCACAGACAGAATTCTTGCAAAGTGTGTAGCCAGGTAACTTAGAGGTAACTCCTTTCAGCCAATTTTGTCATTGATCACATTCTTTCATTGTCCTATTGAGAAGGGTGGAGGCAAGCCTCCAGAGCTCTGCCTTCATGCTCAACCCCCATGCTCAACCCCCTGTTCACCATAATAGTATGTCACACAGCTGTCATTAAACTGCTGATGCCACAACACACACCTTTCCATCTCACACTCCATCATACTGTCACTCATACCCAAGATATTCCCCGTCTGCTAGCAGAGCACATGGATTCAGAGTCGGAGGTGCTGACTTTTATCCCAGCCACTTCATGGTTGACTGCAGACCACACCTGTCTGCTGTCTGATGAAGCCAGCATGACCCACATGTCTGCAAAGAGCAGGGGACGCCGAGCAGACACTGTAAACAAACATCATCAGCAGGACTGTTGACAGGGGGTGCTAACTGGGACTGTTCTGTGGCTCATCAGCTGCATGGCTCACTTTGTGCTCTGAAACTGTCCTCCATAGCCAGCATCAGGGCTTTAACTAATAGCAGTTCTTCAGCGGGATCAGACCACACAGACCAGCCATCACTGCACACATTATTGAGCCATGTGTGTCCTTGACCCTGTTATCACAGGAGCCCATCACAAGACCTGCTGTTATGGTGGAGCTCTGTCACAGTTATCCAGCCATCATATTTTGACCTTTGTCAAAGTCATTCAGATCCTAAAACCACTGTGTTTCTACAACATACCAATTCCAAGCCTGGCTGCTGCTGAACATCCCATCCACTAACAGGTGTAAAGTTAATGAGAAAATCTATATTTATTCGTGGAAATAGACTGTTGAAGCTCAGATATATTAAAGATGAAAATGTAAAACCACAAGCAGAGCTACAAAAGGCTAATAAGACTATCAGATCCCTGCACTCACAGGTTAGGAATGTTCGATCTGAATTTCTGAGGCTCACCTCACCATTGAAACCTTTTGTAGATATCAAAGAGTGGAATTCACACCAGATAAAGTCAAGCAGATGGGTTTCAAAGGGAAACACACCAGCCCTGTGGGTAAAAATGAGTCATTTGATTGCTTTAAACTGACCTTTTATCTGCCAATACTGAGCTGGATTTACAGATCATGACTGGCCATTCAGCAGAGCTCCTGTTTCCACTGATGATTTTTTCTTGTTTTAATGTATTTTGATAAATATATATGATATTATAGAGTGGAATGAGTCATGTAAAAGGTAAAAATGTCACATATTTTACACAGAAATGCTTCATAGACTTCACTTTCTCCTCCCCTATCATAGCATCACCGTACAAACGATACAAAAAATGAATGATGAGACCTGAGATAAATCAAAAACTCAGGAAATTGTACATTGATCGTGTCTTAACAAAAGGATTTAATCCACGTGAAATAATATCCCTAATGTGCTAGGCTTGCAAAAGCTTAATTATATCAGCAGCTAATCTGCCCCCCTTAGTGTTTTGAAGTGTGATTAGTAGCGAGAGATGCAGAGAGAGAGAGCATATGAAGGAGAAAGAGATGTGCCCTGGATTGATCTGCTCTACTGTAACAGGGCATGTGGCAATCTTTCCAGCAGATAGCACATAGAAAGGATCTTTAAATTGTGTCTGACTGCTCAGCAGAGACCAATCACGGGGAGCTGATTCTGGAGGCGGCTGTAATATGTGTGTGAAATGAGAAACATCACAGTAAGGCTGTGCTCAGTTTCCCTGATGAATGGGACCCTCTTTAAACTCATGTTAAATGGGCTGGCTTTGATAGAGCATAGTGTTAACCCTCTCACTGCAGCTCCAGACATCACTGGAACAATAAGCACTTCACTGAAGGCTGACACAGTTAACATGAGGATATGCATGTTCTTATCATTTTGTTGAAACTTAACAAAACAGTGTTAAATATGTATGGATCCATTTTAAAAGTTTCCTCCTGGTCTCGTTTAATCTTGTCCAATTATTGTCCTTATGATCCTGAAGTATGGCGTGAGCAGGAAGGCAGATGTTGGTTCAGCCTCCACACACTCAGATAAACAGTGTGTGCTGCAGGTATCATGCAGCTCCCACGCAGTGTGTTGTGCTGCAGATGAGCATTTATACTCAGCAGCACAACGCCAATACACTCCTCAGGGGTCAGCATATGGCTGCCAATGATTTCTTCTGTGCCTCAGTACAAGCCCTAAACACTTTCTCATTATTATAGCAAATGTTCCATTATTTCTCTGCATGCATGCACCTATCTTAACAGTATTTATATACTCAAATATATTAGAGCAGCAGCCGCATTCATAGATTTGACTCATTAGTGCTGTTTGTTTTGCCAGATTGCAGTAAAAGTCAGCTGTGGGGAGAGGAATGTCTGGTGGCGCTCTCCATTCTTGGAGAGAGAGATGCAACGTTTTCCACTGGTCTCATGGTTCTTTGCACTCACATCACCAAGTTTACACAAATGTCACCAATACCTGATCCTCTTGAAGATCTAAATTCAAACTAGTGCTGTCTGTGCGGCGACTGAAAAAGGTACTGTTTTCCACTGGTAATCAAAGGCTTGCTCATTAAAAATGCCTGACTTTGATGGTGTGGAGGAGTTGATACACAAAAACAATGTCACAAGCCTGAAACAATAGCTTGCATCTAAAAATAAAGACCTGCTTGGAAGCTGCATTTTGCTTTTTATCACTCTGGAATTTGAAAGATGTGAGATTTTCACTCAAATACGCGTGAAAGACGATGTTACCTAACAGACAATGTATTGTTTATTGCCTGTTTGCTGACGTCAGAGAGACGCAGTGTTTTGCTCTCCTGCTTTTTCTTTTTTTTTTTTTTTGCAAAGGCTGTCAGCTAGTGCTAATGACAGGAAATGCCCTGCAACCACACTAAAATACCTGCACTCGCATCCTGCGCTCTCTCCTCCAGATCTTTGTTTGCTTGATATTAGGATGCATTTGATTTGGTAGGAGTGTACCTGCCACTGAGCTGCTGTTGTGTGACAACTGGATGCTCGGGTATTTTATCCCCATCTATAGAATTTAATAAAGGTGAAGGGCTGGCTTATAAAGTGTCAGACTGTTGTGCTGTGAAAACATCAGTGGTGTCACAGTGTCACAATATATGCACCCACCCACTCACTCTTGTGGGAGGAGGAGGTTCAATCAGGAAGAATAGAGAGAGGAAGAAGAGAGTAAGGAGGAAAAGAGTAGATGGGTGGTGGTGGTGGTGGGGGTAAGGGAAGAGAGATAGTTCACCTCAAATGCAGAGAGTGTGCCATCTACTGGAGGACAGCACACCAATGTATGGCATCGTTATTTCTGTTGTAGTGTTCTTTTTTAAACACTAGATGGCAACGCACTCTAAAACTTCACTCACTGACCTCCCTCTCCTTTTCAGTTAGATTCAGTTGTTTTAATTACATACAAATTTCAGTTCAATAACAACATCCAGTAAACAGGCTTATTTTCAGTTGCCTGCCTGCTATGCTACAAGCATTTCATTGTCCAGATGACCCTTCCTTGACAATAGCTGTGCAACATCTTTGAATCTTGAAAATGGCTCAATACATACAGAAGCTACAGCCTGGAACCCTCATAGCACACTGCAGGCGACAGCAGAAACAAGCAAGTCCCAAACAAAAGAGAGGAACCTTGAGCGGAGCTGAGTTCATAGTGCGGAGCCTTGTGCTTAAAAGAAGAAAGCTGGAAACATGGAGGTGAGAGGAGAGCATCAAAGGCCAGCAGAAGCAGACAAAGCAATAGAAAGCTGGGATCATTTACCATTTTATATACTGACAAAGGTTTGCAACAGACTATACAGAGCTAACATATATTGTAGAACAGTGTTCATAGGTTACTGTAATCAGCACAAGCAGAGCACTGAGGCATGTCAGTAATAATAGTTGTTGTTACAGCAGAATAAACTAGCATAGCCTAGGCTGGAGTGGGAAAATAATGAAAAACATGACTGTACAATAAATTATTGTAACTTAATACATACATTAAAATGTATTAGTGTACAGAGGTTAGCTATAGAATGACATGTTATGAACCTGCCACCATCACAACAAGATGCAGGCACTGTTTGGAGGCTGAATGCTGATTATTGAGGACTGTTTTCTCACCCTCACTCACACACTAACACACCCAAAACAGAAAAAAAAAGTAAGAAGCTTTCATCTTGTGTTTCACCTTTGTGTGTGGGTGAGCACAGCCACGCATGGTCCATTGAAAGTCTGAACAAACAGCATGAAGAGTCAGTTATTACCACACATGGTGCATTTTCTTGGTCAGTTCGACAGGCTGTCCCACACACACATTTACCCAACCCTACTCCTCCTGAACATGTCAAGTCAAGTTAGTCTCAATTACCGTCACTAGGTTTCACAAGACCTGCGTTATGACAACAATAAATGAATCAAGTAAAGAACACCAGGTGCCATCACTGTGTGACTGATGACTGATGATTAATCTTTAATAACATGAACAACAAAGCAGGCCCTGCCCTGTGTTGTCTGACTCCCTGATCATCTATGATGATGAAGATGGCAGCCGATAGTCAGCAGTAACACAAACATGCTCATGGATGGGTGTCGTAATGGTGAATATTAATGGTTAATAGTGTGGGGTTAAAGCACAACCAGTTAAAAACCATCTTTCTTTTAAAAAAAAACTATTAATAGATGTAAATAAGGATATTATTTACTTGCTTTTCATTCCTGTCTAAAACAGATATTCATAAATAATTCCCAGACTGCTGAATCTGTCAAACTAAAGGGGGGAAATGAGCACAGTAGTATGTTTTGAGGCCGGTTTAATAGTAAACAAGTCCCACCCTGGACGTGGGGACGTGCTGCCCCTATCAGCGGTGACAGGCCCCGCCCCGCCTATCAGCATCTCCAGCCAGCGGAGAGGAGCTGGGAGTCTGGGGGGAAACAGGAGCAGGCAGCAAGCGTAGAGTTCAGCGGCTCCCGCGTTCGTCCGACACCTTAGCTAGAGCTGCTCCCCAGGCAGTGGTGGTGGTGATGATGGCGGCGGCTGTAGAGAGAGGAGGCGTCCGGGCCGCTTTCCTGAACCCGAGCAGCGGCGGCGGCGGTGGACCAGCACCGACAACGCTCCCGACCGGAGCGTTAGCCGGGGCTATGGTCCTGGGCTCGGGCTCCGGCAGCATGCCTGTACCCATGAACCTCTTTGCGACCTGGGAGATAGACCGATCATCCCCGAGCTGCGTCCCGAGGTAACGTCAACATTAATGCATTAGCGTAAAATAACCACAAACCACAGTGTTTACAGATCACGCTATCGTTTGATAGTAATGAGGCTAATGTTTGACAAAACAACGCCCTCGTTGGTTGTAACGTAAAGCAGGAGAGATGAGCTGCCACACATTTCCAAAACAGTGCTGGCTTTTGCTAACTGAAGGGCTAACTAGCAAGGTGGCTAATGCTAAAGCTACATAGCAAAAATCACTGGGCTTCCTCTGTTTTTTTCCTCATTAAATCACGTTCCTAATATATTTATATTTTCCTTTTAAAGATGCAGTGGTTTTTAGTCACAATGCTTCCTTTTTGTACTTCGCATTATTAATGTAAACGACATTTTTGTTGTTGTTAACAGTTGGTGTGCTGACATTTATTTCGGCCGTTATGATAACTAGCTAACAAAAGTTTAGCTAGCCCAGTTTACTGCTGTTTATAACGTGGGTGTTGTTGAAGCATTCGTACATTTTGCATGTCTGAGCAGGCCTGTGCTTGGTCAGATTTACGGAATGCATGCCACCTAATAGCAACATAACTGTCTATAAATACAGTGACATGGATGCCTTTCGCCTCATAAGCAGCAGAGACATCCTGTTCATCCTCTAGCAGCACTCTTGGTGTTATGAGCTGTCTGAGCTAATGGGCACTTCAGCAGCTGCTCGGCCGTTTGAAATCCATATGAATATGTCGTTCCTGTGGTGTGTGTTGTTTTGAATGTGTAATGTTCAGATAAGCCCGTGTAGCTGCTGCTCATAAAGCATCACAAACAAACAGCGGCGTTGACAGCGCCGCTGCCGCAACCAGAGTTTTTAATTGTCGCTTTTGTCTCTCGCTCGCAGTGTTGTCGTAATGTTACCGCTATGACACTGTTTTAATGTCGAGCACAGCAGCGGTAACATCCAGCAACACTCTGCATTAGTATGCACCGTCAGTGAGCAGGCACTGCTGCTGCCACCTGACCAGAAACCTCCCGGGAGCTGTGGGCACATTAATCAGCTTTGACCTAGATCTGCTTCACTCATTGGGATAGAAGTGGGCTTGCAAGGGGAGGGTTTCCGCCACAGTCGATGTGTGTGTGTGTGTGTGTGTGTGTGTGTGAATGGAGTCATAGCATGTGGAAAGCATGGATAATTTACAGTCAGGGTGATCTTTCAAATCCCTGTTTGAACACTGTTCTCTTTTGGCTCAGATAACTCGGATGATTTGAAGCCAGCTGGAATGAGAGCTGAGTCTTTGAAGTGACAGGATTGCTTTGTAATTTGACAGCTCACCACTCTCTTTCTGAGAATGTGATTCTGTTATATTTCTCTGTTAAAAGTCATAGTAAGACATTTTTTTACCAAAAACACTGGATTATGTATGTTTCTGGGATTCAGTGCCAAAGCTTTGAGGGGATTTCTCCCCAGAGTGTTGTTTTCTGTCGTATGACTTGAACGAGCATGTTCCACACATAGCTGCATCCGTTAGCTTTTAAGACCGGCTTGCAGATAAAGCAGGCGACATGTCAGTGCTTTTACAGAATGTGCCATACTGTACATGGTGCATCGATTTCACTTCTGCCTCTACGCTGTTTGCTTTCTCCTACAAGGTGCTGTATTAAAGATGAATGTGGTGAGGATGGAACAGGATACAGAGCATGCAGCACATGTAGCAGTCTGAGACTGTAGCTCCTTGACCAGGTCTTTTGTTTGGTTAAATCTGGTTTGTATTGCAGTAGAAATTTGCATGCATCATGATGCAATTGTTAATTTTTGCTGCAGATCCTTGTTGCAGCTGATGATGTAGCTTTGCCTTATAATGCTTACTAGGGCTGCAACAAACGAGTATTTTGGTACTCGGATACTCACTTTTTGCGATTATTCGAGTACTTGGATCATGCGTAAATGTCATAGTTTTCCCCATAGATACGGCTGCAGCGTCATTGCTTCAGTCCATGAACGCCTCCATACCCGGCGCCAAAACTATGCGTGTGTGTGTTCTCAGTGATGTCACTAACGAGTCATCGAATACTAAATCAGTCATCGAATATTAAATTAGTTGAATACTAAATTAGTTGTCGATGCATTTTGTCCTCGGAATATTACTCGAGTAATCGTTGCAGCCCTAATGCTCACAGCAATGTTCAAACTAATTTGGCATGCCTGTGTTTTTACACCACTTTATCCTACACTGGTGTGAAAAGTCCAGCATGCAGCCCAACCCGAGGGTCTGTATACGGGATTCTGCTTTGGCATTCTTTCAGGGGTTGGGCCATTTTGTGTGCAGCTGTTTGCTCCTCCTCCTCCTCTATAGCCTTTAGCGAATGTGGGTGTCCAGCTAAGTGGCATGGTTTCAAATGAGGGCATAGGGCTGTTACCAATCGACTGTGTTTCTTTCACTTCTAAACATCACACACAGCTGTTGTTTGTTAATAATTACAAGATGGTAAATAATCCTAAACCCTGCAGCTCCACTGAAAGCCCTGCTTAGGGAAAAAAAAATATTTAATTCACAATGGAAAATATGTTGTCAGCTCTCGTACGCCCAGTCAGCATGGATTTGTAGCTCTGGATGCTTATGCTAGTGACTCACCTATTGCAAGAAGCCACTGAATAACATCGTTACAACTGTTTTTTTTTACATGCTCCATGATTACTACTTAGGCTTAACTGTCAGTCAAACAGCATTTTACTGTTTCACTGTTTAATTTTTGTGTTTGATGCAGTGTTCGACTGGCCTCTACCTGCCTGTTGTAGGCCTGTTGGAACAGTTAGACAGGCACTGCCATGCCTGCCAGTCTCTCCCATATCGTCCTGATATCACATGGTCTTAGTGTCGCAGCTTATTTCTCATGAGCTGAAGTTTTTCCCCTACATTTTTTTTTATTTTTTCTAAAGTAACGTGAAACCTCCAGAGGAAATCTACCCTGCTTTCCTCCTACTTTTTTTTTTTACCTCAAATAGCTGAGCAGTGCTCTAAAATTGTTGCTGACTAACCAAAGACAGCTGAGGGATATCATGCACATGAGGGCTCCTGTAATGTGCCTGAATAGTGCTTACATGACTCATCCAAGTTTTCCTTTCAAAATACACATGAGACAAGGAGACTCATTGTTGGGGCTTCTCTCTTCTTTTTTTTTTTAAAAGGCACTGTACTATTACCTGATGTAATTTAGTATAAAAATGAAATGTGCCTGTAGTGTTGATGTTGCTTAATGCTGTGTTGGTTGTTCTGTTTTGACTCATGCTTTGTGTTCACAGTGGGTTACTTCACTGTCCCAGATATTGTTTTTTTTCATGACAGCTATGATCGAAGGGCAAACACATAATTATGTTGCAGAAATGGAGAGGGTTAATGACTTTGCAGTGTATTCTAGAGGCTTAACAGCCTGCTCAGGAATGCAAATGGTCTGTCTATATCTGTGGCGAGCAGGCATTTGTCGAAGGAACGATGTGGTATTTGCAGGAATGACACTAATGCGGAGGTCAGGATGGTGCTATGTTTATCTTCTAACAATAAAGAATGTGCAGCAGGACAAGAGGGATGGCTTCTTATCAAGTTCAGAGATTCATTGCATCTTGGGATCAAAAGTTGTGACCTTTACCCTCTTTGCTGCTAGCACGATGGGAGCAACCCCTTTGGTCATTTTTGTTGCACAAGCTCTGCAGGTTTCATTGTTTCCAAAGTGTTTTTTTGTGTGGTAGATAGTTCATCTGCCCTGTCAGACTTTGAGAATAACACTGACTGGGTCACTGAAAATGTTTTCCTGATCTACAAACAATGACATTTCTGGCCAGAAAGCTGTATTTTAAGATTTGCTCTTTGGGTTTATGCATTTTTGGGGTGGGTGGGGGGGGGGGGGATTTGCTTACAAGCTACAAAAAGCATCTTTCCTTTGACGTTTATCTCTGGTGAACAGAGCATCCTTCTCCTGTGTGAGTGTCACAGCCTTATCTCCAGAGTTATTTAGTGTACTTTGTCGGCTCTGGTCAGAAGTTTGTTTCTTCTGCCCCGGTTCTGTGGGGTGGAACAAAAATGATGTTTGCTGTGTATGTCAGCAAATAAAGAGGATAAACAAAAACAACCGCAGGCCTGTACTGGAGCAACATTATGATGTATCGTTTTTTGCTCTAGGTCGGTGGAGATGAAGCCGCCAGATACAGTTTTACACTATCCCATGTACTAGACTTTAAGGGTTTGAGCTGTTGACATGCAGCCTCCAGCATCACACATTCATTTCGGAATTTCTAAATCGTTTAACCCAAGATGAAACAATCAAATCACGATACTAGGAGTTTCATTTACCCTTTCACCTCCTCAGTAACTTCCTCATTTCAAGGCGTTGATGTTGTTTCTCCTAGCAGGGGAGCTGCAGTAATCTGATTTCATAACAGGAAAAGAGGAGTGAGTAATCTGATGCTGCATACAGACACTGACTGCTTAATCCTCTGCTTCCTTTTGGAGTCATAAACAAGGCGCCATCGGCCATCTCCAGTGCCCTTCAGGACTGTGACACAGCACGGTTTCCAGTTTGCATCTTACAGTGTTTGACTGTCGACAGTGATGAAGAATTTACAGGCAGAGAAATGTGTCGCTGCAATGTTGAACTCAAGTCAATGAGCTGCGTAATTTCCATGACCTTGGACGTATAGTAAAAATGTTTTTCAGTCGTAATGCATATTTATCATTACTATACATGCCACTAATTTAATAAAAATTTGAAGATTTTTGAGAATTTGTGAGACGCCATCAGTGTCATGTCACAGCTATCAATGCTTGTATGCACATTATGCATACAATGTGACTGGTATTAATAGACTTGCATATTTCAAACCAGATCGCATCTTGACTTGGCTTCATGCTTTCTCATGCTGTTCACACACTTTGCTAACAGCAGACCAATCAGCACCTTCACTTCTCTCTTTTTCATGTCTACTCCCACTGCCTGAAATGTGTCAAAATTCTCTTGGTTTCCTTCCCTGCTTTCCTGAGGAGGACGAATTTCCTCGGGAAACATTTGACAATTCTGGCAACTTAGAGAGCTGAGGTCAGTTCAGTTGGCCTTCAGAGCGCTCTATTGATGACTAACAACCTGGTCTCAGGATTGGGAACGGTGGATTAACCACCATGGTAAAAAGTTTTGCGAACTGGCCCCGAGTTCTACAGTGAACAGGCATGTGCTGAATGTTCATGTTGAATTCCTCACAAAAGGAAGAAAGGTTCGTTTCCCCCTGCCTGGACCTCAGAATGGGAGAAAGGCCAGATTCTTGTGTGGGCGGATACTGGGGTCTCAGCTAGCAACGAGATGCAGCTTCCTGAGCCAGCAAGTGAGGCGAGTGAGGAAACTGTCCTGTGATACAGGGAGGATCCTGTCAAAATAAGCACATTGGGGACAATGTCTCTGGACTTGTATTTTCTCTCTTGTTCTTGCTCTACTTATTTCCCACCTCTCCCTTTCAGGCATTTCCTGCTCTGTATGTGCCAGCAGCAACACAGAGACCATTATTTCAAACGCAAAAATGTGACGTGGACGCTTGGAGCACATGACAGACCATTTGAAAACTTGAAGCATTGTCATTGTTGCATTAAGAGAGCCTGTATTATATCTCTCCTTGTAAACAAACACATGTTGGCTATGTATATCTTTAGTCTTTTGACAACATTTCATATGTCTTATAGAATACAAATATCCCTAGAAATGTATCAGCAGCGTTGAGCTTTTGCTCTCTAGCGTAGGGCTGTCAATTGGCTTTCAGCTGGAGGCCCCACCCACTCGTCTAATCACAGATTAAGGAGTCTGGACTGTCTGGAGTCCTGTTTCTGCCCATGTGTGTTTTTTTGTTTCATCGACTCGCAGAACAGTCATCAGCATCTCATCCTCAGTGCAAATTCTTCAAAAGTATAAAACAATTATACTTGTCCACCAAAACAAAAAAAGCAAAATCTGCTTGATGATTAATCAGAAATCCAGCCTCTGGAATGTTCAGGCAAAGACTGCAGTTGATTTACTGATGTGTTGCATCTCGCCTTTCTACAAAGCATTGCATAACGGATTGTGGATAATTCAGTGTAGAGCTGCACTTTAGAATGAAACTAAAAAGGCAGCTGTGTCTTCTGAATTTCAGATAGAATCCATTAATCTCTGAAACTTACAAATGATGTTCCTCCATATCGGCCTGAATAAGGAAGTGTGTTTTGTTCACATTGTGTTTTAAGCTCCACCGATCTACTCTGCACTTGTTATCTCACCTCAGTATCACTGATATTTAAGTTGCAACTCATGCATATATATATATATATAAAAAAACAGCAAGAGCTGTGAACAGAAACTCAATACGTTGAGCTCATTAGTCATTTGGGGGGGTGAACTGGGAGGAGTAGTCAGCATTGCTATTGTTCTTTTCAAGTAGTAGTGCCAAAACAGTATAATTACATGCACCAGTTGTTTTATCAGCACTGTTAGATCCAATAACGATAGAGAAACAATGGAGCAATGTGTTGCTGGTTTGTTGAGTATCTCTCCTTTGAGTGTTTACTTTATCACTCAGGAAGTAAAGTTATATTTTTATATTATGTTGCTGATGCTATCTTTTGTATATTTATCGATTGCACAGTAGTCCTTCCATTTTTCTTTCTGGGAGTGTTGTCTACATTGCAGAAAGTAGTTTTGAGTCAGACTACAGTTTTGGAAGGTCTCTGTGTCAGCTCATGTCCACGTAGCATCATTAGCGGTGACAATACCCAACCTTGCATCCTACAGCAATACGTTCTATACTTGATTTATTACACCTCCATTTCTTGTGCAGCCACCACTTAGATTTTTTTTTACCTCTTAGCAAGAGAGACTGACTTAATCCCACTTGTATTTCTTACTAAAGGCACCATATGTCATTATGTAATCTTTATAGCAGAGCAGAGTTGATCCCTTTTTGATGAAATGTCAGTACTGTCTAACCAAAGGAGCACACCTACCTTTGCTCCAAGTCCCATGTTCTTATAATGGAAGCAGGATTAAGTGTGTAATCTTTGCTATAGCCCTTTCATTTCAGTCAATAGATTGAAACCCAGACCCTTCACAATGGATTCTGCTTATTCATATGAAAGCAGACTTCCCAGCTGTAAGGTAAAAAGACTGTTGAACTGAACTGAGAGCTTTTCAGTATCTCATGCAAACTGGGTTTGGGTCTGTTCTGACTTGCCTGAAGCTGCATATGTTAAGATGTGTCAGAGCTCCCAGGGGTCATTGCTTCTTCATCCTTTCACCATCCAGCCCATTCATCGTGGCTTTTTAAGATGAAAAATCTCCAGTGATTTTTTTTTTTAAAGGCTTACATAAGCTTGTGCAGGATATAAATACAAGAAATACCCTGTACATTTTAATTTATTCATGCTGCTTTCGCAGTTCCTATTCTTCCATCTAGAGCTTCACAGCGACTAAAATACAATGATTATCACAGTGATTCAGATCAGTACTGAGAAACAGTCGTACTATCATAAATTCATAATTATTACATTTCCATGTGTTTTCTGTGTTTAGTTTCTTTGAAGGTTTTCTTGGTCAGTAGGCTAGACAGAGAAGTTGTTTTATATGAGGCTTTGGTCCTGAGCTTTTGATCCTAGCGCTAGACTGCAGGCAAAGGAACATTCCTGTCAGGCAGACCATCCACCTTAATAGGATTTTAAAGCTCATTCATAACACCGTCGGAGGTGGCAACACTCACGGGGATTTACCTTTATCTCACGGTTTGACACATTCTGAACTCATTGGACACAGCAGGCAGGATTTTGGAAGGTGTGCATTTATTAAGGTGATGCAGTTATGATTACAGTGGCAAAACCTTTCCAGTGTTTCTGCATGCTATCGGACATGTTATCGTGGCTTATCTGGTTAAGCTATCTTACTTTGTCCCTGATATTAGCTGTAAACAGGCTGTGTCTGCTCTGATCATGTCTTTCATATCCACTACAAACAAGGGCCTGCTGACCTCATCAGTTTGTGGTCAGGGCTGAGACAAAAGAGCTGTTTATCACTGCAGAAACGGCAACAAAGGATGACAGCCATGCACTGAGGCCCTGAAAGTTACTGTCAGATCACTGAGGTGTGAATGCAACACAGGGCTGCATTCTTAATTGGTATTCTATAGGCGGTAGATGTGAATAAGACCTAAAGGAGTCTGACAGACCTCACTGGGAACTTGAGCATCTGATGGAATTTGTTCAAAGAGGAGAGACCATGCTGAACCACGAATAGAGGGCTTTTCTGTGCTGACTCACATTTCTCATCACTGGGTTGTTAACGTGTGTGTCTTAACTGTTTTGTTTGTTAGTCTGGCTCAGTGCCAGCAGAATGCTTTTCTGTCGTGTGCTCGTCTTGATAATGAAATATATCTTTGCTTCATGTCGTCACTGAACAGCATACCTAGCATATCGTCTCTTATCTGACGTCTAAGAGGCGTCTTTGCTTCTACTCCACATGTGCCGACAGGAAACATATAGAACTTGCTGCCCTTCATTATCACAGAGGAGTCTACCAGACCGCCCACGCAACAAGAGCGCGCTGGTCCAACCTCTGATTCACACATCTTACTGACATGAATCTTGTCTGAAGTGTCTATGCGATGAAAAACACTGGCTCCAATCATCAAACGGAAATACAATTTGGCACTGAGCTGTAACGCTTCAGTCTGATTTAGAATTACATAAAATGTGGTGGTAATCCCAACAAAAAAAAAAAGATTCTACCACAGCTCTGGGACCTCATGATCACAGAGTTCACAGAGAGCATATTACAGAGTATTATAAACTGTTATGAGTGCAGCTATTCCATCTCCCCCGCTTGCTTTCTCAGAAACGACTGGTTCATCTCCTCCCCCGTGTGTTTTTCCTTTCATAACATGTCTGTCTGAGTGGATTCATACCTGAGTGATGACACCTGTCCCGTCTCACCTTTGTTCCATATTGCCCAATTGCAGCTCAGACACCCCCTGCAAAAAGCCATCATAGGAATGACTTAACAAAAACGATATGTTCAATGTGCGGCATTAGGTATTAGGGCTGTGTATTGGCAAGAATCTGGTGATACAATACATATTACGATACATATCACGAAAGATGATATATTGCGATTATGTGTGTGTGTGTGTATATGTATACACACCTCTCGTATCTCATTGTCGGTCTTGAGCTGTGTAACAACGACCGCGAGACTAGAGAATAAACACCTATCGCGTGGTGGCTTAAGCAGAGCTGCATAAAGTGACAGTGTGCACCACAAAAGTATTAATGGTGAAATTAATGGTTGCTCATAAATAATTACTAAAAAAATCGATTTGGCCACAACTTTAATCGATTCCAGTATCCCCAAATAAAATATCGTGATATTTCACAGAATCGATTTTTTCTTACACCTTCTTATAGTATGCAAGAAACCAAAGTTTGGGTTCTTTCATTATAGGTTTTTGTGTTTACCACCATAAAACAGGGTGGTTTTGAACAAGTTCAAAAGCTGAATTAGTTGTGTTTTAAAAACAGACAAAAAGGACCGTTTAGCTTAATCTCTTCCACGCTGTCATCTCATTACAAAATATTGTATATTATGATTAACACACCATCTGCTGTTTTGCATTATGAGAATTAATGTCTAATGCGAAATGTTTACTGTTACATCTATAGAAAAATAAATAATATATATTTGTAATCCACGTCCCATTGCTGACCTCTGATGTTCAGCAGACATCAAAGAGCCAACATAGAAATCCAGCTTGCCCTTGCCTCCACTTCCCTAATGCCTCAGACTGTAGCTTTAAAACCTCTTTCGCTCGTCACAACTCATCCTTCGAAGGTTATATTTTTATCTGAAGGACTCAGGCTTCATTTATTAGCTCTGTCTTTGATGTTCTGTTGCTATTCTGGCTATGAAAAATTCTGTCTCTCATATAAACTCAAGCTTGTAGAAATCAGGATTTGCCAAATTAATAGCTTCCTCTTGTTGTGTCTGTTTATCCTGGTTACAGCCTCTTCCTGCTCTTTCACTGTGACCATGAGAAGATTTTATTCAGGGGAATTAAAGCCCAACCAGCATATGGCCATCTGGCACACATAACTAGATATTTGGGGGCTAAAATAGCTTTTTTTGCATGCAAGCCTAAGTGCAGGCTAAGCTCCTATGGCACATCCTACTGTGTGAACTTGTTAAAACTGATCCATTCAGTGTTGGGGATTAGTCCTCAGCACTCTGATGGTAGATTGGATTCAGAAAATAATTTAGCTACTTCCAAATAACCAAATACAACTCTCACTTCTGATATTTGCCCCCTACTAACCACAGTGCTTCACAGTTGCCATTGGTTTCCTGTCTTTGTGATGTAGGAAGTATTACTTTATTTATGGGAGTGGTGTGAGCATATCAAACTTTGTTTTGTGCCCTTTTTCCTTTACTGCAATGTGATTGAAAGGCTATAAATAAAATAGTAAAAGGAAACATCAGTGTGTCGCTGCATGCCTGAGCAAATCTCGACAGTTCCATAGGCTAGCCTTCACTGTGAATAGACTCGCCCTTTTGCTGTAGGTGAATAAAATATTCAGAAGACGTAGCTTTTAGACCAGTGTACCCTTTATTTGGATTCTCTTATACAGCTAGACATGAACAAATGATAGTGTGATTAAAAATAAAGTGCCATGGCTTCCCTCAATACAGACATTCACAGCAGAGGACCTTTCTTTGTCTGTTCTGCTCATACAAGCCAGTTAAAAGACTGCGACTGCATTCACATCTCAAGCAGAGAATATAGGAAATAGTATGTTGAAAGCACTAAAAGCATGACTTGAAGTGTTTCAAGCATGGAAGCCCCACCAGCACATACCCAACACAGACAGTCTCTTTTTCATTCAGCACTCTGTTACATCATTCATCCTCCATCCACCACTTCCCCTTGCTTTGTGCCTCTGACAATTGCTGTGCAGTGATCCGCGGGCATGGAACTGGCAAAACATCAACCAGAATGCTGACCAGGGAAAAAAGAAATAACAAAAGTGTGTTTTTGTTTAGGCAGCATATCGTTAAATTCAGAGGGTATGTTGGCCTCTCTTTCAGTGCTGTGCTCGTCCATTTGTTTTCTCTGAGTGCCTGTGCGCATATGCATGGTCAAGCTTTTCCTGGCATTGTATATGCCTGGGTTTTTTTTTTATTTGAAGCAGAAATAACTGTCCAAAGCAGGAACAGTTGAGCCACTGTGCATGTTTCATACCTTTGCACTGAGACAAACATGCTAGATGCTAGAACATGATAGGGGGTTTCTATCAGAAGGTTATTTGAGATGCTGCTATCACAGAAATGTCCAGAAATAGCAGTGATAGTAAACACATGTGCTCTTTTACAGGGCAGCACATCATTGGCAAACACTTTGAAAGATGATGATGTAGACAGTTTCAGGCCAGAGACACTCTTCCCTGATGATGTGATAGCTGTGTAAGGGTTGATGTGTTTCTAACATGGCAAGCTGTCTGTTGTCAAAAAAAAATAGTGCCTATACAGCACTCAACAAGGATCATTGTGGATGCATTAAAAGCTTAACAATCTAAAAGTTTTCTATCTTATATAAGGTCTGTATGGAATTGTTATGTTTTCAAAACAAAGCTCTCAAGTCCCAATGTTTTTTCTAGGGCTGCAACAAATGAGTATTTTGATACTCGAATACTCGCTGATTATTTTTGCGATTACTCGAGTACCCGGATCACGCACAAATGTCATAGTTTTTCCATAGATACGGCTGCATCTAGAAGCGACCGCCTCCATGCCCGGCGCCAAAAGAGTGAGTGAGTGTGTGAGTGTGTGTGTGCTCACCCACGTTTCGAACCCTAGGCCTCTTGCACCCAAAACGCTGATCATCCCGCTAAGCCACGAGAGAATCATACGATTACTCCAGTACTCCAGTAATCGTTGCAGCCCTAGTTCTTCCCTTGATGTTTCCAGTTATCAGGCCTGATGCTGGGGCGATGTGGGGATTTCAGGTTTTGGTTTACATTTTTTAATATCTTTTGATGTCAGTGTAACATAAACTGCGTGTGCTGACACATAAGCAGTTCCTAGGCAGACCTATCATTTCACCAAAGAGCCAAACTCAAAAGCAGTAAGTGACTGAAACTTGGTGCCTGGCCAGAAGTCTTCTTTGAGACCTGACTCCAGAGGAACCTGTATGAGGCCCCCATGTGTGTGTTTAAAGAAAGCCAGCCCAGCACAGGGGAGGATGAGGTCAGAGAGGGGATAACAAAAAGGATTGTTCAGTGCGGAGAATATCTGTGTCGATGACTTCCACCATGCTGTCCAGCTTTAATCCACCTCCCACGAGTGATTTGGTTTCATGACTGCTTTAATACCTTTCTCTCCCCTCCACTCCAGCCTAAATAGGTATCATGACTGTCATAAAAACCTGATGAATGTATTCTTAAAAATGTTACAGTCCTTTGTTCTTTGTAAAAAATCTTCAGGCGCTGGTCACTCTATATTTTTCTAAGTAACACGATGAAGCATTCAAGATAAGATAATATATAACCCTCATATAACCCACAATCACAGGACTCTTATCTAAAAGCAAATATTTGAGCGCAGCTGTTTGAGTGTGCAGCCTGATAAGTTGTTTTGTTTGTCCAGCACAGATAGAAGCGGAAGCTTATCCACAGACTGACCATCTTTTATTACACAGTAGCTCTCTGTTGTTTTTGCATTTGTTAATGATTAGTAATGATGATTAGGATCAGTACTATAAATAATAAGGTGTTTAAAAACAAGCCTCATTCACCTGCAGGTCTTCCTCTGTGGACCATGTCAGTGGTCAAAATGTTTCCCCCTCACCTGACACAAATGGAAGCGTTTGCCACCTCCATAGGTTTTATTTCCTAAGTAATATCATTTATGTCAGTGCAAGCAGTCTGTTTAATCTAAAAGGCGGAAATGGCCTTGTAATCTAATGGCCTTGCTTTAGTTTAGAAGCCGAAAAGGTCAACAGTTAGTGACGGAACAATGAGCGACTTGGATGCACTAATGGGCTTAGATGGAGCAGCGCTACTCGTGCTGCTCTGAGTGATGCCAGATAGACTAAACCTATTAGCTGTGCAGTCCTCAGACACCTACTGGGCGCTGTCTGTCAGACCACTCAGTAACTGTTCATTTTGACATGGTATTACACTGCTGACAGTTTCTTTACATGGTCATGTCAGTAAAGGAAGATGTCATCTAGAAAATGAGCTGCTGTTTCCTGTCATTAACCTGCTGGAGGACAGAGTTCTGCCTCCTACACTGCCTGGCCTGTATGCATGACACAGTTTAGCAGCATTAGTAGATCTCAAATGATAGATCATTTCATTGGTCCTGAGTCTTGCACCCCTTGTCAATCCCTCAACACACTGTTAGATGTACAATGCCCCAATTATGTGGGGATTTATGGAAATGGCAGTTTAGTAAGTATATCTTCTGATGGTAAAATGAGTGCAGACTGACACAACAACACTGTAATAAAGGTTAAAATAAGGTGTTGACAACCTAGTGCTAATTTCTCACTCCCAATTAGTGTGTCCTTTAGTATTACAACCAGACAATGACTTAAAACAGGATTCAAACCTAATCTGAAGAGCTTAGCAGGCAGTGTGGTTGTTTAATCACCACAAGGACCAAAACTGAGAGAGGGATTTCCCCAGTGGTCTCTTATCAACTAGGAAACAGACAGAAAATGCATCACTTATCTTTGCTTTCACCATTTTTTCACAGTAATATTGAACTGGAGCCTGCTATAGATTCTCCACCCACCCACCTGGCTTTCTGTATGGATTGTTTTCTTTTGGTCTTGCTTGGCAAAGAGCGGCATGTTGTGATCCCACCCCAAGGTCTCTTTGGAAGTGTGTGAATAAAAGCCAAAATAGAGGATTAATGCATCACTTGAAAGGCTTCTGCAAGTGTCTGTTTTAATCCTGGATGTATGCCAGTGTCTGTGGGGTGGAGGGGCAACCACACCACAAATAACAGCCCCCTCCCTACATCCCTGTGTTCACAAATACAGACTATAGCCATGCCGGCACTCCTTTCTAAAACTAGATCAGCTATCCTTGACGCAGGATGTGTGTGTCTGTCAAGTATTTTAGCACGATGATTAGTGCTTTTGCGCAAACCTGGTCTGTCACCGAAGTCACTGTTTGGGTGGCAATGTGAACTGGCACTGGGCAGGAGCACGGGGACAGCCTGGCCCCCAGCCAGAACAGATGGGCACGAGTTTCACTTACAACACAACACAGTGGCAGGCAGAGGTGGAGATAACACCTCTGTCTAATAATAAAAAAAAGATTCCCTGGTACCCTAAGTGACCCCTTCAGCGCCTGCAGCCTTTTTAATTACATGTGAGTCTGAGTCTACAGAGAGAGAGAGAGTGTGAGGGCACTGGCTGTGATGGGATAGAGATGCTGCTAAAGCATCAGCCCTTCTTTCTGCCCCCCGTCCCTTCTGACAGAGCTTTGGCTGACTGGTGAATCTTGTTTGAGAAGGCAAGCTGGACCCACTTTACTTAAATGCTGTAAATGTTGTCTTCTAGCATGGGTGCACCAAGCGTTCATGTAGAAGGCTGCATTCAGATGAGATGAGACTTTGTTAATCATACTCGGCAAGCAGGGAGTGCCTGAATGAAGTCAGCTTAGTGTAGCAGAGTGGCTCTTAAGGAACGTGAGTGATTGAATAGCTATTTGTTTTTTTGCTTTGTCTTTCTTTTTCCTTCGCTCAGGCCGATCGCAATTTAATGCAACAGCACTGGTGGGAAAAAGTGGGTCAGAAGGAAGTTTAGCAAACTTGGCCTGAGAGTTGTTGACTTTTTTTGTGGAGCATTTTAGTGCAGAGGGAACGTCTAGGGGAAGCTTTAGTGGGTGATGGGAAGTGAGATATCTCTTCGTTACTTATTTATTTTAACAAGCAGATGGCACATCAGCCTCCGTGCTCTACATTTTAATGTGAAGCTATTTAACTGCACTGTGGCTTGTCAAAACATCTGTGCTCTGTCATCGGCCCCAAAAGCAGACAATATAAATCCTGATGAAGCAGCTTTTTTTGTGCATCATCAGTTTACGAAAAGTAATAGATGAAGATGAGACACAAAGCTGAACAGAATAGAGTGATTGCTCAGTGTGTCTTGTGATTGTTTACTCACTTTCTTGGCATTCGCGATTCTAGGAAGCTGTTGTGCATGCAGATCTGAGGAAGCATAAAGACATGACTAGGGCAATGTTGCACCATTGAGCCATGTTGTTTTTCTTTCTGTAGTGTCATGAAATTGTGTTTGTATTGTGGTTTCTGTTTCTTCTTCTTAACTTTTTGTTTTTTCCTCTCTTCCAGGCTCTGCAGCCTCACACTGAAAAAGCTGGTTGTCCTTAAAGAACTGGATAAAGAGCTGAACTCCCTGTCTATAGCTGTCAAAATACAGGTGGGTGGGTTAATCTTCCATGTGTGATTGGAATAGCAGGCTGTGTTGATTGGTGTGCGCCACAGTCTGTGCCTCACTGTTTCTCAATTCTTTGCTCTGCACTGTTGAATGTAATCACAAACACCTAGACAATGATAAGACATGCTTCTAATCCTGCCCGGTGATAACAACCTCTTGAGCGGCACAGGAAGCTGCAGTGACTCTCATCCACTCAGGTGCTTTAAATGGCAGGCTAGCATTACCGCTGTAAGCAGCAGCATTAGCACCTTAAGACAGGTTGAGCATCTTGCATTGATTGCTTATGTTGCCTTGTGCCAAGGTTGTTATTCAACATAAATCTCGAAGATTTTGTAAGTTGGTCACACATGGTAGGGTTTAAATATCAAATTTAAAAGCATGTGGACTTGCGGGTGGGCAGTTAATTAGTTTGAGATCAGGCTCCTGTCTAAAAGACATATTTGGCTTAAAGCTTTCAAACATCATATTATTAGATTTTTAACAGGACAGCATCATACACTTCAGCAGTCTTTAATCCAGACAGTTTTTCCCTAATCGCTGCCCCCCGTCATTATGAAATTTATTTAATTTTATGCAATATGTGGTGATACTATTTAAAGAGAAACAAACCATCTTCCCTTTACTGTCATCCCGAAGGAGAACGTAGCCAACCAAGTGTAGCTTTATCCATGAGCTATTCCGTCTCCAGAGCGTGAAATCTCTCCATTTCTGCTGAGCTGCCCAGAGGACAGTCGAAGCAAAGCTCTGTTCACCACAGCTTCGGAACTGGAGCATTAAATGCAATTTCCAGCAGGTTTGGCTAGGGAGAACAGAGACACTGAGGGGATAAAGAGACAGTTGGCGAAGATGACGGAGGAATAGGGAGGGTTTTGTTTTCAGACAGGGAGGACAAAGCTTCGTTACCGCATGTCATCAGTTGTTTGTTTAGGATGGTTGGTGGCTGTCTCTTTTCTCTCTCTCTGGGGCTCATCAGGTTAAGTGCCCTGCGTGCACGTACACAACACAGCCCCTGTAATGACTAACCGTTTGGATGGTCTCCCAAAACCACAGCAGTGGGGATGATGAGATTGCAGTTTAGTCTGCAGAAGGCTCTGTGTTCCCTTGGTGATAGTCTTCTGTCTTTCACCGTGGAGACTGCTGGGTCACTTCAAGTAGCTCAGGCTTGGAACAGCCTCTGCTACATTTCTATTCACTAGCTTTCGATGTGCACAGCATGATTATGCATTTTGTGTCCAGTCCTTTTTGTGTGCAGTTGCCAGAGTGGTTGTAGCCAAACATTGCTGGATTATGATAGGAGAGTTGTGCAATTCTCGTTCCAGTGCAAGCTGCTGTCCAAAGCACTTCCATTTGCAGCACACTTAGATATGATCCAATTATGTGTCTGTGCGTGTCTGTATCAGTGTGCGCTGGGTGAAAGCAGAAGCCTTTAAAAACCTCTTTAATACAATTGCACATTGAGCTTTTGTCCTGACTCTTAGTCACTTCCTGTCATTGCTGCAGACAGGGGAGCCAGTTTCCCAAATTTAACATGCTTAAAAAGGTGAACTTGAGAAGAAGTGTGCTGCTGAAGTTGTTTTCTCACAGACTCGGAGAGCTCAGAGAGGCAGTTGTAACATTCCCCATCTGGCCCCTGAAAGAGAGTGGAAAAGCTTGTAGCATGGGAGAGAGGATGAAAGTGAAGGGGGGTGGGGGGTGGCAAAGGACATTTAGTACAAGCTTTTCTTGCCAAGGGTCTGTATTGTTAATGCATGTCATGCAGTTTCAGCATGCTCAGCTTTTGTGCCTTGATTCATTGTACTAGCCACTGAGCATGAGAAAAGAGTTCCACAAGGCCTCTTTGTGGAACCCAGTTAGTGACAAGGTCAGACTCAGACAGAAATGTAACCTTTTTTTTTTTGCTTTATACAAAGTATGCACTCCCGCTAACCTCAGTGTACTGACGGCATGTTTCTCTCTCTGGAGTATATTGAGGTGTAAATACATTCCTTATTTAATGTCTCATCCATTTTAACATTTTTTGTTTTATGGCTTTGCTCTCCTTTGGGATTGTTTGCATGCTTGTATTCGATACTTAGAGATTTTGAACCTGCCAAATGTGCTCCTTTATGAGAAATTAGAGTCGCAACTCACTTGATAATGATTTTTATAAGCCTTTAGGCGATGTTACCTATGTGTATGAAGGTTACCCCACTGCCATAACACATTTTGTTTTGCTTATCAGTGAGTTGGAGTTGACAAACTAAATGGTTATCAATGAGTTATTAGCTAATATAATGATTATTATTGCAGCTTAGACATGAGACAGCTCTCTCCCAGGACAATGCATTCACACTTTGTACAGCGTTTAGAGAGCACAGGAGACCTGACCTGGGCATTTCTGCAATGTAAGCTGACTCCTCTGGGACTCGTCCTGGGATGATTCCTCAGCACACACCCAACCATTTTATTTGGTATCTGTTACATGATTTGGCAGCTCTGATGACATTCAGATCCAGTGTCGTACCCACTGCATCGGACATTTAGCGAGGTCCTCCCCAGGGTATTAAGCCTGATGCAGGGTATCCATTACTTCTCCCTGCTGCTCACCAAGTCTTACTTTATTCCATTGGCAGGTAAAGCAGATACCTGGAGCTTTCAGGACTTATGAAATTTTTATAGCTGTCCACAAGTTGCCAAATATATTACACAACAGATGTCTGTCTTCAGCACCCACAGCTTGACGTACAGTCATGAGCTCAAGACTTGACAAGCTGTTTGTGTCCTCACCATCGCACATCACAGATTCATGTTTCAAGTTTATTGGAGGCAGAAAAGAAGTTTGGTTGACGAACTCAGCTCCTTTAATCTTAAGCATGTAAAAGGAACATGGCAGTAGCTGAGCAAGGTCTTCTGAGGACACATGGTGTCCTTACATTTGGATGACACAACCCGTGGCAGTTAAATCCCTGTGCGTTTTGGCCACAACAACTTTCTGCCAACTCCTTAAATTAGCTTAGGTAATGAGTCTCTCACCAGAATATCGAACATTCTCCTCTAGAATAGCAAGCATTAGATATTGAAGCTAAATCTGGATTCGAGTAGCAGCTTGAAACAGTAGTTGTTGATTTGTTATTGAGATAGTAGAAATAACAAAGCTATGTAAGAAGAAAAGTCTCTTAGCACGTTGCCCAGTAGCACGTCTCCCTTGAAAGCAGCGAAGCAGCAGTAGAGGACTGTTTGTACTGGGCTATCTCGAGGTGTGATTTTGCATAAATGTGTGAATGTGAAGCAGGCAACAAATGCACGCTTGGGCATTGTTGTCTGCATAGATGTATCTGCTTAAGAAACAACTTGAGATGTGTGATCTTTTGGGATTGAATGAATTTGTAGCAGCCTCACTCCCACTATCCTGTAAAGTTCAGGGAGATAGACCTGCTTTCATACGCTATTTCTAAGCAGCTAAAGATCATCCTGTGTGTGTGTGTGATAATTAACTTTTGGTTTTGTCTTCCAGGGTTCTAAGCGTCTTCTGAGATCAAATGAGTATGTCCTCCCACCCAGTGGACTGATGGAGACAGATCTGGAGCTCACATTCTCACTACAGGCAAGCACTCTAACATTATACTGTGAATTCTTACACTTGACAGGCAGGATTGTGTTGAAGTCTTTAACTGCTCTGGTGTCCCTTCTTGCTGCTTTGGTGTTAACTTGTTTTTACAGATCAAAAGTGCGAAGTCTAATGATGCATGCTTAAATATGGGTTGTCTGCAGTGTGTTGAATAGATAAAATTAGGCTCAATTGTTTAGATGGAAACTAAACACTGTATAAAAAAACACAGCACAGTACAGGCTGAAACTAAAGTCTGACTTTTTTTGTTTTGTTTTCAGTACCCCCATTTTCTAAAGAGGGATGCCAACAGATTGCAGATTATGCTACAGAGGAGGAAACGTTACAAGAATCGAACCATCCTGGGCTACAAAACCTTGGCTGTCGGAGTTATCAATATGGCCGAGGTATGGCTGTCTGGTTGCCTGAACTGGGGCGCATTACTTTCACTCATTTCCTTTCATGTTTTATTGTCAGCCATTTCATTTCTCTTGAGGAAAATGACATTTCGCTCTGAGCTGGTGATTGCTTTCTTCCCTGACAGTGATAGACACATCTATTAATGTCTGTGTGTATCATGTCTTGGTTGCCAGAGAGACCCCCCCCCCCCCAGTGATACACATTATTTCAGATGATTCATTCTCATCACACATACTGCTATGTGAGATTATAGACCATCTGGACCTGAGTTTATATGCTGCTTGCTGCAGGGATAGATCAAGTAGACATACAGAATTCATTGCATGTATGACTTGTCTTCTTCTTCCTTAGCTAACTATGGAGTGGGGGCTTTACTGCAGACTGTTATGTCCGGATGTAACGCTATGGTATTTTTACATTCAGAATAGTAATATTAGTTTTTCCTAACAATGGCTGTTTATGTGGAGATCGAACTTTGAAACGTTGCTGTTTATTGTGCCAGCTTGTGGGTCTGCATTGATGGAGGTCAGTGGGGCATTTTCGATAGCAGGCGTACTACTATGTATACTAATGGACTCAACTGGGATTCATACAGTAGATATGGATCAATAAAAACATCTTGATCAGGACATAATTACTTTGGTGTTTGTTTGCGGAGAGAGATTTGAAAGATTCCGGCCTAGATGTTGAGCGTCACGTGTATTTGGGGAAACACAGGTGACATTTCTCCATTTCTAATTAAAGCAACAGATGTGCTGTCGATGCTCAGCCAAAGTTGTTTTCCAGCAGTAGCTGCAGGACAGGAATTGATTGATAGCTGAAAAACAAGACTAATGCATTATTGTATTTTAAAACACCACTCAACTGCTGTGTGGTTTTGGTATTCGCCGCAGTGAACATCCCACAGGTTTCTATGAATAAAGCTAGATTGGCCATTATTGGCTTCTGTTGGGTAATTATGTTGTCATCTGCTGTAGAGTAAACCCTCTTGTGCCCTCATCCTGAAACTATCGAGGCATTGTGTGGGAGGAAGTCACTTATTGGACTTTGCATGAAGCATTGAAGTGCACCCTTGCCAGTGTTTGAGCAAAATGAGCCTATTGCCCGCGCAGCATTTCATCACATGAAATATTGAAAGCACCCCCCAGATAGAACTTAGAATGAAAGCTCATTCATTCTCATCTGAATCAGAACAGTGTACGCAATTCCTATTGCAATGTGTGACTGCAAGATATGTGCAAATTGGCTCATTTAAGTATTTAGAATAGCTTTTAATCAGTCGGTAAATCACTGTGAGCATAAAGCAGTGTAACAGAAGCCATTTTAATCTCTGTTGGATCATCATCGGCTCAGTAAAGAGACAGATAACATTAGTCCTGTTCCATCCTGTCTGTCTGTTGAAGAAGCGTTAGGTTTGTAATATTTGCTGCTTCAACATGATCCTCAAGTGATTGATAGACACGGAAATTGTACAAGACTTACAGGCATCTGGGCTTAAGGGATTGTGATGTTGAGACTAATAAAATGCATGTGTCAAGTGTCAGAAAAGATGACATTATCAGAAACATGTCAGGGGGAGAGGTGGAATAAAACTAATGAGGTGTCATGTATACTTTGGTTTAGAGATCCTTTTTCGAACGAATTCTAAATTTGATGCCTGCCCTCGATGTTAAACTATGTCCAGGTGATGCAACACCCAACAGACGGAGGACAGATCCTCGGTCTCCATAGCAACGTGAAGGAGGCGCCAGTGCGTGTGGCGGAGATCAGCGTGTACTCACTGTCCAGCCAACCCATTGACCATGAGGACGGTAGCAGCCAGGCCGGTCGCAAGACCAAAACCTCAGGTGGGCACCGTCATCTCCTACTTCCCTACGTGGGTCTTTTAAACGGGCCTGCGCCTGTGTGCCGCCCCGGCCAAATCCTGTCTGTAATTTCAGCCTTCACTCTTGAGCCAGCCATCCCTGCCCAGGCCTCTCTCCTCCCTCCTTACACATGGCTTCTATTTCCCAACTGAGGACAGAATACACTCTATTAATCCCAGGCCTGCCGATGGCCAGGGATATGTTATTCTCTTCAGCCATGGTTGTAATGTTGATTTGAGAGTTGAACAGATGTAGGGCCTATTACCTTACACTGCTCTAATTCTGGACGGGGGGGGGGGGGGGGGATATTGGGCCCTGTTCGGACTCCATGCCTTCATCCTGCTGTGCTGATCCCTTGCTGTTCTGGATGTTATTAGGAGGCTGCTCAAACATAACAGATGAGCTCATGCACCAAGTATTAAACGAGTGTCACTCCAAGGGAAAGAAAGATGTTTATCTTTCTCCTCTCCACAGTGATCCCTAATAGTATCCATCCCATGTAGGAACGGAGAACAGGATGTTTCACAGGCAAAAGGAAGTTTGAATTAGCTGTTAGAAAAAAAAAAATCCTTCACCTGATGTGTCCTCAAACACAATAAAGTCTGCCTCTTTAGGAATATGGCTATTCTAACCATTGAAATACGACATTATAAAAGAACAATGGCGTGATGTTTCAACCGCTGAGATATCATTAAAACTTAATCAGAACATGAGACATGGAACACTAAAACCTCTGCAGTCTCATTTGCATACAGAAAATTAGTTTTATTACTTTTCAGCAAGCAAATTTAGCATTTAATTATGTGCTTAGAAATAGCACTGCAGCTCCATGTATGTATGTTCATCCTTCTTGCCAGGTAGTCAAAACAATTCATTACTGACAGAGAAGGACTGGAAATGAAGCAACTTTATTTATTTATTTATTTATCAAGACAAGTTATAAAATTGCTTTTGGGCTCGCCCTGATATCTAGAGACGCCAGGCTTGCTTTAAACAGAAGGAGGGGTAACCATGTCAACAACATGTGGCATTTGCAAGTATAGGTGAATCAACATAAGCTAAAATGTAAAGTGGTACCCAGCTTATATGAAGGTAAACATCATCATTGTCATTATGTGTTTTTTTAAATTGGGACAGCTGCATCTGCTGCTGTAATGTTTTATAAACAAGAGTTAACAATGCTAACTTTACCATACCATTCACTCTGTCAATGGCATGTGTTAAATAATCACCTTTTTGCCACAGCCTTTGTGGTCATTTTTGACCTACATCAAAACACAAAAATATGACAAACACTCATGAAGCATGCCGACTGGAGCAGCAGTGTACTGGAAACAGGTTTTCATGTACACTGTAGATGAAAATCTTGATTCTTGCCAGTTCTAAGTGAATGTAAAAAAGTGAACATTGCTGGAAATGCTTCATTGGTTTATTTTCGGCCTTCCCTTAAAGTTAGTACTGGTGATTGTAGAATTTAAACTGGTACCGATTACCAAATTATTGGTATTTTCTTTATGTTCGGCTGCATTACATTGTTGCTCTTCAGTGGCAGTGTAAGGACAGATTTCACTAAGAAAACACTAGATTTAAAATTGAGTATCTGAGGCTTGACTGAAATATAATTCAGCAGTAATAATGTGGTAGCCTTGAAACACTGCTTGCTGTTTGATTTTCAGTTTTCTCTCTTTTCTGATTCGTTCTGCTGTTTTAATCTTATTTTATGTGTGTGTGTGTGTGTGTTTGTGCATTTATGGCTGGCCTACCTCAGACCGCTCACCAGACATGGATAACTACTCTGAAGATGATGACGACAGCTACTCGTCAGAGCAGGAAGCCAGCGACGATGCCGTTCATGGACAGGTTGGTGCCAGTCAATGCTTTGGTCAACACAGATCTGCAGTATCAAGTGAAATTAAATTCATGTGTGCTTTAAAAGAAACTTACTTTTTAAATAGCCAAACAAAATTACTCAGGAATTTAGAAACCTGATGTTTATTCTACGTATTTCAGGATCTCTATGATGAAGATGACGAGGTTAGGAAGCCCAAGAAAGCCCGGAGGAAAATGATCCGAACCACCTCCATGACGAGGGTTAGTATGAGAAGAATGTAAGATCCGTGTTTGCTGTTGCACAAGCTTTTAAAAGGAAAGCACACACTGCGTTCCATTTGTTCAAGCCATTAGGACGGCGTGGATGAGCATGTAAATGAACAGTGTGTGTTCACTGGCCTGATTATAATGGTCTTTATATAGAATGGCTATGAATGAGTAATCCAGTGAACAGTTACTGGGAGAACTTATGAGCCTGAACCCAGCTGTCATGCTTATTTGATCGGGACAGCAGAGGGTTATTTTTTCATTATTGCATATTTTTTTTCTATTTTTACAGCAACCTAATTTCAAGCAGAAATTTGTGGCCTTGCTGAAGAGGTTCAAGGTAACAGATGAGGTGAGTTGTAAAGGGAAAATAATAGTTTTTTTGTTTTGATTGACACCCAGAAGAACATGTTCAGTGTCAAAGCAAATGAGCGATACAGCACACCCCCAGAATGTCTCTGTCCTCCTGTTACAAGGTCTCCAGTAAGTCAGCTGTGGATCTTGCAGTTATTAACCACCCGTGGGTCAGAAAGAAGTAATCTGAGTATTGAATGCCTAAACAGCATATTGCTTCATTGCTGCTAATGTGACTCCTGACATCACTGCCACAACAGAGCTACAGGCATCATCATGCTGTTAGGCTGCATTACCTCTGTGCTAATGGATGTGTGATTCATACATTTCCATTAGCAGTGATTCATATGCAGAATCCATTAACGGCCTTATTCTCAACCACTTAATGTAATGTTAGATGCATTGTTTAGGTTTTTATTTCCTTAAGTACTTCTGAATAAATGTTTCTACATAATAGCTTGTAATCGGGTCATCAGCAGGATGTCGGCCAGTTGTTTGCAGCCAACCCCTACTTGTCCATTAATACATAATCTGTGCCGTTAGAATAATAATAATAATAATTATCACTGACCTGTGAAATCTATAGGAGCATTGAGACATGCATTGCTTCGTATCTCCTCCTTTTAGTATCAGAAACGTTTTATTTTTGATCGATCAGGAATGGTATGGAAGAATGCAAAACCAAGCTCTATATGTTTGCAAAGGCCTCCAGGCCATCAGAGGTGGTGTTGTTTGCTCGATGGTTCTGGAAGCTCCAGGTGGCCCAGTGATCTTTTATCACATTCCCTGTCACTAATCTCTTGCTTGTGGCTAGGCAGCGTGCAAGGCTCTATAAATACATAGCCAGGAGGAGGAGAGGGGACAGACTGTGTTTATCTGCTCCCTGCCAGCTTCTGCACTTATGCAGTGGCATTAATCACCTGATTAGTCCACAATCCTGCCTGTGTGCAGTTCCTATGATATACATCCCCACTGTGCAGCTGGCAGGGCGAGGCTCAGCACCTTAGCTCTTCTAACACTCACTTACCTTTTAATTGCCCAGCTTAGAATCAATGCGAGGATGTATTTATTGTATAGATTTCCTGATTTTACAGCCTTGGAGCCTTCAAGCTCCATTAGCTCAGCTGTGAAATTGATTGACTTATGTACATCACCAGTCATGTCCTTCACTTATTTAACCCATAACCATTATTACACTGATTATGGTCTAATGACACTATGTCCATGCTACATGGCAGGTCCTGGACTCAGACCCTGTTGATCAGACCCAGGAGGTGGAGGAGGATCTGGACTTACTTTACGACAGTTTGGAGGTCTACAACCAGAGTGACAGTGGGCCAGAGATGGAGGACAATGAGAGCGTTCTCAGCACTCCCAAGCCTAAACTCAAGTATGTGACGCTTCTAGCAAAGACTAACCTTAACACATTAACTCACTTAATAACTTAATGGAGAGGCTATTTCCAGAGACGGTGGAGTCTCTGGACTCAGTAATTGGTTGTAGAGCTCTATCTGGGGTTCGAGATGATTTGTATATGACAGACTCAAGAAAAGACACGATAACCAGCTCCAGTGATTCTATCACGCGTTCATTTGGAGTCATCTGAGCAGGGCGCCCACTACCAGGGACAGTTGCCACAGCACAAAATCCATTAATAGACATGTTTTCTGACAACTGATTAGAATCTAACATCTCTGAGTTTGCTTGCAGAGCAAACATTTTCTGATACCTGGAAGACACGCTTCACTTCAGCAGATGCTCTCTTCACATTGCAAATTGCTGATTAACCAAGAGGCTCACATGCTTTTTTCAGTTTAATATGTTAGATATGAAAAGTAATGGCTGGATGAGGTTCATGCTAGAACTGTCCACTGGTCTTTTGGAGCCTTTCCTTATTTCTTTTTCTTTCCATTTAAAACGGCGTCCTTGCATTTGCCCATCTTTAGCCAGGATGGTTCCACTTTGGCAGCACATGCTGTTAGGTCACAGGTCATAGGTCAGACACCACAGGAAGTGAAGATGCAGCTGCATCTTTTTTTGTAACATTTAATGAGTTAATTCTAACATACATTCTAAATGTTCCCAGCATGCCTTACCTTTAAACCAAAAATATTTTTCTGAAATGTATTTTACTAATTAAAATGTCTTTTCTTTCTTCAGGCCGTTTTTTGAAGGAATGTCTCACTCCAGCTCTCAGACAGAAATTGGAAGCATACACAGCCACAAAAGCCAGCAGAGAGAGCTGTCATGTCCTGTAAGTTGATCACTCTATGAACCGAACCACTCTGTTTACCCAAAACGTTCTGCCTCTGTATTATTGTAGAGGTTCGTCTTGTAAACACAGTTATGTAAAGAATCTGCTTCAGTGTTTAAATGCCTGGCAGTCCTCTGTGCTTATTGTGGTTCAGGGATTCCCGAGGATACTACAGTCAAATATTTTGGGCATGAGCGCAATGCAGCCACCAACAGAAAAGCATGGGAGAGCCAGCAGTCCTTACCCTATTCACCCTCGCAGCCCTCCAGTATTTATAGGGACCGACACCGAATGACCTTTCCACCACCATCCACACACACACACACAGTGAGACACAAATATGCTCCCATGCTCAGAGGGAAGATTGGATGGAGCAATCCTGGACTCCTACTCAGAGATTTATGGCCCATTGGAACAACAAGGGCAGAGAAAGAGAGGCATGTTGAGTGTGATGGCGAGAGAAGAAGCGCTGTTTATAAATATCTGGGAATCCATTTTAGCTTGTAATAAAATAGCCCCGAGCATTTCGTAGTGCTTTAGCCCACCATTTTGCTCAGTAAATATTCTGTTTGACACCATAAATGTGTTTTGCAGCCGGAGCGGAAAGTCTTTGATCCGCCGTTGACATAAATACAACTTGATGTTAGATGACAATAAAGTTAAATCTAATCTAATCTAATTTAGTGGAGTACACCTGAGCACACAAATGTGTGCGTTATACCTCTAGGGGTTTATAAATGAATAGGCGGCTGTAAATATACAGACACTTTCAAAGATGAATATAAACATGTGGAGTTGTAACTGTGAAATTGTTCCGTTATTCATCCTACAAGTGGGCAGTCACGACCTGAGGAGATGGAGCATAACGCTTCCATTCAAAGCTGTGACATTTTGTCATTAGTTTTCACCCGAAGAGTGACCTCCATGGTTAAAATAACCCGATGTGTTTTTACCCTGCAGAGTGGAGAATTTCTGACCGTGGACAGATGCAAAGTGCAAGGGAGCCGATATCAAGATGACAGCATCACAGACACAACCACTGGGGTAGGTCTTTTGAACAGCTGGACCTTTTTTTTATATATATATGAAAACTCCTTGAGCATCTCTTTCTCTCTCACAATCTTACTTTTCCAACCCCCTGCTCTCTCTACTTGAGTGCTCCATCCTCCCATGGGTCTTAGTTGTTTTCAGAGAAAAAGCAGAGAGGCAGGCAGTGTGCGAGGGCAGGCAAGCCGAGCATTCATCCATTATGGATCAGGAGAGCAGACAAGGCATCTCCTTGCTGTATACATTTTGACTGATGAGGATCGAATCAGGGGTGTTTGTTGTTGTTTTCATGCTGTCGGGTCAATCTAAACCTTGTTCATCTAGCCCCAGCCCCCCCACTGAGCGCCAAGCAGCCGGCTCAGAGCACCACTCCACTAACCCAGTTTCAACTGAATATATATGCAAGCTGCAGGAGCAGTGATTTCTCTGCCTCCTGCTAAGAGACCATGACATTTTTTTTCTCTCTCTACTGCCACAATGGACTTGCATCATAATCTCCAAACTAAAAATCTGAAGTATTCTGACTCATGACACATGCAGATCTGCAGGTCATAATGTAATTTAATTGTAAAATACATGTAAAATGTGGCTTCTACCTCATGAGTGAATTTCTACCAATTGTTTATAGGTAATGTTTTACCCTTAAATTGAAGGGCAGGGGGAGCCAATTGTGTCAAGATCTGCTCAAAGATCAGTGGAGTGCAGCAAACAAATCAATAAGAAATCATTGAGCATCCTAAGGTCACCCACACACAGTTGGCAAGTGGATTTTGCAGACCTCATTTATCACATAAATCTATTCATATCTGCTCTCTTTTTAACCAAAATACATTTTTTGTTGTTTTTTTTTGTTGCTTTGTAATTTATTGTTGTAGGCTTTTAACTGAGCTCAGTGGCTATAAAACAAAGATATCAACACTTCCTAACAGTGCTCCCAGTGCTGCTGAGAAAGTGTTATAAATGTTATCGTATGTCTGGAATGCTGCAGACAGTGTCTGTCCTGTCCTCTTGGCTCACCTCACCACCCCATTTGTTTCAGGAACCAGAGATTGATGACAATGGTCCAGGGCCCGGAGAGGTGAGCAGCTGGGATGTCAACACTGAGCGGGTGACCACCACTGTTGGCAAGCTGTGCAAGACAGAGTCCCAAAACCACATGTCTCCCAGGTAAACCGCTGATGACAGCATCTGGAAATAAGCTCTTAATGTAGTCAGCATCACTGTCTTCTCATGAAATGTCTGAGTTCTGTGGAGTGTGTCCTTTGTCATGTGTTTTGAGCTCTGTGCTGTGTCTCCTCTACAGTAAAGTGGAAAACAGACTGCAGAGACGTCCTCGCAGCACGTCCATGAAGGACAGACAAAACTCCAAAGCTCAGAGCGACAGGACCAGCAGCATGGAGAGTGAGTGCTCCCCAGACTCACGACTCATAGCGCAGGTAAACAACACAGAGATCTGTGGGCAGAACACATCTGCCCAGTGGAAATGTCCTTCTGTAGGCGCATGTCAGTCAGACCCTCTGCTCCTTATTTGTCTCAAAGGTTCCAAGGAAGTCTGTGTATGACCAGCTGAACCAGATCCTCATCTCTGACGAGCGGCTACCAGAGAGCATCATCCTCATCAACACTATGGAGTGGCAGGGACAGGTGGGCCCTTTCAGTCATGAACTGCTTTCATTTCGTCATACATGCAGTAGAGAACATGTTAGCCCTGTTGGTAAGCATAACATTATTGCAGAAAGACACAAATGTAGTTTGCTTGTATGCACTCTGCTCATCCCGGTGGCATGTTTTTCCTGCCTTTTTTCCAACCCAGCCTCTTGTTAAATCCATTAACTCATCGTGTCCCTCTCATGTGTGTTTCTGTGCAGTATGTAGCCGAGTTGCTCCATGAACAGGGCCAGCCCATTGTGTCCACCTGCTCTGCTGCCGATGTTCAGGCTGCCTTCAACACCATCGTTACTCGCATCCAGAGATTGTGAGTCACATGCATACACATGCATCGGATGATTGACACAAGCCATTGGAAAGTGTGATCCGGTTGCTCAGACCAATCCTATCGCTCCTGTTATTGGTCGTGTGTTTATGGTGGCTCCTTGCCAGGAATGTCAGGATGCTATTGCTCATCTGCTGAAGTGCTCCCTGTCTGCGAACCCATTCTTTCAGAATCTGCTTGTTTTCTCATGAAAAGCTGAAATGCAGCTTTCTCCGTCCTTTTCCTGGATCCATCTGCTTGGGCTGTCATCTCCGCAGGGTTTCATGTCAGCAGGAGATGAGGCTCGTCTCCGTGTTTGCTATACAGCTTCTGTTAGACGTGTTTTCTTTCTAATCCAGCTCAACTGCAACTATTCAACGCTGATCACACCTGCGTCAGTCAACCTGTTTACTCCAGCTGAGGCCATGTCATGTAGAACCATGCACGTCTCTGACATGCCTGCTCAGTGCTGTCTCTGCCTTCACTGGCTGTCGGATTTCCTTTTTCAAATTTTGCTGAGAGTAAACTTTTCAATTGAATTCAAAGATTAAGATTCAAATTCTGCCTGTTAGACAACATGTCCTCAAAATAGTCCCTCCGATGTCTGAAATGTAAATTCATGTAAACACTATGATATTGAGATCATGTTGGTGTGTTTGTCAGTGAAGGATTTAAAATACTGTAGCATTTACATTAGCATCAGAAAAACGTAGATGCAAGTACCCAGCATTAAATATTCTAACATAATCTGACTCTTAAGAAAGGTAAGACCGGTTTAAAAGCAGAAAAATCCTAGAGATGAATCTTAGGCTTAGACCTTTATGAGTTCTCCCACACCCTCGCTGACCTACAGTTCTGACAGATCTTTGTCGTTCTCTTAATTCCTCATCTCTTTTCTCTCCTCTCCAGCTGTAACTGCAATGCACAGACCCCTCCGACTATAAAGGTAGCAGTGGCAGGGGACCAGAGTTACCTCAGCACCATCCTGAGGTTCTTTGTGGAGCAGCTGGCCAATAAGACACCTGACTGGCTCAGTTACATACGCTTCTTGGTGATCCCCATTGGTAAATCAACTGATTATAGGACAAATTCCACAGAGACGTTGTTCCATATTTCTAGCATTGTTTCATGATTTATCCCCCTCCCCCCCTTTTTTTCAGGCTCGCACCCCCTGGCAAAATATGTGGCCTCCTTTGACAGCAGGTTCAACAGCATCTTTATGGACACCGCATGGAGGGAGCTGTTCTGCAGGACAGAGCGGCCCGCCTCAGGTAGGATGCACAGTTCTGGTTTCTGGCTACAAAGCAAGTCTGCGTGTCTAATGTGCAGCCAGCATGAAAGGGAAAGAAATAGGGTTAGAGTACAGGTCAGACGCTGATGAATGGGGGAGGGAAAGTGATTTCTTCCAATTGCAAAAGACAGCTACAGCCTGTTTTAGATCATGATGCTCTCTGTAAAGCATCTGCTGCTGCTGTGGAGATGACCACCAGACTTTCACCCCAAAGCCTTTACAGCAGATTGTAAAACAGATTGTGAAAACAAAGATATGTCTTGTATGTAAATGTGAATCATCACAAGACCATACATTCTGTTGTTGTGGTTTGTTTTCCACTTACTACACATCTGCAGTGGTGTTAGCACTGGAGGTAATCACCACATGCTATTTACAGATGTATTATATGTGTTGGGATTAATCCAAGCAGCCACAACAAAGACTTAATCTGTTTATTTTAGGATTTTCTGTTTTTTTTTCATTCAAACCAATCAAGGCTTATCACCTTCATCTCTTTTCCACCAATTAATTCACTTAATTGCATCCCACGAGTCACAGTGTCAACCACTATTTTGATTTTTTCAGACAGGGTTGCATGAAAAAAGTTGTCATTTGGACACAGAAGGTGGTTTTTGATAGGAGTACGCCCGCTGCCTTAGTCCTGTGGACCTTTTGTTTGACACTTTATCTTACGTGTCAAACGGCTGACTCCTTAATGACATGTCATACTCAGCAGCCCCCATCTCTTCAGTTCAATGGAATGTAAATGATAAATGCTCGGCCTCCTAGCTGTCTGCTTTATGAGGAAAATTAGCGTTCGCATCAATTGTCTCGCAGCTTGTTAGTCAGAGACATAAAGACATAAAACAGGAGAGGCATGTTGTTAACAAGCTGTCTCTCGTCTCCCTGCAGAAAACATTGATGTAGCGGGAAGAGTTGTCCAGTATCTGGCTGGTGCTAATGTGTCCCACCAGTTCCCCATCTCAGAAGCCATGCTCACCTACAAACAGAAGAGGTAAAGTGATTTCAGATCAAGCGTTTGAAGTGTTTATGCACTGCATCTGTTTTATCTGTGTGTGTGCACGTATGTATTTGTGCTCTTTGTGCTCAAAGCAAGTCTCTGTTGCTGTGATTTTTAACTTGACATCTACTGATAATTCTGTTTTATCTTATTAAAATCAGTCCCACAGCTAATGTGGTCATGGCAGCTCAGCCCATCGTTAAGACTTGAAGTGAACGTCAGCTGTACTGCATGAGGAACGTGAATTAATGTGCATGCAGGCATGAGGCTACAGACACATCCATTAAACACACATAAAAAAAAATCATCAGTTCAGACGCACATCAGTTTATTCTGACACCAACAAGCCCAGAAGATGCAGGTTAGAGTTGATTTTCCAAATGTTTAACACTCAGAGACACACTCAGCAGGCAGTCCGTTGCATTTCTATGTGCATTTGCTTGTTTTTATTCTGAGCATTGACCAAACCCTTCCCCTCTTTGTGAGAGTGGCTTCCTATTGGTCAGAAGGTACTAAATACAAACACAGTTTTAACACTGTTGCATTCCTTCTCCCCCCCCCTTTCCCCTTTTGATTTGCATTCAAGGAAAAGAAGTTTGTATTTTGATTTTTATATCAGGTATCTAATTCAACTCGTTTTGTTTTTGCCCTCCCTTTTCCCCCCTCCTCCATTTGGCTTGAGCCCCTTTGCTGTGTCTCCTAACATTTCCCCTTTCACTCTCGATACTCTCTGTAACCTCACGTCGCACTCTGTCCTGACTTTGTCTTTGGTTTGGTGTGACTCTGTCCTCTGTGTTGTTGCTGTGAAGATTTGCCTAACAACCTGTAAAAAACAATATATTCACGGAGTGGAGTGGTTTTCTTACGTTAAACTAAAAATAAATTGCACATTTTGCTACAATTCTTTGCTAAGCTCATGTATAGATTTATAGCTGCCAACATAACCATGAAAAATGAACTGTCACTGATAATGAAATGAAATTCCAGTATCAGTGACGGGTGTTTTGGAGCAGTATGGCAACACATTGATTCATTATATTCTGGTTTTCCAAAAACCTCTGAGATGTTTTTAATGAGAACAATTTAATTGTATTAAAAGCTGGGTGAGAATACTGATTTCCATCTGGAGCTAGCTGCGCCAGCTGTTCACCAAATTAAAGTTAGGTTTCATAGAAAGCAAAAATAAGACCAACAAGAAACGTATAGATCACAAATTTCCTGTATAATGAATGAGTTTTAACAAGATGGGCTCAACCATTATTATTACATGTTATTGTAGCTGATTAAATTGACAAAGAACAAATTGCTATAATATGACCGGTTTATAGGTTTACAAGGATTATTAGTGGCCTGAAATAAATGCATTTTAGATATGGTGCAAATGAATGAGCAAATTACATGTGATAATAGTTGGAGTGCTTCTAACAAGCTTGCGTTTTTCCACTAATCAATACCTATGTTGACAAAGAGTGGCACAGGCAGGTTCGTGTGGGAACTCTCTCTTTACACTGGACAGATGCTTTGTAGCAGTAATACACACATGACTAAAGTCTTTGCTCACGCAGCTTTACGTCGTGCGTTCATGTATAGATCTGTTAAAACTAGCTAAGTGCAGTTCAGACCAGCGTGTGTTTTGCTGGGTCATGCAGCTGTATTACCAAGCGCAGCTTCAGTTCAGTAGATCAGACAGCAAAGGAGCTGCTGAGACTGGAGTCAGCAGTAATGTGCATATCTTTCACCTGAAAAGGGACCCATGGTCAGACCAAGTCTACATTATTCAGAGAATATTATTACTGCGTGTCCCTGCTGTTAAACATCCTTTTCTGTTTGGACTTTAGCAGCTTAAAGCTCAGAAATGACTGCTTTTGTTTGTGGAGTCACGATATCTAACACTTTTCTAATGAGGCTTAAATACATATTTAGTGCTGACCTCATCTGCAGCAGTTCACTGATCTGCTTTCGTCCCACCAGTCCTGCCTGGTGTGGGTCATACACTGACTGTTACTAAGTGCCTCTGTAAAGAAGGTGAACTATCCTTCAAGATTTGGATCCTAACATCTCTGAGGGGACTGTGTTCCTGTCTGAGCCAGCAGCGATCGATTTGGGTGCATGAAAACACTGAAAGAGGATCATGGGGCAGTTTAGGAGTTGTACTCTTGGTTGTTGGAGGACATTTGTGTTACTATAACAACTGACTGAATTAGCCCAAGCTAAGACTTTTGATAGCATGCATAAAATAGGCTCTCTTATCCCGGTTACTGGCTGACATGAAAGACCCCCTCTACTTCTGGTTGTAAGGAGCGGTCCTCTCATTCATTTCATTGTAACGTGACCCCAAGACGACCCCCATTCCACACCAGAGCCAGTCATGTGCCATTTCCGCTGCAATGGGACATGGTGCAGGCCATGTCACAGCCATCTTCCTTCCAGGACCATTGAGTGTTCATGTGCACCTCTGGAGTGTGGAAAACCCACCTCTGGTCACACTGACAGAGTTTCTGTTCTGTCTTTGTTCACAGCCCGGATGAGGACTCCTGTCAGAAATTTGTGCCATTTATTGGGGTGAGATTAATTACAGACATCACTGTTAATTCACTCTGTTTTTAGTTTTACACAGTCACTCATTTTTTCCATTCCCACAGGTTGTGAAGGTTGGGATTGTGGAGCAAAGCCTCTCAACCTCAGGTAAGGAAATAATTTTCTATATAGCGAGAGACAATGACAGACACTCCAATGTTGTTATAACTGCTTCAGTTATATGATTATAGTGATAATTTATGTACTATTTTCCCCCCAACCCTTCACAGTTGACTCAGATGACGCGATGGGGGGCAACACAAACATCCTGTCGTCCCCGACGCCACCATCGGCTGGTCCGTATGGGAAGGAGATTGGGGGCACCCCCCCACAGTCTCCCTCTGTGTCCACCGCCCTCTCTGGAGCTGGGTACAACATTACTCACCATGTCTGTGATTAACACATCACACTGGAGAGTGTCTGCTTCCTGACATGCGCTGGTTTGCTTTGCAGCTCTCCGTGTTCGGGCAGCGAGGTAATGGGGCTCCAGGTGGACTACTGGACGTGGCAAGGTCCGGAGAAGAAGAAGGAGGGAGAGAAGAGAGACGTGGGGCTGAAGAACACGCTGAAGAGCAACTTCCGTTCGCTACAAGTCAGCCGACTCCCCTGCGGAGGGGAACTCACTCCTCCGCCCAGCATGGCCATGACTGTGGTCACCAAGGAGAAGAACAAGAAAGGTATGCTGACAGCATACGTCAGATTCTGGACATTAAGCATTAAGAAATAGATACATTATCTTTTACTCTGCACATCGTTCTTTCTAATCACGACATCACAGACATTGTCTGCATTGATACTGTTAAAGGTGCTAGTAGCTAATGTAGCCTCAGGCCTGAGTGGGCAGTTTTTTGTGCAATAATAGGCTCTTGTTTCATTGTCATGATTGTGACAGTCCCTTGTTGTTGTTTACTGTTACTCCACTGGACATGTATGCCTCAGTGTGTGCTGTGTCAGCTCTAGTGGTCCCCCCACACACACACACAGTTCAGAGTGCAGACAGATGAAGTAGAGATAGCTTTGCTATAAACAACTATTAGTATTAAAACTACTAAAAGCAAAGAACCAAATCCCAAGTGTCTGAACGTCAAGTCAGGAATGCAACAACAACAACCAAGAGGAAAATGTGCCTCATGGAGAGAGAGAGAAACTTTTGAATGAACTTCTTTTGTATACGTTTGCGCTTTGTTTTGTATAAATCATCTCGCTGTACTTCTTCCCCGTCCAGTGATTTTTCTCAGCAAGAAGCCTAAAGAGAAAGAGCTGGACTCTAAGAGCCAAGTGATTGATGGTATCAGCAGATTGATCTGCACAGCCAAACACCAGCACACAATGCTGAGAGGTAAGCTGGAGCCGCACTGCCACCTGCTGGTGATATCACACAGTAACATGCCGCTCATCCGTTCACTCCTTCCTTTTGCCTCTTTAGTCACTATTGACGGGGTGGAGTGGAACGATGTCAAGTTTTTCCAGCTCGCCGCCCAGTGGCCGACGCACGTCAAGCACTTCCCGGTGGGAATCTTTGGTTACACAAAGCCCGTGTGACGCCGGGCACCATCCACTCAGCCACCAGACTCTGCGCTGCACTTGTCTCACCAAGAGGCTACGGAGGATTAGAGGAATAGCAGGTCCACACCCACCCGCCCACCCACCGGCAGTAATAGTTTTCCTGTGGAAATCTTACTGACTCACAACCACGTGTTCAATACACAGATTTCATGTTGTCTATTTGATGTTTTTGATGTTGTTGGGTGTCGTCGTTATTATTATTTTTTTTTTTACACACTACAAAAAGAACAAGTACTATTTTGTAAGATTTGTGCTACCGCCTCGGAGGTATTTTGAGGTTTTCGACAATTTGCCACATTTGGATAATGGCAGCTGTGTTTGCACTTTGTTTTTGTTAACATTTTATTATTTCTGTGAAATCCTACATTTATTGTTGCTCTATAGACTATGGAGGAGTGTGATGGTGATGTGCAGTGGTGTGCGTGAGATTGTTGGAGACCGTGTTTGTGTTTGTTGTTGAAAGTTGGAATATTGCTGTGAATCTAGATGGAATCCTTCTCTTCTAACTCAGTGCTCAATTTTCTTACTCGTCCCTTTACTTTATCGAAAAGATCAGTTTTTTTTTATAGGAAGGAACATAAAAGTTCTTTTTGCCTCGTTGCTTTTAAGCACACCGTGTACCTAAAGCGTTCATTTAAAAAAAACAAAAACAAAAAAAAAGGTATTTGAAGGTAGCTATAATGAATGTAGCTATGATATATTTGTAACATGTAAGCAGTTCATGAAATCAGATCATTATTCTAAGTGCTGATGTTTTTGTATTGGTGTTAGTGTACATTCAGACTGTACAGTAACAACCACATAGAAGCAGGGTAACAACTTATTTCGACTCCCAACAGCTCAATGCCAAATTTTTAGTCGTACGAATCGTCTCGTATTTTTTCCGCTGCGCCTGCGTTGGATTAGGCCTTGTTGCGGGAACTTCAGGCGGTGTTTTTTTGAGAAGATGGCGTCCCTAGGAGGAACATCTCACAGACCTGCATTAACTTATCCAGTCCTGGACTGTGCAGCGATGTGCCAAAGTCGAGTTTGTTTTACAGCCCGATTTACAAAATGCCATTGTATGTTGACTTGTACATGTAAAAAGTGTTGTGTGGTCTCTGTGGAGGTCAGTATTAAGATTCAGGAGTTATTCATTTCCACAAATTTACCGTTTGGCCAAATGTGTAAACATTTTAAAGCAAAACCTATACAAGTTAGTAATACAGCTTCACGTGCAAGTAGTACCCAAACATATACTGACGGGGCCGCTGGTTCAGTATTGCCTAAGCCTGTTACAGGAAAATTACAAAGTGTGTGTGTGTGTGTGTGTGTCTGACTTGAAACCTGCTTCGACAGTAGTGTTGAGCGCAATGCAAGCATCGAAATGCTTTTAAAAACACGACGACAAGTGTGTGGAGTCCTGCCAGATGTCCAAGTCACTGCCTATGTGTGTCTGTGTAGGTGTGCTATATGTTCGATGGTACTCCCTGAATAGTGTTAACGTGAACCTTTTGCAATAGGAAACCTTTGGACAAAGGGCCTTCTGTATGTTGCTTGTTTTTATAAAGTGAAGACTTTTGAGCTTTGATAGGCTGGCTTTTGTAGTATTGTATAGAAATATATACAAGATATATATACTATTGTGAATTATGAATTCCCCCCCCACCCCCCTTCCCACTAAATTGAAAGCACAAACGGCATACCTTTAATTTCTTTGACATAAATGCCAAATATATTTCCACAGCTATGAAGATATTACTTGTACAATGCAAACACTATTAGGTATGTTATTCCACATACATTTCCCTGACTTTGAAATGCACTTTCATGTGGTTTTATACACATTGTAGCTCAAATTGGGACACACTTTGGCTTTGGAGATAAAGTATGAGAGGTGTAAACCACTACCTGTAGTATAGAGAAGGCTTTGTTTTCTCATAAGGATGATGTGTTTAATGTTGATGGGTTCAAGTGCCCTGTGAGGTCTGAAAAAACCGTCATGGCTGTCTGTTACCTAATGTTTTTGCCACTTAAATGTTACCAAGTTTATTTTGCAGCTACCACCGAATGTGTCTCCTGCTTGTTGAAGGGTTCGCTCTTCTCTAAGTCAGCAGCCCAGGTGGCCCCTCACAAATTTGTTAACTCGAGCTACGTTATCCAGGGCGGAGCCGTGCGAGGGAATTTGTCACGCAGCTGACAAGACAAAATGACAAAGTGTATTTCAATGTATTTGACCTCAATAGTTTTTTTTTTGCCCTAAATCCAGAGGTAGCATGTGTGGGGGTGTTTTACAAGGCTGGATCAATGAGCGGGCATGCTCACTCTGTCACCATAATTTAACACTGCAGAAGAACTAACATCAGTGTTAATCCTTTCATTACTGGTCAGACTGGTTATAGCACCATGCCATCTCATTGCTCCTGTTACTTGAAATGCCACCCAGTGTCTTTGCACAAACCCTATTTTAAAAAAAAAACATGACAGTATTTTTAAATTTACCACTAAAAATATGGGTTACTCTGCATGTTTTACTATAGATGTAAATATGTTTTGGATTTTTATATTGTTTTGTTTCTTTCCATGCTCTCACAAGCAGTTGTGTTTAATAAAATTTTTAATCTTCTGTACAAACACTTTGTCTTTATTCATATTTTTTTACTCCGCCCAAGCAATTGATTTGATCTCAGATAATATCACAAGGCGATTATAAACACGACAGCCCGCCAAACATGTCCAGGCTCCTGAAGCATTACTTAGTGGAGATTGAGGGCAGGTTGACGTAACTCTTCATCGGAGGCAGCGGTTTAATCTTGCGTCCTGCCCAGCCTCCCTTCCTCTGCCACAAGCCGCTCGAGGGGCGAATGCCAAGCCAGCGATTGCGTCCGGCTTTGCCAATGATCTGTTTGTTGTGGTCAATGTTAGACACACGCCCAACTGTGACCACGCAGGTCTCCAGCACCTGTATGTCGAGAAACACAGCTCTGAGTTCAAGGCCCTGAACATGGCAGGTATAACCGTACATCAGGTAACCTCACCTGAACCTGCTGCTTCGAGGGAAGCTGAACAATAGCTGTTCCATTGACCTTACGGAGCAAAATGCCACTTGTACCTGAGGAAGAACAGAAGAAACAGTGATGAACTAAACTGTAAAATGTCAAATACATCAACAGCATTTTCCTGTTCAGAAAGAGCTATAAATGATTACCTGCAGCACGAATGTACTCTGACCCCTTCCCAGGTAGTATTTCCAGGTTGTTCACCAGTGTCCCCACAGGAAGGGCTCCCAATGGGTAAGCATCGCCCTCATTTGCTGCCACTGCATACAGATACCAAGCATTATTTTACATGTTCACATTTAAAGGCTGAACAGAGAGCTGAGGAAACGGCTCTTATACCTGCCATACGCCCAATGACTCCAGATGTTTTGATGATGTCTCCTGCCTGCATGTTCTCTGTTGCAATGATCCATCTTTTCCTGTTACCTCCAGCTACCAGGGCAATATCAGCAGTCCTGCACAGGAAGAAGGTCGTAAAGACCGACGTTTTTATTATTATCTATGGAATACAACGTCTTTTGCGTGACAGTAGCTAATCTCACCTGCACGGGTCGTATCTCACTTCAACAACCTTCTCTTCAAAGGGATGGTTCTCTTGGTCTGGTTCATAACGCAGTCGCTGGAAGTCTATCCATCTGTATCTTTGTTTATGACCACCACCGATGCCGTGTACGCTTATCTTTCCTGAACAGAAGACCTTAACGTCAGTACAAGTAACACACACCCTGCTGTCTGATATATCAGTGTCTATTTTTGTATATAATGTTAGTTAATGGTTTGAGAGTATAAATAATCCCAGACATTTAAAATAAAGTAAAAAAAACTGAGCATAGAGTGACATCCTGTTCTTGTCAAATGTGGACCTAGATGTCAGAAACCAGCCTCCACCCTTGTTGTAAGCACACTGCCGACCCTGTAGTGTCTTTACCTGTGTGATCTCGGCCTCCAGTCTTTTTCATTCCTATCGGCCTGATGGTGTACTTCTCCCTCTGCTTCCAGTTACTTCTATTCTGTTCCAGACAGGCTGTAGTGAGGAAACCTCTGCACTGTCCGACTACACTCAGGGTTCCCAGCTTAGTCTGTGCAACGGCCTGTCAAAACCAGACAGTCACACGGGTGGTGTGGGAATTACACCGACTGCTTGGGATGTTGTCATTGTAAGAGTGGCTGAAAGGAGATTTGTTTTTACCTGACAGGAGAGCAGAGCCGGCTGGGAAACAGTCAAGGAGCGCAGAGCTCGGGTTAGACATGCCACCGCCATCACAACAGCGTCCTGCAGACAGAGGAGAGAGGAGGGTTGTCAGCTATTTTATGGATCTTTATCCACGTAACATTAACACCGGATTTACTGATTAAAATCTAACCTGCTGAAAACTGAACCCTTATACCAATAACTTAAAAACAGTCAGTCTACCAAGAGGCAAGTTAACGTGAGCCATTGCTAGCTTAGCTTCGATCTGCTGACAGGCTAACCTCACTCAATTACTGGACCTGCAATTTAATTTCTACAAAATCACGGAAATATTATCCGTTTTTTTATTCTGCGTTATGTACGACATAACAAGGTATAATGAAGCCAAACCTTTTAAATTTCATCCCCTGCTTCTCGTCGGCGTCCTTCACAGTCCTGCACGCTACGTCGCGTAATGATGACGTATCCTCTAGGGCAGTTCCTGTAGAAATTATTGCCCACAATAACCTCCAGATGTCACTGTGTGCACTTTTATGTTCTTTATCTGGTGGAAACTATCAGATATAATGATTTGGTCTGTTTTATAAAGTAAATATTAATCTCAGCCAAACTCATATCAGTATAGTGACATTATATTTTCGATAAACGTACGATGTCACAGCTTAAACTCATCATAAACACGTAATACATACATGTTATGCAAGTATATTTACTGACTGAAACCGGCGAAAACAAAACATGACGTCACTGTCAGCCGCAAAGGCTTCTGGGGGAAGCTTGCTGTGTTGGAGACATTTTGGATTTAAAGGGGCTGAGCTAGCCGTCAGTCCTAGCTCTCGGTAAGTGAAAGCTGTATTTTCACTATCAAACCCTCTAATGTCGCGGGCCTTGTATGTAGCCGTGTATTTAGGTAGTACAAGTTTAAAATGCTGCCTACAGAAACTCTCAATTCCGTGCATTTAACACGCTAAAGTCGTAGGATCTAGCTAGGGAGTGGTGATGCTAGTTGGTTAGCCTAAGCTAGCTAGCCGCAAAACAGAGCATTAGAGCGATGCGACAGCAATTCATTCAAGGGGTAACCACACTCATTATTGTGGCATTAACTGCTATAATAAAGTGATTGAAACGATCACACGTGATACATTTATACCAACGAGAAGTAACTATCTGGTAAATTAAGGTAGAAGTTACAGCGTCACTGTGTGCCGCGAAAGCATAAAGAAATTGTGTAAATGCTCAAATGAGCAGCTCTGATGTCAAATGGCAGACCACCTGATGTGTTGTTTTGAGTCATTTGGAAATGTACAGAAAGCCATCTGTCTTCCCAGTGCAGTGACTATGCGCACCTTCGTCACGTTGTTACTTACATACGACATTATTCCAAGCTTCTAAAATGTTTTGCAGTAGTGACACATCAGTTCTTTTGGCGTAATGTGGAAGAAAGTGGTGTAATATAGGTGTTATTTATCCATAATACGTGTAAGCTTTATGGATGCTTACGTGGATATTTCCTTTTTATGCGTGTACATATTGTGGCAGCACTGTTGTAAGGCGTCTATTTCAGCTGTTAGTGGAGTGATGGATGACTCTGGACGGTGTCAGTGGCACTTCCCCTCTGGTTGTTCCAGGATCTGCCACACCCTTCTGGATGACTGGCTCTTCTTTGTGTCTGGCTGTGACACCAACAGTGTGCTGGACCGCTGTTTGTGCAGGAAACAGAGGATGAAGATTTAGTGATGTGGTGGTGTCAAACTTCATCAGGTAGACGGGAAATGCGCCCCTGTGGAGATGGCACAAAGTTCAACTCTTGGCTTGTTTGTGCATCCACTGCAGTCTTCCATTCATTTTCTATGCTCGTATTTATTGTTACAATACCAACATGCATCACGCCCATGGCACACATCACATACATGGCAATAGATAGTATAAATTCAGTTACAATTGTGAGATCACCATCCTCTCAGTGCAATGAAGGGGTGAGATTGGAATGGAAAAGGATGGTCAAAAGGAGGTCTAATGATGTGAGATGGAGAATGGCTAATGAAGAGCTTAATGATAGGTCCAGATTCCCTCTGCTTAGAAGGAGATGAACCAGTCAATAGAGTCCACCATGTTGTTTGTTTGCCCACAGAACAGTCTTTCATAACATTATTGGTTGGATGGTGCTACGATTGCTGCAGTATTATATGACCTTTGAGCACGGTTGAGTCATCTAACTTGTCCATAAAATTCATTTCCTGGTGTACAGCAACAACATGCTATGGCTTGTTGTATGGAAGCTCTTATATAGGTAGACTACTTATATTACTTTCTGTACTATCTGGAAAAGTCCAGTGCCGAGCAGCTGCAGGAGAACATTACTGAGGAAACTGTCAGCATAACATATGTTTGAATAAATGGTTATATTCTGTTCTGTTTTGTGTAGCATCAAAGCGTGTAATGTGTTATCACAGCTTGTAGTGCTGCCACTGTGCTGCACAAACTAAGAGACTGTTTTGCAGTAATGCACAAGTATTGGTACCTTGATGAGGATTCGTGTTAAAGAACTGTATGCAATTCAGCTCAACATTTGCATAGCACCCAGAGAGTGAGCTCGGATATTGCAGACCATTGTATGTCCCCAGTCTTGGACGCCTACTGAGGTTGCAAATAGTGATGTTGAGGCTGTTCCATTGTTGTGACTCATTAGGGCCTATTCCTTTGTGTCTGATAAGTATAGAGGAGAGGAGCAGAGTCTGGATCGAATGGCTCCCTCCCCCATCCAGCCTGCTCCTCTGCACTCTTCTGTTTTCCTTCCACTGTGGGCGGGCCCTTCTCTTCATGTGCACCGAGGGCTAATGCTAGTTGTTCTGACGAAGCAGTGGGAAGGTCATCATCCTGCAGGCAGCTCCTGTTCTCCTCTCCCCAACATCAGCATTCATCACTCTCATTACTGTCCGCTTTCATTTCCATTCGCATCAGTTTCACACCGAATGTTTCCGTTTTATTTTAAGAAGGATCTCTTTGGAGCAGGACAGCAGTTTGATGATGCGGTTTTCTGGTGTGTAGCACTGTTGCTTGAGGAGGAGACATTATTTCATCAGATTTTCTCCGTGCCAAACTATGAGGCTGTGATCTGCCACTGAAAACAAGGTTTGTTTTCTGGACCAACAAGCAGCGGTAATATTGCCACTGTGACTGATACATGGCTTAAGCTTTTAGCAACTGTTGGATGACTGAGAGAATCTAAAGGACCCTTTCAGAGAGGAATGTGTAGTTTAGTCGTATTCTGTCAGCTCTGAACACGGTTTTATCGTGCTGTTTGCATGTCATGGACTAACATGCAACTAGAATTATTCTAGATTAAAGCTGTAAAACCTCATTTTCAAAGCTACGGTATATTTAATAAACCACGCCATCTGTTCCAACGTACCTTTGAGAGGCAGGAACATCTGTTAAGGCACTTTGTCTTACTCATGATATGTGTGTATTAAAATGGCCAGTCAAGTAGCTGTGGGCTGAGGGACATGCTGATAATACTTCCCTCATGTGCCCGTGTTTACTTTTGCCTTTTATAACAACATTCTTGATTCTAGGACCTTGCCCACTGCTTCTGAACCTTGGTTAAGACTTGACCCTAATCATTTCTGAACCTGATCATGAGGGCATTTGGATAAAAGCCCATATCAAGTGAATATGGTACTGCTGTACTGTGCAACATGTACATGATGAGTGCATGTTTAAAGGCACTGTGACCTAATTTAGCAGTGAGATCATGAGAGCTGGTTCGTCAATTGATTTTGCTGGTGACTAGCATTTTTCGAATCCCTCATTAAATGCTATCAGCAGTTTCTTTGCACATGATTGTTTCTGTACGAGACAAACATGTAAGGGGAAAGGTAAATGTTAAAGATTAAATCAAGGGCATTCTCTAAAGAGGGAAAAACAACAGGGCTGTTGGACTTTTATCTCACCTCCTTGAAAGACTTGGAAAATATTAACTTCAGATGTTGAAAGAAAAAGAAGTCTGTGTTCTTTTAGAGTTTGTCAGGAAAAAGACATGAAAGCACCTTTCTTTATTAGCTACTGTGTATTCAGAGTTTGTCGGCCCTTTCATCCATACAGGTGTTAAACAGCTGACACTCCGAGTTACTCTGTGGGGTAATAATCTGTCTGATCTGTGAAAATCATTGATCTTTCAAAGGAATATTTCAGAGAAACCAGCTGATTTAGTAAGAGACCTTGTCAAGGAGAAGTGTGTTGCACTCATGCAAAGTTAGTGTCATGTAAATTGAGCTTAATACAATATACTGTACTTTACCATTGTCTCTGACCATTCAGATGGGTATTTAACATTATTTCTTTGTGGGCATTTGAGTAACCCTTAATGCAAATTAGTGAGTCAGTTATGTTTTATGTGCTAACATAAGTTCCCCTCAAAACATGCTTTTTTACCTGCTGCCTCTCACTAACAGTTAACACATCTCCCCGTCCTGCATGCATGCAAACAGTGACCGTAGGCTCGCTAAATTTGTTGATAAGTAACAACCTCCAAAACTGTTTACTACTGATGAATTCTTAAAAGATCTTTTAATAAATTCTCCAGAATGTGGTGATGTGTAAAATCCATAATTAAAAAAAAACACACATTCTGCATTTCAAGTTGAGATGATTTCACCTGACAGCAGAGACGTGCTGTAGATGTCTTCTCTGTCATCCTCCCATGCGCGCAGTATTAAAGGGTTACCTGACACTTATCAATCCCTGCTGCTCTCGTGCCCATCCAGAGCTTCCAGCTGTTGGTACACAAGCTCAGATGTCACCCTGATTAAAAGGGTCCGACTGACATTCAGCTGGCCACGCGCCAGCACAGTAGCTAAGTGTAGTGTCTGTCATATTTCATATTAGCATAATAAATAAACAGTCTCGTGGTAGATGAAACCCAGTTGATATTACATGGTGTGACATGCAGAAGGTCACGGGAGGGACATAGTTGCTGGATACCCACAGTCGCATTGCTTATGTTCTTGTCAGTGGAAGTGTCGGCACACTAGCAAAAAAAAAAAATCTGTTAGAAATGAGATTTTAGCTAACAAATAGACTGCTAACGCTGTAGACATCAGACCATCAGTAGCTATTACTAAGCATAAATCTCTGACTCTTCAAAAAAAATACGATTATATGGTCAAGTACAATTTAATTCCACTCACTTTTGATAGGTTTTACAGTAGCATTATTATTGTCCACAACAGGACACACCTTTCTTGTCACAGCTAAGACCTATTTCATGTCTCTGTTGTCTCTTTATGTTCTCACTGCTGTGCTGCACAATTGCAGAATTAAGTAGCAAAGCAGGAAACCGATTAATGGTGTAGTGTATTTTTCTAATGGCAGATGGTTCTCAGCTGGTGTTTTTCTAACTGCAAGCCTCCTTATCCTTTACCCTATGCATTGCCTGTAACCCTGTTAGAAGGACTGGGCTGCACTTCGCACTGACATTTGTACGATGTAGCCAACAGTGATGTGGCTCATTGAGTCATAGGTTATCTTCAGACTGTTTGGGGAAAATAGCACATGCTCCATGCACTCACCAAGAGTTGACATTTCATGAGAACAGTATGTTATTGCTATTCACTAGTGCTTTTCCCCTGTGTCTTGGCCAGCTGTTGGGGTGTATTACGGAGGCTTTTGTCAGGTCATCCTCTCCTTGACTCTTTAACCAATCATGTTGCCAGCGTGACTGGTCTCTGTGTGGGTGCTGCTGGCATCAGAAAACATCCACACTGCAGCATCTGTGTGCCTTGTGTTACTTTGCAAGCTGCAGCCCTTCTCCCAGCCAGAGCCTATTACAGGTGCCAAATCCCAACAGTCTCTCTCTCTCTATGGCATAATGTGTCTTGTGGAGCTCTGCTCTTTGTGTCTTCATTTAACCCCTATAGAAAAGTACCAAAGTCAGTTGGAGTACAGCAGTCTTAAGTCATGTGTTCTTCTTTTACTTTCTGCTTTTTGTATTCAATATTTGAAATGAAGGACTTTCTGACCTATATTTCAGATGAAGTCTGAATCCCTCATATAAGGTAGCGATGGCACATGAGTTCTATTTCCTTTTAATGGCTGTCACTTTGCTGCAGGATCACGCTGTGATCTTATTAACGGAGCAGAGAAATGACGCAGTGTGTTTGCATCAGGGGAGTGCTTATCGGTCAGACACTGATATCTTTAAAAATGGAGAGGGGCTTGTTTAATGTCACACAATCCACAGAGAACGCCTTAGGTTATTCAGCGTCAAAAGTAATTTTAAAATAAAGATACATTTAAAAAGCAGAAACGATGAGAAGGCAGGTTTAGGAAGACACAAGAATATGTGTCTTAGGTTCTGTTTTATGAATTTCAGTGTTAAACAAGCACAGCTGTGCCTTTCAAGAATCATCATGAAAATGTCTTTTTTTAATGTGCCAGCTGCTACTGTTTAAACTTCCCCACGATGTGTGTTAGTGTGTCTTAACATTCTCAAATCTTTGACAGGTTTCCTTGAGCTATAAAGATGTCCACCATGGTGTATCCACGAGAAGAGAAGCTGGAAAAGCTTTCTCAAGAGGAGATCATCTCCAACACAAAGCTGGTGATCCAGGGTCTGGAGGCCCTGAAGAACGAACACAACTCTATCCTCCACAGCCTCCTAGAGACCATCAAGTGCCTGAAGAAGGATGAAGAGGCCAACTTGGTTCACGAAAAGTCCAATCTGCTACGCAAGTCAGTGGAGATGATCGAACTGGGCCTGGGAGAGGCACAGGTAAGACAAGATGGCAGACAATGAAAACTAAATATGTTAAATTGGTAGGACAAAGAAGACTAGTTTACATGAAGCTGTTCATTTTCCCTTAATGTTTAACTCACACACACACCCGTGTGTGTGTGTGTGTCTCCTTTGGGTGGCTTTGCTTCCTCATTCTATCCTGAGCTCATGTGATGACCATGATTCACACGGAATCAAGGCCAGTTTGTACACTGCCGCGTTGTCATTGCAACGTTTTGCTCTTGTTAAATGTCACTTGTCTTCAATCCTCTCTGCATCCCAGGTGATGATGGCCCTGTCCAACCACCTGAACGCAGTGGAGTCTGAGAAGCAGAAGCTGCGTGCCCAGGTGAGGAGGCTTTGCCAGGAAAACCAGTGGTTGCGGGACGAGCTGGCCAACACCCAGCAGAAACTGCAGAAGAGTGAGCAGAGCGTGGCCCAGCTGGAGGAGGAGAAAAAGCACCTGGAGTTTATGAACCAGCTCAAAAAATATGATGAAGATGTCTCACCCACTGTAAGTAAGGATGGAAAGTTTTGATTTAGTTCCATTTTTCATTAGTTCGTAATACAGCATACCCCTTCTGTTCATTATTTAACCCTAGATGGTTCATGTTGCATGTATAAATGAGCTTCAGCAGTGAAATAATCTCCCTTAATTATCTCTATAGCACACTAACTTGTCAATGATATCAATTACAAGAGGAGAAACTGTTTTTTGTAACAGGAATTTGAAACTGGTCTTCCAGGAATTAGCCCCTCTGCTGGTGTCCTCATTGATCTAATGATGAGGATGAATCCTCAGGGTATTCTTGGTCACAAAAGGAGGCGGTCATAGACCGTATCCACTAACTGCTTAACTCAGCAGGAAGCCACCCTCAGAGAAGCCTGAAGGTTCTTGTTCTTGCACTCGAAGCAGCTTTTCAATTTTCATCTTTCACAAGCTGCTGCATTAATAAAATCTTTATGAATGAATATGGATGAGCACAGCTTATCCATTAAATCCAATTTATCTTTAAAAAAAATAAGGGGGGGAGGGTGTCCTCATTTATTTAATAATGAAGGGTTGATCCTAAGTGTGAAAATGTGTATCCCAGTTTGACGCAGGTCTTTAATTGTTTATGTGAGATACTAATATGGTTTTTGGTGTTTTAGTCCAATATTATAATTGAAGCATGCCACATGTCTGATACATGTTTCCTGAGCTGCCAGCTACCATCCTTATTTCTGTCTGAGAATTTGAATGGCCTGTTTATTTCATACTTCTCAGCAGGAGGAGAAGGACCGAGAAACACCTAAGGACTCTCTGGATGACCTCTTCCCCAACGATGAGGAGGAGCATGGGCAAGGAAGTAAGTACAACAGCTTAGTACAACTCATTCAAGGCTTAACTGAGTTATCCCTGTAATCCTATTATTTTCCAAATGTAGTTAACGGCGTAATCAGGTCTGAGTTTTCTTTCATTTTGACAACCATTCTGACGTTTGCCCTACAGTGCAGCACCAACACAACAGTGCAGCTGTGGCTGCTGCACAGCAGGGAGGCTATGAGATCCCCGCCCGCCTGAGAACCCTGCACAACTTGGTGATCCAGTACGCCTCTCAGGGCAGGTACGAGGTTGCTGTGCCGCTCTGCAAGCAAGCTTTGGAGGACCTGGAGAAGACCTCTGGACATGACCACCCCGACGTGGCAACCATGCTCAACATCCTGGCTTTGGTCTATAGGTTAGAGAGGAGTTTTTAACTGTTAAAATTCCATCTTATGTAAATGAAATGAGAAACACTGAGTCTCACGTTGACGTCTCTCCACTCATTCAGGGATCAGAACAAATACAAAGAGGCAGCCCATCTCCTTAACGATGCTCTATCCATCCGTGAGAAAACCCTGGGCAAAGATCATCCTGCTGTAAGTCTACATTGTCATGGCAACCATAGCTACATGAGGACACGTCCATGTGTAGACCAATCCATCAACTGTTGTTTGTTCATAATTGCTAAAAGACCCCTAGTCATTCGGTCTGTATAGATTTTCCCCGCTATTAAAGTATAGATTTTTGACCACGTGTCTGCAGGCATGAAGTCATCAATCCTTGCAGCTCCAAATTACAGAATCCCTGAAACTGGAGGACAATGACCAATGGGAAAACGGCAAAAGACAGACACGTGTTTTACTTCTGTCTAGATAATTATAAGAATTGATTTACACTGAAGCACTAAAAAAACTCATAAAGCCTGAAGGAATCTGTTGAAGCTCAGTGCTACTCCCTGCAGCTAGGACCACAGGGTGTGAGCCAGAAAAGCAAAGCACATGTGCACAGCCTTTTCAGGTTTTCTGTCTCTGTATTTCCAGGTCGCTGCAACGCTGAACAACTTGGCTGTGCTGTATGGAAAGAGGGGGAAGTACAAGGAGGCTGAGCCGCTGTGCAAGAGGGCTCTGGAGATCAGAGAAAAGGTAGGCCACATCCCTGGACTGTCCCATTAGTTCAGTCCACCGCAGTGCTATCGAGGCCTCATCTCAAAGCCAAACCAGTGAACAATTAGCTTACTGTAATTAACGTCGATAGAGTCAGTTGAAGCAACTGTAATACCAGCTACTATAAATAGGGGAAGGAGCAAATGGTTTTCTTAAATTGTCTGTGAAGTTTCCACATGGGACCGTTCCTTTGTCGGCGGGGAATTGGAGGGTTTAATTGAGAGCACGGCTGAAAATGGATAGCAGGCACTGGGGGAGCGAGGCAGGAGATGGATAGGAGACGGGACAAACTACTGAGCTCAGCAGGGTACAAAGAGTCTCTCTTTTCCTGAAAGCTCTATTCTGTACCCTCTCCCTCGCTATTGATCTGCCAGCCTTTTATTAGATCTCCTGAGTGCCTGTTTGTGCCTGGTGTGCTGCCTGGTGAAAGTATACAGAGCTAGAGAAGAGGAGCCGAAGGCACTGAGGCAGAAAGACAACTGCTAATTCAAAACATTGGCTTCTTAATTTCCATCAGGTGCTGGGGAAGGACCACCCAGATGTGGCCAAACAGCTGAACAACCTGGCCCTGCTGTGTCAGAACCAGGGCAAGTACGAAGAGGTGGAGTACTACTACTGCCGTGCCCTGGAGATCTACGAATGCAGGCTGGGTCCAGATGATCCCAACGTGGCCAAAACTAAGAACAACCTGGTGAGAGAGAAGTTCATACCGTACTCCCCTCTTCTTTCTTTTAACCCAGTCACTTATTTATGTTGACAAAAACTCAGGTCCTCCTATATTGAACAAAATCAGTCCTTTCCTGCACCCTTTTGCCTGCTTCTGTGCCGTCTCGGGGATGACGGAGAGGTTGAATGTACAGAAGGGATGGCTCAGTAGTACAATGCCATTTTTCATGAGTCACTGTGTGCCGGACAAGAAGGAACAGACACACTGACCCTGCTCCCTCAGGGGACGCTTGGCACATTTGATCCAAGAGTAAAATGTACTTTCACCTCTGTTTCTTCTTCAGGCATCGTGCTTTCTCAAGCAGGGGAAATACAAAGAGGCTGAGATTCTGTACAAAGAGATACTGACCCGTGCTCATGAGAAAGAGTTTGGATCTGTTGATGGTAAGATATTCAAACAGAACACGTTTAAATAGAGGACAATGAAGGATATTTTTTTCAGCTAACCTGAAAAGCAATGAATAAATATTATCTCAAAGGAAATGGTGGTGGGTCATATTGGTACAAACCAGCTGTAGTTTTTGTTTTCTCCTCTCCTCCACCATTGTCTTATCTTCCACCTACTGTTTGTCTCACACCAGCGAGCAGACTCAGTGATGGACAGATGGTTAAAAAGTGGACGATGTTCTAAGCAGTGACATCCTTCATCCTTCAGAGAACTCAAAGAATCTTGAGAATTTTTTTTGGGGGGGGGGAAATAAAGAGTTTGCTCCTGTGAAAGATGAACTTTTGAAATTTTCCTCTCCTTTAGCTGAGGCTAAGCCTTTTGTTGGCTTTCCTCCAGGGATTAGATTGGCTGCTTTGAAAAAGGAGTGAAAGTAACTCTGCACAATGCACCACTCTGACGCCTTTTTTCCAGTTCATGTCCATTGTTCATGCGCCACTTCACTTGACAGGAATGCTTCGAATTTTTTAAAGCTTTTTGCTGAAGTGGAAGGTTAAGATGAAACAGCTGCAGTTAATGTATATTTTATGTTATAGATGCTGTGTCATATTTGATCACTCCACATGTGAATATATTAATACTGATCATCTGATTGTGATTACAAATGACAGCATATAGCTAATAGCTAGCCAGAAATGCAAATTGCATTCAGTCAGTATGGTTATGAGCTCTCAGTTGTACACCATGGCTGAGGCAAATATTCAGGTGTCTGTTGCCAGCGTTACTTTCATTAGCAAGGATTTCTCAACTGTACCAAACTGCAACTAAAAATTATGTCCATAATCCAACATTGAATTTAGCTCTGGTTGCTAAAAGCTAATTAGCTCCGGAGTGACTTTTCCCTCCCAGGGGCAAATATATGAAATGATCTGGGCACTACGTTGCATTATTTTTGCAGGATAGTGTATGTAATCTGTGTCATATTAAATCACATGTGTTACCTTATTTCACGCTGGTTTGTGCTCAACAAAACCTTTGGACAGTACTGTTTTCTGTATGGAGTGCTATATTTGTATGGAGGTGATGTTTCTGCATCAAATTGCTAAATTAGGTCAGAAACTTTAATAGAATTGATTTTCTGAATGGCAGAAATATCTGTTCGCAGTGCTCCGATTTATTAGTTAAACACAAAGAAGATTGAATCTTATACTGAAACAGGATGTGGTTAGAAACTTGTCTGTCTTCTAGTCCTGTTGTTACTACTGTGTGGAGACCCACGTTCCTGTCTGTGTGTCTACAGCTGAGAACAAGCCCATCTGGATGCATGCAGAAGAGAGAGAGGAGATGAGCAAGGTGAGAGTCCTTCTGTAATCATCCTCCTGTCACGCCGAACAAAAGCAAACAAAGCATATTTTTAATGGCTTTTTAAATGTGAGGTGGAGAAACAGTGAAACAAGTCACTCCCTGGAACGTGAAACATAATCCCTTTTCAGGGCGATGTCCCATGCACACACACACACACACACACACAAATTAACCCCAGCAGAAATATGATGTTCTGTGCAAACACAGGAAAAATGCTGCTGATCCTGTTTTAACCGCTGCTCCGATGTTTTTCTTCCTCTTCTCCCTATATTTACTTCCAGGGCAAGCACAGAGACAACACTCCTTATGGGGAGTATGGAGGCTGGTACAAGGCCTGCAAAGTCAACAGGTGAATCAGAAGCAAAGTGATGAGCATGTTTTGAAGCTTTTGGCAGAATTAAATGTTTTTATAAATCATTTGTCCATTAAAACTTGTATCATGGGAATTGTTTTGTCTATATGCTGACATTTTTAAATACATTTCTGTGTCTCTTCTGCATCCAGCCCTACAGTGAACACCACCTTGAGGAACTTGGGGGCGCTGTACCGCCGTCAGGGCAAGCTAGAGGCTGCTGAGACCCTGGAAGAGTGCGCCTTGAGGTCTCGCAAGCAGGTCAGCATCATTTCCTCCGTTAAAGTTCTCATCTGGGCCTGTAGATAACTTATCGGTTCCTGTGTTTGTAAATTTTGTTTGTACAGTATGCTCCCCATGTTAGGACAGTAAATCTCATGATATTTCTTTCCCTTTCCCTACATTGCTATGGATCCAGAGCAACACAGTAAGTTGTTTCCTAACTGATAGCACCTCCACCCTGTTTAGTCTCCACCTATCTCCCCTAACATCATTCCCATCTCACGGTCATTTAAAATGTTTCCTGTCCCCCGTGACGGTGCTTTGAGTGCATTAAAAGAGACAGGAAACATGACTTCACTTCAAACTCTCCATATAACTTTGCCCCTCTCACCCATGTCAACTAGCTGTGGTGTGATTCTGCACTAAGGTCTAATGTCCCATGTGTTGTACCCATTAGGGCATAGACCCCATCCACCAGACACGTGTGGTGGAGATCTTGAAAGATACAGAAGGCGACAGGCGGAGGAGCAGGGACAGCCTGACCAGCGTTAAGTATGAGAGCGGCTCTGAAACCGGCGAGGAAGTGAGTATGGGCGTGGAGTGGAACGGGGTGAGTACAAATCCACTGCAATAGAGTTAACACCAGTGGCCTCTCTGGGGAAAAACAAGGTGGTGTTAGTAATGTTACAGAGAGTGAGGACTGGGACGGTTTATAATAAAAGATGAAGGGGATGGATCGTGTCTTTTAGATGAGCAGAAAGATGACTCCTTTGGCTCATGTAACGTATCGAGTCAGGAAGCTGCTCTCAGGAAGCCTCTCTTCACTGTGGTCGAATGACCTACTTTATGATGTCAGCCATCATCATAATTATCTTGCACAAAACCCTTTCCCAGAAAATCATTACAAGACGCACCTTCCTTTTTATAAATTTGTGTGGTTGCTGTTCAAAAACCCATCCTTCATTTGGCTGCACTCAGTGAACTGTGTCTGTCCCAGTCCCTCACGCCCTGTAGATGCTGTATATACCACGTCTTTCCCCTGAGGTTACCCTGGAAACACTGAAATGTAAAGCTGATTGAGTGTCTTGGCATGCTGACCGTGTTGTTTTTAACAGTATCAAGAGTTTTCTTTGGAATACATCTTCATGTTTTTGTTGCTCATTGCTTGACAAAGACGACCCAATGTCTTGTTTTAATAAGCTTTTTTTTTTTTTTTTGCTGGCAACGCCTTTGCACAAGTGGAATAGTAACAAGAAGGCACAAGCTCAGTCTCTGGCACCCTGGCAACATTAAATATTTATGTGGAACGCAGAGATACAGCCAGTCTCAATCCTTGTTAAAAAAATCTGATATTTTCACCATTCAGCACAACAGACAAGAGTCCTAATATTCTCAAGGTCTGTCCCTCTGTGCAGTAAACTGGGTGTCGGATATGTGGCGCTTCATCTTGCCGTTTTATCGGCTCATTATAACTTGCACTGTGCTTCACCCAGACCTACAATTGTGTCAGTGCTGAGCTTTTTATGTGTGCACAGTGTTTCTTTATGGAGCCCTGGGTGCAGTTGAATAGACACATAAACAGTAGTGTGCCAGCAGGGATGTCTCGCCTGAGCCTGAGCCTGTGCCTGTGCCTCTCCCTTCACTTAAGTGCAACCACGCCCTTCACTGCACCAACCCAGTCCAAACATGCATGTAGCCAAAGCCAGCCTGCCGGGCTCACCCTTAACATGCACACTAATGGGCCATGTTTGTGTTTTTCATATGGTTGTTAACCTCACGTCTGCTGGCTGCTCTCTGATTGTGAAGGCTGTTCTCATACATAACACAGCTACTCTAAAAAAAAAATACTTCAGAATTCACTGCAGCAAATGTAACGGCATGTGTTTTCATCCGAGGGTGCACCTGTCTCTCTGTGAAACATGTGAGGGCATGCAGAGGATCGCAGGGTGTGTGCGGGCACAGCAGTAGACTTTAGATTCACACAGTCAGATATTTATTCACAACAGTCTCTTGGTGATTGTCTCCAAAAGGTATTCATATTATTTTTGTGCTGAATTTTTGACTAAATTTTTACCAAATTCCATCCATCCATCCATCCATCCATCCATTCATTTACAGAGATGTGAATAACGTGGCTATGTTGCACTGTGTAGACATTCGCTGAGGAATGATGCGATCGGTATGTCAGAAGTACCGTCTACTGACTTTATAATTTGCCTGAACATGTGTTCACTTATCTTCTCTGCCCTTAGAAAGTCTGATGCGTCACTGGGTGCATATATGTTTGTATACTCAAACACAGAGATTTGAATAAATACCTATCAGATCCGTTAGATAGGAATAACCTGTGTTTAAACCAGTGGAGCAAAACGTACAGGGGAATAATACTAACGAGCTGTCGGCAAGTTTGTGGTTGTGCTCAGGTTAATTGGTGACATGTGTGCGTGTCTGTGTTTAAAATGCATGTAGGTGTAACTGGAAATGCTTTGTGCTCTCGGCTTTTAATGTGCTGCTTCTTAGTGTGCATGCGTTTCCTCTTTTTATTCCCCTCTTCACTAACCTGCTTCTTTGTTGATTCCTTTTGCCATGACAACCAATCAGCCTGTCAATCAGATTTCCTTCTCTCATTCAGTGGATTGTACCCTCTCTCTCTCTCTCTCTCTCTCTCGAACTCCACACAATAAGCTTGGGTGGGTTGGTATGTAGTGACATAATGAAGAGGATGCATAAGAGCATTAAGTCAAGCTGAGGATAGTTTGAGTTTATCACACATTATATGAGTCAGATTTGGCTTTATATTACTCATGCACGTCTCAGTGTAATAACTCTATGCGGGTGCTTGCAGATGTCTACGTCTGCACAGCATAGTCACCGCTGAGTGCCAGGATTCAGGCTTTCTGGTACCCAAGGATGAGAGAAAAGCTGAGTCACAGCGACTGCACCCATCAACCTACTGCATCGCTGACCTGCTTGTTCGAGTGCAGCCTCTAAGACAGCTGTAATTTTTCAAAGAGAAGCAGAGTCCCTCTGCCTCAGGATCAGTATTTGTTTACAGTAATCTGTAGTAAAATCTGGTGCAGGTCAGTGGCAAACAGCGATGAAGCTTAGGAAGCATAGGAAGCTCCAACCCAGAGCGCTTAATCTTACACTGTGTGCTGTTTTTGTCTGTTTCTCTCTTTCTGTTTTTATCAGGCCTAAGCCATCAAGGTTATTCCTCCATCCTCCTTCTCTCCTCCCCCAACACAATAGCAAAAGGATGTGTGTTGTCGTTCCTTCTGGCCCTCTCTGTCCCAACAAATCAACAGCTCCTCTACCATTCCTGGTGCCCCCTCCTGCGGCAGAGACTCAGAAAAGCCCCCCCTCTCCCATCCTGGTTGTCACATCTGTCCCCTCCGTTCAACTGGCAACTGCTGGGACGTTTGGTCTTCTCATCTCTGCTGTTTTTTCCGCTTTCTCTCTCTCTCTCTCTCTCTTTCTATCCTCTTCTCTCACTAACCCCGCGTTGCACCCCCATGTCGGAAAAAATCGAAACTTCAACTCTTTATCTCACTTAGCATTCGAAATGATCATTGTGTGTGTGTGTGTAATCTTTCCCCGTGAGGAGGTCACTCACTTTTTTTCCTGTCTTCAGCACCATGTGTAGTTTGTCATTAGAGGCATAGTAGATGAAATTTGGCTAGTTAGAGGAGCAGGATAGTAATTTATTGGAAGAAAGCAAATGCTAGTATAACCATTGACTCCAAACCCATCAATACAGAATCAATATGTAACAAAATTCCTCAATGAAAGGCGAACTCAAAGCAACCTGGTGCCTGTATTTAGCCATAATAGTGTCTTTAGTTTTGGGTGTCTTTTTTTATTGAAGTTTGTTTTTTTTCACTAATGCCTGCGATCAATGATTAACAATCATTATTTTAATGGTACTGTATAGGTTAACATGCTAATTCTGCATCCTCATTAGTGTGTAAAAGGAAGGGAACGGAGCGTTGTCCTTTTGTTTTTTTTATAGATTATGTTTCCTATTCACATTTTGTATTGGTATTGTTTACATTTTTAATGATTATATTGTGGCTTAATATAAAAGGCAGTAGTATGTCAACAACACTATTGTATTGCCATTGTATGAGATGAGGCCGAAGCAATTTGGTCAGATCACGGCAGTGCTGTTGTTGCCATGGTAATTTATTTTCAGGCTTCAGTGTCCTTGGTTTGATAGAGCATTTAGAGAGGATCTGTGTACACACACAGCAGCTCGCATTTACAAAAGGGAAATTGTCAATGCTGTACGGCAAACATCCAGCACAAACACTGGCCACCAGGATAATTATAGATTTCATTATAAAAAATGGACGTAAATACCCAGAATTGACAGTGTAAGGAATACAAGCTAGCATTGCCACACAGGTCTGGACGTCCCCCTCCAGTAGTATTAGTGTGTGTGTGTGTGTGTTTGTGGATGTTTTGGTGGTTCAGTCACAGTGCCCACTCCGGCTATGGATACTGTATTTTCAACACAAAGCTTAATGGAGTGTTTCGCCTTTGTTTTGTTCTTACACGGTTGTTTGCAAAAGTTAAACATTGTCACTTTGGTGATGTTTCTACTAGACACCAAAAGAGTACAGTACAGCGAGTGTTTCCTGCAGCTCAACATGTTATATTTGAAATGTTTAACTAACTGAATGTATATGACTTTAACATCTTGGAAGTGTAATTGTAGGCTGTATTTATAGATTTGAAAAGTGCATTGACTATACGGCTCTTCAGTATGCTACTTGCCTTGATTCTTCATTCCTTCCAATGAATACACCTATACTTCTAATGCAACAAAAGAATCGACTATGTTCATCACATTATTATGGCAATATTGTTGTGTTAGTGGAATGCTTATTTATTGAACTGTCTATTCTCGACATATATAGTGTGACTCCAGTTTCCTAAAGTGGAAGAACATACATGGTAAGGTCTATAAGCACTATCTTAGTAAGTAGGACTGCATTATATATTTACCATTCTGCATTGTGAAGATTATTGCATCAACACCTGTTGGTATTCAAATAAAGTTTTTCATTTGTGAAGTTTGTCTTTTTCTCTGCATCAGATGGAGACTTTAGGTTTTTATCAGTGGAGACATTTATACACAGTGCCCCCTGCTGGTAATAAACCGGTAGTTTTTTGTTTGTTTTTCCACCAAAGCCAGAGAACACGTACTGTGTTTGATGGTTAGTAGTTGAAATTTACACTTTGTCACAGTCTGATGAATGGATGGATGGATAAATTACTTCAAATTAATTTTTAATTTGTTTTTACTGTTATAGCTGCTTCCCTTCCTACAACATCCCTTAATTAATTTATGTTTTTCAGCCATAAAACGTTCCTGTATATACATTAAAAGTAACATATTACTGCCATGGTGACATCACTTTAATAAGCTGTGTGTGAGACAATCCACTAGTAAAGTAAGGCCGTATTTGGCAAGTTAGTTCTAAAGGAGTGTGTAGTATTTAGTGACATCTGGTGGTTAAACTGTGAATTGCAGCCAGCTGAATACACAGTTTCCAAAGCAAACCTGCCAACATCTAACGTAAACATAAAAAACATAAAGCTCTGTTGTTAAAATGTCCTCTTGTTTAGAGTTTTGTTTGCCTGCTCCTGGTTTCTGTACAAAATTCAGCAGCTCAACATAAAATACATTCAGTGTATACACACTGGTTGCTGATTGTTTTTGGACATTGAGGGACATGTACTACTGAAGTTACTAGGTGAATAGATGGTAGCATTGGACTATGCCAGTGATGTAATGCATGAAACCTGCAAGTCATAGAAAAAACACAAAGAAGAAGAAACAGATTTGCACTTCAGGGATGCTGAGTGGATGGATTGATGTGTGTGTGTGTGTGTGCAGGATGGCAGCGGTGCGCTCCAGCGTAGCGGCTCTCTGGGGAAGCTCAGGGACGTTTTGCGACGCAGCAGCGAGCTGCTGGTGAAGAAACTGCAGGGCAACGGGCCGCCCGAGCCTCGCAGCACCAAGTAATTACCACAGAAATAGACACTTACAGACTATGTCCCAAAGCAGCTTGTTGGAATAATAATCCTCAATTTCCCACCCTGAGATCATTATATTCTCATTTTTCATTCAACAGCATGAAGCGAGCTGCCTCTTTGAACTACCTGAACAAAACCAGTGACGATCCATTCCAGGTGAAACACAGTTGATGTGAGAAGAGTTCATTCAGCCTGAGAAGACTTCACGTTTTAACCCACCTCTCTCTTTCTTGTGTTTTCTGTTCGTCAGACTCGGGGAGGCAGCAACTTCAGGGAGAGCCGGGGCCTGAGCTCCAGCACTGTGGATCTCTACACTGGAAACTGAGCTGCAAAGGCCTTCCACCCAAAGATGGCGCCTTTCTCTGAGCCATGCCGACACTACCAGACAGCATCTGACCCAAAGACATTTCCACTTACCACGATGAATACATCCTTCTTTGTTTTATTGCTGTTCCGTCTTCCATTAACAGACCTTTGATCATTTTCTTTTTGCCTCAGTGCCTCCTTATTGTGGCCAAAAAAAAACGTACCTCATCTCTGCTCCCTTGAATCACTGTGACGTGTCTCTCTCTCTCGCCATAATGTCACCTGTGCTGGTATTTTCCTCCTTAATGTTGTTGTGATTTGCGACGTTTGTGTCTTCCTGATGCCATTTGATTGTTTTATTAGTGTAGATTTTTTGGTCCTGCGTGTAAATAAATGTAGATTTTTACATCTCTGAGATTAGATCTTTTTATGTTTGTTTTAATGGTCACACATCGGCCTGTTGAGATTACGTTCCAATTTGAAGTGTCGTTCAAAGCTTTGGGGAAACAGGGTAAAAAGTTTATCCTACTGACATGATTTGAGTCGTGTGACTTGTTAGGGCAATAATAACTTGGGAAATGCAGCTTTGAGATCCAAATGTGTGTTTTTTTTTTTCAGCCACTGATCTCTCTTCCAAGCTCTCTGAGCTCTCAGAAACCTGCGAAACACAACCATGAAATGATGCTTTTTAACATTGTCTGTGTAGATATATATATAAATATAAATGAGGATGCTCTTTGGTGCAAAGTCTCGGCTGCAATTTCAGTGTCTTTGTACAGCTGTGAGCACATCTTGTGCTGTTTACAGTGATTATAACGTGTGATTTTCTGTTTGCACAGTTGTCAGATGGGTGTCTTGATTGCGTTTTTTTTTTTTTAGTGAAGCTACTCAAAAGAACTGGAATGTCTTGTACTTTCTTTTAATTCTTCTTCTTGTTTTATGTTTTCAAATCGCTAGAGTTAGTAAGAAAATGATGTTCATCCGTTTGGATCTTAAACAATCTCACATGCCATAAATAACTGTGTGATAGCAGCTCTGTCTGATCATGATGCAGAAATAAAACCAGCTGTTTTCTACTTACAGTTGTGTTTTGTCAGGATCGAACTTGACTGTGGGAACCCTGTGAATGTTCGTGCCTTGCCAAGAGTTTTCCCTCCTCCTCCTCTTGGTAAAAGTCAGGCTGAGGTTTCTCTAATCTCTCAGTATGTCAGAGCTTTAATGTGGAGCTTTGAATGAACCAATCCCAGGATAGTTTGGAGTACTGTTGAGAGCTATGTGACGCCTTTTCAGTAGCGGAGTTCATTAGTGCATGGGAGTTGACACCATGCCCTCAGTCACGTCACATGAAAGTACAAGGTTAATGCTCAAGCGTTCCCTCGTAAGTCAGGCATGCATAGAAGATTAGGCAGGTTTTTTTGTGAATGAATTTAAATGATTTTACTGTTCAACCCCCCTGACAAAGCATCCAGTGACACAGGTTTAGCCACATGAGGTGTAATCCAACAGCAGCATGGCAGCTACATAACAGTGAGATACAAGCAGGGACAAACTTTGGTTAGTTAGGATATTATTAATAAAGTCATTGGGCAGACTATATTTTAGAAAAAAAGAAAAATCTTTTTGGAGGCCTTTTTATTTTAAACAATTTTACTGATTTTTGTCTTTATTTTGCACTTTATTAAAAAGAATCTGGCTACCTGCTGTTAAAATAAACAGTGACCAGGTTGAACCAGGGGGTCGCAGTGTTGCATTCCTTATCCCAGGTCAGGCACGGCCACCGGAAGCTGCTCTGCGGGAGGAGAGGGAATGAAACGTCAAGTAACCACAGATACAGGATGTAGATTTCAGAATAAAATATTTTGTCTTCATTTTTATTTTATTAGCCTATATTATATTTTTGTCATGATTAAAGGAGGGAAATTTAGTTTTGTAGTGAAAAACTATTACTATTACTAATAATAATAAAACAATGGCTACCACAATGGATGGCATAAATAAATAAACACATTTATACCATATTTTCAGGTATAAATTAAACATAGCTCTTCAGTGTATAATACTAATGTGAGGACTGAATTATTTACAATAAAAAGGACCATTGATAAAGTCATATTTCTTGGGAAACGTTGAAGGAATCCCACATTGTGACATTTATTTTGAAAATCCACACCGGAACTTGCTTGCATCCTTTCCGCCCACTTGACGCAGGCGTAAAACAATCCACTCAGGCGAGTGGGAGGAAGCCAACTTGGAAACACCGCGGAGCGAAACTCCCTCTTGTTGCAGACTGAGCTGTTCCGGCGGTCGGCGGCTGTGGACGCAGACAGACGGCGGCTACACAGCCCGGGTTGTAATGAACCACTGCAGCCTGAATTCACTCCCAGCCTCCCTCGGTAAGCCACCTGGAAGTTCAGACTCCTCTTCAAACTTTCGGCGGGGCTTCTCAGTCTTTAACTGTGTGGCTGGCCTGTAACCACCGAGGCGTCCGTCCCACATGGTTCTGCCTTGTTCTCGTTAGTTACCCAAACAACCAGGTGAGCGACCAGGCAGGCGGGCAGACAGGCCGCCGGTTGGCTGCGCAGACAACGGAGCTAGTTTACCTGTACGCACAACGGTGACGCACGGACGCTCCCCTTTCGTGCCACGGCTTCTCCTGTAAGAAGAGTGCCGGGGAGCCGCGGAGCACCAAGACGGACATGGAGCTACCAGGAGGGAGCGAGACTCGGCGGAGGGAAGGCAGGCGCAACCCCGCGGGGACTAACCGGAGGAGCTCCCCGGTGGATATCGTGTGTGCTCTCGGCTTCATCTGCCTACAAGGTCGGTACCACGCTACTATTCACTCCACTCCACTACAAACAACACACACACACACAGACACACACTTTATGCCTTTTTGCTGCAGAATGCTGTGAACTAAGATAAATGAACACACACTCTGTGACCCCGGCTTTGACCTCCATGATTTTGTCACATTTTTTTCTGCTGTTGTTTCAAGTTTGTGTGCATCACAGAGGGAAAGTTGTGTTTGTGTAAATCAAAGAAAGACTTTTTTAAAACTTGAAGAAGTACATTTTGATTGGGGTAAATGGGGGAGGAGGACACACACACACCCTTCCCCCCATTTACCCTCAGTTTGGGGGGAGTAAAAACAACAACAACTGGAATTTTTTTTATGTAAATCAAGCTTCTGCCTTTAATTCAGGATTTAAGGATTTCCGCAGGAATTTAGAATGATCCAAAATGGAAAGATTTAATAAAGAAGAGAGGATTTCTGTTGTTTTTTTTCCAGCAGCAGCACATCTGTTTGCATATTACTGCAATACAGAGTGATTAAATTCCTGGTGTGGAGCGGGGGCTCTCTCTCCATCACTGAAGCAGCCCCTGTCATGTCATTATGTATTCCCCGGAGTACACTTCCAACCCCTCACAACACATTGGATACGCCATTTCTGATTATCATATTCATAACTCTGTTTGCATGTGCAGTCTGGCAGGCTTTGATGGTTAAGCATTGGAAAGAGAGAGTGAGGAGAGGAGAGTAGGGACTGTCCCCCCTAAAAAATAGGGGGTGAATTTAAAAAATGATGCTTGTCCCCACCTCGCCGCAGCCTCCCAGAGTTCACCTCCACGGCCCCTCGTTTGTGGCTCTTATCCTGATAAAGGATCAGGCTCATTAACTCGCCGCTCATCATGTCTAAACTGAGCCGCCTTTATCTGATCTCCACAGATTGTGTTTGTCTTCTGCGCGGCGCTGATGGTGAAAAGTGGCTGAAAAATTCCTTTAAGTTAAAGTGTGTGTGCAGCAGCAGCACCCCCTGTTCCCTCCTCACCCACCCTCCCCATGGTGCCCACTTTGGGATGAATGTGTCCTCTGTGTGCAGCAGGGCGGCAGGGGAGACGGAGGCTGCTATGGGTTTGTGTTTATAGAATGTATGAATAGAGCCAAGCCAGGTACTGTCACGACAGCCTCGCTTTAGACCCGTCTTGTTTTTTTTCCTCCCTCCTCCTCCTCCTCCTCCTGTGAATGTGTGAATCAGAAACGGTGGCTTTAGTCCCCACATGAATCTGTCCACAGCAAACACGCCATGTTCCCAGAGGGCTGTCTGATCTGCTGCATCTGGTGTTGCGGTCAAATATTTACAGCTCTTTCTTTGTTTTTTTTATTTTCGATTCGCTCTCTGTTGTTGATGTGGTTTCTATTTGTAGCTGCTGAGTGATGTGGAAGCTCTGCATCATGTCATCCTTGGTGTTGCGGTGTGTGTTTTTTTTTTCCTGAGAAAGGAACGGTGTATGTGAGAAAAAATGACCACGCTTTTATTGCAGAGGAGCTGAGATGGATGTGAAAATCACACGCTGCTCCTCATCTTTGATCTGCCTTAATGGGCAGCTGGAGAAGATCTGCTTTTCAGCGCATTATTAATTTGGATGCCCCTGTAGAAAAATAATATTCACTTTAAAGGATGAGTTAGATGCGCCCAGTCGGAGTCCAAGCTTTGTTTGCTTTGTCCGCCTTCCAAAACTTGCTGTATCAAACATATTATTATTGGGTTTATGTATTGGATTGGTTGTGTTAGAACGGATGGGGTTTCACTCGGAGGTTCTGCAGGATAGCAGAGGTGCCTCCTCCATAAAGCGCTCGTACTGCACAATGGCGGCTTTTTTTTCCACGACGTTTCCTTTGCATTCACACAATGCTGCTGCGTTTTTCCCCTAAAAATCCATATGCTTGACTATTTTTAACCCCGCGGTGTCCAAAGGCCTCCTTCTGAATGCTCAAATTTAGAGGGGATGTGATAGATAAACATACACGTAATGTGTGCAGGGGGATTTATGTGCATGTCTTCATTGTGATATTGTACTGTTGAATGTATTTGAAAGGATTACAGTAGTGAGGTAAATGTATTCACGCATCTTATAGTTTCATCACATAAAGCAGTTTAAAGGAAGATTGATTTTGTTGGAATTTTCCCACCATTGTTATTGACCTGACGTCGTGTTTGTTGTTGTGCTGCAGGGGCTAGAGATTGTATGACCATCTGTGCAGTATGGACATCAAGCAATCCACTACACAGCTCTTTAACACACTATATACAGCGCGTGGTTAAGCCTCTTTTTGTTAAGCACAGTGTGAAGCGATTTATGTCGGAGCAATAACGCATTATTACCAGATGATTTGATTGATTTGTCAACTGGTCGTTGAATCTTGTTGTGTTTGTGTGACTCCTCCCACTTTATTTATTCACTTATGTTTTAACATTTGGCATCAAAACACGCTGTTCACGCTGTGCTAACATCCTTCACCTTTGCCGCTTCACAAACAAACAAACAAAGCATGTGGAACCGGGGTGTGTTCCGCCGTTTTTGTTTCGCCCTTTCACGCTGCTGTGCCGCAACTAACTCTGTTAAAAGGTGCGACAACAATCGCTGCATCTTTTCCCACTGCATGGTGTAAAGTGCTGCTTTGAGCTGTGTGAAGCTGGGCTGCTGGTTTCACACTATGTGGGTCATTTCTTTCTGTAAATGAAATCTGAATCCACGTCACAGAAGTCTTTAGAGCTTACTCCGAAAACAAAGAATCCAGCAGAAGCCAGATGATCGGTGTTTAATAATTCGATCTGGTTCTCAGCGTGCGTTTGTGCACATCAGAGGGGTTTTTGATTGGTGGCTCAGGTTATGAGAGTGGAGGAGGATTTCTCAAGGTCTTCTGCAGCTCTTGTTTCTGGTCATTTATCAGACTGTGTTTATTCAGGTTTAGGTGAAGCCGTTTGAACCCGAGAGTCTTTTTTTTTTTTTTTTGACTGGGCGCTACGCACTGTTTGCAGTCGCTCCATTATGGAAGGCTCTTTTTCCCAGGGGAGGATCCTCTTGCACTCTTTCAGAGGGTACAATCATGGCTGCCCACTATCTCATATGTGGAGTCCCTGTCATTGCTAAATTGATGCACCTTCATCATCTCGGTTTTCTGTCCTCCAGACTGTGACCCTGAAATTGATCTGACTTTGAGGATCTTTGGAGCAAACTCAGTTCAGTCAGACATGCACATCTACACACCATGATGCATCTGCTCACATTTCTTTCCTTCATGTCGTTGAAGATAGATGAAAAAAAAAAAGATCAAAGAATGGTTCCTCAACCTTGCTACATGCGCTTCATTTATTTTTTCGCTTGCTTTACGTTTGTTTTGGGAAAAATAAAGTGGTGCAATAACAAGAAAAGGAGCTCATTTTAGCTGCACTTTCTTTCATTTTCTTGCCAGCCTTTCTAAAATGTGTTGATTTTCAATCATTTAGACGTTATGGATCTGCGGTTGCCAAAAACAACAGGCTCTCCAGCCTGAGGGAGAGATTAAAGAAGGAAAGATGGATATGATAGCTTATAAGATGTTGTGTCTGCTAATATTTTCCAGGCTCTGACATTAAACCTTTGGTATGTGTGTGTTTAGAAAGCGTACCTGCTAAATTTGTGCAGCGATGCAGATTCTCTCTCGGACTGGAAAGTAAGCACAGAGGTTTTCTTTTGACCATGGCTCTGTGTGGCCTGTTTGTGATCAATAAAACCAAATAAACAAAGCACCACGAGGACCTGAGCGACCCTCTTCAGATGATGATTGGTGCACCTAATGACCCATGGACTTAAACTGATGTGTGATGGAGTGCATGCATGTTGGCTCATGTGTTTGCGGTTTTGCTGGCTCTGCCGTTGGACCCTGTGGTTGTAATTGGAATCAGCCCTCGCAGATCTCTTTTTTCCTTCTTTCCTGTCGTAGCTGGTCTGTTGCCCCTCGTGGTTGGCAGCCTCATCTGGAAGGATCTCTGTTGTTTATTGACTTGGTGCCTCTGCTGTTCTGTCTCCTGTCTGAGCTGAAGGACCAACCGCTGCTGCTGACTTTGTGTTGCGCACATTTTTTTTTTTATTCAACGGTGTTTTCAATTACTCGCCGGCCATGCTTCAGTGGGATAGTATGCAAGTTTACCAGGCTAAACATTAAACAGTTTTTAATACATTTATTATGAAAAGCTAATAATTAAGTCTGAACCCACAGTCAGAGGCAGAAAATTAATCTGCAACAACATTTCCTGGCGAATATAAACTGTGTCCTTGGTCATAATGCAGTAAATTGCATGTTGTGTTGAGCAGTGGAAATTTTTAGTGTTCCAAAATTTTTAACATTTTATAACTGTCTACAAACCACTTGCATCAACTGTAGAGGGCCTGCAGTCAAGCTGAATACTTGGTGAATTTTTGTTGTCTAACTTTTGCTTGTGAGCCAGTAATGAGTTCCTAGTTGTGTTGTGGAATGTCAATTTTGTCTTGTTTTTTTTTTTTTTTTTTTTTTTTTTTTACAGAATCTTGTGTGAATCTTGTCTTCTCATCTTGTTTAGACCCGGTAGAATAAAGTGGTATTGGCTGAGATTTGGTCATGTCAGGTGGTGCAACCAGTTTAAACTAAAGTATTTTACTGAATATATGTATTTGTGTAAATATCTTTAAACGATACTTAAAACCTGACCCACAAAAGGGAAAAATCTTAAATGATTGCATAAACAACAAAAAACTACCAAATAATAATGTGTTACCTAGTGTACACACCCTAATGGATACTTGCCAAACATCTCAAAATTAGGAATATATATATATATATATATATTTGGTTGCGCCACATGACATTTTTTGCTCATGAAGTTTAAAAAAGCTGTTAAAATATGAGTTAAAACTGTTAAAAAAGTTAGAAAAGTTATTTAATAAATGAGATTTGTTTAAACACATTATTCTGGACTCAGAAATGTGCCTTGTAATAAGCTTGATTCGTCATTGACCCATAAACACATCATACATGATGCATTTAGGAAGAAGTCAAAGTGTAGTTCCTGTGTAAAGTTCCTGCACATGAAAAGAAAAATGAATTGTGTGTTTGTCCTTTGAACCAATGTAGCAACCAAAAATGCAGGAAATTAGATGCTACCATGTAGACCTGCTAAAGTTATCGCAGCCTCTTTATCTGGGAAAGTGCATGACAGGCTTTACCGTAGGCTATGCTGAAGAAGTGTTCATACAGAATAATCATCCTGTGAGGAGCTGCTGCAGCCAATCAATGACCCTGCTGAGTTCTTTTGTAATGCTGCAGAGATTAACAGTATTTCGACTCTTTATCTTTCGATCACCACAACAAAAACCAAGGTGTCTGCTGCCAAAGAGAGTCGTAAAATCCTCCCTTATCAGGGGTGCAAGTCTTTGATCTGCTTGGACTGGTGTCACTTCTATCAATGCATCCTCTGCTGCTGCCTGTTTTTGGTCTAAAGTCACACTCAAAGCTGCAAACAGAACTTACTTACTGTCACATTTCCCAGTCATTCTCCCAAGGCAGGTCTCAGTTACAAGTAAAAAGGTGGTCGACCCATCTAATAAGTAAAGTCAGGCGCTGATCCCTCATTAATGTGTTTATCGGCTGTAGCTTCTTTAACCTGCGCCCTGCCTGAATTCTGCCATTAGTGAGAAGAACCTGTGGTTTCATGTTCACCCTAAAAAGATGAACACAGATGTTTTTAGTACTTTGACACCCTGTAGATGTAACCCACTCAGACGGTTGTAAATCCTTATAACAACTTTCCCCCTGCAGGGCAGGTGGGAGGCCCTGCAAGAGGGAAGTTCGCCTTGGGGGCGAAACAAAAAAATCCCTGTTTTGTTCCCACATTGGTGCCAAAGCATGTGCGGCGCTGCCACAGCATTCTAATGCTTCTGATTGAAACGTGCAGGAATGCCTACTTTGGCTGCAGCCCGTTTGAAGGGGAGGAGGGAAGAAAAGAAGGGGCAGGAGAGAAGAAAGGCGTCTGGCATGCCATTGCATAATCCAAGCAGCCATTAACTCTTTGTGTCCTGAGGCTGAATGAACTCATCATAGCAACAGGCCACAGGCGGAGTGACATGAGGCAGCTCTCAATCAGCTCCTCCCTGCCTCACACACCAGCACAGTTAAAACAGGCTGACAAGGCCGGTGGTGTTTAATGGCAGCGACCTTCAGCTGTGTTTGATCTCTAAATGAATGGGGTCAACTGGCTACAACTGACCCTGCAGAGGGACCAGCTGCTGTTGGATAAGAATATATTTTCTTTCAGTAGTTTGCAGGTCTTGTGCTGATTTACCGTGCCGTCCAACTCGCTTGTTCTCTGTTGTGTTTGGCGGCTTGCTCCTCGCTCAAAGGCCACAGGAGGCCCAGGTCCGTCTCCATGGCAGCCCGGCCCTGGTACCTGACTAAACCTGCGCAGCTGGGATTTTACTGAATGCGCGACAGAGCCAGCATAACGTATGACCGGCGCTGGCGGCTTTATCGGGTCTTGGCGCGGGGGAGCCTGTGAATGTTTCCGAGGCTTCCCGGCTCCTTTGAATCGGCTCTCATACATTTTGGATGGAAACCAAGTGCCACAGTACTGTCGGTGTTCTCCCAGGCTCTGGAGTGCAGTTGTATCTTTTCAGCTCACAAAGCTGGAATATGTCACCTCATAAATATTTCTTCAAAGCCTTTTCTTCAATATTGTCCCTGAAAGAATTTGCAGAATGAAGACGTATGGCTGGGGGAGGGGCGGGGGGGATGTCTCAATTTCAGATTTGTGTCATGTTTTTAACAGAGAAATGTGATGGACAAACAAGGATGGCTGATACCTCCTGCGTGCCAGATTAGTGAGGATTAAGTGAGCGTGTGCACACACTAGAAATGTAAACCATATTATCATATAACAGTCATACTCGTTATTAAAAACACATCTAGCTTAGCTTAGCTTAGGCTAAATTGAATTTCCATCCACCTCCTCCAAATCTAGTCCAGAGTCAGAGAAGTAATTTGTGGAAAACTTTCTTTGTTTACTTTCTTATCCTCCAGCCACTGTTCTGCTTAACTTGATGTAATTACTCGTGGTTTGCTTGCATGACATATTCTGGAGATATATTTGTTTTTAATGACCCCCACCCCATCCCCTTACCCCCCCCCCCCCTCACCATGTATCCTGAATCCATTTGGAGCATCCACACAAATTAGCACGATGTGCACACAGAGTCAAACATAGAGGCGATGTGTGTATGTGGTGACATGAATGTTGGAAAGTTTGGATGACAGTCCCCACTAGGGCTGGGTATTACCATCAATTTCCTAGATCGATTCGATTTCGATTCTTAGGGTTTTAAATTGATTAATCACGATTCAATTCGATTCGATTCGATTCAATCTGAATCGATTCAATCTGCTCTTAAATAATGAAAATATACAATACGTTGCAAAATACACGTCTTTATTTTGTAAATTTGACAGTTCACATGTAACTGTAAACAAAACTGTCTTATCCTACTGTATTAAAAAAAGTGCAAATGTAAAAAGTGCTCATATGAATGTTGCAGAAAATTGCACTTTTTACATGAAAAAATTTTAAAAAAGTATTAAATATTAACAATCGTAGAAACTTAAGCGTAAACTTAAACTGTCACACAGAGATCCTTGTTGAGGAAAAGGAGCTCATTGACATTTGCTGACTGTATTTTCATTCGTGTCACATCTTTCACAGATGTATACATCACGGGGATCACAGTTTCATTCAGATGTTTACGCTGCACCATAACGTAGTGTGGTTCGAGCACCTGAATGAGCTGCCGGAATCCTTCAGTTTCCACTGCCGAGTATGGGCGTAAATCTCTGCAAACAAAAGTTGCGATGGCCTCTGTTGTCTTTATGGGCCACGGAGACTCTGACGGTAATGCTGGCAGGTCCTTCAGTTTCTTTTGTTTTGCTCCGGGCGGTGTACTGTCGGAAGCTAAGTTTAGCGTAGTGTGGTACCTTTTCAGGTGGTTTCTGAGGTTTGTAGTAATCCTACAATAACTGAGCTCTGATTGGCATATCTTGCAAACTACCTTGGTTTTATCAAGCTCTTCGTCCTTTGTCCTTTTAAACTTGAAATGATTCCACACTTCGGATTTCATTTGGGATGGCTTGCCGAGCGGTGTTTTCCCTGCCTTAGCCATTTTGGCTGCGTGCCTGAATGACGCGACGTACGACTGCGCAGCTGCGTCATCACGCACCAGAGCGCTGAGGGAGGAAATCACACAACACAAAAAAACTCGATCTCATGCCCTGTGAATCGATAGTGCAAAATTTAAATGGAATCGATCCGAAATCGATTAAATCGATTTTTTTACCCAGCCCTAGTCCCCACATCTGTACTGTGTGTCATCACTGCTGCACAGTGACAAATATGCCTGTCAACAGCTGGCAAAAAAAATCATAACCATATCACATGGACATCGACATGGGAATCTGTTGGAAATGTTGGAAAAACAACGCGGGGACAATCCATTATCATCAGACACATGACTAAACAGCTTTGTAAGCGAACCAGGCTGTGTCACATAGTACATATCCAGACGTGAGAAAATCAGCCAGATGTCATGGCCAAATAGCAAGAGGTCAGCGTGTCTGGACGAGGAGAAGGTTTGAACCAATCAGCATTTCTGCCACTGTTTGGTATTTATGTCATATTTATTATTGGTGGGATTTTTCTGTATCTGGATTTGGATAGAGTCGGGGTCCTTTGATTTGACAGCATTGACGTCTTTTTATATTTATCTGAACTTGTGAGGACGTGCTGCTCTGTAATCAGCTTCTTACTGTGAAGCAGGCCGTTCAGCTGATTTATTTATCGGCTATATAATCACCAGTGAAACCTCCGCTGACCAGAGGTCTGTTACTCAGCTCGGTTTGACATCGTACACCCGGCAGCACCAGCACATTAACGGCTGCATTGTTCTGCAACAGTAATTGCCACACTAGAGAGGGAGACTCATTACACAACGATCGTTGTTGTTTTCAGTGGTTTTTAATTATGTTAAACATCCTCACCACCATTCTCCCCATCTTCATGTCGCCCCCTCACACTCTGCTTCACCTTCCTCAGCTCCTTTTCACTTCTCTCTCTTCGCTCCACTTTCTCAGACGATGCCAAAAACCCGAATCCCTTTAAACCCCCATCCTCCTTTCTGGTGTCCTCTGTCTGAACCTCCCTCTGAGTCTGCGTACAGCCAGACTTCAGTGTTTTGTTAATCAGTTCTGACAGAGAGATGGCACAGTGTAGGCAGAATAACAGGGTCGGTTAGCACGAGGAGTTTTTGGTTAAACTAACTCTTTGTTCACTGTCTGGGAAGAGATTCTCCTGACACTCACACAGCTGCTTCCATGAAGCTGTTTTTATATCCAAACAAATAGTCGTGCTCTCTCTCTCTCTCAGGTCTGTGCTGATTCAGAGATGCTTCAGACTGTAACCTTTGGCTTGTGTCCTGCTCTTTTAAACACCTCTTGGTGTTGTAAGTTGTCACAACAACATCCGCTACTTGTTATTTTCTTTCCACGCTCCCTCGCTGCTGCTGTAGCTTTTATAAGGCAGACCGATACGATCTATGAAGCGGCTCTTGATGTTTTATTAACATTGATTTTGTACAGTGTATTTTATGAAAACTACTCTGGCTGTTTAGTGCATTAAAGTCTGAGTTTCCATGAGGAATTGTTGATCCTCCACGGTCTAAAAACTGCTTTTAAAAAGGATTTCCTTCTCTGCCAAGAATACATTTTGTCTTTGGGGGGCAAACTTGATCCGTATATTTTCACGGTGCACATGCAGGGAAACATCCACTGGCAATCACAGAATGTATATAGAAGTCTTCCATAAATAAATAAACCGCTCTGGTGCATCATTTTTGTAGTTGAGCCCACTTAAAGGAGACATTTGTAAAAATAAATAGCCTCCAGCACTGAGGGCGTCGTCCACCATCATCCCTACCAGACCTACCACACTGTTTACCGATGCATTGTTGTTGAAGCTTGATGGGTGTTTTTGTGTAAAATGAAATATATTCCGACATCGTTATCAGTATCCACAACATTTGTGTGTCCCCACAGGACAGATATACATACACATACACCACTACAATAGGCTGCTCTGTGCAGGTGCAGCCTTGTTGATGATGGAGCACAGGACAGTGTTTCCTGTCCTTATCTGCAGAGGTGACGATGGATAAAAATGCCCGTGTTGTGTCTGACAATTGACAATGGTCTCGTCCCCCCCCGACCTCCTCCTGGGCCAGATAGCAGAGGAAGTAGATGTTTTGTTGCGGTTGTTTCCTCCCGGCGTCACGTCAGAGCGGATGAGGATCTCTGCAGTGTCCTCCCTGTCCCCTGCTACAGCTTTCATCACCGCTTTGTGTTCTCATCCAGGTTAGGACCCAGACGCAGGGCCACAGCCCCCATCTTTCCTCACTGTGCACTGCGCACGGCCAGGAGTCCGGGTTCTGTGTGTGTGTGTTTTGATGATGAAGGGCAAAGGCAGCGGTCTCCCTGAGGGTCTGTACAACAGCCGTGGCAGTAGACAGCCAACGGCTGTTCGGCTGTCGACTTCCTGTGGTACAGATGGGGTCCCGGTGCTGCTGAACACACGAGGCATTCACTGCTGCTGGAATTTCAAAAATATGTACACATGGACTGATGCCATGTACACAAAAAGGCTTTTTTCGTTCAGTACGTCCATGTATAAGTTGCATGTGGCCTGTGCACCTGCGAGTGCATATCTGTTCTTAATTTGTCTTGGTATGCATCATCATTTAGGAATAAGCAGAGCTCAACATCCACTGACTTGAAGTAGGTCAGTGTAGCTTTAGGCTTTTGAAACTGGACACACACTTTTATTCATCCTCCTTCCTGTTTCTCTGTGTCTCGTCTTCATGCATGACTGATGATGCATTTCCCTGGGATAAATTTTTCTACTAAGCTCATTGCTGCATGAGATAAAGCTGGTTGGCACTTTGGTATTGTAGTATACTGACGTCAGATGTACTTTTTACAGTGAAATTAGTGATAAAAAGTGAGTTAATAGTTGGTTAGGTGATTGAGCAAGGCACAGAACGGTAACCCTAACTGACTTGCTGGCTTTTGTACTATATGCATAATTAAGGGTGTGACCACTTTAATTCAAAGGTGCCTTTCTGCCACGACTTTACCTATATTTGGAGGACTAGGTGGAGTGATGCAGAGTTGGCTCAAGCGAACCAGGCTGAGCTTCATGTTGATGTTAAAATAGGTTCCTCCATCTTTATTTACTAACGGCCTACCAGAAATCTGAATAAGTAAACAGAGATGAAATTAGTGGTCAAGAGTGGTAGCTGCTACAGACAGAGGGGCACCAGAACATGGGCTTAAAATTAGCATCATGTTTACTGTTAGCGAGCAGATCTGGAGCCACTTCCAGTCAAGGACAGTGTTACTGAGTCTGATGCCGAATTGTCTCTACAGCACCTCAGCTCCTGTCTCTTTAGGTTTCCAGAAAGAATCTTTGACCTACATCTCGTCTGTAATGTACGAGATATTGGTACTGACAAATCATGCACTTTGCATTACATCATTTTGTCACAGAGTATCAGTGTCCTTTCAGCATTGTGAGGTGTAATCTTTTGGTATAATACCTTCACCCATTATTCTCAGATGTGTATTTGTGCCCATTGCGTTTTTGCACCATGAGTTCACCGGGGCTCTTTCATCTCTCTGTGGATGGTTTCCAGGCAGACGTCTTACTCTGCCTTTGTGTGTGTGTGTGTGTGTGTGCGCCTCCTACTCTCCTGTCATGTCGGAAGAAGCAAAGAAAAGGTTGCAGTGAAAGCTACACCTCTGCCTTCCCTGCAACCTCCCAGGTCCATCTTAAAACGAGGTCAGATGACACACAAGCTCCTTTGCTGTTCCTCCCTCTTTCAACATTTATGGCAGCGGCGGCGTGCTGTGAAGGGATAAACTCTGCCTCGGCATCTGATGTTGACATATCTTGCTGAAAAATGTCAGATTGTACCTGTCTGAAGTGACAGTCACATACGCTTTGCTGCATCCTTTCATATCAAAAAGGGAAAAAGAAATCTGTGTCAGAAGGGTAGCTGTGGTATTTCCCTGTGCCTTTTTTTTTTTTTTTAGATTTTTCTCTAAAATAATCTAGCTGTAACTTCACAGCAGTTATCTTTACATCAGCTTCACTTACAAGAAAAGCCCAGCTTCTGATTCTCAGCCAGCTGGGGCTAAACTTGACAACACCTCACAGAAGAGAGGCTGGTCATGAATTAAACAAGCCCAGCTATTCATAGACACACACACACACAAATGTTTCTCATCTCTTACGAGAGAGAGAGCAAGAAAGAGGGAGTTGGATGTCCTGCAGCTTTTCCTCCGCCCCTCCTCCTTTGTTTGATCTCTCGTCTTTTTTTTCTGGCACTGTAACTCTTTCTAAAACTCTGCGCTTGTTCAAAAAGCATTAAACATGAGCACGATCCCCACAGCAAGGAAGTGGTGTGAGATGTCCACCGAGTATGCAGAGTGTGTTAAAGCCATACAGCAGGGCCTGAAGTCTCCTGGAGCTGCTGGCCTCTGCAGCCAGTTTCCTTTAGTAAACACTCCCATTCACAAACTGAGTGGAGGATTCTCTTCAGTCTGTCCTCGGGTCATTTTTGTCCATGATTTTTTGGTAAATGGTTACTTTGGAAGCATGAATATATTACATCAATGTTTATGGAAGGAAGGAAAGTGATGCCGTTTTTACGCCTAGTGGGAGCACATTAAGAAGAACTACAAAATGTTCACAATGGCATCAACATGAAGTGAAAACGTCCTTTCATCTTTCATTATTATGGCTTTTTTTTCAAGGAGGTGCCAGTTTTTTTTTTCTATGATTGACACATCAAACACTTGACAACCACAAAAACGTGACACAAGCCGCCTCAGATGGAAATCGTAGTGAAATGTTTGCCTGTTAGTTCAAAGTAACTTTTATGGCTGTGTTGGTGAGGTTAGTCCATAAAAGTGGGACAGTGGTTTTACTGCACTTCTAAAAACGTCCTAATGGAGACTTTCATTTTCAGGAGGGTACTCTGGGCAGCTGGAGGACATCGAGCCATTGGGGTTGGTGTAGAAGGGAGGTTAGAGGGTCAGAGAGAGGCTGAGGTCACCCTCTTCCAAAGACCTGCTCAGGTTTCAATGCAGATGGACTCTAACGAGCATTAATCTGATTCACAGAGAGGAAGACACAGGTTTTAACCCACTGCAGATGGAAGTGTGAGCTCCCAAGTGGAACCATGGCAGCTTTAAACATGTAATGAATGATTAAAGGTCAGAGGTGCACCTATTCGCTCCAGATTCGCAAATGGCTTCCCAAAAGGTCACATTCTCAGGTACCCGAGCAGAATACAGATTTATTCCATTTCTGCTGCCGTATTGGAGGGGTGATTGTTCTGGCCTTGCTTAAAGGCTGTTCACGTAAAGCACCGGACTAAACAGGAACTAACTCGATTACTTTCATGAAGGATTAGAAGTGCAGGTATGTGTTTAGGAGACAAAAACAACTCCCTTGTCGCCGTGGTCCACTGAAGGAGATCGTCTTTTTGGCCCTCGGCAGTTTGATCCTGTGACCCTGATCTGATTTTTCTCTGTGTGGGTCATGTGGTGTGATGCTGCCAGGGCCAGCGCTCAGTTTAAATTTAAATTTATGTGTTCTGTTCTGCAGTGACAGTTAATCAGAGAAATAAAACTCATAAGACACTGAAATGTGTGCTGGAGCATCCATGAATCAGTGTGATAATAAGTGCTGTCCTGGTGGTTAGCATGGTTTTTTGACCAGTATGTTAAAAGTCTATAAGTCAAAGTGGCCCTTTGGCACATATATAATATGGGCATTGAGAGATTTGACAGGAATTTATACATCATCATGTTGTTTCTGACTATTTTATTTGATCAAACTTAAGTAAATAAAAACACAATTAACAAAACGGATCCATTTTCCTGGCTGAAAGTTAGTTAGTTAGTACAGGACGCTTCATATTTACCGTGAAATCACTGTGCCTTGTGGTTACAGGGTCATAAACGGTACTACCAATAAACACACTGGGCCATAAATTATAGTACTAATTTGCTTTTTTTTCTCCCTTTTTAGGTTTGCTTGTAATGAAAAGGGAAACAAAACATGTAGTGTGTTTCTGTCGTGAAAGTCTGCGTTGACTTTACACGTGTGTGAATCATTTGCACAGACAGTTAAATTTCATGGTAGTGTATCTCTATTTTATATGGGCTGAAAGTGATTGACTGCCTTGCATCGTGAGTCAGCCGTGTGTGTATTTACGCCCGCAGGGTAAAACTCCTCACAGAGCCTTGTGGTGTGTGTGATGTCCCCTTTTTGGGCCTGTTTTTATGAATGAGGGCTGCTTTAAGGTGGCTGCTGCCCGAGGTCGCTGTGAGCTGTGGTGAGATGATTCCTCTAGATGTCGTACAGCAGAGAACAAGTGGTTCTTTTTAAATGTGAGCTGCAGAGAAAATAGCTGTAATCAAATGTGAGGCCATATGCTTCGTATTTGGTGGAAATTTTTTTTGTTTCAGATCTTGTTAGTGTTGCCAGACTACTCAGTACAATCTGTAAACAATGGTTCTTTTTGAGGATGGAATATGACTTTATGACGAACATCGGCTCTCAAAGAGGCTTAAAGCACTTTATTGATGTTAAAATGAACCTAATATTTTTTTGATTTTCAGCACATGGTCCTTCTCTTACATAGTTATCTTCCTCAAAGAGACAACAAGAGCCTCTTTGACCCTGTCTGCGTCCTCATAGCAGCAGCCTTTCTGCTTGTAATGCCACTTTCTCCTAACTTGATTAACACACAAGGTGACAAGCAGGCGCATATATCAGTTGACCGGCAGGAGACACACACACAGGTCTTTTCGCTGCAGTAATCCAAGTTTTTTCATTCCACCTGTATTATATTTCCCTTCACCCTTACATTTTTCAAGAGGTTTGCACTTTATATGCTACAGAGGGGCGGCGGGCTGTGGTGAAATAATACAGATTTGCTGCTGCAGAGTATTCAGTTACAGAGCAGTGTTTTTTTTTCTGCATTTAAGCTTTAAGTGGCAGACTTGTCAGAAAGGTATTTTCCTGGATTCATTGCTGCACAGGGAAGCTGGGTGTGCCTTCAGACTTTCAGGAGTGACGTTTGGTCGCTGGGATCAGTGGCTCTTTGTTACTGCGTGGTAGAAATTGTGTTTTTTTTTTGACCCTCAATCCTCGTACTTCTAATCTTGACCCAGGGTGTCAGACGTGTTGGCCAGAGCTTTGTCATCAAAGGTCAGGACATGTGTTTTAACCTCAGATCCTGAAACACTGGGACTTCTGTGGAGCTTGACCTCTGACCCTTTAAATAAGGCAAATCTGCTCCTTACAGGGTCATTATCTGATTATCCCCACCATGTAATGTTACACAGGAAACTCAGTCTTAACCAGCTGCAGCCATGTTGTGTATTTAACAAGATTTTAAATCTGGCAAATTGTCACTTTTCTCTAAACAGACTCAGCTGCCCCACATTGTCTGTTTACGCTGACAAAAGCGCGTCTGTTGCAGTGTTGATAACTCTCAGGATGTAAATTCTTTGCTTCTTTGTGCAAACGCTTCCACAGAAAATACAGTTTATCCAAACTTTAAACTTTACGGCGACCCATGTCTTTCTGTTTGTGTGAAACTCAAACAAAGTGCGTCACCTTGCATACCTTCGCAGAGGGAAATAGATTTTTTTTTTGCCCACACTGTCAACAGAATGCTTCATTCTCAGGGCAGAGCCAGCAGAGGTAGTAGAGGTAATTTAGGTGGCAGCCGCTCATTGTACAGCCACAGCAGAGAGGAAGAACTCCTTCAATCTCCTAATCAAAAGAGCAGCTTTTTGCCGGGCAGCTTTTCAGTGCTGAGGTGTGAGACGAGGAGCGAGCAGAAAAACAGGTTCCAGGTGATAAATAGCAGGCCTGGTTTGGAAAGTGTCTTCTTTCTGACAGAGGATCGGCCTTTGTCTTGAAATGCGAGCCGCCTCTCTGCAGCCACTGCCAGCTTCTCAGGGGCTCTGACTGAGAAACAGAGGGGGTGGAGGGAGGAGAGAGATTTATGTTACAGGGGGGGATGCCTTGGGGTGACACGGAGGGTTAAAAAGATTTGAAGAGCTGTTGCTGTCTGTTAAAATGGATTACAATTTAATTAGAGCCATGGTCAAGTATATCCCCATCAATAATGCTTTCAACATGGAGAGCAGTGCTCAGATTGATGCTTTAGAATCAGAAGTTCTAAAACTTCTACTTTAAGTTGCTTTGTCTGAGTTCAGTGCTCAACAACCAGCAGCACTGTGAGTCTTTGTGTGTGAAATTTGAAATGCATTATTTATACAGCTTCTATTTAAGGCTCTTTAATTTGTCACTGTCACAGCTGCTGAGCTAAAAATGCACCGTTTCCTTTGAATTTATGACCAGTTTGGTTTATTTCGTTGTCTGGAAAACACTGTTGCCATTCTGTGTGTTAGAATTCCCCTTCAAATAAGCCTGACTAATCGAAAGACATGACACAGATTAAAGGGCTGGAAACATTTCGCCTTTCTTCTGTCAAACGGTGTCTATGTGTTGCAAGAAATTGGAAACTCCAGGGGCAAAAACCCCTCATATTTCTGTCAGGAAATGTACTCATCCCCCCCTGTTTTTAGAGACCTAATGTACAAAGCTTAAGTGGTCCATTAAAGCTAAGCTGAAGTTAATGTCTAGGTCCATCCTCTGTGGGTCTCACAGTGCCTGTTTAAAAGAGACATGCTGCCAGGGAAACGATGACCTTCCATGTCCTGGGATGTGGGACCTATCCGACCGTGACCACTGTGTCCTCAGGTGTGTGTTTGTGTGATACACAGCGTCTGTCTCACTTCAGCTGGCACACATACAATCCCTGCTGTGCCTACAACTGTACATAAACACTCACAGAGGAGTGCTTCAGATCCTGTTTCTTTGGAATAAAGCCTGCAGGAGCGGTGTGTAATGTCAGGTGATGGATGCAGTCCATCTAATCCGCCCCCTGTGTTGTCATTGATGGATGTGGATGACCGGTGAGGAACATTGTGTGAGCTCATTACTGCTGCGATGAGTGTCGGGAGTGCACGGACTTCTGCCTGCACATACATGCATGCATAGAATAGCTGTTGTTTGGTTTCACTGTGACCCTGCATGTGCTAAATGCATGACAGATAGGTGTTGTCAAGTCAGCCTTTTGCAAATGCGTGTCAGCTTTGGCGAGGGCGAGCGTGAGTCACAGGATACAATGAGTTTCATTTTAATAGCATTTCCCAAACCATAACTAAACACAGTGTTTACCCCCTGCACATCATCCGGGCAGAATGAAACACTTAACCTGTGGCTGCTGCAGCTGTGAGAGCTGGTAGAGCCGTGGGGGATTGTTTGTGAGGCATTCCTGCCAGTGGGAGTGCGGTTTTCCTGGGTTTATTAATATTAGCCATGAGGTCAGTAATCTCGGCTCCTGGTCGTAGAAGGCTTTGATCAGCCAGCATGACCAAGAGGGAGTCAGCAAGAGGCCTGTGAGCTCTGCAGTGGACCCTGACTCACCAGGGCTTTTTAGTGGATACATCTCATTTGCAGGAACATAATAGTATGTTACAGGATTAAACACAAATGTGGCCGATCACTGTGGGATGAGTGCATAATGATAATATTTCATATGTGAAATGTGAGAGATTTATTAGTTTTGTTTTGAAAGGAATTCAGTTCAGCCCTGTGAGAAGAAGAGTTAATGCTAAGGCCATTGGTCAACAAATTGATCTTTGATCAGTTGAATACAGCAACAGCTAGCATTGATTTGTCAAACATTTTTTTTAACAGAATATGAAGACACCTACTCATCATGAGTAGTGGTAGCTCATAAGAGAAGCTGCTTGCAGCACAAACACTTCAGTTTTTCTTGTATATAAAGGCATCACAGACTCATCAAATGTCAGGCAAAGGTGTTAAAGGTCTGCACCGTCTTTGAGTGCCAACACTGTGGCATGAAAGTACAGCCATTAAGAAAGCATGGTGATGTTAATAAAGGTTGAGCACATTAGCTATTCAAACAGCAGAATGCCCTTAACTGAAGTGTCTCAGTTATGCACCAAGAAGTGCTCAGTGTTCTCTCATTATTATTATGATCAGCATAATCTGATTATGTAATCACAACTGCTGCTGTAATTTATTCCAGTGATTGAATGTCTGTGCTTGAAAATGATTGTGGTTGCCAGAGTGCAGCTGTTTAATTGAACTGTTTCATTAGTGCTCGACAGCCTTTTTTCTCGCTCTCTCTCTCTGCGTTGTGTCTGTGCCATGTGTGTGTTGCCCATCCCGCTCAGAGCGAGCTGTTACCCATACTAATGCAGAACTGGATTTCAGCGGAACCACTGTAGAGATCTCATTCAGGACGTTGTGATGGGGAGGAAGGGAGGGAGGGAGGTTGAGGGGCTGGTTTTTGCAAGGCTGTCACTCTCTCATTGAGAAGCAGAGGAACGCGCCTCAACACATCTTACTCCAGCACAAAGAGAGGCTGTGATGTACATACAAATGAGCCCATAATAGGTGGTTTTGTCACTCAATTCCTTCTTAGTTTAATCTGACAAACAAACCCTCAGTATGTGTGTGCGTCTGTGCACATTTCACACATCCATGCTTACCAGCCTGGTAAGCAGACACTCACCTCAGCCCCGCCAACCCCCAAGTTTCTTCCTCAACCCCCTCAGACTAAATCCTGGGAAAAGCAAAACATTGTTCATTCTTGGTGTGCATGACCTGCAGGAGATGGTGTGTAAAGCAGGAAGTAATTAGAGCTAATTATTCTGCTTTAATCATTGGGGGAAAACCTCCATGGCTGCTGCCTCACCCCTGTAGCTTGGTTAACCAGAGTTTTTACCATATAATTATTGTTCATAGTGGTTCGTTGTTCCGAGACAAAGAGGCTAAGGGGTAGGATGCCCTCAGTTTGCACCCATTCTGAGAGGATTCCACAAATCTATGATAATTTTACTACTATCAGATGCCAAACACGTCCACACGGCACATGTTTGTTGTTACATTTCTGCTTTTAAATCATCACAATAACTCTAAATTATGGTCTAAAGATTTAGAGATTTTTTTTTAGATGACATTCAAGTTGATATATTTCAATCAGCTCTACAAGTGCTGCCATATTGGCTCACTTTTTCCCAGCCAGATCTACACTATGTAGTGACAGCACCCAGGAACTAATCCATCATGTCCTGCAGGCTCTTTAGAGGACAAGGAGATGACAGGTGGAATCTAGACCTCATGCCACGGCTCCCTCACAAGAGTTGTTCACATGTACCTGGGGAGAATTGAGCCCTAATTGTCAGGGGAAATAGGACGGCCTTACAGGGAGGTTTCCATTGTAGTCAAGGCAATTAAGTTGGCTTCTTTTATCTGAGTGTCTTCTTTGAAAAGACACATTGTCCTCGGCTGCTGAGTGAGCACCGGGATGGGACCAAGCTGTTAGCAGCTACATTCCACTGCAGTGCCATAAAAGAGGTGTGTGTGTGGGTGGGTGCTGGGGTGTCAAGGTCTGTTGTTGGAACACCACAGATGCCCTGTCCCTGATTGCCTGACCGTGTCGCATCCCCAAGACTTGCTAAGTGAAAGAGGCTTCCATTTCTTCAGTGCTGTCAAGACCAATCTGCTTTGCGATCCCTGTTCTGCAGTTAAATAACCGTTGCGCGTGTGTAGGCCTTCCAACCATAAGTGTTTGCTCTGTAGTATTTTACCTCAGAGAAGTTAGCACAGAGTCTGAACTTACTTTATAGCCCAGTTGTTGCAGTGAGCTGCTTGATCTTGTGCCTGACTTCTTATTGCTCTTTTTGAAGCCAGAGAACTGTTAGGGGTGGTTGGATATATGCCTGTAAGGACTTGGCTCACTGTAACAAACTCTGGACCAGACTCTGCTCCGCTCTTCACATCTTTGAAAGAGGTAGATGGTGTGCGCCGGACCAGGATTGAGCTGATACTAGGGGGGTTGCGACACATCATGCCAGACACTAAAACCAGGTTAAGGGAACAATAGGAGACCTGAGGAGGAGGAGGAGGTGGAGATGAGACACTACCCTGTGAAGTCTTGCAGCCAAGCATTTACGATAGACCCCTGCATGTCTGCTTCTCAGTGGAGTGGAAAGGAGGACTGGAGGGCTGAGGGGAGCCAAGCTGTGCTGGGCCAAGGCATGTGGAAGGAGGAAGAAGTGGGATCCAAGGAGAAATGGTGGGGAGGGAAAACAAACCCCACAACCCGAACACCACACTGTGAAAGAGAAACTGACAGCCACAAATTAATTCAACATTTCAATGAATCATCTCTCCGTTTGGATTCACTAATCCACCGCTCCCCTCCTCTGTCCTCCACCCCCTGTACCCACGCATCCCTTTTTCACCCTCCTTCCAACCATCCAAACTCTTGAAACTCCTGGAAAGAAAATTTCAGCTGTGTTGCGTATCTTTCCCTTCCTCCCACTCATCTACATTTAATTAAAACATCAAGTGAGTGTTTGGGAGTGTGAACAGTGCCGATCTTAAAGGAACATATGGCACTGTATTTCTCTGACCTACTTTTTCATAAACGGGGTACCCTGCAGGATTTTTATATTACTTTTGGATGAATATTATATTGTGAAACCTGATTAAGATGATAATGTATTTGGAGTAACCGGGGGATTTTAGTATATGGAGGTATTTTTTAATAATTTACCTTCAGAAATTTTAAATACAAGTTTTCTTAAAATCAGGATTATGGAGCATAACAATGAAGCCATAATAAAATATGTAGAAATAGAGGAACAGATGACATGGGGTCATCGTTTTAATAGATAAGTGGTTGTTGTATAATCACTGTTATAGAATCACATCACATTGCGTACAGTCACATTAACCATAGTTGACTTTCTGGGTGTGAAATGAAAAACACAAACTTTCCTGCCACAGATGACTGGAGGCACCGTCTTATAAAGCATGCATCATGTTTTTATTACCTCTCTGTGGTTTGTGCACATTGCCAAATATATGTGTGTCTGAAGCGTGTCTGTGCTGAATGCTCGTGGTGTCTGAGGCAGCCTTGGTTCTTCAGACCCCCTCGTACTGCAGCCCGGGCCTTCTTTTCTGCCCTTATGCCGCTCACTCAAGAAGCGGAGTCTTGACGGTCCAGTGGCTCTCCCTGTGAATACCTATCATTGTCCTCCTGGTTTGAGGGAACTCTAGAGTCTGGCGTAGGACTTGCTGGCTGGAGTTCAGGAACTCTGCAGGGCCAGAGATTAGCAAGGCATGGCAGGATCCCTGATAACTGACACCCTCCACGCAGGCATCCGAGCCTCTCTCCCATCCCGCTAAAGACTACAGCCACAAAGACGCCTTTCAGCGCTGGGCGCGGTGGCGCTAATCCCCTAAGCACAAAGACCCGAGCCACCGATAGCATCTAAATAACTCTTCAGTAAATGTCATTTGCCTGAATTAGCTGTATAGTATCTCATGATGTTGGTGGCTTGCGTTGTGGGGCGTACAGAAATATTTGTGCCTGTTGTGATTTCTCCTGATGTGCTGCTGAGTGCTGGCACTTAATAAGCCAAAAGAACATGTCGCCCACTGAGCTGGTTGGCCAGTAGGGTGCTTGGCCTCGGGGCTTAGGTCACTTTAGTGCTGCAGCTTTGTCTACGGCATCCTTAACATTCATGTGGCATCAAGCGGCCTCACTGTTGGCCCTCACTGACACCATAGCCTTTAACTGTCTGGATGGGGCAGTGCTGGGTGAACACATCCATACAGTCGATATTGCCTTCTCCTATATGAAATCGCCTGTGGCCATCGACCACTGTAGAGGCTTCTTCTCCCAGGAGGATCACTGTCCTTCCTTGGTTGCCGTGGAAACGCCTCTTGGAAGATGCATTCAGGCACACAGGGATGCATGAAGGATGCTCTGGATGTCTCAGATTGTCCCGACCCCACCTTTCTGTCTTTCTTGTCTGTACTTCCAGGATCTAATTATATGATGCATTTATTTCACTGCTGATGACCTGTTTTCCTCTCCTCTAACCAAAGGGAGAGTTCATTCTTTCTCTTTATAATGCAGCTCACATCCCTTCCCCGTGTAAGCATATCATCCCATTACAAGGGCATGTCTGGGTCTCCGTCAGACAAGACCTCAAGCTGCACAGGGCTACCGATCAATACTTCTCTCTGAAACGGAGAAAGGGAAACAAACAAGCTGTGTATACAAGTCTACAAGGCATGAACTATCCCCGTAGCTCTCCTCCCTGCTGTCCCTCTGGTCCTGGATGAGTTACAGAGTTTGAAAGGGGGGGGGGGGTTTACTCAGCACAGTGCTCCGTCCCTCCCGGCTTCTGTTCAATAGGGCCTGACACCCGAGAACTGGACCAGAGCTGTTTTAGCCCTGCAGCCTGGCTTCTGGGCTGAGGCCAGGTGGAAAGATAGATCTGACTGACTGTTATGGGTGAGTCCGTGGGCTGAAATTATTCATGCTCATGTTGTTACTGTGTAATTCGATCTGTTATTGTTTGCCGTTTGCTGGTAAAAGTGCCACTTTTTTTCCTGTCGGGAAAGACCACTTTGGTAGCAGCAGGCGTTTTGAAAGTCTGAGGATGGATCAGTTACTGAAGCTCACCCCAGACTCTGCCGCCTGAGAAAAATCATTAAATCACTCGAGGTCTGGAGGCATCATTGATGTAAAGAGAGGCAGAGCTGCTCTTTGTGCTACTGATACATGAGTGGGGGAGAAACAGTTACTGATGACACTTAACAGTGAGGGTTGCCTTTACACGTTCTTGAAGCTGCCTGAGATTTATTGGGCATCGGCCGTTTGAAGATGTTTAAAGTCTGAATTTGAGACAGTGGGATTTGGGTGGCTTATTATTTGTGTGCTTTCATTTGCCGCCCCAAACAAAACAAAAAAGAACAGGAGTGTAAGTGCTCTGTGGACACTATATAGGCAGACGTATGTGGACACCATATCTGCCATATCTGTTTGCTGGCCTGTTGAAGGGTGAGGCCAGGTGCCTTTTAAATCATGATAATCAAGTTCATCATCTAAATGCTTTAATATGCTTCCACACAGGTGGAAATTTGGACCTGGGAAAAGTTCCACTTATTTGTCTATGGAATGTTACAGATGTCCATATAATTTTGGCCAGTTAGGGTTAACCACAGGGTGCACAGAAAGGTCATAGATTGCAAGCTCATATAATAATCCATCTTGCCAGGGTTCAAGCTTGTAGCTAGATAAGTGGTTCAGAACAATCAGCCCACTGTGAGGAATCACTGGTAGGGACATGTTTTGGATGTGTAAACGGTGTACAGTGGTGAGACAGTAGGTTAAAGTTTGATAGAGTGTCCTTTTCTTTGCAAACAGTTTCCAAGGACGGTCATGCCAGTCATTCTGCCGTGTGACTTCATTATGAATTCTAGTCCTTACACTGTCCTCTCCTCAGGGGGTGTTTGCCTGTTTCCTGTGTACATGCAGCACCTGACATTTCAGCGCTTATGTCGCCTTTTGAAAGCAGCTCTTTTTGCTGTCACAGCCTCCAGTAGCTACAATCAAGGTTGTGTTAAGTTGGTGCATTTCACTCCCTCACAGGAAAAAAACCCCATGTACCTCCTAACCACATGCGGCCCTAAAAACAACATTCACCTTGAACGAGATCTGCGTTGAGCCACAGAGCATGTAAGGCTACATATATGTGCTGTATTGTCCTTATAATGGGTCCTCCCCCTCAGGCTGGGGGTGCTGGCAGAGACAGAAAACCCTCCTGCTGTCTTTCTTTCTTTACTTAATCCTCTTATAAATAGGCCACTGTGTCTATTTTACAGGCAATAAAGCAATGTGTTCTGAGCATGTCAGAAAGGTTCAGGGGGTGAGCGGTGAGGCAGAGAGGTCTCCCATGGTGGCACAGGTTCAGACTTTAAAAAAATGAATCTCTGTGTATCTCCTACTTTTTCTTGCACTGTCTGTTATTTAGCTTTACCGTCTGTCCTGTGGCGCTCAGATGGAGCCAAGATGAACCTAAAACAGTAGGATGGAGATAAGTGGGGAGAGGGAGCCAGTGAAGGGAAAAAATAGATTTATGCTGCTCATGGGGGCTTTCAAAAAACATCGCTGGTGCACCTTTTCATAGATCGTTCCTTTGAGGCAGAGAGAATGCGAGAGAGAGGGGAGGATGTGTTGACCTGAGCTGCTCTTTGCTGGATAAAAAGCATTACCCAGAAGCCCTGTGGTTCTGCTGCCGCCAGCGTTGACAAACCGTAAATCCATTATAACCATGTAGTTTTTTGGGGGGAAAATCCTATATAAAGCATGAATAGATAGATTCATATTTACACCTGGATTGATTCATCTCATCCTGCTCTCCATTCAGTTACATGCAGGGTTTCTGTGCCAGGAGGCAACACACTGTTACAGCAGCCTTGCATTGTGTGAGAAGTGCGTTGGGAGAAAAACACATTTAAACGATAGAAACGTTGCCTTAAGGTTGTGCTGGAAAAACACACGAGTGATGCTGGCAGACAGAAGCCCGCTGCTGCTTGTGTCGTTAAGTCTGTGTTGACGCTGAGCCCGTGGCTAACGTTCTTGTTTTCTTTTCTTTCTCTCCTCATGTCTGCTTGGACCTGACTGATGTGGCCCTTTTCCCATCAAAGGTAAGCCTAAAAATATTTCCACTGCATTTCGGTCGTGGGAAATGTCCACCTGATCGCTTCACAGTGAGAAGCTTTAGTATTTCCTGATTTCTTAAGCCATTGATCAGTGGCTCTCTCTTGAGGAGAGGTGCTGGAATTGTTTAATTGCTTAGTTTGTATTAAAACAGGGGGACTACTGATGGTTGTGGTAAAAAAAAAAGTGAAGATGGCACAATAACAAGCCTCTTGTTAACACAATACACAGCAATTACAAACACAAGAGGCAGCATCATTTCATGTGCAAATGAGGCAGTGTAGAAGAAAAGAGGATAAATGAGTCACTTGTTTGATTTTACTTACTCTTGCAGTCATGTTATACAAACTAAGATATACTATCTCCAGTCAACCATCATTTCCATGACGTCAGACTGTGTTTCAAAACCCGGGTCGAAGTATACTTTGGTGGCCATTAATACCTCTGGGCGGTTCGCCTAGGACAGCCTATATGTGGGGGAAACATTGTACAAGCTGTCTCCTCTCTGCAGAGGGAAACAGAAAAATGACTTATGAGCAGAGGAAACAAAAATATCCAAACGGGATCAAGTAGAGCACTGATGTGGCAACGATTATGGGATAGCAGCTTAACCACGGTCTCACAGGGAGGCAGGAGAACTCAGACAGGAAACGGCATTGTCCAATCCTGTCCTAAAAACAAGACAGGCTCTGACAGAAAGACAAGGAGGGCTCCAGCTTCACAAACAGGTAATTGGCTGTCGGCCTGGGAGACGGCCCAGCATGAGACCTGATTCATTCCACACACACACACAGAAATGTCTCTCTCCCTTCCTCTTCCTCTTCTCTTCCTCTTCACCTCTGAGAGAAGTGCTTATAACAACAGCTGCTGCCCCGCACCCAGTTAGTATTCACACACAGCCAAGCAAGCCAATTAGGGGCCTTATAGCGTATAATTGTGCGTCTGTGATTGTGTGTGTGTGTCTGTAGGTGTCATTTCATTAAGTCTCAGGGGGTCGCGCCACCTCATGCGGTGAGGTGTCTCTCCCCAGAGTGTGAGTGACAGGACTGTTGGAGGGAGGCCATTGTGCCAGTCAGGCCTCATTGGTCTCCAATGCTGTTTACATTAACAGGGAGAAGAATGTTATCTGTGTGTGTGTGTGTGTGAGGGAGAGAGAGAGAGAACTGATGGCTGAACTTCAACCCCATTCCATCACTGGTGGGGAAATAATTTTAATGCTTTGGTTTATTCCATTACTCAAAGACCAGCTTTACACTTTAATACCACATACACAGTTTTTATTTGTTCTGCTGAGACTTTTATACGAAACAATCAATAACGCTGACCACCTGGTGGCTGGATACATTAACAATTGTGAGTACATGTAAATCTAAGCCTTCTATGTATGATAGTTGTTAAATTTTCCCCTTATCTGACTGTAAGCAACTCACTCCCCGGAATATTGCGGAAGTGCTGTAAAGAGCAGCACTTAGAGGAGGAGGAGAGCGTCTCTCCAATGTGAGAGGAGCTGCATTAAATGTCAGAGACATCCAACTACAGGACTTCCCTCACAAACAGTTATTGGGATTGGGATATCTAAATTAAGACCAGCACAGAAGCTTTTAGTTTTAGAGCGCTGTGGGAGTGGATGTGATCCTGCTCCTCAAAGATGTTTTACAGTTATTCTTAATGAATGTGAGCTCTTATTTTTAACTTCCAGTCGCAAAATTGGGGCTAAACATGTCGGGTGCTTTGCTTGTGCCTGATAAATGCATCCTATTCTTGTCGACTGTTGTCTGTAATTAGATGAGACAGATTGTAGGTTTTGCTGATTGTTTCTTTTCCCTTTGTCAATGATCAAGTCTCCATTAGTAACACTAGTGCTGCTTACACCAGATATTGGAGAAAAGAAACCGGAGCTTTAGTGTGGATTTAAAAAAAAAAAAAAAAAAAAAAACAATCTGTGGAGGAGACACTCGGTCTCCTTGCACTGTGGCCCTTCACAACAGTTTAGATTAATGTAGAGTTAACTTGAAATACAAAGCAGGAGAGGCAGGAAAGTCTTTTTTAGTGTCTTGTTAAAGCAAACTGACACTAGCACCAGCCAAGAACTGACACCCGGTTTGTGTGGACAGGTCACTGTATGCACCCACTGCAATACTACTTACACATCTGGACAACAGCAAAGAAAAGAAAATGAAAATAATATTATTCAGTGACCCAAATTGTTTTTTTGCACTCTGTCTGAAAAGGAACCATGAAGCTCCACTGAGCCAGGAACACAGAGGGGGGGGGGGGGTTGGCTGGTCACAATCACCGCTGGCCTTGCCGCAGTTTGTAATTCCATACACTGGCATCCTCATTAGACCAGAGCCTTGAGCAGAAACAGACCATGTAGATGAGAGACCGCTGTCCATTTGATCCCCAGGATGCTACCCAGATACCCTGAACACAACCACGACCGAGCTGGCAGAATGGAAAGCTTAAGGGCGAATAAACAGATGCATTGGCATGCATCAAACATGATCTTCATTTTCTCTCGTGGTCTCTTCATCTTCATCTTCCTCCATCCCTCGAGTTTTGCTTCCCTCATGTCCTGCCTCGCCGCCTGGTTGGACATTTGTGGAACAGATGTGGAGATGGATGCAGTTTCCTCTGCTTGGATGTCAGAGAAAAGATGAATGATGATGATTAATATTCTTGAGGGAGTTCTCTACTCACACATACATAGACCTGCAGATTGTTTCTAGGTTATATTAAGGTGAAATAAATGCTGATAGAACAGAGCTGTTTGAGCAGAGAGGTCGTATGCTGGTCCAAGTTCTTGGACCTTATCGGTCAAAGCTATCTGAGCGGAAGTCTGTCTTCTAGATATCACCGTGTCTAGATTCCTATCAGCAGGTGTAGTACCTGGGCAAACACTCCACTTAGAGACCAAACATTTCATTTCCTATCCAGAGACCCTGAATCTATAGTTCATATGAGGTGGTGGGCCTAGAATAATGTGGTTCGAGTTGAAACGGCGCCTTCTTCTTGCGTGCGGAGGTGTGAAAGGTGAGGTGCACGCTGAGCTGTTGAATTGTTCATAGAAACAACATAATCACCTGAATCCTGTTCAGCTCAACCTGAGTGGGTAGAAACATGACAAGTGCCTTGTGTTGCCAAGTAACACAGCCAGTAAGTAGTAAGGTGATGGTCCATAATAATAGATGCTGCACGTTTACAGACCTTTGAATAAAGCTGAATAATATTAACATGCAGAACAAAGACATTTAGCATATCCAGGATGTTACAATAGAAGTCATTTTTAGTGTAATGGAAAAGATTTTCCTCCATTGTCATGCTTCAATTTGATTTATCTGCTCAGTATTTACATCCTGTACCGTAGTTATCACTCATCAGTCTCTCAGTGCCACAGCTGGCATCCACCTGTTAATGATTTACAACTAGATGGAACACAGATTATATCCATTAAATCACACATTCTTTCTGGCAGAAACAGAAACATTAAATGTTTTTTTTTTTGCCCTCTTTGCTCTCTTCAGACACTCTCTCTCTCTATGCTAATACAAACATTGACATTGCTTTCACAGCTAAATGCAAGCCTGGCTGGTGGCCTGCTGCATCCTCTGTTATTCAAATAATTGCAGGGACTGCAAATGTCATGAAGCCCCCATGGTGCTCAAAAGGTCCCCCAATGGGATCTGAAAGTGGCTGCAGTGTCCTTTAGATATACAGCACGGTACGACAACTCAAAAGAGACTAAAAATCCAAAGAGAAATGTGAAGCCCTGACTCATGCAATAGCATTTTGTTTTCTTCTCTTCTCCACACTTTTTTAGTATTTTATAGAGATATTTACAGCTATGCTAACACTGAGGTACCCGAGGTTCGGACCTTAGTGTCGTTTCCAAGTAATAAAAGCTAGGCAATAGTTGCTGTACTTGGTTGCTCCAAAGATATTATAAAACATGCGATGTTTCACTTTGTCCTAATCGCTGGCATCTTTGTTTGTTTCATGTATGTGTGGGTGGATGATTGGTGGATGGTGGATGCTTCTGTTGCTAATATGATGGAGGTTTCAGTATTTATTTGACATTTCTCAGATGTCAGGTCATACTGTAACTGTACTGTTCATTTTAAGAAAACCTTAAGATTAGGAAAACCTTTATTTGTCCCACAATGGTGACTGTATCTGACGGTAACCATGACGATGCTTATAGTCAAAGGGCATTTTCCACATATTTAGCTAGCTGTGCTGTGTCATGTCTTAACACCTCATAACCAAAATGGAACCAAAATCTGCCTAAAGACAAAATCCAACAGTTAAAACAGCAGATTTTTGTAGCCAGGTGTGAAACACAAGCTGTCCCATTTTGGCTGCAGCCTCAAGTTTAAAATCTCTGGTGAAGATAATGGGCACAAAAAAAAAATTATAGTGCAGAAGTAGGTTAATCTCCCCCCTCCCCTCTTCTTCTCCCATCATTCTTCCCATGGCTGTGCAAACAGACCACCTGCTGACTTGCAAACATGATGTCACATGTGAGTGCCTTGCTTAATTAAAAGATAATACAGCCTAATTATAATCATTTGGGCTACAGATGCTTGAAAAACACCAGGATCAGTGCACACACTGACTCTGTAAGTCTCATAATGAGGTGCTTTTGATGTCAGATTTTATTTAGATGACACACATTCTCATTAAGGGTACAATTAGTTCCTTATGTGTCACGTCTGCCCTTAACTTTTTGTGTGTTTTTAATTAGGGAATCAATGGAAATCTCAGTTTAAATGTTAGTAGGTTTAATGCATGAATCCAGTGTAGCTGTATATTTAGTTTAATGGTGTTGATTTTGAGACAGTTTGTTGAAAACAGCATGTATAACAGTATATCTAATGCAGCTTGTCACACCTCCACTCATCACTCAGGAAAAGACAGTGAAGGCATCACCCTAAAAGTACATAAGTGCAGTATCACAGATCACCCACTGAAACGTTCTGCTCGAGGGTTTCCAGAGTCAACATCTTCATAAAAATACATACCTCACACCTCTGTGGTCCACCGTCACAGAGCCCGTTCTCACTCCAGGAGAGGCTCCGGGGACTGTAGTTACAGTGGACGTCTGTGCAGAAAGGTCGTGGCTAATTAAGCTAAGCCCAGTCTGCAGAGCTCCAGCCAGGCTCTGCTAGGAAACCCTCACCACAGAGCTGACTCGGGCCTGGAAACAGCCTAGCTGCCAGGCTTGTTTGATTCCCTCCTGCCAGCATCAACATGTGTGTGTGTTTGTGTGTGTGTGGCAGGAAGGCACTGAGAGGTAAAGCAGCCAGGGGGCCACCCATGTCTATTTTTCCTGTATGAAATGATGAAAGTAGAAACACACTGCCCTCTTGCCTTTGCTTTAATTAACTTAAATGTCAAAAGGTTTGGTGTTTTTTCCTTTTCTATTTTTGTGTTTGGATTCACTCAAGGATTTTGCCTCAGGGTGCATTTATTAGAACAAAAACAACAACATTGCTGAGATGAGATTGCTTTTGGGATCCAGGAAGCTTTTAAAAAAATGCTCTTTGGAAGGCCGGAGTAGTTTATTAGTGTGATGGAGTAAGAGAGAACGAGAGAGAAACTCTGGTTTTATGGAGTCATCATTGCACTCTGGAGCCCCATTGAGTGGCCGGAGGAATCTGAGACTTAAAGAATGGGCAGGCTCAACCATTCCTCCATCCGTCATTAGGTATTCCATCTTCTCGTCCTTGTAATTTGTCTTATTAGATCGCGAAATTGATACTGCCCCGACAGAGGGATCTAATTTAAAACCTCTTTTTTTAAATTATCATACTTAGTATATTAGCTGTTGGATGTTGCAGCTAAGGCCTGACATTGGATTGACCTAGAATAAAATTGTATTGGTTAATCTCTCACACAATCTTCAGTCCTCCTCTGAGTGAGATAGGGATACAGTAATGACTGTAGCAGACTCCCTCTCTGCTTCTTGCCACAGCAAAGCCAAAAGCCCAAGCGGCTCTGGCTGTATAATATAAGCTGTCAGCAGAGTGATGGAAACAAGCATTCAGGCCCTCATCATCTCCTTTTTATTATGAAAGTCATCTTATCTCCACTCGCTTCCCCTCAGTGCTAGGACAGTTTGCCAATTGTAGAGTGCCACCACATTCCTGGCTGGCACCGACGTCTGGACATGGTAACGGAGGTGCAGGCATCCGCCAGAGACGCCTGCAGAGAAGAGAGAGGCTGGCACAGGCATGCAAGGACTCAACGCCCATCTGCTGCCAGAGCCAGCAAGGGAACCATCATTCATTAGCACTGATGAGAAAAGCAGGTCCTGTCACCCTGGAGACGTTCTGTCCTGTGACATGTTTTCTGTATATTTTCTCTCTCTCTGAAGTTGTTCATCCTCACAGATCATATTTCAGAAGACAAGAGACTTGGAAAGAGAAACCGGCTTCTTCCAGCCCTGTTTTATCTCATATCTGTCATGTTACACTGCGGAGGCCGCAGAGCAAGATTTAACCTCAGTCTTCTAGCTCCGGCTTGAACAGGAGACTCTTTTAGTCTGCAACATCTATCAGCCTGGCTGCAAACTGCTGAGCTCCTCTGTTCCACTGTGACTTAATCTTCCATCTTTGGCTCATAATGCTGGAAAAATACTGTTGAGTGTGACCCCAGATGTTTGACATCACTGTTCCTTTATATTCTGATACTAAATTCAGTGTTAAATGCTGCTCGTGCCCTCTGCAGGGTACTTAAAGCACTTACTTGTGTTTCACAGTGATGGTGTGTAGGGTCACTCTTGTGGGTGTGTATATATATATATGCAGAAATGGCCGCCTTTATTCTGCACTGCTGCACTTCCTCTAAAAGCGGTGTCATTACTGGATTAGTGCCCACTTTTTCAGGACCAAAGAGACGGGAGCGACCCAACCTGCCTTACCTGAGTAAAGCCTAATCCGTCTTAATCTAATAATTGCCCCCATATTTTCCCTCTGTCTCGAAAGAGCGCAGCTGCAGGGGACTGCTGTGGCTCCAGCTTGCTTGTAATAATACCCACGGTCGCTTTCATGGCCAGGATCAGATCTGTAGACGCCGCAAAGGTTTTTCATCGTCATCGTTTGGGCGTTCCAGACACAAATTGTATAACATATTTCTCCCCCTCCCTCCCTCTCTCCCCCTCTCTCCTTCTCTTTCTCTGCCTCTGTCCTCTGCAACACGTGTCCAACATAGAAATGCATTAGGCTGCCTGTGTTTCAACAGTCAGCCGTTTATGAGTGGGTGTTGAAAATTGGTGAGAGCTGGCTGCACTCAGATGTCTCTTCTTTAGACACAGCATGACATTTATGAAGCCTGGTGTCGAGGGACAGAGCAGAGGATTGGGAGGGTTGATGACTGACGGGGCTCATATCTTCTCTGAAAGACTTGTGCACATACTGGAGCTGCTACAGAGCAAGCTGATCACTCTATGAATGTCTATTTACCCATCAAACAATAATAGGAAATAGCATTTATATAATATAAAAACTCAAAAATACAGGATTGGATGTGCAGCACTTATTGTAATTTAGTGCCAGTATTTCAGTTTTCTTTGTGTCTTATTTAAATAATGGAGGTTCTACCAGTGTTCCTCAGGGCCCAGACTTGTCCCTGTCCTCGGTCCTTGCCTAAAGTTCCCTTCAGGCCTCCTAGTATGACTGGTAATGAGGCGGTAATGGGCCAGGATGTGTGGCCTATTAAAACACACTTGGAGCAGCGTTTGGGTGGGGCAAAGCCAACACTTTGATGCTGTTGACCGCCTCCCAGTGTGCTTATTAAGAGATTTATGTCTGACGCCTGTTCAGCACCGCCCCCCCTTTCCCCTGCTCTTACTGTTAACATGAGTGTTTTTATTATTTTTCCTGTCATGGAGACCATATGGAGCACTTCTTCATTTCACAGAAAGAGGTGTGCTGGCAAGCAATGGCTTGTTAGGAGCGATGAGAGAGCATTTCTGTGTAGATGAGGTGACACTTGTGTCAAAATGTTGCATCAAGGAGTTTAGAAAATAGATTTAAATAAATGAAGGAGAAGCCTGGTCCACCTGGTGAGGCTGGATGCTGGTTGCTATGCCAATGTTGCCTGGTAATAAGCTGAGGAGGGGTGGGAGGAGTTCTTTGTCTAGTTGGTTCAGAGCTCGCTCCCCGCTGTCAAGCAGTGAGATGGAGCTCCTGAACTGAACTGAATCTCAGCGAGGTTTGTTATAATGAGCCCGTCCCCTTTTTCTTTGCACACCAGCAAGTGGCTTTGCAGGCCCTCCACACAGAGCAATTACCTGGCACAATAAGAGCAGCGATTGAATTTAGGTAGCGTGTGTGCATACCGGTGTTAGTGGCTAAAAAGGGAGCCCTGCTCCGCTGCTTTGAACACGGTTTTCAATCAGACGCAGTGGAATGCATGGAGAGATGTGCTCTGCTGATGTGTGCCTGCAGAGAATAAAATACGACCTGGTCTCACTTTGACACGTTTTGATGAAATACCAAGAGGCGGCAGGGTCTCATGCTTTTGTGGTACTTTGATCCATGTTAACTTGATAGATTGGGAGGTGTCGCTGTAACGTCTGAGGTCGAACGCTGTCTGCTTGCTCACACGACGGCTTCTTGGAAGCACTGATAAATTTACTGTGCCATGTAATAGACATGATCAATGCTCAAACACAGTTTTATGTCTGATATATTATTATATATTGACGGTTAACTTCCTCGAGTTTTGACATTGAAAGGTTGCCAAGCAACCAGCAATTCCAGGTAACATATTTATCAAGAGTAAACATCTGCACATTCCAGGCTCTTATAGGTGTGCATGCGTACGTTGTATACTTCTCTGAATTGAACATATCGCTCCAAATATAAGACACTGCTTTTGTTGATGTTTTTCAAAGAGCAAAGTCGAAGGCTGTGAAATAAAGTGCATACTTTACAGCAGAAATGATCATGTTTACATCCTGGTGAACAAATGTTTTTTGTCTTTATTGATGATCAACTTTACAGGGATTTTAATTCTATTAGGACTAGATGGAAATGGCTCTGAGGAGGAGGAGGCTGTACTATAATTCAAACCCACCACAATAGGTAGAGCAAAAACAGGGACTAAAGCGACCTGCTGGCCTCCAGCTGACAGAGCTGGCATTCCCATGAATTCAAAGCCAGCCTTGGCTTGTGCAGAAGAATGAGATAAAGATAAAGTCTTGCACACACAACAGTGAGATTTGGTCTTATATTCAGAAGAGTAATGTTACTGGTTGAGCTGTTGCTAATTAAACACACTCTCTGTGTTAATGCACCTTGATTTCTTTGCATGAACTCATTCAAAAGTCACTTGGTGATGTCTACCAAATGTGGCAGAGGTCAGCGATGAGACGACTGCGGTGAACCAGGCTGTCAGTTTGGTTAGGTAGGTTTGAGGGAGACATTGTACCTGGGCTGACTCCATCCCGTTTAATGTCTTTGCTGTCAAGTCAAATAAACCGACCTGACCTCTGTGTTTGGCAGCATTTCTGCTTCATGCACTGCTGATTTTTTTTATTTCTGTCTAATCCACAGAGATACAAAACTATTGCTGACGCACACAAATGTTAAAAATACTGACCAGGAAACCACAGAAGCATGAACATGTACTTTTAACTAAACTCATTATAGTTTCACAGTTTCCTGTGCTGTGGATCTTAGAGACTTAATTCTGTATATTGTCTTATAGATAGAATTTATAAAGTGATTTTTTTTTCTTAATAACTCGGAACAGTTAAAAGTGCAGCCATACCTGTTTCACGCTTTTTGGTTTTTCACTGTGTTTATTAGACCATGACAGTTTTTTGGGTGGAATATCTTCTGCCAACCAGTTTTAAAGGCAACTCACGAGTGAAAAACTGAAACACACACACACACACACACACACACACACACACACACACACACACACACACACACACACACACACCACACACACTAATTTGCTGACAGGCCATGAACGCTCTGTCAGTGGGCTTCACTGCCCTTCGTTCTGCTCTCCGATTCATCTCTCCGACATGCCAGCCTACAAAACTCTGGATAAAGCTATCACTGTTTTTTATCTCAGCCTGTACAAACACACTTGCTCGGACTGTGACGGATGGTCCATCAGCAAACGCCAACCTGCAAATTACTCATCTCTACATCAAGAAATCTATAACGATAAAACATTTTTTGGCATGATCTGATCATCCATAATACACCTGGATGACTAAGAGATACCAAGCTAACAGTTAGGGTCTGTTTAGCATCAATAATAGCCATGCAACCCTGGGAAAGTTCGGTGTGTTATTAATACACAACAAGCTTTGTGAGAACTCCAACTTTATTATTATTTGGAGAAGGAGGAGGTGACTCTGGTTACATGGACATGCAGTACATCTCTTTGTGCACAGAAGAGTCTGAACATAATAACCAGGGATGCAAAATATTTTTGGTAGGACATTGTTATCTGCAGATATTGAAGTTGATTTGATGGTGATATCGGTGATTGGAATGACGCTGAGTAGTTCCTATTGACGCCTCAAAAAAGGTTTAACTTCTTGTTTTTAGCATACATGCATATTTCTGTGTGGACATCAGTCCAGCTTTGTCCCCTTCCTCCTTCATGTTTGACCTAAAAGACGCTACCTTAGCTTTCCAGTGAAGCAGACAGAATATGCTACATTTCAGACGTAATAAAAATAGTGTCTGTGTTTTTCTCCTCACTGCTGGCATGCCTGGCTGGTTTAATGGATGATTTCATTACCTCAGCCTAAAGATGAAGACGAGAATTCACTCCTGACTTGAATCGTAACTTTCCCCCCCCCCCCCCTCTCTCAGACAGTTAACCAGAGGACAGGAGACTTGTGTGTCTCTAAAAAAACATAAGGAGCGCCTGCACAGGACAGCCCTGTGAACATGGCGGGGCGGATGGCACTGCTAAAATGGATGCTTTTAAAGAGAGAGTACTTCACATCAGCATTCCCTCTGTTCTCGTCTTTTGCCTGTTGAAAAATTGATGACATGTTTTTCCAGCTTGTGCTCACAGTGTCGGGCCTTGTCTGACCCCCCCCGATTGACATTAAATAAATAAGATGTCTCACTCAGCTCCAACGTCACGATAAGCTGCTCTTCAGATCTCAAGTCAAATTCAGGGTTGTTAATAATTGATCCCATCAGAGGCACTCTAATCGTGCTTGTGCTCTGCTGTGCTGTGTTTTTTTGTGTGTGTGTGTGATGATGTGGGATCTTTTGAAGTTTGTTGTTGAGTGTGTGCAGTTTTTAAGTTAAGAGGCCTGATGTTATCTTGAGTCTTGCTGCTCTTATCCCTAATTAGGTTATGCAGATTTTGCTGCTCGAGAGAGAATAGAGTAACAAAACTGGAGTGATCCTGGACGTGTCTTCATTAACAATGGCAGAGGAGAGGGAGGCGACGGTTGATTGTGCTGTCTTATAGATTAAAGACGCCGTTTGTTACAGATTGTGTTGTCATGGATATCTGCGGCTGTTTTATGTGAGACACTGGGGTTATGTGTGTCGCCGAGGCGTCGAGATACAGATCTAGCAGCTAGCAGCCACGTTGAGCGTTCCAATCACTGTCTCACGCTCTGTCAGCGCCGCTCATCTCTCCTCGACTCTGCGGCTCCTCGTTCTGCTGTCCTGCCACTCTAAAGCATTTCGGAGCAGCTGTCACGCTTTGACACGGTCCACAGAGAAGCTGTTAAACCACACGCATCGGGGCTATTTGAGCTCCCACAGCGGGTGTGCCTGGTGCCGAGTATTTGTGGGTGCTGATGTTTGCGTCTGTGCCTGCGTGGTTGTCGTCCTCTCCTCTAACCTCCAGCAGCCTCAGGCCTGTGTGTCACCTTCGGTTGTCGTCACCCTGAGGAGGCATGTGTGGGGAAGTTTTCAGACACACTGGAACACACATCATCATCTAGTGAAGAATACAGCACATATTTATCACACATGTACCTGAAATATTCCTGTGTGTCATATCTAGATATTGATCTCATTGTTAATGGAGGTAAACTCCCCGTGCAGGTACCGTATCCCCCCCCCACAGTTCTACATCCATCACTCTGATACGGCGTTACTGTATTGTTTTCTTTGTAACATGATTCAGCACGGCCACCTCTGCCTGCCCCTGCCAGAAGACAGAGTTGCAGGAGAGAAAGGGGAGGCGTGGGTTGCTGATGAGCCTATTATGGAGGGTTCTGGCTGTCAGGCCGACTTAAAGGCGACTTCCACCTGACAGCCTTGACAGCCGTGCCGAGCTTAATGGGGTCGGCAGTGCAGAGAGCTGAAGAGGAGAATCACTGCGTACAGATTTTGTACCCTCTCAGCAGTTTCCTCCCTCAGTCTTTAACCTACTTTCTGTCTCTCCCAGCATATATTCAAATAAGTTGATTGATTTCCAAGGAAAGTTTGAAAATGTAGCACTATTAAAATGCCATGGATGTCACTGCCCCTCAGCTGTGGGGGCAAGTACATCCAATAAATGCTTTGTTTCCTCTGTATACATATTGAGAGCTTTAGTTTTCTGTTATAAAAAAAGTAAAAGAATAATGTTTCAGGTGATTATTTTTTTAAATTCGTCTAACAACCTATTTGAAAAGTCTCAAAGGGCTATTTAATATTTTATGACTTACAGATGATAAATAATAATCTACAAATGACTCAGTAATACAAATATTATTTCCAGCTTTAATTTGAAGATGTAAACATTTGTGAAATTCATTTCTTTCTTGTCTAGAAAACATTGAAGGTTAGTTTTGAAGCCCTTGTTTCAGTTTGTGCGTGAGATGCTTAGATGTGGGTCTCCAGTCTCACTGTTTGTTTGTCCTTTATCTCTAACTCTCCCTTTCAACTAGCCTCACTTTGAAGGGCCCAGAGTCAGAGTTTGGATAGCGTCTGCCCTTCTTATCTCTTTGAAATGTCGCTCTGTGCAGATCCAAGCACTCCCTTTTCCTTCAGCCCTCATGTGACTCACTTAAAGCATGGCCTAAATTAACAGTATTGATTTGCTCAGAGCTTTGTGTATATGACTCTGTTTTTGTTCTAGTTGTGCCCGTTGCCCTTGAAGTTTACCCTTGTGTGTGTGTGTGTTTATATAAATGTTAGTGCAGCAGTGTGTTTGGAGAGATGTAGGTCACGGTATCCTCTCTGTTTGAGCAGCACAGTAAACTTGGCAGACTTCCTCAGATGTGATCGACTGTGCCTCACTCCACCCTCTCTCTTTCTCCCACGTCTGTCATCCTGTGGTATGTGAAAACACCTTATCTACCTGTTCTGTCTGTGCTGGGAATTTTCCCGGAAGTCATTCCCTCTAAACACACACAAACACACACACACACACACACACACTGTATGTCAACGGGCATGTCAAATGAAACCATCAACCGCATGCCACAGCCCCGCCGTGTCTCCACCAAAGCTCATAACCTCGCCGTACAGACGAGGCTCGCTGTGATGGAAGCTGGCACGCCACCTCGCACCCCAGCTGTAGTCTTGGCACGCCGGCGGACTGCTGTCTGTGAACATTACTTGATAGATTGTTCGAGCTGGATGTTGGGCATGACTCTGCTGGTGTTTCCAAACACATCTGCTGCCTTTTATCCCAGTTTTACACAGATGGAAGAGATTCACAGTCTCTTAAGGGAATCGTTAAGAGACACTTGCTTATACAGAAAAGCAGTTGTAACAATCCCGTGTGCAATAAATCACCAGAGGATTCATACTCAAGCCCATGCTGTTAGAATGATTTATGAGTAGTCAGAGTAATTTATAATAATCCTAGAATAGAGATTATATGTATCTATATGTGGATATGCTGGTGATTCAATCCAGAAAAATTGAGATGTGCGAACATTTCTGTCAAAATAAAAGTCAATCGCAGAGCCGCAGCTGTGTCTCCTGACGCCTGTGAATTTCTCTCACACGCTGTATTTACAGCAGAAAGGAAAGGGTCACTGAGCTGTGGCCTTTAATAAAGTGTCTCTCAGTGGGTTAAGAAAAAATAGATTCACCCCAAAGAAGCCATCGATCGCCTCGGCTGCAAGACCCAGTGGGAAATAAAAAAAGAAAAGAAAAAACATTGGACTAAAAATAATGGTATTTCTTGTTATTACAGTATTTCAATATTGAAGCTATCATCAGCATTTTATAGATTTAATTTAAGATAAGATAGGGAAGGAAATTCTTATTCTTGCATCCATGTATTATCACATAGATCTGTTAATGTAAATATTGAATTATAACAAATTGCCCATATTATTCTCTGAGTTTTGGAAAATGAATGAATGTATTTGATTTCAATGTGCTGTCTGTTGGTAGGAATTAGAAGTGCCCCTTTCTCAGAGTGTGTGTAAAGGCTCTGATCTGGTCAACAAGATTCCTGTCTGTGTGACAAAAGTAATATAATATATGCAAACCCAAAGTTTCTGTATCAGGACAGCTCTTACTACAGCTGTGGATCATGATTCTTCACCTTTATGAACAAAAGAACAGCGGTGAGTCTGTCAGGGCAGTGTCAGAATACTGACTTCACACATATTCCTCTCTATTTTAGATGCAGCCTTTTATGTGCAAAAGCTCTTAGCGACACACCAGATATTCCGTTTTTTATTTTTTGGCTTTTGAGTGTGTGAATCCATGCTGTGTATTTTCAGCTCTCTGCTGATCAAAGGTTCAGTTTAATGCAGTTGTATTTCTCAGTTTTCTTCCTGTTGACATAACTTGGGGTGGTCCACGTCTCAAGCTGGTACATGCTCTCTTCTGAAATGGTGCATGTCATTGGCTTTTCACTGTGTCATTTAAGATATGGGGGTCATGTAAAGCAAAGTGTTTTGCAGCATACCCACAGCCTCTGTAGAAGAGGTGTGTGTTCTTTTTTTTGCCCACCTGTCCGTCAGCTCCAACCACCTGCAGCTGAGACAAAGGTGAACCTGATGAAGGACAGGAGGACTGGAGGGTCAAAGAATGAGGGATTAACTTGGCTCATCTTGATTTAATATTGAAATATTGAAAGATCCCACTTTTTTTTTCCTTTACTGCTCCTGCAATGACAATGTAGACCTGCACACACACACACACACACACCCCGTCACGCAGGTGTAAGTATGTATGTAGGTATGTAAGTATGCGTAATCGACTCTGCCGGTGGAACGTTCCTTATGATAACAAACCCTGACATCAGGTATGATAACAGTGTGTTACGGGGGCACATGGGGGCCTGCCTGGACACCTTTTGGAGATGTGTATTGATGATGAGTTGTTCAATGTTGTGATTGTTTAAACAAGACGGCAGCCAGTAGTACATTTGTAACAGCCATTCAGATGCCTTCAGGGGAATTTAAAGAACACATTTGACATTAGCTTCTGTTTAGCTTATGCCGTTTACATTCCTTGCAAACAAAAAGGCCCAAAAGTAGAGAAATAGCCAAATCAAACCGAAATATGTCTCTGTCATAATTTAGTCAAGGAAATGATTTAATATGACAGACATGAGTGGTAAAAGTATGCGATCCTTTGCTTTCAGTATTATCTGTGACTGTTGTGCAGCAATAATGACAACTAAAGGTTTCCCTTTAGCTGCTGGATCAGTTGTCCGCACTGGCTTTGGGCAATTTTAGCCCATTCTTCAGCTAGAACCTGAGACGGCTGGGAGGTTTCCTCACATGAACTGCAAACATTAAGTTTGTCCTTTGGTGGCCCACTTTGTCTCGAGCTCATTTATATACCATCAATCAAGTCATCCTGGTTTAGAAGCAGCAAAACAGGCCGAAACCATGATACTACCACCACCATGTTTAACAGATGGGATTGGCTCATACGCTAGAATTCAGTGTCTTTCTTTCTTCCAACATTTGGCTTCTCATTTAAGACAAATTTCTGTCCACAATATATTTTCCGAGTGATCCGTCGGTAATATTGAATCATTTTGCAGACTAAAGGAATGACAAAGTGTAATATTTGTCTGACTGGGTTTCCTTTGTTGTTCACTTTGTTGTCCACTGTCAGGATAAAGGACTGTTTTGGGTCATATTTATTCAGAAATATAGATCTAAGGGGTTCACAAATGTCAAGCAGCAGTGTACTTGTACTTTTGACTCCATTATTGGTTGGTTTTCGTGGTCTTCCGCCTGTTGACGGGTTTGTAAAGTAGAACTGAGTGATACGTTTTCTGTGTTAAGTGCAAATTGCACTTAAAACCTCACTCATTAAGTCCTGTGAGAGGTGAGTAAATGGAGCAGAAAACGTGTCTCCCACACAAACCTTGTTCACAGCACCAAGAGGGAAAATAAAAGATTTAAGTCGTGTGTGTGTGTGTGTGTGTGTGTGTGTGCAACACATCATGTCTTGTTTGAGAGACATGTCTCCCTAAGCTGTGAGCTGTCTGTCTGTGTGTATAAGCACCCACTCAAAATCGCAGCCTCACTTACAGGAAAAGGTATTTTTTCCATGCTGGGTCTGATCATTTTACGACAAAATAATTCACAGCTAGCCATTATTGTCCAAACATCGCATTCCTTTGCCGGGCTAAGTGGTTGCCATGGCATACACTTAATGAACGGAAAAAGCAGTAAAATGTTAACAGCAGGCCCATTCTAATCCTCTGTCATTTACTTTCCCTCTTTCGTTTCCAGTTCTGTCCACCCAGGCTGCTGCCATCCAGTTCACCAAGGAGCCCAAGTCCCAGGATGCCTTGCACGGCCGCAGCGCCATGTTACGCTGCGAGGTCAGTGACCCGACCGACATCAGATACAGCTGGCTTCACAACGGCCAGCCCCTGGAAAACAATGAGAGGCGCTACCAGGAGGGCAACAACCTCAAGTTCAGTGCTGTGGACCGGCGATTGGACGCAGGAAACTTCGAGTGTGTCGCGCAAAACCTGGTCACAGGAGAGGAGCTCCACTCCACCAACGCCTCCTTCAATATTAAGTGTGAGTGTTTAGTTTCCCGCCACTCTCACCCTTTGATTTCCTGAGTGAAAAGTACCAGCTGACAGGGTTTCATGATGGCAGCGAGGCCTGTGCATCCAGTTTCTGGATCAAAAAAGCAAAACAAAAGTCAGAGTATAAGATGACAGGTAGTATGAGCTGAAGGAATGTTTCCACCTTGTTGCCTTGTTCTTTGTGGCTTCATCTCCCTCTCTCTGTAGGAAACTGGATATGTGTACCACCAAGCATGTGTTTCTTGTTGCTTGTTTCCTTCTTTTTTCTCCGTTGTGTAACATTCTCTTTTCCCAGATACTCTCAAAAGGCTTTTGTCAGGAAATTACCGAGCAGTGTAATTCACCTTCTAGCTGTGTAATTATTTAGGTTTAGATTAACACTGCCGTCTTTGCTCCAGCTTTTTTTTTTTTTTTATTCATGTCAGGCTTTTCACTCATCACTTTCGAAACTTTCTGTCCGATTACGGAGAGGCACGCTAGTATCTTAATTTAGTTGTTTAGCCCCATAACCAAACCTCAATGACCCTCTTAAGTTTCAGAGGAAGCCATGGGAATTCGGTACAGCTCTGTTTGGCATAAATAACAACCTTGTTTGTGCATTGTTGAAGGCCCTCAGGTACCCGTTGTTACTGAAAAGCCTTTGTGACGTACTGAGTTTGCAGAGAGGGAGGGAGAGGGTGAGAAAAGGGGTGAAAAATGTCCCCATCTGGAATATGTTCTCCTCTCTTGCTACATTCAGCCAGGAGGTTTTTCTTTGCGGTGATGATACTTGTTCAAAGGCTGATTACAAGAACAGATGAGCATCCAGACCTCCCAGTAGAGTTAGATGGAAGGAGAGATCAGAAGGTTAACCCCTTTTTCTCTGATGTGTCTACACACCAGTGGAGATCTGCAGCCTGTGATCCTGAGCATTCTCACTGAGTAATTACAGTTTTTCAACATAAAATTTCCAAACTGTTGTGTAATCTGAAGGGAGCTGCTTTTATGTGTTGTAATTACACATGATCTAATGTGTCAATAAAGCTCAACTGTCATACTCCCACAGATTTAAACAAAAAAAAAGAAACAAGTTAGACATGAAGCACCAGTTCCTCAGAGCTGCCATCGTGACCCTGGATAACACAGCTCATCTGCCAAGGCTGTTACATTCCTCACAGTGGAGAGCTAAGGCCTATTTTTATTGGAAAGAAAGTCGGGTGTGTCGTTAAAGACAATGCCCCAAGCTCAACATTATTGATGTGTGATATCCAGAAATGTATGTAAGAGGCAGCACGATAAAGCTGCAGTTGTAAATCAGTTTTATTTTCATAGCAGAAATTATTGAATGTGCTGCTATTAGCTACAAACACATAAAATTACCACATAATTATGAGTCCACAGAACCTTTGTCGTGTCTTTGAGCTCGATGTTTTGGTTTCTAAATGCAGCTCACAGCTTTAATAAGTTTCCAAGTGTACCAATGTGATGTCATGTTTGACATCATATGGAGCATATAGGCCTGTGGATGTATTCCAAAGCACACACACATTTCTTACTCTCACAGTGTCAGGCGATGTGAGTGACACCATTTGTGGGTCAGAAGACGTTGCTGGCTTACATACTCATACAGCAAAATGTTTGTTTATTACCGTTAATGCTTGATGCTGCTGTAGGTTATCTCTAACTGGATCTGACCTGACATTATATTCCTGTATTTGGATTTGATAATGAGTGTTAACATGCATGGACTCTCCATCTGTCTCTCAGATTGTTTAATGGAGCTTCAGTTTAAGTAGCGTTTCAAGGGGGCTTTTAGCAAATCTACTATATATAGAACAGAAAGATGATGCTGGCAAATATTTCTGCCTCCTCACATGTAAGCAAAACATAAAGCAGACCTGTTTTTAATGCACTTCACGTTAGCCCAATAGGAACTACACGATTAAGAGCATGCTATCGGTTTGATAAGAATACAGCAGTGTGAGTGCATTCCTTCTGTGTGATTTCAGATAACATTAAAAAATGTCTTTGCTCTGTTAAAGGAGAAATCGGATCATTCGTAGGGAAACATGCAGTAGTGAGTCCTCCCTATTCACTTCTCTGTGTTATATTTATCTCCGTGTCTAAATGCACGGGTTGGCTGGCCTCATGAGGATCACTTTAAGTGGATCAGACCATGTTATGACGGATAGTCTCATATTTCCACAACATACATTTAACGGGCGATAACGCCGCATGCAGCTTTTTACAGCAAAGTCCCCTCTGGCATTAATTCTGGATGCGCGATCACTCATGTGTATGCTAGTTTGCGTGCATAGTAGTAAATGTGGGTTTTAAGGGGAGGGTGGGGGTGTGGAGGAGTGGGTGTTCCATATGTACTGTACATGTGGACTGTATACTGAGTATATTGTCCCCCCCCCTCCCCCACTGTACAGAGAGTTAATTCATCTTGCTTTCAGTGGTGGGTGGGCCTGTCCTGCCAGTTGAGAGTTATTCAAAGTAATTATCCCCCTTCTGTTTTCACTAATAGCAGCTTTAGTACCCCCCTCCCTCCTTCATCCTTTTGTCCTGCTCGGGCACTAGGTCTCCATGGCGAGACTGCACCCAGCAGAGGCTCAGGCATCACTACAGTCAGCACTGGTGCTTGGGTCTCTCGGTGACAAGATGCGGTCTGACAGTGTTTTGGAAGTCGGTGGCATTGCTTGCAGGAATTAGGAAAACATTCCGTTGAAACGCAGGCCAGCAGGCATATTTTCCTCCCTATTCAATCTTTGAAATTGCAGAGCCACTTGCACATGAGCGCCATCTTGGCTTAGTCACACAGCATGTGTCCTTAACCTACATTTGTTTAGCAGATGTGTTTGTGGAGATGCCTTGCAGACCACCGTGTCACTCATCTCATCCTGTCTCACTTCACACTGCTGACAAAATGTAGCTCTTCCTGTTTAATGACCCGTCCTTCCATCCGTCAGTTTCTTCTCTGCTGTGACTTCTCCCCGATGTTCCTCCTGTCTCTGCCTTGTCACAACAGAATCGCTCAGCGTTGCTGTATTTTGCAGCCTGCCCCGCTGACCTCTGCCAGCCACAGCTGATAAAACCTGACACCTCCTCTAACAGCGAGCTGGGTCTGTTATGCCTTTCCCAGGTTTCTTTTCTAACAATGTTTACAATGTGAGCAGACTTTTGCCACATGTATCTCCATGCCCACATGGTTCTGTCAATCAAATCCCCTGGATAACACAATCCACTGTGCTGAAACCCTTCTCCATGGCAACAAATCAGCTCACTGAGTGAAACAGATGCACATTTTCAGCTGCCTTCTGGCACACTGAAGGATGAATGGTCGACAGTATCCTCACAATTCATGTGTTATCATCCCCGTGTTGATAGAGCTTCCTGTTCTGCCTACAACATAATAATTATACGCCCCTAATTATGGCGTTAGCTGCCAGGCCTGCTCCAACACTTAGTCATGCATTCTGAGAGGGATTATGGGGAAGAATTTGCCGCTAATAGGTTATGAAACAGTGCCTTCTGTTTTGTCGAGAGGACAGCTGGAGGAACCTGAGCCGTGAATGGAGCTGTGAGCAGAGTAAAGGGTTAGAATGTGCGGCTGTCAGGAAATCCAGGTCAAATTGGCAATGAAGTGATACCAAGAATTACTTTTAATCTGAGAGAGAGTAGAAACTTTAGACCGTCACTGGGCAGATTATCCTGAGTTAAGAGGTGTGTCTTGTCTTGTCTTTGCCTCTCTCTTTGTCCTGCTCTTTGGCTACTTCTCAGACTCTGCTGGGATGTGAATGCTTTCCTGCAAATCTAAAGATATGGATGGATTCTGATAAATGCACCTCTATGTCGTCTTGGCACCGAAATACACACCTGTTACTCCAGACAGGTTAAAACAAACACTTTGGTTCGTGTTCACAGGCTGGTCGGTGTGCTCCAAATGAGACTTGTTGTGCCAACTTTTCCTCACGCTCTCCTCCTCCTCTGTGACTCATTGTTTCCCCATTCTGTCTGCCCCCTTTCGGTGCACTAATAACACGTCTGTCTGAGTTGTCTGGCCTCAGGTCCTCCTCTGTGCGATTCCCTCCATCACCTCCTCCACCTCACTTTTGACGGGAACGTCCTTGAATGAGACACACAGTCAATTTGCATCCTTTGCTATATTAAGATGCATTTGCAGGCATGTATTCATGCTTACAGGCACAAAAGCATCATCTGTGTTTTCACTCTTCCCTGCCATTAACATACGTACACAAACACTCATCTCTGACACACACACACACACACTTGTTGGGCATCTGTTTTAGGAGGAAGCTAATGAGCTGTGCCTGGCTCAGATGGGGATATAAGCAACTGGAATGGAGGCCCTGTTACTGTTGACATGGTTTCCCATGATCCCCTGGGTGCAGAGCAGGATCCAGTGTAATTCACTGTGACAGGTCTTCTTCTAGCGCCCCTTCTGACCTCACAGGGGTGCTGCGCCTTTCCTCCCTTTTCCATCATCATCTCAGGTGGGGTCATGCCATGCATATTTCATAGATGATCCACACAGCAGCAGAGGTGTAGCCGCAGTATTCAGCCAGAGGCCATAGGAATGGAGCCCAGCATTAGCGGAATGTCTTACACTTAATACACACATGGCACACATGTACAAACCCCCACAGACTCGGTGTATAATCCGCAGCAAGACAAACAAACAATGAATGCATGTATGTATGCAGTAACCGCACAGTTAGTGAATGTCATACAAGCACAACCCGCTATTCATCACACAAATAACAATTACAACAATCCTTGTTCTCATTCAGTGTAAACATGAAGTGTTTGTGTAGTCAACACAAACGGCAAGAAAGGGGGAATTCCAGTAAGGAGCAGTAAGACTGTAACAGTCAGAGTATCACTCAGCAAGGAGACAGTTTTGGTCTTAGCTCAGAAACATGTTATTATATTGAACAGTTTAATGACTGATGCTCATTTTTTTCATCATATTTTCAGGTTGTGTGTCCCGTTTTTTTCTGAAATCTGTATCTCCTTGCTTTATGCACATGCCTGAAATGATGACATGATGGTATTTTATATCTCCAAGGCGATAGGTCAGCTTGACTGTGACATCATGATGTTCCACCCAACACTTTTCTGGCCATAATTCAGGAACAGAAGGTGACATTGTGACCATATTTCACACTCCCGCTGGTCTGGTGACAGACATCCCGCACACCCACATACCGTCTGTAGAGATTGTATAGATCTTTGAAAGGCTGCAGTTTTACTGGTTAAAACAAGAACAGTCAAATCATTGTTGTCTCTACTTCCTTTAAAGGGTTCATAAGAAATCCGCGTGGACATGCATGGATGCTAACTGCAACTGTGCTGGTCAGCGGGGCATACATATGTGAGGCAGTCATTCTAGTTGAAAAACAAGGCAAAAAAAACTCAGCACAGAAGACATGTGAGGTTTGACATGTGTGGTTAATCACCTATTTACTGTCAAAACCTCATTGTATCCATTGATTCACACTGATAGCGCTCACTTCCAGCTTAGTCAATGACAGTGGATCAATTTCCCTCCATCTGCTTTTTTCATTTGATCTCTGCTTCATCTGTCACTCTGACACAGTTTCATGTTACATGTTTGGGTGATGGCTCTCCTCATTTTGCTGTGGCATCCGCTCCTCCCTAAAAACATCTGATCGGTTTTGAAGTAATTTTGAAGGATGCAGTGACAGCTGATTGGTCAAAACGTGTTACCTAGTTGCCTGTTTTTCCTTCTGTGGTCCTTTTTACAGTAGGCCCATTAAATGTGCATACAAAAATCCTGTAATGGTTTGTAGACAGTGGTACGCTAATGTAAGCTGACCTACTGATGCGCTAGCTTGGCCCTTTTTCTCAGTGACGCGCCCGTCTCTGCTGCTCTCGCTGTCTTCCTGCCGTACCCATTAGCTTTGTCACATGTCCCGTGTGGACAGATGACAGGACGACCACTTAACTCAATTTTTCCTCCTGTCCTTCTCCTCAATTATTCCTCCTGTCCTCTTACGATTCCCCCCTCCTCCTGCTCACATTCTCTTGTCTTTCTCTGCCTCTACAGGGTTAGAGAGTGGTGCTGTGACTTTGAAGGAGCCCGTCTCAGAAGGAGACATCGAGAGCTCTGCACCGGTCACGTTGCGCTGTCATATCGATGGACACCCACGGTGAGTCTCCTCCCCTGCCACTTCAAGTTAACAGTTCCTGAGGTTTAGAATCATGTTGAGGACTGAGTGCACTGAAAAAGGATTCATCTGTCCTTGATGGCCTATCTCATGCCCTCATGTTCCTTTCTTCCTGTCCTCACCTTTGAATTGTCTCCTTTTTGTGTCTCTAACCTCTCTCATGCCTCTCCTCTTTAATCCTCCATCGTCATCCTCTCAGGCCGACGTGCCAGTGGTTCAAGGATGGAGTGAAGCTGACGGAGAGGAGCCATCAAATCAACAACAAGGAGAGGACACTCTCCTTCAAGAGCGCCAGTCCGGACGACAACGGACTGTATTACTGCTGTGCCAAAAATGCAGCAGGGCACGTCTGCAGCAACAGCAACTTCACTCTGAACATTATAGGTGTGTGTTTGTGTCACTTTTTCATCCATTAGATTAATCTCTTGTTTCTGATTTCTGTCACTTAATAGACAGGTTAATTAACTAATTTTTTCAGCTCTGGTTGCCTCTAATTACTGATGTTTTCAGGGCTTAATTAATTTTTCCACATTTCCGCAACGGGAAAATAGTGAAAGAAGAGGAGGACAGTGTAAACACCATTAGTGGTGAGAGAGCAGGAAGAGAAAGTCATGGAGTTTGTAATGTGATTACCTCACAGTCTGTGTGTGTGTGTTAGCACCTTCCTCCCACACTAACAGAAACATACACAGACTGAACAATAACAGCAGCTCCCCCAGCAGCAGGGCTCGTCTGGTGTGTTTTTCTGCAGGCTCTCGTTGTGTCTTTCATTGTTTACTCTGCATGTGTGTATGCGCCCTCTGTGTATTTTACTCGGCACATAGCTAGTACAGTACATACAGCAGCACACATCTGTGCAAGAAACCTGATGCCCTGCTCCACCTTAATTAGCCACCTGCAACACACAGACACGCAAGGTTAGCACCTGGGAGGAAGAAGAATGGATAATTGTTGAGTTTCCAGTTACGCCGTCGCCACCCTCCCCTCTTCTATAGGCCGTCACCTTGAGGAAAAGGCTGACAGATTTAGTCCAGCTTTCAATGCACAGTCACAGATCTTTAGGTGGAGGCCCTATCAACAACTTCCTGGGTGGGCCAGGTGTGCACTTTCTTTTTCTTCGCGCCAATTAGTAGCCATATCCTGAAACTGCAGCTGGCACCGTACCTGTTTTAGCTGTGCGTGCAGATTTGAAATACTCACGTGCATAAACCTGGATTAGGGATATTTTCATGTTCCCATTTCTTTGTTAAGCTCAACGCCTTTCCGTTTTAAGTTTAAGGTATAATAATGGCCTTAAATCTGTGCTGTAATTACTCCTTCTACTGGTTGTGCCGCACCAAAGCTCAGTGTTTGGCAGGTCAGTCTTGTGTTTGGCTACAGAAAAGTCAGATAAATTATTTGCTGTTATGTAACAAATCGATCATTAGTTTCTATTTCCATTTTTCTTTTGTGGTTGATCCCACTTGAGTCCTAATCCAAATTGGTGGGAATAGCATGTCTGTAGATTATCACAGAGAACAGAGAGATCATCTCCTGTGTGTGATCCAAGAGGTCAAAACCAGGGAGATAATGGTCCTGATAAGCTGCAGGCTCTGTTCACTGACCTCAATAAGCCTTCCTCCTGCAGGCCGCTTGCTCACCAGCATCAAGCTGCTGTTGACGGCCTTTGACAAAGGAGTATGTGTATGAGTGAGGATCCACTCAGAGGGAACTTGATGGTCTGATGCTTGCAGATGAAATCATGCAGACGTTTGTGTATTTCTTTTACAGATAAGAGTTTTCCACGGCCGGTGGTCACTCCTGAAGACCAGGTGGTGCTGAGGAACGAGGAAGTTATGTTTCACTGCCAGTTCACTGCTGAGCCACCTCCCACACTGGACTGGTACCACGAAAATGAACTGCTGGTGAACAAGTCTCGGTATGTCGAGGTCTAAATCCTCCTGTCTTTTTTTTCACTCTTTATTCCTCATCCTACCCTTCAGTTCCTCCTCTCCCCTCCACCTCACCTTTCTATAAGCATCAGGCCTGAGCCCAATGAAGTGGAACCCTCGCACGAAGGTCTGGGCTCTCTGTCTGCTGTTTCAGCCCGGGCTAGAGATAAATTGCACATAAAGGAATGTTATTACTGGAATAGAGTGCTGTAAAGTTTCTCTACGGTCTCCTATACATCACTTGAACACAGCTTTACGCCCCAGCCTATCACAGAAGACTTTGCAGGTCTCCAGTGCTCACTGAGCGGAAAAAACCCTCCAGCTACAATCAGCTTACCAGCATGTCCCCTATAAACACATAAGCACCAGATAATAACCAATTTCTATACACAGTGCCAAGCATATCCTCGGGGTTCATAGCACCTTGTGCTTATCCACAGTCACATTCTAGTGAGTGAGATCCCGGTCTTCTGTTTTAAAGTGATTACTGAGCTCACCGAGCGAGGAAGGTGAGAGACTCCAATATCAATAGTTAGTCATTTGTGTAATGAGCCTGTCAGGGGCGGGTTTGGTCACCTAAGCAGTGATGACTCAGCTCAGCAGAGAGATGGGTATAATAATGAAAATATAAACAGACACACACACTGTTTTGTGTGGCCTCTGTGTGGTAATGGTATTTCTGGTGCTTTGTGTGTTTTTGTTTATTGATCCGGGCTGATTGTAATGCCTGAGGAATGCAGCTCTCTGCAGGGAATATCATGTGTCTCACCTGCACTGTTATGATAACTTTCATTAGATTAGATGTGAATATCTGGTGTGGATTTTCTTCAGGTGTGTGAACGTGAAGCGTACAAGCTTAAAGCTAAGATCTGCCCTATGGGTCAGACCTAATCTGGAGGCAGACATGTTTGTGTTTCTGAGCGGGATCCCGTGTAGTTATAAGGATGATTTAAAAGAATCTCTCTTTGTTCGTCTTGTTTTGTAGTTATTTCAGACTTGTTTCCTAAGAGTAATGTTACACAGACTAGATCTCCATCTCTTGGGTGGAAACACACACAAACTCCCACAGCTCATTTCCCTCCCTCTCCTGAAAAGAGGAGAAGAGATGACACAGAAATATCACCCCTCCTGTGGGACTGCACTGTAGAACCAGATATTCTAGCTGTTGGAAAACTCTTCTCAGTGCTTTTACTTCGTTCCCTCTCCTACTTTACATATTCACTTTTCCCCTGAGCTCTTCCGTGACTTTCTCATACCGCCATGATGTGCTGCTGATTTGTCTGTGGAGCTCCCGCCTGTGCTGTGTTGGATGTTCAGCTCCTTATCTGTCATCCCCGAAGCTGGCTTAAGGTCAGCCTTTAATTACTTCTCATCCTGTCCGTCACTGACACTAGTACTGAGAGGGCAGGGGGCCAGCTGTCAGGATGGGGCCTCATGATGTAGGATGCTTTACTTTGTGCTGTGTGGAAAGACTCTCAGCAGATGGCTTTGGTTTACTGATTTTGGGGCAATTCAGATTCAGTGAAGGTATCGGGCCAAGAATATTCAATTAGGCCCAAATAGCCCCAATTCTCTGCCACATGTTGTATTGTGTGGCAGATCATTTCCATCTCCTCAGCCATGAATTATTTGCAGATGCAGCTGTGGGAGGATCTGCAAATATCTGTAACAGATCTGTTCTGTTATAGTCTGTTTTTTTGTCCTCCACAGAGTGTTCCTGCTGTCCAATGGGACGCTTCTGATTACCCAGGTCAAACCCAGGAACACAGGAACCTACAAGTGCATCGGCCGTGGCCTCAAAGGATCCCAGGTTACACTGGAAGCCTCCCTCCTTATAGCTGGTACGGTAACACCTGTGATTCAGAAATCTGTCAGTGGACTACACATTTATCCTGCCCTCCATCTCACTCTGATCTCTCCTCTCCGTTCTTCTCCTGGCTCTTTCACTTACTGCCAGATCTCTCCAATGATAATCACATTCCCTTATTGACATCCGGCCCAGCTGTATCCACTACACACACACACAGTACTGGAGCGTTGTGCCACTTCCCCTCCATGTTATTTCCTCCATCCAGTCCAGCTGTTGTTTAGCCCAACAAGCTTCCTCCAAAGTGAGCAGCACCTGGAAGCCAGCGAAGAAACAGTAAAAGTGATATCATCAGATAGCAGAACCATAAAAACTACAACAAATATATGTTTGTGCTTGTATATGATGCTCTCTTATCTAATCTCATTTACAAGCCCAGACTCATCAAAGCTCTTTTAAATACTCCACATAACTCGTCACCATGTTTTCAAAATGACATTTCTAAAACAGCGTTTTAAATGGGTCCTTAAGGTTAAACCTACAGCAAGCTGAAGTATCTTCTCATCTTACAAATCAGCCCAGCATTGTGAAATGCAAGTGCATGCAAGTCAAATATTTTGCATAAGCTTAAGGCTGGAATTTCTGTGCACTTCAATGTCCTGAGCATTTTATTCCTCTCCACCTCTGGCCCCATTTTTTTCCCCAAGGGTTTTGGATTAACAAGGTACGACTGTATCTACAGTGCTAACCCAGTGAACCACAGCTCCATTTAAATACCTTAATTCACTTAATCTGATGGTAATCCCTGCAGGCATTAATAGGGGATTGTGTCACGGTAGAATTCAGCATTTAGGGACAAGTTTAAACAGTCACTCCACCTCATTCGTTTCACTAACCGCGCCCCCATTCCTGCAGTTCCACTTTCATCTGCTGAGAAATGTGTGCTTTCTTCTGTTCTCATTAATTGATTCAATTCTGGATTCATTCAAGCTCACTGCTGCTCACCAGCTTTCAGATCATTGTTGGCCAATAAAGTATTAATGACTTCCATTGGAGACACACACAGTATTAAACCCTGCTGTAGTGGGAGGTCTGGTAAATTGTGCAGATCTCATTTCACTTTCTGTATAAGGGGCTGCCCGTTTTCACACAGGCTTGAGTTAATTCCCATACTAAACACAACATATACTCTCAGTCCGCCTACTGTGCTCTAATGACTGCAGCCTGCCCTTTAAATCAGAGGATAAATCCTAACAAGACAGGAAGTCTGTGAGCTGGAATTAAATGTACTCTGATTCACTCCTGAACCGGCTTTGAATGAAAATCAGTGCTTATTTTAGTGGTCTCATGTAACTGGAAATCCATTCTGTTCTTTCTCTATCACAGAGATAGAAGACATGGTGCCCAAGGCGTCTAAGGTGTTCACAGCGGACACCCTGCAGAGGGTACCCTGTCGTGCCCCACGTGGCAAACCCGAGCCCGAGGTGTGGTGGGAGCGAGAGGGTAAGCGGGTGCCCACAGAGGGAAGAGTCTACCAAGACGGCCTGGATCTGGTCTTCAGTCCGACGGAGGAGGGAGATTCAGGCACCTACACCTGCGTGGCCCAGAACAAAGCCGGGCGCAGGACACAGGAGGTCACCTTCACTGTGGCCAGTAAGTCATCATCATGGCAACTACAAAGAGAACTGCTGTATAATCATTCCTGTGGCTGTGGATTGAGTTTTCTAAAGTTTATATTGTAACATTTATGATTAAAAAATAATAATAATACATCAAGCTTATATAACGCTTTTTAGGACACTCAAAGACGCTTTACAGATGCATTATTCATTCACACCACGTTCACACAAAGTGGCAGTGGTTACCTACAGATGTAGCCACAGCTCCCCAGGGGGAGACTGACGGAGACGTGGCTGCCAAGGTGCACCTACAGCCTCTCCGACCACTGCCGATTCATTTATACACATTGTGGGTGAAGTGCCTTGCCCTAGGACACACAACAATGACGAGGGAGGAGCCGGGATCGAACCGCCAAGTGCTCTACCACTGAGCCACTGCTCAGACATTAAGTGTAAAATGTCTGTCTGTCCACAGCTGCCCCAGTGTGGGTGACCAGGCCTCAGGACAGCCTTTTAGAAGAAGGTAAACCAGGTTACCTCCACTGCCATGCTCAGGCCAACCCCCAACCTGAGGTCACCTGGCTCCGCAACAACATCATGATCACACCTGAGGTGAATTATTATACCCACAGACATTCATTACAGTGCTTTTTTTTTTACAACATACATATGTAAACTCATCTAATGTTACATTTTTTTCTCACCAGGACTCTCGTTTTAAGATGTTCCCCAACGGCACACTCAGGATTAACAATGTGGAAGTGTATGACGGACAGATTTACGGCTGTGAAACCAAAACTGTGGGCGGCCGGCTGTCTGGGCAGGCTAGAGTTACTGTGCTTGGTAAGCTGCAGGGGAATCACTCAGCTGATCAATAAGGTTTTTAGAGTCTGTATGAAGCCATTCCTCAGGCTGAAAGATAACAATATGCAGGGTGTGCTGAGTAATAACACACTGAGAGAAAATGTAAAACCAACCATGTGGTCATGCTGGTGGGCCTGTGTGTGTTTCCTAAAATAGATGTCCATGTTGTGAATGTGGGCAGGACACCCAAAGAGGTGTAAAATGTGACTCATGCATGGCAGCTTTGTTCAAGCCTCCATTTTTAACACCTTATCACCCTGATAAATTCCCTTCTGCTGCCATATCATAACTGTGATAGATGACATGTCACAGTTTTGTCTGGACAACCTCTGTTTATATGATCTCAGCCACTGATAGACCTCAGCTTTTATACTCATCAGATGTGTGTATGAGCCTGCAGCCACATTTCACTGTATATGCCTGAACTTGATTTGCATGGGCTTAGTGTCATTTCATCTGATGTGTGAGTTGCACAAAAGAGGCTGTGTGTTTACTTTATGTGTGTTTGTGGTTGACTTTCAGAGAAGCTGAAGTTCACACCGACCCCCCAGCCTTCCCAGTGCCTGGAGCTGGATAAGGAGATCACCATCCAGTGCTCCGCTACAGGCCGACAGACCCCCACCATCCGCTGGACCAAAGCAGGTGTGCTTATCATCGGCTTAACCTTAACCTCACTAAGCTTCAGATCAGATAAGGAGTGACTGTTTAGCAGCAGTACCCTCATTTCTTTGACGCTAATAGTGACAAATGCCACAAGAATATGTAGAACCCTGTCTTAAACGGTCTTAAACAGAGTGTGTGAAGAAGATTCTTTATCACAGGTCATCTGTATTGGCCATAATGCAGCTTGAGGTCCACATTCAACACCAGCTGGCTCTCACCCCCTTTTTTCTCCCTGCATGTCTCTCTGTCTCCCCCTGCAGACGGAGGAGAGCTGCCACCTCACGTGGAGCAGAGGAACGGCCAGCTTCACTTCACCAAAGTCACCCGCAGCGATGCCGGCAACTACACTTGCATTGCCTCCAACAGCCTCCAGGGGGAGATCAGAGCCTTGGTGACCCTCACTGTGGCCGGTAAACTGCTCACTCATCATCCTGGAAGCTAATGAAAGAACAAGTCATGCTGCCATATTAGTCATCAGCCCCACATCGCTAAGCACTTGTGGTCTCGGTGCATGTGAGGCTGGTTTTATGATGAGCGAGCCATTGATCCTTCTCATCAAATTTCAAATAGCAGCATTTATTGTGTACTTGGTGGCCTTTTTATACCCCTGTAATGAATCACATTTGGCTTGTCAGGGGATCTTAACCACAGTCATCACAGTCCTTCAGTCTGTAAAAGAGACTAATGAGCTTTTGTTTGTTTTTGTGCACATGCAGTGTACATTCGCTTTAAGGTGGAACCAGACAATACAACAGTGTACCAGGGTCAAACAGCAATCTTGCACTGTCAGGCCACCGGTGACCCCGAGCCACACATCCACTGGATGGTCAAAGACAAGACGCTGGACCTCACAAAGAACAGGAGGTGAGTGACACATACATTTTATTACATGGAATCATGGAATGTGGCACTGCCAAAATATTTCATTTATGACCATAATGGCAACTGAAATGAATAAATTAAGTATTTAACTCTGCTAAAATAATGACACACATGCCTTCTTTTTAAAGTTGATGAAACCGTGTTGCCTTAGAAAACCATTTTTAGCTTTTAGAGGATTCTGCGGTCATGCAGATTCCTTTGAATTAATCACATAATGTGTGACCGACAACTAGACGAATTCAACACAAATCAGGACCTCCTCCTCCTCCTCCAGGTTCCAGAAGATGCCCAACGGCTCCTTGGTGATTACGGACGTCACTACAGATGACACGGGCAGGTACACATGTGTGGCCGGAAACAGCTGCAGCATCAAAGACCGTGTGGCACAGCTGTATGTAGTGGGTGAGTCTAACGCACACATGCAAACATACTTACACAGGCTTCCTTTACCAGGAACAAAGGTGCACACATGGGGCGTGCGCCACAACCGCAAAGGCCTTAATTAAACCTCCACCCTCTGTCTGTCATCCGTGTCGACAGGTTAATAACCTCGGCGACGTCTCTGACGCCACAGCTGTCACTGACGTGATGGGATTGGGCAGACGTTAGATCTAATAACGCCTCACTCTCTGTGGCTCCTTGTGTGCTGACTAAAGCTGAAAATTACAGTCACACACTTGCATTAGTGTCTCGTATCAACTCATTTTCTCCCAAAGTTGCGGGAATGTGTGCCTGCTTAGTTCAAAGATGGAGACAATTGGATTTAGATGTTTATCAGAATAGGCACAGAGGCAGACTGGGAACAAAGTAACTCTGAAAAATCAAGTGACTGCGAGTGTCTGGGTAGGTTTTAGTTTGCTTTTAATAGGCACCATAGCTGTAGTAGTCTGTATTTACCACAGTGTGGTGAAAAATACACAATATGCAACATAAAACTTACTGCCGGCACCCAACAGACAAACGGGTGCACGACGTCCATGACGGAGAAGAGGACAGGGCTCCTTACAAGATGATCCAAACCATCGGTCTGTCGGTGGGAGCGGCGGTGGCTTACATTATCGTGGTGCTGGGACTCATGTTCTACTGCAAAAAGAGACGCAACGCCAAAAGACTGCAGAAGGGCCAGGACGGAGAGGAGCCCGAGATGGAGTGTCTAAATGGTAAAGCATGTTCATCTGTCCAAAACAGCTGCAGTCATTTGCTGCCATCTTGTGTTTATTCTGGGTATTGCAGAAAACATGTTCAGCAGCAGGTATTATAGGTTTATAATATGGGTCCCCAAAACAGATAACATTCTATGTAGACTATTATTACAACTTTTTAGATGTGCGTGACCTTTGACCCAGTGAGCTGTGTTCTGTGTCTATCAGGAGGGGCTGTTCAACAAAATGGCCACACCACTGCTGAGATCCAGGAAGAGGTGGCTCTCACCAACATGAGCACCATTGCAACAACGGAAAAGCGCCACAGCCATGTCAACAATGATAAGCTCCACTTTCCCCGGGCAAACCTACAAACCATCACAACTCTAGGTATCCAGGTTTAGATGATGTAGTATTCTGTTATACTGTAGCAGAACGTGACCTGACTTTGGCGATGTGTTTGCTCAGGTAAAGGGGAGTTTGGCGAGGTGCTGCTCTCCAAAGCTAAAGGTATCGAAGATGGTGAAGAGGAGACGGTGGTGCTGGTGAAGAGCCTGCAGACCAGGGACGAACAACTCCAGCTTGACTTCCGTCGTGAGGCAGAGATGTTTGCCAAGCTCAGCCACCCCAACGTGGTCCGCCTGCTGGGCCTCTGCAGGGAGGCGGAGCCGCACTACATGATCCTAGAGTACTACGACCTGGTAATCACACAAAGATATACACACGTACAAAGATTGTGGAAATATGTTTCACTTTTTCTAAAAAAAACTTTTCTTGACTTTTATCAAACAGGGAGACCTAAAGCAGTTCTTGAGAATTTCCAAAAGCAAAGATGACAAAATCAAGTCTCAGCCTATCAGCACCAAGACCAAAGTAAGTGTTGCTCCATGATTGGCAGCTTGTAGCTTCCTGTACACCGGCTACTGTACTACAAAACAGAGATGTATACCCGCAAACCTTTGTTGTTACTGAGTGATACATCGAGTCACTATGAAGTTGCTGAATTGTCCCTTTAACTTTATTTCCTTTTTTTGTTCTTTCCTCTAAGGTTTCCATCTGTGCCCAGGTGGCTCATGGGATGGAGCATCTGTCCAATCACCGCTTCGTCCACAAAGACCTTGCTGCCCGAAACTGCCTGATCAACAGTCAGAGACGCATCAAAGTGTCATCGCTCAGCCTTAGCAAGGACGTCTACAACAGGTCTGTCAATGATTAAACAGGAAATGTCACCCTACAGTCACCATTTCTGAGGAAGTACTGTTACTCAGTGAACTGTGTCCTCCCTTTTCTGTGTAGTGAGTACTACCACTACAGGCAGGCGTGGATCCCGTTGCGCTGGCTCCCAACAGAGTCTGTGTTTGAGGACGACTTCTCCACCAAGTCTGATGTGTGGGCCTTTGGAGTGTTGATGTGGGAAATATTCAGTCATGGGGAAATGCCATATACCAAACTCAGTGATGATGAGGTGCTGGAAGGTGAGTGTGACGCTGCAGCGGCTTATTTTAGGTGATTTTTTTTTTTTTTTTTAGAAAAAACTAATGGACTTGAAACACACTCTGTTTTTGCAGGTTTGCAGACGGGGAAGCTGAAGCTACCTGTTCCAGATGGGTGCCCCTCAAAAATCTACAAGCTCATGGTCCGCTGCTGGGCGCCAAGCCTGAAAGAGCGCCCCTCCTTCACCGACATCGTCCACGCCCTGGGAGAGCTGCCCTCTGACAGCAAAGTCTGAGATGACCACAGCAGAGGGGAACTTTTAGCATCCCTCTCCTTCCCCTAAGATAAAGACAGGAATGCTGGATTATACACATTTCAGGGAAGAGGGTTGAAGAGAGAGAGAGAGAAAAAACACTTTTTTTAATATGCATTTCAAGAATTAGGAGTGTGGATGAGATGATGAGACCTTTTTTTTTTTTATTTTGCTCCATCAGTGGAAACGCACTCACGCTTGTGTGACCGGCTTTCGTGTGAGCAGTGCCAGGAGTTTGCCTTTAACCGCAGCACAGTCTCTGCCTGTGGTTCCACTGTGACACTTGGTTCCACGGAGCCTCACGACCTCAGTGCCTCTCTACCTTTCCACGCACACCTTATGTAAACCTTCACTGGCTCTCTTCAATAGAAACGAATGGCTGATAAACCCTTGAAAAAAAATAAGGTTTTACAATGTAATCACTGTTGTCTCATAAGAATGGAGGGAATTTTGAAGGGAAGGTGGGATATCACGTAGAGCATTCGAGCTTAAAATTTAAAATCCAGTCTGCTGGAGTCTGCCACCCTAATCCCCTTCTTTCTCTGTCCACCAGGAACCCAAAGTGTGTGTCTGTGTGTGTCTGCATTGAACTGTTGTCATGCTCTGTTCAAAGAAGAAGTGGAAATTGGGTTTTGCATGAAGGTTTGTCACTTCAGGAACAACAAAAAAAAAAAGATACTAGCCAAGGAATTTATTGAATAGATGAGATTGTGCCAGTGTGCGCTTTGTACGTTTTTACAAGTGTGTAACTGTTCTCGTATAAACTTTGAGGTGCTTTTATGTCAATATCGATGGGTGAGAATACCCATTTTTTTTACCACAGTTGCAGGGATGCGGCCTATCACCACGTTTTACCTGTGACATCATATCTATCAGAGGTCCAATCACAGTTTCTCTCCTGGTCCAGCTGGTTTGTGCAATGCTGCAAAGTGGACCATCACTCCAGGCAATGTGTACATAATGTAGAAGCCATGCACTAACTTCACTTAAAAGATTATCCCTCTTTTATTTCTGTCATGTGTGTAGAAGGACATGCAGGTGCCTGTTTATTTATGATGAAGGTCCTGTTTTTTTTTTTAAAAAAAAACTATGTTTATAATAGAAAGGTACTTCTGTGAGGTAGTCCAGGTTGGTGTGTGTGTGTGTGTTCATTCTCATGGTCCATCTCTGTGTGCGTTCAGCCTGGCAACCTGCTGAACATGCTAACACAAAGAACAAGGGGAGGTCAAAAAGAGTGACTGCAGGTCACCAGTACTCATTTAAAGTGCCTGGTAAATGAAGGATTATCTTAACTGTTTCCCACTTTTTTTACATTATCTAATCACATGCAATGGCCTTTTGTTCATAAACCTGTTTTTATACGTTGTTTTAGTGTAATGTTTTGTTTTTATGAATGCTAGGCACTCACACCTAGACCTTTTTTTTTTTTTTTTTTTTTTTAATCTGCTTCAGCAAATGTTCACAGTAATCACAGATATATACAAACGTATACATGCTGCTGTCAATAAAGGTTCACAGTGTTTTTACCCAATGTGTTGGGAGGGGCTTTCTACTTGTGTGAAGGGTCATTTTCAGATCATTTAAAGGTCTGTTGTGTAGATTTATGAGGAATCCATCGGCAGAAAGATGCATGTACATAGCTTGAGATGATGATGCATGACTTCTTAGCACAAGCCTTTGTAGTAATGCAGTTGGATCATTCATGTTATTTTTTAAGCAAGCAAGAAAACTCCAGATTGAATAAAACTTACTATGTATTCAGACCAAATGTGCTGAAAATGTGTACGTTGAGCAGGATCTCATTACTTCTGTGTTTGTGCTGTAATGATGGGACAACATTAACATGTGTAAAAGGATTGATTATTTCTTCTTTTCCAGCTGCAGAGTTTCATGACAGCTTCCGCTTGCAGCATTACCACACACTATGATGTAAAAGTAAACACCCATGTGGTCGATTACCCATGTTGCACAAGCCTCTGGGAGATTTTAAACAGTGTGTAAATAACAGGCTGTGAGTGTCTTGGAAAACAGCAAAGGGTAAATACTACCTCAGAGTGTTTTTTTTTTTTTTTACAGCTTATCCAAATGGGTTTTGAATCCAACCACTAGAGGGCGGTGTAGATCTTCTGTACGTTCTAATCGGCATACTAAAAGCCAAACATTTTTCATTATAATTATGTTTACAGAGGATGATATTGCCTTTTATGGCTGCAGAACAAGTTGCCCATGTTGTGGATTAGTTGAAATGTCTGGTTTAAATCTGACATTTGAGTCCAAGGGGACCTTTATTGTTTTAGGTCTTTCTGTGGCATCATAAGTCTCCTCCTGTTACACTTGTGCATCATCCTTTGTAGGAGCCTGGTGGTGTAGAATAGGAGGCATTAATAAGACCAAAGTCAGTTTATTAATGCAAATCAATGCATGATGCATTTGCATTTAATTGAGCTCTTCTAGGAAAAAAAACACCCTAACGTATTGTTTGTAAATATTGCCTAACCAATATCCAATACCATAATAGTAGCTATTTGTTTGAACTTGCCCTGTGTACCAGATGGGTGGAGTTTACTGCATCTTTTCCAACAAATAAGTAGGATAAGTACAACAAAATGCTTGTGACAGATCTTAATGCCTGTTTCCTGGTATTGGTGCTGTTAGGACATTTCACTTGAGCCATCTCTTATAATATTAATGACATTTGTGCTTTTTTTTCATTAGGACAGGACGTGGAAAGGCCTGAAGCTGCACCACTCTGATCAATATAATATATAATTTCATATAATTTACTTCATAAAGAATAAGGGACCCTCCTGTGCTTCAGTCAAGTGGTTGGTGAGTATATGCTGTTATTTGTTTATTGAGGAAAAAAGTAACAGACCTTGTCTAAGGCATTCTTAGCTTAATTTGTGGCTAATTGGATATTTAGCTAATTATTTACAATACAATGTTCTTCAAAATCATAAACGTTGACGACAGGAATGTTTCCTACCTATTTTTTAACAGATGAAGAAGTGACATACAAACGTTAAAAGTTTGTAAGATTTTTCGCAGTGTGCAACCTGTGGGGAATAAACAAAAGTTGGATGTTTTATTTTGGTGCCCCTGCATGTCCGCCGTGACGTTGTTGGTAGCGCAACCATTTTGGTATTCATTCTAATGAGCGCGCCTCGTTGACCAATGGCAGCGCTACTCAGATCATCTTCAGCCAATGGAGAGGCGCCGCTGTGACTCACCAAATAAGGAGAGACAGCACCAAATAAGGAAACGTTGTATCTCTTTATAAGGAGGGAAGTAGTTCCTCGGTTGTGGTAGCACTCCGCTGTCGTCCACGCTTGTTTTAAAATAAAGTGTTTTATCATTTTTTTTCATCCATAGATAGAGAGGTTTTAAAATATGTATTGAATTGAAGTTGTTTTACGTGAACCCACAGGCTGAGACAGACGATATTTCCGCTTCACAATGCGGACTATATCGCGCAGCGCAGTGACATGCTGGACGCGCTTCGCGTTTTCCTTTTAGAGAAAGTGCTCAGAGTTTTGGAAATAGAGGAGGAGGGTGAAGCAAACTGCGCCGGGGTTGAAGGGTCCTGGGGGCAGCATCACTTTCGAAAGTTTGTCTCGGTAATTTCCTGGCGTCTCCAAACCATCAACTGACCCGGTTTGTTTACACTGTGTGACCCAGGCGTGTATGCGTTTTTCCATTCACTTACGTTACAGCCCGCTCCAGCTCTTTTGGCTGGTGTTTAGAGACTCGGTGCGGCAAATATAATGTTACCGAGCCAGGTTGGATCAGCACCATCTGGAAACGGGTCAGCTTCGGGCAGGGGTACCGCAGGACACGCTTCGGGGGTTGTCGGTGGCGGGATACGTCCCGTTTTAATCAGAGCGGGACAAGCTTTACCGGGGGTCAGCGAGAGCGCAGGGCGACAGGGGGACAGAGACGCCGTCGGGATGCTGGGAGCAAACGGTCCGGGGGGTCCAAGAGGCGTGAGACCTGGGAACGGGACTGGGGTGAACCCTTTACAGACCGCCATCCAAGGCAGCATGGTGGGGTTAAACACGGGAATTGTGTTGCCTCACGCGGCCCGGTTCGACCCGGATCGGGAGGGTGCCCCTTTGTGCAGCGGCTCGGATAATGATTCGGACTCCGGAGATGATGACGATCCAGTGGGTTCACTCGGGGACAGCAGGAGAGGAGTGAAGCGGGAGAGAGGGGAGATGGAAGCGGCGGTGACAGGGCAGGAGGTGGGAGGCGTACCTCCCGGAGCTTACGGCATGGTGTCCGGAGGGGTCGCAGGGGCAAAGCCGGGGAAGAAGACACGTGGGCGCGTAAAGATAAAGATGGAATTTATTGACAACAAGCTGAGACGGTACACCACGTTCAGCAAGAGGAAGACGGGCATCATGAAAAAGGTGAGTGAGGTGATGCATCTGGATCTAATCCAGACACATTTTAATCTGTGATTTGACACATACTGCAGTCAGCCAGCTCTTCCTTCATTCAGTGAATTAACACGGAGGCTGCACCTGTAAACGCAGCAGTGTGAACTGTAATGTTTTGAATGGTGAGGCTGGATTTTACTGTCCCATTTTATTATGAAAGACAAAACAGTTGTGGCACAAAGTGACTCAGGAGGTGTGTGAGAGACTCACAACATTCATGACAACCAATGGGCTTTAAATAGATTAATGACTTCTATTTATGACATGCTCACCCCTTACCATCACACACACACACACACACACACACATAAATACAGTCATTCATGCACACATATACACTGACAGCCATATAGCTGCTGCAAGTGCTGTATAGATGCCATCAGTAACCTTCAGTGCACAGGCTGTTCTCTCTGTCACTGTTGAAGCAAGGCTTTGCTCACAGGCTGTGGCCATGTGGCGATGAGCAGCACTGGGCCTGTATGTGCCAACAGCTGACTAAACCCCAGGGAAACGGATCAGAGGACGGTCAAAGAGCACTCAAACAGAAGCCAGGAGCCGGGGGACTGTCTGTGCATGCATTATGGCGCTGTACATTCTCATACAAGCCTCAGTGGCGTGTCTCGGTTTCAGTCGGATGACAGAGCTTGCTCCGGTACAAGGCAGTATTTCTCTGGAAATTTACAACTCACCCACACAACTGCAGCTATAATAAAGCATTGCTATGTGGCATCAAGTCATCTCAAGTTGATTATTTGAAGAAGGGGTCAGCTGCAGTCTTCGTGCAGCCACTTTTCATTATGGCCTTAAACAAACACTAAGCTGTGCTTTATTGTAGTCCAGGAGTTTTCAGTTGTCCCTGTGCTACTTGGAAGCGCCAGCTCTGTGTGTACACTCTGCTGTGTTTCTCTTCTTTTTTATGTGTCCCAGACTGTTGTCGTGGAAACTGAGGTGTCTTTATGTAGGCTCTTGGCAACATGAACACTATTTGACACACTGTGGGGATGGAGATCTTTGAAAATGTTGCCCACACTATGCCAGCCATCACAGAAATTGACAGGTGGGTGGAGTGGGAAGAGTCATAGTAGATTGGTTCTCAAACTGGTTTCTTTCTAAGATGAACCCAGTTTCATTTTGAAGGATGCAGCGAGAGAGGCAGAGGCTTGTTTATTGTCCTTTTAATGCATCTGGTAGATTCGGTGCCTGGAAACACGTACATAGTGCAAATTGTTACTCAATTAATGCCTGTGGTTTCCTTTTGTGTGTGTGTCAACATTCACTCTTGCTTTTGCTGCATTCTCTGAGACAAAATGACTCTTTATAGCAGGTAGTTAATAACATTTCCATTTAGGTGCCTGAGTAAATAAACTGGCACAAAACCATAATTAATGTCCACTGCTGAAGCCAGTAATAATTGATTCAGCAGCTGCAGAAAACATTGTTTTATCATTGAGTTCAAGATCTTGTAAAAGTGTCTAAAGGAAGAAAACTTCTCTTCTTGATGCTCTCATGTGTCTGTCTCAAGAAATCAGCAATTAGGATTCCTCTATGGTGTGACCCTCTTACTAAGTACTGCAGCATCAGCGCTCGTTCAGCTGTGGTGCCTCAGGGTGGTTCCACTTTTTTCCTTTGGATGTGGTGGACCTGAGTCTCACCCATGGTTGCAGTCTGCTAAAAAAAAAAAAACATCTCCCGAGTTGCACCCTCAAAAAATTGCAGATTGTGTCTTTAATAAATTTCGCTGACTCTGCCTTTCTTCACACTGTCAGCTTGGTCATTTGGAGTTTGTTCTGGATAACAGCATGGACAGTCACTCAGCTCTGTGACAGCGCCACTGCTGTGATATCCATCTATCTGTCTGGATCGTGTCATGGATCTTGTCAGTGGTGTCCTGTGTGATAATGGTGACGGGCTTTCCAGGACGGGAGTCATCCTCCAGGCTCCTCTGTGCCACATTTTCAGTTTTTCACCATGCTGTAAGAAGGAGCACCCTTCTTTAGTGTTGCCATAATGTTCTCGTCGATCTTCACGTCTTGCCCAGTGCCAACTTTGCAATTTTTAATTACCCAAAATAGAAAAAGCTCAGAAGTCTTTGGCCTTAAACTTCCATCCTCCTCCTACTTTTGGCCACAAACTGCAGTCACCCTTTGTCAGACTTCTGGAACTTTAAATAGACTGTTTGGGAAATTGTGTCTGAAGTGACCTTTTCAACTACAAAAGTTTGTCCAAAAACAATTCTAAAAAAACTGATATGGCTCAAAACACACGCATTACCCTGATCCTTTAAAAAAAAACAAAAAAAGAATTGTCTTCAATTGGTAAATAATCAAATTCAATCAAAGTTGTTGGCATAAAACTCTGCCAGTTAGCCAATCTGTACACACTTCTATCGTAAACCACAGCAGCTGAATGCTCCTTGTTTAATGCAGTTGAAATCCTTGCTTTTGGTCCTTCCAATAGACTAATGAAGCAATATAAAGTAGCACCGATAAGCGTGAAAACACTGATGACAAGATTTGTTTTTTAGTTGCTCAGGTACATCGTGCATTTATTTGTTACATCCTTTTTTCCTTGTAACTTGATAAATAGACTTTGTTTTTTTGTGTTGTGTGTGTGTGTGTGTGTGTGTGTGGCAGAGGAACCAATTACAGCCCAACACACCACCGCCACACAGACCCTGCAGTCATAAATATTTATGTGACAATCAGCAGAGCAAGGAAACTTATTAAAGCATTGTGTAGGTCTAGTTTGTGCTGCCACATAGCACACTTAAAGTTGACAAATTAGTCCTTTTCTGTCTTGGATGGTGGCCAAACAACAGGCTCTGTTGTTAGAGAACACATCGTAGATTAGCCGTGTCCACAGCTAATCAAGGGAGATGGCAGTGGATGAGGGTGACTGGAGTTCATTACCTTAGCGCTCACTGAGTTGAATTGTACGGCCTTCTTTTATCACCGATCTTCACTACACACAGAAGAGCTCTTAGTAATTGAAGTTCTAAGTGTTGCAGGTGAAACAAGCACAGCGCACGGTAGCATTGAGCCACAGTAGTAATGGATGGACGTCATTAGCCTACGTGTTCTCTGTCGCCATATTATTACACATAGAAGGCAATTATATGGTCAGCTCCTGCCGGTGTGCACTCAGATAGTGAGGACTGGACTGATACGGTCCACAATGAAGTCAGTGTTAAAGAAGAGACAGCCAGGTAGTTCAGCAACATCCTTTAATTTGAATGTGATTCATCTCGTCCTTCCTGCTCTGTCTGATGCTCTCCAGCTCACAGTGGCACATCTGTCAGCTAGCTCTGGCTATCCTGTGTTTACCAAGGTGATGGCACTGTGCCTTAACAGCTCCAGGAGCGTCCTCCACATAACTGATGACTCATTTGGATTAAAAGACTTTCTTAGGAGTTCAGTCTGAGTGCATTTGTTCGTGTGTGTTTGTGTTGTGTTATCCCTTCACACTGGGGAGTTTGAATGTGAGCATGTGCACGCTTCTGTATAATGAATGACAAGACAGCAGAGTGTGATGGAGGCCTCACGTCTGGCCAGCAGCCGCTGCATATGAAGAATGATTCCTTGTATCCTCCATCCAGACTGACTTACTACGATCCCCCTCCTGCCTCTGTGAAGCAGCCCCTTTACTGCAATCAGTCTCTCAACTGTATCGCACTCTCTATTCTGGGAGCCTTATCTGGTGTTATTTTAGTTTCATTTATGCTATACGTCAGTGCTCACTACAGGAGTATAGATTCTAGAGTTGGCTTTTTTCCCACAGATTCTTCTTCAGAATCTGTTATATTCCTCTCCTGTTGAGATTAATTTGCGCATGATGTGAAGCTAATCCAAGCCCTAATTTGGCGATTATCTCTTTTTGATGTTTGGATTCTGCCTTGGCCTGTTCTCCCGGGCAGATGCTTACGCTGTCTTCTTTTTCTTCTCTAGGCCTATGAACTCTCCACCCTGACGGGAACTCAGGTTCTGCTGCTCGTGGCAAGCGAAACGGGTCACGTCTACACTTTTGCCACCCGCAAACTCCAACCAATGATCACCAGTGAAACGGGCAAAGCCCTGATCCAGACATGCCTCAACTCGCCAGACTCGCCACCGCGCTCGGACCCTTCCACAGACCAGCGCATGAGTGCCACGGGCTTTGAAGAGACGGACCTCACCTACCAGGTGTCCGAGTCGGAGAGTTTGGGCGACACAAAGGTGAGAAGACCAGAATAATAATCTCTTTTGGAAAGATCAGAGCGAGGCTGCAGCTGTGAAACCTTACAATTGATGGCACTCATTTCTGACTCACTCTGTCTGCTCTCTAATGGAGACATGAAATGCTGCGTGAATCAAAAAAAAAAGAACTGATAAAGCACCACAGAGAGTCACTAATGGATTATAGTGAGAAATCTCTCTAGAACAGGCCAGCGTACGAGGAGGAGAACAAATAAATCAAACCCACAAGCAGCTGTGGAAAATCATCTTTGTCCTATTGTAAACAGTTTTCAACCTTTGCCTTTTACATGTGGGGCTTATGGGTTTCGGGGTTTGTGGTTCGGTTTTGAGCACTAAACCATTTCTTTTAATTAAACCGAAAAGTCTCAAAAGTCCTTCAAAGGGCTCGAGGCTCGAAGGTAGAGCCAGATAAGATGTGGAGAATTATCCCGCGGTACTGAAGGGAGCTGTCTACACTTTACCTTTCTGACCTCTCATCCAGGAAAGCCTCGTAACACTCCTACAGATAAATCACTGCAGGTCTGGGCTGTGTTAGGAGGAGAAACATGCAGACTGCTGTATGGAGGACTTTGCTGTTTATACTTGATTTTGGGATGGAGCCGTCTTATGTTCAAGGATAAAGCTTTGAGCTAGTTAAACAAGACTTTTATTGGAGTATTGTGCAGTTTTTGTGGCACAGATATATTTTATGGCCTGATAAATGTTAGTGTCCCTGTGTTCTAAATATCTGAACCTTTGGAGTAGTAAATTTACCAGCAGACACGCATCACTGTCCACACCTTTGTGCAATCACGTGCTGGAAGCCGAGATTCCCTCCACTGTTTACACAGCTTAAGCATGCCTCTTTGAAGACAGACACTTCCAGGCCTGTTTGCCCGCATGATGTTTTTATAGGGCGCTAACTAACACGCACCATACACCGTCAGGGATGGGAGCTCAACCTTTGCATGTTAAGCCACTCTCATGCCCACTCCGCTCATTGATAAAAATTAGATTCTGCCTCTGTTGCCATATATGGTATGGTTTCCCTGCCTGCACTCTTGGCTGAGGCCCCTCACATTCCTTATAAGCTGCAGCTGTCTTTGGAGTCCTGTGATTTCCCCCCCCCCCACCACCACCAACACCAACACCACCACCCCCCAACTCTCATTTAGTGATATGGAGGGGAGGTATGGATGTTGATATGAACGAGCGGAATGGAAACATTTGAGCAATACTTTTGGTCCAGTTTCATGTGACGTCTATGTGGCTGGCTGGCGCAGCGACACTGTGACCTCTGGCCTCCCTGAAGTTATGAGTGTGGGAGACCATGTTTGGTCCCTGTGAACCCTACAACCAGAAGGGAAAACACTAGAAATTGTCAGCCTGTGATCCATGTCAGAATCGGCGTTGTTATGGTTAGGGACATGGCAGGTGGACGCGGAGAGTCTGTGCAGCAGGTCTGCGAATCTTGCGTGATTTCTGCAGTGTCTGGATTCTATTCGTCATGAGAGTAGTATGTCATACATACAGTCCAAGCTAGTCTAAACAATACAGGGATCGCAATGGCTGGTGGGGGGAAGTGGAGAGAAGTTTTGGAGAAGCAAAGGACGGAGGCTCACGAGATAAATGAGGTAGACATAAATTTGGTGGTTTGTAAGAAAAATATTTCTTTAGTTCTCTCTCCTGGCTTACAGGTACTCCTTTAACTGTCCGGCAAGTTAGCACACACTTAGCTTAGCTTAAAAAAACAGCCTGCCCAGCTCTGTTCCAACCAAGAGACACTCGGAGAAGGAAGGTGTCGTGTGTGTGGGACTATTTCTTGGGTGAGAGAAGTAACTTCCTGCTAGTTGCCTGACACTGCCACAGTTAAGACTCCAGGAAGTTGCTGCCCAGCCAAGAAACAGATCTTCACACAACACCCCCTGTGTGGTTTTGGTACAGATTAGACAAACAAGACACACAACATTAATTAGTGAGCTTCAGAGGTGTTGGTGAGGTTGATTTGGTTACCTTCAAACAGACGAGAAGTTTCCTGACAGGAGAATAAGTTTGTTATTGTGAATAATGGGGCATAAGCTTGACAGTGAAATCATTTGAAACCGGCTGTCCACGAAGTGATTGACAGTCTCTGTCTTTCCTTTAGCACAATGGCATGTTAGCTGTGCTGTCATTTGTCTCCTTCTGTGAATTTCTTTGTGAGAAACCCTGGCAGCTGCTCAGAAAATGCTGTCAAATTTCTCCTGAACTATTTGCTCAAATTAGATCTTTCTTGAAACATCCCTTGGCATCTACAATAAAAAGTCACACAACACAGAATCAGTGTATTATTCCTTTGAGAGCGTCTTTGTCTGTGCAGAACGTAGCCTTAAGATGATAAGACTTTAAGTTTACAGTGCGTGACTCATCTTCTGTGTGGAAAATCCTCATTTCTTAGATTTCTGATGCTCTGTTAGTGCACATAAAAGCAACAGCTGATGGCAACAAGGTCAAGAATGCTCTCTAAGGGTTGCAGAAAGGGATCCTGGGATATGTAACGTGTGTCATGGAGGCAAATAAGGAGCATGAGAAGTGGTTGTTTTGTTGTTGGTTCCCTGTAATCCTCCAGATTGTTTATGGGTAATTCTTCTACACTGTACAGATGTTTTCCTAATTTTCAGGTTATTTTTGGTAACGACAGCAAATCCCTAACTCATGCTTGCTTGGAAGATCTATCTTGAATCCAGTCTCCTCTGGTTTTCCCTGTCTTCCTCCCCTCCTTTACTTCATCCCTCTCTCTACATCCTCCCCTCTGCCATGGCTGTCAGTGTCACTGCCCGTGTGATCCTGGTGAAGTTTAGTTTGTTGCTCAGCTTTGCATTTGTCAACCAGGCAAACATCCAGACCGAGGCTGCAGTGAAGACCAGCAGCGGGCATGTTTGTTTTCCTATCAGTTTGGCTCTGGAGATATCCCACAACCGATTTGACAGCTTTATTATTCAACATATTGCACATCTATAAATGTGAATGATGAATCATGTAAGCTGTTGTTGGAGGAGATGGAAAGCAACGTTATGTCACCCCACCCCCCCACCCCTCCTCCTTCCACCACCCCCCCCCCCTTATTTTACAGCAAGCAACTGGACAGGTCAGCCGCCATTGGCTGCACCTCCTCCACTTGGGCTGCCTTGCCTTTTTTAGCAGTCCCAAATGGAGCTGCAAATTCCACGTTGCTGGCAGGGTGACAGACTGGGAGATGGGAGCCAGCAAATGGGAGATTAGACGAGGGCCAGCCACCAGTAAACTGCACAATGGGCTCTCCAAACAACACTGTACGAGCCTGCCAGTTGTCACCTTCAATTTGGAATGATTAATCCCTCATGAATAGGGAATCATTTGTGTCCTTCTCTTTTTAATTACTCTCTCATTTCCTCTTCTTATAAACGGGGTCCTTGTCTAATGTCTGTGAATGTTAGGAGGGCAGTGAAGTCTTTTATTCACTAATCATAGCTGGGAAAAAACAAGAAAATGTTTGTCACTAAGTCTCTTTAGTGACTTATTTTTATTGAATTCTTGCATTAGGATTTCTCATACGCTTATAATGCATAGAAGAATAATGACCCTCTCTTATAAAATGGATTATGTAGCAAGTTATGGAAGGCTGTGTGCTCTGACTTCAGAGGATTCATAGCTTATCCCCAGACAACTCAGCCTCCTGCTTGCGCAACAATAAATTGTGACTTCATTTGCTACATGCGGGTACCTCATTACATTAAGTGGCATGTTTCCTTCAGGTCACCCTCTGGTTAGTTTATTTTTTTTATCCATGTTGTTAGCAGCACTGATTCAACTGATGCTTAAAATAAGAAACGGTGTTCAACCTTTGATGAGACAACATAAATATTAAGTAAACTAGACAAATGACTGTCTTATATCAAAGCAGCAGAAATGTGATTAGTTTTTTAAAAATGACGTGTGTATATTGACAATGATTACCTGGTTGTTTCAGGAAATTGCATTTGATATCTGCTGTGTTCCTGTGTAACAGCGGAGGTGGCAGGAGTTTGTTGTCATTTTATTTGCAAGTGATGATCCGTGACGTGTGCATTAGTAAGAGCAGGAGATGGACAGGACTTAAAGGAGGAAATGACAGAGCCTAAGTCACATCCTCTGCTCTCACTTCTGGTCTAAAAGAATGCATTACACCACTGTGGCCTATGTTTACTATGCACTGCCGTGACTTTGAAATGAAAGCCAGCACCGTTTATAGACTGGCCAGATGAACAGGAGACGGTCAGAGATGGTCAAACAAAGCAGTGGGTCAGTGGAAGCTCTATGTAGGTCACAGTGATAGCTGCAGTTAGACTGGACTTTTGGATTTCAGCAGGCGTGCCAATGAAAAACCACAAAGCAAGAACAGGCGTTCATTCCTCCACTGAGCGTTACGCCTTCATTGATACAGCAGTCTAAGCACCGAGCCTCCCAGTGTGTGAGAACTGCTAAGTGTCAGATGGCGTCTGTCTTTACGCGTGGCCTCCTGCTGCCTCGGCTGACCTGGAAAGGGTTAATTCCCCCTCGGAGCTGCTCAGGTTTCCAGCCAGCTGTCTGTGCCCTCAGCTGTTTGTACTCTCAGCCCTATCCCGTCCTCTGTCCCAAAATCTCACACAGGTCTGCGTTGACCACCGCTCTCTGCTACAGCAGGGCCACCACTGTCACAGAAATGTAATTTACCTGTGACTCCTTCACCAGGGTATAATAAGTTCCTCCCATGTGTTTAGTTTCATTGAACATCAATTAGAACAGCTACTGAAAGCATGAAGACACGGCGACAGCTGTGTCACACGCTGTCAGCGATCACTCTGTGATGAATGACAGGCCTCACAGTTGTATAGGAAATGGGTGATGGGTAGCTGTTGTGTACAATTGTCCTTTTTGGTTGAAAGGACAGAGCAACTGTGAACACTCTTTGTGGCCCTCCCCCTTCCACTTTCCTGTTTCTGTTTAACTAAAGAGGTAAAGGACCTTGGACTGTCAGAGCCCCTCAGCGGAGCCTGGATCTGAGCTCCAGACCAGCGAACTAACGCCTGTGCCTTTTTGTATTCTCCTGTGATTCAAAGCAGCTTGTATATGACGGCATCTGCTAAACAAACTGCACCTTCAGGTCCCCAAAAAAACTTATCTATCTGTCACAAAGAATCATTGCATCAAGCCATACCAGAAGGCATGAATACGAGGTGAGTCAGCCCCTAGAGTAGCTCCAGTTATATGTTTGCAGGGTAGTGTATGGTTGGAAGGCCTTATCAGCAGAGTCCATGCAGGATCCTCCACCTCTCACCCATGTAATGAGTCACATATAAAAACCAATAGTGCTTTGCTAAGAGAAGTTGGCCTTGCCTGCTTCTGCATCGTCTGAGCGTGACTTGTTTTTTAGCTTCTTACAATGCAACACAGCTCATTATCTTACTCATTGTAAGCCTGTGTGACATTGGAATTTACCTGACGCTGTATTGTTCACTTAGCGTCTTTTGTTATAGTTGCTATAGTTGTTATAGCTGTCCTACATCTTAAGATGGAGCCTCAAAAGGGTGCAGCCTCAAAAAGGGTGCTTTAGATTCAGAAATTAAACGTGTAACATCAAATATGAACTGGTTTGAGCTTTCTGCAATCGTATACTGTATAGAGCAGACAGATTGGTGAAGATGATTCACAACATATGTCCCCAGCTGGACTTGAGTTGGCAGTTAAAGAGTGCATGATACGTTTAAAGGATACACTGGTTGTCTCCACCAAATTCGGGCAAAAGAAGGCTGCATTTCTTGGCCACATTTGGAGGAGCCTTTGAAATGAGACAGGTTGTTATGATGTCCCCTGTACTCATGGACATGTGGAGATTCAGAGGATCCCTTTCTGTTTTTTTTTTTTTTTTTATGGAATCAAACCTTTAAAGAATATACCTTAAAAGCCATCTGGCATGTAGGTTTATTCAAATTCTGCTATTAGAGGTCATTAGCATCATGAGATAAGTGTTTGTGTAAGCATGTAGAAACGGGCCTGTTGGGTTTGGATGTGCTTTGTAGTCTCGGCCTAACGCCTACCCTGCTCTCATCATGCAGCCCACTCACCAACACATCCTGCTCGGCTGTTCAATGGATGCTCACGTCTCGCTTCCTCTGATCCTAAAGTCTATGTGAGCATCTCATCTGTCCTTATTTCTATGGAGAGATGTCATGCTACATGGTCAGCTAGTTGTCATAGTAACTCAGGAAAGTAACATCAATTCAAAGATGTCGATGGAGTTGCATCGAGCAGCAGCTGCACCTCAGTCGCAGGATGATGAATGGGTGATGCAGGTGTTGGAGGTTACAGTCGCTCACTCCTGCTATATTGTGTTCCTCTGGATATTATGTGCTTGGCATCTCTTTTACTGGAGTGCTGAAATTGTTCCGAGAACTGCTCCCTGCACTGCCTGCTATTTTACATATGGCTGCAATTAGATGGGGTTGCAGCATGTTTCTCCACCTCATTAATGTCGCTTTGCCCGGCGACGATTAAACCCACTCTGGTCTCTCTCCGCCGTCCATTGATCCCTAAAAATACTGCAAGAATTAAAAGCCGGCATGCAGCTGCTCAAAGAGGAAAAGCCCCATTAATGGTGTTGTTTTAGGTGTGCTCATGTGAAATACAAGTTGCTTTTGCAGTTCGTGGGTTCAGTTGTGTTTAGCGTGGTGGAGCAAGACATCAGAAACGAGGCTGTAACAAGCTCTGATGTTTTTACTCCATGGGCCGTCACAGAAATGTCAGTAACTGATGTGCAGTGATATGTAAATGTTCTTTATAATACAGAAAAAGTGTACTTTTGAATGTTATCTTTGCACAGTATGTCTTTCTTATTGTAACTTAACGGTCAGGTGAGTCCAAATCTCATCTGTTTTATTTGAACTGATGGTAGCATTGGCTCCAAAAATCCACTTTGTTTATTATGACCCTGTGTCTGCCTCATCTGTGTAACACTAACTTGTTGTTGTATCTTTTCCACTCAATCTTCCCTGAGAGTCCAGAACTAATCAGATTTCACAGACTAGTGTGCCCCCTCTCTTCCTACTCACTCATGTTTGGCTTCCCCCTACAGGACACCCTGAAGCCAACGTTCACGGTCGCCAGCCTACCAGGCAGCACCAGCAGCGCCCAGTCCACAGTACCCACCACCTCCACCACCATGCAGGTGAGCAGCGGGCCTTCGTTCCCCATCACAAACTACCTGGCCCCCGTCTCGGCAAACAGTAACCTCAGCGCTAACGGAACCGTCCTCAAGACCGCCGGCGCCTCCACGGGAGTCATGCAGCTTCCTAGTGGTTTTACTTTCATGCCAGGTATGTAGGAAAGCAGAGTGTGTGATGTGTCATCCAGAGCTCTGTTCCTTTTCTCTATGGTCTGTTTGCTGTAACTCACCCTTGTGGAATCAAAATGACACTTCTGCCAGCCCTCGCACTTTGTTAATGTCACCGTGTTGTCGAGCTTATTAGCTGATTAGAATTTGAATGGCAGTGTGCCGTGACCTCAGCCGTCATCTCGGGGTGGTCGTGCCTCTCTCTGAGAGCTGTTTACGCCACACAACAGCTCTTCATAGTTAGTCAGCGACACTCAGTGCCCTTGGGTTTTTACAAAGCCCCCTGTATCCAGGGGAGCCACGTCTGTTGGCGACTGGCCCTGCCTTTGATTGTCTCTTGAGGACAGGAATAATTAGGTGAGAGGGACACAATAGACCTGGCAACAAGGCCTGATGAACAAGGCCCATAATTAGTCATGAATATTCAATGAAGGATCGGTAGCTTGTGCTGAAATTATAATTGAGGCGTACTTTGTCGGAGTCTGAGCCTTGTGACAGAGAGGACCTGAACTAGACATGACCCTTCATTAACGCAGACTCTAACACAGGGGAACAGTCGGCACAGTGAGGATGTTTGGGCAGTGGGCTCTGATTGTAGGGATCCCCAAAGTGTTACTAAATTGGCTTTCCAGTAATTATTCATTGTAGTTCTTTTTAATGTGCATCTAGAGAGATATCGGGTCGATATTCAGCGGCCTTGACGAGAAGAAATGTTTTATGAATTCCAAACTGATCCACCAAAGAAGCTTTGGAACTTTTATTTGGACGGTTCATGACGGGAACAATGTCAAAAGGCTGTTTCACACTTAAATCTGACGGGGGCAATCTGTTCTATGATGTGTTTATGGAAGCCGAACAGGCCCACTGCTCATCAGTGCTGTGTTTTCTCTGTAATGACACTGGCTAGTTGTCACAGTGTGTTGGTTGTCTGCCACAGCTGAACAGACAGACACATGATGCCCACTAATGGGTCCTGTATGTTAGTTTGACTGACAGGTGGAGGACAGCCAGGCACTGTCTTTGCCCCCCCCCTTCTGTTTTCTTTCACCCATCCTTCCTTCCTTCTCCACCCTCTCCCTCGCTCGCTTGCTCTCTCACTCCTCTCCACCACCTGTCTGGCACATAGCTGCAGTGCCAGGTGGAACAACACACCCTCCCACACTAAAAACCTCCTCCTCAGCTGACAGCTTGAAAGGCCCGGCCCACCCCGACTGCAGCAACTGTCTATGGAGCATATGACCAAATGTGAGGGTGTAACTCCACAGTCACGCTTTGAAATCAAATATCTGCCATTTGCTTGTAAAAAAAAGGCTCTGATAGTAGAACATTGTCGACACCATGGCACCATTTAAAGACATTTTATGAAAAAAAAAACAAATATGCAAAAATGGCTAAATCACCATTCAGTTGTGTCACATGTTACACAAATAATTTCACATCCTTATGGAGCAATGTTTATTTTGTGGTTTGCACATGCACTCATGCACAGGCAGGTGGCACAAATCACACCCTGCCATTGGTTTCAGGCTGTGGTGCCAACTGACGACCACAACAGCAATATTAGAAGACAAATATCCTGTGAATAGGCTTGTTTTGAGACATCCACAGCTTGAACTTTAAAGGATCGTTGTGCACAATTTGGTGACATCTAGTGGTCAGATTGCAGATTGCAATGTCCACCACATCTCTCATAAATGGTTTAAACATTGGTACACCTGCTGCAACTAAAGGTTCTTTCTGAGAGAATGTTCTCTGGCTGAAATTAAGTTAATCAATGCTTTTCAAACTGTTCTATCCTTTACCTTCAGTCTTATCCCCCTGTGGGTGTGTGTCTATCTATCTGTGTGTGTGTGTGTGTGTGTGTGTGTGTGTACCCTTGCAGCAGGCACTCCTCTCCCCCCTGGCACCCCCACCATTCCTCTGAGCCAGCTGCAGCAGCACTCCCTGGCCCTCCAGGGGCAGCATGGCCAGGCCCTGGCCGCCGCCCCGCAGCCACAGCAGGGACAGCAGGCTGTCTTCCGCTTCCCTGCTGCTGTCTCCCTCACAGGTGACCTGCTCTTGCACGCTGCCACACTGCGCCTGCCTATACTAATCATTTCTGCTGCTGCTGCCGCTGCCACTAGAGCCGCCAATGCTTTCTCTTCTGCTTTATAATAATGCTTCATGTACGATGACTTCTTCTGTTTGAGCTAACAGTACTACCATTTCCCACCCCCACATAATATGACTGCAGCTACCTGTGTGAGGTTGGTTAATGACTTGCTGTCGTGCCCTGTGTGTGTCTCCAGGAGCTGGGGTTTCCCAGCAGCTCCAGGCTATCCAGGTCCATCCGAACACCCAGTCCACTTCCAACAGTGACAGCAGCCCTGAGATCTCACACACCTCCGCAAACTCCACCGGTAGGTCACATTTTCTGACGATTTCTGAACACCACCACCCTGGCTGAGAGTTTGTGGAGTTTCTTGATGGAGAGAGGCTACAAGACAGTCAAGATTTAAATCATCTCTGGTGCACTGCTGCCCCACATGTTGTATTTTTACTGCTTGCACAATGTTTGTACTCTTTGTGCTCCTGTAATGAGTCCAAGAGAAAAGATTAATAGCTGCATGAGGGAGTCAATAGGTGAATTTGAATAGATATGGAGCGCCATCTGCTGGCCAGCAGGCATACGCACCTCTAGCCCTCTGTGTGTGACGTTGTGTTTTTTCTCTCCTGCCAGCGACAGTAAGTCTCCCGGCAACCATTGTCACCTCGTCAGTGCCAACGTCTGTGGCGGGTCACATGATGTATCCCAGCCCTCACACGGTGATGTACGCATCAACGCCAACGCTGGCTGACGGGGGGCTGGCTGTGCTCAACGCCTTCTCCCAGGGAACCACGGCCATGCAGGTGTCCCACGCACAAGGCCAAGACACGGGTGAGCCGCCGAAGAAAATAAACACGAGATCGGAGGGAGCTGGGAGGAGTTTGTTGATGTTTGCGTTTTTTTTTTCTTCCTCCTCCTCACAGGTGCTGTCCCTCAGGTGTTCCTCACAGCACCTCCAGGCACGGTGCAGATCCCCGTCTCAGCAGTGCAGCTACACCCAGTACGGCAAGATCTGCATTTTACAAGTGAAACTCTCATATTCCCTATGCAACCAGCATGCCACGTGACAGCACGGCACTACTGCATCCTAACAGAGCACTGGCACACACCAGGCCACAGGGCTGACACCTTTTTGTGTGAATGTGGATGGGCAGCTTTTTTTGTTACTCGCAGTAAACTACATACAAATTCAACTCTAATAACACCACGATTTATATATCCGTGCATGGAAATCAGAACTAAATGTCAAGTTTTGTGTACTTTAATGGTATGAAATTGTAAAGCTCTCTAATAGATAAATACATTTAATGCTTAAATATTGGAGCGAACCTCAGCATCTGTTGTAGCTTTACACCACCACTTATGATTAACAGCGCATCTCCATCTGTGCTGGAGCGCCGCGTGTGTGATATGATGACTTGCGATCGCGGCTGTCTGATGGACCGTCTCCTGACGCAGCCTTGTGCTCTGTGTTCCAGATGGTGATTGGCCAGCAATCGAGCGGCAGCAGCAGTAATCTGACGGAGCTCCAGGTGGTCAACCTGGACGCCACACAGAACTCAAAGAGCGACTGACAAAGACGGCTGGAGCTGTTTTATACGGCAGACCCAGACACACACAAACATCAAACATACACATACTGACGTCTCTATTTATTGATGCCTTCCTATCACACCACACTTCTGAATGTGACTTTAAAGTACATATATACACACACACACAAAAGTAAGGGCATATGTGTGGTAGACCCTTATACAGTATGTTTTCATATATATATATATATATATATATATATATATATATATATTCGAAAATGCATAGGAGATATATCACTATATCAATGAAACCTATTTTCTATGCTGTTAGATGTTATTTTTGTGTGTGTGTTTTTGTTTTTTACAAAATGTGTAATTACATTAACACACACACACACACACACATACACACAAGGTGCCACAGTTTCACACCAGCCAAAGAGACATTTGTTTGTCTGAATGTTCCAGTGTGAGCGATTTGTGCACAAGCGTGTCTGTGTCTGTGTGTGTCTGTGTGTGTGTTTGTGTTTGTTGCAGGTATATCTGGGGTTTGTAAATGGGCAGGGGTAGACGCTTATTTGATTGAATTTGGAAATGTACATAATTTTTTAAAAAAGAATTGAATACTTGTATTTTCCGCCTGGTTAAGTTTGTGCGCCGGCATGTAGTTGTTTTTTACGTAGTGGTTTTTGTATGTACATGATTTGCATAAGGATAACGGATTATTTACATGTAAATGTAAATTAATTTAATATTACCATCATGTTATATTGTCAGGCTGTTGGGAGTGTTCACTACACGATGGAGTAAGAACGCTGGTTTGTTTTTTTTACTTTATTTTTGGATTGTGACATTTGCAGAAGAGTCCTCAGATAGAAGCAAGTTGCTGGGTCACAAAAAAAGTAGAATATATATATATTTTAATTTACTATTATGTATTTTTACTTTAGCTGGGAAGCCTCCAGTGCTGCAGCTGGTGGTCGGTTTTGCATGTGAGGTTTCCTAATGAAGCTCTTGACACTTGTCGTCTATTTTTCCACACAGATATATGAGCACAGCCGTCACTACAGTTCATCTGAAAGTGATATTTAAGTGACTTCAGACTGTATTTCAATCACGGCTGAGTGAGTGGGGGAGTCTGTTATTACTTTGGTTGAATAAATGAACTGTCTAATTAGTTCAATCCATTATAAACCTGTTGCTCCAATTTGCCTCCATCAGATGAGCAGGACTGTAATGATGCTACTAATGAGGTGTTGGCAAACGTAATGACGCTGCGTAGACTCTGCATTTAAAGCATCATGTCTGTGCTGCAGTAAGAATATTTTTTTGAAGAACTCTTTAATTTAGAGAAGTGACTTCAGGTGCTTTAATATACTCCTGTAAGAGCCTAGCTGACTGCAATCTCAGTATGTACCTCAGCAATCATTAAGACTGAGAGGGTTGTTAAACTGAGAGCCTTCTTTCTGCACCATAGTGCCTCTTTTCCATGGCTGACTTCTAAATCACTGCGAGGCAAGGGGAGGTGTAGGATGTACCTCCTACCAGATCCCCGCCTCATACGACTTCGGTCTTGTCACACAAAGCCCAGAGAGAGTGAGGTTTTTGACTCATTTCTTACAGAATTAACCGGGTGACCGAGCATGGCAGGCTTAAAGCTAAAGAGAATCTGACAGGAGATGGGAGTTCCCATGCTGACTGCGGTTCAGTCATTCACTGGCAGGGGAGGTTGTTTCAACGCTTGATGTTCTCTGGTCTGTTCATGTTGTCATGTCATCCCCGTAGGGCTGTTTGCATAGGAAAAAATGTACACATTCACTTTTCCCTCATATTATTTGAAAAGGGGATTAATGAATAGAATCAGCAGCTTTCACCTTGTCATTGAAAGAAATGGTTATTTTTGTTTTATTGTACAGACATTTTGTAATAAAACAAGATGAAACACAAACACACTGAAAGAATGACCACGTCTCTCCTGCTGAAGAATGTTTCCTTCTTTCTTTCTTTTTTTTTGTTTAAATGGGGACGGAGAATGTTCAACCCTACCACTGTCCTGAATGAAAGATAATAAATGTGCAGTGATGGAGACAGCTGATGAGGAATAAATGAAGCAGTAGCACCTCTGAGTGCACATGAGACAGCGGTGATTGCTTCTGATTATTCTGCAGGAGGAGTGAGCATGCACCTTATTTCAATGTTTCCGTTATGCAGTGCACAATCACACACAAAAAAAAACAGACTGGCCAGGAGATAAGAGATATAATGAGACTCGTCCCATGTAAAGCAGTCATGAAATGCAGCAACATGATACAGTGATTGGTCTTAAACATGACAGGAGAAATGAAATCAACTGGCATCAGCTTATTGATTATACTCAAGAGTCCTGTACATCTTCACTAACAAAAACATGTGTAACATGAAAGAGATAGATGATCACCACCAACTGTTGTGAAGCCTTTAAAAATCCACAGAGATCCACAGTGTGAAGTAAGGCATCTTATCTCCCTGCCAGTGTCCTCAAAGACCAAAGTGCTGACGGCTATGAAACCATCACAGATGGCTGGACTGCATTTTTTTGTCCTCTTTCTTTTAAACAATGAAAAATAATGTATAAGCATGCATTTACACCAGGTAGTATATCTCTATTGCTATTGTACACGTACAATATACAACTGTACAGACGACATTGGAAAGATAGTTGATTAAAAAATGTGCATGATTGATAATTTAAAAAAAGTTTCCCATTAAAATAGAAATGTTACTCCTGGTACATCCTAACATTTTTCTTTTTTTTTTTTTGGTTCATGAAAGAAAACAAAAGCTTTTTTTTGTTGTGTGTATATTTACATTACAAACATGGATGAAGACAATGTGCAAATCTGGATTCCATGCAAGCAGTTGCATAATGTAGCTTAGGTGCTAGAGAGAGAGAGAGATGGAGGGCAGGAGGCGAAGATCAGCTCCACTGAGATAACACACAAAACCAAACCAATACGTCAGAAACATTCACACAAAAGCCAAATTTACACTTACTCGCATCTTGATTTGGATTTTTTTTGACAAAAGAGAAGTGATTACTCATTAATATTTTTTAAGGTGAGATTATAATTTACAGCCACACAACCCATTCAAACAACACACAGCACCGAGAGTACATTTCCCCGTCATTCAAGATTAGGACAATACTGCTAGTAAACCAACACCTCACAGGAATAACCTATGACACACCAGGGACTCCCAAACTGAAGCCGCACCCTTCTAAAATATAAATGTATGGACTCGTGAGATGATTAGCAACAGCTTCTTCAGACCTTTGCTGCTGTTCTTCTAAATAACAACAATTTGAGCAATAAACCAACAGTCTGAGAAGTCAGGATCACACATTGTTTACAGTGTGTGAACAGGTACAGCTCTGTTTTAGAGGTCACCAGCCAAACAAAAAAAGAAGGGAATCGAGGTGTTCAGCTACAGCCCACAATGTATTTAAGACACCGGTTAATAATATAAGAAGTTTGATCCTCTGCACTTTCCCATGAATATTAGATCAAATAAATTATTTGAGAACAACACAAGAATATCACTGTAAATATAACAAACACTGCAGTGTGTGTGTGTGAGAGAGAGAGTGAAAAATGCAACACTGTGTCTCAAGAATGAACAGAAAATACCGCAAGATGTCTATTTCACAAATGCCGCCTTGACATTTTCTAAAATTTGAACTAAAATGTAACAAGTGCAATGCAGCGCGGTCCGATGTGCAAATTCGCATCATTTGCAAATTCACCATTTCATTTAACAAAAATCTGATGGATGGTGACGTCTTTGGATGATTACAGATGAGCACAAGCACTTAAAAGACAAGAAAATTCAAAGGTAATAGCAAACAGCATCCGCTCAGTCATTAGTCTGACTCCTTCGATTCTTTTTCATAATACAACAGATAACAAGGCAACCTGAAAGCAAACAAATAAATAAAAACGACTTGGCATTTAAAACACGACTGCAGCATCATACATACTGCCGTTCATTATGTATGTAACTACATGTGGGGGTTGAAGGTAGTGGGTTTTTCCTTTACAGCCTCTCTTGTCTTCAAACAGACAACATGTGAGGGGTAAAGATAAAAAAAAAATGGAAACAGTCTGTAACTGAAAGGTGTGATTCCACACTAAGGCAATGACATTTACAAACAGGTGGTGAAGGGACAGAAAATAAATACACAAACAACCTTTCTCTATTTGATATAATAATTACAGGGCTTCCATCATTTTGGCTGGTAAAAAAAAAGGAAAGATGGGGGCAGTGAGAGAAACCGCAGAGGCTTAAACGAGTCCAGTGAACATCTCTCTGCACTTCGACCTCTATCCTTCTCCTCCTCCTCCTCTTAATTCCTCTGCTGGCTGGGCAGTGTCTGTGCTCTGACCTGCTCAACAAGACCAAAGACTTTGATTTGTATGGTGGAGCCTGAGAGGTCAGAGGAGGAAGAGTGATGAAACCCATCCATGTGGGCTTTAACAGTCTAGCAGGGATGACCAGTTTAGTGGTAATATTTCGCTGACCCTGTACCACCGGTACCACCACACCCCCGAAAGGCCCAGTTTTTCTTTCTTTTTTCTTTTTTTATTTAATGCTGACCTGTCTGCCTGGCCGAGGCAGATGGACGAACAGCAGGGAGATTATGGCGAGGACGAGGCAGCTGCGTGGTATTTCACGAAGGCGATGGCTGCCAGCTCTTTACAGAACTCCTCCAGCACGATCACCCCTTCTAGCAGAGTCATGTGGTCGACACTACAGAAAAGGACAACACAGGAGAGGTGAGGAGTGACGTCCAAACGTTAACTCAGGAGGAGATTTAAAAAAAAAAAAAATAAATAAACTCAGAACTAGTGCAAAAGGACGTACTTGATGCCCTCTGGCTCCAGGCCTAATAATCTCTTCCTCACGAGCAGCAGTTTGGGTGTGAAGTCTGGGATGCGCTGAATTCTCAACATGAGATCTCCAACCACCTAAAACACAAAAGCAATTAGCAACACACAACATCACCACCTCACAACTCAGAGCGAAGGTGCAACACCAGAAATCACCACAACACTAGAGACATGGCTCTAATTAGCATAAACAAACAAGACTATCAGGAAAATTAGCTGCTTGCACCAACAGTTATTTATGTGCCACTGCACACTTCGAGATGCTACAAGACTAGCAAATTAATTACAAGCTTTAAACAATGGGATTATTATAGTATTTCTGGCAGCATCCGTGATGGATAAGATGAGCAGGAGTCTCACCCTGACGATGACAGAGAACAGAGACCTGCAGCCAGGGGCCAGGTTGATATAAGGGTCCAACAAGTACTCATGTAAATGTGGGTGTGGTAGCAAAGACAGCTTGGACAGCACGGCAGTCACCTGCAGGTTGACATCGTAGGGCTGGAGGACAGAAAGGGGGAAAAAAACATGTCAGATCCTTTTAATGTGAAACTCATCAATTAAACCAGCACTTTATTTCAGATTTGATTTTCCTGAATGCTTCATGAAACCTGCTGGCTGCGATTCACTTCTTCACTTTATCCATTCACTGTCATTTGTAAAATTAGTCTGTGGGCCTCGCAGCTCATTATTTTTATTTTTTCAGTCTCTGCATAATCAGCACCTCATTTGCATATTCTCTCTGTACTTTCAATTAGGGGAAGCAGTTCTTGTGCCGTGCCTGTCACAAGAGGATTTACGGAAAACTACAAACAGCAGTGATCCATGTTCTGCTGCGGCAGGAAATAACTTTTGGAAACGAGACCGGCTTATAGACATCTGCTGCAAATCAGTGCAAATCAGTAAAAGTGTCCTTTTGCACTGATATGATCACATTTACCTGATCTAGGATGCGACCCATCCTGTCAAAGAGAACCTTGAGGAAGTGGCCCTCGAAAAAAGGGGCGTCCAAGTTGCACTTTTCTAAAGGTTTAGGACTTCCCCTCCAGTCCCACCGCTGACAGATGCCACAATAGTCCCTGAACTGAAGAGAATAAAGAGAAGTTTTGAGCACCAGCAGGAAGCTGCCTCAGCACTACACCAAACTTGCACCATGATACAACAGAAGCCTACCTGCCGGTGTGCATCTCTGAGGTAGGTGTCATAGCCTGTGCCTTCAACATGATACGACGACTTGGCCTCATCGGGCACCAAACACAGGAAGCTGCAGGCGACAGACCGGAATTATAGAAGGCAGGCTGCAACAACAACAACCACACAACTGCTTCATGAGACGTGTGCACACCTGTTGACAATCTTGTGAACCTCTGTTTTCCCATCAGATCTACAGTGGTCTGGACTCTGCGGTGGAGAGGTGCTGAGCCAATCAGAGCCCGACAGCCTGCTGTCTGGAGAGAGGTCGTCGCCAAACAACGGATCTTCCTCAAGGTCTCTGTGGAGGGAACAAATATTCAGTGAGACTTATTATTCTACCTGTTATGAACAGATCTGGCTTTATTTCCACATGATTTGATAAAAATGACTTATTTATGTTGACAGAAGTCCGTGTTACAGCCCTCCACAGTCTCAGATTTTGCTGCCCCTCGGCTGCCTTTCCATAAATAACATGCAGATATGGTCACATCATGACTAATGGAATTATCTAGCCGACTAAATTTCTTTCTTAAAAGAATCAATTATAAAGTATGACAGGAAAATTCTCTTGAGGATTTGTGTCTTAATTGGGATTTTCATGTAAATAATTGCTTATTGTTTTCACTCTCCCACGACCGATTTATGGTAATAAGAAGATGGGTTTCACTGTCATGATCCTACTTAATTAAAATGGCAGCATATCTAAAACAAACACAGCTAGTTGATGCATTCATTTTATTTGCAGTGATCTGTGTTTTCTGCAGAGGATCTGGAGCTCAGAGGGACGGGGATCGTGGATTCAGAGGGCGGGTCCTTACACAGCATCGTGGGGCTGGCCGTTCTCCAGGGGCTCCCGCTCCTCCTGCGGCTTGTTCTCCAGGTAGTTCCTCTCCTCCAGGCTGCGCAGCACCAAGCTGTGGAGGATGTGTTGGTTGGGCTTCTGGATCAGATGCTCGAACAGCCGCAGCGTCATGATGCTGATCTGAGGGGGACAATAAAGGAGAGAAGGACGGAGTGAGGCTCAGCTGTCACCGAAGTAAGCCGAGTGTTTGCTTGCTGACAGAAAAAGAAGGCAGTGATGATTCATCTTTCTTTTGTGTGATGAAAATATGTGCAATAACCACCACACACTGATGAATATTCATGTGCTTTTTGGATAATTACTTGACTCACTGGAACTCGGAGTCTGAAAGGCAGATGGGCATTTTGAATATCGATAAACAGCAAGTTCTTATTTTGCTTTTTGAAAAAAAAAAAACACAACTATGTGATAAGAACCTCATCTGACAGATGGTCGCAGTGCTCGATGAGTCTGTGTCTGAGAGGATTCTGAGCAATTGTAGCCGACGTCTCTGGTTCTCTCTCCTCTCCCAGCAGGAAGTAAACCATCTCCTGTAGAAGAGCCTGTGACGTCACCTGCCGGATGATCCTGTTCAGCAGGGCTGTGGAGGTCAGGATGCCCACCTCAGACCTGCACAAACACACACACAAAGTCGTGTTACGGAACAGCCACAAGTCAAACTTTCAGCACAGAATGATTGATTGATGATTCAAAACACGACTCACGTCTGCATGAGCTGCGGCTCCATCACAGACACAAAGAATCTTTCTCTCACAGCTTTTGCCATCACTGCAGCTGCGGACTGGAAGACATCAGAGAACAAACAAAACATGCAGTTCAGCCTTCTGTGGATGCTCTTTATTCTGTCAATTCAGGCTACAACATGACGCATAAAAAGCACAGTGACTCAGCAGTGCTTAAGAACCTTGTGAGCCTCCTTGATGAGCTGGTCACAGTAATCCAACCAGGACAGGAAGGAGATGAGAGCTCTCTTCCCCGTGAAGACAGCTGCGTCCTCCTTCAGGTTATACACATCTAGACTAGAGAGGGAGCGACAAAGCTCAGCTGAGTCACATGCAGACAGTACAGCACAGAAAATATCACTTTTCTGATTCATTTAAATATGTGGTTATAATAATGATTTACCCCCAGTTGACAGACTCCACTGTCTCAATATCCAGGGGGTCCAGGGACTGCGGCAGGGCTTTATAGAATGAGGCCAGCCTGTCGGTCAGGAGTTCACAGAGCTCAGTGTTTTCAGTTAAACACTTGGCAGCAGCAGGCTCTGGTAAACTAACCAGCAGCATGAGGCCCTCACACGCCTTCACCACTATCCTGCCATCCTACAGCACAGAAAGAAGAGAAGCACCTCATACAGACTTTGTACATACATGACCACACATTCCCTCACTCACACAGGGGGATTACTTACAGGGCTCTTTGTGAGGTTGAGCAGGGACGTGACCAGATTGTAATTGTTGCTGTTATTATTGTTGCTGGCCGGACTCGCAGTGGAGGCAGCAGCAGCTGCAGCTTGTGGCTCCTCTTGGTGGTCAGCCTGTTTCTCTGCCAGGGACTGACCAGTGTCTGGAGCCAACACATTCTCCTTGACACCCTCTGTAGCTGCAGGACTCTTTATCTCAGGTCTCTTCAACTTGTTCTGCAAACACCACCAAAAAATGCTAAGTATCATATTTTTATATACACACAAATCTTTCTGAATGTGTAGCTCAGCATTTTCCTCTCTCCTGTCTCTCCTCCCACCTCAAGGAAGAAGTTGACAAGGTACGGGTCCTGCTTCAGTTTGGCACAGACTATACAAAGGAACTGGATCTCTTCGTTTTCTGTAGGAGCAGCCAGCACTTCTCCGCACAGACGGATCAATTTCTGACAGTCAGGGAAAAAAGTTACAAAGTTACATAACCTGTCAGCTACTAGGCCGCTTTAAAGAAAGGCCATGAATAATACACCGAGACTGCAACACTTACCTGTACAGGTCTGTGGACATTAATGTGTGGAAGAAGTGGCTGTCGTATGTGTGCTAGCAGCTTTGTGTAAAAGGTAAGAACCTGCTGCTTCATCCCTGGAGGACACTGATGGGGAAAGCAGATCAAAACAATGTGTTAGAGTGTGTTTGTTTGTACGTGTAGCCAGCTGGGCGTCCGGCTTTCCCCAAACAAAATTTAAAAATCTTCCAAAATGTTATACAAGTACCAACTCGTGCCACAAACGCTTTCCTGATTCTATGGTCTATGTAGTTACCAAAGTATGACTGCCTTACATCTGCCTTGCCCAAGGTGTAGAGCGTCTCCAGGATCTTGTGGTGTAGGAGATACTCCATGCAGGGTCCAGTCTCTCCAGATTCCCGTTCCGCTTCCTCCTGTGTCAGGATGTCCAGCATCTGTTCCAGGTGGGATGGGATATTGGTGTCTGTGACTGGGGCTTTGTCATCTAACAAGGGAATGGACAGAGACACAGCAGGCGGGTTAAGGTCGTACTCTTCAGTTTAAGAATGTGGTTAAACTAGAATAAATGCTGCAAAAAAAGTCTTTGTTTTTTAAGAAAACAAAAGAGAGATTTTCCCAGCCCAGAATATTCAGTTCCAGTGGAGGATGTCAAAATTTGAAACAACTGGGTTTACCGCCACAGGCCACACAGCATATGTGTTCCCCACAGGAAAACATAACGGAGGCACTGTCATGATCTAGGGCTGAGTCTTTTGCAGACCGGACCAGCATGGCATTCCCATCATACTTCACAACTATGCCTCAAAATCATCTTCATCTTCATCTTCATCGTACAGCTGTTAGTGCTCAGTGTAAATCAGAAAAAAAAACTTCACACCATTCTGTTGTTATTCAGTTAAGCATGACTAAAGAAACTGTTTTGGAAGTAGTAACTTACCACACTGGATAGTGACCCAATATTCTTGCCATTACAAGTCAACAACACATCAGTTTTATCAATCCAGAGGGCACAAATAACTTCAGCAAAATCCAACTGGTTATTGGAATCAGTACTTACCAGAAGTCTCAATGTAATAATGTGTGATGGCCTTCCAGTGATAGACAAAATCCTCTTGTAAGGGCAGTGATGGGGCAAGCTGAGAAAATATTACATGATAAACTAAAGGTCAGCAACTGAATGTAAAAACACAGTTTGACAGACAAGCTTCTTTTAGCATATTTTTGTCAACTGGATGTTGATTGTTCTGTATATTATTGTGTCAAATTAAAAGCCACTGAGTTCGTAAAGAGCTCAATAATGGGGTACTTATAATATTAATTTATTAAAAGGTTATATATTGTTTTTCCTGCGAAGAACCTAAGACTAAAGTCTGTGAAGCAGCAGGTTTCAAGCAAGTATTGTTTATTTAGCATGTTAGCCACCTAGCTGGCCTGCTAACATATAGTATGAGCCTTTAAAAGTGCTAAGTGAGGGAACCCACAAACTACCCATTTAGTGTTAGAATTAAAACGCTTGCGCAACGTCGAACAAGACCGCCCAGTTATTTCAACATCACTCCCCATGACAAGACCCTGCTGGCTGGGTGCAAGGGGCTAGCTAGCTACGCTGTTAGCTTGAGGCTACTAGACAGCTATCTCGGCGTAAAGACTTTAACTTTAAATCTAACTTTACACAAACTTGGTGCATTCGAGAGAAACGGTATCGTTTGCATTACAATCGAACACACGGCCAAGTGTATCAATAGGTCACTGTGTGTAATGAGAAAGACAAACTGCCAAAACAAACACAAAACGCTAATATTAGCGTGAGCTAATTAGCTAGGTCGCTAGTTAGCAACGTATCTGTAACGCTGACGTTATGTTATGAGGCGCACGACCAAACAAAAAAAGGAGAATTTCAGACAAAATTGACATCACACGAAAGCAAAACGAGCGATGATACTTTCGTGAGTAGAAAAACTTACCGCTTCCACAGCATGTTGGAGAATGGACGTAAATTTGGAGAACATTTTGTTCTTCGATTGGACTAGTTTCTCCCGAGAAGACCTAGAGAATTCCTCTATCTTCTTCTTCCTGTTGTTACCGCCTCGATCCAGATTGGAGGTTTCATACAATGACCCTTGTAACGAAAAGAATAGAATGCAAAGCAATAAACTACTAACACGTTGTTGGCCACGGGAGTTTACAGGCCTGGCACAGCTACTGTAAACAAGACCTGTCTCCAGACTCCGCGTATGCTCACTGTGGACACGGTGGCACTTCCCTCGCCAACAAACGTTACCTGTAAAAATCCAGCAGGGGGCGCAGGCGCACCACACAACACACAGCTTCTAATTATTGACAACGATCAATGCATACAGATGAAGACAGCTGAGAATACATTGACTGGATGGGGTGATGATCAATATTCAGGTTGGAAACATCAATCAACAAATACGATAACGAAGTAATAACGATATGGGAACTAAAAATCGATTATGTGTCCTCTCATAATGCACTGATTTGGTCCATTTGCGCGAAATTGCGGTGTGTTTTTTTCCACACACACACACACACACACAGCTGCGGGTTAGCTTGTCAGTGTCACTGCTTTCAGAGCAACATTTACGATTCAATGTGTGATGGAGAGTTTTTCTAATATTTCCGATCAAGCAGCCAGATTGATTAGAAAACATCCTTCTTCCAGAGCGCAACTTTATGATCAGCGCCAGACAAAAAGTAGGCTTCAACATTTAAAGGTGACACGGCAGCAGCTACAGAGTCATGTGAAGAATGATTTAATTGATATATACTGTGTTCAAATATGGACGTAAAACTTGTTGGAAAATAAAGAGGGATGCTTGTTCTGTTCCAGGACACGCCCTGTCGCTGGAAAGTGCTCTCTCCATCGCGCATTCAAGCCCAGTCTACCAAATCGCAGGCTGTATGTTTCCGTGCGTTTAATCCCCGTTAAATGACCACAAGAAACTTGAAGCAGAGCTAAGATCTGCCGCCTCCCCCGTCCTCCTCAAAGCTGCACCAGCTCCTCCTAAAGAAAGAGAAAGAGGCTCTACCTACCCGGCATGTCTGCTAGAGGTGAGTATCCTTTGCCGCAGAAGCTTTCATAACAATACATACAGTACAGACAAGGGTGGAGGAGGAAAAAAAAAAAAGTCTGATATATGTTTTTGGAGAGGAGGGGGTTCGAGGGATGGAGACGGAGCCCCCCTTTTTTGCGTCGTCTTTCGGGAGGATTGGGCTGTTGTAATGACACTGATATTCTAAGTAGGTTACACCGGTGCAGAGCAGAAACCAGCAGCTTCCAGCTCTGCTGCAGCCTTTTTTAGACAACTTATTTTGTTGATGTTGGACCTAAAAATAGATCACACCCAGCTGTGATGATGAGACTCCTCTGATGGCTTCATTTGTGATATATATATATAGCGAGTTGGAGACATATATGTGATGTGATCACCACTGTGTTTAACTGGTGGCATGCAGCAGGTCAGAGTCTGAATCTGACTTAGTTTAGTTGCTGCCATACCTTCAAACCCTGCAGGTGGATTATGTTTTTGTTCCCATCTGCTGGGTCTCTGTGCTGCCTGCTGGATTTGAGTCAGGTGACTCTGTGGCAGAGCCTCCAGCTGTTCCTACTACACAGTGATCATGTGGTCTGATTGAAATCTGGATATGGAAGCAAAGCGAAGTTTCTGATAACATGACCTCAGGGTTATTATATTAAATCTGCAGTTGGATTCATCATGGCGAGTCTGATCCAGTTATGAGGTAAAACACGCCTGCTCTGTATCCATGCTCCTCCATGGCTGCCCGAGGAGATCGATGAAGTTCAGAACCCGCTGCTTGACAGCCTCCCTGTGGTATATAGATCTGATTAGCAGCCTTAAACTGCTGGAAACAGCCAATCATCATTCATGGGAAGTAACTACCCTCAAACAAATGTCAGGTTATTATGATTACTGCAGATAAATCATGCACAAATGGGCCAGTGGTTGATTTATACCATGTTTGCTGCTGTTTATTTTGATTTACACTTAAACTTAATATATTTTTTAGTTTTAGTTGTTCCTTTGTTCCTCACATCTTTCCAAGTAACACAAATGTGGATGTCAGACATGCAGGAAGATTGATTTTCTTCCAACTCAAGGATAAAAGTCTCACATTACTCCATTTTCCCCTGGCGTGGATGCATTTATGATCCTTTGCTTGTCCACAGAGCACCATCTATTACTGTGCTTTCAGTCTTGAAAGTCGCCCCCTCCTCCCATTACCTCTGATATCAGCTGCAGGGCCATGAGCTTTTACCTCAGTAGTGATGCCCTTCCATTATCCGCCCAACCTTCCAGCCATGCTGCTCTATCTGGGCTTTTCAGTGTATTTCCTGTGCTTTCATCTTTATTTTCCATAAAACCTTTATCCTGATCAGTCCTCCTGTACCTGCCAGCTGCTCGGTTTGAGTCAGCCCTTGATGGCCATCGAGCAGTTCAGCCAGAGCAACTGGGGCTCACGTGCATGTTTCAGTGTCGCCTTTGTAGTGGCTTAATAGAATTTCTTGGTGCAACTTTCCACAGTTGATCTGTATTTATTTTTTATTGACTGTTTTGCTACTGTTGGTTTGTTACTGTGGTTGGATGCACGTGGGTGAGCTGTTCCTGTCGGTCCATTCTCAATGGATCTCTGCTGATGTTGGACTGTAGGGTTCTCTCATGTATCTGGGTCATTGTTGTTCATTCAGCTTCCTACTACACACAACAGCAGCAGCAGGATTTTTCAAAGGCATCATAAAAAAAAGATATTATGGCTAATGTAATTTTCACACAGTCTAAATGTCTATTTTTATGTCTTGGCCTGAACAGAATCCAGAATAGTGTCCTTGTTTAACCTGTTTATTCAGGTCAGCACTACTTTTTAATTTGACGTCCACGCTTCCCTGTTTCACTCTGATTTTCTGTCTTTTCTCTGGTGATCAGATCAGATTGCGTTTGGACGTCTTACATGGCTTAAAGTGACAAAGTAAACCCCCAGATACCTGCTACATCTCCAGTCTTTTCCCTGCTCGGACTTCCTGCTCTGCCCCGCCCTGCATCCTGCACACACCGTACCTGTTACCCTGCAGTGTAATCTCAGTGATCAATGGTGGATAAAAAAAAAAAAGAAAAAAAGAAAAAGCAGGCATGACTCCATTCTGCAGTAACCCAATCTGATGCCTCCTCCTCATCCTCCACTGGAGAGGGCTGCTCGTGCTGCAACAGCACGACCCTCTGGCTCAGCACTTTTTTCTCTGTGTGTGTGTGTGTGCGTGTGTTTGTACACTGTATGTGCGTATATAAGGGGTCGGAGTGCGCGCGCATGCATGTGTCCTGGCAAACGCCTGAATAATTGATGAGCAGTGGAAGGAGTGAAAGCACTGCCGGACGGGACGGTGTGTGTAGGAGTGTGTAGAGATGGGGGAGAGGAATACAGTGAGGCAGCAGCCTGGCTACGATGGGCTCTGCAACTACGCCCAAAAAATCACCTCCTGCTTCGGACTGGATGGTAAGACTTGGAGGGGGGGGTGGGTGGGTTGTTGTGGTCTAGTGTGGATGAAGATGGAGGAACAGCAGAGGAATGTTTGAGGTGAATTGTTGTGTGTTGATTTTGTCACTGTGCAGGGACGTGGCAGTCTTTCTTTTCTGAGCCTGTATGTGTTGATTTGTGAGTGTGAGGGTTAGTTATAGCAAAGCTGGAAGACAATTGGAGGGCAGTGCCTCTCTGCAGAGAGTGCCGTGTCCTCAGCTACTCCCAGGTACATGTGTCTGCATGTGTGGGCGTAAGATTGCACGTCTTCTCGTCTTAATCCTTATGCTGGAATAACTGCAGATTTCTGAGTGAAGGAGTGAATGTTTTGGTGTGAGGTGAAGCTAAATGAAGTCAAACTGAATAAGCATTGTGCTGATATAAATAGTAGTAAACTGAGCCAAGCCAAGTCCAGCCATCCTGCCTGTGTGTGTGTGTGTGTGCACAGACATTCATTAAATTTGAAGTGCAGGCCAAGCCCCATATCTCCAGACTCAAAGGATATTTTGTGCTTTGTCACTGTCTGTTCTGCTTTCCATCATGTCTACGTCACGCTGATTTATTTCTTTTGATTGTAGAAACAGATAAGATGAGATAAGATGAGCGTGATTAGACTCAGGCTCTTCTCGTTGATATGCAGATGCGTGAGGATGAGGCTACGCTGTCTTAGCAACTGTACACACAAAACCTAATGTTTGGCTCGTCAGAGGGTTATCTTGTGGTTCCGTCATCGCCTCCCACCAGGACAGATCTGTGAGTCAAAATGTACTCAGATTTCCAAAGATCGTAAATGCATCTTTGGCTCATGTGCTTGTAAAAACATTCTGCAGAAAGTCTTTGCAGAAACTGATTTGCCCCGACATTACGGTAGATTAAAAACTCAGAACATGCCTGCTTACTGAGTTACATCTTCTAAAATCCTGTTGCTGCGGTTTCGCCAGATTTCACTGCTGTTCTGACTCCAGCGCTTACAGAACCTTTGAATATGTGGGAGATCCTGCTGATGATTAAGCGCGGGTTTGTGCATTGTTGGCTGGAAGAGTGACCTTGCTGGTCATTGTCCTTGTAAAGGACTGGCAGACACCCAAGGCAATCTACCCTGAATGTATGACTTAGATCACCATAATGCTTATCCATTTGGTCTTTCTGGGATGAACTCACTGGCAGATAATAACATCTTATTATTTATTAACCCCATTTTAAATAAATAAAAATGTATTTGCGTTTGAAAGTTCTAACAGATTCTCAGTAGTCTCATGTAAACCTGCTTGGAAAGGACAGATATTTTCATCAGCAACCCCAACACTATCAGGGACAAAGACAAAACACAGCAAACTGTGCATATTTCCTATGTTGTAAGGAAAATATGCGCCTGAACAGAAACGTTTTTTACTGTCGTCACATCTACAGTACACCCATATCTGCCAGTATTTCCTCATCCAACCTGATTGGTCCAGACCACACACTCAAACAAAACGCTTGAAGCCTGAGCATGAGCAACGCAGGTTATGTGGTACCAGAACCCTGAATATATGATTATCCAGGATTCTCATGCTCCGTGTCAACGCCACATCCTTAGTATATCCTAAACTCATGTACGTAAGCCTGTGCATGTAAGCACACACAGCTATCAGGACATGTTTCAGGTAGTGAGACTCCCACCATACAATGGGCAAACCTTACGTAGACCAACCTAACCCCACCCAGAAGATAATCATAGGCTCGACGTCAGCCCTAAGCTGCTTAAGGCACGAGGCTGGTTGGGCTGAAGACACTCATAGTGTAAGCTTCTTTCCCCATGTCTCACTCTGCTCCACCTGCAGCAGAGTGCTTTGTCATACCTCCTGCCTGCTGTTCAGCATCTCCACCTCAAGGTGGACATGGGCACTCTGTCATCTACTGCACATCTTCCCTGACTGCTGTATGGATCCTACCAAGCAGAGCTTCTCCTGGTGGCCTCACTGGATACTCATGTAGTGATGAACTGCTGTGAATTTTCCCATCATGATTGCTTTGTTTCTACTTGGCTCCTCTTTGGAAGCTTCTCGGTCTTGATGTCCAAGATGGCAAACCGTGTACTAGTCTAAACGCCAACGCTGGCCGACGACTCCCGGCAGTACCTCACCCTTCTCTGTGGGACGGTTGAAGGGGAGCAAGGTACCATGCCCACTCTGCCCAATCTGAACAGCCTGGGCAAGCTGTGCAGCTCCAACCGCAGCCACAGCGTCGACCGCGTCCGGGTGAAGCGCAAGAGCTCGGTGAAGCGTATGTCCATCATCGAGGACGGACACGTAGCTGAAGTCCTGTACCTCATCCCTAAGCAGTACCTGGAGCAAATGCCATACCTCAACCCTGATGACTACTATCTAAGTGAGAGGCTGAATGATGCTGCTACAGGTAGGGCAGGAGAAAGCGTCTGCTTTGGTCTGTTTGAAGCATTTATGCAACTACGTGCATGAACAGTCAGCAAAGAGCAATAAGAGCAGCTTGTTTGAATGGAAAGTCTGGATGCATTGTTCAACTTTTAAACCCTTCTGTTGTTACTGCTCCACTGTTCCACCTTTAGCAGCTGTTTGTTGATCATCCTCTGTTGCAGTTGGCCATCACTGCGTTGCATTCTGTTTTTGAGTAGGTGTCTGAAAGTGAATTGATTAGTTGTTGCTCACAGATTGCTTCATTTTAATTGGATGAGAGTGAGTGATTACACCTCTCGAGTCTTTTCACGTCTGACCTGTGTGTATGTGTGTGTGTGAGAGCTCCCGTGTGCCAGTTATGCAACCATGACTCCCCAACTCCGAAAAGTCTTTCGGTAAATGTCAGAAAAAAAGTCAGGAAATTAATTACCGTCCTCTTATATAATGCTGACCCATATGCAAGGGCCGACCTGCTGCGTTTTGCCAAGCAGCAGTACATGAGGAAGCGACATGGTGGCTTAGATCAGGATTACAACATGGGCATTAATACAAATGCCAGACCTTATGCATTCTCTGACTGCATGCCAGACACAGCGCAATAATCATAGGTTAGCAAATATTTGTGTTTAAAAACACAAACACTTATTTTTATGTTCGGAGTTAAAGAGGATAGACTGTTACGCGAAACTCACTTTTTCTTTTTTTTTAAAAATAGTATTAAAATAAGTCAATTTTGCAGTTTTGTTTCTGCCCCCATCAAACAAAAAGAGTGAATGTGAAGGAGCAATGTAGGTCTGCAGCCCCATATGACATCATAAAGGGACGAACTGGTTTATAATGTGAATGGTTGTGTTTTGCTTAGCCACATTTGATACCACAAGATGTCCTTGACACTGAAACAGCCGCTGAAAAACAAAGCATCATAAGAAATGATTGATGTTCAGTGGTTAAACCCGAAGGACACTTTCACGCATGTTTTAATGTTTGATTTTGACAAATAAATCAGTTTCAAGGAAGGTTTGTGTCTCTGAGCTGACCCCCAAATCAAAGATCACAGAGGTCAAGGCTTACATTGGTCTTTTTCTTCTTTTCTTCTGTGACAGCTAAAATGAATGTGCCACAGTGACATTCAATAGCTCCTTTCTCCTCACTGCAAACAACTCTGCTGCTATTCTCAGCGTGATTGTTTGTATGTCTGGGAGGTATGTTTTACATAGAGGTCACCGAGAGTTTGATGAGGCCTCAAGAAACGTGAAATCAAACACACTTTTACTGTGGCCTGTTGGTGGAAAACGTGGTTTATATGTTTGTAAATTCTTGAAAAACCTCACAAAAAGAGTGGAAGCGTGTTTGTGTGTGTGCTAAGGTAGCAACGAGCCATCGTTCTCTGCTCCAGGAAGGTTTTTGTTTCTGTGTATATTCTTCTTCTCTATGTGTCCATAGACACACATATCATCTCAGTGTGTGTGTGTGTGTGTGTGTGTGCTGCCTGGCTTCCTACAGTCCTAATATTAAGCCCAGGGATAACTGCCAGTGTGTCCAGACAAAGCACTGTTGTTTACTGTACAAGTGACCTCTTGGATTACGATGCCTATTTGGCTGCACCACTCCAGGCAACCGTCTGAAGCTATAAATCACCTTAAATGAAGATTTAATTTCAATATTAATCTACAGTGATTGTGCAGCCGTTCACTGTCCAGGTTATTAGCAGAGAGTCAGACATGGATCTTCCATAGGTGAGCCAAATACAGTAGAAACCTTTCATCCATGGATAATAGGCTTTCCTGCTCAGGAATTGCTCTTGGCAAGCCCATGTGGCATGAATGTCCTGCAGCTCCGACGGAGATTATTAAAAGAAGGAAGATGATAATAGGCCCATTAAAGTAGACAAAGTAAGAGGATATCTTTGTGTGGCATTCAGCAGTCTGTGGCTGAAACTCTGATTTTTTTTTCTCTCAGGCATTCTGCAGAGCTCCTTAAGTTTTTTCATCATCATGCATTCATAATATATTTCCCTCTCCTCATAATAAAAAAGGGTGGAGTGCTGGGAAAATGTCCGCTAACTATTTTTACCGTGGCACGTCTCCATTGCCTGATGAGAAGAAAACGCCCCTGTGGAGGCCGATGCACGTTTTACGGGTATCCAGAAGGTGGCACAGTTCTGACGCTGCAGAGAATGAATGCATTCTGCATGCATAATGTGCTGCCTGCATCAGCAATTACAGAGGTGGTGCTGATGAAAATCTGTTCCTCCCCCTCAGCACATAGAGGCAGAGGTACAGCAGGATCTGTTCGCTCCCTAATTGTAGCTGTGTGTGTTTTTTTGTCATGGCTCCAGGTTACTTCTGAAGTGTAGACACTATCCCTTTGGTTTTCCTGCTTTGTCTCTGCTGTGAAAAGTCTTGTATTTAATCCTTATAAAGTGAACTTTATGAAGTGTTTATATGTGATTATGAGTTGAGCCACACTTCAGTGTGAAGTAATATAATCTATGGACCAAAATAAACAAAACAACAAATCTCTCTTTAGGATTTGCACTGTTTTGTAGAACAGTTCCATGATTAAAGTCTCCTGACTTGACTAGAGGAGTTTGTTTTTAATGCAACCTTTGAAGTGGCAGATGATATAAGAACCAGACTCAGTCAGGAACGTGTTTTTTCCTGTGCTCTCTGTAATTGGATTCTAGAGGATCTTCTTAAGATATTAATACAATACTCGTGCTAGAGATCACGGTAAGTCTAACCTTTGACCTCAGATGGCTTTTGTTGCCCACACACAGCTAAGGCTGTCTGTCTAGAGGAGGCTGTTGACTGGATGTGACTAGATAAGTCCTGCATTCTACCCGGCTTGTCATATCATTTTAGCAGTTTATTTTATGAGCTATGGATAATAATAGTGTGTTTAATACATCTTTAATTTAATTTCAATTATTCATTTAGGTGCTTTGTGCCAAAACCGCCTTCCAGTCACGAAAGAATTTCTTCTACCTTTGACAGACTCATACTGTGAATGATTCTATTGAAAACTTAGATAGAAAGTCAAACAAGTGTTCTTACAGTGCAGCAGGGTAATTGCTGCAGGAAAAAGAGTGATTGGTCTCCAACTGCTGCCATGTTACACTGAAACAAACTCCTTGCTGAGGTGCTTCATACAGCAAAGTGTTGGACTTTTTCTTTTTGTCATAAATTCACAAAATCACATAAATAATAACGGAGTGAGACTGGATTGAAATAAAAGTCCCTTTGTGCTGTATGTTTTCTTGCATTAATACTGCGGTGTATGTATTTTGGCTGTTTTTGGTCACACCAAGCAGCAGCAGCAGCAGCAGCCACCTGGTTGCTGCAATGAGGAGGCGGCTGACACAACAGAGGGGCTGAGAGAGGGAGCAGGAGGGGGAAGAGGAGGGAGGAGGAGTGGAAGGAGGAGGAGGAGGAGAGGGATGGGAGGAAATCAGGCAGTCGGGAGGCAAGCCCCACGCTGTAGCTGTGTTTTCGGGAGGAGAGCTCAGCAGCGCCTACACCTCTCTCTCTCTCTCTCTCCTCTCTCTCTCTCTCTCTGGTGTCTTGGCTCTTTTTTTTTGCTCCTCAGTCTTGACTAAAAAACAGCTCCTGTGTTCCTGGTGCTTGATACTGAGAGGCTTTTCTGGTGCAGATTTATACCTGGATTCCAATGGTCATGGTCAAAGAAAAAGGTAATCCAGCGGTCATGAGTGTGTTTGAGGTTTGTCGTGCTGCTGGCTCTCTGCAGCTCTGTCCATTTGTTCTGTCTGACTTCTGATTTTGAGTGTTTTTTTTATTTTTAGATATATGCATTCTGTTTTCCTTATGTGGGTGTGTGTATGTGTTGCTCAGAAGAAGAGGCATGACTAATGGCACAGTCTAAATGTTCCTCTTCAACATATCCTGTCAGACTTCAGTAGCAGACTCTTGGACATGCTACGCCCTTCTCGGTACTCTGTAGCGGCTGCTTGGGTTGGAGTCTGCTTTATTTGGCAGGGTCAGGCTTTATGTAAATGTATACCAGTACAAAGCATCTGGCTTGTCACATGGGAGCTTGACACCATATGGGAGGAAAAAACCTTCAGGGATGATGATGTGTTTAAAACGGTGCGTCTTTTCCACGGAGGCTGAAGGTAGCATATAGGAACCGAAAGTGGAGCACTAGTGTAGGGAGCCACACTGCGCAGAGCTATGGACCTGCACTCTCTCTCTCGCTCTCTCTCTCTCTCTCTCTCTCTCTCTCTCGCTCTGTCTGCAGCCGTTGCCACGGCAACCATCTAAAAGGTACACTCCATTGTTGTCAGCTGTGGCCCCATTCATAGTGTCCTGTTAAAAGAAAAAAAAAAAAAAAAGAAGATGTTTGTTTCCGGCAGCAGCCGAGGTCGCCCAGCTGTGTGGCATGAATTAGGTGAAGTCAGGGGCCGTCGTTCAGTCGTATTAACATTCCCTGCAATTTGCTGGGGCATGTGGTTGTGAGGTTGACCATTGTTTGTCAGTATGACTCACAGCAAGCAGCAGTGTAGATGCAATTTTCTATAATAAAGAAATCTCCTGTTGGTACGATTTAAAGGCAAAGCAGTTTCTCTAAAGGAAAATTACAGGAAATTAAACTGAAGGTGCTTTTGTTGGACCCTGAATGTTTTAAATGAGCTACTTCTTAAACTACATTGCTGTAATGGAAAATGTAAAGTATTACATCACCTTTCCACTTAGTTCACTGGGCTGGAAATGAATGTAAAAGTCATTATTCACAGTAACATGTGATTATATGTGACTGCCCTTACCAGTCTGGGTTAATCTCATTTATTTTTGTCTAAAAAAAACAACATGTTTTCAGATGTTGACAGACATGAGTGTGGAGGTTTGTTTATGGATCTGTCGGCACACTGGTGGCCGGAGGCGGCGTCCAGCTCCGGAGCTGTTCTCCTTGATGTGGATCCGACTGGCCACAAAGAAAAGGCCTTTGCCACAGAGTGCCGCCTGGGCTGGCACAAACACCCATAACCTCTGGCTGCCACGTGTTCGTCTCCCACAATCCCTCTCTGAAAGTTTTTCCATACACATAACATGCTACCTGGGATTTTTTTATAGGGCTTACCATCCACATTCACAGGCTTCCTGTTTTCCACAGAGTTCTTTCTCTGTGTATCCTCCAAGGAGCTCATAATGCAACCTGTCTGAGGCCAGGTGGGCTTTGTAACATCAGGATACACAGCTGAACGCTCCAAATGATGAATCACAATCAAGAGATTGCAGTGTTAGCGTTTTGTCTGCTTGCAGGCTGCCGCCCTATTTTCAAAGCCAAGAATACCCTTGAAATAGTTTATTGAGGCCGTGTGTACCTTACGTAGTCTGATCGTGATTAACACGTGCTTCTGAGGTTTGTAGATGGTTCTTTTTATGCCTCTGTCTCATGTTCTCTGCCTTAAATTGCATAAGAAGCCCAGCTGACCTGCGCTCCAGATAATCGTCATCACATGTACGCCTCTGCCTCGTGAAGCACCAACTCCCAGAACTCCCTGCTTTCACAATTTTTCCCTTTCACAGGAAAGTCTAATGTCATGTGCCTCTGTAGCTGCCTCCTGTGATTTTGCAGTGAGTGCTGCAGACAACTGCAGTGGTGCCTCATCTTTGAAGCTTGCCAGTGTCTACCCCCTGAAAGAGGAGCTAAACCCTTTCACAGACATCAATGCAACACACACACACACACACTCTCTCTCATAGACACTCGCTGTTTGTACAGCTGGCACACAGGACTAGAATATACAGATGAGATAAGTGGCGGAGAGGCAGACACTAAGACCTAAAATATAAAGGCTAAAACAACAAGAGTGACATGAGACTCGCATGAAAGAAAGACAGACTGTAGCCATACATTGTGCCAGTCAACAAACATCCTCCCTGTCTGGCATCCATCGGTTTGATTATCACAGGAAATACGAAACAGCGCTGTGGGGCCGAAATGGGCTGTCATTCAGAGGCAAAGAGCCAAGGCCTTCATCAGCTCTACCAACACAATGGCTTCTGCAGTTCATGAAGCCACCATTGTCTCCCTTCAGATAAGTGGCTGTACTGGAAGTCTCTCTCTCTCCCTTTCTGTTTATCAGGCTGTTATTATTACCGAGTACCTGCCCAACAACAAACGCTCCGCACTGTGCCATTCAACCATTCAGAGCAGATTATTATTCAATGCTCAAGTCCCAAAGGATTAGTTATCCAAGGTTCTTTTTGGGAGGGGGAGGGGTCTGGTGGAGGCTGATAGGGTCCCCCCCCCCCCCACCCACCACCACCACCACCCCACTTCCACCTCCAATTTGTGCCCCGTGTTTGAAGTGCTTTGTCTGGGGGTGCTGGTGGCGAGGCCGAGGGGGTGTGGAGGCGCTGTATGTATCCATAAATATTCATGAAGGGGAGGGTTAAGAGCTTCTTGTTATGTCTGGGTGATAAAGAGCTCTGGAAGCCCTTCCCCCTCTCCCAAAAAAACACACACACACACACACACACACACGTCCACTCATGACTTCATGGTGGGCATATTCTTTGCTTTTTGATATTAATGATGGGTCCCTTGGAGTTTCTCAAAGTTGTCGCGCTGCATGAAAATGAGAGTGTGTGTTTTGTTTTTTGGGGTAATGGTCTGTTTTTGTCACACACGCTCCATCACATGATCACATAGTAGAAGCTGTAGTATCTACAGTAACCACTGAGGAGAGCGACTGCATATTCTATTAGATCTCTCATGTATTGTTTAATTGAATCCCCCCCTCCTCCTCCTCTCTGTCTCCCAAACTTCTTCTGTGGCATTCCTCGGTGTGCCTGACAGGAAATGAAGGCAGCAAAGTCTGCAGCGTGTCCCACACTCTCTGTCTGTAGCATCGCTCTATTGTTATTTACCAGCGAGGCCACGGGGCCACGTGTAACAGAAAAACCTGCCCTCAGGGGGATTCAAGATGGCCTTTCTCACTTCCCCCCTGAGTATCATCTGCAGCCTTTATTATTGCCAACGTGGCTCAGTTCTGCTTAACTGTGTGGGGTTGGGGTGGGGGGGGGGGTTAAATGTAGGGGTGAAGAGAGCAGCACCCTTTTCTTTCTCTCTCTCTCTGGGCCCGGCTTTGGGATGCTCTGATGGTTATTGTTCCCGCAGCTCCCTCGTTATGTGTGTGTGTGTGTGTGTATTCATTGTGTGTTTAGGAGCTCATATCAGTCACTTTATCCTCTGGTGATGAGGCAGGACAGATCACTCTGTCAGCACAGCCAACACATCCAGCCCAGAATGAGGAATGTGAGTCGGAAAAATGGTGCTACTATATATTTCACAGTAAGATGCTCTGTGCTGAGGTTGCTTACTTATTTATAGTGTTATATAATATACATTCTGGCAAATCAAGCGCCATTTTGCTGCTAAGCCCCAAAGACACTAGACTCACTAATGCATTTATTTAAAATCCAACTCATTGAAGGTATACAGCTGTAGATTGCTAAACATGTGAGACCTCACTAATGGATTTTATATGATAAAAAATCCTGTAAATGGTCCGATCTGGATCCTTTCAGTGAACACAACAACCGTTTTTGTATGTTTCTTCTTCAGTTTTTGTGTAACCCATCTCACCCCGTGTGTGCAGCCACCGCTCGGGCAAACGCTTTACAGCGGAGGAAGTGGGTGGAGCTAAACTGGAAAAACACAGCTCCCATGTACCAGGCAGCTTCCCATCCAAACCTCAGCATTGAGATTCTCTCTGTGCAGGGTTCAAACATCTGTCTTGGATTTTTGTCAACCTGTTATGACGTGAGCAGTGTTGACTTTTCCATGCTGTATGTTGAAAATAGTTAAGTCAGAAAAACAAGCGCGCTCAGAGAGAAATGGCTGGCATCACAACACAGATGTTTGATTAATATGCTTCTATCAACACTGCTGATATGACTGCAAATTAAGATGGTAAGAAGAGAGAATTATCACCACACCACCCACTCTTGGGCCTGTGAATGTTAGTGACTCGCTAATCTGTATAAACACATGTCTGTAAATATATATATATATATATATATATATATATATATATATATATATATACAGAGCATTGAGGTATCTGTTGAAGAAGGCCCAGGTCACATGCTGTGCAGCCTCACACATCATATGTCAGTCACATACCTCAAAAAAGCCACGGGCATGGATACATTAGGTAAAACATCACCCTCTGGGTGACCCCCAGAGGGTTGGTGAGAGCAAATTAAATCTAAAAGGAAACGAAGCAGTGCAGCAATGGTTAGGCAGTGTCACTCCCTGGGTTTACTTCAGGTACTCCACCTTCCTCCCACAAACCAACAAGGTGTAATGTATGTTAGGTTAGCTGTGTTAGCCCTATGATAGACTGGGGACCTGACCAGCAACGATGCTAGCAGTTTCGGACAGTACAAACCTCCATACTGTCCACACACACACCACACTTGTCCCTTGTATACGTTCACTGACATTTTTCAGGGACACTCTGGGGATACAGTGAGTATTAGTCAGTCAGCTTATCTACTGATAACTCCAAGGCCAATATCTGCTGAGGAGTTCCTGGTGATAATATTGTGCATCCTTCCGTCAACTCTTTGGAGCCATGTGTGTGTCCATTCAGAAATTCAGTGTGTGTGTGTGTGTGTATGGTGGATTTGCAGTTGTTTAAAGCAAAAAAAAGTGATGTGATGTCACTGTTTACCTGTAATTGTGGCTCCATCACACTTTGCCTTAATGATTCCTTTGCTCTCACACACACTGCTTTATATATAGGAATAATTGGCAGCACTAAAAACAAACTGCATTGTCCTGCTGGTGTATATGTGCGAGGCTTAAAAAGACTTGTTAGCTTGCTTAGCTTTTGCAGTGTGCAGTTACCCAGATGGCCTGTGTTTTTTCACGGAGGTGCAATGTCACACACACGGAGCTGCTGAGACTCAGCTCACTGTGTCACAGTAGTCTGGTTCACCCAGAGATGACTCATTGTCCTGCTGAGTGTAATCACATTAGAGACACCAGGGAGACAGATCCTCCCCTCATAGCCACCTTCTCTCCAGTGTCCTGCTTCTTTGTCTCACATCATGATTAGACTGATGCTCTGTTGTTGTACTTTTGTCTGTAAGGCTTGGTACAGTGGATCAAAGTCTGATGAAGTGTCTCGTTAAAAAAGTCTCTCTCTCTCTCTCTCTCTGATTTGATTTGCCTGCAATCAAACCATCTCTGGATGTCAGAAAGTCACTGAAACTGTAGAAGTGTGATGAATGCCGGGCCAAGTCATTAATAATCCAGAGTAATGTCTCTCTTTTGGTAGACCATCGATTGTTCTTGCTGCTATTTCTGTGTCTTTGATGGTGTCTTATTTTAGCCTTGCAGACTAATGATTCACTGCTGAGCAGAAAGAGCACGGATCCTTTTGTGTGCTTATGTGTGTGTGTGTGTGTGCATGTTTGTGTGTTTAAAAAAAATGAGAGGATGAGGAGAAGAAGCTGCTCGCTGCCACCGAGTGTGAAATAATCTGCTGGTTTCAGACGGATGATAAGCTGTGTGCAGTGCGGCACTGCAGCAGTATTTACATCCCATACAGTGGTGCTGGATTGATGTTTTTAGCGAACTTTCTAACAGAGGAGGGCGACAGGCTGACATCTCATGGATCTAAAGATAACACTGCTGCTGCTTGTAGAGATGAAGCAAGCTGATAATACATACTCAGCCTTATATAATTATAATGGCTGTCAAAACCTCACACTGAGAAAGTGATGTCTAAATCTTTACTCAGTGTAGAATCTGTGCACGTCCAGGCTGTGTGACTGGAATATTTCATCCCGCCTGTGATGTCAGAGTTAAATATGTGTTGTGTTTTAACCATTCGGACCAGTTGTGAACAGTTAAAAGCTTCATGATAGGTTTGCTAGCTTCTCTTCCTGTTTTTTAAGCCGTCAACAGAACAATTAGCCGGGCCGGTCCAGTCGCTTCATTAATCCCTCACCTTCACAGCCAGTTCCACTCAGCACAAACTCTATCGCACAATCATAAACTGAACTGAAGCGTGCTTTATGTGATGACTTCCTGCTTGGCTGGTTCACAAATATTTGCAGAATTGATAATAACACTTTGGATTATTTTTTTTTTTATGGCAGCGCTGACAACAATGTCGAACCTACTCGGCTCCATGTCATTTCAGATGTCCTGACTGATCTCTGATTGTTTGTTTGTCCACTTCCATCCAGAGACAGTTTGTGTTCTGCACAGAATAAGAATAGAAAAGCAGGATGGCTGCACAACAAAACGTCACACTTACAGCTTGAGACGTCATTCATGCTCACTTTGATTTACAGTCTGGTTTAGACACTTGTGCTCCCCTCAGGATGAACTCGACATCTTCCTGTGTGTGTTGATATTTGCTTCCTGCTTTTGCAAGTTTTACTCTCTCTTAATCCCATGTTCTGTATTTGACACACACAGAAAGGAAAGGAACTCTTCATTATCTTAATAATTGTGTTGTTGCTGGATTTAACATCCTGTTTACTGGACGTTAATGCTGAGCTCAGTTTGAAGCTACAAGTTTAATGATTACTGGAATCATAACTGAAGCAGGGACACTAAAGGAGCCATAACTCTAACTTATGTTTTCCCTTAAAGATGAACGTACATTAAAGTCAATAGTGATTTTATCAATACACTTTTAGTGTTCCATTTACAGAGTCCTGCTCCTCTCAGCATTTTGACTGGCCGTCCTCCACTGATCAAGACGGACTATTTTTAGTTTGTTGCTCTCCAGAGAGCCTATCTGGCCATGAACCCTGAGTTGTGCTGTCCTGCTCAGTGTCTCTCACCCTGACAGGATCTGTGCATTCTCGTGTCTTTGTCTCCGGTGTCTGTGTGATGCTCCCGCTGCACAGCGTGTTCCTCAGATGAACAGACTTAAAAGCAGTGTTATAAAAACATGTTACTGACTCATCAACACAACAGCTCAATAGTAATGTTAATGTCTCATCTCTTGCAGTGGCTCATGCGCAGGACACACACCACCAACACCATCAGCACTCCACAGAGAAGCCCCTGATCCAGTGCTACAAGTGCGGGGAGCCATGTAAGGGCGAGGTGCTCCGGGTGCAGAACAAGCACTTTCACCTCAAGTGCTTCACATGTAAAGGTATGACATCACACTTTGGACAATAAGCAAACTGTGACAGGTGCTGCTGATCACCAGTCCTTGATGAATTGATCATCAGCACACGTTTTGGGACTTTGCTGCTCTGGAGCATTCAGGTGTAGAGAAGCAACCTGGAAAGGGTTATAACAACTATTCCCAGACTATCTGGAGTTCAACCTTCTACAGTGAGAAGCATTAACCACAAGTGGAAAGCACTCAAGACAGTTGTCAATCCTCCCAGGAGTGGATGTCTCCACCCCTTCACCTCAAGATCTGACCGTGCATGATCAGAGAAACACAAAAAACCCACGAGCTACATGTCAGAGCCTACAGGCCTCACTGAGCATGTTCAATGTCACTGTCCTTGACAGCACCATTAGAAAAAGACTGAACATGTTTGTTCAGAAGGTTTGCCGGATTGCAGAAAGTTTCTTCTGCCAAAAAAAACACATGGAAGCACGACAGAGGTTCACAAAACTGAATCTGAACAAACCACAACACTCAAGTCGACTATGAGCTCCTCTGTATAGCAGAGTATTCTCTGACAGTCAAAATTCGGCCATGCAACAGGACAATAGACAAAAGCACAGCAGAGTGGCTAAAAAGCGAAAGAATCAAGAATTTGGAATGCATAAAAGAATACGCCAAAACCTCAAGGAACTGAAACAATGCTGTGCAGAAGAATGAGCCAAAGTTCATCCACAATAAAACAACAAAAAAATGTAAATCAACAGAAAGTTTATAACATGTATGTATGTAGTCAGCGATATGTGGGAAAAAGGACAATATACAGACCTATGTGCAGTCATCCTCTACCTGGATCTCAAGGTCACCCATGGAGATCCAGGAGGTCAGGGTGGCAACAGCAGGGGAGGAAGCTCCTTTTCACCACTGCTACAGGTGCTGCTATTTTCTGGAGGTCCCAGTGTGTGAATGTCAAAGGAGGCGGTGTTAAAAAGTAAATGTAATGACTTTTGTAAAATCTCCTCAGACATATTTACTGCTCAGACAGATGACAGCAGCAGTCACTGGTAAACAAGTCATGTGTTTACAATTTAAAAATGAACTCTCAGACAGCTTGGACGAGTTTTTCTCTGAAAAGGAGAAGAAAAATGTGGGAGTCGTGTGAAAATTGGCAGCTCTTGTGTGAAGTTTAAAATTCATTGCTAGTTTGATGCAGTCACCATAGTAAGACGTTCGCTGCCTTTCATTCAGTGCACGCTGGAAGGTAAACAACAACATTTCCTCAGATCATTCCGTGCAAAGCGGGAGCAGTGAAGTCCCTAAAAGCCACGGTGTGTCCTCTCCATCCTCCCCTGAAGAAGGGCGGGATGACTCATCTTCACTTTCCAGACCTGCATACTTCAATTAAAGTGCCAGCATGACGCTCTCTGTGACAAGTGACAGTGCAAATCCCTCTGCGTTCAGCCCCTATTGCTGATAGATTGTTGGCATTCTGGCATGATTACAATGAAGCCGCCCACGTCCGACTAAGCAGCCTCACTCCAGGCAGGACCTCCTCTGCTGAAGCCTTTGTACTTAATCTGTGACTGGAGCACTATTACAGAGTTAGCTTAGTTCACCAAGGGCCCAGAATAACATAAGCGAACACTTAGATTAGTATCTAATTCTGTCCTTTGCAAGTGGATCCACGGTACATCGTGAGTCGGGGGGTGACAAATGTGTGTTTGTGTACGTTAGCCAAAGAAGACACGAGGACAGCTTTAATAGCCTGAAGACTTAGTGTCCTAGTCCTTGCTCTAAAATTACGCCTGCTATTGTCAGTCAGCCTGTACGCCTGCTAATAATAATGATCCTGCCGTAAGCTCATTGACACTTATTGACAGATTATGCTTTCGCAGACACATCCCGAACAGGCTACAGGTACAATATTTAGTTTCATTCCATTAAGTGCACTCAGTTTCAATTAATTTTTCACTTCCGCTCCTATTTCATTTTAAATTTCCAAAAAAAAAGAAGCTGTTTTATGTAATGGCATCTGTTAGAAAGCTGAGGCGGTTGGACGCCGCAGTCAAAGGCCACCAAATCTCCACTGCCGATTTTCTTTTGACTCAGTTAGCTTACAAGCTAATCTCATCATCCCTGAGCCCTAATGCAATTAAATCTGATTCTCTCCCTCACCCGCTCCCATTCATCCCCTGGATTTAGCGTGGCTCATTGCATAAGAATGATTAGGTGCAGTTATCTCAAATATCAAAATATTTTTCCTCTTAGCTGTGGCTGTTAAATTCCCAGGCTGGCTCCATGGTGCTGGAGTGGTTGAACAGCACGGGGCACGCCATCATCATTATTATGCGGTTGTTGAAATACTGTACGTACCAGACACATGTCAGAGATTTGCAGAAAATATGCAGCCATTACTGAGCTGCGGTGACGGACGTGCTTTCATTAATGTCATGATTTAATTTGCACCCACTGGAATATTATAATGTCGGTTTTTAAATTGACGTGCTAATATTAAACCATTATTTTTGGCATAGAATATCTGTTTAAAAATACAAGCCATGGTCCTGAAACACATTTTTAGTGCCACATTCAAGTATCTCTCAATTGTTCCCTAATTAGTACGTTTGCATTCTTCATGCTTTCATGGTTGTCTGGATGACAAGGCTGTGCTTGAATAGAAGGAAGCTTATTGCAGACTGTATTGTGAAGCTATCTTCAAAAACAGATCAAGGCTATTTCCTGGGCTACACAATTGAATTGTTGTTGCAAAAATGAAACCTTGTAGTCGTGGTGCTGATTAATAGACATGAGCCTGAAGTGCAGAGTTCCTTCAAAGACAGAGTGTTTTTTCTGTGCTGCTGATGAAAGAATTGTATTTTTTTTCCACCCTCCCTGCTGCAGAGCTTGAAATGTGTTTTAATTTAAGTCAGCATCCATTTCATGCATTCAGTTAGTCTCTCTGTATTATTCACAGACTAGCAAATCTTAACAAAGCTGTTGATGCATGGAGGGAGGCTTGATGCTCATTGGACAAGCACTACAGTAAATGACCTCACTCACACTGTGTGTGTGTGTCCTGTCCTGTGTTTAGTGTGCGGCTGTGACCTCGCCCAGGGGGGCTTCTTCATGAAGAATGGAGAGTATTTGTGCACGCTGGACTACCAACGCATGCACGGCACACGCTGCAATGGTTGCGGGGACTTTGTCGAAGGAGAAGTGGTCACCGCCCTGGGCAAGACCTACCACCCCGCCTGCTTCGTCTGCACCATCTGCAAGTACGGCACACACTCCCGACATGTTCTCACAGCAGCTTAGCCCCTAAATAAGGGATGTGACCAAGAAATGGTCAGGAAGAACAGTATGAGCATGAAAGGAAACAGGCCATGGAAGTCTTCCTGATGTGTTTTTAAAAGCTATAGTGCGTGACTTTAACATAAACCCTTTCCAAACCACTTAATGCAGACTAATCCTATCAGAGGCACATACATCGCTCCATGTTTCACAGAGTACGGGAGCTTTAAATCCAGTGTTGGTGGTGAAATTCCCAGTTTTAGCAGTTTGATGTCAGCCAGCAATGAGCTGAAGTGTAAACGTGGTGACAGAGATGGAGGCGACCAGGAAGCATCGGAGGAAAAAAGTTGCTGATGCTTCACATGAAAAAGAAACATGATCATAGTAAAACACTGCAAAGACTACTAGCTCTAAAAAAAGTCTCCGGCCAAAAATACAACACAACACAGATCTCCAAGACGACGATCCATCTCTGTCCAAGAGCAGCAAGATGAACCTTGTTAGCAAGCTAGCTAATGTTTGAGAATAAATATGTAACAAAAGCGGGAATTTTTTCATTTTTATATGCAGTCTGTGGAAAAAAAACACACACAACCCTGGGATGTGCACATACTCACTACTTGCATTTAATTTGCTCACCACCAAAATTGAGTTAGCTTAGCTTTTATACACCATACACATGAGTGTAATTACTTTCCCTGCCACAAGGGGGAGAAAATAGTTCTGCACTGTAGCTTTAAAACTACAATTATTTATATTTTAAGAGCACTTCATCTTCTTTCATCTTACATCTTCCTCTCCTGCATTCTCTATGTACTTCTATTACAACAATCATACATTTATATAGTGTGACGTGAGGAACCGGCAGAGTGGACGGTGGCAGGGATTCCAGCTGACAGTGTACAGTAGCACTCCGTGCGTCATGTCCTCATCATCTGAGTAAACGGGCAGACAGTGTTGACACACGTCCACGTCATGGAGCCCTGTCATCTTCAACCCTCGTCAGACAACCCGCAAGCCACTGCTAATGAACTCTTACCATGCTTAGCATGGGCCCGCAGCTCACGTCTCATTGTTGATGTCTTCCAGACGACCGTTCCCTGCCGGGGACAGGGTGACCTTTAACGGGAAGGACTGTCTTTGTCAGTACTGTGTCGAGCCCATGTCTCCAGGACCAAAGGACATCCTGGGCTCCAGCAGTAAGTAGCTATTATTTCATTCAATGCACAGGAAGGCACTCTTGGTCATTCAGAGGATGCTGTTGTGGGGAAATTATTAGCATAAAGTTAAATGAACTCAGACCAGAAGTCAGTTCAAAAGTGCTACAAACATATCTTAGAAGTCAGATGTTTCAACTTTAGGTTGAAATTTCTCACTGGGAATTTATAAACGTCGACTTCCCGGATCAAATTCAAGGTTGCAGACAGGATCTGACTGGTAACTTGAGGCGTTGGAGTGGAGAGAGACACCATCTACGATTGGACAGTTTACGCTCAGTTAATAGTTTTTCTTGTCTCTTGTGTTGCATTTATTTTTAGTTATCTGGTCAAACTCTTTAAGAGTTATGCAATGTGCTATACTATTCAGGAGCTCCACTACAAGCCAGCCATGATTGAAGAGTGAAAGATGGAGGGGTTACCATTCAGGGAGATCCTCCACCTTTCTTCTCCATCAGCCTGGTGTCCAACCAGCCACGTTCCTTTATGAATAACACTAAGACAGTCCCTGCTAAATAATGCATGGCCATGCATTTCCTTTCTCTGTGGAACCACCCTCAAACCCTGCTGATCCTCCCCGGTCTTTCTCTCTCCATCTCTCCCTCGCTCTTTCCTCCCCGCTGGTGTCTCTGTTGGCATTTTGAAGAGCTTTTAGACAAGGTCACTTATAAATAAGGCATGCTGATTCTACTCGCGTCATCGCAGCCTTGTTATGCCTTACGTAGTTATCATCCCCTGTGGTTGCGGCGCGCTCTGCATAGCTTTCATCTTCTGTTCATTAAAGAAGAGATGACATGAAGATTGTTCGTTTAGAAGCCAAAGCCCTTTCACTTTCAGAGCCTCGGGACCAGACTTGGATATGGAGGGAGCTTTAAAAGCTGGAGGCATGGGGATGATGGGAAGAGGCAGCTGCCACAACATTGCTGGTTACCCTCTATCACCATCTAGTGTCCTGGATCAGAATTGACAAGATGTCTTACTGTTTCTATGTAATGATGCATCCCCCTGTTAATAAATTATAGGCGTATGGCCAAACACGAGTCCCTCCTGTGACCAGTTTTTCTTGTTCTTCCACAGACTGTGCCGGATGTGGCCGGGACATTAAGAACGGACAGGCTCTCCTAGCACTGGACAAACAGTGGCATCTGGGCTGCTTTAAGTGTAAGGCCTGCAGCAAAGTGCTGACCGGGGAGTACATCAGCAAGTAAGCAGCTCATATCTGCCATAATTACAGGCTGCTCTGTCAGAGCTTGCACAGGGTTCACACACACACACACACTGCATAATATATCAGTGTGGAGTCTCATTTGGATCTCTCCTCCTCCTCTTCCTCTTCCTCCTTCTCATTCTCACAGGGATGGCGCCCCCTACTGTGAGAAGGACTACCAGATTCACTTTGGTGTCCAGTGTGAGGCGTGTCACCAGTTCATCACAGGGAAGGTGCTAGAGGTGAGACACACACACACACACACACACACGTCTTCTGCGGCTACCTGCACAGGATTTTAATGCAATAATGAATTTCTAATGTGAACCTGCCTGAGGTGAGTTTGAAGTCTAGTCTTTGAAGATGTTTGAATGCTTGAGTGTGACATCTGCGTTCTGGTTCTTGTGCAGGCAGACGGATGGATGTTTCATGGAGCATAATTGTAAATGTAGTTTGATAATCTGTGATGTAATCTCTTCAGCACCAAGCTTGACACGACTGTGTTCAACTAAAAGATTAATTCTTAGCATCAGACTCTTACATACAAGCACAAATTACATAAATATTACATAAAACACCTAATGGGATCTGACATTAAGGAAGTGATGATTCTTCATTAAAACTGCATGTCGTGCAGCTGTTATGAAACTCCCTTTAAGTGTTATTTCTGAGCAGAGTTTATGTAAAACAGCACTTGCGTCCTCCCTCCCTGCTCGCTGGTGTCTCTCCAACCAGCCTGTCTGTCTGTTTTGTGGACGGCGATCGGGTCAGACACTTAGTTATGTGTCGTTTAATGGCACCAAAAAGTCACTGCTGGCCGGCCAGTTGGGCTTATGGTAATCCAACACTAAGGCAGGCCTTTAGGACAATAGGAAAGGCTGCTGCATCTCACCCCTGAGCTGCTGCCAGCGGATCAGTGTGACCAAAGCCATACCAGTCTGTCTGATAGCCTAATCAGTGACCCAAGACCCAGGTCAAACACAGTGTAGCTGTCAGCAGGATGCCTCGGTGTGAAAGGCTTATCAATGTAGCACTAATTAATGCATCTATTCGAGATGCAGAGAAATGGGGAGAGTCTTTAATGGCAGGCTGCACACAGAGCATAAGTACCGTTATTATACCTGAGAGAGGAGTTCAGTTTGGGAGAGGATTAGGTAGGAGGTGCTCTGTTACAGTCACTCTGTGACTGCTTAAATGCAAATATTAGTCAGTGGCTTCATATCTTTGAGTGGCCACTTTTCTGGTGAAATGTTCCTGAGGGTTGTTATACAGCAGGCAGCATTTCATTTGGCTATTTATCACCCGGTCAGAGCAGCAGAACCTTTGTAATGGAGCACTCTGCATGCAAAGTGCCACATCAGCACAGACACATATTCAGGTGCTCCAGCCATCAGATCATTTTATTGGATTATATTATGCAGGTTATCACAAAGAGGAACACTCAGGTATTTGAAGGCAGGTTGACTGTGTCAAACCATTCAAAAGTGTCCATTTTATAAGACCGGAATACATCTTACACTGATATTTTCTCACACATCCAGACTTAACCCCACAAACAATAACACTCATACATGCAGCTTCTTACTTGCTGCTTCACATCCACAGTGGAAGTAGGCAGCATGTTAGAGGAAAGAATAATCCTGTAGCTGAGAGCAGGTGAAGCGGTTAGAGGGGTAATATTTGCTGAAAGTCACTTTACCTGCAGGCTTCATTGATCACTGTTTTCCTGTGATGTCAACCTTGATTTGTGCTTTGTGTGTGTTTTTTTTTCCAGGCGGGAGATAAGCACTACCACCCCAGCTGTGCGAGATGCAGCAGGTGCAATCAGATGTTCACAGAAGGAGAAGAGATGTACCTGCAAGGTGAGCGGGCGTACATGCACTGTTGCTGTCACATGCACTAAAAACACTATTTTTTTTAGCACAAGCACCTCAACATCTGTAGGCAGGCGATAGGTTGTGATACAGTGTATAACACACTGTGTGTCTACTGAGTGGCTGTAGTGTGATAAAAAAGTGCAGTCGTGGAGGAGAAGTACTACAGAAACTGTTCTAATATAGTCTGTCATATAAACAGATTATTATTGATCAGATTGAGGCAGATGACTCCATCTATGCCCTATTAGCTGGATTAGGGGCAACTCAGACTATTATTGGAATAATTTGTATATTATTGATTGTTTAGTTTGTAAATACTGTGGAATTCTGTTCTAAATTATCAAAATAGTTACCAATAAAAACATATTTTATTATTTTTCCTTAAAAGAACAGTATTCTCCTCTTGTTAGACTTATTCCAGCTGACGAACTTGCCTCTGCAAAATCTTTTTTTAATATGTTTTCCAAAGAGTTGAGATTTGGCGGCTGCGAAGCCCACCATGTGACTCACATCACTCCTCATCACACATAATTGAGCGGCTCTGTTTGTCTTCCTTCTTTTATTCTCTTTTTTGTTTCATTTGGCAAAGAAAGTTTGATTGTCTGCTTTACTGAAAACGCTTTTCATGTCATGATCAGGATTTAAGCAGCATTGAAAGAAATACTTAATATCATCACTAAAGAAAGAGTCAAACTTTGTATGTTTGGAGAGAGAAAATGTGCCATTTTCTGATGGTTGAACCTAAATGTTTTCTGTCTCATCTTTCTGCTCAGGATCCACAGTTTGGCATCCCGGCTGCAAGAACACCACTAGAACAGAGGAGAGACACAGGGAGCGGGTAGGAACATGTGACTTTATGTTGTCTCCACTGACTTCGTGACAACATGTTACAGGAGAAGAGTTAGTACATTTAACCAAAGGGACTCACAGGCTGTTTAATGTATTTGCCTATCTGAGGCAGTGTTGGGTCGTGCGTGTGTGTTTATCCATATTTACATGTGGACACGTTGATGTATGATGTGTGCACTGTGAGTCAGGCAGTAGAGGCACAAACAACCCCTGTGTGATGTCCTGTGAACCCCCCCTCCCTCTCCCTTCCTCCACAGCTGTTGCCTCCGTCCCTCTTATTCCTCCAAAAAACAGAAAGGCAGGTACTGTATTCGCTATTGGCTATGAGATGGCATCATCCTGTGTTCCACCATATACATAGGACACAAATGCACTGTATGCTGCCACCTGCTGGAGACAGCCCGCAGTGCCCTCTGTGTGTGCGTGTGTGCGTGTCATCCAGTCCTGTCTTTTTAACACCTTTATCTACACTCATATCATGACACAAAGATGCACACTCATTAGAAGGAGCAGAGGAAATATCACAGACTAATGTGTCTTCTCTAAAAACCTTCAGACCTGCTGCTGCCATTCATTTCACCTAAACAGGCATGAGGTCCTTAAGAACATCGAATCACAGCACTTAAAGCTCTCATTCACTTTGCAAATTTGCAAATGAATGACCCAATCATGAGATGACATGTTAGTATTTCAGAGTACTTCATGTTAATGCGGGGGGAGCAGCTCCTTCTCATCGCTCATACAGAATAAAAGCCACACGGTGCAGTGTTTTGGTTAATAATCTGGTGCAGATTTGCAGATGGCAGTGCGCTGTAGATCAGGGTGTGGGTGGGGGAGAATATTGTTGTGTCTAACAGCCACTCGTGTGTTTCCTTCTCACAGCCTACGAGGTCGTCGTCCGAGAGTATTTGTTCCAGACCTGGTTCAAGCATACCTGGCTCACCGGGTCACACGATCTATGTAAGAAAATGTCACAGAAACAACAGCTTTAGATGTTTTCAGGATGTACCCTGTGCACTGTTGTGCTAGCATCAGTAGTAATCTCCCTTCACTTTTGTGTGTGTCTTTACTTGTCTCCCATAGGCAAAAGTAGACAATGAGATCCTTGATTACAGAGACCTAGCTGCCATTCCAAAAGTCAAAGCCATTTATGACATTGAGCGCCCCGATCTTATTACCTATGAACCCATGTACACCACCTCCCTGGATGAGAGAGAGGAGAGACGAGAGAGTGTGGGAGAGGTAATCGGCATGCTTCTTCATCTGCATGCGAAAAGAAGGATTACACAAATGTGTGTGATTTTTTTGTGCAGCATTGAACTTCTGGGTCTCTTACAGCTCCACACTGCCAGGAGGGAGCGCTCCCCTTTGCCCGATGACAAGGTAAGATACGACCCCGCATGTGCCGGTGATGATAAATGACAGAAATGTGACTTAAAGAGACACACTTTCTTTTTTAGCCATCAAGAAACATGTCGCCCACCCCACCCTGTGAGGTGAGCACCTTCTTCATCTTCGCCGCCATGTAGATGTGTCATCATTGCACCCATCAGTTTGCATAACAACCTGTGTGTGTGTGTGTGTCAGGGCTCTTACGACAGGAGGGAACGCATCCTTCAAAGGTCCACCAGTCAGGGCTCCATAGGGTCGCCGGTTTATAATCGCCATGGTTACACTCCCACATTGTCACGTTCGCCGCAGCATTTTCACAGGCCAGGTAGGTGTGTAAAGATCGCAGTCTGTAAGTGTGTGTTTGTGCACATGTATGTTTCATAAGGAGGATGAAAAAGTGCTGGACTGGGATAATCCCTCCAAGTTCACGTCTCTCCGTCTGATCTATTCTACACACTTGAAGGGCATTTTAACCAAAATTGACTTCAGGTTTTTATTTTCCATCCTTGATTTTCATTAACATGATGCAAAAAAAAACAACCCTAAAGTCAATTTTTTGCGTTTGTAAACACAATAACTCCTGAGTTTATTATTTTATTTCATTAAAAGTTTGATTTCAAAGGGTGAAACTCGTCCTTACTTCTCATGTTCGTTTTTCAACATTTGATTCTTATATATCTTCTTTTGCCCCTCACCTTCTATCTCCTTCACCTCTTGCTGCCTGGTCCTGGGGGTTTTCTCCACCCCCCCACTCCCACCTTGTCCTCACGTCCCCCACACCCTCCCTCCCTCCCTCCCTGCAGAGGCTCTGACAGGCATGCAGAAGCTCTGCTCCTCCCTGTGCAGTAACAGTGTGGGCTCCAGAAATAGTGACTCCCGCCCCACCTCCCCTTTCAGACACCACTTCCTCCCCCATAGTCAAGGTAAGGGCCCCACTCCACTTAACTCCGCAAGCCTCCCCCACAAGGCAACGCATCCCCTCCATCGCCACCCGGGATTTCACCTCCTGTCAGTATCTCGTCTATCATTCTGGATCAATTTTTCATTAGTGTGTCACTCCCGCTGTGAATGGTCAAACCTGTGTCATGCAGCCGAGCCACCAACGTGCACTTTGACAAAGCAGCTGTCAGGCTCTTTGTGGTTTGCAGCTTTGCATGCACTTTAGAGATATTAGTAATCCCAATCAAAAAATCCTAACTGTCAGCTCTCTGATGGATGATTCATGACTTTTGTGCATTGTCACGATGAGCCTGAAGACTCCGGTTAAGGCTCAGACATGAAAGGTTTTCTAACACATCATAAAGTTTGCTGTTGCATGCTGGTAGGTATTAACCGTGAAAACAGTCATCATTCTTCATGACTCACAACATCTCCCATTTAATCTCACTGTATGTACCACTGCTGGCCTGATATACATGCTGCGCTGCGCTTTTGTTCAGCTCCATCAAGCCCATTTATGAAAAGTCACCAGAATGTGTCCCATTCGCTCAGAATGACTGCAGCTGGTCCTGTCGGCCCCTGTGTGTGTTGCACCGTTCACACTGTGGTTCCCCCTTTAGTGTCCGTGCTTATGTTCTGTTCTCGGTTCTTCTCACTGGAGGCACTGACCCGCCAAGTGGCCGGAGCTCCCCTCTCCCGCTCAGGCCTGACAGCCGGCCGGTCACACCGCCTCTCTCTCTGACCCCTAAACATTTCCACCTCCCAGGTAGGAGCTGGAGCGCACCCTGTCACTGCTCGTCCCTTCTGTCTGTCTGTCTGTCTGTCTGTCTGTCGATCGATCGATCGATCGATCGATCGATCTATCGATCTATCTATCTATCTATCGATCTGTCTATCTGTTTATCTATCTGTCTGTCTGTCTGTCTGCCTGTCTGTCTGTTTGTCTGTCTATCTGTCTGTCTATCTGTTTATCTATCTATCTTTCTAGCTGTCTGTCTGTGTCTGTCTATCTATCTCTCTATCTATGTCATTAAACTCCATTTGAGATCAGCCTTTGCTTTTTCCCCTCGTGTTTCACATGTGTGCAGATACATCACAGGAACAGAACAAAATTTAATGTAATAAACATTTACACAGATGGTTTGTTTTGCTTTTTATAAACGAGCCACGGTCAACTCTGTGAATGTCTCTATATTTGATCATTTCCAGATCAGGGGAGCAACATCTACAGAAAACCGCCTATCTACAAACTACACGGTACATTTCCTCTTGTAGCATATTCTGCTTCACTGTTAAAAAGAGTCAACAAATGTCTGTTTAATTAATATTATTATTATTATTATTATTATTATTATTATTATTATTATTATTATTATTAATTATCAACACCAGTGATTCCCAACCAGGAGCTGTACAGCAGGGGTGCTTCTGCAGTCTTACGCTGGAAATAAGATTCAGTTTTTAGCTTTTTATTTGACAGTGGTGAGAGAGAGACTGACAGGGATTGACATTCAGCAAAAGCACCGCTTGGAGTTGATCCAGTGCTGCTGCAGTGAATTTACAGCCTCAGGTTATGGCGGCACCTGTTAGTAAGTGGGCACAGAAGTCCAAACAGGATATTGAAAAAACAAACAAAACTCAAAATCCCCATTAAAAAAATACAAATGGCGCTCAGCTAGCTGTGTCATGTGAAGTACACACGGTCATGTAGAAGTAGACTGTAGCTGCACTCATTGAAAGTTCACCATTGACATCAATATTTGGGTGATTGAGACCAGAGCGGTTGGGAACCACTCCTTTATGCTGTAGAACTAAGCTCCGAGGACTCTCTTGTTAATCAGCTGAAACGGTGTACTCATCTAACCATGGTCACCCCCAGCGTCAGTACGAGCACTGTTTGAAGTCTGTCTCCACTCCTTATCTGTCTGACCTGAAGCTTGTCCCACTCTGTCCATCTTAACATCTTACATTTATACTCTTTACTTGTTCTTCAAGCAATGTGTGTATGTCAGGTGCACTGTGAGGTCTGTTTTGTGTGTTTAATGTCACAGACAGAATGTGTAATTTTGCACACAGACACAGTATTGAAGGCACAGTGACACATTTGCACTGGAGACACAGTTTATACACACCAAGACAAGTGCAGGACTGAGTGACTGTTGAGCCTGACGATGAGATTTTGTGACCCAGACACTGATAGATCAGTTCCCATGGTTACCAACCTAGATACAGCTGCCATAGCACGTCAAAGCAAGTCTGCTGATGACATCATCAGATCCGCCACCTTCCCCGCTGCCCATGCTCCCTCTCCAGATGACAGCTCACGGAGTGAGGGCGACCGTTGGCCCTACTCTCTCACTGTATTAGGTACAGTAGGCTCCTGACGGGCATGTTTGGTCCAACACACGCACCCCTTCACCACAGCCTAACTCTTCTTGTTTCTTCCTCGTAGCTGCCCCCCCAACCCCGACCCCACCCCCACCCTTTAAACAAAAAAAAGCTTTAAACTGCATCCCCGCTTCACTCCAGGCTGTTATCCAGGCGCACAGTGTCTGCCTTTATGTTTTGCTTGCACAGAGCAGAAGTGATGTTTGGTTTCTGTTGCTGCCATATTACTTTGTTTTGCTTGAGGTAGCAGCAGTCACCATTTTTTTATGCTCTCTTACTGAACATGAAGGGTGCTTTAGCTGAACAGTTCCACAAATGACTCAGACAGAGATAACTGAGACTGACTTCAAACTTTTGTCTGTCTGTCTTACATTGTGCTTTTTTTTGTGTATCCACGAAAATCTTGACATGTCCGCCATGTCATTCTGGCCAAATCTTTCCGATAAGCCCCTCCCTGTTTGTCTGTCTCGTCAACTCTGTCTCACATTTGTGTTCAACCGTCCACTTATTACTCATTCACTGTGTGTATTCCTCACTGCTCTACAGCCAAACGAAGCCACCATATCTCTGCTGTTTTTCTCTACATTTGAAATGTGGATGAAACTTTTCATCTGTACATGTGAAGCATTGTGTCTTCCGATTTATACCTTATTTATGCAGTTTGTGTAACTTTTCTTTTGGCTTTTGTGTGGCATCTGTAGGGTCAGAAGGCAGGAGACGATCTAGAGAAGAGGAGGAGGAAGAGGCCTTGAAAAGAAAACAGCTTCAAGAGGAGCATCTCAGTAAAGTCAGTCAGAATATTTTTAACACACTAAATATAAATATTTAACACGGATGTAAGTGATTTGAATGTGTGTGTGTTTGTAGATCCAGTCTGGTTTAGGGAAGCTTATTCTGAAGGAGGAGATGGAAAAAGAACAGATCAGGGAGCGTCATGCGCGAAGCCTCTCTGCTCAGCGCTATGACCCAAAACAGACCAACTGTGACGCAGGTACAGAGCAGCTTCATCAGCTAATATGAGCTTGGCCCGTCAGCAATGTACCTTAACACAAGGGCTGTGATATATAACACTTTACATTTGTTTTCCTGCAACATGTTTGTGTTAGGCAGTGAAAACTGCTTATGGTTTGTTTCAATACTTCCTCTGATATAATATAGCATTTATCATTTCTTCAGATCCAACTTCTCCAACCAAAACGAACTCTCTGCCTGGGTATGGAAGGAACGGGCTGCATCGGGTGAGAGCTCATTTACACAAAAATCATGAGAGAGTTGCTTGTTAAATACATGATGTCTGCAGGAGAGGTGATTAACAAGTTTGTGTCCTAAAGAGGAGGATGAGTTAGTTTCAGACACATTGATCCTTGGGGGCTGTGGTGTTGTCTTGGTGGAAGTCCTCCTGCTGAAACATTATAATTTTTTCCCATAGAGATCAGGTGCTGATACTAGCGCCACCCTTTTCCAGATCACAACCTTTTCCTCGTCCAGTCCGCAAACAGCACTCCCGGTGAATCCCAGTAATCAGAGGCCATCTCCTTTCATTTCTTTATAGCTAAGAACTCCACTGTTTGATTTTCGCTCTTGTTGGAAGTGGTGGACCCAAGTTTCATCCACTGGACTTAAATTGTGCTGCAACTCTCTGACTCGAACCTCAATATATTTAATCCTGCACTTCTTATTAAGACATGTTAATGTTTATCTTATAGAAAATAGAAAATTCTGCCCTGATTTCTGTAGAAATCACTGAATGGTCCCCATCAATAACTATGACCAAAGCACAACTGATGTCCTCTCTTATACTCTACTCTTATATCACTAAAATAAAAACAGAACTATTAATGACATTGTGGTTCTTTCACTTCAAACTGGTGCTTCCCATTATGATCAATGGGAAACCTCTCTCACACTCACAGGTACACAAAACAAGATACTTTGCAACTGGTCTTAACATTTATTCATCTATTTACGTTTTTAAATTCCATCCATGACATATGCCTGGCCTGTTTATGAAAACAGTGTTTAGTTGAAAAAGACAGCACTGAGGCATTACCCACTGCTCATAATGGTTAAAAACTGCTGGAGAACTTTCAGGGTCCCCCCCTCTACAACAAAACCCAGCCCTTTGCTAATGTACTCTTGTGTTGTTGTCCTGATGGTGGTCGTCTTCCAGACTCTCTCTACCATGTCTGACCTCAGCAGTTCACTCTATCCTTGTGCTGTAAGAAGGAGCACCCTCGCCTAGTGCTGCCCCCGGGTCTCCATAGGGAAGCAGATGACTGCATGAGGGCCATTTTCTGAGACAGTGCTGACTTGCAATTGCCAAAAATAGTAATACCACAAAAGTTTTTTTTTCCTACAAAGTCGCTGCATAATCACTCAGAAAGTTGAACTGCACATGTTTGTAACAGGAGCTGCAAACTTTAGGACACAAACTTATCAATCACAAAATAATATTATAAAGCAATCCGTCAGCGTGCTGATGTGCTCTTGTCTGTGTCCCCTGCAGCCTCAGTCCACGGATTTCACTCAGTACAACAGCTACGGTGACATGTGTGGAGGAGGTCGAGGTGAGAGCTGCAACCAAAATACAAGCACCAGACAAATCTGTTGTCAGTTTCACCAGAGCTACACAGCATCAGTATTCAGATATGGCTTTGCTACATGTACATAAATGGTCACACCTTTTGGAAATATTTGCATAATGATTCACATAATGTGTCATCAGGGACAGCAGTGTTGTAGATAGTAGCCTGGCAGGGGACTCGACAGCAAAACCATTAACTGTGAGTCTCATTTTCTGTCCCATTTTGTCCTGCAGAGTTTCAGGTATGTCTCTCATCTGCTTTTTCACATGGCATGCTTCCTCATCTTGCATCACATATTTGCTCGCTCGTGGGTTGCAACAGAGACACCTTGCCCTGAATGCACACCGCCCACTCCTGCTACATGCTTGCATCACTTTTGGACTAATTTCAACTACAGGGCATGTGATTTCAGCTGCCTCAGCTATGAGACACAAACATGCACTGCCCAGTAGCTGAACCAGTGTATTGTAAATGCATTGTACAACCATTGCCTCATGTTTCGTGTGTGTGTGTGTGTTGTTTATGTGTGTAATGAGTCGAGCTAAATGTCATATTCGAATCTATAATATAAAAAACACAGTAGAAAAAACAGACATTCAGTAAACAACTGCCCGTCTTACTACTACTAATAATAATAATACTACTGAACAGTATCCAAACTCCATCCAGTGAAATCTGTGCCCACTGTCATTAGTGGACATGTTCATTCCATTAACCCTGCAGTCCCCTTCCACTATATTACATTTGTGTATGTTCTATTCTTTAGCACATTAAGGATGGCCGTGCAGCACTTGCAAGGATGGACAGGGGAGTATCTATGCCTAATATGTTGGAACCAAAAGCAAGTATCCTCTTCTTTTTGTACTGATGATATACTCTTAAATATGTTACAAAACTTTACATACTGTTCATGGAGGCAACTGGATTTAAAGGGTGTGGGCCCTCCTTTTGCATCTAAATGATCACTTAGGGACAAAATGTTTGGAATGTTGAGATACAGATCAATTGTAATGTAATCACATGGTGCATTTGTCCTTTTTGTTGTTGCATTTGTGCAATACTGGTGCAAGGAAACAAAATAACTTTAGCCTCCGGCTAACGACATTAGCCTTCCTCCACTCTCTGCTTTCAGAAAAGCTTTTGTGTAGGATTTCTTCATCCTGGTTAGGGAGCATCCATTTAGCCTGTTCCTGTGCCCAAAAGGTAGTCTGTGAAAGCTCCGCTGAGAGTGCGAGACGTCGGTTGGCTGGCTTGACGGATAGCTGCCCTGGTGCTGCCAGACCATCAGTGAGCGTTTGTGGTCCATGTTTTGCCCCTGATGGTGGCAGGTTTTTTTTTAGACTGTTAAATCATCGCCACCTCTTGGTATATAGAGGTACTACCTGTCAGAACAAATGTGTGATTACATTACAGCCACTTTGCCGTTGATGGTTTCAGCGTTCCAAATATGTTATTCCTGTTTACCATTTTAAATTCTGCAACATTAGACCTTAGCGTAGCTCCAAGAAAGAGGGCTCTGATGAGGTTGAAATCAGACGAAGAGTATTTTACAATAAACCCTCGTATTGTGGGGACATTGGTGGAAGAAATTGTTAGAAATGAAAGACTCACGTCAGCTGGCTTCCTGGTTCAGCATGCTGCTTTAGGAGCACTCTGGCGCTTAGCATGCCGGCTTCTCCATGCTCATCTCTGCACATAGCTTTGACCTAAAGTGGCTGGATACTGTATGCAGCATACAGTGGAGAATCCAACTGTCATCCAAACAACTCATATCGCTATATACTGTGTAGTATATAAGACCGATTACTGTGTGGATATGAGTTGGTCAGAGGCTTCAAAAAACTTCTAGTTGCTTATTATTGAGCATTTCAGTTTATGATCAGCCATTGTCTTCATGTACAGATGGTTTTAGAAAAGTTGTACTTGGACTACATTACTGGCATTTTAGTTTCCATGTTTTCCCCTTTACCCAATCTGTTGCACGTTTTAACACCAAAAAAAAGACAAATTAAATTGCACAACAAAGCACCTGCATTTCCCCGAAAAACCTACAAAAAGTAACCCAGTCAGCCTCCTGTCACATACCTGTTCTCCCACCCAGTGTTCCCTCTGTCACAGTCAGAACGACCAAAAGATCCAAATTTTACAATCGTGTTCTAAAAAATGGTTTTGCAAGTTTTTGACCGCAGCTTCTCAGTTTGACCTGTTTACTCATGAATGTCTCCTTCTGAAGGTGTATCCCTATGAAATGCTCATGATAACCAGTAGAGGGAGAGCTAAACTGCCCAGGGATGTGGACAGAACCAGACTGGAGGTATCAGTTTTCCCACCTGACCTTCCGCAGTTTCAAACTGCATTCTTTTGTGTAAATGACATGTTACACAAATACAAACTGTAGCCAGGAATGTGCAGTATCCATTGCTTCGTGTCATTTTTGCAGTGACCCGTTTTAAAGCTTCGGTGCTAACCAAGAACAAACTCCCCCTTCCCTCCCTTCCCCTTTTCCAACCTCCCCTCCTTTGTTTTCTCCACCTTTGTTCTCAATTCTAGCGCCACTTAGCACCTGAAACGTTCTTTGACATCTTTGGAATGGAGATCCAGGAGTTTGACAGGCTTCCCCTGTGGAAACGCAACGACATGAAAAAGAAGGCCAAGCTCTTCTAGCACTCAGAGCAGCATGCATTACTCTGTACATTCATTCAGATAGCACACAACAACAACAATAACAACTGTAATCTAGATGTAGGTTTTGGTTTCTTTCCTTTTCTTCTGGTTTTCTGTTTTATCCTGACATAATAGAAGAAGCCATGAGACGGACTCTTTGCTCTGATGCTTCCTGAGACTCTTTGTCCAGTTAGACTTGCACAGCAAAAACAACAAATGGGAATCTCTTCCATGTTCAAAAATGACAAAGAATGACTGATAAATAGGGTCATGTTATTTGGTTTGACGGCGCTTGTTTTACTTCTTGCTTTGCTTTGAGTGGAACCGCTTTCCTTTCCTTCTTGCTTGTTTCTTCCTACTATTTGTTGCTGTTGATTCCTGTGGAACTTTGTAAGTACAGTAGAACCTCATGGCGCCATTATGAAATGTCCATGCTTGTAGCTTGAACATGTGTCAGCTTTCCTTTGCTTGGGCTGAAACAGTTTTAGTCCAAAGTTTGCAAGAATTGGCTCAGTGAGTCTTTGAATAATAATTTAAAAAAAAAAGTCACTGGGAAAGCAGTCAGCTGACCCACCAACTGTTTTACTGGATCTACAAATGAATCATCCAAGCTCACCTGCATATCACCAGTCTGCTTCCCCTGACTACTGTACACACACACACACGACATTCATCTGACCCTGACAAAGAAAAAAAAAACGTCTCTCTTCTCAGGCTCTCATTATCACAGCCAGACACTTTCCCTTTACATGTATTGGAAGTACAAATCTTAATATATTTTAATCCAACGTAAAGTAACTGTCAAATATCGAAAACCCCTAATGCAAGAAGCAACTGTATTTGAAAGTACTGTTTTATAAATGAAAACCCACACTGCCATTTGTTGTATTGAAATCTAAGCCAATAAAGCTTTAAATCACCATGAACCATGATGACCCCCTGCTATACCAAAGGAAGCTGCGACTCTTTTCTGTTTGCTGTTTTCTTTCTTTCTTTGCATGATCTCACTGGTTCAGTGATGCAGCTGCTGTGAATGTTCGATCACAGGGGCAGATCTGGTAATGGTTAAAAGAACAGTTTTTATTCAGATCACTGGGAAAAAAAGGTGAAATTAACTTTTTAATGGTTACAGCCTTTTGCCTCCTGCTGTGCTGTTTGACAATTTTGACAATTATACTTCTACTTGTAAAGTGAAGACATCTAAGACGTGCAACAACTTCTTAAATCTGAGAATCAACTCATCCTATTTAGAGTGTCTGTGTTTGTTCTAGGGGACACAGACTTACCTCTCCAGCTTGTACATTGGATAAATGTGCACTACTATGTGCAAGCATATGACTTCGATGTTTTAGTATGTATGTTACTCCTGTGGACATGGAGCTACTTTTATCTAGTTTGAGACACAACATGTTTATCAGAGAGAAAGGATCATTTTAACATTTATGCAAGTGAAAGTATAGTACATTAAGTATGTGAGAAGTTTAGAAGAAACAAAATCCCCATTTGGTGTCCAACTACACATTGCTGTTTGTCAGATGAAGGAAGACACAGAGGTTTCCACTGATTTAATCCTAATCCTAACTGTTTTTGTAGTAGAGTAGAAGAACTTTTTAAACAATACTCCTGAAGAATGCAGCACTGACACAAAAAGAAGACAGATGCCCACCTTTGGGATCAAAACCCGACAACATGCCACCCTGGAACTGTTGGGAGACATGACTGTCTAGCCAAGATAGGTGATAAATATAAAAGTAAATCATCTGCATAGAGAGACACTCAAATAACAAATGCCTGACAAAGGCTAAATAAAGGGGTTCAGTAGAGACCTGCACCATCAAAAGAAGGAGAACATGGAAGGAGATCGTTTTTAGTAGGATAAGGTCCTCATTCTCATAATAAACGGCTTCTGCTTCTGCAGCTGGCCTTCATCACAGATCATTTGGCTGTGGTCCACCCTCCTAGAGTTTGATTTGAATATATGTGCAACCTTTTCTTCAGGGGACATTAGAAAAGCATCAGGAGTGTCTGCAGAAGCAACGAGATGCAGTCAAACATAGACTGAAGAAACTGGCAGCACGGCAATCAGAAATCACAGTAAGCCTCATCAACTTCTGAGTAACATCGAATTTCATAAATATGAATATATACATTTTATCATCCTGCCAGGAATCAGGCAGTACAGTTAACTTAAAAATGTTTATGCCTGACTCAGAAAAAGTCCTCAGTGATAAGGGAGAGTGTCATACGGAAATATCAGGAGATGCAGACCGTGCTGGATGAGGACATGAGGATCACCCTGTCCCATCTAGAGATGGAGGAGCGGGCTGCAGTCTCTGCTTTGGACGGGCTCATGGAGAGGAGCTGCTCTCTAATCCAGGAGATCGAGCAGGACCTCGCCAGGCTCACTTTGGCACTGGACCAAACCGACACAGAGCCTGATACAATGGTGATAAACCTGCCTTGTGTAATTCACAACAAGAAAAATGTGATATAACATCCAATTGATCTGTTTCTCCTGCTTTTATACAGTCTTTCTTTTCATTTTCTGAGCAAGAAGACATGAACACTGAGGACAGGTATTGAAACAAAACATAACTGATAAGCTGTGCTTTAGTAGAAAAGTGATGAAATGTGTCTCTATGCTTTGTCTCCCTCAGAGTAATTGATCTTCTGAACAGATCAGACCCAAGCAGTGTGAGCCTGGACGAAGCTAAAGCTGAACAGATCCTCAGCCTCACCAACAACATGCTTCTGCTTATGTGCTCTCAGACCCCCATCATCAAGAACCTCATCAAGAGCTGTCAGTTCACACATCATTTCTACATAATGACGCTTTAATATGTGAAATTCTCACTGGAGAAATGTTCAATAATGTGTTTCCAGATTCCAGTGATGTGCACCTGGATCCAGAGACGGCTCACCCAAAGCTGATCATCTCTCCCAAAGGTGACAGCGCCACCTACACGGACACCTGGCAGCAGCTTCCTGACCTCCCAGGACGCTTTGACACCACCCTCAATGTCATCAGTTTGCAAGCCTTCAGCTTTGGTCGCCACTACTGGGAGATCGATGTGACTGGGAAGACGTACTGGGAACTTGGCGTCACTTACCCCAACATTCCCCGCAAAGGCACAACGGAAGACTGCTGGCTGGGCCGAGGGGCAGAGTCCTGGTGTGTGGAGTTCTTTGACGGGGAGTACACGGCCTGGCACGGAGGTGTGCCTCATCAGCTGCCTTTTACCAAACGTTTTGGTCAGATTGGTGTTTTGTGCAGCTTCCCAGCAGGATTGGTGACGTTTCTTGAAGCAGAAAAAATGACTTCACTGTTCTCCTTCTGTGCAGGAACCTTCTCAGATTGCCTTCACCTGGCTTTATGTCCTGGTCATGACCACAATGGAAACAATGCAAAACCTATTGTAATCTGTAACACATCATCTCCTACCAGTGATCTTTGATTAGCAGGAAACCCATAAACACTGATGCTAACATGCTGTGTTCACTTCACCAGTATGTTAGCATGTTAAGTCTTTTCTTTCAGAGGTTGGTGGGAACATCATCATTTGGACATTCATTCATCAATCAGATGATGGTGCCATCCCAGGTCATCCTAGACTACAGTTCAGCTGGTGTGATGGATGCACATCTCAAAAGAATGGGCACATTTGGTGCTTTATTATAGTGACATTTTGACATGACATGCAATACGGTTACGGTATCACCTAACAGTGTATAAGAAGCACACAAAATCATGTCATAGTATGTTATTGTTAAACATTCTGTGTTTCTGGTGTGTCATTTCACACATGTAGTGTCTGTGAACATATTGTGTCTTTGTGGTAGCAATGTTTTAATAATTATGTTGGAAAACTTCTGTAATAATCCATGTGGCAAACTTTTACCAGAATGTGGGAGTCCCCTTAATCTTGTGCCCAAAGATGATGATGATGAAAATAATAGCGTGGTCACATGGTACAAAGATTATGACACATTAAGAATGTACTAAAGCTGATGTTTAGTTGAGCGTATAAACATGCATAAGTATTATTTTGTAAATGTAGCCTACTGTATAAAGAGATCTAAAACATGGACCTGATTGACCTGTGTGTAGATCCAAAGTCTATGTTCAAAAAAACAATCTGCTCTGTGCAAACATGCTCTCTGAGCCTCCGTGTATGCTTAGCTTCTTTTAACAAAATCAATTTCCAATGTAAAAATAATATTTTGAATGTGGCAGAGACAGTAATCCTGATTTTGTACCATGTATTTGTTCCATGGATCTGCTAAGTAACATGAACAGTGTTCTTCATGTTAGCTGTTTATGTTACTATAAAAGTAACCAAGTGCAGAATGATGATCGATAAAACTGACTCGGCAACAGGGATGAATGCCAGAAAGTGTGGGGACTCAAAGGTTAGTGTACCTACAGCAATGTTTAGAAAAGTGTGAGCGCTCTGCATCACTCTGGTTCTTCTCTCCTTGATGTCTCCTGGTGCACTGCCGTCATGAACCTACAGCTCCTCTTTCTTTGCCTCTTCTTAGCGGTTCTCATCATTCCTGCTGAAGTATGTATTTACTGTTTTTAACATACAGTAATAACACTGCAGTGTGTGATCATGTAGATTATTCTCAATAAAATGACCATGTCGCTGTGTGAAAAGATTAATTCAACTCTCTGCGATTCTTGTTTAGCTGAAACGTGAAAAACACAAAGATCGGGAATCTCATCATAAACATGGCATGCGTGGGAGAAAGAGGCCAAAGTTTAAGGATATCATTGAAGGTTAGTTCTTCTCCTAAATTCAATCCAAACAGAGAGACAGGCAACATTGCTTTAAATCTAATGGGACGGTGTTGATTTAGACATCTTCTTTGGTGATGATGATGACGAGGATGATGACCAAGGAGTTTTAGACTGGATTTTTGATCTTCAGTCACCAGAAGGTAAGATGGTTAAACACCGAGCTGTTCTGTCACACTACTAGTGGCATTCAAAGATGACCACAAGTTGCCTTTTGTTTTTTCCCAGGCCGGTGTGACCCGAATCCTTGCCTTAACAATGGTGTGTGTAGGGAGAAAGGCAAGAGAAGATTCAAGTGCGACTGTCCCAGACCTTTCAGGGGGAAAACATGCGAGAGAGGTTTGAGGGAATCCTGATTTCTCCACACTATGTGCACAATATAAAATGAGCAAAACACTACTGTAAGTCTATATTATGTCATCGTCTCAGGTCCATCAGTGTGTAGGAGAGGTAGATGTGGACGCGGTGAGTGTGTGCTGACTTCAACTCCCCCATTCTACGAGTGCAAATGCAAGGCGCCTTTCCAGCCTCCAGACTGCACAACTGGTATGGATATGTATTTTTGACCAGTAATTCAGAAGGACAATTTTTGTCTGGGTTTAATTGAAGGCAAGCTCATATCCTACCCTGTTTTTTCCCCTTCAAAGTTTCCACATGTGTGCCTAATCCATGCAGAAACGGTGGCACCTGTGTCAAGGATGGTAATGACTTTGACTGCACGTGCCCTCCAGATTTCAGAGGACGTTTCTGCCGTGTTGGTAAATAACACACTGCACATCATAGTTTTCCTTCTGCCATGCATCACTATAACTCAACATGTGGCATATTTCTTAGGCCCAGGTGACTGCTATGTGGGTGATGGAGAGTCATACCGAGGCAATGTGAGTGAGACAGATGATGGTGACGAATGTCTCCACTGGAACTCTCACTTCATCCTGGAACAAGGTGCTGATCCCTACAGCTCCTTTGAAGACAAAAACGGACTTGGCCATCACAACTTTTGCAGGTCAGGAGAGAATAAAGAGAATAGATGTATTTAATCTGCAGAATCTACAAGAAAGTCACATGTTTTCTCTGACACAGGAACCCAGACAGAGACATAAAACCCTGGTGCTTCTTCAGACGGGGCCTCAAGTTGTTTTGGGACTACTGTGACGTCACACTATGTCCTAGACCACCGGGTCAGCTTTTAAGCTACATGGACTTTCTAATTTTGAGTGCAGCCGAAAAAACAGTTTCTTGTGTATTTGTTTCAGGCGTGACGCCAAGTCAAGTTGTCCCTACAAAGCCTCAACCCACTTCTGCCAAGCCGATACCAACTACGAGAGCACCAACGACCACCCAGGCTCCACAACCTTCTCCTTCTCCTTCTCCCAGTGATGGCCCCGCTCTCCCCACAACCATTCCCACTACTCTACCGCAAGACTTTGACACCTGTGGTAAACCTCAGCCCAAGAGGGCCATCACCCGGATTTTTGGAGGTCTTAAAGTATCCCCTGGAGCTATACCCTGGCAGGTGTCTATCCAAGTAAAACCAAAAGGCTCAACTGGGCCATTCAAACACATCTGTGGAGGAGTTCTCATCCAAGGTTGCTGGGTACTGACAGCTGGACACTGCATGTAAGCATAATGTAGACTTTTTTAAAAAATGTGTCTCACTATGATCCTCACTGGTCTGTGTTGTTTGTATTTGTGAAGCCAAAAAAACATGAACATGCAGGTGGTTATGGGCAGTCTGGCACTGAGCAATGTGGAATCCAGTACTCAAACTATAGAAGTAGAGCGGGCCATTGTTCATGAGAACTACAGGGAGACTCCTACTGCTGTTTACAATGACATTGGTAATGCTACATCACACATTTCTCCCTGTTTTCATCTGTGATAAGCCTTGATGCAAGTTTTTTGTTTTGACATTTATCTAAATTGCATTCATTCATTCATTCATTCATTCATTCAAAGCTTTGTTGAAGCTCAGAAACACTAATGGACGTTGTGCCAATGAGACCCAGTTTGTAAAGACAGCCTGTCTGCCAGAAGGACAACTGCCTGATGGGATGGAGTGTAAAATTTCTGGATGGGGTGCCACTGAGGAATGTGAGTAAAGCCAAAATTCTGCTTTTTTATGCAAATCTCTGGCCCTTCAGGGGTGCATGTTTACTCAGTTTTATTTTTATTTTCATTTTTCATATTTACTGGCACCAAAATGGTGCGTGCCTTGTCTATCTAATCTCTACAGCTGATTATGGCACCAACCACCTTCTGGAGGCTAATGTTCTGCTGATCAGCCAGGAGAAATGCTCTGAACCTGTCGTTTATGGCAGAGCTGTGGATAATACTATGTTCTGTGCTGGCCACCTGCAGGGAGGGGTGGACTCCTGCCAGGTCAGTAAGAAAAAAAGAGTCGCTAACTTCAAATGATTCAGGTGCAGTAGTGCATGTTTCTACCCAGTCAGCTGTTTTCTCTTATTTCAGGGTGATTCTGGAGGACCTCTGACCTGTCAGCAGAACAGCACCCATGTTATTTATGGTCTGGTGAGTTGGGGAGACCAGTGCGGGAAGAAGAACAAACCTGGGGTCTACACACGGGTCACTCGCTTCCTGGACTGGATCAAGGCGACGATACAAGCAAATCCTTAAGAAGAATCCTCATGATTTAATTCTTATGCAGGCTGACAAATGTAATGACACTATTACACATGACTCAGCAAATATATTACACACGTCATAAATTGCCTATTATAATAGGAATGATGTGTTCAAAAAGTAAGAAAATTAATATTTTGCTGCCCAAAAAGGGGGTCATGTGCATCAGTGGGTGCATTCCCTGAATTCCTGAAGTAGTGACAAGATGCCTCCACAATGATGATGCTTCAGTCCTTCACGCTAAAAATAGGCAGGACTTCAATCAGGACAGGAAGAGTCAAATGCTGATTTTATTTGAAAATGACATTTTATCACCCTGTGAATCTTTATGAATACAGAAAAAACACATGGTGTAAATCAGAAGTCTCTTGTCTTCCTCTTGAGTGTTACTCTTCATGTAATTTGACCTCACTGGGTGTAGTGTTGGCTGTGGGGCCAGTGACATGTGAGGCTGAAGGCACGCATGTCCTCCATGGTCTAGTGAGCTAAAGGGGACAGTCTCACAAAGGACAAGCCAGTGGTTTACACACGGGTCATTTACTTTCTGAACTACAGTCCGGAGCGGCTAATCTGCAGCTTTAACAGATAGACTTCTCTGCAGAACAGAAGTGCTGTTTGAGGATGTAACCGATGCCACTTGGTGAAATATTTAGTGCACAAAACAACTACAGAAACGGTCATGTAGAAACAGACTTCTACAGACTTCACTACAATAATAGCATCTAGTTCTAAAGTGATAACTTCTCTCAGAATCCTAAAGGTTTGACATTTGATGAGTCTGCATTCAAAGCAGCTGTTTCAAGGTGTCCTGTGAGTTTAAATTTAATCCCCATTTGCATGCCAATCCCACGGCTCCTTAATCCAAAACAATGTAAGAGGCTGCGTGTTTGCTCCATTCATATCAATGCATGGGTTAAACATGGGATAAATGGGCTCTGTGCACTGCACACAGAAGGAGTGAAGCAGGGTCATTGCATCACCATCGTAGAATAACAGCTCCCCCTTCTGGAGATTAGCAAGTATGCCCAGCTTTCTGACTCTCTTTGTCACATTTAGCTGCTTCTCCTGGGTATCATGGCAGGCCAGATACTGTCCATCTCCATGGTATACGCACCAAGATGTGTTGTTGATACCCAGGCTGGAGGAGCTCTTAGCTCTGGGACCATCTGTTTTATCAAGTGACCCGGTGGTCACCCCGATCATCCAGAAGGGTTTGTCCTGGACAACGACCTCCCAGTAGTGTTGGCCATTGGTGAAACACTCTTCAGCAAGGACACTGTACTGTGAGTCATATGGCCGAGGGTTCAGTCCCTCGCCGACTGGCTGGCGTCTCCAGTGCACTTGTTTTTTATCCTGGGATATTTCCAGTTTGGGATGGGCTGTTTTGAAGTCTAAAGCTGGGGAACTTAGATCTGCAAACAAACAACAAAATCCACACTCATTACACATTTGCAGAGATAGTATGTCACAAAATGATCCGTTACTAACATGACCACGTTCGTGGAAAATGTTGGGACAGAGCTAAAGTGAGGTCATCCACCAGCCTCTCCACTGTTCTCAGCTTCTCGGGGTCACACAGATCCCTGTCTACTGCTTTGATTGGTGCAAATTCCAAAGGATCACTAAAAAAAAAAAAAAAAAACAAATCAAACCAAAGGAAGTAAAGCTGAAATGCAACCTCAGCTGTTAACAACATACTCACCACAATTTCTGTGATGTGATTTGCTGTTGAAAAGACAGGGGAAGTATTACTGTACATCCAACATAGTCACTGTGACTCACTGAGGCCGTAACATACCTGTAGGAATCTCAGATCATTTGTTTCCTGGATCAGTGATTTACTGGCTGCTCTGAATTTGTCTATCTCTTTGATTTGAGCCTCCATGATGCCCCTCTGTTCCTCCAGCCACTCGGTCGTGCACGCCTCTTCTGCATCTATGATCTGCATCATGAGACGCTCATCCCCATCCAGGACGACACGGATTCTGCTGTACTTGTCGGAGATTCTCTCTCTGAAATCTGCAGCAGATTTCTGGGAAATAAACACATTGTTACACATACAAAAATGGATTTTGTGAATGCATAATGGTGTGATGTCACATTGATTGTACCACTGTTTGTGTGTACAGTGACTCCAGGTCCTTGATGGCGTGTTCGGCTTCAGTTCTCCTCTTCAGCAGCTGGTTCAGAGTGGTCTCCAACATACTCTGAGGACAGAAAGTACAACAAGCCTATGTGGTATAAATACCACAAAAAGTAATTCCAAAAAATAAAATCACACAGATAGTGATATTCACCTTGAAGTCTGCGCTGGCTTCATGGAGTTGCAGTGCTTTGTGGTGCTTGTGTGTGCCAACCAGGACGCACAAACAGCACACAGGCAACCTTTCCTCCATACAGAAGAGCTTCAGCTCGTCACGGTGCTCCCTGCACTTCAGAGCCAGTGGATCACTGATCACCTCCACCACCGTGTGCTCCCGTAGAGCAGACCTCTGCTGGTGCAGCTGGGCATGAGCCTGGCACAGCGAGGCATCGCAGGTCAGGCAGGTCCTTATGGCCACCGAGGGCGCCTCTATGCAGTGGTCACAGTGGATAGCTGAGGTTGTTGTTGTTGTTGTTGGTGGTGGTGTCTTTTTGGTGAGGAAATCCTTTATTTTAGTTTGAAGATCAGTATTTATCTCCAAAGTGAGGTCAGATGGCAGAAAGACCTGACACTCTGGACAGAAGAAAGGACCATCACTGGACTCATCTGTCTCCCAGACAGTTTGGATGCAGGTGAGACAGAAGTCATGTCTGCACTGGAGCGTCACAGGCTCTGTGAAGAAATCCTGGCAGACGGGACACTTCAGAGTTTCTTCAACAGTCTCCATGGCTCTGCATGCACCTGGTGCGGTGTCTCAGTGTGCACTGGACTGCCGTCCTCCCTGCTCATTAATGTTTCAAAGGCCTCTCTTGGCATGCGCTCATGGGCCTCAGTGTCAGATTACTAAAGATGAGTTGATAGGTTCCAGTAGCTGTTTCAAACCATTGACTCTCAGGAGACCACACACAATTTAATGGCTCATTTTCAAAACAGGATTAAGAGAATTAAATTACTAATTGTCACAGAGCAGAAAGCAGAGCCATTTAAAAATTAATTAAAACTTCATTCTGGACTTTGAGTTAGCCTGAGGTTAATTTTCATAATCAATTAGGCCATGTGACATATTTATCTGTAATTTTATATAAATGTATATAAAAGATATCACGTGAACATAGGAATAACTAAATCCCTTTTCTAAAATATCTTGATATGTCTGTTTTGTCACAGTTAATAATCAGCTTTATTTGGTAGAGAAAACTTGAAACAGACATTCTGTATTTTTGCATTAATACGTTAAAACATTATACATATTTGTAGTTTTGTTGGACAACAAAACTGTTTAAATCTTATTTACAACACAACATCTCTTTTTTACCATTTTTTCTATCTTTGTCGCTATTCTTGTGCTTGCTGTGTTCATCGATCCACCGTACTCTATCTGCGTACGTAAACAACGTACATCACGCTCACTACGTAAGACGTGCTGTCCAGATATTCCACGTACACGTCGTTCGAGAATAGCTCAGTTGCGGCACTTCCCATCCTCACCAACGTGGGCTGTCTGTGTGGATGTGGCAGCGAAGCACCGTCCGGGCTGACTACGTGTCTTCTCTTTGCAGTGCACTCAAGTGTAGTTGTGGCCGGGTTTCTAGATCCCCGTACTGTCAGGTAATGAGTCATTTTGTGAATCATTTCTTCCGCTCATTCTTTTGCAAACAGCGGCTAGCTTAAACTTGCTAAAGCTAGCTAACATTAGCTAGCCCCAGTTCATATTGTCAACAGTAGTCCTGAGGCTCATTACTGACCGTCAAAGTACAGTTTATTCACGTCATGCATGTGTGTTTTATTTGTGCGAATTGCATTTCGCAACAAAAGCTATATCTGGCAAGATAACTTGATGCAAATAGCATCTTTACTGGGTCAGTGTGTCAAGTTCAAGCAGCAACCAGTGCTGATAACACTAGAAAGAGCAAGCTTTCCTATGAGATAAGAAGTGAATGGCGATAATGGACTTTGTGTTGATATTTTCTCCTTCATACATGTATAGTTGTCTAAAGGCTTCATCACACAATTTGATTGTTATTACTGAAAACCTCTATTATCAGCTGAGGTTAAAGCAACCTGGCACTGTTGTGTGTGTGTGTCCTCAGGTGTCAGTGCCATGTTTGCCAGACTGGCTTTGTGCTCTCGCCTGCCATCCAGAATATGGCAGATAAACGCCTGTTCTGTCTCCATCAGAGCCTTTTCACAGGCTAAATGTAAGTACTCAGCTATCCCATTATATCTGAAGGCTCTCAGCCTTTGATACTGTATGTATTCTGCGGTTCTGATGTGTTTTGAAATGTGTCCTTTTTTCACTTCAGTTGTGGTCCCACGTTCCCATGGCAAGTCTTTTGTACACCGTGGCGAGTTGAAGCAGGCCAAACGGATTGTAGTGAAACTGGGGAGTGCTGTGGTCACCCGTGGAGATGAGTGCGGTCTGGCACTGGGTCGGCTGGCCTCAATAGTAGAGCAGGTAATATTGATGACATGAGAAAAAGTGTGAACATTATATTATGTGGACTCAGCTACTTGGTACAAGACATGACAGACAGGCTGGGAAGGAAGAGTGTTTATTATTATTTTTATGTCCTCTCAGGTGGCTATGCTGCAGAATCAAGGAAGGGAGATGATGATTGTCACAAGTGGGGCTGTGGCATTCGGGAGGCAGCGATTGAGACATGAGATATTGTTGTCTCAGAGTGTCAGACAAGCTTTGCATTCTGGACAGAATCAACTCAAAGACATGGTGAATAACAAGCCTGAGCACAGATACCTCTCAGTCATAAACTTGTGTGTTATTGTTTTTAATTTAATAAAATCTCTGTTTCTCAGTCAGTTCCTGTTTTGGAGGCAAGGGCTTGTGCAGCAGCTGGACAGAGTGGTCTGATGGCTTTATATGAAGCTATGTTCACTCAGTACAGTATTTGCACTGCACAAGTACGTATTTGACTTTTCTCAAAGAATTAAAGGAAGTTAGCGAATGGTTTGAATATGACTCTTCCATCTGTCATCTGTCTGCCTCTGTAGATTCTGGTCACCAACCTGGATTTTCACGATGAGCAGAAGCGCCGCAACCTGAACAGCACTCTACATGAACTGCTGCGGATGAACATTGTGCCTATCATTAACACCAACGATGCTGTTGTTCCACCCCCTGTTCCCAACAGTGACCTACAGGGGGTAAATGTGGGTACTGTGTGGTGGGCGTGGTGGTGGTGGTGGTGGATGGCTTGAATGGGAAAACGTGTCATTTCATTTCCATTCCATCTTCACTGTTAACACATGATGTGTTTGTGGTGCTGTTCTTTTGCCATTTAATTTGTACACACAACATTTGGGGCATGTTGTTTTGGACCCGATTTGGACTGGAAACCTGTTGTTGGGTGGTGGCAGTTGATAATCTGAGCTAAGATGGTGTAAGATTTTTCTTTTGGCTTCTGTTTGTATTTCAGGTAATAAGCATCAAAGATAATGACAGCTTAGCTGCACGGCTGGCTGTTGAAATGAAAGTAGACCTTCTTATCGCCCTGTCTGATGTTCAAGGTACTGAAATAAACACAGATTTGTTAAGCATTAACTTAGTCTGTAAAGATATTAAGTTTAGAAAGGAACCAAAACTCTGAAGGTGAAAATAATAACAATTGTAGCTTTTAGTCAGGTTTTCTCAATAATATTAAATCATCTTGGATTGACTTTTTTTCTTCTTTGTCTCATAGGCTTATATGACAGTCCTCCTGGGACGGATGATGCTAAGCTCATTGATATATTCTATCCTGGAGACCAGCAGTCAATCACATATGGCACCAAGTCAAGAGTTGGAATTGGTGGCATGGAAGCCAAGGTCAGTGGGACAGAAAACTCTTTTATCCCTGTGTGTAAACACAGCAGAGTTGGATCAATAAATGCCAATGTCATGTTGCTCTATCATGTTTTGTGCATCAGGTGAAAGCAGCTCTTTGGGCACTGCAAGGTGGGACCTCCGTCATCATTGCCAATGGGACAGATCCTAAAGTTACAGGCCATGTCATTACAGACATTGTGGAAGGAAAGAAAGTTGGCACCTTCTTCTCTGAAGTGAAACCTGCAGGTACTGAGTAAAGCCATTTATTATAGAATATTAAACCCCTCTTGTTGTGATAGTGTTTCTACATTTGATGTGTTCACTGATAACGCCATCAGGTCCCACTGTGGAGCAGCAGACGGAGATGGCTCGACATGCAGGCAGGACTCTGGCCTCCCTGCACCCTGAACAGGTGAGTTTTCTCGTTCCCTGACAGGATGCAAGGGGTTGTGAAGTCATGAAATTTTAATTCACTTTGTTTGGGTGTGTTTGGGTTGTTCCAGAGAGGAGAGATCATTTGCTGTCTTGCTGAGTTGCTCACAGAGAAGAAAGATGAAATCCTTAGTGCCAACAAAAAAGACATGGAGATAGCAACAGCATCAGGTACAGACAACACGCTGATGGCACAAATCCTAAGCTAACTTAAGCTAACATTACATATTGGCTGGTTTGTGATTCTGAATGGATCAATGCATTTTTTGCTGTTTTTCCCCTTGCGTAGGTCGTTTCTCCCAACCTCTGATCAACCGCTTGAGTCTGTCAACTTCAAAGCTGAACAGCCTTGCCATCGGCCTGCGTCAGCTGGCTGTGTCCTCCAGGGACAGCGTGGGTCGGGTGCTTAGGAGAACCAGGGTGGCTAACAACCTCGAGCTGGAACAGATCACTGTCCCCATTGGAGTCCTGCTGGTGATCTTTGAGTCACGTCCTGATTGTCTCCCACAGGTCAGACCACCCTAGTGCTTATCTCATAAATCTGGATGTCATTCTCTAACATTTGTAAAGAAATAAAAGTTGTGTATTAAATATTTCGTTACAGGTGTCTGCATTAGCAATTGCTAGTGGAAATGCTTTGCTTCTGAAAGGTGGTAAAGAAGCTTCCAACACCAATAAAATTCTGCATCAACTCACTCAGGAAGCACTTTCAATTCATGGAGTTGCTGATGCTATCCAACTTGTAAGTAACTTGAATTATTACAATAATACTATAATCATTAGCTATTATAATATCTGATGTAAATATGCATGTCACGTAGGTGAGCACACGTGAGGAAGTTGAGGACCTGTGCAGACTAGACAAGCTGATTGACCTGATTATTCCAAGGGGTTCCTCCCAGCTGGTCCGGAATATCCAAAGGGCAGCTAAGGGCATTCCTGTGTTGGGTCACAGTGAGGGTGTCTGTCACGTCTACATAGACAGCGAAGCCAGTATAGACAAAGCTATGGATGTTGGTATGTGTTAACTGCATGCTCACTGTAGAACTGTATAAACTGTATAAAATAAACTGTATTGCTAACTTCTTGAGGAATAATCCAGACATGTCTCATTCTAGTCAGAGATTCCAAATGTGACTACCCTGCAGCCTGCAATGCCATGGAGACCCTCCTCATTCACAGAGATTTGCTTCGCACTCCTGTTTTTGACCAGATGATTGACATGCTAAGAGCAGAACATGTAAGAAAGATGCATGAACAGAGTATTTTTTTAATAGGATCCAAAATTCTTAACAATTTTGTTGTGTTCATGTTAAAATCATTGGCTGTTGTCTTTTTCATCAGGTTAAGATTCATGCAGGCCCCCGGTTTGCATCCTATTTAACCTTCAGCCCATCCGAGGTGAAGTCTCTGAGGACAGAGTACGGGGACCTGGAGTGCTGCATCGAGGTGGTCGACAGCATGCAGGATGCTGTCGACCACATCCACAAATACGGAAGCTCCCACACAGACGTTATTGTCACAGAAAATGAAGACACAGCTGAACAGTTCCTGCAGCAGGTCGACAGCGCCTGTGTATTCTGGAACGCCAGCTCTCGCTTTGCTGATGGATACCGCTTTGGTCTGGGTATGTGTGGAATATTGGGCATGGTTTTTCCACTGCGACTGTTTGCCAGCAAAATTGATTTTTTTTTTACTGCTTGTTTGCAGGTGCAGAGGTTGGTATCAGTACGGCAAGGATACATGCCAGAGGTCCAGTAGGTTTGGAGGGACTTCTGACCACCAAATGGGTCCTTCGTGGAGAAGGACACACTGTGGCTGACTTCTCTGAGCAAGGCAGTATGAAGTATTTACATGAAAACATCCCGGTCCCCCAGGGGGGTTTTTAGTTAGTTAGGTTCGCAAAAAGAGCCATCATCAGAACTAAAATGAGCTGTCTACCCGGTTTATTTTAAGGTATGTCTGCCAGTAGCATTTCATCGTATTAGCTGCTGCTTCACCTGTAAGTCCACTATGGTCTTGTTTTGTGACCCCTGTGTGTAAAACGGTAAACCAGTTTTTTTAAGTATGTATCTATTCAAAAGGAAATGAATTGTGCTAAAAGTGAGAGGAAAAACCGTGCTGTATGTGACATTGTGACATGGGAATCAAACACGGACAAAGTTCTTTACTACTGTAAGGTCATTTTATAGTAGCAGGGAAACAAAGCATTGTCTCAGCAATGATTTTTCTATTTATTTTTCTACATTCAAACTCTCTCCCTCTGTGGTTTTGTAATTTACTACCAGTGTTGTGCAGGATCTTGGCTCAGATGTTTATTTGCTGCTGGTTCTCTCTGCACATATAATTTAATAAATGCTGTACAGTTCTTTAATCATGCCTTGTGTGTGTGTGTGTGTGTGTGTGTGTGTGTGTGTGTGTGTGTGCTTTTAACACAGTCTGAACCTACATTTAAAGGTTGTGTTCACTGTAAGCCCTCATCGTATTTGAGCCTTATTGCAACAACTACAACTAAATCCTCCCGTATTCTACCCTAAAATATTTATTCCCATACACTTAATAGGAATAGGACATTAAAGTGTTGCACACAATTAAAGGTAATGTGGACATTGCAGTTTATGCTTAAAAAAGCGTGTAAAATGTAACTAAACTTGAATAAGGGGATCTTAAAAACTCCTACTTCCGGCGCCGTTGCCTGAACGCACCAGCCGTGACGCATGGGATGTGGGCGGGGTTTGCAATGCAGCAGTACTTGCCCGGTCACCTGGCGAACACAACTGTCATCTATCTGTTCGGATACTGAACATGGCAGAAAATAAGTCTTATACTATAGTAGAATACTTCGGCGGAGATGATGGTTACCGCTGTGGCTACTGTAAAAATCTTAAAGGAAATTTCTCTCATGGTAAGTGCATAATAAAGTAAAGAAGCAGCATAGCTATACGGTGTCACCGAGCTAGCTTGTGCTAACGATGTAGCTCCGTGTACTTGTTGGGCTGATAATATCATTAGCTTTCTAGCGGATTTCTAATGTCAGCAGTTCTGAGGTACGTTTATTAAACTGCGTGGCACCATCACACACCGTATAATGTACTCTTTTATTCGCTTTTACAATCTCGTTATTTGGTTATGTTTAGGATTTTTAGCTAGCTTCAGAGCGGTAGAGAGTGGGTTTAGCTATTAGCATCTCTTATGCCAACATACTGTACTAGAGTATCTTTAGGGATGCCAATCCAGCAAGATTTGACCACACTCTCGTATAATTTCTGTTAATCAAAAAATACTTTACTTGGAATAAAGCAAAGCAGACTTGTAGGGACGGACTAGACTTTTTGACGTCTCTAAAGCTAGCTCCAGAGCAGGATACAGCAGAAAACAGGATGTTGTCTGAGAAACGAACGTGCATAGTCAGTCGGAGAAATAGGCCTTGAAAAGACAACTGAAAAGACTTTTTGCTGGCATTAAACTGTTGTTACACAAAAGGACACGTAACGTAATCGTGGGGTTATTTTCTGAGAGACACATCAGTTAGTTTTGGGAGCTGAGTTCTGGAAATATGAGGAGAGGAAGGTTGGCAACATAACACTTAATTTATAAAAATGTTTCTCAATTTACTGAATCAATGGGCTGTCTTCACTAAATGTACTGTATGTAATCAGATAGTACAACTGGGATTTTTGTTGCAGCATACTGACTCATAACTTCCATCTGTGTGGTTAGTGTTGAATATGATTTGTTGTTACTCATAGTTCACTTTAAGATGATGAGAAAAAGCAGTGCATAGGACAGGCTATGGCCTAGGCTCTCTTCCAAGTCCAGTTTGAAGTGGTTTATTTTAACTGATAATGTTAATAATCCACAAACAACTAGTGGTCTGGAGACTTTATCAAAGTCATGTCCTGTTCTTGTAATTGTCGCACTGTCTGGGAATGACAGAGCAAACAGAGAACTGCTTGTCTAATTATAAATTAGAGTAAAACAAACTAGTTGTGTTGGTGACTGTAACGTGTACAGACCTTTTTGTGTGTAAACACAGATCTATATAAAATAGAAGCTTTCTAAGAAGACCGGAAAGGATTTTCTGTGATGGGATGGTGTCGCACAGTTGAGGTTAGATAGGTTGTCTAATTAGGGTTCAGGCTAGTCCTAATGCAGTCAATGGGCACCTGGGCTCAGAGCGTGCAGACAGAGCTGTTGCTTAATCTGGATAGGTTACATCATGTGGCAGATTGTGTGAAAGAAATAGGACTTTCACTTTTACTTTCTGTGTAATTCATGTAAGCCAGCAGTAACCCTGTTTAAGGTTAAAGGTGTCCTTAGTTTGTAGAGTCTAAATAAAAGCACACTAGATTAATCTGTCTCGTAAGGCCACCATGTGCTTAGCTAATGAGCTGTTTGTTCCTGCTATAATGCTTGTAGTTTCGCAGGTAGGCATCTGTGTACTGTAGATCAATTTGGTGACGGGATGTCAGCTGTGTTCTAGGCTTTTCTAAGCAGCTGCTTTGTGTTTTTCTGTGTGATTGGTGCAGCAGCAACAAAGTAAATGCACGTCCACACTACAGTGACAGACATCTGCCCTGTGTTATTGTCTCTCATGCCTCATTGGAGGTTGGAGAATGGATTTGGTGTGAATGATGTGAAAGCGCAGGTGTTCTGATATGATCATGGAAGCTGTTGCATGTTCATATTTTGTGGTTGAAGTCATTTGTTCTCTAGAAGTAACATTAGAAGACACATTTAAGTTATGTGACTTCCTGCTTAACTATTCTTCAGGATTTTGAAATGTTTGTTGTTAAGTTGATCACACCCTATCTTTCCTCAGAGGTATTTGGTATTTAGAAGTGAGTGCCATTGAAATACATTTATAATACTGTATAACCATTTAAATTCTAAAATTACTACATTTATGTAAAGTCATATGACTAATTCAGATTCAGAAAACAGCAGCAGCAGACACTGTTTCACACAACACCAAAGATTAAAAATAAGATAAGATAAGAAATAAGAATAAAAAGCACAACTAATATACACATTGAAATCTCTGTACCAGCTCAGGGGATAAGAATTGTGTCCTGTTAAATATAGGATGTGTATTTTGATGAACTGGTTTCACTTTTGTTCAAGTTCCTCAGTTAAAATGTCTGTTTTTTTTCTATTCTAATATAATAATGAGTCTTTTTGATGTAGTTTTGGTCATGGTCTGTCATTTGTTGCCTCATCGTGTTGTGCTGTTTTTTTGTTTATCGCTCTATGTTGTGTCCTTGTTTCTGTGGAGACATTCCCCCGGGTGATGCATGATTATACTCAGTTTCAAACTTTGTGTGTGTTGTGTGAACTGCTTTTAAAACACTCGGTCCCCCTGGTTGTTTAGATGTAAACTGATAGTTGTCTTGCAATGAGAGAGAGAGATTTACATTTTGCTGTGAGTGCTGCTGCAGACTATATATGGCCGCAGAAAAGGAAGGTCAGGAGTTGAAAGGGGGAAAGCTCAGATTCTGGGAAGAGGGATCTGCTGTTGCTACAAATAATAAATTTGTATGTTTCCACTGGGATCTTAAAGCACTGTGGGAATGCCCTTTCAGGGTTGCTGTGATATAAGCAAAAAATGTGCCCTTGTGACTCCCAAGCAGCTTCTTGACAAAATGCACCTTGCACATGCCTCCTATTTCAGATTTCAATCCAATTCAGTGCCTTTTGAAATGGATGGAAAAATGTTTACATTTTTATGGGCTTTACCACTTGTTGTTTCTTGCTTCTTATGACTTATAGCAATGCAAAGAAATCTCCAATTACTGTATTTGCTGCAGGAAATGATGTTATTTTGTTTTCTACAGGGATGTGGTCTCACACTATGACTGTACAAGACTACCAAGACCTCATAGATCGAGGATGGAGAAGGTTAGCAGTTCTGGTTTCTTTCAATTCCTTATGTAGGAAACAACCTCATAAACATTTGATGGAATGTCTTTGAGAGGGTTTCAAGTTACTGTATGTATAATGTATTTCACAATGTTTTCTTTGTCCTTGTTTTTCCATTTCAGAAGTGGGAAATATGTTTATAAGCCTATAATGAAAAAGACATGCTGCCCACAGTATACCATCAGGTAAATAAATTATCCTACTTATCAGATGTGTACACAGATTGTAACTACAGGAAATAAATAACCATGTGTGTTTTTTTTTATTACATTATGTTTTCTGTCAAGGTGTCATGCACCAAAATTCCAGCCTTCCAAATCCCACAAGAAAATCCTGAAGAAGATTAACAAATTCCTTTCCAAAGGGGAATTACCAAAAGGAGAGGATGATGGTGAGAGGATGTGTGTTTATGTGTAGAATAAGACTCAATAAAGCATGTGTACTGGTTGATAGTCTTTAAGTAACCACGGTTTTCTAACTTCAAACAGTGTTCGTACTGTTGTCACTGTAGTAAGTGATATTGATTTTGTGTTTGTAGGGGAGCCAATGGACTCAGTGTGTGAAGAGGCAGGCCCGCGGGAACATACTAAAGTTAGCAGTCTGGATGTGAAGTGTGCTGCTATCACAGATATTCAGAAGAAAGTGGCAGAGTGTCCCAGTGTCACAGAGGTCCAGAAGGAGGCAGGGGACGCCATGCCTGCTGGCTCAGAAACATCACGAAAGGATCCAGTATCCGTCTCAGATGGGAGACCGGCAGCCACTGCTCCCAAACCAGGTAAAACCGCTAAACAATCCGTTTCAGATGGCTGGCAGTAGTGATAAGCACCATGACTCTGTCCTCTGCTGCTTTGTAGATTGCTCCTTCTCAGTGGGAGAATTCTGTGCCATTACTCACATGTTTGAGATTGAGAGCAAACTGGATGCCATTTATCAGATAAATACCCAAACTGGACAAACACCTGCTGGCTGCAGGAACTGTATCAGATGTGTTTCTTACATTATATTGATAAATAGTTAAAAAAAGAAGTGAGTTTTATTCATGCAGCAGTGTTTGCAGCTGCATCATTGAGGGAAAAGAAAATGGCTAAATGCCTATTGAAGTGGTAGGAAGTGGTAGGAAAGGGTCCATTCTTCCTAAATATCAGATCATATAATCTAATTTATTATTATATTTATATATTATGAGCAGCACATAATGGTGTTGTTGCACTCAGTTTATGAATTATGAAGTTGTTACATAAATAAATTAACATAAATGTATGCTGTAATTTATCCTGGCTGAGGTAGTTTCATCCAGCAGTGCTGATTTACATTAGCTTAGCTGCCATTTCTTGCCAGTTGGTGTCACTGTTCACCTTCTAAAATGCTCCAGAGAGCAGGAGTATCTGGAGCAGTGTATCTGGTTTGGACTTATCCATCATGTTCTCCTCCTTACTCTCCAGAGCAGGATATCCTTGCCGCCAACTCACAGTAATGAATTAATAACACTCATAGCGAAGAGATAATAAACTCCCATTAGACACAGGAAGCAGCACTTTTTAACAACTGTCTGTGTTTCAGGTCTCAGCTACTTTTTTTCCCCTCTTTTCAAACATCTAATAAGAACCCCACACTCATTAATTAAAAGGCCTGGACATGCATTGGAGCCAGAGAGGTTGGCACTGGCACAAATTGATCCAGGTGCAGACATAAACAGGGAGAGAAAACTTTCAGCAGTGCCAGTGTCTTCCTGCTATTACGCCTGTGTCAGCACAGCACTAGTCTTCATTACACTGTCAGAAATAACAAGCCTTTTCAGCAAAGGGGAAGCAAGAAGGATTTACTATGTTTGAGCTAGTGGTTCTCCACTCCCACAATATTCACCTTCAACAGAAAAACACCTGGGCGTATCTTTCCTCTGATTTTATGACCGGAGTTCTTTATTATTATTTATAACTTTGGGCGGATTCCAGTTCTAGCTTAAGAAAACATGTCTGCCCTGCTTCATTATATACCTAGATGAACACTACCAAAGAACAAGAAGAGCTTGTTTTAATTATAGCAATGTGTTTGCAGACAGAAATTGTTTGGACACACACAAATTCTATTAAATGACACTTTTAGTAGCTGCTCACAGTTGACAGCATCTTCCTCCTACAATAAATACATGATTTGTTTTTGTATACAGACATTAGAGCACTATGTCACATTTCCAGACAGTTTATGCTGTATGTGCAAGTCTTATGTGTGTTTTGGTGGGCGGGGGGAGCAGGGAGAGAGAGTGTCATAGATTTTATGAAGCGCTAACCACAGGAACTGATCTGTCGGACTTTATCTTTGTCATGGCTGCATTCACTGTCCTCTGGAGTACCTGTGTCTGTGTATGTGTGAGGCTGAGGGTAGAAAGTTTGTTGTGGGAGTGTAATCACGTGGAGAGAGGCACGTGGACAGAGTGATTATGGATAAGGATATTTGTGTTTGTGGTTCAGTTGGAATGATCCACACTGTAGTTGTTGTTGTCTGTGTTAGCACTTTGAAGATCTCTACAAAGTTCCTGCTGAGATTTGTATTTACAGGATACAGTCTTCCTTCGAGAGTGGGAGAAAATAAAGGACCTGAAGTGAAAGTTCAATGTTGCCAGTGCTCCTCAGCCAAGACCACAGTTTCCCTCTTCCCCTGTCAGGACCAGTCGTCCTCCTCTTCCTTGTGACATCATCAGTGAGGGGAAAGTTATTGAGTGAGCTGATGGTGGCAGCTGGCAATAGGACAAGCAGGAAATGGCTCTCGTTTCCTTATTGCTCCAAACAGGATGTGGGCGTGTAAACTGTTGACATGGGATGCCCGGAGAGCTGGAGGGCTTGGCAAGAGCCCAGGAGGTTGTGGTGGAGGAGTAGGAGAAGGAAGAGGAGAGGGGGGGGGGCAGACAAAGGAGGACAGACAGAGATTCAGTTGCTTCAGAGGCTGCTTGTGTTGAGAAAGGAATAACAAGGAAGTTTGTTCTGTTAATAACAGTTCACCATCAATGTGCCTTGCAATAGCAAAAAACTTCATTCTTTCTTTATCTGATCAGCAGGCTGCTAACCACTTGGAATTCACCAAAACACATCAGGTTGTTCAAAGCATCCAAAGATGTGATGCAATGTAAAGACTTTTGATGTAGAGAAAGAAGAAAGTGATTTCCATAGGGCTGTCTGTTGAGATTCATTTCTCAGGCAGGAGGTACATTAATGCAGACGTGGCAGCCCGTTTGCCCAGAGGGGAGGCAAAATCTGCCCCAAATTCGAATCACATCAGTAACAGCAGTTCAAAGTTAGCACCTTTCTTACTCTGCGTTAAGTCCTATTCAGCAGGCAGTGGAACTGATGACTGTAATTGAGTTGTATAACTGGCTCTCTCTCTTTCTTCCACGTCCTCACCTGGAAGTGTTTTAGTGAAAGCTATGCCATGTCTTTTGTGTGAAAATAGATTACTTAATTGCCAGAAACCTTGACAGCACTCTCCTTCCCTTTTTGTCCTTTTCTGGGTGCAGGGATGGGAGCTGATCCAAGCCGGCCACCATGCAGGAAGGCAAAAGACTTAAGGAAGGAGAGACGTCTTCAGAGAGAGCAGATGAGACAACATGCCGATGGGGTCTCTACCATTTCCTCTCCTAACCAACCCACTTCCAGCCAGAACAACCAGTCCAAATCCCTAGAAGAGTTCATTAATGAGTCGTTGCCTGACAGCTCTTCTCATTGCCTTGAGGTGAGCAGAAATATTAAGCAGAGTGCTTTCTTTTCTCCTTTTTATGGGAATGGGAATAAACATCAGCCTATTGTGAGGATTCCAGCTATCATTAAGAAATACTGCTTTTGGTTGAGATTTTTGTCTCCATTTTGTTTGGACTGAGTTTAGCTTAAAAGTGTGGTTCCACAGAGCTCTCTTCCCCAGCCCCAGTGACTTCACCATGTGTTTATGTGTGTGGAGAGGATAGCTGGCCAAAGCAGAGTGGAAAAACCACCTCCTCCTAGTACGAATTCAACCAAATGACAGGCACACCACACAAACTGGGTCGCATTACCCTGCTGATGACATTCAAACCACAGTACCCAGCTGAGCCAGTGTGAGAGGACATGGAAATGAACTTTTGGCAGTGAGCAGAACAATGTAGAAAGATCCCTGGCAAAAAACCTCAAGCTGAGGTTGGTAGAGTAACGTCATTTTTGGTCTCGACCAAGATTTGAGCCAGATGCAGTGATGAACCAGGCAGTGTCTGTCTCTTGTCTCCAGAGTCCCTCCAGAGATTAGACCGGCAAGAACGTCTTCCAGCTCTTTTCAATTGGATTAATTTGTTTGCTTGCATTTGTCGTTCAATTTCACTAAGTGTGTGAGCACTCAAGGTTGTCCTTCTCAAATGAAGGTTAATTGCATGTTTTACAAGTCATATAATTGAGCGAGGCCTTAAATTGACCCATTTATCTGTTTAATAAAGAGCATTTGGCAGGGCTGCATCAGATTTCTGGCTGAAGCACAATTTGGAATATAAGCAGTTTAGTAAATCTGCCTGATGCTGGGACGTTTTGCTGATTTAGCTGCAAGCTTTAAGGGTTTCACACTGCTACTAGAAGATAATGCTGTTTACATTAAAGCAATTAAATGTAGTCTAACTCAATTTCAACATAAACACATCTGTCAGGTCATTTGGGAGATACAAATATTTTGCAAGCTGCATATACAGTGAGGGAAAAAGGCAGAAAATACAAAGACATTTAATGATTAAGCAACTCTTTGCTTTGCTACTACCATTGCATTTTTTTATTTTCTGTAACATTGGAGGAGCTCATTACTTTTGCAAAAAGATAATAACAATGACAGTAAGCACAGGTTTAGGTTCAGTGGTATCCTCTGTCCTGGCCTTAAATCCAGCGGGACTTCTATTTGTCACCACCAGGGGTCAGTGTAAGTACATAATACAGATCCCTCGGGCACCTCAGGAAAGTGTGGATCTGTTCTCTGACTGTTCCCCTCAAGAGTGTTGTCTACTGTCTCCACACGTTTCTCTTATTTTCGTAGCATTTTCTCTAAACCTCCCTTTGTTAAAATGCTGTGGTTTGGCAAGGATTGGTCTCTTCTATTATTTTGCTCTGTAATAACGCACAGTAAGGTCTTTCAGATCCAGGTTCACAGAAATATGTTTCAGTTAAAGCTTTTAGAATCAGGCTGCTGATCTGTTAGACCAGAGAATTTCCATGCTGTGTACTCACTGCTGTACTGTAGGCTCACCAGAGGATTTCAGTCTATCAAAAATATATCTCTAGATTAAGAATGAAATTAAAAAGGCAGAGCTTGAGCATTGTCCCCTTTTACAGAGGCCCAACATCTCTGTTTGACTAAAGGATATGGATGCCAAGTGTTCATATGAGACAGACCCACTTAGGTCCAAATCAAACAAACCCCAAGTTCAGTTCCTGTAGCATGTCCTTCCACGGGATTCATATGGCACAGCCTCTGTAGCCAACAAAAGCTTCCAAACGAAGAGGCGCTTAATTAAATGGGGCCAGAGGGTGAGAAAGTTGAATTCTTTAGTTTGTGTGATATTAGCAGCTCTCTGCCAATTTTTCTTTCCACAGTTCTCTCTTTTAAAATGTCTCCCTGATCATCCACAGCACACTTTATTCACAGCTCAAGAGTACAGCTTGAGTCTTAGATGACATGGTGAAGCACTGGAAATGGGCTCATACACACACTTCTTTAAATAGGCTAATGATTATTTCTGTATTTACACACAAACTATGAGGAGTACTTTGTGTGTAACGAGGAAGATAGACATAACACATCCCACTGTGTTGTTCTTGTTTTCATATTAAGCTGCATCTAAGGTGAACAGGAGCTGCCATTTGTGAAAACAAACATGTCACTAAGATGAAATGATAGAAGTTATATAAACAAAACAGACCTCCAGAGTGGTGCCTCATTGTTTGTAAAATGATTATAAATTGTAATGCCACTTGATCACAGGAGGGTGTGTATATGTCAGTCTCTCTCTCCTTTCACAGCTCTTTCACACACATTTTCTCTTTTTAATTTTTGATGTGTTTCTTTTCTGGTATTTTTAAGCACTTACTTTATCCTAGTACTTTTTTTCCCATTTTGATATTAACCCTTGTCTTGCACATATTCTTTTTGAAGGTGAGGCTAGTGCGCTCCAATCCCCCTAGCCCGCAGTTCAAAGCCTCTTTCGACGCCTCCTACCAGGTGTACAAACTCTACCAGATGGCCATTCACAAGGACCCTCCTGACAAACCCTCCGAGAGCCAGGTCAGAGGTTGGGAAGCATAGGTCAGCCCTCTCTAGGGCTACTCATTGGAGGAAGGGAGGGGCTCGACAAATATGAGTACATACAGGGGCATCAAAAGAACTGAAAGAACTTAATCACTTCATTTACACTATATGGTACTATTTAGTAAAATAGATAAGTGTTGTACTTTTTAAACTTCATAAGAAAAGCAGATGATTTTAAAAATTCTCTTTTACTGGTAACAGTTACAGCATACTTAAAGTAGTATTTTATTGTTAATTTCTTTTATAATAAAGTTTCTAAATCAAAAAAATAGATTGAAATTGAAAAAGATGTGTATTTAAATTGTGAAGGTCACATATGTGTTAGCCTGTGTATAAATGCAGGAGTCAAAGAGAGAGGAAGTGAAGGGGGAAAATGTTTCCATACGCCATGGCTGAGAGCGGTGTGTCTCCAGGTGTCTGTGTCGGCCTGCCAGGTTGTTAGACTTGAGCTGTTTTCGTTTTGGGGGTGTGCAGTTTGTCAGCAAAACCACCCTGACCTTCACACGGTTACCTTCTCTGCTTCCACCATCGTGCTTCCCTCACCATAGTTCCATATGTCTAGAAGTGGAATCTCATTCTAACTTAGGATAAGAGGTGGTGATGAGACTTTAATTTTCTTAGTGCGTGCAGACTGGTCGACTTTGTTTACCTTTTTAGGGAAGTCTGTGGTCTGTATGTGTCTAGTTTATATGATCCATTCAAACACAATTAGGGATTTCTGCTGCTCTGGACATTTTACACACACACACACACACACACACACACATACACACACTTTGGAATCCTGAATCCTCTGTAAGCAAGCTGTGGTAAAAGCTGGGTAGTGCACTAGCCTCATCCTCAAGTTTCCCATTATCCTTGAAAGAAAAGACACACTATCAGTCTCCCAGATTCCCATTGTTTGCATGCATCCATTTCTCTTTGTGTACGACAACCTGATTGAATCAAGTCTGAAACAGAAAACAGACCTGCTTGCACTGAAGACTGATGGCAGCTTCAAAGTTTTTCACTGTTTTCCAGCACTGTGCTGCACCTCTGTCCTCCCTTTTGTTTTCACTTTGCAGTTCTCACTGTTCTCATATTCGTTGTCGATAAATTGTAAAACCTCCCTCACACCCTGTGCTTGAAGGTGAGGCTAGTGCCGGTGAACTTTGAGGACCCTCAGTTCACGTCGTCCTATGAAGAGTCAGTGGCGCTGTACGCCCGCTACCAGATGGCCATTCACGGTGACGACCCCAGCGATTGTAATGAGAGCGAGGTACTGCTTGATTATTATTCTGCACGTCGTAGGGATACACCTGCACATGCAGCTTCTTGCTGCTTTTTTATTTTAATTGTTGGGAAAATTTTTTTTAATGATGGTCAGATTGTGCTTACACCATTTTTAGGGGCTAAAGGAATAGTCATCATTGGTAACTTAGCCATTTAAAAACTACTGCTTTATATGCAATGAATGAGAAGCTCTATTCAGTAATGAATGGGCTTGAATTTATTGTACACAGTAAATTATATTATTAACTGTATTTTATCTATACACACCTCAGTTTTTTTTTATAGAAATAAAAGAGGAGTCTAGTCAGGATGCAGAACTGCTGGACAACCTAAGAGGGCCTTTTGTCCCTCTGGGCTGGAAAAACAGCCTCCTCCTCCTCCTCCTCCTCCACCCTCCTGCCAGCAGGCCTCAGTAAATTACTGAATTCTCCAGCTTGTAAAAGTAAAGTAATTAATAAATAATAAAAGCTGTCAGATTTGGGCAGACTGTGGCAGATTCTTTCCTGGTGCCATAACACCCACTCTATTAATAGGGAGTGTGTGTGTGTTTGTGTGTGTGTTTGCCCCCGCAGCTTCAGCTCAGGGTAATAACTGTACTGCGATCGGATAGTTTCAAGAAGTAGAACATCTAAGAAATGTATATAAAATATAAAAAAAGGTGTAGAGCTCCCCTAACAGCTCCGCTGTCTGTTAGGTTTCCAGAAAATGTGTTAAATGACTTCCATGTTAGAAACTTGTTGAATATAGAGTTGTGAATTAAGGTTGGAATAATGGCTCTTAAGTTGAGCCCATTCACTTGAATGCATCTTGACGCCTGTTTTAGACTATATTTTGTATTTAACCTCAGCGATCCTGGTTTGTCTGCTGCTTTGAGTAGACCGTCTGTACGTATGCAGCACCATGCACTTAATTGTTCCCACTCAAACACACATATTTGACTTTATTGTATTCCCCTCAGTCGGACCACTGTGCCACCCACACCTGAGGCCACAGTACTAAACGCAGCTGATTTTATTTTCTTGCCAATCAATCCCCTGGTTAACCTGGCTTTTCTCTTCCCAGAAGCTGAGGGCTCCCCCCGTTGTCCTGTGGTTGTCATAAAGAATAGGGGAAACACATGGTTGATGTGGTGATGGCAAATTTTGGTGCCGTGCCATTTGTTGCCTGCTGCTGCTACCTAGGAAGTTGGGTCATTTAGTATTTGTAGAGGTATTTATTAATCCATTAAAGTATTACCTTGGGACAGAATCTGGATTACTGTCAGCCTGGCTCTGAGCCAGGCGATAGGAGAGATTATGTGTGCATGCACGCTGAATTACCCAGCCAAAATTGCACCATCATTAGATGGTATAAAGTCAAGGGGATGGCTTTGTTTGTTTAAGGATGTATGCATTTCCTGTCATACCATGACTGGAAGAGAGCCAGACCTTATTCCTTCCACAAACAATCATGGTCTCCTGACAGTGTTGAGGGGCATTCTGGCAGTTATTTAGACACATAGACACACACACACACACACACACACACACACACTCACACTTATTGGTCTTAACTGTTGTGCTGAGCCGTGACTCTCAGTTCCTGCACATGTGGCATTCATTTTCAGGAAAACAAATCCTGTTAAATCTGTATTTACTCTTCTTGATGGCCAGGACTTTAACCAAAACACTTGGAAATATATATGGAAAAAACTGAGAAATGGCAATAAAACCCATCAGTAGAAATGGAAGAAATGAATGATGAAATGTAATTTTTTTTGGATGAAATTGTTTGGAAGATGTCTGCAACATGATGCACAATAAAGACACATTCCAAAGAGCCGCCTAAGCGGCATTACAGTTGTCATTCCAGTTACGCTTGTTTTTATTTTTACCCTTTAAGCTTTTCTTTGTAGGTAGGTTTCTGGAACGTCTTTGTGCATTCTGGAAAAAAAAAACGGTGATCAAGTTTAGCAATAAGAAAAGTATTTGGATTGTTTTTCAGCGTTTGGAGTGAAAAAGCGGCACGTTGTCGCTCAAATAAGTACAGCAATTTAGGTAAAGACTACAATGACGAGAGGTCTAAGTAGCAATTAGGCTTAAGCAGATGTGTGTGTTTATATGTACTGTACATGTGTGTAAGTGAAGATACGGCTGTGTGTGTTTTTGAGATGGCTGCTTGCGGTCCTAATCGTACACAGATGAGTGTTTACTATAAGAAAGGGAGAGTTAGAGACAGAGAGATGGACTCCATGTGTTGATGTGGATGAGAACTCTTCAGAAGGCGCCCTGGATGCAACGCACTTTATGGAGCTGTTGTATTAGAGATTGTCTTCACATGTGTGTCCCACTTGCTGTGCAGGTGCCAAATGTGCTGTGTCTACGTTTGTGCAGGTTTGTGTGTCAGCCTTGCAGGTTTTGTATGGGTCTGTTGTTTGTCAGTGAACACAGGGGGAAGTTAACTGTGCTCGGCTCCTGCGCAGCCTCACCCCAGCCGAGCAGGGCTGACACATCAGAAGAGGGCTGCAGTGGTAAAAGAGGAAAGAGGTGCTCAAAGCTGACACCCAGGTATGCATTTGCATACATTGAAAGGCTCACGTGCATAAATATACGCACTTGCATAATCTTTTTACTGCGACTTCAGTTAGGCGTTCTTAGTTCCACAAACACAGCAGCCTGTGTTATAGCATGGCCTCTATAAATGATGTCATCTAATAACTGCAGCTGTTGTTCAGTTGGTAAACCATTTAGTTTTTTTGTGAGTTTAAAAAAATGTTTCAATTGTGCCCCTCAGCAATACTACACATTGGGAGGCTTAGCTGTTGGTAATTTGTTGACGGGCAGAGCAGTAGTCACTGCAGAGGTAGGAGTGGAAAATTACACTTTACTGGCATGGTTACACAGGTGGGGAGCTTGACAAGAATTTTATTCGCATGAGCAAAGATTATTGTCATTACAGTTTCCACATTGGTCATTGAAAAGTGTGAACAAATGTACAAATATACAATAAATGTTTATTAGAAGAATAACATGCAGTGATTTGCCGTCTCATTTTGCTGCCTTGCAGTATCTGTCTTCCAGGGACAGATATGACATTGTATTAAGGGAGATTGTGATTTGAGCAGTTGGATGAGAAGCTGTAATAATACTGGTTCCACATCTGAGCACTTCTGTTCATCCGCCCTTCATCCAGGTGTGAGGTTGTGTTGCATCTTGTTGTAGTATTCAGCACTGCAGGGAGCACGGTTTGTGAGACTTTTATAGCACTCAACAACACCTCTCAGCAACAGCTCTGTGCACTGCTGCCATGCATGTTTTGTTTTTTAAGTTCTTTTGCATGTGAGTTCATCTTACGTTATTTGTCATATATTGCATTTGTGCTCATTTTTTTACGACTGTAACTGAAAAAATACTTTAAGGATTAAGTCATTTTTCTGATGAGAATAAAACCCCAGTGGGCGAGTTTGCACAAACGATTGTTTGCTTCAGGCAAAGGTAAAATAGAAAAGACAGACGACAGAACAAACATTCTTAAACCCTTTTCTGCCGAAAGCATCCCCCATGTTGGAGAACGCTGCACTTCACTGTGTCGCCAACACACATTAAAGCAGTGGAACACACACTCTTTTGGATAACTTCAGGCTGCTGGCGGGATTCTGAGTTGCACGCAAGCCAGCACTGCCCCACCTAAGTGAACCGTGCCTTCAGCAGTCATCACTATTACAAGCCGTACGGCTGTGCACAGACACAATCACTCACTTGCAGACGGAGGATTGTGATGTGCTTGGGGGGGATTTCCAGTAACTCCTGCAGAATCTAGGTCTTAATAACAAGGAAAGATAAATATCACTCTCAGTGCAGGTGGTACAGAGCTGCTACATGCACGAGATTAATCAATCAGTCAAGACTGTAAAGATATAGTCTGATTTCAGATGTCATTACAGAAATCAAATCAGTAAGGCCTTTTAACACACTCATGCTCTTAATGGTGCATCATTTTAAGCTTTGACATGACTCAATTATGATGTTATTATGTGACAATTTACATTTTTGGCACAGTTGTGTTGTCTTAATTTCTCAGCCCTAAAGCTTGTAACTTGCACAAGTCATATTAGGGACCATTGTTTCCTTCTGATACTATTTCAGTATCTGAACTTTGAGTATTGGCTGTTCCCAAATAAAAAAAAAATGATGTCAGAGGAAAAGAAAAGTCATTTACATTTCTACAGTTTGAACCCTCTTCTTTTCATGTTCTTATACAGTTGTCTATACAGCTGGTTGCACTATTCTACTGCTGCCAGATATCAATTCAAATCTGCCAGAAAGAAGAAATTGCTGCTAGTGTAGCATGCTGAGTAATATTTTAGAATGGAAAAACTTCAGAAGACTTGTATGCTCATCAATAACCAATGCAGCATTTTCGATTCTATCAGAGGCATTTCCAACACTTGAAACAATGGAACAACTCTAATTCATATTTAATTGCCCTTATTTAACGACTCCGTGTCAATCCATGTTTATGGTATTTTGTTGCTGATTTATATCCATGTCCTTGCAACACTTTGTTTCCACAGTATGGTATTTGTAGAAAAATGGCTTGTTGAGATGGATTGATGTATTTCTTTGTGAAATATGAACTTGAAGCTGTGTTGTATGTCCGTGTGGGTCAGAATAATTCAGCAAACCAAACACTGTCCATCAGTTCTTCGCTGTGGTCGTTCTGGTTCCCATTATTAATAACGGTTTTGCCCCTAAAATGTGGAAGCTTGGTCCTCCAGCCCTGCAGGTCAGCTCATCCTGTAAACACACCGCTCTCAACACTGCTGCTAAAAAAGGAGCACAGGAAATAGTAGAGAGAATGGAAGCAATATTTAATTTTTCCACACACACACACACACACTCTGTCCCTCAGTAATTGATATCTGGTGTGCGTTACAGTGTGTGTTGAGAGATTTTTTTGATCGCTGCTTATTTTAGTTGTCACCATGTCCCCTCTTGTCTGTGAGTTTCAGTTGATATGGTAAATGTTTTCATTTGTGTAAAGCCAGTCTTCCTTTTTACGCCCCTTAGTAATAAATAGAGGGCCACATTTGATGTGTGACACCTGAGCGAGGAGAAAATGTGGAGGGATAAACTATACAGGACAGCAAAGTAGACATGTATGGTTTTCATTTAGTCTTTTCAAAAGAGCTGGTGACCCAGAGAACTAACTGTTTTTCTCTCCGTTTCCCCTCCTTTGCTTCCCTCCTCAGTTCCGGAGATTTCTCTGTGATTCACCACTAGAGGTATGTATTTCCTTTGGCCTGTTGACAGTTTAATAAAAAACCCTTTTAAATGTCTCATCCATATGTGTTACCTGGAATGATTTGCTCCAACCAGAAAAAGGTCTTCCTGTTGAAAAAATAACAGCATGGAGATAATGTTAATGATGTAGGGGGAAAAAATGAGTTCTTCATCAAACACTCGAAAGGAGGAGTAAATACTAGTCCAGCACGTACCTACTTACCCACCTTTGCTCTGTCTCTGTGAGAGCCCTGCAGCTGGATTGAGTGGGGTTAAGGGATTCGGAAGGGGGTTTTGTTTCATTTTGGAGGGGTTTTAATTTAGCCCCGTCTAAGTGAAAGGGGGTGTTGAGGGAGGGAGACGGTGAAATGTGGTGTCCAGATTGCATTGCAACTGTGTTGAACATAAAGACTTCAGAGCAGTCCTTCCCTCTGCCTTTGACAGGACATACCACTGCTCCTCACTTTGTGTGGTTTGGTACAAATTACATGCTGATGAGGTGGTTTCGTGGGTATCACTTCGGGACCTAGCATATGGCTACTGGCCTATGTAACAAGAAAGAAGTTATTACTTAGGTACCATGGAAAATTTGATGCCAGTTTCTGGTGCATTAACTAATGCAATCTTGGTCATTAGATGTTTTAATATGTCAGATATTGGTGGCATCTGAAACAGGATTCATGGTCAAGCTGTGTTTTTTTTAAGGTCACTGAGTGAGATGTAGGTGCAGCCAGGCATCACTGAGCTCTTGGCAGCCCCAGGGAGCTGCAACCTTCAGAAACACCAGTGGACCTGTTGGGTCAGGACAATTACACCAGCAATTAGACTTAGGATGGGTACTCATAACAGCCACTTTAATGGGATTGAGGTCCAGGAGCACACACAAACTGACTGACACAAACACAGTCACTCTATTTTGCCCTGTGGGCCCCCTCAGGTCTGCACTAATGAACATCATTAGTGTTTATAGGAAACAAGCTTTTATCACCTCGTCAAGGCTGGCGGCCAGGCCAGTTGAATTACACAGTTCTGCACACACACACATATGCATACAGTCACTGTGGCACACTGCCTCACATTTTCTTCCTGTGCCTTCACTGTCCCCTCCTCTCAGGCTGGTTTCAGGGGCCAACTCTTTTCATTACCTCCTCTTACACAACTTGGTTTTATTTCCTTCTCTGATCTCCGTCTTTGTCTCCTCCCGTCTCTCTCTCCAAGTGCTATCCATTTCAGAATTATTATGCATGGATTTCTGCTCTACCTCTGCGTGTTGGCCTCCATCTGTCTCCAATCAGAGTGCTATTAAAATACACACACACAGACACTCACCACATGGACCTGCAAACTGTGATTCGTCAGCTCACATGTAAGCTTGCATTTATATAAATGTATGCAAAGTGCGTATTTTACAAATGTAACTACAGCTAATCAGGACCCAGGTTGTCTACTCGTTTCTGTGTGCCATGTCACCAAAACTTTAAAGGACTGATGCTGAAACTCAGAGGTAATTGACATCATCTGTCAATGATTCTTCTGTTTTTCTCTAATATATTTACAGAAACAGAAATGTAAACACATTTGTGCTGTCTGAGTAACAGTGGCGCAGCAGTGCCTGTGAACAAAATGAGCAGCAGTCATGCAGGTGTTTGCCACTTGATTTTGCTGTAAACTAAATGCACATGCTGGAGAAACATGTCTAAAGGAGCAGCAAGCTGATTTTTAATGGATATTAGATCTAATTCTCTAAAACCCGTTTCTCTGGTTGTCGAAGGCATTTTTAATAAAACAAAAAAATGCACAAGGTGACATACAGTAGTATTAAACACACAGGTGCTGCAAGCAAACAGAGACGTCTTCTAGCTGGATCTAAAATATTGACACTACTCTAAATTATGTACAATCAATGTAGCTGTCCATTACAGCATAAGTTGAGTTCAAGTTCATCATTTTTTTTGCATACTGACAACAGAAGTGGGTCATGAAGTGTGCTTTGCTGCACACACATCCCCCTTGTCCTGTATTTAGGCCATATGAGAGCGATTTGGGGTTGCTGGGGAAGCTCAGGGGTGGTTTGAAGTGTTCCAGGGAATGTTTAGATTGTTGTCACAGTGGCAAGGACGCAACCATTAAGCTGTCGTTTGAGGTGGTGCACAGGTTAAGTTAGACAAGATCAGCCTTGAACACATTATGAGCTGATAAACAAATATACAATCTCAGACAGCCATTACTCCTTTTTTTTCCAACATTCACTTGCATAATTCAAGAGTGTAGAGATGAAGTGGGGTAAGAAAAATCGCCTCATGCTCATTCCTTTTACGTACAACTTCTTAATGACAGAGTGGGGCCTCTGACAAAGCCTCCAGTGTTTCTGGGAGGAACTGGTGCCAAGAAATAACAGGCTGCCTGCTTACACAGACGGACAGTTTACCGGCCGCAGACACACACAGCCACATAGAGTGCAGTGCTTGATCCAGATGTGGTGCCTGTCACCCTTCAACATCCCCAGCTGCCTTCCAAATAAACGTTCATTTCATTCTTGATTTCCTTTTTTTTTGCCTGCCTGCATGTCAGTCAGATCTAAAGCTCTATAAACCCTCATCATCTTGGTCCTATATCATATAGCCTCTGATGTGGGTCAGCACTTAGAAAACTCAACCATGGTTTCTAACCAACTATCCACACACACACATATACATCAATGGACTCTTATATACATATGTCAGACAGGTAATCGAGCCGAGCTGCCTAAGGGCCTGGATAGATCTTTATTTTTTACTACTAGCTCTACTTAAGACAACTGTCAGCTTTGTCGGGTCAGAGAGCTGCAAGGGTGTGTGTATATGTGTATGTGTCTTTTTTTCTGTTTGGTCAGGTTTAATTTGGTCAGAGTGCAGGCCCAGTGGTGGACTGGATTAGAGAGCTAGCTCTTTCAGTGTTGTGATAACTAGCAGCGTCTGTGCTACTTAACTCCGTCCAGATGAATGCTGGTGAAGGAGTCGGATCCTGTTTCTAGTGCTCGGAAGAAAGACACACATACACAAACATAAACCCATACCCTGGCTTAATGTGACTTTTAACCCCAACCCCAAGCCCCCCCCCCCCCCCCCCCCAAATCTTAAGCCTCTGTGATAAATGCAGTCAAGTGACTTGATTGAAAAACCCAGCATGCGGATCTCTGTGAAAAACACAACGTGTGTCAGAAACTTAACTGTTTTATTAATGGGGCAGACTCAAGCATGCGGGTGCGTACCTACACCCACATTCTTTTATGCCACATGGAGAGAACAGACACAGACATATAGGAGAAAGCTTGGCAACACTCCACTACTGCCTGCTGAAATGGATTCTGCTCATGCAGGGTCTTTTTATTAAAAAGTCCTCTCCTGGAGTGTTTCTGTGGCCAGTTCCCCACCACCACCCCTACTCCAGCCCCCAACTCCGCCCTGCTCCAGCTTTCACTCCACATTTGGGAGCCATTAGCAGGCTGAACGTGAGGCTACTGTACACCCCCACACATAATGCGTGAGGCCTGGCAGGGGTTTTAATGTAGGCTATCATACAGGTGTGTGTGTGTAAGACAGAAAAATGATCTGTGCAGGAAAGGAAAATAGTCCTATTAAATACCATATTCTCATTCCACTGTGATTTATATATTTTACATACAAGCTATACTGCACACAAGAGTACTACTATTATTTTGACCAGTGACCACCTTCTCTTGCCTTTCCCCAGGCAGAATATTCTCCAGATGGACCCGAGGTCGGATACGGCTCCTTCCACCAGCAGTACTGGCTGGATGGACGCATTGTGGCGGTGGGAGTGATTGATATCCTGCCAACATGTGTGTCCTCTGTCTACCTGTACTACCACCCAGACTTTGCCTCACTGTCTTTGGGTTCTTACTCTGCACTCAGGTTAGTGTCCAGGGCTCTCTGTTAGTGTGAAAAACTTTTGGTAAATAATTATAATAATTAAACAATCCTCCCTTTTTTGTGAATTAATTCTGCTGACTTTCTGTTTTATGCAGATACATAGTAGAGAGGGCAAAAAACCTGTAGCCTAATCGTAAAAAATTTGTTTGGAAGCATGTTTAAAAAATGTGCCTTATTTGAACTAACATGTCTCATTAGCTTCTTTTTTTCTTGCTTAATGTTTCTTTGATTGCTCTTCCCTGTTCCATCCTCTCATATTTGCCCTCTGCTTAACCTGCTCCCTCTCTGACCCTCTTGAGTTTTATCTCTAGAACGGTATACTATGCTATAAGTGCCATAATACTTCAGGTCAGGAAAAATACCTCTTTCTTCACACTTGATTGGATGAGGCAGTGCTCTGTTTGTGGTTCAGCTGACGACAGTTCTTTCTTCCAAGATGAAATAAGAGCGACAAGAGAAACACACACACACAGGCATACATTTCTGGCGTTTCCTGTAAAATGTAACCCAATAATGTGAGAAAGGCTTTTTAAAATATTTCTACACAGATGTGGGAGGCTGGGTGATCCCTGCTTCAAAGCTGGTGTGTACAGGTGTTAGAATGTGAGTTGTAAGTCTTTATACATATGTGTATGTGAAATCATGCACTAAATCACCTCGACAGGCTCCGCTCGTATAGAAGGAAACACCCTGGTCATCCTAAGCACACACAGTCCCCCATCAGTTATTATTTTAAGAGTCTCCAAGAGTAACAGAGTGCTCTGTGTATGGAGGAGGCCTTGGACAAAGGAGCCAGCAGGACTGAAATCCTCCCACTTGTTTACAGACACCAGAGCCCAGGCCTTTGATCAGGTCTGGACACTCCTTAGTCTACTTTGGCCTGTCTGTCTGACTTGGTCCAAACCATACCATACAGAACCCATGTGGAAGCCCCGTCTCACCAAAGTCCTTTAATGCAAATATTTATCACATGCATCAGTGTTCCTTCACAAGAGCCATGTTTAAGTGCACTCAGGCTTTTAAGAAAACTCAATGGGAGCCATGATTTTCTGGACATGTTTGTCCAATTATTATTTAGAAAAACATGTGGTATTTGAATTATTATATTATGTTACCACTGAAATTAAATACATATGTTACAGGAAGTATGAAAACACAAAAATAAGTGCAGTGCTGTGTATAATCTGTTTCTGCATCCTGGTGCATATATACATGCCATTCAACAGTAGAAACAGGAGAGGGGGATGTTGAGAAAGTTCTTGCAGGAGTGCAGCATGCTTCTGCCACAGGCCCGGAGGACAGTGGGAACAGGAGAAGAAAAGAGGCACATAATGAGGTGCCTGGGGCACTGTGTGTTGGAAACACAGCTGGTGTCCAACCTGGATCACTTTCTTAGGGGGATGTCCTGATTAAGTTAAGTTGCACCTCATCCTGAACTGAAATGTTCTGTTTATGAATGAGGCAACTGATTCTTTATGCCTGAGGGGAAAATTGGAAATGTACATGTATTTTGTATATTGATCCATTTGAAAAGTTTTGCTGTGATGAAGCAAACTAAGTAGCCTATTATAAATGGATTGTGTTTAGAAAACTTCTGTAATGGCCTAATCTGGCTAATATCTGGCTAATCAACACTGTTGTAGCATTTGTTTAATGAAATTTCCACATGCATACTGTATGCACCTCGTGGTATGCACCATTATTGTGTCTCGGTGTGTGTATGTGTGTGCACATCAGTATGAGGGAAGCCGTGCAGGAGCAAAGGGCTTGATAATTGGCTTGTGCTGGAGTGTCAGATGGTTGAAGAGGGGATAATGGTGGACTCAAGCTGCTGCCATGGGGGTGGAGGTGGGGGTGTGAAGGCCTCAAGTGAAGGGGGGGGGGGGGGGGGGTACCATGGCTTTTTGTGAATGGGCCCCTCGCCTCTCTTGACCCCCCTCCCCCAATTCAGGCCTGTTGGGCCCTTTTGTGGTGAGGGGATGGGAACCCAGGAACCTGGCAGCAAGCGGGTGACCTTCTAGCACCTCGCTCTACTTGCCTCTCTTCTCCATCCCTTTCTCTTTCTTGACCCTCCTCTTTTATATTCTCCTCCTGCTCGCTCTCTCCCCGTTTCTCCCCCCTTCCCTCACTCGGCTTGCTTTGTCCCATCTCTTATTTTTCAGTGCATCTATTTTATTTTAAGGCCTCTTTCTCTGTCTCTTAAGTATTGTAAGAAAGGGAATTCTCCCCCTTCATTTAGGCGAATGAAACACCGGAGCGGTGGAAGGAAGAGCGAAACAAAAAGGAAGAAAAAAGAGGAGCTGGAATTTAGTTATGGAATAGTGAAGGAAGCTCAGGGAAAGGGGAAAATAGGCTTTCAGTAAAAGGATGCAATTAAGGACGAAACTATTGGGTAAAAATAAAGCAGTCAAGACATTTACTGTATTTGAAGAAGGTATATAAATCCTCCAAGTTCTAAATCTTTATTTTACATGCTCTCCTCCTCCCCCCCTCCCTTTTCAGCACCTTCTTTTCTGCCTGAGGGCTCTATGCCGATAGAGAGAAGGCAGTTGTTTTTGTGTAATGACATGAGACCAAGAAAAGCTGCCTTTTTTAGTGTGGGTGTTTACTTCCTCAGCTTGGGCACTTCTATAGTCAGAGCTGCTAGATCCAGTGTTATTCTTAAGGCCCTCATTTGTATGCAGTTGATCATCTAACCTGTGAAACAAACACAATTTGTGTTAGTTGGTGTACACATAGATATTTCAAGAAATAATGAATGAGTTCTTAATAACTTTAATTTGTTCTCAATACTCCCAACACCTCCTGTGACTTAATTATTCGGCTGTCTGTTATGCAGACGCAAAAGCGCATGCGCATACATTTACTACTTAGTATCAGCTGCTATGATTAGAAGACTTCTGTAGTGATGCAATTTGTTTAACTGAGTGAAGAAGAGAAATCGGAAGCAGCAGCTGAACTTTTTTTTCCTCTCTAAAAAGGTGCATTTGTGTTTTTTTTCTTCCACAACAGGGAGATTGCTTTCACCAGGCAGCTGCAGAAACAGTCCCCCAAGCTGTCCTACTACTACCTGGGCTTTTACATTCACTCCTGTCCCAAGATGCGCTATAAGGTATGCTAAAAATGGTGTTAGTAAGCTCAAAGGTATTATTATGTGATGCCCAGATGGGTTGTTGGATGATTTCAACAAATTCCAGTTGCACCAATGATACTTCTCATCCTGTTGGACTAGGGGGTACAACAGATGCCACAGTGATTCCTCAGTGGTACAAGGTGATATTATGCAAGGGTAATCTCTCCTACAGACAAACTGCAATAAAATTAAAAGTTCTGTGTTTTTGCTCTTTATTATTAAACTCAGTTATGTTGCATTATTTTTTATCAATTTATTCCACTAAAGCTGCACACTTCAGTCATCATTTTGCATTAGGTCTCTGTGAACATGAGGTGTCCTCTTCCCTGTCCTTTACTTCACCACATTTCATATTTGTTATACAGAAGTTCAGTTCACCTGTTTTATGGGCATGTTGGGATAAAATGTGCTTGTTGCTCTCCCACGCTCTTTTTTTTTGCATTTCCTTCCCTCTTCTTCCATCTGTGTTTTACCTTCCCTAAAATCTCGATCGCTCAGGCCACTGACCAGAATGGTTTGTTCCCCTGATTTCTTATTCAGTACACTTTCTATTACTTTAATGTTCCAGTACATTCATACATGCAACACCGTCCTCTCATGTTTGCGTCTTGTTCCGTTTCTTGCTCGTTCCCAGGATAGTAGCACATATCAATGATGCTTTTAAGCTAAGATGAAAAACAGTATTAAGTCCAAACAGCTGATTCATGCGCTCGGTGTTGAGTGAATGCCAGTGCAGACGTAAACAGTGTCTGTGAGAAATCATAGTAGGGAAATCCAGGTAATGAAAGGAGGACAAGGCTGCTGAAGACATTAAAGGTTGAGAGGGAGTTCACATTGGTGACAGCAACTGTAATTTAGCAGCAAGAAGTCAGTGGCATACATCCACATTTCTGTATACTTATATATGTTTGTGAGCCACATCGCACAAACATGCTCACTTTCTCACCACTTATAGATCTATAGCTTTGAGTTAATGGGGAAAGAAGGCAGTCTTTCCAAGTCCATTAATTTGGCCAAGATTTACCATTCATTCTCTCTTTATTTCATTCTTCTACTAATTCCTCTATTTCTCTGTCATTTCATTCAGATGTTCCCAGAGCTTGTTCTTGCCCATGGGAGACTGATGTCTTGTTGAGGATTATGGCAATGTGCCACATCTTTTTATCCATCTACATCTTGCTTTGGATTGTGCCTTGCCCAATTTCTCTGTTTGGGAGTCTGTGTATGGAATGCACGTGAGTGTGTTGCTCTATTTATGTGTGTGTGTGTGTGTTGAATCTTGATCACAATGTTTGTCTGAGAACTCTGTTACCACAGCACCTAACCCCTCCTCACACTGGTATTTACTACCCCAACCCCCATATCTGCTCTTGTGTGTGTGCCATTGCAGCGTCTTGTTCACAACCTCCCCACTTCTTCCTATTTTACCCTTGGGGAGGAACACAGAACAAGGGTGAGAAGGTTGCCCAGTTCCCACCTTTGGGATCTCACACTCCCACAGAAACACACCCGCGCTCAAACTTACTCACAGCACATGCACACTGTCTCTCTCTCTCTATTGTCTGATTTGCATATGAGCCTAACTAATTCATTAATGCACTGACAAACTGAGGAACTGTTCAAGCTGCTACAACAGGGAGCCCCAAACCCTGCTGTTATTGTGTAGACTTTGTACTGGTTTCTGGTTCTCAGTCCTGCTTATTGCCTCTATATGGACGAAAACACCAGCACTTGAGCCCTGCTGGACACCACTCTAAATCCACGAGCAGCACTCCTTATCCCCATCATACCCATATCACCCCCTCCTCTCTCTTTGCCACTTCTTTCAGGAACTTTCTGTACCCATCTCACACATTTAAGAAGCCTTCTTTTGCCCTTTTTTTGCAGTATGTTTTTTGGATATGTGGTTATATAGATAAATAAAAAAAGTGCTTAAAATGGTTGTGAGGGCTTTAATTGCTCATTGCATCATTTAATTATCCAACAACTTTTAGTGTTTGGCTGGTCTTTTGACAAAAGGGAACCATCATCAAGTTAAAAGGAGGATAATTTAAAGCAGTGGTTCCTAAACCTTTTCTGTATGCCCCCCTTATATAGATAGGAATATATTCAAGCCTGCTCACAGTCCCTACAGTTCTGATCGGCCTCTTTCAAGTTAGTGTCAATGACTTTGAGCTGTTTAGTTGTGGTGGCTCTGTGCTGGTAACTTGTCACCTGAAATGCAAATCCTCTCTCAAACTCTGATGTATGTCACCAGTAAACAGTTTTCATGCATCTTGTACCTTTCTTGAACCATCATTACGTTGCTCCCCTGTGTCCCCACAATAGTGTTGTTTGACAGAAGAATTGCCTTTAACTTGCTGGCTGTTGCTTCATCAATCGTAGTTAAATCCATATCTATAGCAGAGGGAAGTATTCACTCCTTGGCTGTATAGTGTGTGGTTGTTTACATTGAGCAATTCTGTAGGCAGCTGTAATCGAGGCAAGTTGATGCAGCCTTCATATATCAAGCCTTTTCTGCACTACAGTTTATGAGGTTTTTTGGCTTAGGAAAGCCTTTTTTTATGGAGGCCCTGTGTAGTGTTCAGAGACATATTGCTGTTCTTGAAACTATTAGTCAAATGGCAGACTTTGTTGAGCCTCTACCTGAGCTGCTGTTTTATCATTCCTCATGTCCTCACAAAACAGTGTCAGGGATTTAGTTGTGTAAGGCTTTGAGTCTATTTTGGAGTATTGTGTTGTTCCCAGGTGGTAGGAGAGGTCACATCTTTGCAGGCCCAGGGTACCAGCTCCATGTGTGTGATCAGTTGAAAGCTTCTGTACACTGCCAAAAGCTGGACATGGTCCTGTAGAGCAGCCTTAAAGGATCCTAGAAGACTTGGAGTCCATCCAGAAACAGGGGGGGGCTGCCTGGCCAGTGTCAGACCTTTTTTTGTTCTGCAAGCTGGGACTCGGTGTCCCACAGAGTCTTGCTGGTTTGGCTGGCGAGTTCAGAACTTGACGTGACATCCTGCCCCTGGCTCTGGTCCCTGGTCCTTCAGCCCTCCCTTGCCCTCTCCAGCCCTCTGATGTTGAGCTGTAGAGAGCAGAAGGTGAAGCTGTTGGAGGCTAAATGAGACCAAAGGTCTTGGCCCCTCCGTCACTCTTTCTTTTTCATGATGTCTCTCATGTTTTTAAGACTGACAGTCATATGAATTATCTATTACTTCTTGTGACTTTAGACCAACACATATTTCCTTGGAACTTGTTTGGATGAATTATATGTGAACAAACACTAAATGCGCACAGCAGACTTTAGAATGTGACATTAGTGCACACATATTTCACCATGTTTTTATAAAAACAAGTCTGTGTACTGAGTAACATCCTCATTTTACAGCAGAACTGTATATGTATGTCTTGATAATTTACAGATTTTCCGAACAATGTATGGAGCACAGCACATCAGGATGTCTGTCTGGTGTCTGTTAAAACCATAGATGAATTTTCTCTCTGTATTCCTTTGTCACTTCAATAACTGCACCATCCAGCTTTAGCAGCTCACAAAATGGACTTTCTTTTTATAAATTTCCTCTTCATCTTTTGGCCAGAACAAAGAGTAGAGCCATTCCGCATTGTAGTGTTTTTCCATTTCATTGCAGAGGTGTGTGTATGTCTGTGCACTTGTCTAAGTTACTTCTAAGTACTGAATAAGCAGACTTTGATGATAACAAATGAGGCGTTCACCCATTTGGCTTTACCCATCTAGTACCTGGTCTTAACATTTCGAGCGCTGTTCAAGAGGGGCACACATGCCCATACACACACACACACACACATGCACTCACAGAATATACACACAGAAACAATACCCAGTTATACCCGCTTGCTGAGGGAGTTACATGAAGAGGCTCTTATTCTTGTTATTATTGTTCGCAGTGAAAGAATGTCTTGCTCTGAACCCAGGAAACCATTAAATTTTCCACAGAGAAGAAGAAAGTAAGTGAGTAAAATAAGTGAAAAGAGGAGGAAGAGGACAGATGGAGTGAAAAAAAGGAGTGACAAACTGTGCCAAATGAGAAAAGGAGGTGAGATGAAAAGGATTATTCGTTCCCCGGCGGTACTTCACTGACTTTTAAAGAGCCCTTTTGCAGCAGCTGCACCTCCGTTCTCTTTCAACCCAACTCCTCCTTACTCACAAACAACAAACACTGTCAGAGAGCCGGTCAGTTCTCTAGCAACAGCAAGCGGTTTTCCACATGGCCAAAGCTTTTAAATTCACTGGACCTGAAATTAATCCATCCAGGTGTCAGCCACTATGTGGAAGAGTATGTCAGGATTCGATTGATGAAGCAATTGGATGTTGTTTTCAGTCTGCTGCTGCTATGCTAATGTTTGCCTTAATCAGTGTGTGTGTGTGTGTCTGTGTATGTCTGTGTGATTGTGTGTGTGCCCCCAGGCTTTTCTGTCACCTGCTGCATAAGCTTAGTTCTTGTGACATCAATTAGACATGACAAAGTGCCTGCCAAGTCAGCCATGTACACCAGGCTTCATTTTCTCAGGACATACACACCTGCACACAACACTTAAAAAAAACACAAACAGTGTTATATACAATATGTTTATGTTGAATGTATACATTTATAATTATTGTGGTGTTAATCATAACCAGAAGTGTATATTAATGTAATGAATCTGCTCTCACAGCAGTGTGCCTCCTCTGCAGGTACGCAGTGGCAGGTTATAACAAGCTAAAAGCCTTCAAGCCATAGCTATCAGGACTCTGCATGCATGTTATTTTCACTCAAGGGGCCCAGAGCAGACAGTATGTTATGTGTACGTGTGTGACCTCACATTCTGCGTGTCACTTGGTGAACATCTGGGCAGATTAAGAGTGACAGTGAATGAATTTGAGGCATCTAGGAAGAAGGTGTTTACCACAGAGGCCTTTATTCCTGTATACCAGGCTACAGATTCTTTTTTTTTTTAGGAAGCATTGGATTTGTTCATGAGGGCATTGCTTTTTTTATGTATTTTTGTGTTTATTTTTGTTGTGCTCCTTGGCATAAACATTATACTTCTTGGACAGATTTTGATGAAAGTTTACAGTGAGGAGCAGTGTTTATGTGGAACTGTAGAGTTAAGGCTCACAGATGCTGCAGGTCCAGGCACGGTGCAGCCAGCCTCCTTTTTTGTGTGTGTTTCTGGTTTTCTTTCAGCAACTGTACAAAAAAATCAGCGACCATGCTGGTTAGATGAAAGAGCGATAGAGAGACAGCAGGAGGGGACCTTACCGGAAAGAATTACCTTACTGGTAAAAATATAGTAGTACATTTTTTTCATGTAGTCTTAACAGACAAAGGTGAATTTTGTTTTTGTGGTAGCAGCTGCAGCTACATTTAGACTGCAGGCAAAAGTAGCTCAAATCAGAATGTCTCTGTGCCTACGTGACTTGGATGTGTTTCTTTAATAACAGTGTGAGCACCAAACACCAAAACGTACACATGATCTGGACTTTTGTTGTCTGTGAAAACCACCTGTCAAACTAAGCTATGAGTCCAGTAGTCTAAATTTGAGACTGTTGGATATACAGGTGTATTTTTTTGCTGGCAGCTTCACTTTGTCAGTCATACTGGGGCTTTGAGTGACCATAGGCTGACTTTTGTTCACAATTCAAAGCTGGCAGGAGTCAAACATCTCAAAAAAAGCCATAATCGAAACTAAAATCTTGCTTATAATTGAGCTGCTGACTATGTCTTCTTCTTAATGACAGCAGATGCAGGTCAGTTCAGGTCCTGTTTGTTTTTTTTAGCCCTTTCTTTGTTTTGGCCTGTGCTCCTCTTAGATGAAGCAGTGTTCTCTTGGGTTTGTAGAAGGCATGCCAGTAGCAACACGTTCCTGCAAATCCTTATGTTAAAAACTTTTGCCCATCAAAATAAGATCCAACCCAACCAGGCCCATGTTCACCCTCTCTGTGAAATTTATAAGCTAAAGCCCTTTTTTGTGCCTTCCAGCTCGCTCCCCTCCCCCCGTCCTAAATTGGAACCTTTCTGACAGAAACAGCGTTGTTTGATTTAGCTCGACAGGAGACCACCAACAGTGCACCTCTCAGCAGAAACATTTGTTTAAAGTTTTTGATAACTTCTCTTTTATGCCTCATCATCTCTTTCCCCCCTTCTGTCCTGCCATGATTGTGTTTTTAACAAATCATTAACAGGTTACAGCCTGGTTTGAGGGCAGCCTCTGCCTGGCACCCCCTAGGAGGAGTGCTGACAGGGTGAGGGACTTGTGAAGCAGAGTTCAAGGGGTCAGGTCAAAAGATTCAGTCTTTTTGCTGGTAGTAAGACAGAGCTGGGGGGAAAGTGGGTGGCAGGAGGGTTTCAGCTGGGGGCAGGTCTGAAGGTCACAAGGGCAAAAATGAGAGTTTAGAGATGGTGTCACGCTGAGCAGATCCAGAGCCCTCTAGCTGCCAGCCTGAGGTGTTTGCCTTGCCATTAACTTCACCACTATTTATTTTCAAACCTGCTGCAGCTGCGCCGCTTTGTCTGAAACGCCTCGTTTCTTCTTGGCAAGGGAATGCACACAGATCTTTGATAAGCACTACTGGACAGAATGAGCCGCTCTCATAAATGCAGTTAGACGTGAGGACTTAGTGTGTGGGTGGAGGCCTTGGGTTTGGTCTTCCACCTAGAAGTTTGAGGTGGGGTTTAAGACCAAGATTAGGGACTGTGGCTCTGACTGCAAGTCAGTAGGCTGTGGTCTGTGTCAGACAGGCATAACAACTTGCCTGCCCATAAAGACCTGAGGAGATAAAGAGATAAAAGTGCCCAGTCTGTGAGCTGATGCCCATAAAAGCGCTGCCATTGGTTCTCAGGGCTTCGTCGAAATGCGATCCTGTAAAAATATTTTCTCCTCATTAACCTGTCATCCGTGGAGCCGTGACGCATAGCCAGGCGAGGGAGTGCAGGGACAAAGTGGGGTGGGTGGAAGGAATTGTGAGGGTTGTCTTAAGGGGCCCAAGGGGGAGACTTACCAGCCTGGATGCTTTATTTGAAGGTTGTCTTGTGGTAATGTGTTGAGTAGGTTGAAAAGGCCTTGGCGGGCCCCAAGTGTTTAAACAGCAGCAGTTAGCGTAAATCTCCCCCAAACGCAGACACCAGACATCCTCGCACACTGACACACACACACACAAATGGACAAATGCCTATGTATATATTGTCACAGACTATGGTGAAAGTATGCCTGTATGGGCCACTGTTCTGAAACGCAGCTTGTTTGGACATGTCTTTCAGTGGTGCTGTTCATTCAGCCCGCTTGGATTTTAGTGTTATTTTTCTAGCTGCATGTGTGTTTCTGCGAGTCGCGCTGTTTACGTGTGTCCGTCAGCAGCCAGAGGCCCCCCGAGCCTTGCCGCCTTGTTGGGGCTGAATGTATGTGTGTCAACAGTCTTGGATCATAGAGGGGGTGTATTGTGAGAGCTATATGTTTGGGAGAGAGTATGGATGTAGGGATCAGACCCTGTGTTTATTGGTTTTTTTGACCAAGATTGGTTGAGTGTGACCCTGGGTCAGAGTGCTGGCCTGGGCCAGCCTGGGTTATGTCTGGCCGGCTCTGGGTCACACTAGGCCTCTTTGTATACCCTCCAAGCTCAGGCCTGGGTGACAGCCAGCTGAATAAAGTACTGCGAAGAGCCTACAGATGTGACATGTTGACCGTATTTGTCTGTTTGGGTCAAATGCCCATTTTCCTTCTCAGAGTGCTTGACCAATATGTAATCTTAAGATAATGCCCCATTCACTATTGTTTTCATGCTTGACCTACTATATTATATAAAACAGGCTCCTTTTTGTTTTGCATGTTATTTTTGGATAATGAATCTTTTGCCAGAGCCAGACAGAGCAAGGTCTAACTTTAGTGACCTCATCTACTCTGTGACCACTCTTACATCACACTCTTGGAGCCACTCTGTCTCATGCTGAGGTAGGTGTTCAGTTGACGAACAGATTACTGTATAACTCAAAAGCTTTTTCCTGTACTGATAGCGTTAACAAGTAGAGACTCATTGAAACTGCATTCAGAGACCTGTGTGCACACAACCATACAGTGATACCTCAGCAGGGGAAGGGTGCGTGAAAACTCAACAGGAGATATGAGCAGGAAATCAGCAGCAGATGTGGGTGTAAAGAAATGCAGATGGAGGCAGGGAAACCCTCTTACTTAGGACACTAAGTCCACCTCCTGTCTCTTTGGTCTGGCAAGCCTGAAAGAGGATCACTTTGAACCATGACACTGCTGTAAAGCACAGCATGATCTCATCCTTAAAAAGTCTCCCTCTGATGCAACATGTGATACCTAAGCATCTTATGATATTAGGACCGAACGATTCCAGTAAAATCCACTTTACTGTTTGTAAAAGTCTAAAAACCGTATCCAGACTTTTAATACAGCAGATGCATCTTAATGTTAGTTCTGTTTTCTCAGCTCCTGGTTGTTGGTCTTTTGTGTCTCCACATTACTCACAGCAAACTCATATGCCTGCATGTATTCTAGTCGGACTAGAGGGAAGAAAAGAAACAGAAGGTAAAAGAGGTGTAGATTTTCATGAGGATTCCTTGGCTGCAGCGAGGCACTCCATTTATGGGTCTGATTAATTGCTTTTCATATAAATCATAGGTACAGGCTTGGGGCATAACTCCCTATCTTGAAATGTGTCAGAAACCAAGACAGAAATGGGGGAAAAGGGTGCACAATAAAGGTGACAGTGTTATAAAGTTTACTCTGCTGGACACCTGCTATCTGAATGTATGTGAAGTGTGTGTGGCCTGAAAAGAATGAGTGATGCTGTGTCAGAGAGGAGCTTTAAGTGATAATAGATCTGCAGAGTATTGTGTAACTGTGTGTCAAACCCTGGAGAGATATGTGTTTATTTAGTTTAGATGATTGAGGCTGTGTAATTGTTTACTCTGGGGCAGCTTGTTATTCAAATGAGGTTGAGTAATTTTCCTCTCTGCCTCGTTAAAGTTCAGTTCATTGGGAAACCTGCACTGTGGCAGATTGCTTTCCTATAAACAATGACCCCTGCACAGTCATTAACAAACATACTGCAAAACAACAGATTGAAATGACAGTGGGGGCTGTTCTCTCACTGAAATACACTTTCCAGTCTGTTGGCCGTGTGGTTGTTATTGAATGCACCTCTTAAATTCTCAACTCATCTTTCAGTTTTTTCTTTTGTCTCCATTCCTTCCTTTTCTATCTCTTTTCTTGCCTTGGCTTTCAACCTTTCTGTCAGTGCTGGGCCCCCCTTTCCTGGCACGCAGAGTGCTCATATCACTTCCCTCAGCTCTCCTCTGTCCATGTCTCAGTGACGTTAAATACCATCCCTTCACTCATCTGCACCTAATTTTCTTTCGGCCCCTCCCCGTCTCACTCATATCTCCATTTCATTCCTCACACCTCCGATGGCAGCCAAGTCTGTCCGCTAAAGTTTGTACATGTTTCCCCTTTTCACCACTAGTTTTGTCATCCTCCATGTCTCTGTCGACCTCTCCTAAACAAGCCTTTCATAGATCGTCAGTCATCTGCATCACTTCCATATCCGCCTCAACATGTGAGCATGGAATCGAAAGATGGAGGAATGTTGATGGATTGTTTATGTGGGAGGTTTTAAACACTTACATAGGAAGGAACAGAGACTCTGGGAAGAAGAGGATGAAATAATAAAAAAAAAACCTCTGGAAAGCTTCAGTCTCGACTCCTGTGGCCATCTGTCAAGAAAAGAACACACACACATCACATGGTGTTCTGGCCATTTCCAGTTTCACTGTCACTTCCTGTGACCACTTGCTGAGCTAAGAGCCACTCAGGATCATGGATTTGTAGAAATGGGCCATTTCTCTGCCAGCTATTAGATTAGTTGTTACACTCAGCAGCCAGTCTTCTTTCTCAAGAATCCAAGTTTCAGGAAAACTTCACTGCATTCTCTGCTGCTATAAGTAACTGTTATGTAAAGAGATGGATATTGTGTGTGAGCTGATGCAAAAGCAGAAAACATTGGACTGAACACCAGCCAAGGAAGCTGCGGGGGTAGCCGTGAATTACAGGGCCTCGAAGCCAACCTGGAGAAGGAAAAATAAGAGGGGAAGATAAAGAAAGTCCGCGGTGAGCTCAGTCTTCACATTGAGGCCAATAAAGAAGCAAAGATGACAGATAGGAGGTGGCAAACCAAACTTTTCTTTTTCTTCTTTCTTCGTTTCTCCCTCTTTTGTCCAAACCACTAATAGCTGTGTCTTCTCATCCTCTTCATCCTTCCTCCTTTTCAAGGGGAGAGTTGAGGAATTGTGCCTGCGCCATGACCAGACTGTCTCATTTTGGTTGGACAGACCTCTCTTTCTGAAATTGCAACGGCTGGATATATCATTTTGCCACATAATATATGCCTGCTTTGTTTCTATTACACCCACTAAATTCAGGCGCAGACACACAACAAATCTCATGTTTGCATTTTTCTGTCTCCTTTCACAGCTCAGTTTCTGCACATCCACGTTCAGTTGTTGAGCTGCTGTCGGGCGCAGAAACCTGTAGCAGGAAATATGTGTGCCCCGGTGTGTTTTCTGCTGCTAGGCAGGTGTGTGTTCTGCATAAGAGAGGTGTGCCTCGGTGTGGTGTTGAAGGAGTCTATAGAGGTGAGGCAGAGTGTGAGAGTGTCAAGCTAATTGTGCTGACAGTTGTGGAAGGTTGCTGGTTGTTGGGACTTGGAGAGCATCCGATGAGTGTCCATTGCAACTTTGGATGCTTGGCATTCCATCACGATCCATCTGTTAGCAGAAGCACTTAAAGCACATATGTGTCATGTGTTGCAGTATAAATTCTTCTCTTTGAGTTGCTATTGGCTCGTTCATTTGAAAAACTTAAGAATAAAACGTTTTTGTTAGTAGGTTGATGAGCTGATAAGGACCCACTTTCAAGAAACGGCACCACAAATTTGTTTAATTTGGCATCCTGCATATGAAAACATTCAGTATATTTTCCATATAGATCCAGTGATGGTTCGGTCATGGCCTGAGTGGTTGTTTAACAGTGCTTAAAGTGCTGGTATTTCCTTTGTCTTGCTTATTTTGAGTTCTTTAGGACGGCTGTGTTTTTAATCATTCAGCCCTTTTTGGCTTTAGCTGTGTATAAAGTGTGTTCCTGAAATGCTGGAGTCTTTGTCCTACAGTTTAATGTCATATAAATATTGTTGTGTGTGCTGAGGCAGTGCAGCAGGCGCCGGCTTGTTTACAGAGCTTTCTCAGCAGTTTGTATTTGTTTGGAGCCATGTGATAGAACGCAGGTCCCTGATAATGGAGGCCCCTTTTTGTTGCTCCTCCTCCTCCTTCTTTCTGTTCATTCAACCTCTTACTCATTTTTTTCTATGCCTTGCAGCTGTTTTTGTTCTGCTTGGTTTACTTTCCATCCAAAATGTTAGGTCAAATGCAGACTTGTACCCGTTTCAGAAACACACATTACAATGTCCTGGCGTGTTTACATTTCCTGCTCTACATTGTAGACAACATAACACTCCCGACACAGAGAGGCAGAGCTCAAACAAAGAAAACTTGACAGAGTAGTTTGATCCAGGTCTCACCCCTTAACCTGACCCTGAGCTCAGTTTGCATCTTGTCAAACTTTTGTAGGGTTACAAATAGGATGACAGGTTAAAGTGGTGCCAAACTATTATCTATTTCTTGTGTTTTTAAAATGTCAGAAAATAGTTCATAATGCTCAAGATGAAATTGTTAAATTACATGTTTGTCTCACAAACAATTAAATGTCTGTTTGTCTGTCTGTTTTCAGGGGCAGTACCGGCCTTCAGACCTCTTGTGCCCAGAAACCTATGTCTGGGTACCAATCGAGCGATGCCTACCACATCTCGACAATGCCCGCTACGCCCGTTTAAACCAGGATCCTGATGCAGGTACAGCTGCTCTTAGCCTAGTTTCCATTTTTGACTATAAAAGGATTTAGTTGCATACATTTTTTGCTATTATAAAAATACACAGGTCTTGTGTTTCTAAGTTCATTGTACACATTTTTGTCGGGACAAACCCATAAACTTTGCATTCGATCTGACTCGAGTTTAACTTTTAGTGCACAGAGCTCCTTTACAATGAACAGAGCAGAGCCAAGATCATCATTAGATGTTGTAGTTGTCATTAGATGAATAGTAATCACACACAGAAGAACTGGCAGATGCCCATTGCCTTGTCTGGTGAGATGAGTGATCACGGCCATTGAGTTTGTTTCATAAGGGTTTAAAACTTTTAACAGAAGCTTATAAATAACTTTCTGCTTAGGCACACAGGGACTTAAATGTTTTCTGTTCACCTCAATTATTAACATTATCCACTTTCCTGTGAGGATGTTTATGCAGTTTTAATTCAGTTTGACACAGACCCATCAGTATGGCACTTCTTAGATGCAGAATAATGTTTGTGCCACTCCAAAATAAGGTTAACTGGACACTACATTACAGAAATTATAATAGACGATGGCATGCATACATGCACATGCTGTGGATGTGGCTGGAGCTCACAGAGGCCTGCCATCTCCTGTTTACTCTTCCTCATTAATCTGCATCATCAAACAGGCACCAGACAGGAAAAAGCCACTGATCAAGTGTAATAGGAGATGGGAGAGGACAAGAATTTGATTGTCAGTTAAGCTTGGACTGATAAGAGAGGGGGGGGGTATAGGAGAGTAGATGGCAGGGAAGATGGGGGCTGTGATAAAAGTGTTTTTATAGTGAAGGGAAGTAAAAGTGAGAGAGACTGGTGACCTGATGCTTGCTAGTAGGAGCGAGAGAGAGTAGTATAATAAAATGGAGGTTGAAGTCATATGGAGGGGGAGGGAAGGATATATGAATGAGGGGAGACAGACTTTGTTGTAGTGAGGTCATGCTTGTGCTCGGTGCCATTTAGAAAGGCAAAAATCAGCAGAGTTTTGACAAACAAGTTGACTGGCATCCATGCACCTTCTCCTGCCATAATTCAGGTCACACTGAGGTAAAGTTCGCAGGCACTGAGTTCACCATCTGTAAAGATTCTAAGTCTCAACATGTGTCTTAAGGATATATGGATTCTACACTCATTCCCGATGTACTGGCCGGCTTTAGTTGTTGACTCAAGTGGTGAAAGCACCACACCCAAAAGAAATAAGGGCATTTAAAACACCATTAGTAGTCTGGTTATTTACAGCTTTGCCATTAACAGCTTTGGAAGTGGTAGGTCTGACATTTTCTTGTCAATCTTACCACTAATCCCTGAGTAGGCACAAATTCCTGAGGACAAAGTAGAGGTCTCAGATTTTGGCTATTCTCACTGTGGTCAGTGTATGTTTGTGTGTCTGTGGTTCTTGGGGTGCCTCCATTCCTGCCTGTACTGTTGATCTTGGACATGGCTGGGCATTATTTCAGGCCTCGCTGTCCAAACGCAGTGTCATTACATTTCAGTGCTCGCTGTCATGATGGCTAACTCTCAGGTCTGCTGCCAAGCTGTGTGGTTGTACTGTGGCGAAAGAGGGTCACTGGCAGCGGTGGTGTGGAGGTTTCTGTGCTATTCAGAAATGCATCCAGTGGTCAGTCAGTCGCCAGGTCAGCCTGCCCTGTGTCGTTGTCAGTTTAGCACCATGGTACACTCTTGAGGCTTGTGGCCCTGTCCTAATTGGCAGTTTGTCCCTGTGTGGCTTGTTTTTGGCCTATAAAGACATGTTGCAATTTGCTTTTAAGTACTGGGAGGCCCTGACTGTGTGTAATGTTTTTGGTATCTCCAGTATTTGTGATTGTGCTGGTTCCTTTTCTCTGATCTGTATATGAAAAAAAAGATATTTAGGGCCCGAGCACGAAACGTGCGAGAGCCCTATTGAAACCCTAGGGATTATTATTTTCTTTTTTTCTGCCTGCCCGCCTGGGCCTGTTTTGAGTAGGATTATGAAACTCAGCACACATATGTATCACCCCAAGACGCACAAAAAAGTCTCTTGGACCCCCCCCTACAAACCCAACAGGAAGTCCGCCATTTTGAAATATATGTTCATTTTTGGCGATTTGTGACCCTGCTACCAAACTTTTCACGCCTCGCATACTTTATCCAATTGAGCTGAAATTCACTGTGTCCACTCAGGACACCATAGGGAATAGACGCATTCCAAAACTCTTTCAAAAGTCTTACAGTGTGGCCTCAAAGTTGACCATTCGCCATTACAAACTCGCTCTGCCGTACCACCAACATACTTCATGCAATGTGGACAAAACCTTACAGTACTGCTATGGACCCCAGTCTGAACAGATATATATGCTAATAGGATGATACGGTCATAGCGCCACCTACTGGCAACAGGAACTTTCTCTTGTAAACATGTGTTTGTTGTACGTCTCTGGAAATGAGAGGAGACGAGAGCATAGGAGAGAAGACAGCGATGGCCCCATGGAAAGCAGAGTGTGCGAGGGCCCGCAATGCTGCTTGCAGCTTTAATTGTATTTCTTTCTTGACTTCCTGGTACCTTTACCTAGCCTTGCTGTGTCAATGGAATGTGATCGTGATGGAAAAAGAAATATTTTCCCTCTTAATGAAACAAATGACAAACTGCCAAAAACACAGCAATGAAAGGCAGCAGCAGAACTCGGTGTTCACTTAGGCTACCTTGTGTGGTCTAGACTACTACTAAAAAACTATAATGGCTGCTGATGATGGAGACAGAAAACAGCTGTCCCTGTAAAGTGGATTGACAATGCATGGCACTGTGCTTATAGTGTTCTAGTTCAGTAGGAGTATTGTTTCTGTTTTCAGCAAATGCCGCTTCTAACTTGTAATGGTGACCAGGTCACAGCGCTGTCCTAATGAGGTGTGTGAAGACAGCTAATCTAAAGTTTACACAACTCTCTCCACAACAGACTTAAAATGATTACATGCCGGTTGCTGACACATCAAGGGCCCAAGGGCCTCGATGAGGCCTCTCACAGATGTACATACAGTGTGTTCCCACAGCACATATGTGGTATCCCTCACACACTCATAATGAGTGTTTGGTTGACAGAGAAAGAGGTAGGGGCATTGGCCGTACAGCGCTATAAACATTTGCGACCGAAGTAGTCACCCATCGGACCCTAAGTGCGTCTGGCGGGCGCCAACTAAATCATATACTGCATACACCAAGCTGTGGTTAGTGAAATGCCATCTGATATGTCAGTGGTCTCATTCTACTGGTCTCTCTTTCTCCTGAAAGCACCTACCTCATGCATACTCCCACTAAGTTTCTACCATACACACTTTCATATCAGAAGCACTTCACTCTGCTCTTTACCAGGCTTTCTGCTTCTTAGCCTGACTTGTGCTAATGTTCCTATCCAGAGCAGAGTGGGGGAGTAGGTGGCAGTCCTCTTTCTTTCTTTTTTGTTTCTGTGGCATAATGTAGGAGATGCTTTTTCCCTCCGGATCTCCTGCACGTTTGACTCCAGTGAAAGAATGCTTCCCTCATTTTAATAAGAATAATAATGATACTATCCTTTAAAATTTTAAAAGAAATGCTCTCACTGCTTCCGAACCTCTGGAGGTCAACATTCACTGTCAGCTACAGAGAGTCAGGGTCTTGCTTTCAGCGGCTAACATAAGGGCTTGAACTCAGGTCTTCCCGTCAAAGCTCTTCATACACACTACAACACAGTTCCGGCCTTTTTCCTATTCAAACATTAGCCCCATTTTGGATTTGCAACATTGGGTCATAGGATGTGGTCATAACCTGATGGCCTGCCTTTGACCAGCGCCCAGTGTTAAGCAAGAGTTTTGAAAGTTTGAGATGGATGGGAAGAGACAGAGGAGCGTGGCGAGGTGTCAGGGCCCGTAGCCTCGGCCCTGACCCTCTCACTCCCTGACCGACCCTCACCACTCCTCTTCCCCCTGACCCTTGAACTCCATCCCGGAGAAGCTGTGACCTCAGAGCGGCATGTCACTGAACGTCCGGTGGGCCTGACGAGAACAGGGTCTGGAGCTGCTCAAAACAAGAAGGAGCTTTGACAGAGGCTGAAGTGAGCAGAAGAAAAAGAAAGTTGTTTATGTGAGAAGCGGATGTTTGGATTGCTTTGAGTAAGAGAGAAAGATAGAGGACCTCTGCTCAGGATTACTGTTGCGGTTAACAGACCATCTTGAAGCTTTTGCTGATATTCATTTTACACTATTCAATTGTGTAATTGTTCTGTCACCCTGATGAAGAACATGAGGAGACACAAAGCGCCTGGCCTGAGGGATTATCAGACATTTAAACATTTTCACTTTTGTCATATCATCATTAAATTGACTCACATTTGGTCACTTATATAACATGCTTTTAAAATCTGCATGGTGAGACTTAACATACTGCTGATTTTCTTCATTTTAAACTTTGTATCCACCATTCTTCAATTATATGACTCAGCAGGTTTTGGAGATGGGAAAAACACAGCAGTTAGGGCATTACTGAGCAGGGAAAAGGGACTAATAAATAAATCATGAATCCACAGTGTGGTTTGAAAATTCTAGCTGAAGTATGAATCTATCTCTGTGGAGAAGGAGGTGTGAGAGCTAATGAGCCTCAGGGCTTCATGTTGATACCCAGCTTCTTTCCTTTGGCTTATTTTTTCAAGTAGTGTTGGTGAGTTGCCATGTTGGTATGGGTATGTACGTACTGTACATCTTCAGCGTTTATCCTGCACATGTGCATGTCTTTACAAATTAACACTGTGCATCGGTACAAGTTGTTTTTTTCCATTTTTTGGCAATGGATTTGGCAATGCTAGTATTAATATTTTTGGGGAAATATGTGCACTCACATCATTGCTACCACCTGAGTGCTCAGCTGTGAGCCACATGCATGTCAGGAAGAACCACTAGTGGTGAGTAGGAAGTCCTGATCTTGATTAATACCACATCTAACCCGCTCCTGTTTGACTGATGTGTCGCCATCGGCTTGGCAAGTTAGTGCGCTCCGCTCTGCCGACTGGTCTGGAGTTTATTTTCATATTCTTTCTCTCAGGTAGGCCAGACTGGGCTGGAGGAAATGTTGTGTATGTAGGAACTGAGTGTTTTCAGATAAAAAGATTTTGCAAAAAAGAGCAGAAAGGTTGGAGAAGATGAAAAGTGACCAGACTAAGAGCGTGCAGCAAGCTTACAATGGATTTTTTGACTCATACCTGTGTACGGTTGTGCTAGGCTGGTTCTGTTGGCGCTCCCTGCTGTGCTATGTCCCTGTGGCGCCAGCTGTGGGCGGCTTGGCTCAGTCTCTCACTGCTGGAGGTGGCGGTTTTAGTGTCAGAGTGAGGGTCAAACTTTTTCACCCTTTTTTTTTCCATCCGTCTCTCCAGAGGATCATTCTTAGTTGAGATTAGCTCTGTGTGTGTGTGTTTTTTTTTTTACTGGTCTGAAGGGAGCTGGCAGTGTATGACACAGGACCTAATGAGATGCTGAGTTTGGCAAGCCAGCAGGGAGCAGGGCCCTGTAAACAAGACCAGCTAACTGGCCTGCTCACGCACCACCATGACTCCAGGTTTAGGGCATAGAAGAATTAAATCAGAGGGGGGAAAAATGCTTTCTGCTCCTCCAACAGCTTCTCGGAATAATGATGTATCCCTGCCAAGTCACTCAGAGGTTAACTCAAATGAGCGAGGGGGGAAATAAGGACAATGTGAATTGTGCTTGATGCTTCTACACCGCTCCTTATTTTTGTTTTTGTCTAGGGGATGCTCGGGTGCTGAAGGATGTGGGCAGAGCTCTGGTGCTTCACAGACGGACCGTCATGCCCTATGCGGTGTACTGCCGCAAACGCAGGGGCTCCAACGACGAACCGGAGGTGCAGCAGTACGCCGGCTTGGTTGGCCAGGACTGTGCTGAAAGGATCTTACTCTATCGCTCGTAAACATGCAGCCTCATAACCACTACACTTGTCACTTATTACACCAAGTCTTGTCTGTTTCTGTTCACGTCTGTCTGTGTGTCTCCTCTATGTCTACGAAAGTGCTTTCTGCTGCCTCTCCTTGTAGTCTCACCATGCTTACCTCTTCACATGCTGGAGCAATGCAGTAGCAGTCACTATCTACTGTACATGTATACACCCTTTCAGCTGCACACAGGAGACAGCTCTCCTTCCAGCTGGCACAGGGTTGCATTTTTGTCAGCATTGCCACCTGAAGTGTACGTTTGTTTTTTTTTTTTGAATGTCAAATGATTTAAAAGGTGGCTTTAATTTGCTTATATAATAGCCCAAAAGCATCACACTGCTTCATACTGCACTTCAGTATTGGAAGGATTTTATCACCTGAGATTATGTGAAGCAAAGAAGACACTGTTTATAATGTTTTTGTTTGTTAAACATGTAGTTTTATGTGCTTTACTTGTAATAATTATTTTTTTCGGTTGAACCAAATATAAAGGTTGTATCGTCTCCCTTGCTTGGAAGTGATGGCTTTCTTTCTGGGTTCTAATTATGCAACACAACCCTGATTCCACTGGCAGAGGGATTTTGGAAACATGGCTATAATGTGTCAAGAGTCCTTTGTTGGCACTAATGGTGTAAATTTTCACGCATACGGTAGTAAGTTTATATCTCCCAGAACACATGTATGCCCAGAGATAAGTGCTTGAGTTTGGCCCGATGGATTCAGTCAAGCAACAGGTGTTGGATATATGAGCTGGCTGAACACAAATGTAAATGGCTTCTCGCCCTCAAAACAGAGTGGCGACGGCAGCCCAGCTCACAGCCAGGGCAGGGCTGGACTGTGCTCCCGTTCACAGGCTGACTTCTGGTCTTAAAGCTCAGCTATACAGTACAAGCTTTTAACTACATGTGCTGTACTACAGTGGCTGTGGCAGTCACCCAGAGTCCTGATGCTAATAAGCATCAGAGGTCTCAGTACGACTGGAGCTGCGCTGCTGGGGCTCTAATTTTTAATCATTTAAAACGCAATTATGAAATTTTCATTTTTCTTTTTCCTCTCTGTCATAAAGTGTATTTTTGAACACACACAACATGCCACAAATGACTCAGTCTTTCCAGTTGTTTTTTTGCACTGTCTTAGGAATGAATGTTTGAGGTTTCATGTGCAGTTTCTGACCACACTTAATGCAATAAAGTATTGTTTTTTATGTGTGGGGACCCCACTTAAGATGCTCTGGTGATGTGATACACATTCCATCCACAGGTTTTACACACTCATTTAATTTAAGTACACACAGTAAGTATCTGTATCTGTGACTTTAAAGTGAGGCACAATGCATCTTTGCTCGCAAGAAAAGCGCCGTCGGGTTCCTTCCAGGCATTTCTTTCTATACAGCATCGTCTTAGTTAAATTTTCTTTCAAAAGTCAGTAAAAAAGTTGCAAACTTTATATCCTGCTCCTATGCATACTTACCCAAAGTCACACAACCAGAGGCTGGTAAATGTCGACTTGACCCGCTGCTAGTTTTGTGTTTGTGCAGCCGCTCTCCTTTCCAGTGCGGCCTGACCTGCCACACATTCAGCCTGCCTGCCTGTCTGCACCCGATCTTGAGAAAACACTGTAGAGAGTCAGTCTCTCCAGTTTAAACTCAACCTGGGCTTAAGAGCAGCCTGTGTCCTCGGGAATTAAAACAGATTGACAGGCTAATTCTCCAAGAAGGGAACACTGACGCTGGCTGGTAGCCATGTTGGATTCACTGTTTCTCTCCCACATTAGGCATGCTTCCCCTTGGATTTAATGTGCAGACACACACAGACACATACACACTCTTGGCACTGTCACGAGTACTTAGTCTTGGTGGACGCCACACATACGGACATGTGCCAGTAGTGTGGTGGACCTCTTTCTGTCAAAACAAGTGGCCTGGACTGGCCTGCTGTTTCATAATGGGTCTATAATACTGCAGTATGGCAGGGCTGGGACGTTATTCTGATATGTAATAAATAATCACTGCTGATAATTCTTATTAAGTATGAGCTCTGTACTGACCATGCTCTGCGGCTGAAGTGTCGTTCAGCCAAAATCAGCAGAGAGGGCTTTATCTTTATTACAAACCTCAGTCACTGAGATGGTTTGAGTAGCCTCAGTAGGTTAGTGTAGACTCTGCTGGTGCCAAATGTGTAAAGTTTGTCACACTGGAAGATACAGAGGAGAATATGAGACCGTAGAAGGATAAGAACCTAAAGAGGCCACATTTTCTGCTATAAATCTAACACTGTAACCATGGTAACTTTGCAAGGTGACACATAATGATAAATAAATCATTATTTATTAGATGTTTTTGGGTAATTCTGCTCAATTCCTTAACACGAACTCCCCTCCACGCTGTTATGTGCCATTCTTTAGCTCTGTGGATGTATTGTGGCCAGATGGATTTGTAGAGGAAAGAGGACATGTCAGCGTAAAATAGTACAGGAAGGAAAAGCAAGTCTGAAAATGAGGAATTAGAGGCTGAGGTTTTCCCTCTTTCCAAATCCAAAAGTAATATGGAATAATATCCCTCAGCTGTTTACGTAAACGCTCCGAAATGGTGCATGCTGCCTTTGTGAGAGTTATTTGCTTTTGTGGTAAAATGAGGGAAAATGTGTTTAGGAGAAGGACACAGTTTTTCAGATTTTATCTTTTTTGAGTAATCATTTATCCCCCACAGTAGGAACATAATTGCTGCCAGGGGATGGAGCTGGGTCGTATCCATCAACCACCAGCATCCCCTGATCCAATCTCATGTAGCCTATGTATGAGTAAACTGGGACCTCGAGTCAGATGGGGCTGTTACATGACAGCGTCTTCCTGTTTGTAAATTTGAAACTATCAGTAGGCAGCTACCTGTTTGATCTCTGTCGTTTTAATCTTTCTACATTGCATGCAAGCTTTGTTTCATTGTACCCGGGGGCAGAATGTAAACACTGCTTCTGCCCACAGTATGCATGTAGTGTGTTTACTCCTGCTGGCCCTCGGGTGCGTGGGCTGCTTGTTTGGATTGGCTCCCCATATGGACAGTGTGAATTTACATGTTGGGTTTTTTGAATATTCTCCCATGCTCACTCCTCTGTCCACTGTTGCATAAATGCGTGTTTCATTGTAGCGCTGATGTGTAGTAGCCTATAGGCACATGTTTGTACAGGCACGCACCCACCCCTCCCTACACCAGCGGAAGCTCCCGGGCCAGAGGAAGTGCCGGGCTCCTTTGTGAACAAGGCCCCCTCCCGGATTAAGCGTATCGCACCCTAAATGCAGGCCCTTTCTCCTGGGGATTATCTATAGGCCGGGAGGGGGGGAAGGCGTCCACTCCCACTGGGGCCCTGTCACCCAAATTCAACACACTGTCACCGGGCTGCTCCCTAGAGCCCCTTTCGCTAGGATACAGGACATGAGGGGAGACATTGTGCCCCTGGAGACAAAGCTAAAGTGATTAGCCTGAGTTATTAAAGGACCATACAAAATGCATTTTGACATGGAGCTTCAAGTTGATCCAACTCACTGTTGGGCATGCTGAAAATATTCACAAGCATCAGGTTGTTGTGTTCATACTGTATGTTTAGACATGCTGCTGCTGAAGCAGGCATGCGGTCAGGAGTAAACTATGGAAGCCCAGTTGATTTATTGGCACAACAGTTTAAATTCATTGCATGTGTGACACTATACGGTCAATGTAGTGTGCAGTTTATGGGTTGAAAAATACAGAAGCATACATAAAGCCTCCTTAATATATCCTGTATCTTAATATTAAGATGTTTGGGATTCATGAAATGAAGTAATTTAAGGATTCTGATTTATATGTCACAAACTCATGGTTAAAGGTTTTTTAAATATTTAAATTGAGAAGGACATATTAGACCTTTTGAATATTTTGTATTTATTATATTTATGTAGAATATTTGGTAGAAATTAAGACTTTTTAAAGAGAATTAAGAGAGTTTTAAACCAGTGGACGAAACTTTAGATTCAACTGTTAAACCAGGTTTAGCAGTAAACTGTCACTATACATCAGTATTTATAGTTTAAACTGTTTAAACTGTTTCAGGCTTATGTTTAACCCTGGGAAGGTATTTTTAGTTGTGTTTATACAGTACAGTCAGTCGGCTACAGGATGTATCGCTAACTCCAAAAACATGTTCAGAACTGAACAAAGGCAGTAATTCATCATTATCAAATCACCGTCTGACTGTAAAGATTAACTGTGGGGTTCACGGGCATGAGAAAAGAGGCCCTCTGGTCTTAACGTGCTGCAGTGTAGTCATGGAGACACAGATAATGACTGCAGGGAGATAAACGTTGTCATCATTTAAAGCCCCCTCGATGTGTTAGTGCTTCTCCCTCCCTGCAGCTCTTTACCACATTAACGTCTCTCTTCTGTTTACCCCTCTCTGGCCCTCCTTTATTGTCTTTTCTCCTCTTCCTCTGGCACAGACCTGTGCATCTCCGTCTCTCTGAGGCAGTCATACATATTCCCACTGGCATTAGAATACTAATGTGTCAGTGTGAATAGAGTAAAGCTGTCGGGTGGTGGTGGGAGTCGACCCACCTCTCAATATGTGTGCTGTCTCTTCTGGGGAATCTAAATCTTCTTTCACTTTCTCTCTCTCTCTCTGCCTGCTTTTTTTCTGCCCTTACCTCCATAGCAGAAATGTCCCTCTCTGATTTTTCTATAATATATTTTCCAGAAGTGCAGTGCAGGTAGAGGTGAGAGTCACAACTGCCTCTTTTAAAGTTAAATCCCCTCCATTCCTTGGCCAATCAAAGCCAGCCTGGCCAATGTTTGCAGAGCTTTAAATCTTCGCCTGTTGAATGCTGCTGTTGTTGTTGTGGAGGGGAGGGCTTGGCATCGTCACGGCAACCTGCTGAGTGTGTGAGTGTGTGTGTGTGCACAGAGCAGGGAAAATGTCTGTATAATTATGATCATTAAAAACACAGATATTTATGGCCTATACAGGCAACAACTCAAAAGACCTCAGCTACAAAACTGAATTTGTTCACTCATTATTTTTGATGTTTTTTTTATACTCGTGCTTTCATGCAAATCTCTATTATAACCTACCTGTAGCTCACAAACTTTATCACTCTTGCACCTCATTTAATGCCCTGAATGCAGCTGTCCCTCAAATCTAACCAACATTTTCCCTTAATAACCTAGTATAATATCTTAATAATAATAATAATTCCATCAATAACCACCGCTTTATGATTAGATTTCAACTTGTAGTACAGGTTCTAACTTATCAAAATGGCTTCACATCATATCTCTTTGTGTGGATTTATGGCTGACCTATACACTAATGTTTACATAAAGTTATATCGACAGGAGCGGCCTACAAAGCTATCAAACTGTATCAATCACCAGCAGATTACTTGCAGGACTGTGTGTTCTGCACCCCAAAAAGATTATCCAGCTGCACAGCATCCCAACCCCAACCCATCTCTCCCCCCACCACCACCCTTTTTTTTTCTCCTCCAGTTAGAGAATCTTCCACACACATGTCATTCCTGATTAGCTACACATTCAAGAAATGTCAGAAATGTTTCATGGGCCCTGTCCTAGCTCTGCTGGTGCAGTCAGACATCCATACAGGACTGATAAAGGCGTGCCATGGGGCCACGGTTTGGTTCGGAGGATGAACCCTCTGCCTGGTCTCTGCTTCCCTTGATTTACCAAACAATCATGATGTCTTTCTCTGAGAAATCTGATGGAGAAAAAAAAAGCTAGATTCAGTTTGTCCACCTGAACTCCTGACCAATGAGCCTGTTGCAGAAACACTTAATGGAACAAATATTTTTATTTCTGGCAAAAAGTGGGCTCAGGCTGCCTGGCATGGGACAACAGCAGGAGAGGGCGCGGCTGCTGGTGGAGCCGTCCTGTGTGGATGGATGGATGGATGAGGAAATAGAGACGGCAGCACAATGACTTTTTTCTTAAATTCGACTTCGGTTGGGAAGAATCATGGGAAGCAGCGTTTTTCATGGACTGAATAAGTGGTTTGCAGAACATGTTTGTTATTTAGTAAAAAGTTAAAATCACTGGAAAGGCCAAAGATTATATAATTATTTTAAGAAATGCACTAAATAAATCTGTGTGCCCTCAAAACACACACAAGTGATGTGAACTGAGCATTTGTGTGCGTTCAGGTAACAGCCAATTCATCAATAACAAGCACAATTGTATTAAATACTTTGGTTGATGTGGTTTGCTTGGACAGCCGACAGAGAATTCATGTCTGGGTTTTGACTTTTGCGGTCGTTACATGGCGCCCGTAAATCGAACCAAATAAGGGCCGTGGCCAGAAATCATGCTCCTTCCAGGAGTCTCTGAGCCATAAGGAGATAGAAGGAGAGATTCACTGATCCCAGAAATCCCCCGTGGCATGCACCCCGGCCCGGGTCTCATCCAGCCACTGTGGATGCTGGATCGGGTCCCATCAGTGGCTCGCTGAGCTGATGAGCACAAACTGGTCTGTACTCGGTGTGCGTGAGTGTGCAGGCTTAAAGTGTTCTCCACAGGTTTATGGCTGACTTCAGATGATTGGGGAAGTCACATACTGTTCCCTCATACCAGCACTCATCCAAGTCCAAATACTAAATTAAATTGAAATATTCCACTCTGCTACCAACTTAAGTGTCCGTGGTTAACTGCAGGTCAGCACTGAGGAAAGTCTCCTTATGCTGTGAGTCCAAAGACGCCTGCTCAGGTCAGCATGTGAGGCCGCAGTGAAGAGAGTTGTTGGCAGAGGGGATTTCTCAGAAAATATCCCCTCCGCTGGTTAGCAAGCCACAAATCCCAGCCTGGCCAGAGGACTTTGCTGAATGTGCATAAAAAACAAGGTTGCAGATGAGGAAGAAAACAGTAGGCTGCCATTCAAATGAAGTGCAGATTCTGTGTGTATGATTTTTATGTCACAAATGAGAGAAAAAAAAAAGGAAACGATGAAAAATGGAGAGAAATATAAACATCATGGGGCTGGCTGGGCCCCGTGTTTCATTTGGCAGATTGAAACTCAGCACCATTACAGCGCAGTCATTATCCAGGAATCCAGAGTTAGGAAAAAGAAAACCCAGCCTCTCCTTCCTTTCCTTCTTCCTCTACTCGTCGGTTTCTCTTTCTTTACTCTTCTTCTCATCGTCTCCTTCTCCTCCCTGGTTCATCTCGTCTATTGTCTGCTGTCCTAACTCAGCCAGCCCTGTTCGCCCTGTCCTGCAGCCTTTTCTCTGGCTTCTCTGTTGATGTGAGCATGGACAGACTTTAAGTGCCCCCACTTTGTAAAAATACTAGATAGTTTTGGGTTAGTGTTTAAGAGGAGGCATTCTGGCAGCCAGAACTGTAATATGAGGAATAATATAACAAAAACCTGATCTGTGGTGCTGCGGGAAAGGAAGTGTTTTGGGCTCTGGTTGTGTTATTGGTGTTATCCTTTATGAAATGGGTTCCTTTCTGGTGGGAACAAGGAGCCTCAGAGGGAGCCCACGTCGGTCTGTGGCCTCTGGGTTTTACTGTTCTGTAAACAGAGCAGGGAAGAAGATGGTGTACGCCACACAGGCAGGGAACCCAAGACGTGCGAATGAAAAACGTCTGTGCGGAAAAGCTCAGATGAAGAGGGAAGGAGACGAACAAGGAGCAAAAGTTTGTTTCTTTAAAAAACAACGCTGGTAGTAGCGATCGGTGTCACTGTGCAGACAGACAGATGGAGTGACAAAGACAGAGACAGTCAAGCATGACCTGCATTATCCCTGTTCACCACGCTGGAACCAGGTTGGAAATTACCATCGCAAACTAGACACCGAGGGGGGAAGACATATTCATTATCCTTTTAAGATAACGCCCCACGTGACGCAGCCAAAATTCATTTTTCTTAGCCGTAGTTTAACCTGTGTGTGTGTGTGTGTCCAAGGCTGCTCCTTGAGATTATCTCATCTTCTGACAGAAAGCCTCCTCACTCCCCTCCCATAAGTTTCCTCTTAATTCTCCTTCATTTCTTTAAGGCAGCTGGCTTCAGACGGAGCGAGCTGAATTCCTGGCCTGATGAGGTGACTTTCCATCACACTGATGTGTCTCTCCAGACAGAACTGGCCTCCACTGGCTGGGATACTCACCCCTCAGTCCTCAATCTGATGAGATGGCGGCTGTATCCCTGTTTTTTGTAGAAGGGATTAGTTCAAATGGAAATATCAGCAGTCACACAAATAAAACCGTGGACGCTCTTTAGACCTGGAAATTAGAACGAGGGAACCACAATATAAACAGTCAAGCTATGATTATAGCTGAATCTTTCAAAGGTTAAAGCAAAAAGGATGTGTTTGCATTAATTCTGGTGAATGTGCAGTTAAAATGTATTGGTTTCAAAGTCTCTTGTGTGACTCAGATTTTTAGTTTTGATTGGGAAAAAGTAAATATTTCTGCTGAAGCTTCCCAGATCTCTCTCTGGCCTGGTGACAAAGATCAAGAGACGTGTTATATTTTAAAAAGTCCAAGGTTCATTCTTCTCTCACTGTTCTGCAGCTGACAGAAACTTGGGAGGTTTGAGGAATTAAATCCTGTAAGCACGTACAGTTCTATGGTCAGAAATTAGCTGTGTGTCTTCAAACTGTGGAACCTTCATCACAGCAACAACAAACTGAAATAACTTTAACACATGCACTCATTTAATCTGACATTTGATGGTGTGTTAGCTTGGATTTTGTAACAACCCTAAAGAAATTGGTGATCTGAAGAGTTTCAAAGAGATCCTGAAACAGAGGCGCCTTTGTTAGAAATTACATACTGGAAAAAAACAAAGCAGAGTAGTAAATATCTCCCTGAAATGCCTGATCAGTAAATCAAATTCCCTCCAGGAAAATTTGGTTAACAGTCTGTGGTGGGAGAGTGCAGCTCCTCCATCCCTCCATCTATTGAGTCATTCCTTAAGATGAGAGAACCGTTTTTTTTTTTTTTTCTACGTCTTGGTTAATAAGTGAAAAATACTGAAAAGCATAAGAAGACGTCAGAGCTCTGCAGTCAGGAGCCAAATTGTCCTAACTAGCCTGTGATGTTTGCAGGACACACAGAGACTCCTGCCAGGAGCATCTGTGTCATTGTGCCGAGGGAGGGTGGCATCCGTGTCGGCCTTTTCACACCATCCGACATACAGTGTGGGCAGATTTAGCATGGTGCATTCTTGCTTTTCAAAGAGGAAAAGACAGACAGAGACCCTGTTCATGACTGGACGAGGTGGAGTCACTGGGCGCTGTGCCCAGACTCTCTGCTCTGCTCCTCCCTCACATGGGCCAACAGAGTGCGGCTGAAGCCTTCGTCAGTCATATTAATGAGTGGAAGGACTGTCCAAATGATGTTTAATGTGTATAGGGGTGGAGGAGGATGGAAGTGGGATGGGGAGTGTGCATCACGGGGGGGGTGGGGTGACAGGGGCCTGTCAGTCAGAGACGGGCTGACAGACAGGCGGGCTGTGGGAATGTGTGACAGAGGCCATCCGGGGCCTTCATGGGCCAACATGCAGGCCTTTTATGGGTTTATCAAACCACTGACCCTTCATCACCCCGGGCACAGGAAGCGCTCTGGCAGATGAATGGAGAGATCATGTCAATGAGAGGCACAAGAGGCAGGGAGGGGTGTGGAGGGGGGTGAACTTGGTGGTCCAAGGCGAACATTTAGATGAGACTGAACCCCCCCACCCCCATTTTTTTTTGCCACAGTAACACTGTTGATGCTTAAAGCTCCTAATTTACTGAAACCAGGATGTTACCATGTTACCATAGCTTCATCAGTTCTGGTTCAGGTCCGCTCAGAGGAGCCTGTTTCAAGCTCTTGAATGAGAACTGATCTGGATGAATCTTCATTGACATATATACCTGTCATAAATTGTTGCCTAGCAACCCCGACTGCCTCAACTGATGCTGTGTACTCAAATATCATTGATCCACAATCAATCTTAGGATGGAAGGCAGGAAGATGCTTTGCCACAAGTAAAAAGACGGCTGCCCTTCTTGACCATGTTTAAAGGGACCCTTCAAATGCAGCTCCCCGACAAAACCTCCCCACAATGTTCAAACATATCTCCTTCCTTTGTAATGCAGTCACAGTCTTGAGTTTGAGGTTAACTGTGTGAACAGCTTCTTTTTTTTTAGCTGCTTCTCTCCCTCCACACAGCAGGAAAGTACAGTATTGGTAAACAGATCATGTAGCATTGCAGCAGGGAAGTGAGCAGTCGCAGTCAGATCAGTTTGGTGATAGAGGGGGATCGTTAGCAGGCAGGAGGGAGAGTTAGACATAAGAAGAGGGGCGGATAAGAGCATGAAAATATGAGATTTAACAGAGAAAAAGATGTTACACTTAAATTCAGGGTGTCATGTGTGAGGCTTGTCAGATGAACATATCTGCAGTACCAGGCAAAGATCTTAATCCAATGTTTCAACCCTTCAAAGATCTATATATTTACATAAAGCTCACTTTAATAATCAGCCATGCTGTATCTTATCCTGAGACATATATATATATATATATATATATATATATATATATATATATATATATATATATATATATATATATATATATATATATATATGTATATGTAAGAATAACATTAGACATCCCTGTGGGTTTGAACATCAATCTCCCTTTTCAAAGCACGTGGAGCTGAACACATTTATATGAAGTTGGCCCCTGACCTCTACACTAAGTTTAAGGCCAGTAAAAGTGAGCCGCCCTCATTCTGTGTGTGTGTGTGTGGGACTATAGTTAGTTGGGTCCAAGCTGGGCTGTCTGGATTTAGGGCCAGGGCCCCCGTACTGTACGTCTGGTTGTCTGGGCTCGGGCGTCCTCCTCTGTCCAGGGCCTGGTTTATTTATGACCTGAGCCGGGCCCGGTCCAGCAGTCAGAGACAGAGACGAGAGGAGGCATCGAGGGCTTTGCACAACCCCGGCGCATTCCTACGCACACAAGACCTGACTGACACACATTCACATAAAACAACACAGACCCACTACTGATAAGGAGATGGAAATATCTCCCATGATCTCATATCAGAAACTCTGAGTGCTAGGCCGCAGAGCGAGCCTCTTCCCCTCCCTGTGTGCTCTCTCACACACATTTTTACAGCCTAATGGAATAGAGTGTGTTGTGGGGATGAAGTCGGGTCACACACTATCTCTACAGTCTTTTATACTGACCTTTAATAACATATGTGTGGGTATTTCAGATACTGTACACAGGTTTCTGTCTGGATCTTGTCTGACTTTCTTTCATTGCTATAGCACAAAGACATCGCAGTGTTTCTGTCTATCACAGCAAACATGATGATCTGCTGAAAGAGCTTTGGCTGCTTTGCAGCGGTCACTTATGAAAAGTTTCTGCCGTGTTTACATTTATGTAATTATTCAGATAAGTCAATGTGGTATTTCACTAGAGTATGGGCTAGAATGCTAGTATGCTAACTTCAGTAGACATCTCTGCAACATGACGCATATTTGATGTGACGTCATAGTTCTTATTTCTTCAATTTGTGAGCATGTTGTAGTCAGCCTGTTCCCAGCAGGAAAACATAAGAGTATGTGTTTCTCTACAGGGGAGTGGAAACTTGCTGGGATGTCAGCTTAAACTGGTGACCGCATGACGTTGAGCAGTTTTCCTCGTAAAATGTATTTAATATTATGAATTTGTGTGTTTTATAAGATGTGTTTTTGATACCAAACCTTAACCAGTTATGTTTTATGTTAAATCCAGCTGCAATTAAAAACACCCGGGTGAAAACAAAACAGCTTGTGGTGTCAGGGGGACTCGAACCTCAGAACCTCAGACTCACTGAGGTACAGTTAGCAGCTAACTATATAGCATGCTATCCTTAATAGATACCTCTGGAACACATATATGGATAACAGCATAGCTCTTTATTTCTTCAGTTTGTTAGGTCATTTGAAATTCTTTTTTATTTGTCACTTTAAAAAGTTCGGTGCAGGAGTTACAGCCCGTCATGCAGCAGGGAGAATCGATGCTGTGCCGCCTGGTTGGGTTGAGACCTCATTAGCGTCCAGACAGCATGACATTGCTGCCATTTTCTGCCCATTTTCAGCTGACCTTTGAGATGTTTAGACAAAACATTTAAGCTGCTTTTTAAGATATTTAGGAGGAGTTTGAATTTAAGTAAACAGCTCACATGAAGAACATTGCTTCCCTTCCTGCAGGGTTCACTGTGTATTTAAAGGCACAGCACTGTCCTGTGTCACTTCTCTGTCATCTAAATGAGACAAGAACACCAAAACATCTCAGCAGTTAATCTGTGGAGTACATGCAAAACAGAGAGGATGGGTTCGACAGTGCTTTACTGCACCTCTCCTTTTTTTTTCAAACTGGCTCTTCCTTTTTTTGTGGTTAAATGCCGTGGAAAATTGGACAGCCTGGCAAAGCAGAGGTGGATGTTTTCTCCGAAGCAGAGTGCGGATGGAGCACATTCCAGGGGAAAGCTGTGTAAATCCCTCCATTGATTTGGTGCGAAACCCTCCTGACCTCTGGAATACATTAGCAGATTAGCCATGGAGGCCATGTGCACACAGCTCTCTTAGCTCAGCCGCCGGCCCATTCAGACTGAACACCAACCAGCAGCCAGTCTGCCCGTGGGCCCCTGAAAAACACAGAGCCCGGATACCAGGGGCAGATGGGCCCACACACACCCGCTCTCAGGCTCTCAAAGCCCAATTACAACAATGTGTGTGTGTGTGTGTGTGTACCTAATGTGTTCACTGCATGTTATGTGCATTTGCCTTCCTTCATGTAACTCCTGGAGAGGACCTGTTTTAAACTTGACCTGCTTCAAGTCTTAACTGCGGTTTCTTCCTTTTTGGTTTAAAATGTGGTCTTGGACTTCACACCTACAGAGTGCAGGCAGGGAACAAAGGAAAGTAAAAGGAGCAGAGTGAGAAATGCTAATTGAAAGCTGAACAACAAACTGCCACATCTAACCAATACCAGACCCTAAGTTTGAATCTGTGCACCAGCTTTTCTATTGTACTTGCAACCTTTGGACATGTGCTTTTCATAACATTGTAAGCTCATATAAAAGCTAACAGAGTGTTAATGGATTGTGCAAGTGGCCACTGACCTGGTATTGTGCATATGTGTGTTTGGATGCGTGCAGCTTGTTTGGGGTGAGGGGTGGTGGTCTGGGTCAGGAGAACAGGCATCATGGTCACAGGCTACAAATCCCACCAGGGACCCTTGCAACACTCCCCCCCCACCTCCTCTCCCCTCAGAGAAGACACATGGCTAACCCGCCCCACCCCTCCAACCAGCCTGAGCAGCCTGACACCCAGATGGTGGCTGCCCGCTCACTGTCCATGTCATGCTGAAGAAATGAAATGAAATCATCAGCGTGTTCTCCGTTTGTCATCTGGTCTTTAAGAAAATTAAAAGTACCAATCCGATGTTCCACAAAGCTCAACCATGGGAAGAATGTTACAGATGGAAGGACATGCTTGTTTGCGCCTTCATGCTGTTGCAGACAAGTAAACATCCAGGTCGGCCGGGGGGGGGGGGCTCTGATGGTCAACGTGTCCAATTAAACACACGTGTTCCACAACCACAACTGTAAGGAAGGAAGTTTACCATCGAGCGGGTTAGCTTCACTAAACATCCCTCCCTCACAGCCACATTCTTTGTGAGCCAACCCTGCAACAAACGTTGGCTTCATATTTACAGGTGGATTTCGGAGTCACATAGCCAAAAAAAACATCTTTAACACCTAGTAAATATTTAGTGGATTCCTCATATTCTGTGGGTGCTTTCTGTTAAACTGATCCAAAGGTTAAGGACACCATTTTCCGCTCACTGTTTGCCCTTTACAGGGAGTTTGGTGTGCCATGTGTGAGTGAATGCCTTCATTTTCCCTGAAAGAGTTTTCCCACCCCGCAGCTCCCTGCACCCTGGTTAATGTTTGACTCATTTGACTCTTCTGAGTAATGCTAGATAAACAACAAGTGATCAGTAGTATTAGCACATCAAGCCTCACAATGACTGCTCTCCAAGAGAGAGAGAGAAAGAGAGAGAGAGAGAGAACAATTTGGCTCCTCAGCTGGAAAACAAAATGCAAAGAGAGAGCCCGAAGGTGCTGTGTTTTCACGCCATCTTTGATTTATGCCTTCACTTCGACTGAACCCTGGGTCATGTTTCGCTCTCCTTCTCTCTTTTCTCCCAGCGTTCCCTCCTCCGTCCTATTTCCATTTCATTCTTATTCCTCTGCTTGTTGGTATGCTTCCCATCGCTCCAACATCCACTCTTTACTTTAGGTCTCACAAGGGAAGAAAACGCTCTCACACTTGTACAAAAAAACTCAATCCGAGTGCTGCATTTGAGAAAGAGTGTGAAACCTAACCTGCCCCCCCCCCCACTCCTTACTCCACCTCTGTCTTTTTCTTCTTCTGCCCTGGGGTCAGAGGTTACCAGCCTACTATTCCTCAACCTATCAACCCCTCTGACAACACCATATTGATTGTCAGCCTCATTGTGCTCATTCAGAATAACAACAGCCATACAGCAAAAACATTAATTGTTGGGTTTTCCTGTCACAGCAGGACGTCAGCATGTGAAAGGGAATATTAAAATGGCTTTTGAGATAAATATGACACATAATGGGGTTATATACATGACAATAGCCTCCCTCCCTACCCCCCCCCCCCCCTCCTCTTTTCAGTGAGAGATCCTGGGTAATGTGTAGCAGGGACAGTTGTTTGTTGTCACTGAGAATTATGGTGACATGCTAAAGGAGTGACAGCTCGTGCTGGGCAGCACTTGCGAGGAAGAGTGAGGCCAGGCTGGAGGGAGGCTGTATCATCCTGCCACTTTACCAGAGTTAAAGTTAACTGTGCAGCCGGGGGGAGGAGACCAGGGGAGGAGCCTCTCTGCGTGAGCATCAGGGTTCTCAGGGATCAGTTTACAAGGTGTGTCTCCCTGACTTTCACTGTTACAGTAATTACACGCTGAGGTTTTCCCACACTGCTGCGCGGCCGTGGTTGTACATTTAATTACAGCAAACACTGATTCCACAGGATGATTAATGATGTCAGCGCTTCACAACAAGTTGTATCATCTTTTTACAAGCGCATATACATTTTGTACAGGTTATTTATTCATGAAATATAATGAGATTCTATCATTTTGGATAAAAAAATATGCACTTGTGGCTCTTATTTTCTGGAAATGATCACTAAAGCCAACAGACCTAATCAATTATTACACAGTGAGAACCATGGCACAGCATTTATTATGGCTAAAAAAGGATTGTTCCAAAATAAGAGCTGCACAAGTGTGAGATATAACTCAAACTGGATTGAAAATAAAACAAATAACATAAATAATAATAATAATAAGTGAAAATGATCATTCCTTTGCTGCTCTCTGCTCTCTCCAAAGTTCCACCACTCTTTACTGAAATGCGGCTCTGTTGGACCAGCTCTCCATCTTGGCCTTGGTTCATTTTTCCAGAACGATCTGATCATGATTGATGGAATATGCTCTTATACAGGGGCACCCGAACTGCTAAGTGCTTTGAAAGGAATGAGAATGAACGAAGTGTACATTAGCTGCCACATGTTCAGGCACACACGTCTGTTTACATGAAGGAAGAAAAGACTTTTCCTGGCAGCCGTCCAGGCTCGGCGTAGGCATAATCTTTTATATAAATGAATTTGTCAAAAGCTCTTTTGTTTTCAGATGCATTCGCTCCTGCTGAGGAGTCTATCCAGGTGCCTTCATGAGTATTTGGTTATTTTATTGGCCCAGTAGGAGTTTTTAATCCTGCCCTGCTTTGCACAGCTCAGGGTTTCTACCATCGCTGTGGGCAAAGAGGGCGGAAGAACAAGAAACCTGTAGATGCTGAGAGATGGGTTTTTCAGGGGGATGCCAGCGCTCAACAGTGTGATTAGGACTTGCAAGTGGAGAACGATGTGGTAGACAACAATATAAATCTGTCAGTCCGTGCTCCGGAGGTGGGCATGCTGCAACCTGAAGCCCTGAGCCAGTCTAGCCCGCTCACAGTTGTTCCTCTGTTTCTGAGCACAGGAAGCCATGTAAACAGTCCGGGAGATAATCGGCAGCAAAGCACGCAGAAGCAGTACTGAGCTCCTTTTTGAGACTGCGATGTGTGGGCATGTGTCAGTATTGTGGAGTAGTTTAATAAGACATACATCTCCGTCACTCACCCTCTTTTCCTCTATCTATCTTTCTGGATGTAGAGCAGAAGCAGCTTGAGGGAGTTAAAGGTCAGGGCCCTGGTGAGGAGGTTACTCCTCAGGAGACCGCTCAGCTCAAATTAGGTCTCAGATTGGCGTTCACGGTCAAAATAGTTAACCTCAGCTCACCTCAGCGTCCCTTAAGAAAACATATGCTTTGCCTCAATGGCTCAGTCTCCCTTTTCTAACAAACTCTGTCATCCACACAAGGGCAAACATGCTTCACCGCTGACACATGTCTAAACATCTGCTCTTAAACTGTTACTTTTAAATTGGCTGTATTAGCTGCACAGATTAGATCCACTAGTGGACATATTTTCAGAGGCTTAATAAAACACGTTGGAGTAATATTGTTTACTGCTCCCATAACTTACACTTGGTTGTGCCCCTGCCACTGGTCAGAGCGGTGAGAAGGGACACAGAGAAACAATAAACACGGTTAAATGTGGGAGCTGGAAAAGAGCAACAAGCCAAGGTCAAGTCTATAACTGCCGACCTGCAGAGTGATTTAGGCGCCCCAGCCAAAGCTGTGGACCAATAGCAGCTCAGCAGAGTGCGTTAGGGCGGGATGCTCGAGGTGTTGAGAGCCTTGGCGGTAATGACTGGCTGATGACATCAGGACATAGTGCAGAGTCTTTTCTCATCACGGGGGTCAAAGGTCAGACAGCCCATTCATTGACCTTGTGATTTATTCCCTGGGCCTCCCTCGATCTATAAACACAATGAAAGCTATGTCTATGCTGGGAATGCATGACTCTCTCTGGAGGTAGGCCGGCCAAAGAGACCCTACTTACAGCTAGTCTCTTCAGTCCTCTTCAGTGCTTACTTTTTCTAAAACTCAGCCAGACACACTGTACTCATCTTTTGAATGGCGTAAAGACTCACAATAGGAAACACCTGCTCTGAAAATGCAGTGAAAGTCTTTCAGAAACCCCCTTGCTGTAAAGAGAGTCCTTAAGGACGCCCTCAAAGATAGCATCAGTTCCCTTCATAGCAGCGGATCTGCTGGTAAAGGCAGTAGATTACAGACACTACAAAGCACGCATCCTGGGAGTTGTCACTCAAAGCTGAGGAGGAAGAGTTCGGCTCTGGACACGCTGTAATGTTTAACCTGACTTCCTGCTGCGCTGGGCAGAGGAGCCGCAGGGATCTCTGCAGTCAGCGCTAATGTCTAACTCACTGCAGCAATGGAGAAGCAGCACCTGATATATAACATAGAAGTTACAGTTTAAATACGGGTTCCTATTGTAAAATTATTACATTTATTCTTCAACACAGAGATGGATGGTCAGCTTATAAAGACTGCAGGTTATGCTGCCTGTTAATGTATCAGAGATCTGCCTGTTTACAGACTACAATACCTTCATCTATCAATAATTTGCATAATAAGCCAAGAGCTTCTCACTTTCTTGGTTAAACTTTTCACATTTCTTCTTCCTTTGCTCGGCCGTTCTTTTTCTTGCTTCCTGATTTGCAGGTTTTTTTTTATAATATGCTCTTTGTTGTCAGAGTGTAACTGAAGGCTAGCAGCTGTATCGAACCTTTTAACATCAACTTTATGCGTGTTCGTCCAGGTGCAGGCTGTTAGTTCCTGCAGTGGAAAAAAAAACACCTATAGGCTCTCCTGCACATTTGCAAGTAGAGGCATGAGGGAGGGATTTTAAATGGTTTCTGCAGGCTGTTTACTACTCGTAGTAAGACCAAGCATCAAATCTCTGTGACCTCATGCAGATCTGCCTTTGCATGTTTTCTGAGGAGCAACAATAAGCTGCTAAAGGTAAAAAAAAAACACACACATTTAAACAGTGTCAGCACAGGCCCACTCAGTGTGAGTCATACCCAGGCAGACTGAAGTGACCTGTTCTCTCAACCAAATGAGCTGTGTAATGTGTGTGTGTGCGTGCAGTGTTCATGTGTGACTACTGAATCATGGATAAAATGGAGAAAGAAAGTGAGAAACAAAGACAGAGAGTGAGAGAGGGAGAAATCACTGCCTGGAAAACGTTCCGCTCATTCTTCATTTTATACAGAGGTATAAAGTTGTCAGTTCCACTCAGTGTTTCTCTGTGTTTCTCCCTGGAAAAAGGCCTGTGTTATTTTTATTGGGGATGATAGTGCCAGTCAGGTGGGAGGGAAAGCAGACATTTTGATCAGGAGCGAGGCTGCAGCAGTGCATGGCGGACCGTGTTTCTGCTTCACGTGCTGCTGTTTCTTATTGCAGCTCAAAACTACCAAACCTCCAGTTTCAAGTTGGAAACATCAATCCCCCGCCCCCACCACCACCACACCACCACCTTCTCCTTATGCTCCCCTTTCAGCTGAGTTCCAAAGCGAGCTCAATCTGTAGGCATCCCAGCTATTTCAAACACTCTGGAGTACTGAGGTGGAAACATGTGAGGAATCTGGATGATTGACCCTCCACTCCCCCTCCATCCACTCCCTCTATCCCTGCTCTCTGTTACCTGCTGAGGGGGAGGAGAAGACAGCGGAGGCCTGGCTGTCCAGACGAGGTTATTACAGTGTATCAGTGACAGCGAGGAGGAGGACCCGCTGACTTATGGGGTGATGCCTCCTGAGGTAAAAGCACAAAGGACCGTGAGAGTGTGAGGTGGCTCATGTCACGCAGAGTGGGAGAGTTCGGCACTAAAAGCTGGTCTCACAGGAGGATAAAAATGCCCACATGAGGAGAATGGGAGCATTTCTTTCTTGCATTCCTGATAATGCTTTCTGTCCCTCTGTCTAATCAAAAACTTTCCTTTCACACTTTCTGTCCCATTACTCACGTGTCTGCAGAGAAGCTATACATGGTTCATATTAGACCCCAAGGCATGCTTCTACTACTTCAATTCCCCCATCCCCCAACACACACACACACACACATACATACATACACATTTGTTTCATATTTTGCACAGGATATGACTCAGCCACGTTTGATGTTTGATGTTTTAATTATGCAGTGTCAGTGATACATCGAGAGAAAAACGAGGACTCTCTCCAACATTCGGCCTGGTGAAGTTACAATAACATATCGCTGCCATTCATGATTAACTGCAGCACCCTCAAGGAAGAAGAAAGAATGATCCTCAGAACGAGAACAAGTCAGTTTTATGCTCTCTGTTGCATTCAGAGGGGCGGAGGGAGGGGTTTGGCCCCAGTGTTTACTGTAAAGGGAGAGGATTGTCTGTATGAAACAAGGCGCTGTGTGTGTGTGGCTGATTGACTCCAATAGAGGCATACACCACAATCAGTGTTATCACTAGTGTCGTAGCACTGTTGGGATTTCTGATGGTGTGATGAGCGCAGTGCGAGGGGGAAGGATGGTTTGCACAGATGTTAGTGATCTGGCTCCTGAGCTGCACCGGTGGTTTCTGGTCTCACCAATCTGTCCAGCGTTTGTGGTTTGTTTGTTTGTTTGTTGTTTTCCTGTGCTCCTCTTTTGTCTTTCTACTCCAGCTGATCGAGACACACGTCATCCCCACATGAGCTGGATGTTTACCTCCCCGCTGTGCCCACAAGCTGCTCAAGGAGGGTTGTTGTATTTCTCTATATCATGTTGTAAGGTGCTGAAATAAATATGTAGGGTAGTTATGAAAATCTGATGACAGACTGCAGTCCAGCAGCTCTAATAAACGTGATCACGATTAGGCTTTACAGGACTGATCCTCTCCCAGTGTCTGTCAAGCCACAGTAAATGTCTCATCTTTGAATGATAAGTTACAGCCGTTTCCACAAAAACTAAAAAGTTATTTAAAGCACACAGAGACGTCTTTTACATAAATCTGATTATTCATTCCTGAAGATTTTTCCTGTTTGTTGCTGGACGAAGATTGACCTGCATCAAATCTATGATTTTATATGTACTGCAGATAAGTTTCAGGGGAGGTCAGAGGATTGATGGGAGAGAAAAATCAGTTTTTAATTTTCTGATATTGGATTTTTGGAGACGAGGATCATTTATTAAAAGAAAAATAAGAATTTAGTGGAGCTACATTCATCTACTATGTAGTAGAAGTAGCACATTAATCAATGCGTAGTTAGCTGGTTGTTGATTAGTTTTTGAACAGTATCTGTTATTTGCATATCAGCAGGAGGTTCACTTAATGACCCATGAGTGGCTGAGCTTACAGCAGTAAGAGCTGCTTCTCTTATTAACCCATTCCTGGACAAACCCTCCAATCCCCTCCCCCCCCTCGTGACTTCTCTCACCAACCACACAGAATCAATATGCTCATCTAAGATGTTGATTGTGAGCTTTATACCAGCCGGTCACTTTCTTTCCCTCTCACTCTTCATCTAAACTCTGTGGCTGCTGGCACAGGAGGGATGAAGGAAGAAAAGATCGGAGATGAAGAGGGACAATGACAGGTTGACAGATACCACAGTGAGAGGGCATTGAGTCCATCCAGACCTCCGTCAGAGGCCCATGAGACTGTGCTTGATGAGGTTTCTTTCAAATGTGGGATGCCCGAGCAGTGGAAAATAAATTTGGTGATTGTAAATAGACTTATGCAGCGGGAGGAAAGAGACACACAGAGAGGGAGAAACAGTGGGGGGGTATTTTGTGCCACCCTTGAAAAATGAGTCAAACTTTCCCTCCTCACCTCTCGCACCCTCTTTATTTCTGGCCAACCTGTCAGCTCCACTGTTATCTGATGGCTTTACTGGTGGAGGCAGAGATGGGAGAGGACAGAAAAACAGACGTGGAACTCTCCATTCACAGACCGCAGAGGAAAAAAAAAGCCTTGTTAGTGCCTCTTTTCAAATTGAATGCATGCATTTTCCCTCCCTTGTTTAAAAAAAAGAAAAAAGAAAGAGGGCTTCAGTAGTGAAAGCGAGACAAAAATAAAAAACGTCTGTGGAGATTAGAGTCTTCCACCCTCCCCTGTGTCTCTTTCAGAGCACTTGAACGGCTGAACCAATGCAGGAGACAGCTTGAAGCAGTGGGGGGGACGAGCCGCAGGGGGCCAGCCTTCAGTCTCTCTGCGGCTTTCATGCAGGCGGATCTGTTCATTTATAGGAAATGTTAGGTTATTCAAAATAACACCATTACATCACATTAACTCTTTAACTCGTGTTATCATTCTACAACCACAGGCTCTGCTCTTCTGTCAACTATTGAGGGTGAAATGAATAAACAGCTCCCTGAGTGGAAGGAACAGTGTTCTGACATGAAGTTATTAGACTAACTGACATGTGAACGGCATCATGGAGGTTTGACACTGAAGTCTCTGTAACTCTTTCTGTGTGAACGGTCTTCGTAAAAACTAGATAGAGGACAGGGGCTGCTCTGTCTTCTGATAATCTGAGCAATTTAAAATGTTTGTAATCAGATTTCAGCTCATTTAAAGGCTGCAGCTGTGAATAAACAAAGTCCTAAAGGGAGTATTGTGAGTGAGGAGTATTACATTGTAAATGGATTGATGCATCAGCAGCATGCAGTATTGAAGCATTCATTATTGGTCAAGGTGATGTGACTACTGCGCTCTCTCCCTGCAGCACGCACAGGCCAAACTGCCTGATGCCCTGTGTGTGTGTTCAGCTGACTGCAGGATATGTGCGTCTCCTCAAGCCTTGGCCACTGTGCGGCGTTGTTTCTGCGGTCTGACAGCTCCGGAGTGCTCGCATTGGACTGACTTTGAGCAAGTTGCGCGCAGGGCAGAGCAGGCAGGCAGCTCTGCAGTTTGATGGGCGGGGGAAGGCAGGGCCCAAAGGCACTGCGGCCAGGAAGCAGCTCGAATTACACTGGGGGGGTGCTTGGGTGAGGGGGGGAATGACACCCACTGGAGTGAAGGAGGAGGGCGGTGTGTGTGGAGACGTAAGGAGGAGAAAAAACCTAGTAAACCTGACAAAGCGTCTGAGAAACAGTGCGAAGACTGTCGGCGGAAGAAGAAAGAGACGGAGACGCGAAAGACGCTCTTTTCTCCAGGGGGACGCACGTTGATGGATTTTATGACACTTTGCATCGGACAACTATCCCTCTTGTACCTTTTCTAACGTCGTCCCGCGTCTGTAGTCGCTGCAAACTTTCTGTTTAGTTGACAAGTGCGCTGCTCGGGAACACTGGACATGTCCTGCGCTCTAGAAGAAACTTGGTGACGGGGGAGGAAAGTTTCGGGGGAGAGACAGCGATATGGTTTTCCGAGCTGTTTTTTGAAGGATAACGCGCGTAAACTCGGATTTCTTTGCATGGCATTGGACTACGCTGCCAGCCGGGGTTGGAATATATCCTCCGATCTGCGCTGATGCCGGCTGATTGTGGAGTAGTAAACTGAAAACAGGCAGCGCCTCTCAAAGCCTTTTTTTTGCTGCATTGTGGTATTGGAGACATTCCTCCCTCTGGATACAGCTCATGCTCTCTCCTCCCTTATCTGTACATGCCAAAAACAGAGATCTCCACGATTTTAGTCCTCCCTGGTAAGTATTCTCTGTTTACGATAAATCTCAGCTGTGAGGGAAAAAAACGTCTAAAGCTTCGTCAGAATCTCATCTGTCAAGTTTTCTGCTGTCATGTGTGGTAGGAGAAACGATTTGCGCGTTTTATCAGCTGCATGAAAAGGTTGTAAAATTATTTTACGGTAATTAAAGTTGAATTCAAAGAGTTTTTCAACCATCACGTCCGTGCGTAAAAGTCTCTAGATTTCTCTGAAATTTACATCCATCCGAATTGTGCGTAATTTTTCTGTACTTTTCCAAATGAAGTGAGATCCTTGTTTATTTTAGAAGGCGAGGAACCTCACAGCACCTTGCATCATCACTTTAGTGCCCATTAACAAGTGTCCTGGTTATTTATTACTTTGCTTAATTTTCTACGTTGCATTTATGGTGCCAATTACCCCGTGACCGCAGTTGTTTTTTCACTGCTTGGTGCCGGAGCCCTAAATCACTGAGCAGCTCCAAATGAACCCCCATTGTAGAAAAGCCAACTGATTTGAATTTCAATAGGAATTCAATCAGTGCCAAGAAATTTCAGTCAAAGCCCGAGTTTAAATGAAGGCTGTGGTCATGTATGGAGCAAAGTTCCTCCTGTGTGTGTGTAGATGTCATGTCGTCAGCAACAAAAGTTTTGTCATTAAAAGCGCATTTATTTTATATTTTTTCATTTTCAGTGTATTTTCTCACTGTTTATTTTATCGTTGCCATTTTTTTAATTGTGCTCTAGACGTGATGAAGTCAAAGTAATGGTCTCCGTTCGTCCTGCAGCAGACAGTTGTAAGCCCAGTGGTTGATTGCTGGTTTATCTTTCATTAATAATTCATGTGTCTGAGCTGTCACTGTGCACAATTAGCTGCCTTCATTTTAAAAAAAACACACTGCTCCATTTCTCTAACAAAGTTAAGATGTCGGGATAAATTCATGGATTCACACCGACATCATGAGCGCGACCACCGTCCGTGTGTCCTGCGCAGCCCCCCGAGGGCAGAATGAAAGCTAAATCAGCATGCGCACGTTTTCAGGTTCACCCTCTAAAAGTCAAATTACATGTGTCTTTACGGGTAAAAACCAATCGATACGTCCAGCTGGAGCAGAAGGAGCGCAGAGAAGCGTGACTTCACCAAACCTCCAGAGACACTCCACCGCGCTTCAACCGCAGATGTCTGGCTCAACAGACTGATGCGTGTGTGTGTGTGTGTGTCCCAGTATTGCAATATTGCATTTCAATTAAAGCCGTGCAGGTCTCATAATCGAGTCACGGGTACGTAATGATAAAAAAAAAGCCAATTTAACAGAATGGCAGCAGCGCAGGCAACAGGTTCGGTGCGTCCGTTGCGCACGGTCCCGCTGTCCCGCGCCAAGGAGACATCAAAACATGTCATAACAACAGTTAAGAAAAGGTTTTATTTATAAAGTGAAGCTGTATAAGCGACGTGGTGGAAGAGGAGCAGGTGATGATCAGATTTGAGTGAAATTTGAGCTGGTATGAGGCTCTAAACTCCCTGTGAGCACAAACAGAGCTCAGATAGCTCCTAACTGGGGCTTTGTAAGACATATGCCAATCATATAATTATAGATGCAAAGTGTAGGGAGATGCAGGGCGGTTGTGTGTTGAGTGCTGGTGCCTCACAGCTTCGGTATGTCTGTGGCATGGCTTGTTTGACAGCATTTTGAAACACTGTTGATTTCTCTTGCTCCATTTTTCTTTCACACTTTGTCAAAAAAAATAGTAAGGCAAAATGGAAAAATTGTGCTTTGACTTTTGAGTGATTTAAACTAACGTTTCACTTTTTTTCTCTTCTCTTCTTTTTAATCATCACTCTGCCTCCACCTTCTTGTCCTCTTTTCTCTTTATCTTCCTTAGCCCAGGTGATTGGGTGAATTCCAGTGAGTGACAGGCCGACCCGGCAGCAGTTGATGGTTGGGTGGACCCCCTCAGATGGGATCAGTGTCCAGGGGGAGGTGGAGAAGGGGGTTATGGAGAGCGCTGTGCCCCACTAACGGGATGGCCTTGTGGGCCTGGCTGCTGGCCGCCGTCCTGCTGTCCCTTCTGACTGTCAGCGTGGCCCGGCCGCCTCTCACCGCCACCAAGGAGGAGGAGGAGGCCACTCCGGGACCTGAAGGTAAGCAGCAAAGGGGGGGTGTGAGAAAAAAAGGCAAAGAAACAGAAAAGAAGAGCCTGAGAAAACATGTTCCTGCTTTGTTTTTGGAGAGCAGGTATAGGTCTGCCATATGTATTTCCTCCATTTAGAGTAAAGGTTGCATCTTTTCTTCACACTTGTTTTATTTACCTTACACTTCAGTGGATAAAAAACACACGAATGATCTACAAAATGAGGAATTTTCCGATTTGCTGTTCCTACTACAAAGTGTGTGATTCACACGTCTTTGTTGTAACTCTCCTGTCGGTGGTGATTGAGGGGCTAGTTGAGTGTTAAAGCCAGGTTTGTGACCCTGTGTGGGAGGACAAGGGAGAGGGTGGGACTGTGTTTATGCTGGCATCTCTTTCTTGCCCTTCTTTCCTGAAAAGAAGTACAGAGAGCGAGGAGGGGGGGTTGGGAGCTTCAAAGCTCTGGCCCTTGTTAGTTTTATTTGAGGTACGACTGATTCTGTTCTGGTTGTTCTTGTAAAGTTTGTCTGATAAAACTTTTTTTTAACGAAAACTTTTGCAAACAGTTTTTTGTGTGTCTCTAGTCCTGTAGTCTGGTTAGAGTTGATTAGTTGTTGTGATGGACAGTAACTCACATTCCAAAGTGCTTTGTTGCTGGGCTTTAATCAGCATGCTAATTGTAAGTTAGGCCGACAACAGAGCATCACCTTTTAAGTCACCTCCCCCATCTCTCTCTGTCTTAACACACTCTGTACCTTCTCCTGCCCTTTGCCCTGGAGGTCAGGTATGGTTCTTACATACCTTGATGAGAGGCTGCCTGAGCTCTCCTCTCCTGTTGTTTTAGTTGATCTGTCTCAGACTGTTTGGCTCCGAATCCCTCATGGCTGGGACGCCACACGCTACATGGCCGCCGAGTGGACAGAAAAAGTCTTCCAGAGTTACACAATCCTCCAGGAAGGTTCTAAGAGGATTTGTTGCATATTTGACTTCTCCTTTAGATGGAGAGATTACAGAGTGCTGGGCAGCAATGAAGTCATGTGACTGGAGATTAAGTGGCTAGACCTGCGGGGTCACATGATGAGGGATAGCCGGGGCACAAAAGAACCTGGCCTATCTGATTCTCAATCGGTTTCTTGGCTGTATATGGAAAACAGATTTCTTTTTTTTGTTGCAGCTGTGTGATTCCATAAGCTCCAGGTTTGTTGTTGTCCTGTTGTAGGCTGGTGTCACCTGTAGGACACAGATGTGAGGGAGACAGTTTGGCTGGTCCTGCCCTCTGAGTCCTAATAACACCCCCTGAGGAGATGTTTAGACCCCCCCCAGAAGCCCCGGTCTCACTCCGCTGCCTGTGTCTGTGGGAGCTGTAATTGATGTAGATCCATCAGATTGCATATCAATGTTGTCTCTGCAGAGCCCACGCCTGCACCTCTGGTGGCCCCGCTAGTTTGTTTACCTGTGGCTGCTGTAACAGAAGAAGTAGAGCGAGCGCGCTGGTTAAGGCCTCCACAACAGGCCTATTGTTGTCGGTGTAGCCACTTTAGTATCTATGGGAGTGTTTACCTTGCCCTGGCTCTCCGTTTGCACAGTGAATAAAACACAGCACTTGATACAGGAGGTGTGTCTTTAACACAGATATTTTCTGTCCAGGCCTCTTTTTTTTTTTTTTTTGCATGAAATGTGGAATTAACGTGCCTGAATTGGAACACAGCTGACAAAAGTCAGCTCATGGTTTGGCTGCACTTCTTGTAGTCTCTGCCAAAAAAAAATGCTCTGATCAGCACGGAGGCAGCGCTTCAAAATAGTCCAGTGGTTAAATAAATACAGGCTCTATTATGCATCAAGGAGGAGGCGTTCATGCTCAGACAGAAAAACAAGAATTGGACAGTTTTAGGCACTGTAGGTATATCTCTGCATATTTCTGTCATACAGCTGTGTGTCAGCGTGTGCTGCCGTGAAGTGGGAATGTCAAGGAGTTTAATGCTGGGCTATCTACACAGTAGGAGTACAGTTGTAAAAGTATAAAAGTGTCAGCTGGCTGGTTAATGACATGAAGTGTGTGGCGATGGCAATGGAACTGAACTCTAAACAAATGCTTGGGGCAGACTGAGGGGGGTTGGTGGGGGGGTGCTTTCACACAATGACTTTTATTAGCCTGCCGTTAGCTGGTGTTAATCTTGGAGCTTCTAGTGTGTTGTTTGCCTTGGCTTTGCATCCAGAAACTACCTCCACCGCTCCATCTCACAGTTGTCTGATAAGGGACTGGGAAGAGCTATTACCTGTGCCAGCTTGTGCCTTTGGGGTCTCAGTGGACGATCCAGTGCAGACAGGATGCTGCAGGTTGATGGAGGAACAACAGATAAAATGAATGTTCCCATTGCTGCAAGCTGTGTTTATAAAGAAAGTAAATCACATATGGAAAACACGTATTTCTTCTTCTTCTAAGGCTCACCAGAGCTTCACCCTAAGAACATTGCATCTTGGAGATAAAGGGTTATCCAGTGGGTTAAAGGGGTCAGATGGGGTTCAGGGAATGCCTTGATGAGGGGTGAAAGGGTGAATGAACCCGAGGAGCTGTTGCCATGGACGCCAGCAGGAGCCAGTTCGGGGAGCTGCTCCTTTGTCATATAGAAAAAAAAGCTAAGGAGGGATTTGAATGTGAAAAGACGTGAGAAAAGAAGGAGACACAAAAAAGGGATTTGACTACGTGAGGAGTTTACAGAGGAAAGAGGAGATGAGGGCAGCAGAGATAATGTGATTTGGCAGTGTGGGTCTCTGCTGGTCTGCATGCATGGTAAGAGTGCAGTCACTACATTTAGTCCACCTATTCCTTTGTGTCCACGGAGGAGAGGCGAATGTATCTCTCTGCAGAAGTGTGGCATCAACTCCTGGGCTAACTTCGTCCGTGCCTTGTTCAGCTTGTCAGGCAGACACACAGACAGACATCAAGGGTACACTGGTGAGAATTGCTTGCTGCATTTTACCGCAGACACTCGGGTTGCAAGACTAATTATTGCCAGCCGCGATGGTGCGAATGAGGCTGCAGAGATAGTGTGGAGAGGACAGACTGACTCAATCACACCCTGATGGACACTTGTAATAGCTGTCAGAGATGAGAGAGAGGGAGAGATGCTCTTTAGGAGAAGAGAGAGATGACGGAGGAGGGGGGAAGAGCTGTTTGAGAATAGAGTGTGTGTGAGATTGAGAGTCTGCCGCCTCTTGTTTTTCAGAGAGGATGAAACTTTGGAAGGATGAAAAATCTGCAGTGAAATGTTTCAACTCTGTAACACACGACGCGTCCCCGGACTCTTGTAAACTCTCTTCATGCAGAGCAAACCGTGGATTTCTCCTGGTGTGTGTTTGTGTGTGTGTGTGCTTTCTAACTTAACACTGGTTCCATGAACAATCAGGTATGCTGGAGGTGTCAGCAGGTTTGGGAAGGGTCAGGAGTAGGTCAGAGGGGTCATGGGTGAGAGCGGATGAAGAGAGGAAGGAGAGGGCAAAGTGGAAGGGGAGGTGAAAGAGAAGAGAAATGATTAAGCAGAGGGGGGAAGGGGAGTTGATGGAGGGGGACAGATGGACACAGCGGAGGATGAAGACAGAACTAACACCTGCATGCTTTCTTTAATCAGATGCACCATTTGGAGGAGTTCCTCTCCTCACTTTTATATTTGTTTTCTCCTCTTCACCCAGAGCAGCTTGTGTGTGTGTGTGTGTTTTCCAGGTGTTTTTGTTGTTACGTCATCCTGCTTGAAGAGCAGTCCTCCCAGCAGATATCTACACAGCTTTGTGTCCTGGTTAGATGTAGCACCTCCAAATCATCTCAATGAAAGAATAAATGAAAAGAACTGTTATTATGTCAAAGTAAAAGCCTCCGGTGTGGAAAACCACGGCTCCCATCAATCAACACAAGAACTCCACCTCTTATCAGACCACACACTCATTCCTGGGTGGTGGTGAGGGAGGGGTTAATTTTTTCCGGTTTGAATAAGAGAGAAAAAAAAAATAGACAATGCAGGAACTGTACCTATGTGTGTCTACTTGCCCTGGGGGAATGTTTAGAGGGCTGCACTCATGCCTCAGCTGCTAGCTTATGACTTTCCCTTCCTGTCGAGGCGGTGTGTGTGTGTGTGTGTGTGTGTGTGCGTGCAGGTATATTTTACATTTATAGGGAGCACAGCAGGATATAATGGGGGTGGGATGTTGTTGAAAAGGTGCATTGAGGTACAGGAAAGGCGGGGAGTGCCGCTGCCTGTATAATTACACGTATCGAACTTCAGCCAACCACTCTCCATATACCATCATCACTGGCTCGTTCGTATGCTTCTTCATTGTTGCTACTCTCCCTTAAGTCTCTTTAATCCCTCTCATTTTTACTCCTTTCCCTCTGGAGAACACAACAGACACGCACACAGTTTTTTGAACTTTTGTCTTCTGCATTAAAGAGAAGATATTTGACTTTCTTCCTCTTTGTTTTTTTTTTCTAAGAATGCTTGCAGACTGTTGTGTATTTGTGTATGACTTGTGCGAATGTATACATCTGTGCATGAAATATGTGTGTTGATGTCTGCAAGGAGAGGCTGGAAGTGGCATCAGTATATAATGGCAGATCCCAGCTTGTATTTCAGATTTTTTCCCCCCTCGCTGTTGCTTAGCATTCAGTCACAGTCTGGAGCTTGCATGGAGATGGATAAAATCCACCCTGATGTAGAAGTGCAGTCTCAGCTATAGAGGTTCCAAATTCTCTTTTATATATTGGACATCCACCTCGTTGTGTCTGTGCAGTTGTACACGGTGTACACACATGTGCTCACAGGCAGGCTTCCCAGAAAATGAAGGTTTTATGCTCTTTGGAGTTGAGTGCTGAGCGTCTTGCTTTCAGTCTTTGGCGGGTGGGTGCAGTGCAGGGGCTGTAGATCCTCCATGGCCATGTTATGAAAGAGGATAGAGAGGAGAGATGGAAAACAGAAGAGTCAGGATACAGCCAGCTCGAGGTTTTGTAGCTTAGATGCAGAGTCCGAAACCAAAGAAATGCCAGAAAAAAGAGAACCCCCACCCCTCCACCCCAACTCCTATCCCCACCCCACCCCTCCTCACTTCCTCTGCCTGACAACCGCTTCCGTCCTGGACCTTTCTGGCTGCTTTTCTTTCTGATGGGCAGACGTGCTGGAGTTGTGTTACCTTTTTTTTTAAAGGCTGCAGAGATCTTTCTGCACTGCTCCTACTTCTCACCCACACACACGCACACACACACATTGCTTGGCATCTACACTGGAAGTGAAGGGTGGGTGACTTCACACAGCGATGTCCAATGCATCGATGTGCAAGCATCGGTTGTTATTTTTGTTTTTCTTTACACACGCTGCTCTGGCCGTAACTGCATGCACTGAAGCTATAAAACGCCAATCACACTGCACACTTGATAACGGAGCAGGGTTTCCAAGGGCTCCGTTTCAAATGACTGACCGGGAGTTTGTGTCAACAACATGTTTGGTGACAGTTTAAAAAATGGGCCTCCTCTTTTCTGTATTGCTCCTCCTGCATTTAAGTTGATTTAAGTGCATCCATTGGGGGTTATGTGGTGATTTGTTTCTTACACTATGGCTTGTTTCTTTCCTCTCCCACCTCTTTCCTCCTCCTTGTGCACCCTCTTTCTACTTCAATTCATCCTTTCTCCCCTCCAACCTCCCCCCCTCACTCCTCCTCCTCCCTCCCTCCCTCCCTCCATTTGCTCTGCAGAGGCATCGAACAAATACCAAATTTCTAAGCCCACGGTGTGCTCAGTGCACCCGGGGGAGGTGCTGAAGCTGAGCTGCCCTCTGCCAGCGACGGGGACCATCACCTGGACCAAAGATGGCAGCTCTCTGGGCACCAACAACCGCACGCTGATAGAGCAGGAGGTGCTGCAGATCCGTGATGCCACGCCCAAGGATTCGGGCCTGTACGCCTGCACCAGCGTGGGCAAAGACACGGTCTGCTTCATAGTCAATGTCACAGGTGAGTCAGGGATGCAGCAGGTCAGCACAGGTCAGGAAGGTCGAAGGCTCAGGGGTTGGACTTGAGTGCAGGAGGTGGCCATGGAGCAGATACAGCCTGAAATGTGTTGAACAGGGTCTAGTGTGTTAGTGTGTGTGTGTGTGCAAAGATTTATATTGAAAACAAACGCCCATCTCTATCTCACATTTGTGCATTCAAGTTTGTGAGAATGCAAAATGCAAAAAAAAGTGCATTGCTGTGAGTGTGAGTGTGTGTGTGTGTAAGGGTTGCGGAAGGGTGGCAGTAACCGTGGTTACTCTGTGCAGATGCCATCTCGTCGGGGGATGATGAGGACGATACAGAGCGGTCGGAGGATGCTGGGGCGGATGGAGAGCAGTTAAGTGAGTATGGGAGGAATGAAAGGGGGTGTGAGTGAGTTAGAGGTGTGTGCTGAGCTGACCCTGTCCTCTTTACTCCACAGACACTTTCTCTGTTATATGTTTCAAAAATGCATTGTAGTGCAACAGGGAAAATGTGGTATGTGTGCAGATGTAGGATTTCTTCCATATCCAAAGCTTAAAAAGTCCCCAGGCTATACAAAATAGTAGCTACTGTACCTAAAGCTGGCTTGCTGTCAGCGTTTATTAGAAAGTGGATGGTCTCTGTAGTCTTAAAGAACTGGGTGGAGACAAACCTGCCCTCATCCATGTGTCTGCTGCCTACATGCTCTAGGCCTATACTCTGAGGTTTATAGTATGTGTGTGTGTGTCTTCCAGGCTATACAGGGATTCCTAACATTCCTCTAGCTTGTGTCTCCCAGGTAGTTAGGCCTCATGAAGCCATCCAGCCAGCCAGTCAGTCAGCTGGTCTCATCTATTATTAAAGACGCCCATCTGGATCCAGTTACCCACCTGATGGGCCTGTGTGTGTGTGTGTGTGTGAGAAAGAGAAAGTTTTTTTTGCCTAAGTTTGAAAGCACTGGCGAGTATCTGGTCTAGTAATGTGTTTATGCAGCTTTCACGTACACGCTCACAAAAAAAATGAAAAGAAAGTCCGATGTAAAGATGGACCAGGGCTTCCACATCTTGTTAAAATTCTCCACATGCATTGCGTCTCACCATGAGTTCTCCTCCTCCTCCACTTTTGGGCTGACTGTAATTGCCTGAAATCCATTAAATATGGGAGAGAGAGAGAGAGAGAGAGAGAGAGAGAGAGGAGCCCAGAAAGAGGGGAAAAATGGGGGAGAGGGAAAAGATCCAGCCTTTCTGGTGGTAATAAGCTGTTTGAAAACAAAGAGAAAGCTGTTCTGGCGGTACAGTTGCATTTTCTCGCTGTGTGTGTTTTTGAAAATTCTAAACCAAGATTATTATTAAAAGAAAAGGGGGTAAGAAGAGGAGAGGAAAGAGAGGCAGGGGTAGCAGTGGTGGTGGTGGTGGAGTTGGATCAGTACCAACACTTCTCTGAGCATGGCGTGGAGTCTTGGACTCAGGCCGAGGAGGAGGAGGAGGAGGAGGGTGCATGTGGGCGTGGGAGGGAATTGAGTGAGAGTGTGGGGTGTAGCTTTATGTTACTGGCTTTTTTTCCTGGACTGTTCGGACTGGGTTGGGCATCAGGCCACTGCAAAACAGAGCATTTTGATTTAACTTTGTGCAGAAGATTGAACAACATCAGACAGAGTGAACAAACATCAGAAAACAGGTCCAGAGCATTTGTCTATTGTCAGCAGTGGGTGGTGTTATTGGAGGAGACATGGAAGAACCTCTACAGGGATCTGGGAGGGAGGGTGGGGGTGGGGGTGTACTGATGTCATGATAAAGTTAAAAAGCCACGTGGAGCTTTGCTGAGGTCTGTTGTAAATTCTCTGCTCTGTTGACAGTTTTACGGGTTATTATGTACATCATTACTCACTGTTGTTGTGTCTCTGCTCTAGTTAGCGCTGCTGTATGGGTGTGAGAAGTATTGATACACTTCAGCATTGAAATAATTGTTTTTGTCAACACATTTCGTTTTTTACATCATCGCATTTGGATGTTGATTGGAACTGCAGATGCCATTTTTTTCATCGATTGTTTTTAAAGCATCTATGCATATTCATGCAAAGAGATAAGTTTTTTGCTAATTAGATCAATGAAATTGCAATGCAGCTTCTTGTTTGCTATTAATATTGCAAAATACTTAAATTTGCACATTTTTTGACTAAAAACAGTTCAGTCAGAAAAGTAAGGAAATCATTTTAAACCAATCAGGACATGGCAGTATTTGTATCATAAAGAGGATAAAAAGATAAGATTGCGTTCATCTTCTCAGCGGAGTTTTAGGTTAAAGGTTCCATCAAGAACCACAGTTGGAATATATGTCCTGTAAACAGATGGATGTCACTGTTTAACAAGAAGTCATATCAACAGTGAGTTACTGGTTTTAAACATGGATGGGTTTGTGTAGCTCTCTGGAGGAACTTAGAGAGAGAAAACAAATCTTGACTCATAGCCCTGGAGTTAGATAACCTCAGTTCACCCCAGGCCAGCTTAGGACAAACAGCCGTGAGTGGGGATCCGGATGCACGGGGCTTTGGGGGCGGTGGGGGTTCCTGGAGGCCTCAGCAGTTTGGCCAGTGAGAGTTTGGCTTCATCTGGAGAGAGAGAGGTCCGAGGGTCATCTCGTTTGAAGTGCTGCCCCTTCCGGACAGAGAGCATGGGAAGCAGCAGCGCTCACCTTTCATGTTCCAACCTCATCCTCCAACCCCGCCTGGCAGTCTGAGGTCAGAGGTCGGGTTGGAGAGACAGCCTCGCGATGGGCTAGTCTCCACCTAATCTGTCTGTGTCTGAACGGATGCAGTGATGACAAAGAGCATGACCGGAGAGGACAGAGAGGTGAAGAATGAGGAAGAGGAGTACAGATAGTGAGAGTGGGGAGGAAGAAGAAAAGCGGAATGACTAATTATAGTTTGAGCAGTTAACATATGCATCCATTCAGGAAGGAAGAGCACTGTTTACTGACTGTACACTCCAAGTATGTGCGACTTGTCCGGTGGTGAATGCCAGAGAAAATGATGGGAGGTGTCTGGTAGTATGCGTACTGGACAGGCGGGAAAGAGAGCGAGCACGGAGGACGCTCAAAGCAAATATTCTCCTGGGACATAAACTCATGCTTATGAGTCAGCGGCGGTCTTATCTGTTGGTATTCCCTCTGTACTCCTTCTTTACAGAGAGGAAGTAATGGTGTGGACCGTTTGGGTTGTTGTTTGAGTTTCTCTTTCCCTCTGAGTCCCATCTGCTTAGGCAATCACGCTCCCAGGTGCAGGGAGAAAGGTCGGGATGGGGGGGGGGGGGGGTTGCTCGGAGGAAAATCCAGCTGACTGAGAGAGTCGATTTGGGAGAAAAGAAGGAGCCAGGGAATGGACAAAGCACAAGGAAGGTGACAGATTTCAGTAGGAGTTTACTGTTGACAAAAAAATCTGGAACAGAGTGCACCCTGAAACCCTTCGTTAAACATGACATTCATTTTTTCCCCTGACGGCACATAATGATTTTCCGAGGGTGATAAGCATTCATAGTCCCGCTGTCCATATCTAGCCAAGTGACAGGCAGATAAACAGGGTAGCTATGGTAATTGGAGGAAGTGGAGGGAGAAAAAAAAGCTGCTAAGTGGAATGAGATGAAATTGAATGTGATGGTCTAGTTACCCTCTTGGCAACGCCCAGGCACATTCTACCCTCAAAACTGATGTTTTTCCCCCCTCTGCAACACCCCGCCGAGCCTTCAGGGGAAGTGTGTGTTTTTGTAACCGTGTGAGTGTGGAGCTCTGGCTTGTGTTATGCAGACCGTGGGTCAGCTAGTGTTAAGGGGGGGGGGGGGGGGGGGGGGTTTGGGGCTGGCCTCTGGGAGTGTTAGGAATGGTTCAGGTTTGGCTCCTCTGCAGTTCTGAAGCCAGGCTGTTAATGCAGAGAGGACGTGATTAGGAAGTGTCTCCCCCCCCCCCCCCCCCCCCCCCCCCGACTCAACACCTGTTTTCTGGTTGCAGGCCCTCCTTATTGGACCTCATCAGCTAAGATGGAGAAGAAGCTGCATGCCGTCCCAGCTGCCAACACAGTCAAGTTCCGCTGTGCTGCAGGAGGCAAACCCGCGCCCAAGCTGAGCTGGCTTAAAAATGGCAGGCCTTTCCGCCAAGAGGACCGCATGGGAGGGTACAAGGTAAGATAACCAGAAACACACCACGCTCTCTGCTACAAATACAGTCCTTTTACTGCTACAGAACTTTTAGTAGGTGTATGTACAGGGGGGACATTCGAGCCTCCTCCTTCCAATCATTCCCTGCCTGTCCTTTCACCCCTTTTCCACACTTCGCTGGAGAGACGGGAGGAGAGTAGACAGAGGAAACGAGGGCAGGGTTTCTGGTGTGAAATTGGAATTGCTCATCCGTGCGCCTCTTCTCACCAGGATACTTTGCAGAGCCTCTCACTGTAACTCGAAATGGTTCTTTACCCGCAACAATTAGAAACGTAAGCCCGGGACTGAAGGGTTAAATGGCCTCAGACAGTAACGTATAGAGAAGGTAGGTAGTGTCAGGGTTGAAATGAGTTCAGAATGTTGAGGTAACTCAATCAGGGAGAACAGGTCCCGCTGCCTTTGGTTGGAGTGTGTGAATCCAGCATGTGATTGTATTGTCATGAAATGTGATTTTCAAACACTGCTGCTGTTTAAACTCGACTTGTTGTCAGGGTTGCCAGCACAGTCTGCATAAATCACACTTTATCTAGTCCTGTTTTGTGGAAATAAACATCGATTTATACGTGCTGAAAATACAGGATTCTGTTTGTGATGGGAAAGTAAAACGAATGTTTTATTTATTTCATATGTGAAAAAGCCTGAAAACTGTGAGTGTGAATGTGAATTCCTCCCCTGTGGAAAACTCTGTTTGGTTTTCATATTCAGTTCCCGAATTCCTCTCTCAGAACAAGCAGCATCTATTGCATATGCTTAGAGCCCTCCTGATGGAGTGGAATTACAGTTTAAGCAGACAGTTATGAAATTAATTTATGAAAAGAGCCACTGATGCCGAACAAGTCTGAGGCTCATGGTTAATGACTGACGGTTTATGAGGAAACACATCTCCCTGCCAGGAAAGTTTAGGAGCAGATTATGATGATGAAGCAGCTCTCAGGCTTTTTAGCAGGCTCATTACAGAATAATAATAATATTAATAATAATAATAATGATTTAAAAAAACAGCCACGACGTGACAGAAGTGATGCAGTCCTGCTGTCAGATACACTGTGGACACTTCATTTCTCTGTTTTTGTCAACAAACGTTGGACAAAAGCCCGTACCTGAGCCCAGCCCTGTGGCATAATCTCTCCATTGTGTGAAATGTAGGCCTGTACAAGCAGTAGCTACAGTCGCCCTTCAGCCTGCAGACGGAAGCTCTATTGTTAGCTCACACCTGTGGATTCCACACACAGGTGAAACTATTTTTTTTTTTTTGCCAATAATTAGGAGTAAGTATGTGTTTGAAACTGCTTACAAGGGTGGGGTTCAACGTGTAATGTAGGAGGATTAGACAGGGAAGGTCTGTGTAATTATTTATCCAACCATAAATACATGGATGCATTTTATTCAACTTTACTAGCAGCCATGACGTTTTCCCATCAGCAGTCATCTGCTAGAAAAAAATAAAACATTCTGATGGTGCTGGAATCATCCTGTCATCAGCCTCAATATTGTCTCACGCTCTCATGCTTCCAACTAAATCCCCACTTTTCATTTTCTCGCTCCTTCTCATCTAACACACGCTTTTTCTGTCTGTTAATGCCTTTATTTAATTTTTTTTTGTTCCCAGGTGCGCAGCCAGCACTGGACCCTGATCATGGAGAGCGTGGTGCCGTCGGACAAGGGCAACTACACCTGTCTGGTGGAGAACGAGTTCGGATCCATCAACCACACCTACACCCTGGATGTAGTAGGTCAGTGTTATGCACAAAATACACCCTCGCACACCTGTGAGGCTATGAAAACAGGGAGGGTGGAGGGATGGAAGAAAGGGAAGGGGCGGGGGGAAGCATTCTCACAGTCAGACTGTGTGTCCTGTTTGATTGGCCAGGTGCGCGCTGGATGCAGGTGGACGCCGGCCAACTGTGTGAAAGCTCAAAATGAACATGTCACTGGTTGTTTATTTTTAAGTAGTTCAGATTACTTCATCCAAATCTCTCCTGAGCTACCTTTATTAAAGGAATATTGCCTATTGCTGACAATGAAGTAAGGAAATTACTTCAAGCTACTTGTATGGCTCAGTGCCACAAAGAGTAAACGGTGTGTGTGTGTGTGTGTGTGTGTGAGTTGGTTTAACTGACCCCGGCTGGTTCAGGTGGGTTGAGGACTGAAACCGGCAGCGGTTGATCGGTTAGCACGCACACCGCTGGCCTCAGCACTGTCACAGCGAGTTCAGACCCAACTCAGTCAACCCCTCCGTCTGACCTTTGGAGCGCACAGAGCAAAAAGTGTTTTTCTGCTCAGTTTGCAGAATCGATAGCAGTGTGTGGATAAAACAACAAGGATAAAAGATAGTAGATCAATGTGTGTTTGTGTGAGAACGCATGTGGACCCCCTCCTCCCCTCGCCTCGATTGAACCTCTTTATAAGCAATCGGTGCACATCAAAGTTTCTCTGACACAGTTATTCTCCTAAAGGCTGGTCAATAAAGCAGAGATAACCCGAGCGGACACCAAGCGGCAGCAGTTTGATTCGCAGAAGAACATTTATGGGTCAGTGTGTAGTCTGTATAGAATGATTCTGTCACCATTGTTCTTTAGCAGCCCTACTGTAATTACACACTTACACTGTTTTGATTGGTGCCTCCATGGTAATAGGCAGTATTATTTTCATTATATCACACAGAGATTGAATGCGTTGCAGAAGACGCACGTATGAGCGCATGCACGCTCCCCATCTCAGGCCCCCCGCTCGGCTTCCCTCTGGAGTTAACTGAAGCTGTCCTTCAGACTGCATATTTCTGTTTTTGTTCTGTTTTATTGCAGAGCAGTAAACCCCCTCCTCGTCTGGCTCTGCAGCCACTGCCCCCCCCCCCCCCCCTGCAACCTCTTGCTTCATTTCGCTCCATTATAGTGGGGTGGGGGTGGAGGGGGATGGGGGAGGAGGTGGGAGTGAAAGAGAAAAGAAGGGGAAACAGAGACAGAAAAGGCTGCTCTTATCAGTCTTTTTTTTTTTTGCCCAAATGACCTGCAGGATCAGCTATTAAAGCTGAAAGGAGCCAGCCTTTTCTGGTTCAAACTGGCCTTTGGACAAAAAGGCCGCAGTTGGACATCCACAAGCAGACACACATGGCAAAGCGGACAAATGAAGAGTTAAAACTGCTTTTTTCAGTCAGAACTCAGGCCCCTAGTCGCTATGTGGCACTTTGTGGGTAGCCCCATGCCATCCTGTGCCTTGCTGCGCTCTTCCCGTCCCTCTACCCCTCCCTGACCCTTAGGTCCCTGTGTGCCAAGCTGCTGGGTTACCCAGAGTTCACTGGTCCTGCATGGAATACCACGGAATTGCCCATGTATCTCTGCCCTTGCCCCTATCCCACCACTAATGACTTAATTGATTAATGGATTCTCTTTTGAAATGGGTCATTTCATATTTGGTCACCGCAGAACATAAAAACGCGCCACAGGGTCTGCTCCTTCATTGTTTGGATCATGGAAACCAGAGACGACAACACAGCTACATTTTGCTGAATCCCTCTTTTATTATTATTACGTCTGTACCCAGGCCCACACACACACATTCCCACATCTTTCCATCATTGTTTGAGGACATTAAACTGACTTGTCTTAATTTCCTGGAGACTTAATATAACTAAAACCATAACGATGTCTTGCCTAACTGTCACCCTAACCTTAGCCTGACCTAAAACTTAATCATTAACGTTACTGAGACTAAGCCTGGTCTCCATAATACGACTGTGTAAACAGATTTATGTCGCCACAACATGAGAAATACTAGTACACACACACACACACACACACACCATAGTCCTTTTTCTAATTTAGGAAAGAACTGCTCCACAAACTTTTATTGTTATTGGGTTTCTCCATAATCATGATGTGGCCTGTTTTCTCACACACCACACACGTATTCTGTCATTCGGTCTGCAGCTCTGAATGTTCCAGCTATAATGAAAGTTACAATTTATTTTTAAAAAAAGTCTTTCAAACCTGCCAGGACGTCCCTGTGAGTGTGCTTGACTCTTTTTCTTTTCTCTGGCCAGTTTTAGTATTTATATTGTTTGGTATATTTTTTTTTACAAAAAGTGCACCTCTCTGTGTTTGAGGGAGAGAGAGGGAGAGAAAAAAGGGGGCAAATAAAGAGAGACAATAAACAAGGCGAGCACTAGGAATGTGCAGGAAGGAGGAGGGAGACTGGGAGAGAGAGAGAGAGAGAGAGAGAGAGAGAGAGGAGGGGTGGGAATCATCTGATCTGACAGATTTCAGAGAGATGCAGCAGGAAGACAGACATATGGACGGAGTCTCTGCCTCCTTGTTTCTGCACCTTCCATCTGTTGATCCCTTCTCTCCCCTTCACTCACCCCTGCTCATTTCCTTTTTTAGCCCTCCTTCTCAAGCCCAGCCTCTACCCTTCATCACACAGGCTCACCCCCACTGACCCACCCCCACCAACCTTATGCACAAATGAATTCACTTCACCTACCTTAAGGCTTTGTTTTGGAAAGGCACTGCAACACCCCAGGCACTGTGATGTCATTTTCTGTGTGTGTGTGTTTGGTGGCAGCGGGTGGTTGCTGTCAGTGTAGGGGGGTTGGGGGGCTCCTCAAACCGGGTAGCATTTGAAAGGGGGCATTGTTCCACAGGTCTAGCTCTGTTTGGATTCACAGGCCAAATGTTTGCTTGTAAAAGAATGCAGATAGCTGGAGATATGGGGGTGCTGTGAAGGTGTTTCACTTTCCAAGCCTGGCACGTAGTGAAGCTTTACCCCGCCTACTTATGGGCAATATATACACTCCAAGAAGTCCTCCTCCACCTCAGTCCTTTATCTCTCAGAGATGTACGCTTTGTTTTGTGTAAGGCCTTTAAAAGCTCCTCAGATAAGAGGCGGCGCTGTCAGAGTTGCCGGTAAAACACTCACACACTCACAGTACCTGAAGTTGTTTTGCACGAAACAGACTTTCACTTCTTAAAATATCTGATTTAACTCTACGACTCCTTATCTTACTGTCAACAGAACGATCCCCTCACCGGCCCATTCTCCAAGCCGGTCTCCCGGCTAACACCACCGTGCATGTTGGAGAGGACGCCCGCTTCGTCTGCAAGGTCTACAGCGACGCCCAACCTCACATCCAGTGGCTGAAACACATCACCCAGAATGGAAGCCGCTACGGCCCCGACGGTCACCCCTACGTCAGAGTGCTAAAGGTACATTCCTTCACTAACTCTTTTATATTTTACTCCTCCCTCCTCCCTCTGTTTTCCACCCGTTGTTGCAGGTTTTCCAGGTGACTTTCAGAATCGTCCAAGGAATAACATTCCTTCCCTTATGAATTGATAGGTCTGGAACTAGGTGGTGATCCCTGCTCTTTCCTCCTCTCTCCCGCAGAACCACATGAAGTCACTATTGTCTGATTAATACTACTTATTTGTCTGATGTTCATGTCTAAGTATGTGTGTGTGTGTGTGGATTGCAGCGCTCAGGCATTAACAGCTCTGACGTGGAGATGCTCACCCTCACCAACGTCACAGAGGAAGACGCTGGGGAATATATCTGTAAAGTCTCCAATTATATAGGCGAGGCCAGCCAGTCGGGTTGGCTCACTGTCATCCCAGGTAACCCCCCTGAGACCTGACCCACCCCTCCCCTCCCTGTGGTTTCCTGGGTTGACCTGCTGTGCTGTGGTGGTCCTAATTGGTGGTCTCTTGGTGGTCCTGGGGCTCACAAACCTTATCTCTCCCCTAAATGTTTCACCCTTGTGTTTCAGCTGCTTCAGACTGGTGCCGCCATGGAAGCACTGGTCGCGCCTGCACGCCTGAGGCGGTGTTGCAGCGCTTGCCATGCTCTCTATGTTTATGCATGCATCCAGTCCAATATGTGGATTCTGTTAGCAGGTTCTGTGGGTGCTGGGAAACGGTTTTTGTTTTTGTGTATTGGTTCTAGTTTCGTATGTTTTGGTGGTGCACTGGGTTCTGTCTGTGTCTCCTCCTCCTCCTCCTCCTCCTCCTCCTCCTCCTCCTCCTCCTCCTCACCCCTGGAAACATCATTCACTCTAGATGAGACTTCATCGATGGACGCCATCCAACTCTAATTTCCCTCTTGGTGTTTTGGGTCTCATTTGTTTTCTCTCTCTCTCTCTCCCTGTCCATCCTGCTCTTATCTCCTACCTTCACTTTCTTCTTCTACACTTTCCTCCTCCTTCCTCCTCTCCCAGACCGCAGGTGTTAATACCACAGATAAGGAGATAGAAGTTCTCTACTTGCCCAATGTAACATTTGAAGATGCTGGCGAGTATACGTGCTTGGCGGGTAATTCTATTGGGATCTCCTTTCACACTGCTTGGTTGACGGTGCTTCCAGGTATATACACTCGTATACTGTCCTCTCCTTTGTTTAGTTGGATTATGTCATTTCCATGACCTCTATGGAAGGCAAGTCCTCCCTCCGGAGTCTGAGTCCAACATCCATGACAATGTAATGCAAGAACAGAGAGCATGTGTTCTATAATAGCATCTGGATTGGTGAGCTGCTGAAAGCTCAGAGCAGATAACGCTGTAGTTTGCAGACGACTTATTATAACTCTGAGACTGAAGTGGAGCTCCCAGAGGAGCTTCAGTGTCTCCAGACTCCAAAGGGAGGAGAGGATTTGTCTCCCATCTTGCACCCTGCATCTTTGGTTCTGCATGTCAGAAAATCTTTTTTCCACTTCCTTTCTGGCTCTGATAATTGGCCTTTTATAAGATCCTTATTTCTTTATGAAATAATGGTGGAAAGGTAAAGCTCAACACTCGCTTCATGTTGGCTTGACTTTCTCAATTATCAGAGCCAAACGTCTCTGCTTCCACTCAGTTCAAATGACTCAGGCATGTGAATGTTTGTTCGTTTGTGTGTGTCCTGATTTATCAGCAGTTTTTTTAAATCCTATTTTTGTCCGTTGCTGAATGCCAGGCCTGTAATTACACAAACTAAAGGATCAAATACATAAAACTTAGTGTCAGTTCTCATTACAGGCTAGAAGAGCGATAGTTGGAGCCAAAAGTACATTGGGCATTAAAATGAGATTAATGAGAGTAGTTGACTGTCTGCAACCCTCAACAGATGAGCAGTATCAAACTGATCTTAATGTTATAGCAAGATAATAGTTTTGTTTTGTCTGTAAACAATATAGCATAATGATCACAGGCAAGCCATTTCCTCTGGGAGTAATATTCAGTATTTATTGCCCTGGATGTGCTCTATCTGCACCGCCGGCGCCTGGGAGGCTGAGCGTGCGGGGTTTTTGGACCAACAGATACAAGGAGAGGCTTCCAACCTGTAGCTTCACCTCCAGCTGGATGAAGGGCTGTCCAGTTGGTTTTGCTGTACAAGAGACTTGTTTGTGCTTAAGGCCTATGCATTATGGAACACACACACACACTCAGCCCATTTCCTCAACAGGAAGTTCAGGCCATATACAACCACCAAGGACACCGCTCTCCCTTGTTTGCAATCTGAAGTGAAGCGCGTATTGTTCCGTCGCCCGTGGGTGCTTGTTTGTGCTTGCGTGTCTCCAACATTAGCACAGAATGCGGACATATGTTGGCCTGGCTGTACCAGCTGAGTCTAGACTGTTAAGCCCTGTACAGGCCTGTTAGCAGGTGCACTGGGAAAAAAAGAGAGAATTAAGGATGCTACATCTCTGTTTAGTTTACCCTCCGACGGTGATTACATTTACATATGAGTCACGTCCAGAGCATCTGTCTTTGTGTTTGTCTGTCTGATACCCAGCAGTGTGTCTCTGTCTGTGCGAGAGTGATCACACCTGACCTCTCTTTATTTTCCTCAGCCCTCGAGAAATCTCCAGGGCCCATTTCCCCAGACTACGTGGAGATTGCGATATACTGCGCAGGCGTCTTCCTCATTGCCTGCATGGTGGTCATCGTGGTGGTGTGCCGCATGAGGAACACCGCAAAGAAGCCCGACTTCGGCGGCCAGCCGGCAGTCCACAAACTGAGCAAACAGATCCCTCTGCGCCGCCAGGTAACAGAAAGTAGATAAAGAGTTCTAAAAGCATCTAACACCCCTAGAGGAGATAAACACACACTGCAGACATGCTGAGGAGACCTCTCAATGTTGGAGGAGGAACATATAGATAAATATAATCAGCAAAAAAGCATAAATAGTGACATGTTTGTGAAAAGATAATTCCACATACAGCTGTGGTGTTTTAAAGAAGCATACCTGTACAAGTTAGCACTGCTGTCTGAACCTGCAGCTGGAGTTTTTTTTTCCTGTATGTGAGCTGTGGTTTTCCCTCAAGGGGAAACTAAAAGGTACAAAAAGTGTTGGATTACACTCTGCAGAGACTGATTCCTGTGTCAAGGTAAGGTTAAGGTGGAGAGATGAGCCCCGGGGACAGTGGCAAAGCTGAGCGATTAACACACATTCATCAAAATTACTGTTGTTGCTCACTTTTTAATCAGCACTGAAATATAATCTCTGGCCTCAAGACTGACTCTGTGGTAATGTTAAGGCATTAAACGTGTAATGCTCATATCTATAGTCCATATTTACTAAGATCCCCCTTTATATTTACACACATTTACTCCTCTGGTGATGCTTTGGAGCTTTGCTCGACCTTTGAACCCAGACTTTGGTGATCAGCCAGTGCTTTTTTTCCTGCAGGTGTCGGCAGACTCGAGCTCTTCTATGAACTCTAGTACGCCGCTGGTACGCATCACAACACGGCGGAGCTCAGCACATGATGAGCCAATCCCTGAGTACGACCTACCTGAAGACCCGCGATGGGAGTTTGCTCGAGACAGGTGAGAAACGGGCTGCAAACGTCCAGTACCGGCTGCATGCTGTTGCTTGTTGTTTGTTTTTGTGTCCACCTGAAAAAAGTGAAACTATCTGGCTGATTTACTTTTCTGTTGATGGAGCTCAGTGACTCATAAAAATGTTTTGCATTTTAAAAAAAGCAATTATGAGTTATTGCTAGTTGCAAGTCTCACCATTTTACAAAATACAAAATGCATAATTATGCAAATCGGATTCAGCTCCTGCCGAAAACAGCTGAATATGTTGATCTGCTAAAAAAAAAAAACACATAATTTTCACAGACTGTGGATTCAGAGCCTGCATACAGTACCTGTTTGGCCGCATGCGTGACTACACTCTCCACCCTCTATCCCAATACATTTTAACATAGCAACACAAAAAGCATCAGGGTGATTGTATCTCTGTTGCTAAGTGATCAGATAGCTATTGTTTTAGCCGAAGAGTGCAGGCAATAATGGCTAGCTGTTAAATAATGGTGGTGATGGCTAAGATAAAGGCGACTGACTCATGTGTTGGCTCTGTAGTAAAATGACCTGAACTTGGCCCCGCTGCTTCATCATTACAACTGCTGCTACGTCACACACACACATACACAAAAACACGGTGAGGAGTGAAACTGTGCTAATTAGTGGTTAGCACTCAGAGCTTTCATCTGCATGTTTGGGCAAGGAGTGTTCGCTCGGTTTCATACCAGAGGAATTAGCACCGCTGAGGTTTCAGTTAGTCACAGTTGCAACGGCCAGTGGTAATCTTCAGGGTGGATTTAATAGGTCGGCATAGGTTAAAGTAGTTTAATACCCAACTGAGGCATCGAGTTTTGAAAGAAAAGGGAAAATCCCAAACTGTAAACATGAAGGCCTGTCTTGTGTTAAAATGGCTGTAAAAAGAGCCGGGTTCATAAATTTCGCCGTCAGTCAGCAGTGAAAAACATTTCTGATGTAATGTTATAGGCTGTGTGTGTGTGTGTGTGTGCGTGCTGGCTTTCTGGTAAAAAAGAAAAAGTTTTGAGTTTAATTGATAAACCAACTAAAAGGAGATGTTTTGTCTAGGCAGGGTAACTGTCTGTGTGCCTCTGTGTTTGGGTCTTTATTCCTCGCCTGTCATTCCAGCGCCTGAGGGATCATGTCGGGATTGCAGAACACTGAGGAATGCTAACGTTTGTGGTTTGCATGGAGGAAAAATAACATCGATTATGTGTGGCTGGATGGACAGAATGGTTGCCATTGAGCGTGCCGTGTGTGTGTGTGGACAGAAAGGGGATTGTGTTACTATGGCAGGGTGCTGGCCTCGGGGCCCGGGGCTTTGCGTTGTGCACTGTGAGTGTTTACATAGCCAGGACGCTGGGCTTTAGGGGTGGGGCTAACACATGTCAGTCACAGGAAAAAGCAACAGGGTGCCAGTTCAGGGGTCAGATACTTACTTTATCAATCAGCATAAAAAAAAGTTTGGTTTTAAACTCTTCTGACATCAGAATAATGCATACATTTCCATCTGGTTTTGCAGTCAGGCTCTCTGGTATCACAGCAGAGAGCCAGTATTTCATTTGTCACAGGCTAATGTGTCAGGGCTAAGGTAAGCCCCTGTGTAATGACTTGTAAAGAGTGTATATTGGAACATGCCAAGACAGGGTAAACAGTTTAGAAATGAGTGCCTCTCCCTGGCTTTATCAGGTGATTATCGCTGCCATGTCTGCCTTCCTACCTACTGCCCTGGCACAGGCTGCAGTCGCAGCGCCAATAAAGCACTCACACAGACACAATCTGATGTAAGCGGAGAGAGATCTAGTATAAAAAAAAAACAGATAGGGTGAGGTTGAGAAGCTGGCACGGTGCCTGGTTTCATTAACTCTCTCGTTCTCACACTCTATTTAACCTGTTCGATTTTGTTTGCTGATCGACTTTCTGTCTGTTTGCGTGGCTGCAGGTTGACCCTGGGCAAACCCCTCGGTGAAGGCTGCTTTGGCCAAGTTGTAATGGCAGAGGCTCTTGGCATCGATAAGGACAAACCCAAGGAGGCTGTAACAGTCGCAGTCAAGATGCTGAAAGGTAAGTGAGAGGCTGTTTCTGTCAAATGTCTGACTTACATTCGGAGCCCTGGGATACGATGTGCATTGTGTCTTCTGGGCAAGCTGAGAACATTTTCTTGGTGATTTATGTTCGGTTCAGGAAAGGTGCAAGGTGGAGCCTGGGGCTGTCCTTATTATTCGTTATTGGTGGTTGCTGAGTGACGGTTAGAAGGAGGTGGGTTGAGTAGGTAAGGGTTAGGGGCGGTCACATACCTGACCCCAGAGCAGCAGCTGGCTACAGCTCAGTCAGCACCCACACAAAGAGGCAAGTCACGCTAGCAGTACTGCTGTGATTAATGAAAGGAGCAGAAGGGGACACTGGGTCGGTTTGAGGTTGCGGGTACGGTTAGATCAGGTACAGCAGCAGGCACCTTGACAATGGAAATCTGCTCTTTAGAATGACTCCAGCTACGGTAATGGTGCAGAGGAATGCAGGCAATGCCACTCTGACTATCTGGATACCTCTACTGGCTCAATCAGTTCCATGACAAAAGAAGCCTGTACGGCAGATAATGAATCCAGATTGAGCGTCTTTAATTCCTTCTCCTCCCCCTGGCACTGAAAGGATGCCTCTGTAGTCTGTGCGAGGAGCTTCTCCCACTGCTGAAACTTTAGCCCACATTGTCTGTCAGCCTCACTTAATCAGAAGCACCTACAAAACAAGGTGTTGTCTGACAGGGCAGCCCTGTAGTCCGGAGTCAAAGGGTTAAAGGGAAGGCAGGACTGGGGTGTGTTTGTTTTGCTGACCTTTTTTTTCTGACTATCCTTTAAATTAACTTCTTCTGTTGTCAGATGATGCCACTGAGAAAGACCTGTCTGACCTGGTGTCAGAGATGGAAATGATGAAGATGATCGGCAAACATAAGAACATCATTAACCTTCTGGGGGCGTGCACACAAGACGGTGAGTCAGACAGGACATCCTAAATAATCCGGGGAATCCATCTTGTAGGTAAACAAAAAGCTGTGGCATATGTGAACACATTTAAAAATGTGTCATCACACCACATCAAACAGTGTGGGACAAGATGTTGTGTGCTTTTGGCAGTAACTAGAAAGACTCAGTGTGAAAATAATAACGTGCACCACACTTGTATGACATGTACATCAATGCGGGATTTTCCTGAAGCAAGCTGCAGATTTAAAGTTTGATCTTTCAGACGTCCTTTAAAAATTCACTCTGAATTTTGTTCACTGCCACTTTCTGTCAAAGAGAATCTTTCATCACTGAGGTTCCAGCACTAATTTGGGTCTTGTGTTCTGTGCAGGCCCTCTGTATGTGATAGTAGAGTACGCCTCCAAAGGCAACCTTAGGGAGTACCTCAGAGCCCGACGGCCACCCGGCATGGAATACTCTTACGACATTGCCCGCGTCTCAGATGAACAGCTCACCTTCAAAGATCTGGTCTCCTGCACTTATCAGGTGGCTCGGGGCATGGAGTACCTAGCATCACAGAAGGTAAGGAGAGGACACACACACACACAAAGTTTTTCAAGACTTTTGTTCCGTAAATGAAATATTTGACTGTTTAAAAGTATCAGCTGCATTTCTCAAGGTGCAAGGAGGCAAAGCTCAGTATGACGTAGCTGTCTGTGAAGGGTGCACCATCGTAGGCCGCAGATGATGCACTACTTGAATTGAGACAAAACTATAAACACTAAACGTCCTGTTCCTATCCTCCCACCTGCTGTCTGCCTAGACAGACCTCAGTGCCAGTACACGCAGGGTTTGACTCCCTGTATCCAGGAAGGTTTTACGTAGGTAGCTGGTTTGTGCGTCACTGTGGGAATATTGTCTCCTAAAAACACTCACCCCCCCTCTCTCTCTCCACCCTGCCCAATCCCTGCATTGTCTCTCATCCCACCACAAAAGCCCCTCTGTTAAAGAATTGTGAAGTTTTCACAATGGGGGTACGGCCATGTTGGCCAAAAGCAGCCTCACGCTCCCTCTCACTTTTGGAATGTGACAGAGCGCACAGTCTCACACTGGCACACACATGCTACGAGTACACACGCACATGTGCTCGCACATGCGCTCTGATGCGCAGACATGACTCCAACCATATATGTGGTAAAGTATGCCAGGAATCTTTACTTATCCAGGCATGTTCATGTCGCTGTAGTCAGTGTGGCGTCATGTTGTTGGCTGGAGTGTTACCTCTGATTACATGCACCACAAACATTTTAACACCATTCCAAATTAAGCATACACCTGTTTCAGAGCGGATTTATTTATGGAATGAGCTCTTATTCTTCTCTTCCCTTTTACTTTTTTTTCCATGCTGTGACCTGCCCTCCTCCCCCTCTTCTTCCTCCTCCTCCCCCATCGTTTCTCACTCTCTCCATCACAGTGCATACACAGAGACCTGGCAGCCAGGAACGTCCTGGTCACAGAGAGCAACGTCATGAAGATTGCTGACTTTGGCCTGGCCAGAGACGTCCACAACATCGACTACTATAAAAAGACAACCAATGTAAGTCCATACATTAAAAGTTATGCACATTTAAGGAGTGGAATACCTCCATTTTTTTCTATCCTTCCCTCAGCTCTCTGTGTGTTTCCCTGTCTTCCTCTGCTGGTGTCTTGGCAGAAGCTGCAGGTTCCCAGGCAGCCTGTGAATGTAGTGCTTCTGGAAACTTGTTTACCCCCCATTCTCTCCCTCTCTCTCCCTCTCTCTCTCTCTCTTTTGGTTTCATCGCCACTTAAACAATTAGCTCGGAGAGAGAGACAGAGTGAGACTGAGAGGGGAGCGGCTTAAAGATAATTGACATCTCCATAGTGGCCCAGTGGTGTCTTTCCCATCGCAGAGCAGCACATCCTCATTTAATATGCATGATTGCCTTTTCATCGCATGCACAATCATTGCTGAGAACTAAACTGACAACAACAGCAATATCTGGTGACGGTGATGTGATGTTGATTCGGATGACTGCAGGATGACACATTAAACCAGTGCAGACTGTCGATGTTATGCTGTATAGCATTAACACTTTGCATGCATGGAGTTTGCTGTCATTAACTTATCGTTCTGAGATCATGCTTACCATTAAGCTACCATACAGAGACGGACCAAGGCCGGGCTGTCAGCTGTGCTTAGCTTCCTAACCACTGTTTTAATGGCACACAGAGATAAACTTGCTTCTTTATCTGTGACCTGTTTATCAGCTCTATTGCCTTAACAATGTAAATGTTCCTCTGGGACATCCTCCTCCTCCTCCTCCTCCTCCTCCCAGACAGTCGCTCCTCTAGTACCTTATTCCCCAGGCTGTGTCAGCTTTTCCAGGAGTAATGAGATCTTCCAGCATTTCAAACCTGCTGATGAAGCCAGAAATTAAGGGTTCACATGTAGATTTTTGTTTGACCTCTCTCCTATGTGTGTGTGTGTCCCTCAGGGTCGTCTCCCGGTAAAATGGATGGCTCCAGAAGCACTCTTTGACCGGGTCTACACACACCAGAGTGATGTGTAAGTATATAACAAAGTGTGTCTCACAGCACTCTAATACATAATACAAAATCCATTTGCACACATCACCGATGCAAATAGGCCTCATCATAAATGCAGTGGAAGTGGAAGGGTTGTTTTTCAGGAGCAGGGGAAGGGGGATGGTTTTGTTTGGTGCAGTGTTGGTGAGTGTTAGGTAGGGAAAGGCTGGGGGTGATAGGGGGGTCTGGCTATAGGGGGCCAGTGCTGGCCGGTCTGTGGCAAAAGTGAGGATTTCACGCTAGACTTGGAGCCAATGCCGTGTTACTAATCTGACCGGCTTCAAAGGGCCTGGAAGGAACCCACCAGCGCCTCCTCCCCCCACCACTTCAATTCACCCCTCCCTCCTCTGGCTCGGCTCGGAAGTCTCCCCTCCTGTTTGGGCCTCTGAAGCCTCTGAAGGCAACAATGCTGCAGCCCTTCAGTGCAGGCCTCATCCTCCCTACACCTGCACTTCTTTTAACCCCCTTCCATCTTCATTCAGCAACACTTTGAACATGTGGCTCATCATTTTGGAACAGTTCCATGATCAAAATAACCCATCCACCTCCACCACCACCACCACCTCCACCCCAGCATACTTATTTTCATTCATCTGGTATGTGAATTGCTGACCCGTCTCTGTCTCTTTTTTTTTAAGATCAAGAGTACTCATTCTAAAAACAGAACAAAGGGAGAGCGTCCCTCTCTTTTTGGTGTTTGAGTCTCATGCGTTCTGACAGCGCTGTTTGAAGTTTCTGCTCCAGACATTGGCAGCAGAAAGTGTATGTGGCAATTAGATAAATGCCTCGCATGCTGACCCCTGGGAAGGGAGGTTTTGCATGTGTGTGTGTGTGTTTGAGTCATCCACCAGTAGCACACTAAACAGAGCTCTCGTAGAGTTTGGCACTCGGACAGAGAATCTCTTTTCTGTCTCTGTGTTTGTACGCATAAATAATATGTGTACTTACACACGATGCCCTTCATGTTTCATAGCGCAGCACCAATCAATAGCCTGAGGGGGGGAGAGAGGGAGAGAGGGGCGGCGGTGCAGGCATTAAGTGGCTACTGTGGACCTCTCTATCAACTCACTGCTAATTACAATTCATCACTCACTTTTAGTAATTGGCTTTTTCGCATTGAAGGGAAAAGAGGAGAGACGAGGAGGAGGAGGTGGTGGTGGTGTGGGGCTTATGTTCAGACATCACCAGAAGCACCAGCGATCTATACATGACATCAGATTAAATGAATACATGAATTCCAATGAAACTCAGGCCCGTTTCTGTTTTGACAAATGGGCCCAGGAGACTTGGTTGTAGCTCCAGCCCAGCCAGGCTCCAGCTCAGGCTCTTGTACCACGTTTCATAGCTTTGATTTTTCTTTTTTTTATCCTATTTAGGTGCATGTTTACATTGAAGTTGTTTTTAATCTGGCTGTATGTGATGCAAATGAATGCAGAATGCAGACCTTGAGTTTTTCGTATTGGAATGGAATACACAGACAGTGTATAGTAAGGGCAGAGTGCCAGGTCAGGTGAGTGACCCTGAGCGTGCTGGTTTGTGTGTTTATTTGTTGAGTCACGGCTGGTTGCGGGTGGACACGAACTCGTGCGGCCCAACAGGTTGACTGGCGGTGAGAGATGGTTACAAAGTGAGAAGTGACACAGAAAGGAGAGACGAGTGTGTCAACAAGTGCAGAGATACAACAGAGAGATAATGGAGGGAACAAACCTGGCTGGCTGGTTGTGTAAACAGATGGAAGAACTGATAAAAGGCCCAACCTGCATGTCTATGCATACTTGGACCACTGACATGGCTTGTGGCCTCCTGAATGCGCATTGTGTTTGTGCAATTTACAATACAGCCTTTGTGTAGACTGATGTCACTGCAGGAGTGATTGATTTAAGACTCCTTAAGAGATAAACCTGCAGCAGAATCACTGATATTTACCAGCCGGACACTGCGAGGAGGAAGTAGTTAATAATTAATAGTCACCAGCCATCTCTGGACTTCTCTTTTGTCTGCTGTGGGTGGTCCAGTGTTTGTTTTGGTGTGGTGTGACTGGACAATGCCAGTCTGTGTGACCAGCCAGCCCAGCACAAAAGCCATCATTGAGATCAGGCTGGCAGCGGGTTCGCACCACAAGTCACTGAACGGCAGAAAGGGGGCATTGACACCACTGCTGGACTTGTTCTAACCCCAAGTCAAGTGACCCAATGTAAATGATCTGTAATATAAGGCAAAGTCGTTGGCCTTATATTGATCAGGCTGTAAACCTTGCTGTCCCACTGTCACTCTTGTTCATCACTTATGTCTGATTTTATTTTTACCAGCTGGTCATTTGGGGTGCTGATGTGGGAGATCTTCACCCTCGGGGGCTCACCCTACCCTGGCATTCCTGTCGAAGAACTCTTCAAGTTGCTTAAAGAGGGCCATCGCATGGACAAGCCTGGCAACTGCACCAACGAGCTGTAAGTTTATTAAGCACATCTTAAGTGAACACACATCAGCTCTTAGACACTGAACACCAGCCCAGTCTCCCATTAGATCCATGACTCCGGGGGGCTCTGTGACAGCTGTGACCGCCTGCAATCAGTGCCCTCATTCACAATGAGAGCAGACAATGGCACAGCTCTGCTATGGTGCCACACAGAGAGGGCTGATGGAGACACACACAAAGGCAGTGCACACACAATTTAGTATTTAAAGGAATCAAGAACGCTGAGAGGCGTGTTTGTGATCAGCAGCAGGCCATCACAGTGTAAGAAAATAAGGTAATAAGGTAATCATCTTTGATATGGAGACACCTGAGTCCAGAGGCATAAATCATTTCAGCTGGAAAATTTCAAAACTTGAAGACAAGGTAGATGAGGAGTGACACAGCGCGGACAGACAGCCGGCAGCACTTTCCCCTAAATTATTCTGCTACCCCTCCCTTCATCCACTCTCCTTTCAGTTGACTGATTGTACATTTCTTTCTTTCAGGTACATGATGATGAAAGACTGCTGGCATGCCATCTCATCCCAGAGACCCACCTTCAAGCAGCTAGTAGAGGATCTGGATCGCATCCTCACCCTGAGCACCAATGAGGTGAGAACAGCTCCTCAAACGTTCTTATTCATGAATTCAATGGATTCAGGGGTGGTCAGAATTCATAACCCCTCCTGGTATGTCCAGCATTTCATAACAAAAAAAGCAGAATAATATGATGCACGTTTCTCAGTCCAGACTAAACCACAGAATTGCCAGTGCATGTAGAGCCCAGCTAAAAGCTTTTAGAGCATTAGTAGTCACATTGCTGAAACACTGGTCTAAATGGTGACCTAAAAAATGGCTGGATGATTTGATCCAGGCCCGACACAACCGCCACGGCCCAGTGAAGTTGCCCAATCATCACGTCCATGCCTCACTCCCTGTAATGGCCCCCGTGTCTTTCCATTCCCCCTTCTGTCTTATGTGATATCCGCGTGCCGACCTGAAAAGAGGCCGTCGATGGAAAGCTGTCAGGTCTCGTCTGCTCCGGAGCTGGAACTCCATGAATTTATGCCAAAAAAACCCAACTTTGAGTTTGAACTTTTGAAATGTAATAAAGCGCCCTTTTCTTGCCTTTTTTTCTCCCCCTCCTTCCCCTCTCCTCCAAACCGCTGGCAGATGTGGAGATCTTTAGTAATATGAGCCTTTTCGTGTTGAGCTGGGAAAATGGAAGCCAGTGCTCATTTTCTACAAAACCCCAAGAACTCTTCCTCCTCACAACCAGTCCCAAAAACAGCCATGAAAGACAAGGGGAAAGGGAGAAGGGGTGCCTCAGCTGACATGAATAGACCGAAACAACTTCACAGCACTGAACTGAGTGAAAAATTAATAGCAGGACTTCTTGGGGTTTTCATCTTCCTTCATTTTTTGGGGAGAGGTTAGCTGTGTTCTGCCAACTTCTTTGTTTCTTTAAAGTCTCACAATGTTTATGTCAGGCATTCTGGTGTCAGATGGTACTGATGTTAAAGGATGTTGTGAAGGCCAGGCCTGCATGTCTCTGCTCCAGTTGTATTCCATTTTTTCCCTGAAATCCCTCCATCCCACCTCAAAGCGTTCAAAACTGCAACCGGGTCAACCAGCTTCAGACGCAGCCAGCAGTCCAACACTCAATTTATTGCCTATTATTCCTACAAATAATTTCATACAGTATCCAGTTTAGGATTATTTGTTCTGTTCCATTTCATAAATCCTCCTGGCATGATGTGGTACGGCTTAGCAGTATATCAAAATAAAGATGATACTCTTCTCCTCCACCTCCTCTGGAAAGTCCCTGTTCTTGTTGACTGGGTTTCAGCATTAAATTTATGCTCCTCTGTTTGTTCTTCCAAGCGTCTTCTTTTGTCTGAGTGTAAATTATCTCACCCATTCCTTTCCCTGTTTCCCTCTGTGTGTACCTACAGGAGTATCTGGACCTGTGTGCCCCAACAGAGCAGTATTCCCCCAGCTTCCCCGACACCCGCAGCTCCTGCTCCTCCGGTGACGACTCCGTGTTTTCCCACGATCCCTTACCGGACGAGCCCTGCCTCCCCAAGTACCGGCACATCAACGGAAATGTTAAAACATGAGCCCTCACCCAAAACGTCTTCCTTAGTTTGACCTACCCTGTTTTTAACCCTCAAAGTCCCAAAACACATGTAGCCTCCCCCCCAACCACCATCAGCCTCTCTGGCTTCCAGTGGACTAATGGACCCAGATGGGACTGGGCTGGTGGCACTGCCATGCACGCACACCTCATACAAGACATCCTCACGTGAGGTCTTAAAGAAGAGGACAGGGACCCTACAGAAGCTGTTTTGTACTGACTGAATGAATTCCCACGTGGGGAACCTCTTCCTCCTCCTCTTCCTCACTCATGTAAACACAGATTTTTTCATTTTGGTTCTCATGTTTCTACCAAGATGTTTTTTGTTTGTTTTTTTTTCAATCAACAATGTTGGTGATCCAATTCCAGTGGCTGGCATTCCAAGACTGTATTTGCTCCTGGAGGAATGTATGGACTGACGTGACCTTAAAGTAAAACAGAAAAACAACAAAAAAACAAGGGACGTGAAAAGGATGACGACAAATAGGAAACAGACTGAGAGACACAACAGCATCGACTAACAAAACAGAGGAATAGGAAGAAAGCGAATATAAAACCTTCTCCTGTTTATTTTGTAATATGGATGCATTTCTTTTTCAGTTCTCCTGATAAAAACTTCCCCATTATTCTGGAGAGAAATACACAGTATAATGTATAGTGCTGGGTATATTTGTAAATATATTCAAATATGTATAAAAATATATTATATATTTACAATGAATTATTTTTTGTATGGACTCGGAAATAACCCCAACCCCCTCACCACCACCACCACCACCCCCACCACCCCTTTCTCTGAGTTTAAGGCAGGTTATGTGTCCTATATTTCTCTTCACACACACATAAATACACACATACACCTGTCTTGCTCTGGCTCAGTAACACAGTTGAGTATTGGCTTTCAGGGACTGAGGTAGCATGTTAATTTATTGACTTACGTTTTTTTGAAATGAATCAAAAAGATTTTTAAAAAAAAAAACAATATGGCAGAAATGATGACATTAATGATGCTGATAATACATAAATAATCCATTTAATGTATGGTAATTTAAAAAAATGATCTTTCAGCAGTAACAGAACATTTTTAGTGGTTTGAAAGATTCTGGTTTTGTAAGTTTTTATATATGAATGTGAATATTAAGTTAAATTTAAAAAAAAAACTGTACATTTTATAGTCAGCTAATCCCTTTCTTATGTAGATGTTGATGCCATTTCTATCCAGTCATTTTACTCTTTCTTAGGTTTGCTTTAGGAATTGAGATTGATTTCTGGATATTTATATATAATTGAAAGAATTTGAAAGTACCTATTAGCAATCCGCTCCCTCATTTAGACTAAATATAGACTCCAAATTTACTTGACAGAATTGAAAGCTGAAAAACAAAGTATTAAATCATTCAAGTGTTTTTTTTTTTCTACTGGACCAACGTAAAGATGTTGTTTTGCAAGTGTTCATGCCACATTTGCAAAATAAATAATGGAAAAATTATACTTCTGTCCTTCTGTTCTTTCAGAATTTGTTGTATTTTCTAAGACAAAAGAACCACATTCCTTTGGGCTGCACTTCTTTTCCTTTCCTTCTGATATGGGTGGAGATCGTTTAGTTGTCACTACAAGTGTGCTTTGATTCTTTAGTAAATATACAAGGAGACGGATTTCCCACCATGTCTGCAGTTCATTTAGAGAAACAGGACGAATGTAAGTGTAAGGTAGTTTATATAAAAAGTCACCTTCACCTGAAAAAGTGCCGTACTCAGCACAGACTCTGAGTAAACCCGATCAATTAGATACTGAATTTACACAGTTCTGTTGTCACAACAGTGCCGCTGTGTCTCCATCTGTCTGATCAGCCTTTGTTAGCCTCTGATTACCTGATTGATTTCCCTTTTTCTCTTATCACCACAGATTTAATGAGTAGGTAGCTGATTCACCTGATTTATAGTTAGTTAATCAAAGCTGATGTATCTGATCTATTAGTGAGTAACTGACAGTGGCAGCTGTACATGTGGTTGTTTATTATCAGCCTCGATGCTTCATAGTCCATGAGGTCGTGACCTTAGATAGCTCCCGCAAGAATCTTATCTTACCCACAGGGTGGGATCGAACCACCAACCTCGCGGTTAGTAATCAAACGCTCTTACTTACTTATGCACCAATCTGAAATGATATTCCTCCAAACACTGCTTTCAGAGGGCCGTCGGCTCCTGTTTTTATACAGTTCATCTCTCTCCACCTGGTCTAATAGAAGAACGGGTCACGGATGATCCAATGAATCCAAGGAAAGCAGAGACATTTTCCCTCAGCTAAATTCCTTCATGTTCTCTGTGATGTCGCTGTCACTCATTGTCTTAGCTGTGCTAAACAACAGCAGCCTCCCTATGGTGTAATATTTGTGACTTTATAGTGAGCGCAGACAAGCACACTGGGTATCCAGTTTGTTCTATGCAGGGTTACAGGGGGCTGGAGGACAGGTCGCCAGTTTACTGCTGGGCTGATGCTTACAGAGCAGACCAGCCAGGGTTTGGTTTTGGTTCTGATCTTTTGCAGCTCTTCTGCTTCCTTTCTACAAGACCTACAAGACATAGACCCATGTTTTCCATGATAATCAACTATGACCTGTGTTGTTGTCCTTTTCATCATGTTGCACCACCACATTTCTAGAGCTGCTTGGAATGAACAATTTAAATGCTTGCTGTAGAAAGGACCTTTCATGTGGTTCGTGTTTCAAGCAGATTCATATGCACATGCATGTCTGGAAAAGGAGGTATATTCAGATGCTTACTAGATGCCACAAAATCCTACATGGTGGTCCTTTGAGGGTTTATAAATAATCCTCTGCTCATATTAAATAATTGAGATGATAGCTATAGATGAAACAGTAATAACTGTTGTTTACAAATTTAATGGTGATTATTGCTGTATCCCTTAAGATGTTTCAGTCCACACATACTATAATTATCACCCTGCGTAATTATTTTTTGGTAATCTAGCAGTGGATGCTGGGATCACTGATTAATTAAGGCTAACCTGCCAGGGAAGAAAAACTGGAAAATTGGTAAATAAAACAGAAACAAATAGAAATCTGGAAGGTGTTAAAACGTTGTTCTTTAAAGCTGGACCCCTTCTATTACCAAGTTTTAACTTGTTCTGAATTAACACACACAAACACACCATTTCCAAGCTTTCCTCTAATAGACGTGTCCCCTCATGTCTCCGGAACCTGTAAAGGGCTCGAAGGGAAAAGTCAGTCAGAAAACATTCCTCTTTTTTTTTCCATAGAATAAGCGGGAAAAAACTGGAAGGAGATTGGAAAGAAAGAGTGGCAGGATAAACCACAGCAACATACACCCTCATTAAAGGGGTAAAAGAGCAGAGAAAGGCAGCCGGATATCCACACTGGCTTTTTATCAGAATGACTGCCTATTGTGCTGCAGGCTGATGGCACACACAGGCAGACAGGGATCAGGGAGGGGAGGGATTAGACAGCACTGCAAAAACTTTTAAATGTTTTAAACAACAAGAAAAATAATGTTAAAATGAGGATGTATTTCTTAAAATAAGAAAATTATCTGCCAATAGAACAGGAAAATCTGACCACCAAGTTTTTTTTAAAGCAAAGCTTTAAGCACTTAAATAAAGTGTCCAGATACAATGGAAAGATATTAGGAATAATTTTCTTAATATGTAGCAAAGTTTACTTAATTTCAGCATCCAACACAATGGTATTATATTCCCAAGGACACATCAGCAGGAATTGAACTGCCAACTTCACGATTAGGGGAAGACCACTCTTATCATCTGGACCACAATATTTCTGATATAATGTCAAATACACTGGAACTTAAATACAAAAATACCAATAAAGTAAATATAACTCAATCTATTTCTTTTAATGTCGACTTAATAAAAACTCGAAAGCATATATAATCTATATAATCTATGGATCTATATAACTTAACTGAGACATTTCCGTAATGTCTCAGTGAGACGAATGTAATAAACTTTGAAACACAGCTCTGCGACCTTCCTGATTCTAACCCTAACCCTAACCCTAGCCCTAACTGTAACCTTAACCCTAACCCTAACCCTAACCCTAGGTGTAACCTTAACTCTAACCCTAAGTGTAACCTTAACCCTAACCCTAGCTGTAACCCTAACCCTAACCCTAGCTGTAACCTTAACACAATAAGACAACAATTATGGTGTCGAGCATTAAGTAAGCATAACGTAACTCTTTTGGATAAATGAATGAATGAATGAATGAATAATTTTTATTTTTGGTTTTATACAATACAGTACAATTACACAATTCACCTCAAAACCAAAAAAGGGAATAGGCTGAAGCATCTAGCTTATTTTTGCCTATCCTTTAATTCACCCAAAATGTCAGCCAAACAAAGATTTTACTAAATTAAATCGCATACCATTTTTTTTTACATAATTTAACTTTAGGTTTTAGGATTTTCTGAACTTGAACAAAGAACTGCTTGTTTTAAAATGATCATCAAGCTCATTCCACAGTTTTATGCCTAAAACAGAAATATATCTACGCTTGACATTAGTTCTTACTTTACATCTCTCAAAAATAAATAAACTTCTTAAATTATAATGCCCATCTCTGAATTTAGATAACTCTTGTTGTCTAGAAGGAAGATTTTTGTTCTTGGCTTGTAAGTAGTATGTACTTAATCCATAATTTTACGATGATATCATATTATAATATCAACTTAATATCATATCTGCTGTGTTTTATTACTTTTTTACTAAAATAGTTACTGAGCTGTATTAATCGTCTGGGCAGGTTGCTCTGTGGTATTGCTGGATGTACCAAGGAATACAAAGTGTATTTTATCATCATGTGAAGAGAACACACACACACACACACATATTCGGACTGGTCAAAACATAACGTACAAACATTTCAGCTGGAATCAGCTAGATTCTAGTTTTGCAGTGTGTTCAAACTGTAAGATAGATAGAGCAGGTTCTATCAAGTTATGCACATGAAGGTGATAATAAAAGGTGCATTTTGTTTATCTATTTCATTTATTCTGCTTGTTTACACTGCAGAGTCCCTTTATCCAGTGATAAAAAACACCTGAAGGAGTCATGGAGCAGTGATACAGGTAAACACAACCCTCCACACTCAGTGAAAACACTAAATGAGTTTTTCATTTGGAGGGCTTTTGGTTGCCTAATGCCCTGAAGATTAACCCAGTGACCCTCAAATATTAGTTTTAGGGGAGACGGGGCAGTAGCTGGAGGCCACAAGGAGATCGTTTTATGTTCAGCAGTGAAAGTATTGAATCATTAGTGAGGGACAAACTCCAGCTTTTTACTCCAGAAAATTTTGACAGGACACTTCATTTACTATACAGAAGTTGAGGCCATCTGGCAGCATGACAGACTGATGGATGGCCAACACTGCCTGACATTTTGGTGGTTGAAAAAAAACAGTGGTTTTCCCTCTGATTCTGCTTTTTCTTCCTCTATGTCCAAATCTGTGTCCTTCGTCTTAACCCTGCTCTCCCTGCTTAGCCATCTGGTGGGGCCTGGTGTGTTTGCACAAGGCTCGGTCCTCTGGAATGTCAACATGAGGCTTTGTGTGAAGCCAGAGGAGCCCACATCTACAAGAGATAAGAACCCACCAACCCCAAGAGAGGTGGAGGAGAAGGAGGAAGAGAAGGAGGAGGGGTTTGAAGCCCGGGAGGGTGGTGGGTGTAGTTAGCAGGGTGACTTAAAGTTTAACAAAGCTGCTGTGTGTCCGCCATACCCGCCGCTTAATCCTCACCCCTCAACAAAGTGTGAGGGGACCAGAATCTCATCTGTTCTCCACCACCATCTTAATCTTATTATTTTACTTCCTGCTTTTGAAGCAGATATTTTACCTCTCTCCCATTGACCAATGGGGTCAGAGCATCTGTCAAGGCTGCAATCCTCAATCTACCATTTGCATTGAGTAGCAGATAATGAATGGTTCATCGCTAGGTCAGTGCTCAGAAGAGGGAGGGCTGTACTTGTGTTTGATTAAGGGCTTGCAAGGCACCATGTCTAGTTCTGCATGGAAGGATAAACAAATCAAGTGTGTGTGTATGTCTGTGTGTGTGTGTGTGGACATAGGATGTAGTTTGTTGCCCCGTGGGATCTTCTAAACATTTGCTAATGGGACAATTGTGTTTGAGCGTTTGTAATTCCACTTCCAGTTAGTTTATATGCTGACTTTGCCTCGTCTGAAGCTCTGAGGTAACGGCTCTTGGAGTGGAATCAGTGGAAAAAAGAAGAGCTGAAACGAAATTGTTTAGAGGAGGATAATGGGATAGAATTGCCAGAACCTAAGAACCAACATCTTAGAGCAGAGCTTGGACTGCTTTAGTTTGTCGACTTAGCTGGAGTCAGAGGAATAATCTCCTCTATTTTAAAAAGTTTAATGTGAGAGGGTTGCTCTGTGCCCAGAATTTCACGATACAAAATGGTCTTGGACACCGTAGTGGCGAAGTTTGTTACATTGGGCTAACATGGCATGCTTTACGGCTCTGGGTGTGTTCTATAAATGAGCTTAGTCATAATGTTCCCCTGCCCAATGATGCCAATCACAACGCTCACCCCTCCGGTCAGACATATTCCCCCGTGTCTTGTCTTGCAGGCATGATGTCAGTGGTGACATCAAAAGCCATAAACGCTGACGTGTGCTGATGGTCTCCTGCCAAGGTGTCAAACGTGGGTTTTCCAAGAAGAAAAAAACTCTATGCACAAACAAAATGCTGCATGTTGTAATGATTTGTATGAGTGTGCGATTCAGGCAGAGCTGTGTTTCCCAAGGTAAATGAGCTGTAAGCATAGAGTCAATGGATATACTGTACAGTCTGTCATATACTGCACATTTCCCATGATGCAACGCAGTATTGCCTTTTTGTCTCTGCAAATATCAAAGTATGGTACGAGGAGTTTGAAAAAAAGTTACACAGCTCTTGTTACATGCTGGAGCAGCGCAACACTCAGGGTACTGAGTGTTTAAAGTCAATAACTGTTGTGGGTAATTTGTTTTATTGTAGTCATCTGCACCTTGAGGGCTTATCACACACAAAGGTCCAACATGCCAGGTTGCTGGGTGCCAAACCTTTTTGGGCCCAAGAACTAGATTGAGATTAACATATTAAGAAACACATCTGGCAATTTAGAGGTGCAACCAAAGTTAGGAGTAGGTCCAGCACTTCCAACCACAGACAAGATCAGGACGGACAATGGAAATAACAAGAGTCTCCTACTCCCAAGAAAACCAAACCTGCGAGGTCTGCAGGACTATCTGAGAAATTGCACTATTACAACAAAGAAATGTTCTAGACTGATCTAAAATCATCACTAGATTTGGAGTGGGAATCCATTCCAATGGATCAACACTACGGTTTAATAGGTCTGCCCTATTCACCTGATTCTGCTTGGACAAGACCTTCTACAGGATGAAAAAAGAGCTTAATATTGACAGTAATGATGTTGTCACTGCTGCTGTGGGTGCACTTTATTTAAACCTGCAAGGCTACAAGTGACAGTAGAGGTGTGGGGTTATAAAAATGTTGAAGTACCTGAGAAAAATCACAGCAATAGCTAAACCTAAAGAAAATATGCATGGCCAGGTTTTGAGATGGATTGCTGCACCTCGCTCAAACAAGCTCAGCTGAACTGTAAATGCAGTATATTACTGACAGGAGGACAGAAAGGCGGCTATTAGTGCTGGTAGACAGTAAAGAGTCTGTTGCCTCCTCTGGCCTTTGCGACAGGAGACAGACTGGATGAAGATATATGGCAGTGTATGTGCAGGACAGTTACCACTCCAGCACGGTTGCTGTCATGAGTAAACACAGGACCAGGCCAATAAAAAAGCTTGTAAAAAAAAAAAGAAAAAAAAGAAAAAAAGAAGTGCCCATAAATGATGTTTAATTGAAACTGTACAGAAGGGTAGTTCGTCAGAGCAATGGCTCCCAGGAGTCCGCACACACACACACATGTGCACTGGGGGTGAAAGGAAGAAGACGAAGAGGAAGAGCAGGAAGTGGAAGAAGGGAGGCTAGGATTGATTGAACAGGGAGGCTAGGATTGTTTTAGTCCCTGAAAGTAAGTGTTGAAGAGAGAATTGTCAAATCCATGATTCAGAGCCAACACTACTTCCTCTGGAGGCATTAAAATTTCAATATTTAACTTTAACAGTCGTTCTGAATAAGATGGATATTTTCCCGGTTATATACCATATGTGATGGGTTTAAGCAGCGCTGTATACTGAATACAATTTCCCACCAGAGTTCAGGAGTTAAGTTTGCACATACTCAGCTGCAAATGTTGGCGCCTACCTTTGTCAGGTGGGCTGTTTTCACAGTCTGAATGACAAATGGTCACCATGACAATGCCATGGTGACAGACAGAGGGGGGAATAAATCACATGGGAAATAAATCACCAGACCCTCCTCCCCCTTTTTCACCTGCATCAGTCTTTCTAGCTAACAAGAAGCCCACTGTTTCACTGAATGCCAACACAGTTCATTTCCTTTCACCCCCCCCCCTCCACTCAATTTGTCAAATTCAAATATGCCTTCAGTGTTTTGTTGGTTCTTTTTCTGCCTGTGTTTGCATCTCCTTAATTCTTTTTTCCTGGCGACCCTCCTCCCTGCCTCCTCCCTGCCTCCCCCCTTGTCTGACTTTCTGACTTGACTCAGGTGATTGCGTGCTGCTGAAAGTTTGGGGGCAGGTATACAGGGAAACTTTTCTCCCTCTTTCTCATTCTTTACAGTAAGGAGGTCATTAAATAAAAGTGTGCGGTGAGTGATGCGCCTCTATACCTGCCTGTCTGCTCCGAAAACAACAAGAGCCCGCTCTGTCCTGCCCGGGCAAGACGACATAATTATAGCTCCTGACTTAATGACTTACCTCAAAGGCCTTTAGTTCTACAGCTTCTTGCCTCTTTTTGGGTTTGCTGCCACCTGCCCATTATGGAGTGTTGCAACAGTATGGATTGTTGCCTTTTTCATATAGTGACAATGAAGGGCGTAGGCACTGAAATTATTGCAGACAATTCAAGGCATGCACTCACTGTGAGTTGAGGGTTCACTCACAGGTTACCTCAAACCCATCCCTCCCTCACATTTTCCAGAAAAGAGTAGAGTGAGTCAAACCTGCCAAAGAAATTCTCCCTCTGTGTCATGGATCAGCGCAGCGCTGATCAATAATACATGCTGCAGTGCTCGCCTATATATTGTCAATATTCTGCTATGAGCTGCTTAGCATCGGACTTGCCTTGTGTTCCAGTTGGGAACGTATGAATCTGCAAGTTGAACCTGAGCCCATTTATGCTGTGAATACATTCCCTCCCAGGCTCCATGAGGTGGCTGGCCCCTGGCTGTGCACTAGGAGTGAGGAAGAAAAGGGAGAGAAGGCCCCTGAAAAGGTGCTTTGTGCTGGTTTCGAAGGGCCCGAGGCTTTTGCCTGTCAGAGGTTGTGGTTGTAGGCCAGCAGCCAGGCCTTGAGACCCTCTTGCTGGCAGAAGCTGAACTACCATCTGGAATGACGAGCCCTTCCTGAGCTGCTCCGTGAGCTGCACAGAGCCAGTCTGGGCTGAGCTGGTTAAGCTAGGCTGAGACACGCCACAGAGGGCTGCAAAAATAAACCATTGGTGCTTCGCTGAAATTCTTTGGCTCCAGAGCTTTAACTCTGGAGTTCATTCCCATGGGAGAGAAGCAGAGTGGCCTCACACAGAGCGAGGGACACAACTCCTTTAGAAAGCTCACGGACTCCTAAAACAACTGCATGAATGTGACCTGGCTTGCTGATGATTGTGTTGGATTATGGCGATGACGATAATGATGTTTGAATTGCAGTCAGGAACTCGCTCAGGTTGCATTTGGCTGCTCTGACAAAACCATGAAAAGAAAGAGTGAATGTGTGAGATGAGTCATTGTCATGAAAGTGATTTATTATGTTTATGGAAGTCTGTGCCCTGGCTGTCATCAGGAGAGCTCAGGAGTTGCTGCAAGTAAAGCATCACAGACAGAAGGACTCCTGACTCAACATTCACTATGTTTGTTTACCTTACGGAGACCTATAGAGTGCAGAAAACACTGGTCTGGTGAAGGAGGCGCAGGGTGCAAGATTGACTGGGACTGACAGTCACATGGGCTCTGCATTGGTCTGTGGAAGGCTTATACTGTTGAACTCACCGCTATGTTTCAGCCACAGTGCTACACATGAGATGAAATCAAAGTTTTACTCCTCAACTGAAAAGAATGATAATTCATGGTACATTTAGTGGGAGGGAGAAAAAAATGTGAACCATATTGAGTTGGGTGTTTATGGGGCGAGTTTCTGTGCTTCCCCATCCCCCCTCCCTTTCACCCCCTTAACAGAAACCCTGCAACAGAATAAAATTCCACGGTCCTTCTGGAGCAGACCCAAGCTAAGCAAATTATGGACTGAAATCTTTTTATATGAACCTCTGTCACGCAAAAAACATCACTAAGCCCCATCTCGAGCTCTCCCATCTCCTGGAATGGGGCCTGTTTGATCCCATTTCTTTGAGCGAGGCCATCATCCTCGAGGCCTCCCTGATCAAAATGGAGAGAAAATAAACAAAAGGAGCCAGAGCCTAAGCCCTGCAGAGATCGCTTCAGAAAATAAGATGCAAGACATAAAAAAAAGCCAAGAAAGTGACAGTGATTGGCCTGGACAGTGTAATCAAATGATTGATCAATATCTCATCTATCTATCTTTCTATTTATTATCTCTCAGTAAGAACCACATGGGGTTCACAGTCTGTTTCTCATACTGCAGATGTTAAAAAAATGCTATTAAAGAAAAATTCACAGACAAATAACAATGATAATATTGACAGTACAGAGATATTTTATTATGCACGGTAACTACTGACCTCACTGCAGCATTTTTAACGCCAGTTGTCAAAGCTGTTTACACTACTCTTTGATATCTTATAGACACTGGCTGTTTTTCAGGAGAATTAGATCATGTTGCAATGAATATATTACAGAAAAGAGGACTATTTATTCCTTTATTTATTTTGAACAATAATATTGATCGCATTTTCAACAAGACAGCTGGAAGTCTTGACTCTTCACAACCATATACGAGCGATAAACTAGAAGTTACAGAGCATATTTACGAAGTAGTCTCCATTTTTCTTCTATAAAACAAGCAAGTTTCTCAGAGAGGTCACACAAGTTTTGTCCATTTTTATACAGTCAGTATAGCTGGCAGGTATGTTCCCATGGCCTTCAACTTGCAGGTCACTGCATTCATGTATTTTTTTTCATAAATTATGCATGTAGCATACATGCTCCAGCTCCAAAAAATAAGACATAGAATATAAAAATGATGCTTCCATCATCAGTTTCTCTTTATCATCAGACCCCCTCTCAGATTGTGACCCTCAGCTTTCACCTCTAAAGTTCAGCTTGGTGTGAACCACTCAAATGGCCCTGTTGTTTACAGTAGTGTTAAGTGTGTGCCCCTCCAGGATCAGTCAGAGCCATAATCCCCTCTTCATTCCCACTGAGGCCCAGAGAGTGTGTAAGTGGACATGGGTGATGGCAGACAGGGAACGGCTCACCAGCCCACCCATTTAAACAGCTCTAAACAGACACAGAAAACATATGTGAACACACACACACACAAAATGAAATGTGAAAGCAAACAATAGAGCAAGAGTAAATGAAAAAAGGTTTTTTCATCTTTTTTATTTTCTACCCAGTCGTTTTTCTGTTCTGTTCTTTCTGCATTTTTATGTCGTGTTACCTTGTAAAAAGACTTTATGGTCTTCCCAGGCCTCATGGTCATGAGGTGGATTGTGGGTGCTTTAGACCTCTTCCTGGACCTGCACTTAGTGCGAGTGACAACAGAGCATCTCCAGAGAGCTCCAAAGAACGAGAGACCCTTTAATCTGACGTCCTCTGCTTATTTCACTGAATACAAAGTGCCACAACATCCTTTATATATGGCACCTTATATTTTGTACTAAACATGAAGCTTATTTAATTGAGAATATAAACCATAGTGAAGCAATGCTGGCTTTTTCATTCATTTTTAAAGAGTCCCTGTTATCACCCTGCCAATAAAACTGACGCATGACTTTCTCACACAGCCTCCCAATACTACCTTAAGATTTTTGTCACCTCTGTACACAGGCCAGAGCAGACCAGAGGGAAGGCAGAAGTCTTTTGAGTTTCATTATTTATTGAAATCACCTGTGGCTTGAAATTTGTTTCCACTTGCTCCAAGCAGGTCACACGACACAGGACATGTGCTACTGCAGTCATTTATAAGATGTGCAATATAATATAACTGTCAAAAGAGTTCGGCACTAGGGGTTAATGGGAAATCCACATTGCAGAAGGGAGAAGACGGCGAGGACGGTTTTGGGTGTATGTTAATCTAATCAGATAGGTGTTAGCACTGAGGTCTCATATCGACAACCTTCGCTTACACCCCCACCCCCCTTCCTCATACTGCACTCTCTATCTTCCAGTCCCGGTGCAGGTCTGCATGTATAATGTCCACACAAAGCCCGTGTGGGGCCTCATGGAGGTGTTCAACAGCTTTGCTTTAAATCATGCAATTAGTGCTCAGCTGGGGGATTTATACTTTCTGGCAACAGCACTTCTTTAGTTTATATATGGCCTTGGGGAGACGACCCTATAAAAGGAAGGCAACTATAAAAACACCACGGGAATCAGATTTTATATCTCTTGCATACATTACTCAAACAAAGTATGCATATTTTTGTATGAATGGAGCTGCTTTCTGTGTGCAAAGCTGCAGCCAAGCACCAAGGCTTGGAGTAACACAACAGCAGTAATACTAGTGTACTTGTGCATGTGTGTTCACCTCTGTTGCACCACGAGAAGTGGTGGAATGTAACATAGTAATTTTTTTTATGTACTCCCACTTTACTAAGGTAAAAATAATAGTGCATACTTTAGACTTTTACTCCATTACATTTTGCAGCTCTTACTCTCTACACTAAATTTCTACAATGTTTGTCATTACTCGTTATTTTATGAATACGATGTTGCCTCAATCTGCACAAAAATATAGACTGTGTTGCTATCTCTGTAGTTTAAACCTATCAGGTGGCTCTATCAGCTCCAATGATAGCAGAACTGGTGTTTGGCAGCAGCACAGCAGTAGTCTAGACTGTCACTGTCCTCCTGTCCTCTGCAGCTAACCTGACCTTTGACCCTGGATCCAGAGTCAGCCTCCACTGAACTGAGCCTCCAGCGAGTGTATTTAAAAGATACATTTGAATTTAGAGGGCCCAAAAACACTTGGTGGATATACCAGAGCATTCTGTGTCGGCCTCAAAGAGAAGAGCTGCTGGCAGCGAGTTACTAGTAGTGACATCTATAGAGGCAGAAGAATCACCAGGAGCTACATCTGTACTCTTTATCAACATGGCACCACCTAGATATTCAGAGACAGCTCACTGTGTGAGTACTTTTACATTTTATACCTTATACATTTTAAAGTAATTACTTTTAAATACACTTAAGTATATTTGTTGATGTAGCACTCCTACTTGTACTTATGTATTTGCTGGGTAATTGTATATTTACTTAAGTACCAAGCTTCAGTCCTTCCTCCACCACTGACCACAAGATTTACTTTGGTCCACATATTTGGTCCACACAGGCATCACTCTAACCATTTATGTTTTTCAAGATAAAATGAACATAATGAATATTGAGAAATGACTCCACTGCTTAAACTGCCTTTTCCCGACATAAAGACAATCAGTGTGTTACTCAGCCTTGGCCAGAAATCTACATTTTTCCTCCCCTAACCCTTTTTGTATTTTAATCTTGGATATCCATGCACTCAAAACAGAAACCAATTAAACACTAGACTATACAAACACACGCTGCTCTGGCTCTGCACCAGTTCCTTGGTGTGAGAAAGCTCCAAAAACATGTATGTGTAACAAAAGAGTCAACCACAAATTCCTGAGCATCCACCACCTCGAGTCCAAATCCAAACCACAAAACATGCAAGGAAATGCTGCAGAGGAGACGTGAAGTTACACAATAATAATCCCACATATACACACACAAACATCTCCTGCCTTTCTTCACTCACTCACAGACAGGCAGGAACCCTCTGTGAAGACAAAGACAGCCGTCATACAAACACATTCAGACCTAATGTAATCTCCATAATGATGCCCATCAATCACAGTTGAGGTAAATATGAATTTGTGTGGGAGATGAATCATGTCTGATAAATTGAATCCATTTAATTGGGCAGGCGTCCCAAAGATGAGCAATGAGTTAAGGACATTCCACAAATTTGATTTCCCATTAGCCTGGCGAAGTGAAGAGGCAGAATCACCGTGCCGTCCTCTGTGATTGATATGATGTTTATTCATATGAGGATTGAGAGACTAAAATCCATGATCTGTTTTATAAAACTAAAATCATCTGAACTTACCTTAAACAATAATTGTGATTGGAACTGACTGAGTAGGTGATAAAATTGCAAATATTTTCTGTTGAAATGAAACTCTTCATTTGTGCAAGTGATATATGATGCTCTCACTCTCCCCTCACCATGTGTGTGTGTGTGTGTGTGTCTGTGTGTGTGTATGGTTTCCTGTGTGGTATACTCTCCAGGTTGTGCTCTGGAAGAAAATTTACGACGGAGGATGTTTGGTCTTCCTCTCGCTCCAGGGCAGGAAAAGTTGTGAAATATGTGTAAGCAATAAAAGAGACCAGCATGTTGTGTTGGAACTGCACAAATAGCAGGCGCTGTGCTCACACACACTGATGTCTGCATGATAACACAAAAAGACTGATTGACTGGGATGTGTGCGATGAAGAGGGGAAAGGACAGAAAGAGGTATTAGGAGATGGAGTCGGTGTAATTCTTGGCGCTGTATTCGCACCCTGTTGCATTCCTTCCATGAAAGAATGCTGTGTATAAAAAGCCATTAACTGCAGAGGTTGTCCAACAACAGCCCAGCCCATTTACCATGCTATAATTTACTGCTTGTTAATTATCTGGCTGCATTAAAATACACCATTTTGACCAAAATTGGGACTGCAGTGTGTAACTGTGGTTTGTAGCTATGCATGAAAGAATTACAGGGTAACGTAGCTATTAAGGAGTGGCTTCTCCTTTATTGGTCAGAAACACATTCCTTATTCAGGCGTCAGGTTTTTTTTAGGTGGGGGGTGGGGGGGTGGTTCTTCTGCTCTTCAGCCATATTTTGCCAGATTGAGGAACAGTTAGATGAGGAATAGATGACATGAATGTCAGTGTGTGCACATGTGTGTGTATCTCCGGCTGTGAGTGTGGCTAAAATGTTACCTGATGTGAGAAAGTGAGAAAAGTCTACGTTATGTGCAAACATTCATCTCCCTGTTGCCCCAGAGTTGACGAGCTAATTCTTAAACTGTACACATTTTTTTTTCTTTCTGTAATAAGCCAACTGGATGTGCTCCAGTGAAAACAGAATGAAGGACGAGATGGTAATCTATTTACCCATTTTCACATTCTTGACTCACCTCGGTGTTCTGCAGTGGGGGGAAGCCATTAAGTACTCTCTACAAGCTGATCCAAAAACCATATTGAAGAACTTCACTGATCGAGGTTCTGTTTTCTAAAGGTTATTGATCCCAAAACTGGTGATCATATCACAGAATGCTGACCTCCACTGAAACATTTGTGGGTAAATGAACGAACAATGTGGAAAAGCTGCTGAAATCCTATAATGGGACTTCTGGAACCGCTGTTAATCCTCTGTTGGCCCCCCCAACGTCTCTCTCTCTCTCTCTCTCCACATAGCTGGTGTCTCCACATTGTGGCATACAGTAAAATTATGGCCCAATTAAGTCGGGGGGTGAGGGGAGGGGGGAAGGTGCTGGCGGTTAAGTTTCAGGGTCTAACTGCTGCTGCTGCTGCTGCTGCTTTTGGCATGATGCTATCTGCTCTGTCTCAGGGGAACACAGGGGACCAGGATCTAGCCTACAACCCCCACAACAACCACCACCACCCGTTTAGAAGATATGGGTGCAGACAGTTTGGTGCCACAAAGTCCGGAACCAGTAATGGACCGAGTGGTTGCTAATGAGCTCCCTAACACACAAATGAGAGCATGTGGTGTGTCACATCAGCCGCAGAGAGCATTAAGGTATACTCATACACACGAGGAGCACTTAAAGGGACAGTTCAAATATTTATACTTTTTCTTTTGGTTTGCAGTGGTGTTTATCCATCTACATTGTTTTTTTTTTTTAGTTTCACAGTTTGTTTTTTTGCCAATAGAGATGGCAACATGCCCTTATCAAAAGCATCACATTTGGTGTTACACATACATGCATACACACACATCAGACATTTCATGGTGTAGAGTCCCTAAAGTCTGTGTTATGAAGTTGCAGGAGCTGTGGAGCCTACAATGGTGGTGTGGGTATATGCAATGCTCCTTACTCAGGAGTCCTGCTTTGTTTTCACCTGTGGCTAAGTGTTGTTTTTAATTTTTATTTTTTTTAATTTTAGATACTTTAATAATCCCAGAGGGAAGTTGTTTAAGGCTGCTGCCAAGCAGTGTCATACAATGACCAGCAAGGCGCGCCACACCAGTGAGTACACTGGAGGCAGTGTGGGTAAAGTGTCTTGCCCAAGGACACACAACAATGACTTAGGGAGGAGTTGGGATCGAACCACCAACCTTCCGGTTATTGGACAACCCTGCTATGGATGTGACATTTCAAAAAAATGACTGGTTTTGGGCATTAAAAACAGTGTAAGGGTTTAGGTGGAGATCATTTTAAAACATTAATTCATCACATTAAACACATTTTACAAGAATAAGTGCTCCTGGCACACGGTTGCCATTTTCAGCTGCCATCACATGTGAGTGAACTGTCCCTTTAAGATTAGTCCTGCGTAGAAAGATTGCTCAAGCCTTGTCAAGACACACAGCCCCTTTATAAAACCAATAATATGTTTCTGCAGCAGTATAATTTCAGCCTCGTCCTTGGATTGCTTAGAAACAAAGAAACAAAACACTTTCGATTCAACAGATGAGGTTCTACAAGCCATGACACGGACAATGTCAAACTTCCACGAGGAGCGTGTACCACAGCTGTGCTGACTAAATTGTTGTCAGAGTTGCAAAATTGATTTATATAAAAAGGTTGCACATCATAACAGGGGTGAACTCATTTGCTTTTCAAATGCAAAGAAAACGTCTGCAATTCTCTGCTCCGCCATGTCCTGGCACCCCTCGGGTATGTGGTCATTCTAGAGCTTGGATAAACCAAGTTACAAAGGGGTGTAGACGTCATGTGAGCGTGTGTGAGCCATTTGTTGTATCACTGACACCCACAACAAACCAGTTCCTTCATCATCCCCCCTCAATTCAGTGGATGTTTTCCACAACCCCAAACACATCAGTTCATTTCTGACACAGTTGTGACAAATTACAAACTGTTCCAGTGTTCGGCGTTGGTGGGAGCGCCACATGCAGCGTGTTTGGAGATGAAGAGCTGACGAGAGCCAAGCTGTTGTCAGAAACAGACTGCACGCACAGCTAACAATGGAGCTCAGGGAACCACTATTGACCATATGGTGGCACTTAGTTGAACTCTTTGTCAGACTTACAGTGTTTAATTTTTATATATGCCTGCTTAAGAAAGAAGTATGTTTATGTTTACTTCTCTAATGGAATTTGGATTTGTGCAATGGATAAATATTTACAGGCAGGTTGAAAAGCATTTCTCAGCTTTATGATGGCTTCTCAGGATGAGGACGTTGGATTAAAAGAGCCGGTGGGAATTCTTAAACACAACAGCTCATGAAAATCAGTTTATCTAGCAGAAATGTTGCAATGCTTAATCATCTCTGGCTATTTGGAGGTGGTGTCGGTGTGTTTTTGGTGTGTGACTGCCCCCCCTTGAACTCAGGACATGCCTGAATGCAATTCAAATGGAACGCAGCATCCCACGTTATTTGCAGCTGAACCTGATCCACCTCCTGTTGTATACGGATGCTGTCTGAAACCAAAGCACAGCAACAAGCGGAGGTCTGCTGAACCCAAAGCAGCAATATCTTAGGTTGGTCTTTGGTTACCAAGTGGATGATTCCCCACTAACAGAGGGTTGATTCATTGCAGGGGTAAAAGGTGATCAATGGTCCATTGCATCAGATAAGCACCTGACTGGGTGGCTGGATGGATCCTCTCTCAGGAGTTGAGGGCAAACAATGCCGTCCTAGAGTCACCTGAAGGCCCTCCAAAAATTAAGGAACAATTAGAGCTTTTCAGAGTGGGCAGTGATGTGAGTGGGCAGGTTTGCTGGGGCAGGTGGGGGGGGGGCAGCAGAAGCAATAAAGTCCCTGTGATTAACATGAAAATAACTTGGACGATGGATGTGGAGACGATGATGAACTCAGTGAGCGTGTCTTTCCTGTGCATGCGCAGTCAGGACGTCAGAGCAGAACAGAAGTGCCCGATTTGCAACGCAGACACTGCTTGGCGCTATTGTTGATGGATGATGTGGTAATGATAAGAAGATGGGTTACAGATAGAACTTCAGATGGAGAAAGTGAGGGATGCCGCGTGAAGAGCAGCAGTGTGGAAGACACACACTCTAGTCGCTACTTGACACTGTAATGTCTCTCTCTCTCTCATGAGCCATGATCTCATTCGCCTGAGCAGGAACACCTGTTCAGAGCTGGCTGCCTCTCTGGCATATTGATGTGTGGCCGCAGTAAGAGAAGACATGAATATTTGTGCTAAACATCTGCTAAGCTGGATGCTGCTGAACAACAAAACTCAGCAATGTGAACTCACAGCTTTGATTTGGACGTGACTATGCTGACAGGGCGAGTGCTGGAGAAAAACATCACGTGTGGCTTATTTACAGATCACTGAATGACGCCGCTTTCATCTCTTCTTGCTCAGCATTGTCAGTATTGACATCAAGGGAAGGGTAAAGCAGGAAGACAAAATCTGTGACTAAGCAAGAAGTTGAATAAAAGTGTTTTAGAAAAACACTTAACAAAATAAAAGCTACAGGAGAGATCTCGAGCTGACTTTACTTTTATACAAGTAAGTGATTTTATCTGCTCAGCTCGGTTGATGCAGCAGTTGCTTAAAAATGAATTGTTCACCACTAGAGGGTCACGATTAGCCTGGCCATCGTACCATTCACTCAAACTGCAACCTCGGGGCTCAAACTTGAAGCCCATGGGGAAGTGTCAAAACTTGTAATTCATGATGCAGCCACGGGGGGCTGGCTCCAAAAGCGAGTCATTTCCCATAGACTCCCATGTTAAAATGGCCAACTTCACAAAAACCATTCTGGTTTCAGAAACAAATGGGTGATGTCACGGAAGCTCTGTCCATAGTTTTTACTGTCAATGCATTCACGCCACAAAAATTCCCTCCCCTTCCCAGCCAGGTCCACTCGGCACAAACCGCATTCTGCCAACCACAACAGTTTATCTAAACTGAGTCAGGCTTAATGCGCTGACTTGTTAAAAATGTTGCAATTTCTTCCATAATGGCCTTAAAGTGAAACTTGTTGAGAGAAAGAGACTCCATCCATCCATCCATTTTTCAACCGCTTATCAACCGGGCCCGGGTTGCGGGGGCAGCAGTCTAAGCTCTTCTCCCACTATTCCCTCTCCCACTTCTTCCAGCTCTTCCGTGGAATCCCGAGGCGTTCCCAGGCCAGCCGAGAGACATGGTCTCTCCACCGTGTCCTGGGTCCCTGGGTCTTCCCCGGGGTCTCCTCCCAGTAGGACATGCCTGGAACACCTCCCCAGGGAGGCGTCCATTCCATAGTTTTCTTAATTTTAATTTTTTATTTTAAGCTGTGTGCTACTGTTCACTATACAGCTCACCTCTGTGTAACAGAAAAACACTGTTTCCACTCCTCTCAGCTCACTCTGATCTTGTTTCATACTGATTATATGACCACTACACTGCTTAATGTTTCTAATCATTTACACATATTTGTTACCCACTGCATTTTTTGCACACTTATTGTAAATGCCTTGTATCTTTTGTTTTCTTCTGACTTGTATATTTTATTACTGTCATGGCTGCTGCTGTAACATATATATCTATTTATCTATCTATATATTAAGTTTTATATAAGATCTATATTTGACGGTATTTTCCTTTACACATATTATCTTTTTAATGTAGGTAGTGCAATGACATGTGACACATGTTTAAGTGTCTATGGCTGAATGTGTGTCCTGCCTTTGTATAATGATCCTCTCAGCCCATTAGCTCATACTGTGAGGTCACACAAACACAGTTAAAGTCAGCCTTTAAAACACTAACACCTGCACTGCAGTCACTGCCACACATCTACATAAAACTGGCCTTTCTCACTTATTATGTGCATCATCATGATGAATTTATGATTTAAAGAAAATAAATAATGATTGGACAGACCTAGAGCTCCACCAGTGGTTTCACTGCATGGTGTTGGTTGGCTGGGTGTGCACAGATCGCCCTCGGCTAGCCAGAAGATAGCAATGCGTGTCATGGTGTGGCCTCGCTTTGCATTCCTTTGTATTATGTCCTTTCAGGCCTAAGGCAAACATCTCTATGCTCAGTGACACACAAAAGAACAATAACACATTTCAGAGTGTTCCAGGTTGGGTTTTCAAGTGAACTTAAAATCGTGTGCACTTGTGTGAGAAAGAAAAATCACAGAAACTAGGCTGCTAGACACGTAGGAGGGATTAGAGGAGGAGGAGGTCAAACTATGAACATGGAAACATGATTTTTATTCTTGACAAAAGAAAGAAAGAAGAAGTAAACTGCATGTATCCCTGCATGTATTCCCCCTGCGCTGCTTCACTCTCAGGACTTGTTTGTCTCTCTCAGTAAAAAGCTTCTTCATGCTTCTTGACCAGAGCCCTCGTGTTTCCAGTTAACCCACAGTGGAAGCCTCTCATTTGACAGTTTTGCCGAAGGAGCTTTGGTACACCAAGAGGAGAGCTTCTCCACATGAAGGCCGGTGCTGGCAAATTAAACTTTTACTGATCCCACAAAATACAAGCTCTTATATGTGGTGCTTGATTTACGCCCGCCTGTGTTGTCAAGATGCTCCGAACCAGCTGCACTAATTGATAACAGCGTAGCTTATGAATGGGGATCATCACTCATACTTCTGTAAGCCGCTCTCAGTGCTTGAACATGCAGGTCTGTGGTTTTCCTATTGCTTGAAATTATTAGTTGTATATTTTCATGAGGTCAGAAATTCCCATTCAGCACAATAAGTAAGTTATAATTTAATATGAAACTATGAAAGATGTGAAAATAATTTGTTTTGCCCTCTCTTAGCCTCAGCTGTCTTAGAAAGATTCTCTGCAGAACAGGTGCTCATGATTTGGCCACGTCCACAAACTGCTGACAGCAGGTATCAGCATATAATATGTCGCTTTTAAGCACTCTTCATGAAAGGCATGTCCCTTTATATGAGTCAAAGGTACCTGGCTGATGATAATAACAGACAAGTGGAGGTGAAGGATGGAGAACAAGAAAAGTAGAGGGTGAGAGGGACAGAAAAACATTTTTACTAGCCTGCACTGTAGATCACTCTCACCCAGGGGTGCAGTCAGGAAGGGTTCGGCCGCTTTATTGACTGCTTGGCAGCTTGCTGAGTGAGGCAGGCAGGGATAGAGGATCAGGTCGTCCTGTCATTTGAAACTCTTATAATCCAGCAAGAGTTACTGCTCCTGTTGGCCTTATATGCAGAAATGGCAGGTGAATTTCAACTGGAGTGATAACTGAGAGTCTGACATTGGACCTCACAGAGTCACATTACATCGACTGGGTAAAAACAAAATGAACTACCCAAGCCTTAAAACTAGTGTCAGAAAGACAATCCATCTCTTTGTCACAGCAACATAAACATTCATAAAAACTTCACAAAAGAAATCTTGAGATTTTCACTATAGACAGTATATATATATAACAGCCCATTCAAAACAAAGCAGCCCATGGTGTAAGGGGGACTCAACCGTTGCATGTACCCCCAACTTCCTCCACCTGCCGCCTTGGATGTTTGAAGCTGTATCAGTCCCACCTTCTGATAAAGTTCCATTAACTTAAATGTAACCATGTGTTGTATCTGGCAGATGTATTATTGACCAAATATGGCACCTCTTGCCTCCTAGCATTGACTTTTTATAACTTTACACTGTGAATGACAGTGTAACCATTTGTTGTAGCAGGTTGTTTATTTCTGCTGTAAAGATGGACATTCCAACAGTCTTTGGAGATGTACTCACTTTTGGAGGCAGCCCCTAGAGGCCAAAGAGGGAACTGTCAATTTTCACACTTCCACATTTATTTTGCTGGAGTTTCATGTTAATGATGTAAAAACTAAAAATAATCTATTTAAACTAGAACTGATACTAATTTTTTAAAATAACATTGATATGTACAAGATTTCTTCTGTCCCTGCTCCAGCCTGCATATTGTATATTTTCATAATCCATGCATTTGCTACAGTTATAGGTCGAATTACTGTGATGTCATTTTATTGCTTTTCCCCTCACATTTTCTAACAGCTTTAAGGCTGTTTCTGAACAAGTAAGAACGATGGCTCACCTTCCCTTTGGTAACAGCAGCAGCAATAAAAGAAACTGACACAAAACAAAAATGCAGCACACAAGCTACATATTCTTCACTTCACATACTGGAAAACTAATAAAAAGGGGCAGCCTAGTTTTAGCATGAGTCAAGACATTTTTACCACCTTCTGCTCAAAGACGAAGGTGTTTCGCAACCACAGGATTTATTTGTCACAATAAAACTGCTTCTTCAGCCCCTGGGTAGAGAAGAGGATTAGACAAAGAGTCAGTATTCAGCTTAACACCTGCTTGTTGTGGGAGAAACTTACTTACTCAACTCTTGTTAGCACCCAAAAGACACACACACACACACACACCACTTTGAGGTGTTCCAGCTTGTTGGAGAACAAACAGAAAAGATTAACACCGAATAGTTGCTGCACAGATCAGCCGCAGGGTGGAATAATAACCCTGCCAGGTCGGGACATTACTAAAAAAAGAACAACTTGACTGAAGCTCCTCCAAGTGGTTTATTTATTATCTCTTATTTTGCCCTGCAGCTAGTGCTCCTTCCTGAGAGCGGAGCCCCGTTTCTCTCTTTCTGTTTGGAACCTGCCCACAAGTCCTACAGCAAGCAGAGAGGCAATGAAAAGCCCACCAGGCTCGCCAGCACCCAGGCGTAATGAAAACACCCGGTGATGCCATGAAGTCATCCAGCAAGACGACACATGCAGCCTCACCTAGAGAACAGCAGTCTCTTCTCTTTCCCACTGATTAAAAGTGCAGGAGGTGAACAAGCTTTTATTGCTTCGAATTGTCACTCAGTTGTTGTGTTAAAGTCTTTTCATCCAAACCATGTCAACATAAATCTCACATGTTTAATAGAAGGCCTTTGTTATGCTTTTTTTATTTCAGATGTTGGAAGTATGAAGTAGGAATGATGTCACACCAAGCTGACCCTGGTCCTGCACAAGTCACAAAACCCAGATTCAAATTTGTGGTTAAACATCTGACACAAACAGACAGAATAAATACAATATCATTACAGCCAGAAACAACAAGGTGCTTCTAACCCCGGATTTATACTGGACGCCAAAGCGCAGCGTGGCGCTTTACGGACGTTTCTCACAACAAGCGAGAGTTCAGTCTGACAGCGTTTTATTTTGAAAATCCACCAGAAACTCTTTTATTCTGGTGCTTGACTTCCTGTCTGCTCGATGTAGTTGGTGCAAATAGATGCGTCTTGGGCGCGACACATCTCCAAAATAGAACTGCCGCGTATCACACGCTTCTGGGGCTCTTCTAAAACGCACTGCAACGCGACCGGTGTAAGTACTCTCATTGACTATAATGGAAGCGTTTCACAGCACTTGATGCTGCGCTGCCGTTATGCATCCGGTATAAATCCGGGGAAAGAGTAATCTACTGTAAGTGTCACATAATGCTAAATATGGCTAATATGTTCTCACACAACATGGAGGACCTTTACTCAGGAATCTGAGGTTCGAGCCCCCCTGACACCACAAACTTTGTGTTTCAGTCACTGTTTTCGTCTGGAGTAAATTTTGTTTTTGATCGCAGCTGGATTTGGATTAAAGAAATGACCGGTGGACACACAAATTCACCACAACAAACACACTTTGCAAGGAAAACCGGTCCCGCCCCCAGAACAAGATGCATACATGTTCCATTTTCCCTGCCACACACGAGCACAACAACAATACACTGTGTGTCAGATCAGTGCCTGCGTTCTGCAAAGCTATTCAAAGAACATTTTTATATCATCATCATTCACACACCACCATTGTGTTATGAACGAAACTTTTACAGCAGGAAGTTACAGTATTATTAGGATAGAGTAATATCACAGTAACTTACATACACAAGACTTTACTGGGTTTAATAATTTGGTAAATTCCAAAAGCTATGTTACTATATGTTTTCCAAAAATTGGGAAAGCCGCTGTGTAAGTGTGTGAGTGAGACCTCAGTTAATCACCTCCACAGGCCTCTTTGAGTCACATGGGGGTGTAGCAGGTGTTTACTTTGTGTCCAGGTGATGACAGTTATTCATGACTATGGAGTCCTTAGTGAAAAACCCACACAAAGGTCCATGTCAAAGATAAGCATACAAGCATCCACACAAACAAACAACACGTTTCCACTCACATTTCACACCAATCTAGCACCCTGAGATTGTGAGAGACTGGTGTGCGGCGTGTCAGACAAAGCAAGAAGAAAGAGACTTTTAATTTCCTTTGATTAATGAACACAAACACCCACACTCAGCTAACAGCAGCCCCTCACAGCAATAACAGAAGCCCCAGCAGGCCCAGACAGCAGACATAACAGTAACAGAATATCAATACATAAACACAACAATACACCACACTCACCAGCAGCCAACGCCGACATGGAATTTTTTAGCCAATTTCACCTGCAGATGGGTTTCAAAGGGTTGCTGCTGTTTTTAGACCAGCTTTGCTTATTATTAATACTACAGAGATCTCAGCGGGGGCAGCAGGGAGGGCCCATATCTGAAACACTCGTAACTGCCTCAGCCTGGTGATGAGTAATGGAAAGTCAAAACCCCAAACATAATCAGTGTAGCAGCATTTTTACATAATAATGTTAATTTGAAGTTTTATTGCATGAAGGAACGTTGATACTGGATGTTTGTCTACATTCAGTGTATGTAAATCCTCATCAGACTTCAGGTATCTGAACGTTGTACTAGTTTGGACAGAGAAATATTTATGAATGACTTTTCACATGATACAAGGACAAGAGGCTGTCCACACCTAGGAGAGGAGGGAATTTGAGGACAGGGGCAAGGATGAGCTGTAAAGAGGTGGTAGGAGCACGTGTCAGCAAATGTAAGGCAATCCCCATAGACCTCCATGTTAAAATGTCCAACATTACAACAGAAATAAACATATTTACAGCCTGGTATGACAACTGTTTGGGTCTCTGTTGCTACATTTTTGGCTGTTCCCAACATCATCTGTTTCCACCAAAGTCTATTCTCAGCATCCTCTTCTCTCACACCAGCTAACTTCATGTCCTCTTGTAGCACATCCATATATCTCATCTTTGGTCTTCCTGCCTGACAGCGCCATTTCCAACATCCTTCTACCAATATAAACACCATCCCTCTTCTGCACAAGTCCAAACCATCTCAATCTGGCCTCTCTGAATTTGTCTCCAGTACAGCCAACCAGAGCTGTCCCTCATTCCTAATCTTGTCTCTGCTCTGTCTTTCCCACACTGCTACAGTCTCTAAACCAGCTGCTCTCATTACTGTCTTGTACACCTTTAGACTCACTAGATTGGCCACTTAGGTTTAAATATTAAAGCTGCATTATGCAAAATGTTGCATAATTATGGGTGTGACAGCTTTAAATGAAGGGTGAGTATAGACCCCTGCCTCAGCCCTACTCCCACTCCACCTCTTTGCCTGTATTAGAAGTTCAGGCAGAGTATGACCCTTTCAAATTGGCAACAGTAACAGCCTCCGACAGGGATTCAGAACATCTGTGGGTATAAATGAATACACTTCCCTGGCTCTCTCTGTCACTGTCACTATGTCTGAATGTCAGATTGATGAGACCAGTAACATTACACATCCCGTGTCTGAAAAGAGGCGATAGACCACTTCTGAGCAACAAGAAGGGAGGTGGCTACATTAGTCAAATACATGACCACCAGCTTCCAACCTCACTTTTGAGTCCACTTTAGGCAAAAAAATGTCTGTTGCCCTTCACTGAGCCATTGGGTGGAGACAGCTTATAGAAAAATAGACACATAAAGGAAAGGAGATGGACAAATGGCCCGGCTGGCCTGTATAGTGTTTCTGTAGTCTTCTGCAGCCAAATCAGTCAGCTGCTGCTGAGAAATCTCCTCTCTGCTCCTCCACAAAGGGAGCTAAGGTTTCCCTGTGACTAATGCACTGTCCCTCTTATTTCCTGCTCTTCCTCTTGTCTCATTTATTTTCCTTCTCATTTAATCTTCCCTTTGCTTGGATCCTCACCTTCTGTTTATCTCTGTCATGTGGGGCTCTATTTCTTATCTCTATCCACCTTCTGACAGCATTCAAATAGACGCCAAACTTTTTTTTTTTTTTTTTACATCACTGGCCACAAGGTAAGGGGAGCTTTGCACCTGGTTGGCAACGGGCGACTGCGCGGCTCTCAGAGGGGCTTTTTGGAGTTCAGAGGTGAATGGGATCTCGGCCCTGTGGGATGGAGTGATGAGGTGAATCAGAGCACTGAAACAGACTCCAGACAGAATCAAGTATCAGGCCAATTCCCTGCTTGTTCAGATCCATCAACTCAGGAGTGTTTGGAGACGTCCAAACCGTTTAGAAACAGTAAATCTTGTTGATGTTCTGCAATCTCTTCTTTCCCCACTGTCCTCAATTTTGCATGTCTCTTTTACGCACAACCAGACACACATTAATACCGTGTTGGGGAGTAACAGATTACATGTACCGACATTACGTAACTAGAATACAAAATACAAAAATAATGCGTTAGAGTTACAACCAGCGCATCTGTACATGTCATTAACACACCTTTAAAGGGTCAATACACCAAATGAACTGAGAGTTATACAAATGTATGTGCAGGTGTGTACATGGTGATGGGCTGGTTCGGTGTGAATGCAGTCAGCTGTAACAATCTTGACATTTTTACTGAATGTTTTATACCGTCCTTTGTCCATGTAATCTGTATTCCGTAACTGAAAACGTTTTCAAAGTATCCTGCCCAACACTGTGTATACATGTGTGGACCAGGGTATTGCCTGCATCTAATTAAAAGAACTGTATGAGTTAATGTTTATCCGACATCCAAAAAAGAAAAAAAGAAAAACGTGAAGACACCTCACAGTCCTCACAATATCAGCCTCCCTGACTGTTTCTGTCATCAGAGGAGACACAAAGTTGGCAGAAACACACACCACATCAGCTCCGTTCAGTAAAGTACTAATTAAAAACAAACACAGACAGACATGACAGATTAATGGGACCACCACCACATAAGAAGAGGGGGCACTCAGGACTCCACTGCATGGTTTTCCACTAAAAACACTTTATTTATTGTTAGAATTCAGGACAGCTTTTTATATATAAATATATGTTTAAAATAGAGTTCTTACACAGACCATGTGTGTGTGATTCAACAGTGGATTAAATCAAACACACAGACAAAATGACAGTAGATCCCGATTCTGAAGCTCAAACTGGCTCTCATACATACAGTAACGTGCATATACACATACTGAGTCGCCTCACACAACAGATACAGAAATTTGATTCATCGCACTCGTCTCTTAGCTTTCTCTGCCAGCTCAGACTGCTTGTAAATCAGCTCTGCTGGATGCTCTGTGTAGGACTCCCCAATCCCCCCACATCTTCTTTAAACCGGTCCACATGTCGAGGTATTGGTCCGTCCTAAAATCATTTCAGAATCCTGCACTTAAACAAGTAAACATACCACACAAATCAACAACGTGTCTGGCAATGAAATACAACTCCATAACAGCAGCAGGCTAATAGTGTGGAGTACAGTTTCCCCTGGACACAGGTGAATGCACTGTTTCCAAAGACTTAAAGTGTGCTGCTAATGTCTCCTAATTGCAAGCACATGTGCAAGAATGGGCTTTTTCAGTTGTCCAGCTCCGTTTCATAAGCAGGATATATGTGCAATCACTTCCAAGTACTCCTAAGAATAAAGACAGGAAGTTCCACAGCTGAGGGGTCTGAACATATCTGAACTCTGAACAGAAAGGGTTTTCAGTGAGAGTGAAACGAGAAAACTGATCCTATTCTTACCGTATAGAGGTCTGTTACATAGAAGGGCAGCCAGCAGGCAGTTCCTTAGCTTAGCATGAAAACAATGCGCACAGGTTGTGTTTCAAATAATGTAACTCGGTACTTATTTTGAGTGTATAAGTGTGTTTACACTGGCAATGGTCAAAGAGTGCACAACAATGGGAACGCCATCTTGGTTACCGGATTGCGAGTTTTAACTATAGGTACTAATAAAGTATGTAATTATGTCTCATAAAAACTATAGTAGAATATATAATACAATTGATGATGATCAAACCTTTGATTATTGACTCTTGTTGCTCTAAGACCCACCACAGTTTTTATTATTAGCTCTAGCTTTCTGGGCCGGAGTGAGCAGTAAATCCTAGCTGGCAGAGTCTCTGACGGTTCAGCGCGCACGGATCTGTGGGTAATTATCTGCGCCTGTATGCAAGGAAGACGTCTCTGAGCTTTGAAGAAGTGATGAGGCCAAACTAGACAGACCAGCCTAATAAAATCCCCCAAAAAGTGATGTTTATAATGTGTGAGTCCATGTGTCTGGTCCTGATGTTAAAGCAATAAAGGTGAAGTTAAGACTAAGTGCTTGAATGGGCATGCTGACTGTCAGAGTCAGGTTAATTACTCCAAACATCATCTGGGTTGCTGTGATGATAAGCAGCAAGTATCAAATCTGTTTCACTGCCACCGGGTGAAAAGGCCACATACTTTGTCGAGTGTCTTCACTGTGCATGTGTGTGTGTATTTGTATTGTCTCATTTACGGTTGTTTGCAGAAACCAGGGGAGCAACATGAGAATGAGTGTGTGTGAGAGGCGTGTGTGGTGTTAGGTTGCGCAGTTGTCTTGGGAAAGCTTCACATTTCAATCTTTCTCCAGGAATCCGAGAGTCCAGCTCGGCGAGCATGTGTACAGTTAGCCGGGAGGGAAAGCCTGTGATTGGATTGTACAGGGAAAAGTAGCTTGGGTGACACTGTATAGTTCTCCCATGACACAGTTGAATTCACTGCTTCCAAGCACTACAAGTGCATTGCTGTCTCATAATTACTATCATGTGTATACATGCATCCAAGAATGGGGTTTTCCAGAAGCACCAATTTACGAGCAGAGTAACGTCTCTTTGGTGAATGTGGCTCTGGTTGTGTTTACTGTCTGTGCATCTAGGTCTATGTATTGGGACTGTTACTCTCTTCAATGTGACTGGAAGCTGCTGGCCCAGTCCTCAGCTGAGCCACTGGCAGTGTGAGTAAGGCGATCCACCTGAGAAATGCCCAGGGAATTGTGGTCCATTGTGCTGAGGAGAAAGACAGGGCCCTCCAGCGTGTGTCTGCTGAATAAAAGCCACTTGTGCCATTTTACACAACATACAATAACACCACCACAGGATGAACCAACCAATCGCATCAGCAGCCTATTCTTTTCACCCTGTTGCTGTGACCTTGTGTACAAATACCTGCAATTATCGCTTCCCAACCCACCTTAGCCCAACTGTTAAACAATACTGACATGGCACATGATCACCGCATGGCATTGTTCCCCGAAGCAAAAACACGCAGGCCTGGAAATCTATATTCTAAGCTTAGTGTATGTTTTGTAAAGGAAAGTAACCGATGCTGTTTTTTTCTGTAACAATAGAAGTTAATGTCTTTCTTTGGATAAAGAGATGATGATGTCTTGAATAAGATGCAATTAAGTTGTTTTCTTTAATTTACTTCTTTTACCATCCAGACTTTTAATTTGTCCCACTTTCAGCTTACGCAAACATAAAACTCTGTTGCTGTGGGTGGCCCAATTCAGGCCTCACCATGAGTCTAATTTAAAGACAAAAAGACAAGTGTGTGAGAAAAAAAAATGAGAATGACAGACGTTTTATGTAAAAGTTCTGCATAACTGCAGGCGGTTGTTTGGGAAAATAAAACTCTGAGAAAGCAGGAGGCTGCATGCAGCCATAGGCGAGCACATTCTCTGCTATTGAATTTCACATGTTTCCATTTCAAACTCTTGCACAGCGCACAGCAGAGCCAGAGATGCATGTTTGGTCCGTTATGTCAAGAGCAATGCATGCAGTGATGATTTACAATTGTCTTATACATGACAGGTAGGATCTGTGAGGGCCTTTTGGAAGGAGTGTGTGTGTGTGTGTGTGAGGATAGGGGATCCAAGCACAAGACCAGACAGATATCTCTAAATGAGAGCAAGTCTTGGCTAAAGTACATCTTCTATAGGTGCCAAACTCCCCCCACCGACGCCATCAACTCACACCTCATGATGCTTTGGAGATCCTCTTAACTGTCTCCTGTCTACAGGGTCAAATCAGTGATCCTTCTAGACACACTGGGACCTTTGTTTCATAGGCCTACCTAAACGCAAACATGACCGTCAGTCACATAAATACACAGCCGAGAGAGAGAAAGATGGAAGGAGACGGGGGGTGGCGCTGTTAATAGCTGCTGTCAATCTCCGCTCTGACCTCTCCTGCACATTCCTCCCCTTCTTTGCTTATTAGTCGTATATTAGCTTTTCCATTTGTCTCTGCTCACCTCTGACGGGCTGTGTGTTGTCATACGGGCGTTGCGGATGGCCACATGAAAACGTTTGAGACGTGGGCACAAAGGTAGCTCTGTTTTTCCAGACGTGAAGCTAGGCGTGCAAAATTGAAGCGTTGGTATAGACTCTGACAGCAAAAAAGGGCTGAGAGCTGTGTGTGTGTGTGTGTGTGTGTGAAACAGTCACCCACACCACTCCCCTCTAGCAACCCCCCCCCACCCCACCTCCCCCAGCCCAAAGCCAGCCAACACCTGAAGCTTATTAAACATAAATCTTCACTTCACCATAGATGTAACTCGAAACCCATATTGACTTTTTAGGGGGGAGCTTCATAAATCTCTTTGGCTTCTCTCCTTCCTCTCGTCAACATTTCTTATATATCCAGCAGAATGTTGTTTCAGCATGAAAACATTTGCCACTCGGCTGTTGACAGTGTATTTAAACTTTACAGGCATGCTAAACAAATGCAGCACACGGGAAATATGTGCAGGAAATCGCCTAAATATTGAACCAAATCTGTGAGCATTAAAAGGTGGACGGGACAGATGTGGAGAGAATATGAGGCTGGAATTTTGAAGGAATGTGTGAACTGTTCTCCTGATGAAGTGCACACAACACTTTGCAAAGAGTGTGCAAAAAAATATTAGGGGAAAAAAAGAACAAATTAAAAGTTATAAAACAGGATGAAAAATATGAAATTCTTCGAATAATGCCGAATGGTATACAAAGTATATAATTTTCACTACACTTTAATCATTATGTTGCTTGTACATTTGACTATGATATGTGACTGGTCAAATTCATCTTTTACTTCATTATCGTGTGTTCTCTTTCACAGACAGCTTGGCCCTCTGAAGACCTCCTGAGCTGCATTTGTTTACTTCCTTGTTTTTATCAGCTGCTAAATAAAAGCGTGAACCGGGCAGATGTTTAAATAAAATCCTCAAAAGTAACAAAGAAACATCTCTGGCTGCCATATTCATAGCTTTGAAGGATGCTCATTGGATACATACACCTTCAGATTTCACTGAAAAGTCTGCAGCCAAACTCATTGAACAATGGAAACATTCCAGAAATCCTGTTCCTGAACCTGCTCACTTCCTGCCGAATAACAAACAGACACAGCAAAGTACAGCAAAATATAATGGCATATTCCAGCTGTTTGTGATATGTAGAAAATGTTTTATATTAGATGCTCATTTGATCATTATTTCATTATATTGTGCAATACCCAAAAGTAGTTTTGTAGACTGGTGCTGCTCAGAGAATATTTGTGCTGTACAGTAACATAATATTTCCATGGTGTAAAACCCTTTGGCAACAATATTACCACTGATGAAACATCTTTACGTCCAGCTGAAGTGAAAAGGAGAAACAGAAGGATGGAAGTGGTAGCAGGAAATACAGGACGGGATGGTAAGCAGGGGCCTGGAGGTGCAGTTAGGTTACCTTAGAGATGGATATGTCAGCAGGGAGAGGGAGAAAAACGATATCATGACCTGCAAGAACACCAAAGCATTATAATATATCCACACATCTGGGTGCTATTCCCATCTGAGCAAGAGACACAGCGGCAGGATGTTCCAGACAGGGGGGGGGGGGGGTTGAGGAGCGACCCGGTTTGAGTTTGTGGCTGCATCACAGGCTGCCACTGCCAGGGCCCTGGGCTCCGAGCCGCAGAGTTCACCACGCGCTTCCCTCCCTGGAAAGAATGAGTGATCCCTGCCTGTAATAAAAAGCGGGCAGCGGTTTGATGCGTGTTTATGTATGTGTGTGTATATGTGTACATGAAGGTGTCAGTGGGCAGGATTGGCAGAGAATGGTGTAAAAGTAGAGCGGCGTGGAGAAGAGTAGAGGTGTTATAAACCAGGGACGTACACAAAGGGTTCTCTGTGCAGGGGTGGCCGGCGGGTCTCTCTCTCTCTCTCTCTCTCTCACACACACACACACACACCTACCTTCCTCAACCTGCCGCCACTAACTCCCCCCAGGGGAACCTTCCATTCTGAGGCTGCCCAGTGTGGCCAGGGTGAGCTCATATAAATAACACGACAAATAAGGAAAATGTGAGTGCTGAAAAAAAAAGAGAGCAGAGGAGGGACATGAGAGGGAAAAAGCAGCAGCAGCAGCAGCCTGTTGAATGAGGATTTCTTCTCTCTAGCGACAATGTCTCATTGTTTTTCAGAGGAGGGGTGAGCAAGGGGGGTGGGGGGGAGAAACCGCTGGAATCGTGGAATGTATGAGTCTCATTCATTACCCCCATTTTCTCCTGGTTAAAACATCCTCTGTAATAATAGTTGTGCTCACATACATAAATACAACTGTGATTTCCTTTGGCAACCGCAGCACATTTGACATCTACCCCCCAACAGGCAGAAGAGACACTGAGACTGTGTATGTCTGCGTGAAGGAGACGGCTGAGAAAGCGTGTGTTTATAGACTCCGGCGTGCTCTGGTGTATTTGTGCGTCTGTGAAGCGATCATGGTTTACACAAGGAACTGCACTCTTCTACCCCCTGCAGAGCGCAGGCCATCCGACAGGCTGGTTGGCGCTCTTTGCTTTCTTCAATGCTTCTTGCCAAAGCTGCTCACCCCCCCACAGTGCTGCTTAATGCTAATAAAATCCTGAAGCACTAAACAAACATTTTCAGGAGAAAATTGTAGTGTAGAGGGAGGAAAAAAATCCATTTGATGCCTGTTGATTGTTTTTTCAATCCGTGCGGATCCAGCGGTGTCAAACTCCCCCCAAAGCTGTGTTGTTGTTTTAGTGGCATTGTTGTTCAGACCCACAGAAACCCACAGTAAAAAGCAGAGCTCCAAATCTAAACATTATGACTGGAGTCGTACACCAAAGAGGACAAGCGTCCACCAAGTGGTATTAGCCAACTAAACAAACAAGCAGGATAAACTATGGCACAATGAGAAGCAGGCATCGTTTTTTTTTTTTAAACTCTGCCTGTCAGGACAGGCCGTGCTCAGCCGCCAGCCGTGCCAGACAATTTTCCATATGGAGTTCCACTAACCCGTAAAGATTAACTATGTGATTCTCTCATGAGAATGCAGACAGAATGCTTTGTGATGGGAAACACACATGAGAGGTGAGATTAATGGAGCATTATCCAGAGAATGCAACAATCCATTTACGGGGTCCCTCCTTCCTGCTTTTGCCTCTCTTTTCTCTCTTTCCGATACAGCAGGCAGCCATTCAAGAGAGGCGGACATAAATATTTACAGTAATTAGATACATGCATGTAAGGACAAGACTTCTATCTGCAAAACTCACTACATTGTGGCAGCAGTTAGTTGCACAGCTGCTCTGGGAACACAGTTAAAAAGCTCTCCTGTCATTTAGACTCACACGTGTCAATCAAACCCATCATCTGCAAATTGATTAATTTTAGGCCTTTACTGAGGTCCCAGGGTGAAGGCATACTTGTGGTTTAATCAGTTCTTTTCTGGATGAATACACCTCAGAGTTGCATGGCATGCCTCCCTCTCAGCTAAGTGCTAAACTGCTTCATTGAACTCTTAATTGAAGGATGACCTTTGACCTGCAGCCAAGTCATTGCCTTGTGTTTTGCCCCACGGTGCTGATTCACTTTGTTCAAAGTAAGATGCGGTGTTTAACATGCAGAACTAAGAGGCTTGGCTTCATAAAAGGGCTGACATGTTATGAATCAGAGAGGTAAGTGAAGGGCTCGACGTGTACAGAGAACAGGTGTCAGTGAAAACATCACAGGTCCCTCTGACATCAGCTCGGACACTGGAAGGTTGACATGAGCGGAGGAGACAGACGGTTTGTAGCTCGCCTCCTGGGGAATGTTCCTGTGAGCTTCTGAGTGGACCAAAACACACTCAGCTGTGGTGGCTAAGCAGATGTGTGCCTGTGCCTGGTGTATGCCTGTGTTGATTTCCTGTTGCCAGATCTGACAGGAAGTGATTTGCTGACACAGCCCTAGGACAGAGTACAGGGTCTGCAACAGATTCTGACATATTCTGGAAGAAGGATGGTCCTGGCTCTCATTATGGGAGACAATCAGCTCTGAGGGAAGATGACCACTTTAAGTAAAAGTTCACTTTGGCATGTTTGTCCTTTCTACATTGATTCGTTCATGTCATGACATTGATACATGTATGGCAAAACATAGAAGAGATGATTTTTAGAAAACTTATATACAGCTCATATACTGTTTTAGCGCATGTGTTTTTTAACATACAGATCCTTGAAGTTGTAAACTGTACATGGCAGACGGTCTGGGATGTCACACAGGTTTCAGACGGTGTTTTGAGTCCATATGGGAGGCTCTAACAGTCACATTGTTTGCAGCAGTCCCTATTAATTGACTGGAGCCTATCCCAGTGTCAATGGGCAGGAGGTGGGATGCACCCCGGACATTTATCGCAGGGCTAACAAAGAGAGACAACCAGTCTTCTACAGCACATTTAATCTCCCAATGAACCCAATATGAACTCTTTAGTATGTGGGAAGAAGCCAGATTTAAACCGGGAACCACAGCACTACCATGCTGCCCCAAACTCCTGTATAATTCAAATACAGGCAAACAAATGGAGCTACAGCAGAGCTGTTGATGTAGGATGGTGTCCACCAGTCACTGACAACAGTTTTGTCCCTCGCCATGCAAACATTTAAGCTTAATGTGATTAAAACAAGTGAGTTAGATATTTATTTCTGCTGTAAACGTGGACATTTTAACACTGAGGTCTATGGGGATTGACTCACTTTTGGAACCAGCCTCCCCTTCTGCATGGCCTTTATTTTCCAGCCCTGGAAGTGGACGCTTGGTTGGACCTCCATAAAATGGAGATAAACAGCAGTCTGAAGTTGTCTAATAAAGCAAATAAGGTTCTAAAAGTGCCAACCACTCATTATACAGTCGCACAATTGATGTTTAAACTAGGATCACAGTCAGATAAATAGTGCTGGCAGCACAGTGTATGTGGGAATGATTTAAATGCTGCAGAAACATGGCACGTAGCAGCACTTGATGGAGGAGGTCTGAAGCCTGTCTTTAGGAGCAGCAGGGGTACACTATGTCTCTCTTCTGTCTCACCTACAGAAATCTGTCAAAATAGCACAGAGAACATTTCTAAGCTGATAAATCAACCTGTCTTTCTACAGACACCTCTGTCATAAGCAGTAAGTCATTCCAATAAGGCTGGCTGGGTTACTGAGAGAAGAAGCTCCTAATCAGGCTGTGTGTGTGGAGCCTTTCTCTCACACCTGGACCAGCTCCAGGGCCCGTGCTTGAAAGAGCTGTCACTCAAAAGCTTAAGCTCCTGTGTGTTGGCTTGGGGCACCACTTAACCGCCCCCATACCCCCCCCCCCCCTCCTCCCTACGACTGCACCTGACTGAGCTTGTGCTGGGACGTCACTGCACCTCAGGCGAAGCAGCACAGTGCAGTCTGCATGGCACACCATGTGCCAGCCACGGTGTCACTGAGTGGTGACGGGTTTTCCTTTTTGCCATTGTCGATGGAGTGGGATGTAAGAGTGGGAAAGTCCTTGCAGATATCTCCACACATTCCCATTTTGCTCCCAGATCTTGGCAAGCAGAGGTGAATTGAGAAGCGAGATACCGAAAGAAAATAAAACATGGGCCTCGCAGAGCTGGACCCGAGCCCCTCTCACACAGTCAGTATGCAGAGTGCTGCCAGAGCAAACATGGTGGCTGTTATTGTAGAGGACAATAATTGCATACAGTTAAAAGTACACTCCTCAGCCAGCACCGGCCTGTTTTAACCCCACTGTGAATAGAAGAACAAACATTTGGAGGAGCCCTCCCTCTCTATCTCTCTCACACACACAAACAGGACACACCAAAGTGAAAACACACAGCCACACATGCACACGTGTATCCATGCATTTAGCTTCAGCCAGCCATGACCTCCCAGGCATCTGCTTTCACCCAGCCTGACTGTTCGTCTAGCGACCCCACTGTCCGGCGTCCAAATGGCACAATTATCTGCAATTTATGCTCAGACAAAACGGATCACTTCCCAAGTAAATGAAATTCCCCATTAGGAAGAGCAACAAGGGGGAGGGAGATAAGGTCAGTAATACTTTCTCTGGTATGAGACAAGGAAGGGCACAGTGCATGCCCAGCCGCCGTTTTGTTTTTTCTATGTAAAAATGCACCACAAAGTAAAGGTAATTCTCATTTAGGAAACTTCCTGCCTCTCCCTCAGAGCCCGTACACTCAAGCGACTTGAATGACTTTCTCTTATTGAGTAATGAGGAATTAAAAAGCTGCAGAATACTACGACTGGATCCAACTGCATTTCCATTAACTTTTTAGATATCAATCCATCATGTTAATGAAGCCCAAGAAGTCAGTGGCAACAAGGAGAGATCACACAGACACTGCTGAGAAAATGCTTTAAAGGGCTCTGGCTGCTCTCCAGCTGCGGCAAACAATAACAAGTGTATCTAGTTTACTCAATCTGTATCATGTTGACATTGCAAACTGTGCTGAGACAATTGTTTCTAAAGTGAATGTACGTTGGATTTATTCCCGGTGTGTTTAAGTGTTGTATACGACAATTAAAACTGTTCCAGCTCAACAACTCTTTTTTTTTTTTTACAGGGCATACTTAAGCAACTCAAAGATTTAAAGATTCAAAGATTTATCTTTGATCGTACTCACATGTGCTTGTTGGAACACGAAGGCTTCAGGTTCCAAGTACTCTGATGTATAAAAATGTACAGAGACGTGCATATAGACACATCCCTACAAGGAAAATTCCATCTTTGAAGTCTCTTGAAGTGATCAATCTTTTTTTTGTACAGTGCATTGCAGGGGAGTTGGAATTTTCTATACTTTATCTTTTGCTGAGTCCAGCATATTCAAAAACCAACATGTCCTCATGAGAAAACTCCACATTTAGTCAAGAACACATATGCCTGATACGATCACATGTTAACAGAACACGAAGAAGTCCATGTAAGGAGGAAGGTATGTGCAACATGGTGGACCTTCACATAGGAGTCTGAGGTTTAAGTCCCCCTGACACCACGTGCTTGTTTGTTTTTAACTTGCCGTTAAGTTTCATTTTTGCCTGCAGTTACATTATATTGTCAATCACAGCTAGATTTAGCATTAAAAACAACTGGTTAAGGTTAGGCAATAGAAAATAGGAAACACATTTTACAAGGAAAAACACTCCTGTTGGCGCGCCAGTTTCGGCTGTTGTTGGATTGAGTCTAACCATGAGATGTGGCTGGAGAAATACGCACACATGTTCTGATTTCAAGGACTGAAATGTCAACCTCATGTTGTGTTTTCCTGGTGAGGACAGGTTGACAAAAATAACTTTTTTATTATAAGTGTAGTTTTGCCAAAAACACAGCAGCAGTTAGACTAACAAAGGACCCACGTCTGACCCAATACAGTGGAAAGAGGAGCCTTCTTTGTATCTTCAAGTGCACCTGAATATAAAAATATCTCTCCATTCAATGATATTATCATATCATTGAATCTGTTGATCCATTTTCATTAGAGTAACGACCAGTTATCCACAGGCACATGTGCAGCCTGGCATCATAAATTCAACCACCCTACAGGGTTGTACTATGCAAACACACCTGAAAAGGCACAAACACATGCACATGGATCCCAAGGTCACCTGTATATGACAGATTAAAAGACTAAAAGGCTGCTGTGTGCAGCTCTAATGGCTGATCTGTCATCAGTTTTCATTAAGTGCCCTGGCTTTACCAAGGTGAGACCGTTCTGTCTGCACAGTCTGGATGGGAGCGCTGAGCAGGGGGGGTCGTAGAAGAGAAACTTGGAGGAGCAGCGTGACCTGGACTTCCAGTAAAATCCTGGAGCAGGAAAGAAAGTGGTGCTGCGTGTTTGGCATGTGCATACAGAGCCTGTGACTCGGGTCGCTGGCCCTGTGTCCTTAAAGGCAAATTCCAGTAAAGTCATCATTTGGAAGATAAATAACATGCTTCATGAATTCCTGAGTAGTCTACAAGATGTGTTGCTTGGGCAATCACATGCTTGTCCAGTCAGCAGGAAATAATAACAGGTGAGAATGAAGATTGTAGCTGCCAATCCTGAAGAAATTAAAAAATGAAGAAACTGATTTTTGGTTTTGATGTTTCAATTAGAACAAGTCTTACTGCCTGGGAGATATCAGAGAGGGGTGGCAGAGAGCCAGAGGGACTGGGACCAGGACAGGAACCAGAGCCTCATGTGTGTCACCTCAGACAGAACGTACAGCAACACCAGGAGATCTCTCTCCACAGACCAGGAACACTGCTGACAGTGTTTAGACAACTGCTTTAGTCTGTTTCCCGCTATAACTCACCCTGCCTCCTCTTTCCTCCTCTGTCCTGCTGCGACAGGAAGGAAGACATTGAGATGATTCAGAGGCAGAAGCAATAAACATGGAAAATAAATGCATACATTATTATTAGTAGTCACTAGATGGTGCTGGAATCATCAGTGAATTTTGGAAAGTTTCCTATCACTTTCTGTGCTTTTTTTTTTAAAGAGAAAAGTCTGCAGCAAGTCAAGGGCATCTCCAGATTATCGGATGTGAACAGAAGCAGAAATGTTTTTCCCACAGCGCTACAAGATAACATTAGATTAACAGAGATTCGAGGAGAGCCACTTCCTTTTTAATTAAACATTGATATCTCAGGCAAATATTCAACATACATGATTGATCTGGTTTATCACAGTCAAACAAACACACAGATATCCATCTAGAACAGACTATCCTGAGACGCCCTTTCATAACTGTTCTTATAAATAGCTTTGAATCAAAGAGGCAAAAAAAAAGGAAGGAAAAACAACCAGAGAGTGAACATGCTCCCACTTCCAAGAATAGGCTGTACCACAAGGTCTAGGATTGGATTTTGTGATAAGCCAGCCATATGAGCTGCATTCTCTATCTGCTCTGACCCGGCTGCATGTGAGCCACAATAACAAAGGCGCTCAGCAGCGGGCCCCAGGGTCCGTTTACTCAGTGGCGTAATGTTTGTGCTCTCATGCCCTCACAGCAGCCGAGCACACAGCCCTTATCTGGGGCCCCGGCCTAAGCTCGCCACGGACCTCTGGAAGGCTCCGGCTGCACCGCACTGTGTGTTCTACCACAATGCAAACAGCTCCTACACAAAGGGGAGAAAAAAGGGTGAGGAGGTAAAATGAGGGATGAAAAACACAGAGATCTGATGCCTGGGGTCTTGGTTTCTTTCCATAAAGGGGGCCTCCATCCCTGCTCCTCTGGAGGGAGGGGAGGAGAGGAGGGTGGAGGGTCGGAGTGCATTCCTCTCCCCTCATGCCCTGAAGGGGGTGTCGGCTTTGGCTGCAGAACGGGGAATGAAGGCAGCCCTAAGCCCCTGCAGACACGCAGGCCTCGGCCGGCTAATGCTCTGCTGGCCTATAACAGCAGGTAGGCCAGAATGGATCTCTGGGTCCGTCGCTCTGCTTCAGCCCAAAGTTCTGACTGACCCTCTGGATGTACTGTACGAAACCTACTCAGACTAAAAGTGGAGGAGGAAAGTGTTGATAGAAAACATGTCCCGCTGTGAACTGAGCTAAACTCATTTCAGTTGCTTGGTGAGACACAGTGCCAGTCCAGCCAGGGGAGAAAAGGACTCTTCCATATTTTCCATCCTCGGGTTTTCCTCTTTGACTGGCACATGGGCAGGCAGCAGGCTGGCACGACCACTGTAATTTCCAGCTCTGTCCTTTCTCAAAACACCTCAAAGAATAGTGCTTAATGTCACTCTTAGGCCAATTCAGACTAATTGGAAATATTGCATATATAAATACCATCCAACCACAACAGAAAGAAAATGGTTTTCTGAAAAGAAGGGGAAAGGGAAATGAATCATTTTGATGTGATGACACTTGGAAAGCTTCCACATCCACAATCTCCTCTAGTTTCAGCTATAGGACACGTGTAATTGATGCGGAAATCTTCCCCAAACCCACCAAAAAATTCAAGCAGAGAGGAAACCATACTGTGACCAAGACCATGCAGCCAACTCACCAGCCCACAGCGCTGTGTTTACCTCATATTCTCTCTGGTTTCCCCTTAAAAGCCAACAGTGAAATAGAAAGCAGGCTTGCTCACTGTTTTGAATTGCACCAATAAAAAAAAAAGGGACGGACAGACAGAAACATGCAGCACTCTGTTTGGTCCCCACAAGTGGAGGAATGTTAAGCGTAACCCTAAGAAGATTAGGGGTCTCTCCTTGGTATAGCATGCAGCTCTCCCTCGATGTGCCAAAGGACTCGTGTAGATCAAAGCCACCTCGGACTTCCTTGTCATTAGCCATGGCTTATCCCCGAATGCTTTCACCCTCTGATACTGACCCCCCTCATTATCCCAGCACACCCATCACTCTGCCTGGCTTTGGAAACAGAGTGCAGGACTCTGGCACAGGATGTGACCCCCTTCCCTCTCTTATTGAAAAAGTTACACTCACTCAGTCAAATTCAGATGTAAACAGCGCAGGCACGGAGGACCGTGCACATCCGCCGGCTAATTCACCGCTTTACTGTTACTGCATGTTTTATGAGCGATATATGAATAAATCATTAATACGCAGCTTTTAAATGACTCATGGAAAAGATGTTTAAGCAAAGTGAACTACTGAAGAATTATTTGTTGTGATACTGCTGCTTATTCTCTTTCCTATTTCTCTTCCTTTGTTTACAATACTAAATGTGAATCTGTTAACATTCCATCCATTGGTCCTTTAGCCGTCTGGAAGCCATTAATGTTGTGCGTTGCTTGCCAAGAGAGTTATAGGCATATTTATACACTTATGGCTTCTAATCAAAACAAAGATTGGCCATCGGAGCCAAACATTTACAGTGTATATTGTTTGTGAAATAGAAATGCTTGCATGGTTCAAAGGAAGTTGTAATAAGCAGTCACAGGAAAGACAGAAAATACAACTCACTGGCCGCCATGTTGTGTTCTATATGAAGCAGACTCATTGAACCCGCCAATATCACTCTAGCCAGACTCCCTATCACTAAAGTCAATACAGGTCGATTAGGCGTGAAGGAAGCAGGTGAAAAGCGCCTTTGTTGCAACATTTATAAATACGTTCCTCCGTACTGTAGCTTATCAACATATAATACAGTAACAGGTCAAACAGAGAGGGATTTTTTTCCTAAGTATAAAGGCATATAGTGCAAAGCAATCCAAGCATTCAGTGTGTTTGCTCAGGGTGTGTGATGCCTGCCGTGGCCAAGTTCGCTCAGGGTTGCCGGGAAGGCCACCTGAGCATGAGAGAGCTTGCACACCTGTTCTCTGTTTGGTCAACAGGACAATCGTAGCCGGGTCACACAGCACAATGCTATCGCTGCCGATCTGGAGAGCAATCCAGCGCTTATCGCTTATTGGCTCTGATTGCAGCCATTCAGGCCAATTATAGGTGCTCTGCCTCCTGCTCACTGAGACCCTGCCCTCCAGCAGCACGGCGGCCCCGCTGCACGGCTGCTGCAGTTCCTGAACCGGGCCGAACCAGCTGGGGCAGCAAGAGGGAATTAACTTTTAAGCAAACATCACAGGATGTCAATTCCCACATATGGATGTGTTTGTAGAAAGGAAAATGAAGGTGGAGCAGTGGCTGCTACAACAGTGAAAACCTTGTCACAGCAATTAAGTAAAACTGTTTTCTCAAAAATAAAGTTCCCACTGAGTGCTTGCACTTTTTCATGGATGCCTGCTTTCAGTTCACTTTGCTCCAAGGCACAAAGGGGGGATTTCAGTGGCTTGGTCTCTCCCGCAACCTTTCAGTTACAAAATCGTCCACCAGGCCACCTATGCTGTCTGTGAAATGTGATCAGAACCAGCCACACAATCATTAAATTAGGCTCTGCTGTTGCCCTGGTAAAGATCAGTCCTTCTAAACGATGCTGTGCCAGTGAGAGTGAGTGAAAGCAGGGTGCTGGACTCTACAAGAGCTGTGAGGTGCCAAACCTAGTCCAACTAAAGTTCTCCCACCTTCTGGCAGTGACCCTCTGTTCACACCGCTGTCTACTTCACAGGACCCAGAAAGGAAGAAGAGGAGAGGAGAGCAGGGGAGGACTTTGAACGCATCTCAAAATAAACACACACACACTCAGTATTTCTCTTGGATGGACTCCCTGCTGTACATCACCAGCCTGGCCACAGTTGACCATTGCCTTGGTGACGATTCACAGCCCAGCCATTAGCGCCGCAGGAGTGCTGGAAATCTTGACACAAACCTGGCAACATGCACAAATCATCCACGCACACATCCCGTCCGAAAACCCCAAATTAGACGTAGAAAACAAAATCAATCTTTTATTTGTGAGAGGTGAGACTCTGCCAGAGAGAGAGACGCCAGCGTCATGCCTGCTGTTCACAGTGTGTGTGTGTGTGACTGTGTGGGCAGGTGAGAATATGGGAATCAGACCAGTATCTGAAAATAAACCAAGTGGTCATGGTTCATGGAAACAGGTTAATGATTATTTTTTGTCATCATAGTGTGCAATGCTGTCACAAGTGGACACTGGATATGAAGCTAGGTTTTGTTGCATCATTTTCCACATGCAACAAGTCTAAACAGTGCTTTAATTTAAATGTGTTTTCCTAGGGGTAAATTAGCCTAGCTTAGCATAAAGATTGGACACTATCTGTACAAAATTACAAAATATGTTTCTTGTGTTTTGTATAAAGACTTAAGAAGGATATTAATCTTGTGATCCGATTTCTGAAAGAAAGCAGCAGATCTTAGAATAACACATCATGTTTTGCATCATGTGAAAGCATCATGACTACAAAGCAGGAGAAGGATATACAAGTTTATCAGAGTGCTTCCAAGTTTCAACAACTGGTGTGAGAGTTTTTATGAAGAAGTTCAAAGAGATTCAAACCATACAGGCAGAGACGGGAAGAGAAACATGTGGAAGGTTCTGGAAAGGAAAATTAGTGAGAGACGAGTCTGAAGAGCTGAGAACTCCTGCAGAGACACTAGTGAAGGATTCAACCAAGTCCTGCACAGGAACGGACTGTCAGACTGCAGACCAAGAAAAACGTCTGCAGAAAAGACACCTCCAAGCCAGACCGAAGTCTGCTAGAGACCACCTGGAGACGGACCACACAGACTGGAAGTCATTTGGTCAGATGAGGCTAAACTAGAGCTCTGTGCTCACAGAGATGTGGAGACAGAAAGGAGAGGTGTATAACCCAAAGAACACGCTTCATACAGTCAAACACGGCGGCGGCAGTATGATGCTGTGAAGATGATTCAGTGAGTCTGGAACTGTGGATCTTGTCAGAATGAAAGGAACCATAAAAAAGAACATCTGTATATCCTGACATAAAAATCTGTGTCTGGGGGGGGGTCTCATCATTTTTACCTTGTTATTTTAAAGTTTTTGGGACATAATTTTGTTTCCCTGCTTCCTAAATCAAACTAGTATGTTTGGAAATGTGCTACAGTTTCTTTTGTTTTATTAAACAGTACGTGGGAAATGTTTGAAAAGAATGACATGTTCATAGGGGGGCTAATAATTTTGTCTTCAGCTGTATCTCCGCCAGTTTATTGCTGTTCCAAAGCTATCACTAGTCAAATGATGGTGAAGAAAAGTCTGAACCAATGAGATACATATGCCAAACAGAGTTCTATGATCTGTGCAGTCATAGATCTACTCGTGGAAATTATTCTTGGATCGCCTTGAGAGGCGGCCAAAATGAAAATCAAACATGCAGAGCATGCTACATGTGAAAGTCTTTATGGGACCCTATAGTGTGCCTCACTCTTTGTTTCATTCACCCCTTCCCTCTCTTCTCCTGTCTTGTCATCCTCGGGGCTGTGTAAGCTCTGTGGTTTTGGCAAGCTGCTGCAGAGATCCCAGTAGTTCCTGTTGCGGGGAGAGTTGCGACTATTACAAACCCCACACTGCTGCAGCTCACAGGACAATTATCTTAATTATCATTTCACCAAACAGAACTATGATATCCAGTGATGCGGCTGCTGTGGGTTTTTGGACGTCAGCTTGATTCGCCTGATATGTTTCTATTTTGCAGGCTGTCTTTAATTTAGCCTCTTTTGGTAGATTCAGTCGTGGGAAGCGGTGACATGGCCATTCACAGGAAGAATGTCTGTCAGTGGATGAGGGGCTGCTGTGAGAAATGTATCAACCAACCACTTTCTAAAACATAGAATTCATAATCAGAAACATAATATCAAAATAACTGGTGCTCTTGAGCTGTCAAATGCCAATCCTTTCTTCTTTCCATTCCCTTCTCCACATCTGGCAGCGCACATGCTGACCAAAGCCAGCCCATGCAAAGAGAAAAATAAAGAACAGGAGAGTAATGAGTGAGAGAGGAAAGCAGGAAGGGATGAGGCGTCTGCTAGTCTCCAAAGCAGCGGGCGAACGAGGAAAAAGTGAAGTCAATAACATTCAGCCAAGACAATGGTCGCATCCATCCTCCATCTCCATCCAGCTCCTCTTTACGGCCAGACACAATGGCTGTGGGAAATGACCGTGACTCAACCGATGCGTGGAGCGCCGAGCATTAAACACCACAATGTCAGCCATGGAGCCGCCACGGGCTGAAAGGTCACGTCTGAGCAACAGCAGAAAGGGAAAAGGACCAGTGCAGGGTGAAAGCAAGAAGCAAAAAGAAGAGATTTAAACGAAAGCTTAGGTATTTTTACAGTTTGGCCCGCCGTCTGTGCCTGGTCACACTGGTTTCTTTGGAAACATGCAGAAAATGAAACCATCATTTTATGAAGAAACTTGTAACCTAAGCTGAACTTTTTATCATGACTTATTTCCTTTCTCTGGTTGCTTTTATGAGTCTGTTTTTCTGATCTTACAAGCAAACATTGGATTTGACATGTTTCTTGGTTATAATTTCTAAAATTTCTTTTGGAAGCAACAACTCAAATCAATGTTACAAAACAATCTAATGCTAACCAGCTAGCCACAGAGTGCACCCTTGTATGACACCACTTTGAATACCAACTAAAGAAGTAGTAACAGACTAATCTACTACAGAAATCATCCAACAACCAACATTTGTGATAATCTGGTGGATATGCTGCATCATCTGTGTTTACTGTGGAGACCTGGCCTCTATAACAGTGTTTTATAGTGTGTGTGTGTGAGTTGGTTGGGTTTGTGTGTGGAGCATTGACAGTAAAAATTATGGACAGAGCTTCTGTGACGTCACCCGTTTGTTTCTGAAAGGGCGGTTTTGAGTGCCGCCATGTTGGCAGCGCCACAGTCTGCCAAAGTTCCAAATATATACAAAGAGGGGAGCATGAGTGGGGTTGAGGGGGTCAGGCGATCGTGGAAGCAGAAAACTCGCGCTGTGATATGGCAACCACCTGTCACTCAAAGCAGCAACTTGACACTAGAGGAGAATTTATAAGTTATGTATGATTTTTTTGTACCAGGCTGTAAACATGTTCATTTCTGCTGTGAAGTCGGCCATTTTAACATGGGAGTCTATGGGAAATGACTCGCTTCTGGAGCCAGCCCCCAGTGGTTGCGGCGTGAATTACAAGTTTTGACACTTCCGCATAGGCTTCAAGTCTGAGCGCTGAAGGTTGCTGCTTGGTGTGGAGTAACGTTTCCTGTGGACTCTCTGGACCCGCATCTGTGTTATCTGAACAATGTGGCTCCAAATGACAGTGTTGAAGCAGAAACGCAGCTCATACTGTTGCTTGGTGCCTCAGCTATGTTCTAGTCTTTAGTAACCGCCTTTATCATATTCATAATTTACATATTGCTTGTATTTCTATCCTGTGTATGTCTTAGCATTCTTCTTAGCTTAATGTGTTACAAATACCACCACAAGACATGCACACACACACACATATTAAACATTAACACAAATCAAACATCTTCCTCGCACCCCTGCTTCCAAACACTTCCACTCACTCACACTACATTTAACAGTGCGCTCTTGCATACCTGTGGCAGCTCTAAGTCCCAGTGAAGCCACATTTCCTTCATTAAGATATATTTCACTGGCACGGCGTGCTGGGTGCAGCCTGTTTCAATAAGTCCCCAACAGGCCCGGCCTGGCTCATTCATCACCATTAAGGAGGTGCAAGGCGCTCAGGACAGGTGCTGAAACCTGCTCGTGGAAGAAACCCTGTATTTTGACACAAAACACCATCACTATCAGTATTCTGCACCGGGACTGAAGTATTTATGATGCTTTAAGGAGCTAATAATGCAGCGCACAGCAGAACCAGAGCAGGTCAGCCGTCCCCTCCCTCAGTCCGATCTGCTTTGGTACAGACCTTTATACTGTATCTTTTAAACCACACACATCAGACCCATGGAAAATATTTAATAGCAGCTTAAAGCAGCCTACATATTTCCTGCATACAATCACACAAATCTAACACTAAATAAACATTATGAATTATGTATAAACATTGTTTCGACCACAGTCTTTACTGGACTTAGAGTTGTTACCCAACCCTGCCCTCAAATCTTTCAGAAACGACAAGCAGCCTGGTTTCCATTCAACCGCTTTCTTTAACTACTTAATGGTTCCTGAATGCCTTAATCAGCACAGCTCCAGAGACGTTTCTCAGCTACTCCCCAAAGAAACAAACCTCTGACTGACATTTGTTGCCAGGCATTAAAAGTAGAACAATCGACTTGGGCTTTTCAGATCTCAATGACTGACAGCACTCAGAGGTGTGGTGCGGTTCAAGGAGCTGTCTGATGTAAGGAGCTCATGTCACAACTTGTGTCCTATCTTATTTCTCATTATTCAGCCTTGGAAAAGTCATTTCACTGTTTGCTCTGGCTGAAAAGTCTAAACTTGTTGTAATAGCCTTGGCAGTGTGTGTATGAAGCAGTGCTTCAGGGCTACCTGCTGGGCTGAATGCGAAGAATCTGCCCCTGTGCTCCCCTCAGACGTGCACCCTGTGCCCTTCTTAAACTCAGGTGTGTCTCAGGTGTGTTTTTCCCTCCCAGCGGCCGTCGGTGAACCTGCTAAAGAAGCTTGAGGCCTGCTGGCGTCGCCCAGCCAGCCTTTCCTGCTTTATAACTCATCTGCTGGGCCTTTCTCCACCTCCTGTCCAAGCAACCATGTAATGAAGCTCTAATGAGTCTGTCACTCCAGCTGTCACTTACTCTCACCTGAGCGACACAGCAGCAGGTTGAGGCGGGGAGGCAGGGGTCTGACAGGAAGTAAAAAAAAAACTCAAATATTAAACTTAATTACATATTTTTCTTTCAATTATTTTGTTATTGTTTTTACTACTTTCTCCTTCCACTCCACTGCATTTCAGAGGGAAATATTTTACTTTCTAGACCTGTAGATTCATGTTAAAATGGAAGTAAAAACCAAAGAACGGAGTCTAATGCATGAAAACAGATGTTTATATTCTTCTCCGGTTGACGCTGTAGTTGTGGTAGCTGCAATGTTACCGTGCTGCTACTGTTAACAATATCAATCTAATAAATGAAAAAATATCAATATCAAAATATCAGAAAGAGCAAACCAGTACTTAAATACTCTGACTACATTTTGCTGGTGGCGTTTGATGTCAGTAGGATTTTTACGCATGACTTCCGTCAGTATTTTTACCGGAGGAAGACATCCGAATACTCTGAATACTAGTCATTCTTAACCTGTCCCAGCAGTTATCAAAAAATCTGAAGAAGTCATGAGATGATTAAATGTGTAGGAACAGATTTCTGGACGCATATCTAGAGAGAGAGAGAGAGAGAGAGAGAGAGAGAGAGGGGTGCCTCCTTTGGCCTGTGAAGGCACAAATCAAAATGTCTGGAAGCCATTTATTTCATCTACAACACTGGCTTGTTACACTGTTGTTGCTATTCATCTGAAAATGTAACTCTGCATGTCAAGTAACATATTTGTTGTATAAAGGTTGTTTTAGCTGCAGCTCCTCCACAGTGTGGAGCCAGTGAGCTGAGAGAGAGAGAATGTTTTAAATGGAGAGCAGGGGAGGGAGGGAGTGAGGCAGAAAGAAAGAAAGAAAGAGGGGAGCAGTGTTTGGCCGTCTGGCAAAGCCAAAGATCGCCTGATTAAAAGCATGTGCTGACCCCCCCCCCCCCCCCCCCCCCCCCGATTCCCAGCTCTGACAGACAGACCGCAGCAGATACACACAGACACGCACACGCACGGTAACACACTTATGTGCACGTTTTGGCTGTAACACATTTGGAAATGATAGAAGCAGCAGCGGTGGAGGGGGGGGGGGCATTCACGGGTGAGGTCTTAGAATTTGGATACTGTACCTCCATGATGCTACAACTGTTCACAGTGAGCGACTCAGACCTCCACCTTTCCTTACTTTCACAGAGGATCATGTCCTCCTGTTTGGAAGGCGTGTGAACGACAACAAACACACTCTTGAGAATCAAGAGGGGAGTTTAAAAGAGGAAAGGTGCAGCGTGTGTGTGTGTCCCATGTAAGAGCATCACTGGCCCATGACCTGAAGAACTGAGGCGAGCCAGGAGAAAGCAAACAGAGGTGGAGAGGACTGAAGAAGAGGCACGCAAAACCCGAAAGGAAAAGTCCAAACCCTGAAAGAAAATACACACAGCACGGGCCTTCAAATGAAATAATAATATCTAACAAACACAAGCACTGGGCAGCAGACTCAGCTCTGAAATGACAACATGCAGACTTTCTTTTGTTCTCCCAGTGGTTGACTGAGGGTGCCAAAGCTTTGAAGCTGACAACTGACGAATGCAGACAAAAGAAACAAATTGTGAAAGGGGGGGAAAAAAAGTCATGACCTTAATAAAAATACACTTATATATATTTTCCCTTTATTTAGACGTTGCGTGCGTTTTCTGTTACATTGTGATCTTTCACCATGCTCTTGGTGTGGCCTGGCGTTGGAATATTAAATATTTGTCCAATCCTTTGGAACACATCTCTCAGTCTTTTCTCACTAGTGTGGGTTTCAAAAACACACATGCTGACTAGTTTACTTCTAACAAAACATTTTTAAGGGAGGCCGCTGGGGGGGAGTATGAGACAAATAATACATCAATCTTTGTATGTCAGCGCTGCCTTGACACAACAGGGATTTTAAATGGCATATATGCATTAGAGCAGATAGGAGGTGTAGGTTGGTCTGCGCCCAGGGAGACGTCATGGTCATGTCTGAGGCCGCCATGTTTGTCTGGTTCCCCTTTCTTATCTTTTGTTTATCTGGCTCTCAGAACCCGCTGCCAGCAAACACACAGAGACCATTACAGTTCCCCTGTCTCAACGTATTTATACAGCTTTGATTTATGGGCTGTACATGTGAAATGGGCTGAGGCATACACATTGATTGAGACGTAGAAAAGGATGGCTTGTTTAATTTGAAAAGGAGCTTTATCCTCCGGTGCTCTTGTGATGTTTCAGTCGTGCACCACATGGACACAAGAAGGAGGCCAAGGAGTGCAGTCTGCATGCTGCAAACAGCCAGCTGCGTGACATATAGATCCTCTTTAATCTCGGCTCATTTGTCAACATTTATACTGAAATATTCTTTTTTTCTGAGGAGGATAATGTGTTTGCGAAGTCTGACAATGTGTATTTGAAATCTCAGAGGCTGGGTGGGCCCAAGGCATATGCGAAATATGCGGTCGCTTAGGGCCCCCAAGAGCACCAAAAGTCCATGATAAAATATATTTTTTCTAATTTAAAAATAACATTGATTAATACAAACGAGACGGTATGATAATGATAGTGGGTATGTTACACACACAGTGCAGCCTATAGGATGATGATGGATGGTGGTGGTGGTATGAAATTATGCTTAGGGCCCCATAAAGGCTTGGGCCGGCCCTGCTCAGGGGTGAATATGGTGCATTCAAAAACACTAATCTTTTAACTGTGATGAGTCTCCAACATGTGTTGTAAGAGTAAATCCATTTATGACAAATCTTTTGTTCAGTAATAGATTAAAAAAACAAGCAACCAGAAAGACATCTGTAAGATGTGATTTTACTGGCATCGAGAACCAAAGTGTGAAATCACAACAGCTCATTTCAACAAGGGCTCCTCCTGTTCAGAAGCCTTGCTCAATCCCTTATGTAAACTCAACATTCCCACAATTATGCAGCACCACAATGGCTGGGCTCACCTGTCCCAGCACGAATAGCGCTGAGAGCAGCACTCCCTCAACCAAACGACACTTTTATCTGCCTTTGAGGTTGCTATAAATATTTTAGCAACACACTGTGTTACTATGGCTTTGAGTGAGAGGCCTAGAGTAAAATTAAAATGCCGGGCGGAGCCTCTTCTAGCTTCAACATGCCAGTTTGTTGCATAAGGTAATTCTGAGCTCCCGTGGCTGCAGAGCATCTGCAGTGGTCAGTGCAGCTGCATGGCTGCTTCACATTATAGAATTCCCTCATTCCCCATTGTGAAATTTGTTATCTATCATATGACTGCCTGGATTCCATTAAAGCTCACACTTTCCTCCTCTGCCTCTGATGGTTTGGGGGTGGTGGGGTGAGGGTGGGGGTGATGCAGCATGGTGACATATGGCATTCCTTCCTCCCCACTTCTGCAGATCTGGACTGGTGTTTATTTGCCTCAGCAGGAGCCTGATAATTCCCTCTTAGTGACCTCCAAACACAGTACGTGAGTAGCTACTCCATCCCTGTGTTTGCCGCTGATCAAATTGTGTCAGCATATAGGCCGGCCTTATCTGTGCGGCTCATACTGTAGGTATGTAGTAATGCACATTAATGATAACTTATATGTACACAAACCTATTGGCCTCACTGGACCTGATAAGGAGTTGGCGCCACAGTGAAACTGGTATCACATGACAGGGTGAATGATTGTGAGAGAAAGAAAGCGTCTGTCAAACATAGGAGTAAACAGATAACTGCAGCTAGACCTTCCATCATTCACTCTTTATCAAACACACCCCCTGCTGCTGAGGCTGCTGCTGCCCTCCTTCAGGTGCTCTCTCTTCCTCCAACCCTTATGACCGCTGGGCTGAAGCTCTATCCAGAGGCCCTGCTGTACTCTGTTCTCCGTGTCAGGGTGATGGAGAGGGGTTATCAGCCCTAACGCCTTTTTTTTTTTAATCCCCCTCCTCCACTAAAAAAAGGCCTGGGAAAGAGAAGTCAGGCCAGGGGGACGGAGCTGTTACTCTGGTTTGAATAAAGCAGAGCTGTTAGCCTGATGGAGAACGGGCTGTTTCTCTGTGAATGCTGAGGCAGAGTGGAACACTGATATCAGTCAAATGAAGACCATGCCAGACTCTTTTATGGTGATGGATCGGGCCTGTTCAGTATGGCATTAGTTGTCTTTAACAGTAGCTTTAAAGCACGCTCACACATCTGATGACAGTTACATCACTCAGACTCAGCACTGACAGATGATGGGATTATTACATTTTTTTCACAGATGATCTTAGTGGTCATGTAAAAGATACGTAAAAGATGGCGAGAACGAACAATCCTCATCAGGATGAAGTTCACAGTTTAAAACGTTGAAAAATTGACACTTGAATGTGAGGAAGCAAAAACAAAGACACCTGTGTGTCATAAAGCAAACATAAAGCATGATAGAGTCACCTAGCCGATGACTGTACAACCACACAGAACACGTGGTAGGACAGTGAGTCAATGTAGCATCTAGTCAATTTCGTCGACAGTCAGTAAATGAAACAGTTATTGAGAAGTGACCTTTGTAAAGTGGGATAAAGAGGAGGGCTGCCACTTTACTGCCTCCTCAGTTACATAGCCTCCAAGGAAAGAGGGAACAAAACAAGCTCATTAAGGAAGTATGTGCATACAAACACTTTCACACATGGGCCATCAACTAATGCACATGATGGTTTGGTCCCAGGAACAGGGAAGGTACTGAGTGAAGCTGTGGACAGAGGGCCTGGTCTCACAGCAGGGAAGTTTAACTAAGAAACAAAAACAAAATCTTACTTTTTAATAATTTAGACTTTTAAATGACAGCATTTCAGTGTTTTGGTGCTAAAGTGGAGTCAACAATCTCTTCTTCACACACACACAGACACACACACACATACAAAGGTCACCCAGCTGTGAAAAGAAGCCAAAATACACTTAACTAATCTGCTTGATCTGGCAATTTATTGACGATGAAAACTTCAAAAGGGCAGAAACTTGAGCTGCATGCATCTCCTAAACCATGGCCAATGCAATTTCCACTGGCAGACAAGGAAGTGTGGGGGTGGGGGTGGGGAGTGCGGGGTTGTTGTGGTGGGAAGGGCCTGGCTGACCAGTGGACGGAGCTTTATTGGTTGCATTCGCCTCAGCATAAAACTAATTCACCCTCGATGACAACCCACGGCGAGGAGGTGAAAGACGAGATGCATTCTTTTTAACCCCCCTCCCTCAGTTACCTACTTTATTAGCTGGCCTCTGTGTGACAGAGCCATTCATTTGACTCTCTGCTCTCTGTCTGACACACACTACGCTCATGCCCTCCTTTCTACTCACCTGGAAATTTATATCACTTTTAGGGCCTCAGTCTGGGCACGGGGCTCCATCACTCCATGGCTGCACGGTGGTGAGGCCCCTCATACAGAAATGCACACAAAGCTGTAACACATGTATGGAATTACAGAGGGACAGTGGTGAGACATCACACATCATCCGTACACACATGGACAACAACAACTGAAAAGCTTTTAAGCCGGCTAATGAACGAACAGACAGGATTCTGAGCAGGACAGCAGGACATTTGTCTTAGTTAAGTAATTTATTCATTCCGTCTGGAGTTATAAGTCATGGTGAGTTCAAAGCTAAACAGCACATCATTTGTTAGCTCTACCTCTACTTGCCATCGCTTGATAGAACGATCCCTCTTCATGAACGTCTGAAGGATAAAAACAAAGCGATAGCGTGGCTATCAGGAAGGATTTCACCCTCAGTCACACCTTGTCCAACGTACAGTCCTACCACTTCACTCCCAGCGCTCCAAGATGCTCCACATTACGCTGACGTTAGCCACTCACAGCTCCAGCTGGCCTTTACTACAGGTCCTGCCTCTAGCAGCTCTGCAGGCCTATCAGGTTTCCCTGATTGTGGGTCAGCAGAGCCCTCCTGGTTCCACTTAGAGGCCCGTTTCATTATTTCAGATTTATCACTGCCATGTTTGCCAGTTGCCATGTTTTCCTTCCATGTGTTCCTAAGTGTAATTCATAGCATCTAATAATGCACAAACCAAGACACTTTCAAGGAAAGCTGGAGTTGTTCCCAGACTACAGGGATTAGGGGCTCTCCAGGGGCCGCTGGGTAAAAGCACTGACGTGTTGCCCAAAGGGGAGAAAGGCCAGTCCCAGTGGAGGGAACATTACTGGATATGCACCGAGTCATTACATGGCTTGAGGGTCTGGTCTGACAGCCACCAGCACCCTCCTCCCAGCATGGCAGGCCAAACCCCAGAGGTTGGCAGAGTGGTGCCAAATCTTTGCAAATCTCTCATGCTATTTTTCCTTCTATTGTTTACTTCACTGAGGCAGAACATCATTACTGTATCATTATCTCATTTGCCTGTGGTTTCTAAACAATGACCTATTGATAATGCAAAGAATGGGAAACTCACAAGGTTATCATGATACATTAAAACAGCAGGATTCAGCTAAATATCAGCCAAAGAGAAAAACACGAGCTGTTCGCTGCCCAGTACGTCTGCGCAGCAGTAGGACTTTGCATCCAAGCTCTCATGCGGGACTCTTGGGGCCATTTAACTGCTGTTTTCTTGGGCCGGAAGCTCTCTGGTGGGGGTGTGAGGACAGGCGACTTGGAACTGGGATGGAGCAAGAAGGGGGAAGAAAGCTGGGATTCATCCCACATTACCATAATAGAATTACCGTGGTGAACAAAGCAGGCATTAGTGCGCCCACGGTGGCATTTGGAGAAGATCCATCTCTCTTTCCTCTGCGGGCCGGCCCTCGTCACTTAAAGAAAAAGAAAATCTACCCTTTGTTCCCCCCTTTTCATGAGCCTTGCCAGACTGCAACAAGAGGCTTAACGGACACACATGCACACAGGCCAGCACGGACGGACCCAGCTCATGCTTGTGTGTGTAATATGTGTCTGCGTGTGCGTACTCACGGCTGGCCGGTGCCTCAGCATTCAGCAGGCAGCTTGACCTGCCCATCAGAGGGGATTACATCTACATAACTCCTACAAAACACTGTCAGCACCCGGCCCCTCCTCTTCTTCCACTTCTTCTGTCATCCTGCTTTCCCCTGCACTCTGTCTCCTCATCACTTTAACCTTTCAGTTTCCCCCTCCTGCCTCTCTTTCTTCTCCCTCTCTATTAGACCTTTGTCTAGTCTGATGTAATACATTTCCAGAATGCCAACACTTCTCCGAGCTTTGTTGCATCAACTATCACCCCTCAAACAGATCAAGCTGGAGCGCCAGGGAGCGGTGCCCTCCAAATATTCACCGCAGAGGTCAGCTTGGAGCATTTCTCCCTGCGCCGAGGCTCTCTGTGAGCAGTAAGTATATATGGAATAGCTGCTATGCTGATTCTCAGATTAGGCAGTGTGCAGCAGTGTCAGATTGTCTCGGTGATAGTGGGGGGAACATGGCGCCGTCACGCACAAACACACTGAGCTGTTATGAAATGGACCTGCAGCTTCTCTCACTTTGTGACCTACTGACACACACACCTCAGCCCTGAAGAAACACACAGCAGTGGAATGTGACTCTTTACAAATGCACCCAGACAAAGATTCCTGGGTCTTGTTAGCATCTCTGGAAATCAGTATCAATGATGATGACTTTAAACTGCTGACAAAATGTCAGTCTAATCACTCTTACAGTACAAGCTGTACATATGGAAACTGGTCTGGGGAATCCTAATGACCAAAATTCTCAGAAGCTAGACACTTTCAAGCAGGTTTCCTAGACCTCTGCTGCCCCCTAGTGGACTTATTAGAAATATAACAGCCCTAAAGCACAGTACGCAGTGTGTGTAAATGTTGAACATGTACAAAACATGAATGAATAAAAGATATTGGGGGACATTAGTGTCCTTTTCTCACTCCTTGCCTGAAACTACTACACTCTCACTCAGGTTAAACATCGATTAAACAAAGCTTCTGGCCTTGTACCCCACACTGTAGATACTGTAGACTCTTTTGTTATTGATTACTCTCAACAGCACAGCGGATGTTTTCCTTTAAGGGAAACCACAGGACAAAAGCCTGAACCTGGTTCTCTTTTGGCAGCCTAGCACGTGCATATCCCCAGGAGTGAAGGCCTGCACGGGCCGCAGCAAAACAGCCCAGCACTACTCCAGCGCTGCCCCCCTCTCTCTCTCTCACACACACACAGACAGACCTGTGTGTCTGGTCAGACTAGCGAAGAGAGGAAACACGTATACTTTGCTTGACTAGAAATGAAAACACACAGCTCTGTGAGAGCCCTAAATGCAGCAGCGTGGTCCCTCTGCACTCACAGGAAGGAGGCCAGGCCAGCTGAAGTGCACACTCATGCACTGAGCATATTTTCATGGATAAACACACATACATGCACATATGCACAAGCAACAGTACAGGAAATGGGTCAGCTGTGGTACAGGTATCCTTTACATCCTCTCCTGGCTCCCACTGTCCGCCGATGAAAGGGAATACCCCGTTCTCTGCAGCTCTGGGTCCGGCTGGCCTGGTGCACAGCGGCTTATAAGAGGCAATTTCCTTCATAATCATCCCTGCCTTTCCCTGCTCTAATCTCCCAAAGGACAGTGGCAATTAGCCCGAGGAGGGCCCCACTGTAGCCGGGGCATCTGTGGCATCTCTGTTACCTCATGGCCATCCCATTGAAATCTGTGGCTTATGATGTACAGTATAATAGGGCTGGATTTCCTCCTCCCTTATAATGTCTAAATTGTTTGTTTGAGCCTCCTCTGTCTTCATCTCTCACCATCTTTTGGTTTAGTCACTAGTGCACATTATTTCCACATGAAAACACAGACACACACAGAGTGAGCCTGAATGAGATTCAAGCTCTGTCAACAGTAGTTTGGAGAAAGAGATCTTTCAACTGTGTGTTTAGTTTGTTGACATAACAGTGTGGATTTCCTATTAATATCATCAGATAAGCCTCCTACACCAACGCTGGAAAATTTCCCTGTTCAGGTGGCAGATAATGACGCCACCGTCTGTCTGTGAAAGTCATTTCTAACATACATAATCCTGATCATCCTCCACACACCACACGGCAGTGACAGGCAGAGGTGGTGCTGCACTCCTGACACAATGCCCTCATTGATTCTTCTTCCTCTTTGTAAACAACAGCCCTGAATGCATCATGCACACGTGGAAGCCACAAAGGAGCAGCTTTAGAGATAGCAGGAGCCTTTTCTAAATGATTATGCTGTCCGCAGGTCATTACTGTGACTCGATAAGAGTTTGTCATCGTGTGGTAATGTTCCAAAGATCCTGTTGTTCCCCTATGCTGCCCCACGTCAGATTTACTCCCTCTCACTCATGCCTTTCTTAAATGGGAGCAGTGTGGTGTTGTGGTTGAGGTGAGGCCATGGTCTGCTGAACACTGTGACATTCATCTAAATGGAATCAGATAAAGCTGGGGGCCTGAATACTTTCAACATAAACATCACCTGGAGCCCCAGGCGTGGGCCCCTGGACTGCTGGGTATCCAATCAGAGATGGTGAAACAAGGGAAGTCAACCAACAGCAGAAGCTGTAAACAGAGAGGGAAATCCTGTCTAGCCAATCAGAGCATAGGCTGCCCGCAGATAGCAGATGAGATCAGGCCTGTGGGTTCCTTCCACGTCAGGCGATACCCCCAGATGTGGGCGAGGATAGGTGATGTGGAGGTGAGAGAAACGGATACGACCCTTACACGTGTAGCTTAGGTTTCCTGTGGAGCAGACTGGGAGTATGATAGAGAGCGGGGGAAAGGTGAGAAACTGGGATTCTACCTCATTTTTCAACACGGGTTAAAAGGACACGAGTGAAATCAACATACCCAGACAAACAATTATCCTCAAAAATGTAGCAGCTAGTCAGCCACCCAAATATTCCACTACCTGGAGTGTGAGCTGCATAAAGAATGCTCTGAAATGTCAAGGGATGATGTTGAGAAAACAACGGAAGGCGGGATAAATAAATGAATGAGCGATGAACTCGATGGCAACCCTCAGTGAGAGGAGCGGGGGGAAACAAGCTGCAAAACACCTCTCACAAACTCAAAGCGGGCGGGTGTGCAGCAGTGAGCAGGCTGGGACCTGCCTCTCCTGGATAAAGCGATCTGTCAGCAGCAGAGGGGCAGAACACGCTCATGGGAACTGGATGACCTGCTGCACTTCACTGTCTACACACCACACTGACTGTACGACGTTGGCTCTGCCGGCTGCACACAGAGGCCTGCTTCCACAGATGACTGCGGGTGTGTAACAGCATGACTACCATATACAACATGATTTGTTGGTTCTCGCTGTATGTGCATGAAACCAGTGATTTCCATCTGTTAAATGAACACTAAGTGCTCCTCACAGCTTTGGATCCAAAAACACTTTATCTTCTGTTTCTGACATTGCTTTGAATCTCATTTCAGAGGAGGGGGGAAAGCCGAGCAGCAGATGGAAACAAGCCTTCCAGGAAATTAGTGGAGGTTGGGTGCAGCAAGAACAGGAGTTGGCATGGCGTCTGCCAGGTTTCTTTTTAGAAAAAAGGGGGAATAAAGAAAAATAAAAAACATATAAGGAGGAGAAAGAAAGTGGAAAGCGAGGGAAGCCGGTTGGGAGTTGTTATCAGAGACATTTTGGCTAGCTGGCTGGGTGGTAGCCCATGTATAAGCAGCGGGACAGAACAGAAAACCTGCAGTAAGGCCCTGCATACTGATGACCTGGCTGCAACGGCTGGATCAGCTCTCCGGCAGTTATTCATTAAGCCATTAAAGGAACACCACCGAGTCATTTGTGTGGCCTTCTGTTTCAGGCTGTTTTTCTTCTCGTTATTGTGTGTGTGTGAGTGTGTGTGTGTTGGGCTTTGTGCAGGAGGGAGAGAAGAAACAGAATACACGTCAATGAATAAATCTGAGGCGAAGAAAAGAGTGAAAACGGTTAGACCTGGGCAGCGAGCTGAAGCCAGCTGTTGGCCATCGTTCTGAGCAGAAAAGAAGTAATTAATTGCGGAAGTGGCTCACGAAGGAACTAATTCCCTTTTAAGACAGTTTGATAAATGAATGGGCATTCAAATTCAATCTACCTGCATTGAAATTAAAAGAGGATAATTAGACTTGAGATAACAGAAAGGGCCTGCCTTTACACAGCAAACCGTCACAGTCCTTAGAGGGACAAGAGCGCCCCCTTGTGTCAACATTGTCAGGGGAAAAAAAACACAAAAACAAGCTACAGATAATATTGATTGTATTGCCATCCATATATACATATATTTTATCTCTTTTAATATTACATAGCTTAAAGCATTAGAATCAGTGTGTGAACTATGAAAGAAAAAATCTACATTTCGACACCATTACAATGATTTATCTTCTTACAAAACATACTGTTGAACGCATGTCCCGTCTTTTGACCACATGCCAGGATTCTGAACAGCATTATTTTGTGATGCTCACCAGAGTGTAGAGAAAAAGCAGCAAGTTAATCAAACTAGAGCCTAATCATAGCGAGGCAGCTCAGTACATGTTGCTTCCACAATACTGACTTGATTGGAGGAGGATACACATGCTGGGCTGTGTGAGAACCCACATTATGTCAGTGGGACTATGTGAAATGGATCTAGTCCCCCCCCTAAAATAGGTCTGGGTTGCCATAGTGACACTGCCCGGGGTTAACTGTAACACAGAGGAGAAACACCACTGACGTGCTTATGAAACACAATAACACACTATAAGGGTCCCCGTGTGTGGAGGAGGTACGGTCTCATTTAAGGACAACTCAACACTCTGCAAAGCAATTAAACACAAAGTCACTAAAGTCTTTGAATGTTTGAATTGTTGTGTAGGTGATTGGGATCAGGAGACATTTAGAAAAAGCAGTGAGAGAGAGAGAGAGAAAGAGAGAGAGGTGGCTGTTGAGTTTGTGATTGTGATGAGCAACAGTGGAAGCAGCAGAGATTTGTTTGTGTGTGAGTGAATTGTTCAGAGGTCTGATTAGAGATGAGTTAAAACACATTGTTGACAACTTTTCTTATAACAAACACACTAGAGAACAGCTTCAAACACCATACACATTATAACACACAGTCGTCTCATATCTTCATAAAAATAGAAAATTCAAAAAGTCTATTTTGCAATAATGGAATGGATTAACAGTAGTAAGTGGAGTGAAGGAGGATAAGTGTTTAATAAGTATAGGGTGGTCCGACATAATTGTATCACCATCTGACAATTTCAGCTGCAAAAGCTTAAGCAGTAGCAGCCTTTGGTCATTCACTCATAAAGCAGCACCTGCTGTGGATAAAATGTATCTGTGCAGAGGAACATAACAGAATGTCTCAGACAACAAGACCTCATTGAAATGATTCATATCTTTTTGGTTAAATTATAAGTGCAACACTAATTTTGGAATTGAGTCATGGAGTACGGGGTCTTTGAGGGTAAACTTCCTCTGAGCAACATAAAGGCAAATTAAACCAGTAGAGCTACAGTACTTTAAAATGATGACTACAGGCACACAAAATAAGGCCTAAAAAAAACACCATAACAACTATTCCACCGACACAGACTGACACCAGGATGCATTATTTCACTTGTAGAGGAAGTGTGTCTCTTTTGGGGGGTTGTTACATGCATACACGCACTGCATGAACACAAACACACACTGGTCAACCCTAACATTAACAAACTTATAGCCACAAACACGGACAGTCTCCAGTGATAGACGCACAACTTCAAAACATATCTCCTCTCTTCTCCTGATGCAGAGATGTTGAAGATGATGTTAATTTGACTGAATGGTTGAGCCTTGTTGTTTTTTTTTTTACATTCTCTTCAGAACTCTATCATCCTCCGGGTCACTCCGTGCTCTCCTGGCCCACCTCGACTTCATCCTCACCTATGAGAGACTCAGGGATGCCTCCCTCTCCTTGGAATAGTTCCTCCATCAGCTGCTCCCCGGCCGTGCCTGCACGCGACGCCCACAGCGCGGCGCCCTCACGCAGGCCCAGCGAGCGGAGAAGCCGTGCGTACTCCAAGAACGAAGCTTCGATGAGTTTATGTGCAAACGTGGGTCAAGGAGAACAGTGCTGATAGCTTGTTGCTTGTAAAATAGTAAAATAGTTTTACTGATGTATATTAGACACCTGCCCTAAAGCTACTGTGCACCAAGGATTGAATGAACAGCAGTGCGCTCACAAACTCACAAAAACAGAGAAATACTGTTTGATATTTCTGTCACTCCCTCCAACAATATCCACCCCTGCAACAGAGCCCGGCCCGGCCCGGCCCTCATAAATCATAACCTACTTTGTGGCTAGTTCAGACCGATGAACAAGCCAAATGGAATGTCCCAGTGTTTACACAATAATTACGCTTTTCTAGATGGAATATTGATTTGAGGTGGAACTCAAGATTATTCTTTCTTTTTTTCTATTGACGTTTGTCAGCACATTACACACACTTTCTACTATTTTCATTTGAAATGTGGCCGATATGGTAAAGTATATCTAATAATAATCTCCATGTTCAGTGGAATTACACGTTCATTTGGTTTAAAGTTGCTGAGGGAAACATTCACTCAATTCTCTACATATCTAAAGTGAGATTTTTAAAAATTGATTTCAAGTATTCTGAGTTCTTTGTCACTTCTGGAGACATGTTGAATTGAAATTGACCTTTCTTGTGAAAAAGTGCTCATCTCTCAGGTTCCTGTCTGTGACAGAGATGGACAGAATTTGCAGAGGAGCTAACTCTGGTTATAAATGGCCTTTAGAGTACAGTAATGGGTTTTCAGAAAGGATATTGGACGAGTCATTGGCCTCCATCACCCCATACTTCAGACAGGCTTCAATGAAGAGGGCGGTGCGATCAAAGTGCCTCATACTGCCCAGGAGACGGGAGAAGGAAAAGAAAGACACGGGCAGGAGGAGGTGAGAGCTATTGTCAGAAAGCAGCATCGTCCCTGCCTTGATGTCTGTTATCCTAAAGCATACATCAACCCTGTCCCCCTGATGCCTCTTTAATTCCCTGTGAGAGCTTTTCGCTGCTTCTGAGAACATGAGCTGTCAGGGAGCAGGGCCAGCAGATCAATGCTGAGGTACAAGATACATGGTCACCTCCATCCTTATAGTTCGACGTGTCCTTCAATGTACTCAGAAAGAACAGAGAGAAGTCAAATGCACTAAAATCATATAAAAAGAATCCCAATTCTGAGTCTGAAAGTCTGTCAACTGGATAAAGTTTCAGGGCCACTACTCATTTGCTTTTTACCTGTGGAGCATCTCTCCCACTTTGTAAAAGCAGCCCAGGGACAGCAGCACCAGGATGGCTTTAGATTTCTGGTTGACCTGCGGGGAACACAGGTGCTCGGCCCAGCGCTTCAGGACATCTGAGCTCTCTGCCGGGTTCAGGCGCACCTGGAAGAACACACAATAACACATTGAGACGCACAGAGTAAGACTACAGTACAGGCAGGCTTACAAATGTTAAATAAAATATCAAAGACTACATTAAATGTCACAAATGTCCTTCTTACACTCTTCACATTCACCCGACCACCAGTCTCATGCCAAAGGAGTCACATACTATCCAAAGATTACACAATGTCGGCTGTTTCCGGTTGACGGATGCCGTCATGCTGAGTTACCTTAGCCAGCCATGCGGCTCGGTTCCACTCCCCGTAGGTCTGCAAGTAGCGGCAAGCATCCGCTGCCTTGTCAATCAGACACAGCAGCTGTACTCCCTCTGACAAATAGCCAAACAAGACAAGTTATACAGACGTGGGAGAAAAGATGGTCTATCAGTGCCCAAGGTTGTCGACTCTGCCTCACAGCAGCGAGATGATTTCTTTATAAAATGCTGGCACTAGACCCAGTTTCTTTATGTAAAAATGAAAGAAGTGTAGAATTTTTTAAACTCTGTGTTGGTAATAATGCAGCACTGCCTTTTCAGCAGAAAAATGTAATGATCAATTATTTAAAGACATTTTAAGGCATTTTCGATGCTGCAAAAATCCACAGTGTTCTCATTAAAATAAAGTCCCACTACCTGCTAGCTTTCCATTAGCAATCATGTTGGTGGCCACCAGTTTGATTGTAGACTGTGAGGGTCCCGAGGAGGTGATGGTGGTCACCAGGCAGGCTTTGAGTGAATCACAGTAATAGCTGGAGTTGTCTGCGCTCGTCTCCAACAGTAACTGCACCGCCCTGTCCGTCTGAGAGCAAGAACAACGTAACCAGAACATAATGGCTGAAGCAGCAGACAAAGCAACGCCTTAACGGCTCCACCACATAACTACTGTGTGTGAGCTGAACGACACAAAATTGCGAGGGGACATTATGTTGATTATCAAGCTTTTTATCTGGTGTAGATGAAAGCTGGAGCTCATGCTGGGGTCAGCACAGGCTGGCCTCAGGCCGTCTGCCTGTTGGATGACTGCACCTCCAGCACACAGCCTGCTGATTGCAGCCTGCGATTAGGGGGAAGGAGTGGAGACACTGAGAGGGGAGGGAGGTGCCGGTTGCTGCAGCCTGAGATGGCGATGAAGACAGAAGTAGAACTCTTCATCCTGAGTACTTATGTGACCTAGTTATAAGGACAGTATTTATGTGTGCACAGCTAAAAAACTCAATAAATGATTACATTCCGATACCCATGTGTGCAGCCTCTCTGGCTGGAAGGGACAGATGAGAAAAATGGAGGCTACAGAGACTTGCTGGTGTCCAGTCTTCAGCCTCATCCCTGACTTGATGCTATGAACAGGTTAAATTCTCCTGAATTCATTGTTTTGAAAATACAATGTAGAGTTCCCTATGAATTGACACAAAAAATGGCTGCAGTTTTTACTTGTTTAACATTAACTAAGCTACATCAGGTAGCCACAAAGCTACGTAGCTATGTAGCACCCACATAATTAGTAACCAGTCAATGTGACATCTAAAATCAAAGCTCCATTCTCTAAACATGACCCAACGAGGTAGTGCAGTACTAACCTGACCCAGCAGGAGGAGCTGATCAGCACATTTCTTAGTGTGCTCATAGCTGGAGCGCTTCACCTCCTGCAGGTGAACCCGATCCAGCTGGAATTTCTGTGGAGCAGAACAGGGTGGTTCGTTTTTGTTTTGTTTGTTTTTTTATAGATATTGTGTGTGGGAGGAAGATGGAGAGAAAACGAGCTGGCAGATTAAACACCAGAGACACAGACTATTAATGATGACCAAAAGGAGGGATGGGAAGACAATTATAGACATGCAGAGTCCAGAGATGGAAAGTGTAATTATAAAGTCTTTAAAATATTCAGGAGTTTCTCTGATAACGCTGCTTCCTATACTTCCATTATTGTTCATTATTTCATTACATTTTCAATGAATGGGTGAACAGATGTTTTTTAGTATGCAGATGATAAGCATGGAACATAAAAGTAACCAAAGATGCTCCAAAAGAAAACAATAGGACTACAGAAAGAGAAAGTTAAGAGCAGAGTACAGCACTGGTTACACTGGCTGTGTGTGTGCAGACGTTTGTATCTATATCTTTTCTTCCCCACACATTATTATGATGAATTCTTCTGTGAGTCACAGCCGTAGGCATAAATCCTTGCAGAGATACCAGAATGAGGTTAGTAACTTCAGAGCTGTGCTCTGTACTGGAGACTTGGATATTAGTAGTTACAGTCAGACTGTTTTATGACAACGGGAGTCAAATGTTGCTGCAGACAGTCTGACTTGGTGATGATGGCGTGGCCCCTCATTAAGAGGCAGCAGAAATCTTTTACAAAAACAGATTGGTACACCATCCATCTTTAAAACAGTGAAAAAAAACACATCAAGAACTTTTTAATTGGACCACTGCTGACTAAAATCAAACAGGCCATTTACATTCTCCTGTTAATACCCCGATGCTAGCTAAAAGCTCCTTGATGTTCTTTTTAAGTGGCTAATCATGTTTGATCAAACAAGGTACATGTTCCTTTCTTTTCTCTGCTTGAGTGTACTGATGCAAAAAAAGGGGAAAAACAGAAACCACTTGTCTTCACTTGCACAGTGGGCCAACTTTTTAATTACCTCCCACACTTTTGTCAAAACTATCCAAGCCTGGAAGCTTTAGACTGGAAACATAAAACAATGCGTGACGCATCACTACCACAACATAAAATAAAGAAACTTATGGAACCTAAGAAAACAAAAAGGTGGACGTTGTTGTTCAACATACTGTGCGGCTGCAATGCAGACAAGTAATGCAGGCAGACACAACAGAAGAAGACCGATCAATAAGAATCCTATAAAAAAAAAAGTTTTTCTGAACAAACTGGTCTGATAATTAAAATAGAAGACGCTATTGTTTATTAGATCCTTGGTTCAGCAACGCCGTTGGCAAGAAGCACTGATGTGAGCAAAAACACGACACAAAGGAAAAGAGGGAATCGGTTCTTATAAATGAGCGCACCCGAGTGTGGACTAGAACCAAAGGAAGTTCTGGGGGAATTAAATGTAGTGAGGATCAAGTGAGAGATGGGTTTGACCTCAAAGGTTTAAAACATGTGCAGTGTCTCCAGCAGGAGATTCACAATGTGCTGATCCACTGTGGAAGACAGGGGGCAGGCTGGTAGTGTGTGGTGAGTAAGACAGCAAACAGCGTCCCCTCTGACTGACCTGGAAGTAGGAGCTCTCACACAGGACGTCATGGCAGATATCCAGGTGGTTCTGAGGTGTCGGCTGGGTTCCTTCACTTGGGGCCTGACCCTCTGCAGTGGACAGACTTAGTTGACGAGCCTGTGCGAATAACTGGATGTAGTGGGAGGCCACGGTCCAGAAGAGAAGGTCTGACTCATCTCCAAACAACCTACAGTTTAGCACAACAATGCATTAGCTGGGTTCAGAGCAGGTAATGTTGTCTCCAGAGGAGTCAGATTCTGCAGTCTGAAGCAACATGGCTCTCGGTTTTCCTCATAGTCAGCTCGCTAACGACCACATTTCCTGTGTCTTCCAGCCTACGCCTCACTCCTTCACTGAACCCCCGCCCTCCTCCTACCGTTTCTTTCATCGTTTACTTCCCTCAGCCTCCTTTAACATATCCAAACAGGCACACAGCTGTTGCTAGGTTACCTTACGACATTAACAACTGCATGGAAACTCGGACAGCCAGATGAAGAGGCTTAACCCATAAGCTCTTTGAGAGTGCATGTCTGCGACACACAAAAAAAGAGCTTTTGGACTTCTCAGGTAAAACATGGCTTTAATATAAGATGCAAACTGGTTGGGAAGATATTGCATTTTTGCTTAGACCGGCTGCACTAGATGTGTCAGATGCTCGAGGGAAATGAGAACTGAAGCAGAGACGAGATCAGAGATGCTGACACCAGCTCTCATGTCAGGCTCTTTTTGTGGAACTGCAGAATCACCGTACAGTTATATCAAAAACACACCGTTAGTTTGCCAGGTAATTTGCCTCAAAATATTACACCATCTTTCCCAAGTGGTAAATAATTCAAATTCATCAAGGTATGATATTTAATATTGATGTTCCACAGAGTTATGCATTTTATTTTATGTTGCATATTGCATTTTAATGAGATTAAATTAAAGTCAGTGAACTTGGGAGTTGGATAGAGAAGGTGTTTCTCTTTTTTTTCCTAACATTTATTAAACTTGTTGCATTCGTGAGCCTTTGACTAAGTAAAATGTTAACAATAGGTCAAGCTAGTGCACCAGCAATGCTTCACACTAACACGGTAGAAACTGTACAACTGTAAACAGGGCAATGGCTCACCGTGAGACCAGGAGGCAGCGCTGCAGAAGACTGAGCTCTGGGTCCTGCAGCACACTCTTCATGTCACTGGGGAGCCAATCAGAGACAGACAATCAGAACAGAGCCAGGGCCAATTACACTTCTCCAACACAGCGGGGCCAATGTGGATGCTACTGGAGAATCTTCTTATCTGTCAGCCCACAGACTACAAGCTCTTTGGGCCTGCTGTCTAAACACGAGGGACCCTGGGACTGAAAGCCAAAAGTACATCAACGGAAACTGACACTTTGGCTCAGATACACTGACATACACACACAATCGCATCAGATTGATGGTGTCTGCATCATGACATCAATATTAAGTATTGTAGTTTGAGTTACTGTGTGTAATTGTCAGTAGAAGACAGAGCGAGGGTGTAATAACTCACTTTGACAATGAATTGAGCTGCTCCTGGATCAGGCCTTTTATCTCGTCTTTCTCACTGTAGTCTCTGAAACGGAAGAATCAAAGTAAGTCAAATGGCTCCCATCACGTCTTCCTAAAATAACTCCTGACCTGACATCAAATGGGAATATGAGAGCCTGCCTCTTAAGAGAAGTCAATTTGTGGTGTCAGACAAAGTCCATTCTAAAATTTATGCTGAGGTCAGGCAGCACCCCCGCACACACTGCTGAGATAGCTGCTTGACTTTTGACAAGGCAGTTCTGTGTGATTAATGAAAGAACTTCGGGACACATTCAAGGCTCAGTCGGATGGATTTGTAACTACATTGGGTATAGTTTAAGACAGATGTAGAAGCATTGAGGCTTTTCATAATATTTTATTACATTTATTTCTGGACAGGACCAGCTTTTGCTGATCCTTCTCACAGCTAATGTCTGTTTCTACACCCAACCAAAACCAGCCTGAAAAGCAAAGTGAAATGATTAAAGAGTTTTAAGCATAAGATTATTTTTTCTGTTTAGTGAAGCATTTGAAAATCACTACATTACGATTATTAATGAGAATTTTAATGGCATTTTTGAAAAATATATTTATATTGGTAGCAGCAACAAGTTTTTAAAAAGAGTTGTGAGAGAAAAAACTGAATAAAAAAAGCGTAAAACATACAAATATGTACAGCTTTTGGAGCTTCTGAAGCTTAATAAACCAAAAATGAGAGATTCTGAGCAGCTAAAATGCAATATCAAACAATACTGGGAAAACATTTCATTTTCAAAACTACAGGAGTTCAGTTCTCAAACACAAAAAGAGAGCTGATGCAACACAGTGTTAACATACCACTGTCGCAACATGTTTGACTCTTGTTGCTGGCATCAAAATCACAAAGAACATATTTTTTTTTAAAGAATTAAAAAAAAATCATTTTTTATTAACATTTATTTATTTACATCATGGCTGTCTGACAGAGGATGGCCCATCTGTTTCTGTTTCCAGGTTGAGCAAGTGTGCAAGTTTAAATGTAGTTTAACCTGAAACAGCTATGCTCAGTCTCCGGAGCACACAATGTGGACATCAATAATTCAAGCTCCAGGCAGCTATCAGTGTGCAGCTCTGCTTACTCACTTACAACACAACTGGCTTTAGGGATAGGTGCCAGCATCTGGTTTTTATTTTACTGTGTTTCACATCTTACAATAAATAAAGGATGACGAGCAGATCTTCACATAGCCAAAACAGCCTTCATACTGATCAGTGAGACTGGCCCAAAAAGGTCCAACTTACACTTGAGTGATGTCCATGGTAAAGGTTCCTGACCAGGGTTGCAGCAGAAGGAAAGCCTTGAGAGTGAGGGCAGCACGGGGCAGCAACAGGTAAGGGCACCACACTGGATCTGTGCCCAGGATAAGAGACAACACACTAATAATACTGATAATGACAAGTGTAATAATACACTAATAATTTCTACCCAAAAACCGCATCGTGTCGCTTTTCTTTGCCCCCACAGCTCACCACTCACCGCTCAGGTCTTGCTCATCCATGCGGTAGCTAGCAGATTTCATGGCCATCTCCAGCACTCGGATGCAGCCGTCGTCCGACGCCAGCACAACCTTGTCTGATGTGCACCAGTCAATGTCTAAGATGCGGTAGTTCACATTGCGCCCGAACCTCATGCTGCTGACCATTTGGACCTGTGAGGCAGGAAAGCGAAAGTACTGAACACATAACGTTGCCTTCTAAACTGTAGAATCATTCTGCAAAAGAGCCACAGTGTCACCACTGGGTATGCATCAAAACACAAAATTTGGCAAGAATGGAGCATCAGAGTAAAGTAATTCATATTGAATATAACAAGATACAGAAGTGCCAAGAGATAAACAGCCTTTCCATTCTCTGGAAACCTGTTCCTCTGGCTTTTATGTTGCTGCATGGAAGTCAATGTAACCAAGCTGTCAGCAGGGCACTGAAGCATTTCAGAAATCTCTCCTTCATTCTCCTCCCCGTCTCTCCTGCACTATAGCTGTTGCTCGTTTCCCTCTGCAGTTTGCTCCATCTGTTGTCTGGCTTTTACGATTGGGGACTGAAAACTATGTCTCATCTTGACTCTCCTCAGCAAAACGCATTCCTCTATTCAGGCAACAGTGCTGCAATGGGACCATCTCTCTGCATCCTGTGCTTCGTAATGCACCAAATCATTTACAGTGCAGTATATGACATTAGATCAAATAATGAATTGGAGCAGGAACCAGCATGATGTTTAGTTAAAGGTGAAATGTGTGAATTGTGCACAGTGAGGTGGTTTTTGTTTGTTTTGCATGATGATGGCTTCGGTAAACAAAGTTAAAGGGAAAGCGAGGTTGCATGCCACCTTCAGGCTCCAGAATCATCCATCCTGCTCTGGCTGAATCTATATATGTCTGGAGAAAGCTTTCAAGGCAAATAATATATACTCACAAAGCACAACAACAATTACAGTGGATGTATGTGTGTATATGTTGATATTGTAGTGCATCAGTACACTGCTATACAAACCCATTCAGTCTGCCATGAACCATCTGTAAACATCGCTATGACCCTGCAGGCCACTGCAGCTTCTTTATATTCTATTCAATTTTTTGCTGTGCAGCGAGCTGATGCATGCTGGGAATTTATAATCACTGAATCAACAGCATCGTCAGGTGACTGCTAACAGCTAGGTGTGTGAAGCCTGACCTCTTTGGTGTCCCAGACCTCCGCTCCGTCTGTGTACATGACCAGCAGCTTTTGGTTGCCTTTTCCTGGAGCAAAGCGAATCTTCTTCACCCAACCACGATGTGTCGGTATTCCCCTGAAAGTAATCATATTTTAGGGCAAGACTTTTCCTTTTCTCCCCATACTCTTCTAGTAATTTTAAAACAATTCTTAGAGATATTAATGATTTTATATGAATAACAATGTACACCTGATGGTTTCATTTTTCATTTATCTGCTGTTTTTTTCATAATAAATCATAATAAAAAACATGACACTCAATTAATCTTCTAAAAGTAGCCTCAAACTTACAGAAGATGTTAACAGTTACCTTGACAAACGAGCTTTGAGGTCCCAGAAGTTGAGATTGCCGTCCACATCTCCAAGCACCAGGGTGTCACCTTTCCAGGCAATGCAGGCGATACTACCCATACTACCCTGCAACACAGGAAAAGGAAATATATGACCCGAGAGAAGAAACACAATGTACCAAGTGTCAGCAGTCCTCTGTTCATAGACACTTAAATATGTCGAGTATTTATGTCTTTAATGCAGACAACCACTGGGTAGTTAAAAACTGCAATCCAGACAGTGTAAAGGCCACCATTTCCCCTGTGCTATAAAATATCCTGCTATTTGGCATTTAGTGTTTGAGCGTGAATGAAAACAGGACGATAAATTGAAATATCTGTGGCAGCTGCATGGTAAACAAGTGCAGCGTCTGATTCTGAGTAAGGCCGGGAAATGCCACAAGACAAAGTGTCAGCTCGCATTCAGTGTGCGACGAGACAAAACTTTTTAGGAGGAGTTTCCGTCAGTTTCCTGACAGAGATACGAAGACCTTCTATCATCCTGAAAGGACTGTAAAACCTTTGGGCTATGCAAATCTTTAAGAAATAAATCTGCAGCTGTCACAAAGATAAGGCTTTAAAATCCCCAGGTAAACCTCAAATGGCTCTCTGTATGGTGTGAGGCGGTGCAGGGAGTGAGCTAGTTAGTGAGTGCTATACTGTACAGCACTACAGAAAAGACCAAACTGTAGAATTTCCCTCTGCACAGTAAACTGGATGTGACACTCATCTTAAAACAAATCTTCATTCTTTGACATTTAATGCTGATTGAAAAATGGTGATTATACAGCATGCATTTTTTTTGTCTACATTTGTCTCGACTATACAGACTTGACTTTGTATGGCTTGAGATGAATGTAGTCATCTAAAATGAATCAAAATAGAAAAATGTTGTGCTGTTTTCTTTTTACAAACAGAAGCAAATAAAACAGCAGAAGGTGCTACCTACACTACAGAATGACTCAGCTCAACACAATTACAAGTCTAAATGGGGTAATAAGTCCAAAAATGTCCCTGCAGTCACAGTCTTCCAAATGACTTCTCAAACAATAGCAAACAGATTAAAGCTTCTGCAGCCACACACCAGGAGATATGTGTTCCTGCATATACTGTATAATCCAATGTAACTACTCCCCCTTCTTTTAAATAGCCTGTCAAAGCAGATTAATAACCATGTTACTGTTTATATAGTTTACACGTAAATACAGTAACTGCTTCTCCTCCCCTGAGCCCGTGTCACACTCTGGACCTGTAAGGAAAACGCTAGCAAAACTTTATCTGGGACAAAATGATGATACACTGATGACACACTCAAAATCAAACACACACACACACACTCAGCTGGCTGTCTGTTCTCTAGAAGAAGAAGGAAAAAAAAACTGGCAAAGGCACGAAGCTGTAGAAGTTATCTATAAAACCTTTACCTTGATTGCATGCAATTTATTACGGAATGTGACACATTACGTTATGGAGCCAACATCTATATCATCCTCCACACAAGCTCTACAAACAAACCTCAAGGGCACAGGACATAGAGGGACTGATGGGTTTTTGCTTTATGGAGGAGGAAAGTGTGCAGACTCTAGCTTAGAAGCAGAAAGCAGTGCCTCAAAAAATGACAACTTGGACATGATGTACATGTAACAAATACAACATGGCACTAAAAAGATTTTTTATGCAAGAGAACTGATGCCATAGAAAGAACAATAAGACGTGGACAGTGATGGATGTGATATTGAAAGGTGAAGCACAGTAGCACTACTGAAATCAATACATTTGACAGACAACATCGATCCAAACATTTACAGACACAAAAGGACAAAGTTAGAAGTAGACGTGAGAGCAGACATACAGGGAAAAGATACAAAACTGATTCAGATCTTTGTGTATAAAGTGAAACGTTGAAAGAATAGAACAAGAGTGATATGAAGCAGGCAGGCTCACTGTGGACGACCTTGAAGTAGAACAGGAAGACATGAACTAAAAAGAGACATAAACAGAGACACTGGACTCACATCGGGGGGGATTCGTGCTCCATCTTTCACTGTGTTGCCCTCCACAGTGATGTGGTAGACCTGCCCGTCTGTGTCAGTGAACACAAAGTGCTCCCTGGCTGAGATGGCCTGGCTGGTCTCCGACTTGCTCTCTGCATCCTGGAGGAGGCTGTAGGGGGTGAAATCACACAGACAATTCTCCCAGATAAGCACACGTCATGTTGTTTTTCCCTTTTTCTACTGTGAAAGACTTTGTGATTTTGCAGTTCAATTGATGATTCATCAGAAAATTCAATCTTCTGCCACTTTTCCACTGTCCATCCTCTGTGCAAGCTGTGGGCCGTGGCAAATACAACACGCCTTTTTTTGTTGTCTCATCTGCCATGCCGGTTTCCTAGCACTAATTCTCCTATGGAGACCACTGTGTGAAAGAATTCGACTTAATGATCTTGTGCATACGTGATTTTCTGGTGTCCGGGTCTTTTTTTTAGCTTTCCTGCAGTTAAAAAAGGATTGGGCTTGGAGAGTCGAACCAACAGGCGGTGATCTCAAGCAGTTGTCTTACAGGGTCTTCCTGACCTGGGCTTGTCATGAACATCACCAGTTTCTTCAAATCTTTTTTGTATCATATTCACTTGCTGTTTAGACACATTAAAGATTTCTGCCACCTCAGCAGCAGACTTGGTCTTCAGGCTCTTGATGATCAGCAATTTGTTCTGTGGTTGAATCTTTGGCATCTTATCGGAGCTCAGTTTGAACTCTTCATATGAAGGTCTAGCATTCTAGTGGTCCTTTTAAACACACCTGAGAATGTGTTAATTACATCATTTGTCAAAGGTGAAGCTCTAACATGTGATTGGTTGAGTCATATGAAAATGAGACAAGACTTTTGTCCTTGCAAAAACATAGGTTTACTAAGCTTCTAACATCATGGCACTTTTTGATGGTTTCATTTTGCACCCTGTTATTAATGTGAAGTCTCTTGGCATTAAAATGAACCATTAATTATAACCAATAAGTGGTTAGAAATATAAATAATTAACAGATGAAAGTTACTATGTGCATATGGGGACAAGACTTATGTCAGCCAGTGTAGTAGCTTGACTTTTGCAAGCAGAAATCGATCTATACTCATTTGTGTTGGATTTGGAATAATTTGCTGCAGCTAAAAAACTGTATCATTACAAAAGGTTCCAACAACTAAGAGGCTTTATAACCGTCACCTGATGACTGAGGATTCAACACTAGTCTGCTCAGCATCTGACACGGTCTGCCGAGCCATCGCCTCCCTCGCTGCCATCTGCTTCTTCTTTAGACTCTTCAGGTTGTGGGATGGGGACCACTCCTGTTTACACACATACACAGGAGGGGTTGCAGTTATAGTGTCAGACACAAAGACATTTGCTGACAAAACAAGAAACAATCACACTGTAAGAAGCAGACAGAAGGAAACACCGGTGATTTGCATGTACAGTAGATACACGCATAAATAAAAATAAAGACACATGGGAGACTTTTCTTCCCAGCCTCCTTGTCAAAGTGTTGGAGCACTTTGGTTGCAGCCTGGTTGACTCAAGGCTATAATCAATATGGAAATAAGACAGCAATATGGGGCTGGGGGAAGCTGTTATGTATTATTAAGGTTACTGCCGTTTTTATTCACGCTGTGGAAGATTTTACGGCCGCACTGTAAAGTTTGTCCAGCATAACTCTTTTTTTATGAGCGTTTCTCTTCCCTAATGAAGCCACTGTTCTTTGCTGAGCTGGGGGAAATTTTGTAGACTAATCTAATCAAATGGCCCATACAAACACAAGCAGGGGAAGGGGTCAAAAAGTTCAAGGCTCTTTTAACACAGGGAAGTGTCAACAATGAGTGTGTTGTGACTGAATTTTTACAGAGTCCTGGTTTATGTTGTTTGCAATGTTAATGCATGAATATTTACTGTATTCCAATAGACACCAGGACACTCATGCATGTAGATATTTCTTTCTTTGTGTCCATCTTTCTGAACATTTGCCTGTAAAAATAGCTGCTAAAATTGCATACAGGTGATGTAGGTTCCATGTAAACGCCCTAAATATGACCATACGGAGAGCTCATAGAAATGTAAACACACTATAGGTGTTTGTTGAGTCCCAACAGTATACATTAGACATTAGACTGACACACAATTGGTGTATTATGCAGATTTGTTAGTACCAGTGCAGTCACAGTGGGGAAGTTCTTAGCCATCTCCCGGAGTAGTGTCCCAGTCCTGATGTCCCATAGCTCCAGGGGTTTGTCTCTGAAGACCACCACCAGGTACTGCCTGAGGAAGGAAAACACCCACATTCAGTGTGGCTAATAAAAACCACAGGTAGATAAAAACTAGATGTAGTTTATAATATATTCCCAGCAGCTTTTCCTTCACCTGATTTTTTTGTGTACAAGACTAAATTGTTTATTTTGTCTTTAAAGCTTTCAAATAATTTAGCAGATTTTTTTTCTTTCTGAGGTTGTATAAACATTATATTTCCATGACCATGCTTTTTGTATTGAGTCCATTAGAACACCTCCAAGGCAATCTACTTTCACTGTTGAGGTGGAAACGCTCATTACCATTAGAAACAGTTAAAAAGGAAGAGTCAGAAGTCACCAAATGTAGGCAAAGCACCATCTACCATCTCTATTCATAAAGGCTTAATAAAATATGAAGCCCTTGAAAATTGTATGTCATACAAAAGTCAAAGCGAAACAGCTGCTATCTGATGACCTTGTTTATGTTTTGGCTTTTCATTTGTAATGAATGCAAATGCTTTATTTTTCTGAACAATACGGTCCTATTAAATCATGATAAAGTGGTAAAGTAAACACAGAACAACAATAAACAAATGCTTTGGGGAACAATAATAACCGTAGTTTTGAACTTTAGTTTAATTTGACAAGGATCAGTAACAGTTCTGTAATCAAATATTTAGAAATGTAAGGTTCTTGATATCCATAGATGCAAAGGTGTAAATAAATGGTCTATGCATAAATAACCAGTCTGTTTTTATGTGCGCATACTTCAGGTAAAAGCATTAAAAAATGGTGGTATCTGTATCTGGCAACGTACTTGAGGTGAGACACTTTAATCATCTCAATGGGTGGCTCATCATTTCCTCGCTCTCCTCTGAATGCAAAGCATCTGCCTAGAAAAGAGAGACAGAGAGAGAGAGATGGCAAGTGATGATGGAAGACAGATGACGATATCTTTCCTTATACCTGTGCAAAGACAGATGCATCTAATTTCATTTCAGTGCCCGTGCGTCCTGTTTTCATCTCTTTTGCGCGAGCAGGACAGAAAACATCCATCCCTCACTTTATGCTTTTTTCATTCACTACTTTCTATCAAGACAGTTAAAATTCTTCAGAGCATCAAGGTGGCCCCTCAAATAAAACGAAAATGCCCTTCACATGTATCGTATCACATCTGCCCATGGAAATGCTGACACTGAGGAAGCTGGCCTGTTTAAAATGTCCAAGTGATAGAGCGGCCTGCCTAAATGGTGGTGGTCTGGAGAGGGGCTGACCTCTACAGCTGTGTTGACGATGGCCATTGAAGCATTCCAGAGAGGATAAAATAGCCAAGCATATGGTGAAGTGAAAAGTGTGGCGCACGAGAGGCTAATAAAGTGCTGCTCACCACAGCTGCTTATGCACAGCAGGAGGGGTCACATGTCCTCATTACAGAGCATCAAATATGGTATCTCACTCCTCAGGAATCACAAGCCCAGAGGCTGCAGTCTCAAGAGTCAAATGTGCTTTTAAAAATACTATCCAGGCACACGTTTTCTTTTCCTCACTAATATGGAAATGTCACAACTTCATAATTTCTGCTCACTGTGCATAATTATTGCAACTTCAGGGTGCAGAGATGCCAACACCTAATGTGATGAAGTAAAAAAAAATGTGTAAATTATATCCTGTACACATAATAAATATTTATACTGTACTTGAGGCAAAGCAAAATTCCCTCAGTTATTGCACAAAAACCTTCTTATAGATGCTATCGTTGCTGCAGAAGCCAGGGTTTGCCACAATTGAATAAGGAACAGCGAGGAAGATGATTTTCCATCCTGGAGTCTTAAATCTTATCAGAAAGTCTTACAGCTGTAAGGAGCATAAAGGTGCCTGCCTCAGTGGATTAGACTCATGGGTGGGGTACGAAATTCTTTTGTGGTGTTACATTTGAGGGCTTGTTTATGCAAAAATATGCAAACTTTCCCTGCATAAATTAGATGAATACACCTTACCTCAAGGAGCAGAAACAAAATTGTGCAAATCTGTCAGCAGTCTTATTGAGTCTAGTCCAGAATGTCCTGGTGTAGCAGCAATTTAAAAGATACATAACACAATTTCTTTATAAGGAATTAGTTTAACTCCGCCTCAGTGTAAAGCCAGGATTAATCGTTTGTTGACGCATACTGTTTTAGTATATGTTAGGCCCTGTAAATAAGCCATTGTGGGAATTGCTGAAAGCAATTTTTTTTAAGCTTTGACAGGTCTTAGCAAGCCGTTACCCCATCTTCCCTTGTCTTGTCTTGGTAGGCTAAACACGTACCAGTGCTATTGTATCTCTATACTGAACACACACAGATTAAATTGATATTGATCTTCTCTATCTAACTCTTGGTCAGACAGCAAAACAAAGTGTTTAAAAAATGATAGGACCCCAACCGCCCACACATGCATGCATATAAGACATGCCAGAAGCTGTATTTCCATTCAAGAACAGTCCCTTGAACTAGTTAGAAATAAACAATTAGGTGTCGATGTGTTGCGTAGTGTGTCGTTGTCACCTAGGCTAATACTGTGGACCGACGACAATAGTGCTTAGGAGAGAGTTTTAATTAAAGAAGTGACTTACCCTTGCCATTGTCCTAATGAATCAGAGAAAAGGCTCTGTGATCGAACCATTACAGACACTATTTCTTATGCTGCCCATGCAAAGCCAAAACCACTTTCAGTGTAAAGAGTGGCCATCACTATTTGGTATCTAAAACTGCATATGCAATAATCCCAATAAACCCTTATATCTCCATTGAATCCTTGACCACTTATTACTCAAAAGTATACTCTGTACTTAGGAATCAGGCTCTCTTGGCATGGAAAATTGAACACTTTATACTTCCACCCCCTGGAGGAGATAGAAACACACAATGGTCTCTGCTGATGCAGTAATTCTATAGACGTGCAGGAACTCAGGATAGAATCTCATTTTCAGGACTTCCTCTTTCCTCAGCGGTACCTTAACTCAGTATGGTTTGGGCTGTAATTTGGAGAGTGTATAAGTATCCCCTGAAGGGGAAAGAAAGGAGTTTCTTCAAGAAGCACATAGCCAAAGAAAGGCAGATAAAAGAGAAAGTCATTGAGTGAGAAAGAGACTGGAGTGTATATTTTCTTTGTTGTTGAGGCTACACAAGCCCAAACAAAAACCTCACGAACAAAACACCCTCAGGTATCATTAATGTGTATGTGTGTGTGTGTGTGTGTGTGTGTGTGTGTGTGTGAGAGAGAGAGTCTCTTACCGGTCGGCAGGTCGACATGCTGCAGTTCATTTCGAACAAGGCCCATGTTGTTGGGAGCAGAAGTGGCAAAAGATAGAAAACTGGTGAGACTCACCCATTCTATTCCCCTGTTGAAGAGGAAAACACAAACACAGAAATGTGTATTTTATGTCAAATAAATCCAATATTGTAATCAAATACATGCAGCAAATATTCAACCATTACTACCGAGGATACATAAGTTTAGCTAAGACTTCAACTAAATCCAAAATCAAGCCAGTGAGTGTGAAATATGAATATTTTGGATGAGGCTAGGCCAGCTGAGAGCACCCACTCCACTGTAATGAGATGGTAAATAGCCACATGATTAATTAGTCAATTTCCCCGCTAAATGTAAATGAGATGCTAAGTAGCCTGGTTTCCTTTGGCATGGCCATGCTGGGGCAAGGGCTGCCGGGCACATTTCCATGAAGCACCTCTACTCTCCTCACCTCTGAAAGCACACGTTTAAACTTATTGGACTGGTTACACCAACAGTGATGCTATCCATGCGTGTGTACTAAAGTGTGCCAGCGGTGCTGATGAAGAGATGGATGTGGAGTGTCATGGCTGTACAGTGAATTTATATGGCAGTAACCAGAGAGGAAAACAAGCATCACTCATCAATTTAGGCTTTTCAAATAACTCGTGCTCTTGGTTGCACAGCTCATTAAAGTTTGGTGGAGTTTTGCATTTGTGGATACCAACTTCTCTCATTAAAGACACCATGGCTCTGCCTGAACGGATGGTGTTTGCTCCCAATCAATCTCATAACAGCATTAATTGATTCAATCTTTTGCTTAATTAATCCTGGTGAAATAGTTTTGCAGTTCATTAGAGAATACTAACTAATGAAGCACGGCCTGCTCTTCGTTAACGTTTGGCTGTTGCGTTGTGGGGCAATCAGAAAGTGGGGCAGACTCTGGACTCTGGGAAGACGTCAGGTCATCATGTGTACCCATGCTCATGTTTGTGATGCACTTGAATTTGATTGATGCTAAAAAAGAGTGGATGTCTTCTTGCTGAGAGCTGTGATCAGAGAGTCAAATGAATCAAACAAGCTGTTTTGCAGTAAACTGTACAAACTGATATTTAAGGGCTTCTTAAGGACCTTTGCATACTTTTAATGTTTTATGCTAATATTACTACACTCAACAGTGGTGTGACCTTGCTTAAAGAACAATTAACAAACAGTTAAGAGGAGAGGAGCAAGAAAGCAAGTTTAATGTATAAACAACTGCACTGAAACAATGCCAGATTTAAGTAAAAAAAAACACCTCAACAGTTGACCTGTTTCGCCCCACATAGGATAAATAGTCTATACACCTTCACACAGTGTGATTAATGTGTAACCGCTCACAAAGATCTGAAAATCCTAATTAATCCAAAAGTGGAGAAGAAAAAAAAGACCAATTAAATGAACTGGCTTTTTAAACTTTGCCTGTGAAGTATACAGAACACTGCAATGTTCTGTTTTGCCATCTTGGATTTCTTAGTCATCTCTATGGTAACACCTCTGAAAAAATTCTTTTTGCGATTCTGACGAACAAAGATGTCCCACTTACAATCACAGGTGCCACCTGACGCCAAGGACAACAAAAGAAACAAATACTTAATAATTAATAGCACGGCAGAGCACGGGGTGATCACACAGATCACACAATTTAAAAGAAACAGGTATTAAAATTAATCTTTTTAATAGACACGGTATAAGATAAATTATGGGCTCATGGTACCTGACTATGATAAATATCCATAAGTCATACTGTCTCATCATTGAAGAAATGCCATCCTAGTCTAATCATTTTTCTGCATGCTCTGGTTTCCTCATTGAAATGTGTGGTTATGAACAGAAGGAATAAATACTGCTCTTACGCCTCAGCAGTCTGTTTGATGTGTGATTGACAGTCTTCTTAATTAGCTTACTCAGGCTGCAGGAAATATAGCGGTGTTTAAAGGTTAAGAGAAAATTATATGAGACGCCCGAAAACTGTCTCGATTTCCACCATGAAAAATGTGTAGTTTATTCTGAACGACAGCGGCGCGTCACCCAGAAATCAAAAGACTTGTCTCCAAGATAACACTCTGATTTGCAAAAACACAAGTGTACTATATAATAACATCAATAATGACTCCTCCTGTGTTTCAGTGAGTCAGCATGTATAATATCAGACTATACCTTCTTTAATGTAAATCTTTTTAACCACTATCTTTGGATTCTTTACACTTGTGGTCCTCATTTTCAATTATCTGAGGCAGAATTACCAGCTTAGGCCCTCTGATGAGAAAGGATACTTAGATAAAACCCCATAAAACAGGAAAGGGAATTATTTCTTTTTAACACAGAGGAGCTGACATGGTGCACTAATTATGCGATTGCCAATTGCCTCTTCACACTCTAATGAGCCTGAAGACAATAAACAGAAAATCAATCCGCCTTAAGCTGACTGACGGACTGGCCACTAGGGTTTATCTACTGTGTCGTTTTTGGCGATATTCCATCTGAATAGCACTGAATGCATACATTTGTTCCGACAGTGGAGTCTGACCCAGTATTACCGTTCTTACCTTACTTCGCAAGAGTGAACGCTGAGTTCTTTGTGGAGAAGACCACTGGTCAGGTTATAGACCAGTACAGACCCATTGCTGGTGCCTGAGAGGGAAAGACACGGAGCAGTGTGTTAGACAGATTTCAGCCTGACACGAATAACACAACAGGTCACAGTTGCTTATCTTAGCAGCATCTCGCGTCTAGCCTCCAGAAGGATCAGAGAGATGATGTGTCAGTGTGACACCCCAGTGTGTTCCCTGTCACTGCAGTAGGTATGCATAGAGGCAGCACATCAAACCCAGTGTCATTCAGCTCACAGCCTGAGAACATTGTACTGGTTCATTTGCTGCTGGGAAGAGCAGAACAGCTCCATCTTTTCCCAAACTCCAGCTGATTAAACACTGCCAGTGACATTTGACACTTTTAGAAACTCTAAGGTCTGACAAAGAGATGTTCAGACCAAAACATACCTATTTATGGTGTTTACCTCTGCAACAAAGGTTCCAAAATATAAAAAGTTAAAAATAACTCCAAGTATAACTTTTCTGGGGCTAAGCATTGCAACTTATTTTTATTTCAAATACGTTTTATACAAGTTGCTTGACTATTCACATTAACATGAAATAAAATAAAGCTAAGATAAAAAAAAAAAGGTAAATAAGCTAAAATAGGTAGGTAAACAAATAGGTAAACAATGTAATCTAAAAGTAAGGCTATAAATTGACCTGACATTACAGACACACAAGGAACAGAACAGAACATGAGTGGTGGTTGTAACGGCAAACATAGACCCTGATAAACAGAGTGTAACAGGTACCACGTAGATCGGTGAGGTGGTACTAGTGTGCAAAGTAGTGCAAGATGGAAGTAAACAGTGCAAATAGTCATCAATCAATCAATCAATCAAGTCATGCAATCATGAAAATGTTGCATCTTCTGGGGATTTAAAGAGGTTTTACATCCTCTACCTTAAGATATAATTTATTAGTTTATTTATTCATCATAAAATTAGCATGTGCACTGAAATGACAAAAAAATGCAATAAAAGGCATTTAGATTTAGAGACCATATCATATTTATCATTAAATAATAAACACAGTAATGTAACAGTTCTATTAAATGCCATTGGCTGAAAAATAAACAGTTGCACAAACGCACAAAACAATATAAGCTGGGCAAGAAAGCTGCAATTAAAAACATTACTCAGTTCAGGAGCAGAGCTCAGCAGCAGATGTGAAGGCAAATCAAAAATCCATTTCATGATGTTTTGATAGTCTTTATCAGGTTTAAGGGGGTTTCTTTTTATTTTTCTGTGGTGAATTCAGGCTGGTGCAGCAGCAGCACATTTAATGATATAATTATCCAGAGCATGATGGAACTGGGTTGATGTGCCCAGTCCTTCTACAAAGCACTGCACAGTCTGCAGCAGGGATCAGTGAGACGACCGCATGCTGATACAACATCTGGAGGTGGTGATAGGCTTTGCGGCAAGGGCATCTGTTTATGTGTGCTGGTGCCGCCCTTCATGTTCCCTGTGTGTCTCATAGATAGCATGTAGTGTGCAAGTGTAGATGTTTACAGCAGGAAGTCAGGAAACCAGGAAGTAGGCAGGTGGAGATAAACACACTTCAGTACCCCCTAGATCTCGTAACAAACAATTTACATTTGGATTGTTCAATTTCAACCAGGTAACTGTAAAAAGCAAGAAAAAAGATGATGCAACTCAGTCACGTAGGTAATGGGATTGCCAAAATCCAACTGTTTCAGTCAAAAGAGCAGGTGCACACTAGAAAGTGCTGACCGGAGAATCACTTCCCTAGTGAAGAAAAATTTGTGTCTGTACAGCAAGATCTCCAGGGAGTAGGTTTCTCATTATGACAGAACTAAAGGGTGCAAACCTCTGGTTAGCCTTAAAGGTGCAAAAGGCCAGTTTGCAGATTGAAATGAAATATTAAAGAAAAAAAAACATTCTGGAGGAAAATTCTGTGGCCTGATTAAACCTTACATCGAACTCTATCAAAGTGATGAAAAGCGTAGAAAAACTGAAAACACGAGCCATAGCATAGTGGCTCGTCTGTCAAACATGGTGCCACTGTTTTGGCTTGGGGGAGCATAATTCAACGATGGAACTGGCACACTGCCTTTTATTGATGATTTCACTGTTGACAGAAGCAACAGGATCGATGCAGAGTTATACAGAAGCACTCTGTGGTCTCAGATTGAGCCAAATGCATCAAACTTACAATCATTTCATCATCCAGCAGAACGGCGATCCTATGGCCAAACCAAGAGTTTAGTGATCAGGTCACAGTGATGAGGAGCAATGACAGTGACAGTCACTGGATCTCAAAAGTAAGTGAACTGAGCTACAGACTGGAGAAACATACAGAGACACCCCAAAAAGTACATTTAGTAGCAGTAAGTGGTGAAGAATTCCATAGTAAGTGCTGTTGATGCAGGATTGGACTATCCTCAGCTGAAGTGAACTCAACAAGTAAGTGCAAGGAAGCAAATGACAATGTGTATCTGTAAACCTGAGGCACTGAATAGATTCGATTGTGAACTGCAAACCGAACAGATATCCCTTTTGTCAGACCACTGGAGCAGAGAATGAAAATCCATCCGTCTGATAATTGTTCTACTTTTGAGGTGGTTGCCTTCATATGAATTATAAGGGTGTTTATTCCTTACAATTTAAAAATGATTAATTTATTTATTACTGTTAATTTCCTAATTGCACAATTGCTGCTGTCTGGCAAGCGTGGATAAATAAATTAAGCCTTCCACTGTCAGATGATTAAAAATGGATGTCAGTCTGTCACCGTTCGTTTGCTGTGAGCCTTGCACCTATCGGTAATAGAGCTGTCACGTCTCCCACAGATTACAGCTTTTTAGACAGGAGACCAGACAGCAGTGACTCTGGATAGCTAGTTGGCTGCACAGCTTCTGTAACCTTCCCTGTGGAGGGAGACAGACTGATAGAGAGGAAAGTCGAGGATGTAAATAGAAAAAAAAGACAGACAGGAATCAAAGCTGCATGTTTAACTGTGATAAAAACTGAGGATGAGAGTTATGGGAAATAATACAGCATTCTTGTCCTGCTCCAGCACAGAGACTTAATGATTCTCCCTTTTGACTCCTATAAGGTGAAATCCCATGCAGACTGGAAAGAGTCCAAGAAACTGAGCTGTATCTGCCAAGCACTCATCCATGGATCACTCTGGATTTACTGATCAGGTTTATTCTGTGGCTCTTGGTAAACAGGAGAGGTGACATATGTCGACACCTACCGGAACATCTGTCCCTCTGCCAACACTGGCATCATTACTGAGGAAGTCACAGTTGCTATTGTAACCCAGAAAAAGTATTCAGTTTATAAAGCATGGCAGGCACACCAAGATCTAGACGAGAAGATTTCAAACAAAACTTGATCACCATGATCAAACCTGCCGAATAAAGATAAAGTATTTTGCCAGTCCTTCAAACTTTCTATTCACAAACTAATTCACAGGACACAGAACAAAAGGCACATTTCAATTATGTAGCTAGAGACAGTTTAACTACTTGAGACTGCAAGATCACTGGGGGCACTTTCCAAACGATGTGCAGAGAAAATTTAATCGCCCTGTTCTAGTTTTAGATTCAGAACACCACTGGGAACCAGCTGTGCCGAGTCAACCCCACACCATCTGCAGCATGATGGGCTGCTAGTGCACTTGCTCCAGAGACAATATCAAGTGGAAAAAAGGAAAAACAACAACACAAAATTACTCTCTGATTAAAAGGCATTTTTGAAATGATGGCTGACTTTAAAATATGATCACTGTGATCTATGTTGTTTTGGACAAAGAAGCCTTTTGACTTAAAAAAGACAAACAAAGATAAACAAAGCAGCAATGCTCGTCCCTTTAGGTCTTTTGGAAGTATTCCAGGCATAATAAGTAATAATGTGCGGTGAACTTAAGAAATCTCCGCGTCCCACCTTTGGGTACATGATGCATATAAGTGACCAAGTGAAAACAGGTGTAAGACGTGTAGGTTGAAGGTGTTATTATTCATCTGCTTGTCTGAGGACCTGAAGGAGGCAATGTATCTTTGTGGTTTGATTAATTTATTTGGGATATGTCCAGGGACTGAGTGCAACCCATTTTTCAGCTTGACAACTAAACTGAAGGTTTTCCACGCTGGGGAGACACCGGCAGTGCCGGGGCTTTAAATGGAATTCGGTGTGTGTCTAGATATGCAGACATGCACTCACATACAAAGGGGGGAAAAATGCATACACAACAAATGCAATTCTGCTCTTAATATCTTATTGAGGCTTCCATAATTTTATGCATCATTACTGTGGCAAGAAAAAAAACTTTTAAAGCAAAATTGCTCCACTGATCTACATGTCATAAATCCAAACTACCACTGTTCCTCCAGTGTGAAAGAGCTGATTTCCCAAGAGCCTCAACTCTTCCCACAAAAACAGTGTAACTATTTCAATGCAGTGTTATGCATAGAAGAAGTGCCCTTTGAATGCATCATTAATGGCATCTCCTCTACACTACAGACCGTCCACTTCAATTAAAACGGCAGAATAAAACATGTTTTTAACAGTTAAAGTGCGTATAATGAGCTTCTGCAGGTAAATTGGTGTCTTCATGAAGGTCACTCACAAAGGTTTGATAGAGATGATTTCCATGGCAACCAAAGTTGAATCCAGTTTAACAGATTTTAATAACTAAAGTCATGTTTGTATAACCAACACAAACACAAAACAGTGGCACGCTCGGGAAATATCAGAACCTTGATATCTAAGCTATCGCAACACAAAGGAGACGCTGACCAGTGACACGTTTTTCAAACACTTGTATGTACAGTCTGTGTACATCATTCATTCAACATTCGTTAAATATTCTTGCAACAACAGTCAACTAGTTTATAATGAAAAGATTTCTCTGCAGGCATTCAGATTTTCATAAGATTTATCAAGCCATGAGATCACATGTGCTTGAGGGTGAACAAAAGTTCAGATGAGGCCAATCAGTATCCTGTGCAGAACTACAAACAGCTTAGGGGCATGTTGGACGTTACAACCGTAGAAACCAATTTAAATAAAGTGAGTCAATAATCAGCTGTTCATTAAATATGTTGGATGAACTATTGATTATGTTTCTTTTTCAATCAATTTGGCCCACCAAGACATAACATAATGACATACAGCAATACTGAGTGGAGTCAAATTTCTTGTTTCATGAATATCCCATCAATCCTGCCAGTGGTGGTGACCTTTTTCCCCACAAAGAGTCAAGAGTGTAAATACTGTTTTTTTTTACATACCTATAGCTAGCAGGGGCTGGTAGTGGTTGATGTTTTTGGTTGTCAGAGGTGGACACATGCGGATGGCAAATGGCGGCAGTGGGAGGCCAGACAGCAGTCCAGTAAGAAGGAACTTTAATTGGACCTCCTGTTGGTTGGATGATGGAGGAGGAGTCTCACCAGCTATCAATGTCTGACCTACAAAAAAAACACACAAAATCTTATATTACAAAAATGTTACAGCCAAAACTTTTTTTCATTACTAAGTCAAAAAGGAAAAAAATCTGAAAAAAATCTTATTCACAGTTTACATTGCATTGCAGGTTCATTTTAGCTTTGTGTGCTGTGTTTCACAATATTTTGTGTTTTTGTGGGTGAAGCTTCAGTTCAAGCAGCTACTTTGATGCAAACTAAATTAATATACGAAACAAAGATAAAGAAACAAACAGAAGCAGATGAAAAACAAGTCGAGACACAACCTACATCTGAAGCTGGCTGACATAACAACAATAACATCAAGAAATGAAAAACATCCCAATTTAGCTCCTGGTACCTGTCTAAATGAGTCTACGTATACATGAGTGTCCTCATTTCATGTAGATGTAAAACAACCTCGATCGAGTACTGTGGCACAGTGTCACTGTACCTCAGGCAGACACAATAAGACATGTTAGAAGCTTTTTTTAGCGCTGAAACAGTGCCAACATTTTTTTTCTTGGAATTCTACCTGCCAGTGGTGAGAGAGCCCATTATTGCTCCTATGAAAACACCAAAGATCCTATCTAAAAACTGAAATAATCAGAAATACTTAAGCCACAGCCTTAAATATTGTATATTTTAAAAGACTTAAAAAATAACCTATTTATACTAAGGTAATGGCCATGCGCTCCACAAACAAACAAACAGTTTTTTTAAACATATAAATGGGCCATCACATGCTTTTGTGCATTCAGTGCAGAGCTATAGGGAATTCTCTGAAGGTACAACAAACTTATGGTCACAACTGGCACTAGCTGAGAATTTCACTTGGCCCCACAATAGCTATTCTAAACATTTCATAAAATGAAATGAGAATGTCATTCCAAACAAACACACACTAAATGTTTAAAAAGCATATATACAATAACATATCTACCAAATAAAAAAAAACAGTATGCAGTTTTAGTAGCCATCATGTCATTGACATTTCCTCATAATAAAAGCTTCAGTCAGCAAACGTCAGACAGAGCCTCTGCTCCAGGCAGTAGCTGGAGCCAGTCTGTGTGTGGAATGGGAAAGCAAAATTGTATTGCCCTAATCCAGCATAACCTCTAGTGCTCAAGCTTCATAAAGCCCACTGCTGACTGCAAGTGTTACATATGGGGGGTCAAAGATCATTTTAAGATATTGTGCTCATGAAAGGAATGTATGTACATGCAACCACAGAAATGCACGGCTCAAAGACATGTTGCAAGCGTAAAGGACTGAAATAAATCTACAGGCAAAAACAAGGGGGGAGAAAGATAGGGTGCAGAAGAAGAATGGACATGCATGGAAACACATCATGAGCCTAAAGATAAGGTGACAAAGGAAAAAAATTAAAAGTCAGAAGAGCCCATGGGAGTTTTTGTGCGGCGCTGCTCAGACTGGGGAATGATGCTGACCCGGTAGTAAACAGAGGCAAAACCAGGAGTAGTAGATTAAAGCGAAAACTGAAGGGATGCCCTGAGGCCCACACAGAGGTACAATAAAAGGCCTGACGCAAACACTCACACATGAACGTACACACAAACAATGGTTCCTTCATTCTTTTGAGTTTTCACTTTTTCTTTCAAGAAATGAAAGTCATCCTTCACTGTGGAGAGGGAAGATTTTCAAACAAGCAATGTGACATTTTACCTATGAACTGAACCATAGTCACATAGTGTGTGTGTGTGTGTGTGTGTGTGTGTGTGTGTGTGTGTGCGTGCGTGCGTGCGTGCGTGCGTGCGTGCGTGCGTGCGTGCGTGCGTGCGTGCATATAGACATACCAATCATAGTGTTGAGAGACAGATCTTGAATCTTTTTCTGGTTTGGACCCAGTGGAGCTCCACAGAATGACACAGGGGAGTAGAGCGGCGACAGACCGGAGCTGACAGAGAGAGAGACAATTTATTACTAAAAATGATTCTGAAAGCATGGCACACATTCATTATTGACACCAAGTGATTGTGCTTGTGTGATAAATGCTTTTGCAAAATGATGAATGTGATCTGCTTTTTAATAAATTACCGACCCACTTGGCAACAGCAGTATTCCTACATGATGATGTACTGATTTCTCTAATTGATTAGATGCTGCTCAATAAAAAGCAGAAATGAAAAAAAAATTATTTTCCTGAAAGATGTAAACTATGATAGAGATGGATACAATATGGTCTAGGGTGATAGGGTCTCACAGAGAATTAGAATTTCTATCAGCATAAAAATGTTTTTTAGTATTAAAAAAAAAATCAATTTATAGCAGTGTAAAACAAAATCTTGCATCTGAAATAAAAAGCCAACCCATCAGAAAACCTCAAAAACCTCAAGCAATTCAATCAAGACATGTCTCCGCTCTTTTATTTAGCGCTACAGATTTCTGTTGCTTGTTTTGATTAAATTGGTTTGCTCACAAGCTGACAGAACTCACACAGGAAGCCAACTTAAGTGACATACAAATTGTCTCTTCGACAGCAGCAAGGGAGCTCATCAACTGTACCCAAACTCTCTGCAACCCCCTCCTGAGCCTGTCACTAAGAAGACTAAATTTAGGTCAGAGGATTATGTAATTTAAAGTCAGTTAAATTCACCTTCCGAGGTAGTCAAACTTTTAACCATAACCTCTCCCTGCCTTATCAGTCACCAACTTCAAAACTGCAATTTGTAGAATTGTTTGTGTGTGTGTGTGTGTGTGGGTACCTAGGATTGGCTGCAGCCTTGCCAGTGTGGGCTTTGAGCTCCCACAGCATGGCTCTACCATCGCTGACCATGAGTGCAGCGTTGTTTTCGTTGACAGGGCAGATCACCATTCGATATGGGCGGACTGTTTTGGTGACTCGGATGGCATCACATTGAGAACGAAGGTCATACACAAGCTCCTGGACACTCTGTTCTGGGTCTAAGGGAGGGAGAAGGGAATTGGAGGAGACTGGTAAATGTGTGAAGATAGGATAAGATAAAACTTTATTAAACCTGGAAAGAATTCTTTTGCCAGAGATGTCCAGTTACATTAAATACAATTAAAGTACAAAATACAGAGGGGAGCGAGCTTAGACATGGCAAAAATAAAAATCTGAGATTGTGTAGATGGAATAGAGACAGGAAAAAGAAGGCAAGTATATTACAATGGGAACAATTAATTTTAAAAAAAATAGAGGAGCTAGGTAGAGAGATACAATAGCAGAAGGGATTTAAGAAGATAAAAGAAGACAGAAATATGCAAGTAATGAATACACGAGACATACTGAAAAACAGAAAAAAAGAAAAATGAATAGAAAGAGACAAGTGTGTAGAAGAGATAAGTGCGTAGAAGTCTCTGTGAAAGTGAAAGTGAAAGTGTACACCCCTGTGAAAAGGTCTCATACCTGCTGCTTCCTCTGGAGCGGCGGTGGAGCGACACACTCGAAGCGTGATACAACCGTTTTCGTGGAGACAGTAGAGGGCGTCCCGCTGAGCGCAGGGAATCACCTGAGCACAAGGAAGAGAGTGTTTTCATGATGTTGAATTCATGCTCAATACTTCCATCTGAGAGAGTCGGCTGAACAGTTGGCATTTAAACGCTGCATCCATATGCCAATCCCTCTGTTCACGCATCATATCAATATGTACAAGTGTAATTTTTTACATTTAGAAAAAACAGATGTAAACTACGCTAAATTGAATCAGACTGTTCCATATTTCAGTTTAATCTGAAGCCACTGTTTAAAATCCTTTAGACTGTGGCTTTGTGAGGTGATAATGAACTACAGTATGCATAATTTGTCAGTAATCTGTTGCTTTTCCCTCCTCTGACTGATAATAAATTAAATGAGCAACAAATATTTATTTCAAAACATATTGCTATAATGTAAACTATATGTATTGAGGTTCATGTTCTGCAGATCAAACTAGCGTTATTCTATTTGATCATTTTGGTGGTTGTGAATTTCCTTCGCCTCTGGCTACAACCTTTTTGGGGGTGCAGTAAACACTCCTTTATCCTCTGCCTTTAGGCAGTAACGCCAAAACCTGCAGCAGTTTAGGACCTTTGAGGTACACCAGCACCTTCTGTAACTGCACATTTCCACTATGAGGTAGAGTCACTGTGGGCGACATGTCATAATCTGGTAACTCCTTCTTGTGCATCTGCCAAACCTGACGGTGGAGGCCCCATACGCCATTGTGGACCTTTGCTAAGCTGTTTCATCATTCATGCAAATTGGCTGTGTGACAAGCACTTTATAACACTTAGAGAGGGGAGGCGTTGGCCAAACAGAGTTAGGGCAGCTGAGAAATACCCTTTCTGCTTCCCCTGTGACTTTCCAACTCACTCCTTGACTACAAAGACTGCCGGTTTGCCACCTTTGAGTTGTTTAACCGTAGATATATGTATTAAAAGCAGAGCTGACACCACAAAGAAAGTATGATTTATGAGAGTGTGATAATATGAACAATGGAGCATTACTTCACACATACAGAACATGTCAACTGACTTTAGAGATAAACAGTGAACTGTTGAAGCATACACCTTCAGGCATAAAATTCAAGGACAAAAGTCATTCGATATTTCAAATGCAATACAAGCACCACTTAAAATGTACTCCCTGTAATGACAAGCTACCACAATGGTCACAACCGGACACAGAGTTAGGGGAAAAAAAGCCGAGTGAACAGAGCAACATTAAAGAGGGTTTCTGTTCAATTACTGGCTCTGCAGCTGTGACAAATCCTCTGTGTAATACCCCCACAGCATTCATCAATTTCCAATTAGAAATCCAGACTCTAGAAAAGGGGAATTGGCACCTAAAGGTCAACCTTGTCACTGATTGTGACTACACAGAGGAATAAGAAGTCAGGCGATACGTAGTCTGCAGCTGAGGACTGCCTGGCCCTGCTGTGTAGCCGTCACACCTTGTTGAGGTGAGCACAGAGAAGGGGGGGAGAAAAGTAGAGAACTTTTTCATTCTGGGCAAGTAGGCAGGGGGAATTGGCTTTCTGGAAGAATCATCCATAAAAACAGACAGATTTTGTTAAAGCTCTGCAAGTTGTGCAATAATACTAGAAACTGTGCAATGGGTTCATTTAAGGGGAGGGAAAAATATTAATGTGCGAAGCATGTTGGAGCAATATCCTTTCATTTTACCTCAACCAACCCAAGGGCATTGTTTGGAATCTCATAATTTGGTTTATTTATTGGGTCACAATTCCCAAGTACCGTATGCAACAAATTTCAATTAGACCCATGCATAGGTTTGACTACGCAGCACTGTTGAGTGTTGACCTACTAGACTGAGATCTGATGGTAATTACATTAAAGAAAAATGTGTGGTGGTAAATTCATACAAGAACTGTGTGTCTATTGAGGCTATAGAGAATTACATCACACAAAATTTGCTGTAGATGTGTGCAGCCAGTGCCTTTACCTGAATGAAGGGCACCCCAGAGCGCTCGATGGCCACCACACCCACTGTCTGACTGAGTTCCAAGTCCAGTATTAGGATTTCTCTGGGATATAGCAGCAGCATGTGGTTCCTCTTAGACGGCAGGTAAGACAGCTGCAGACAATCGTTCAGCGTCACCGCCTCCGCACTACAGCATGACAGAGCAGAGGAGAGGCAGTAGTGAGAAAAGAAACTAGGAAAATCTTCCTCATTCTGCACACACAACATGTCTGAAGAGGGAAAAATGTAAACTGCAATCACTGAAAATGAAGGGCTAGATAAGAGGCTGCACAGCCAGTCAGGCTTAATGAAAGATGTAATGCTACTCTTCTGTAACAGCAACATATGCAAATGAGATATGCAAATATTATGTATACCAGTGTCATGATGGATTTGAAAGCCTTAAAACAAGCTTAACAAAAGCTCCTCTCTGACACCAACTTGATCATATCTTCCTTTATAGAAGGCTGAGTGGGGTAGTTATTATGTGCTGGTCACAGGCAAACCACGGGAAAAGTTAAAATTGAATTTGGTGTAATGACGGAAGGTTGATGAATTAAGCAGCTATTCAAAGTGTCAGACAGAGTTTTCTTTATAGTTTTTGGGGGAGCTCCAGAATTTAAAGCAGGTCTTTTTTTTGCAGCAACTTCATGTTTAAATCAAAGATAAAGAATATTATCCATGGCAGCAGCCAGGACGGATTTCTCCACATGACAACAAAGCAGTCACAAACATTTAGCAGTTCAATAAGAAGGAATGAAGAGTGAATTTTCACAGAATCTATGAGCAGGTCCCTGGCTAAAACTCATTCCAACAGCTTCATTCCTCTAGGTCATGGTGAGATCAAATAAAGGAGACAAACGTTATAACACGATAGAGATTATTATCATCTGGGGAAAGAGGAACGAATAAAATGGACTCAATAGTGGAACCTTTAGGAGTTATGGAGCTAAATCACACTGTTACTAGCTTACTGGAGTCTGGCAAGGAAAAGATAGGGCCAGAAAAAAAAAAGGTTCAACATCAGATACCAGCAGTAAAAAAGACTTCTGTATGTGTGATGCAAAAAGACAGCCACAGATCCTTAGTTAGAAAAAAAGAGACAAAAAAAAGGAAACGAAAAGGTCCCTTAAAATATTCAGCAGACCTATTAACAGAGCATCACAGTCTCTCTTTCTCTTTGCTGTGAGTGAAGGCAAACAGCAGTCAGCAGATCACACATCTCTGTCTGTGCACATGTGCAAACGGAGTCTTCCCAAGTGTGCTTGACAGCACAACAAGCTATCACCGAGGACCAAAGTCGTAATGAAGCTTATTTTGTTTAAGAAAAACAGTAATTAACCCAAAAGAAGTGAAAGTCAAATACAGTGTTTATAATACATGTAGCTAGAAGCTTGAGCTTCTGAAGTCTAGCCAATGTAGAATAAATTCACAAAACTTCACACAGGCAAGACAGAGTGAGGCATAAATTATGTATGGTAACCACAAGAATAGCAAAATAAAGTGGGGCTGAAATCTTTTGACATTAAATCTTTAATATTTCCGTAAATAAGGTCTATTAATATGAAATGGATAAATAATTTTGACATGTGAAAAATTGCCTATTTTATATTCATGTTTATAAAAACGCCAGTGGTGGACAGAAAGCTGTTTCATGACAGATGTGATAAAGGGACCAGATCTCTGATGACAACAACACCTAGATTAATAGCTACCTGATGAGACAACAATGTGCATGATTCAGTGCTCTGCAATGAGTTTTTGATAATGTTGTATGAGAGCAAATTCCTCATCCATCAGCCCCTGAAAGGCCATGCACAAGAGAGAAACTGTAATACTGGACATGATGAACACCCCAAATCCTGGCACAAAGACGCACTGAATGAAAAGTGAGGCACTTATACCGATAACACAAAAACTGACACACACAGGACAAGAGAGCCAAGAAACAATAAAGACAAGTAAGATTAATGGAGTGTTTGTCATTAGAGTCGTTTATGTGGGTGGACAGAGATACTCGAGTGCTGCTGCTATAAATAAGCACTATGACAGTCAGAAATACTCAGGCAGGAAGCTGCCAGCACATCAAACAAGTCTTTGGTTCCTAATCAGTGAGAACTTTTTGTAAATTAATGCCTTACAAAAACTTAAAAGAGATCACTTAATGACATAAAAACAACAACTTTGATTACTTTGTGTAGTGTAAACTATGCCAAGTTGAATCAGACTGTGTTTTCGATTGAAGTAACAAATCTGCCAAATGATTGGGTACTTTTTTTTCCCCCTGCATCCTTGACATGATTTATTAACATATCTAAGCTTAATGAGGAATTTCACTGCTACATCATAAAAGTAGCCCATCCATGTAATGGAAAGGTGCATTTATTTTGGAATCTGTGGTCTGTGACTACAGAAAACATAAACAAGAATTACCACCTCACAGCTGCATGCCGTCTGCACCAAGATGCAGTTAAATTCCAGTCTGTCCAATCTCATATGATAAACGTAGTGTCAGCTTTGAGGAACTTCATGACTTAAAAATAATAATAAGCATCACATGAAGATGTCAGGATGAAGTCAGCATTTAGGGTAAAACATTTGAGTGTGAATGTGTGTTTAGTTATTACAGTAAGGTCACAATGACCTTCAATCCTTCAACCATCAAATTAAAAAAAATATCACCTCATTGAGAACAAGGAATTGCTTCAGCAGAATGTGAAAATATGTCTTCCTGACTTGGAGCAGCCACTCAAAAAGTCCTACTCATACTGTCACTTTTACAGTGAAATTATCATCTGATTATCACAAACATTGTGTGCGTAAAACATCTGAATTTGTGAAAGAGAAATATAATCAGCTCTTACGTGGGTTTTTCATTTGTGATGAGCACTTTGACCTTGTTCAGAGCCTTCTTGGCACCAGTTGGGGCTGGAGCAGCGACAGGGGCAGGTTTAGTATGTGCCGGGCTTGCATGTGGGCTGGCAATGTAGACCTTTTTGCCTGCACTGCCTGGTGGTTTGGAGTGTGAAAAGTCTGTGATAAAGACTATTCCTTCACTGGTCAGCACTGCAAGGAAAAAAGAAAGGAAAACCATTATAAATGCTTGATAAAGCTGCTTGATAAAGAGCTTGACAAACTGTTGACATTCAGTCAGCATATTGCATCTGCATTAAAAAAGGTTCAGTTGAAGGCATAATAGAACATGAAGTATCTGATATGCTTTATTTAGACATACAGAGGATATATTATGATGTTTAGATGACTACAACATAAGAGAATAAGTGCCTGAAAGGCTGCCCTTGGTTCACCTACATGCCATGTTGGAAGGATCAAATGGGTCAAAAGAAAAGGACAGGATGTTCTCCGCATAGCTCTTCTTCCACAGCTTGGTGCCAGTGTCTCCATTCCACAGAACAATGTAGTTGGGAGGGTGCACGGCTAAAAGGAGATCACGAGACGCATCCTGATTCCATAACCACTCTAAATCTGTAGAGAAAGAGGATGAGACAGAGAAATGTGGGAATGAAGAGGATGGAAGCGTAGTGTGCACCAGCAGGAGTGGCAGTAACAGCATCTAAATGAAAACAAATAGTCAACAAAACTGTGACTGCTTGCGGTTTCTTCTTGGCAGGACTGCCAGGATTGTTTCCTATTCCTGTAGTGAGCTGACAACTACACAATTAAGACCTACAAGACTGGTCTTACCCTGAATTGGTTTGGAGTGTTCCTGGATCTCACAATGGGCAGTCCCGCTAACCACATCCCACACAATGATCTTCCCTGAGGCATCTCCTGAGGCCAGCCGCAGACAGTAGGGCGAGCTCAAGTTGTGGTAGTAATTTTCCCTGGACCATTTGACCTATCAACATAAAATACTAACTGAATAGCTGGCAGGCTATGGAAATAATACATATGTCAACAGAAAGTTTGTCAGAAAGGCAACAACAGAGGCTGGTAGTAACAATCTGAAATAGAAGATATGTATATGTATACACACATCGGGAAGAAAGACACAGAAAACAACACAAATAAGACACATGCCAAGCATAAAACACGTACCTCCGAAATGCAGCCAATGCAAGTTTGATACTTAAAAGGATAAATGACTATGTGCGAGGGGGTGTTTAAATAATTGATTATGTCTGTGCATTTGTGCTCTTTTCTGTGGCTACTTGGTGAGGAATGGCCTGCTGCCACGGCTGCGGTGCCTTACAAGATTAAAGTGCTTTAGAGTGAAGAATGAAAGCCTCAGATGGGCCACAGACACTGATAATGACTGTACAATTTATTGCCTATTATTTACCTTTCTACAAAAACACACATATGTACACACACAGAAACACACACACAATATGACTCCCCATCAATGCAGAATCAATCTTTATCAGTACTGTTTGCTTACTGTCAGTGAAGCAAAGCTGAAAAACGTATCTCAAGGTTAAATGATGCAACATTAATGCAAGGAAATAAATATAAATATTAGTCTTACCATTTCACAAAGTCAGAACATCCTTGACATAAACAAAACACTGCAGTATACATGCAGGAAAGACATCTAAGGCTTACAAGCCATACTTCACAGATACATACTCTGATTTAAAGTGCACCAGAAGGCAAGAGTCGGTTTTTGCTTTTATCAAGTGGATGTTAAATAAACACTTTGTAAATATACAAGGAAAAAAAGTTGTCACAAGTGTCAGACTTAATTGCTGCAATGCTAACATTTAAAAATAATCTCCACTTTGTTGTTAGCTATTTATTTTTGGTAGTGTAGGGATCGGTTTGCTTCAACAGTTCAACTTGCTGACAGATATCGCCTTCTATTTTGTTGGGAGCAGAGTTCCAACTCTGCTTTTAACCTACACCAACACCACCAACGTGTCTGTAAGGCTGTAGTCATATTATAGACTATAGATGAAATATGAGCATTTACCTATAAAACTCACCTTAACTACATTCGCTTTGTGTCTCTCCAGCACCTGGATGGTCTGGGCCGTCTTTGGGTCGATTATGAGAATACTGGAGTGACATCCCTGAGCTATCAGGCCCTGCCAACCCCTACAGGGCATCAAAGCCAGACAGAACAAGAGGCAGATGAGAGTTAACAACAAACAGGAACCTGAGAGTGGAGTCAAGTGTAAGGGGGGGACCAGGTGTCCTTTCCACTACAGAGCAAAAGTAATTGTCTTTGAGTCCTAGACTGAGTTAAAGGTGATGCACAAAACCACAGGAGGAATTATTATTACCCATGCAAGAAAGTTATGCTTCCAGTTCACTAGTTTTAACACCAACTCCTGCAAATGTAGTTTACATGAAAACAGGATATGCTGTATATTACAATTTCCTGCGCTTCACACCTTTCTATATTTAACTAGCTTTCAGTGTGCAGACAACATCTTACTGCATGTGAGTGGCATCTAAAACTAATTAAAGCGTAAAAAAATGTATGACTTCTCCTGGGCAAATAAACACATAAGATGTAAATGTTTAAACACCAAGTGACCAGTTACCTTTATCTAACGCATATGTTGTCTATCTGCAAAATTATCCAGCAAATCATGTATAGTTTTTAATCAAATACAATAACAAGAATAAAACTGTGGCCAATTTATGTGGTTTCAAAACTAGAGACTGTGCATTCCTATTCATTTAAACAGATTTGTTACATTGAACTGTCATAGTTTAACTGATGTGACACAGCAGCTGCTATGAAAGATATGAAGCTCACCAGGCCCAGCAAAATGTCACATGACACTAGAGTCCCTGCATATTTATGTTTTTAGAGAAAAAAATAACTATATTATCAGCGGCTGTTAACGCCGAAAGTCTAGTAGGCACAAATGAAAGCAAACACTTCTGTGACACCCTTTCTGTGCAAATAACAATTCGGTGTCGCTAACTGTCAACAACGAACACATCTGGGCTAAATTAACCAGCTAGTTATGCTAGCGGCAGAGATGCGGTACTCACCAATCAACAGCGGTTTTATTCTGCAAATTGAGAGTGCCAGTCAACGTCCGAGCAGCGAGTTTGATGTTGACAGTGTAAGGAATCATTGTTGGTAAACGTATTTATACTACGTTAACATTTATCTACTAAAAGCTGCTAAAACAAATTAGCTTGAATGGATCGGCTGTGTTATGAATCAAACAGGAAGTGAAGCGGTGTTTCTTAAAGACGTGCCGTGTGGAAACACAACGTACCGCAACAAGGTTCCATGGCTGACATCTCGTGTTCGTCAATGCGGAAACAAAAGTTTATATATTAAAAAAATGTAAAAAAAAAAATAAAATAAAATATAAAAAATGTCTACAAATGCTTTTTAACTTAATCAAATCAAATTAAAAATTTGTATCTGTTCCTACCTGAGAAACTAACATTTGCACATCTTTAATCAATATGTGTTGACATATAACAACGAACATGCAAATCCAGAGCACCCTTACCTGATTTTTATGCTATATAATTTTTTTATTTGGTTATTTTCAAAAAGACCACAGGGCTGCTGATAAGAGAAGACATGCAGAGAATCACAACACAGAGACAAATCTTTTTTTAACTAAGTCAAAACACACAAACCAATAAAGTGACATCTGGCCTCATCGGACCAACACTTCTCGAGTAAACAGTATCCTGCAGGAACAGCATCATATTTTAGTCTAATGTGTTTGGAAGCTACACACAAGGGAGCACATGGCTTCTGTCCACCACAGCTGTGCAGCTAAAATATAAACTACCACACAAGTGCAAAAAATCTTTGAATCTTTATTTGGTGGCACGCTCTCATTGCAGGAACACAATCTGTCACAATAGTTGACATGTTGTAGCAGAAGAAGTATCCAAATTCTTTACTGTTGTGTAACACTGTGTTAGGAGGATGTTCAGTTTTGCTGTTTGACATCACACACTTCCCCTGGTACCCACAGTTACATGCCTCATTCAAAAAATGGCAGACATATGGTGAGCTCTGTTGTACCATTTATATCTGTGCAGGAGTTTTCCAGCTCATAAGATAAGTAACAAGCTGTTTACAAGTGAACTCTCTCCATGTGGAAGAACTCTTGATGCGTTTGTTCCTAGAAGACTGTGACATTTCTTGCAAAATCTGACCTTCAAGTTCAAGACTTTCTTCCTCTGACTGAAGGTAAATTTTGAATTTTGAAATACTTTAATAATCCCATCAGGGAAATTGCTTAAGGATGCCCAGCAAAGAGCGCCACACACCAGTGAGTGCACTGGAAGCAATGCAGGTAAACTGCCTTGCCCAAGGACACACAACAATGACTAGGGAGGAATTAGGATCGAACCACCAACCTTCCGGTTATTGGACACCCCTGCTCTACCACTGAGCCACTGCTGCCCAAATTGAGGCAAAGACTGCAGTGTGACATAAATCTGCATGCACAGATTAGAAACAACAAGCCAGACCATTTATCTCTCATAATGTGGTGACCTTAAGAAAGATTTTTCATTAACTTTTTTAAATCTGTTGACTGATTCTCATGAAAACCAGAGATGGCCTTTAGACAAGATGTAAAGTTTGCCTCGGCCCAGTGACTGTGACATATTGGACAAGTTCCCACAGAACAATGAGCTCATTCATTTGAGATATGTAGACGAGGAATGTGAAGAGAGAGAGAGAGAGAGAGAAAAAATGCGTCTAGGGCTTTTAAATGTGCATAACTGTTAATTCATTCATGGCTCATTGGTCACATACAGCTGTGTTAATTGTGTTTTTCACCAGGGAACCAAACTGTTATCTTGGGCTAACTTTGCCTCAGGGAGTTCTTATTAAATTTTAAAAAACGATGCGTTACAATTGGCTCAAATTATAATTCTGACAATTCCTGAAGTCACATACCGATGTGGATAAAAACATACAATTTTAATCTTGCTTGTGCCAGACAAACTAAATAAACAGGTGTCACAGCTTTTCTTGCCACTTTGTTGTTGCATTTTGTTAACACTCCCCTCCAGCTCTTTTCTGATTTGCATGTTAATTGTGCATTTGATGGAATTTACATCCTGGGTGTTTGATTATCTGTCAAATCATCTTGTGGTCAAGCTTTTCTGCACATTCAATGTACACACACACACACACACACACACACACACACACACACACACACACCATCAATCTGTCACATGAATCATGGGCAGTGCAGGAATACTGTCAAGGTGACAGACAGGACAGTCATTAGCTCTCACGCTTACATCTTTTCATACAGCTGTTTTTTTAACGTTAAAAATGAACAAGGCTGTGAGTGTAATGCTGGCAGTTTATGAGAAGAATTTAAACGTCCTGTATTTCATTTCAGCAGTGACGTGAAGAAGCACTTAATCTTTTCCTGACAGCTGGCCTCATCATGTATGCCACTGAAGCCAGAGCTCTATATTTTTTGACTTAAAGAAGAGACACTCCATGAAAATTAATACCTTCAGAGGTATTACCTGCTCTATAAGATGATATATTTAATTAACCTTAGGTTGAAGAATATGAAAGTCCTTAGCTGAACTGAGAGCATCCATATAAAATATATTCCCCAAAGGAAATGTATTTTTCATCGCTTGTTTTGAGAGGAAGACTTTTTCTTTGTTTCAAAACAGTGGATGTGGCAAAAATGAAATATGTATTGATCTGTTCTTATCTGTATGCATGAGGCGCCAAAAAAAAAAAAAAAAAGTCAAAGTGGATTCTTAACAATGATGACTCAGTGTCGTCCCACTCAGCTAATGCTCTGAAAACATGTCCAGTCATGACGTTCCCGCCACACTTCAGTCTGGAGATCATTAGATTTCAGCTCATGCTGATGCCATTTTATCTGCCAGACTACCTCCTGTTGGGTTTTATCACAGAGAATTATGCAAATGATAGCTGTGCCATCACAACGTTGGTTTTGACACACATCTCTCTTTCTGCAGGCTGTCATTCACTACAGTAAGCTGTGTTAACATGGATTCATTTGACTTTTAGTGGCTGCTTTTCCACTTGATTATAGTCATTTAACTCACCAATCTGCCCTGTCAATCACAACCAGATATAAACATGTTCAAAATGTGATATCCTGACTGCACTCGCAGTAATTTTTAATGAGCAGGGCTTAGAAGAAGCTGCAAAAAAAATCCATAATCCATGAACATATGCTAAACCAGGTTTTAAAAAATGCAACAAGCAGCTACTGTGTGTGAAGGTGTGAAGCTGAAGCAAAGTGTCACACTGGGACATTTGTTGTTTTTTGTGGTCCAAAGTCCAAAACTTCTGCTGAAAAGGCAGTTTACAGGCAACTCTCTGAGGACTGCCAGGAAAGGTCATAAATCAGCCTCTTATTTCTCTCTCTTATTTTCATCTTTAGGTTTCTGTGGTAGTTCCGTGGAGCCTGCGTGACAGCAAAGTGTAATGGAAAGCAGGGTCACACAGAAACCCAATTAGTGCCTGAATGCTCTTAGTGTGCTCGACTGCCGGCCATCAGCCATGAGAAATATCTCCATTATTTCCTCCACTCATCTGTATAACTAGCTGCACATCCACTCTGTGTGTTTTTCATGCATGCTGGAATGTTTTATCGATGTATAGTTTGCTATTGTGGAATATTGACAACGCCTCTGCCTCCTGATTCTGGAAAACAAATGACAAAATATGATGATGTTAGTCGTGGTTTTTCATTCCAAGTGAATGGATGTAAGGTGATTATTTCATTTGAAGAATTAAAACAAACATTCTGTCAAGGATTCACGATGAGGAGAGGACACAAGTGAATCCTTCTCAAAATCAAAGTCTTTTATTACTCCACACAGGGACAAAACAAGGCGAGCTCCTTTCCAGGAGTCGAGTCAAAAAACGCCAGGTTACTTCGTAGCATGGATTCACAAAATAGTTCAAGATTATGTGGTTTTACCAGGCTTGGAGTCATAAAGCTGTGAAGGCTGGCAAGGCGTAGACAGACGACATGAACCCACAAGGACACAGAACAACCTGACACTGAGCGAGGGGAAGACAGACTAGATATACAGAGGAGCAGGAAAGACAATGAGACACACAGGTGGCACACATTAGGGAGGAGCAGGTAATCCCCGGGAGGAGGAGGGAGCACACGAGGAAGGGGAAGTCAAGACACCTGAAGTGATTTCAAAGTAAAGGAAGTAAATACAAAAACAGGATATAAAGCATGAACTAAGGTAACACAACACAATACCAAAATAAGAGCCCTGACTCAAACCTGACTCCTGGCACATTCCACATGCAAATTATGTGCACAGGCTCTTTTTTAAAAAAGTTACGCTTCATAAAAGGAAAAAATAAAACAAAACATTAAACAAAAACTAGCAAAAAACACGTACAGCAGATGGCTGTCAAAGCCCCAGAAGCCAAGGGGTTTGACTCCCCTGACATGTGACCTCCCTCATCATTATCGGCTGTATTGGTTGTAACTAACACAGCAAAATCGGCCTCCATCATGTGTGTGTGTGTGTGTGTGTGCGAGTGTGTGTTTTATATTTCTCAGAAAGCAGAGAATTAATGACAGGCTGAAGCCTCCCCTCTAGAGCCTGTATATGCTCTCATTTCTGCCGTCCTGCCTGCCATCTTTTTGATCTTCACATCGGCAGAATTCCTTCTGCAAGCACAGCGGGCACATGTAAGGAGAAAGATGAAAAAAAAAAACAGAGGCCATAAAATTCTCAGTGATTTCTATCAAACCATAGCAGTCCACACAGGAGGTTAACTTTGTCATGTTACATCATAGTAAAAAGGTTTGAGGTACGTGGCTCCTCCGCACGCACAGACCATCCAGCTCGTTGCACTGTGCATCCAGAGCACGCTAACTGCCCTCTGCCATATTTCAAACAGTCACGTCTGGCTGTTTGCAGCACTGCATGTCAGAATGAGTTATGATGTCACACTCCGAGAGGAGAGATCCCCACAAGATGCCCCTGATTTATATCTGTCATCCGGGCAATTGAACATCTAATATTAATGAAAGTCTGAATGAGTTGTATAGTAACAGCATTGTCATCTGTGTAATTGGCAGCACTGTTTCTATTACTTCTGCTGGTATGAAATTGATACTAAATCGCTGCCTTGTAAAAGCAGAATGAGTCATCATTGTACGCCCAGGCTGCATCATTTCACGCTGTGAAAACGGCACAAAATGGACACGCTTTATTTATCGGAAATAGAGCTGACATAAACAGGCTAATTGCAAATCATCAGGGTTAGAATCCATACCTTGACCCTGTGCATGTATGGAAAGGGAGAAAGTAATAACCTCAGGCATTTCATATGTTCTATTATCATGTATTTCACCCTTGCTACAGCACAAACAGCCTCCAGGCCAACAATATATGCTGTATAATGAGCATCAGTGTTTCATAAAAGCTCGAAGAGAAAATGACGCTCCTGTTATGTGCTCGCAAAGATGTTTTTACCTGCTTAGAAATGGCCCTCACAGGGAGGTAATTTCCATCACCTGAGTGCAAATGAAGGTGCACAATATCACTGTAGAGCAACAAAACAACATCTGAGTGCAGGACGGGGAAAGGAAGTGCTTTAGTAGGACAGTGTGAATAGACTAACATCATCGTGTTACATGTGTCATTCTGGTTTCTAGCTGCTTATTTGGTGATGTTTATCAATGAATGGAGTCTAAAAATCTAAAAACTTCTGCAGCACTCTGTAACCATGGATGGAACAAGGGTTAACCATTTCAGAGCAGAGATGAAAATCAAACCAGTGGAAACTGATTGGCTTTCCACAGGCTACACATCTCTGAAGCATGTGCGTCCAGAGGAGGTTTAGTCACGATCCGTTGGTACTGCCCTCTGGAAATCCAACTTAAATCCACAGAGACCTGACTATGTTTATAAAGTTTTAAGTTTCCATGGCAATCTTCTGACCATAAATGGAGATGACCACACAAAATGAGTAAAACTCTTGTCTGTGCAGACTCTCATTAATCCAGGTCATGATTTATCCAAGCACTGAAAATCGAGGCCACTGAACTCATAATGTTGAAGACACTTCATCAGCTGATGATTTTAAACTCCTAAATAATTGAGATTATTAGGATGACCCATCAATTATATTATATAGAACAATAGCCTAACTATAGGAGATGTGGGATTGTTTAATCTGTCTGTGAATAAGCACGGAAAGCAAAGAACTGATTATCTTTGGCAGGCACTTGTGAAGACTTACATTTTTTTTTCTATAGGAACGCACATTCTCTCCCCTGAGCTGGACGGAGTTAATCTACGTATAATACTCTCTATTAAGCCCAACCCAAACCATTATCTAGAGATTCTAACAACTCAAACATTCGAGGGAATGAGTCAATAAACCACTAAGCACTTTGAGTGAAGATCAGTAAAATTCAATGATGAAAATGAATTCAAATTAACTGACCATAGCACCAAACCAACAGATAAGTGATGGCGATGATGATGATGATGATGAGCTGCTCTTTGTAGTGACCTTAAACTAATATTTGTCAGCTACATTTTCCACAGAGTCTGTGCAAAGAATATTTAATGTAGTGCATAAACCTGAGCCTGAGAGGAGCATAAGTGGTGCTTTCAACCCCCCCCCCCCCCCTATTCTTGCTGTGGCCTCCCTGTTGATGTTTTATTATTAACATCTATTAAATGACAACGTGACGGACGGTCAGACATGAAACGCTGTTAAAGAAAACGACCCTCTCCCAGGAGGTGTATAAACAAAAAGAATTAAACCCTGGGTGTGTTTCAATAAAACACTTACATTAGATTCAACACGCAGGACAGATGAGGCTTCACAGCCTGTTAGTTACACTGAGGAAGAGCAGTGAGGGGATGGTAGAAAGGCTATTAGAGTAAATCTGACCATGTCTCACCCGCCTAATGTGACGATAAAGAGTATAAATCTCCAACAGTGTAAAAGCTCAGATCATTTTTATTTCTTAACCACTTCAGCATGTTTTGAAAAAAAAAAGTACAGCCTCATCACAAGAAGTCACAAAGCCATACTGGCCCTTTAAACTGTGTCCATACACACCATGTATGACAACAGCACACAGCAAAGAGAGAGCAGTGAGAGACCTGCATGAGGAAGAGGTGTTTTTCTTGAACTCACTGACGTCCTATTGCATTCTAAAAGCTTTTCTTCTGTTGACCATGTAGGTTTTATAATAAATAAGAATATTGATTGGATGTCAAACTGAATTGGGGCTGAACATAATAGAGGCAGTGAAAGTGAGATTGACGGGAGAAGCAGGCAGAGAAGGAAGATAAAGGCTGATGGCTTAAAAGGAAGAGAAACAAAAAAATGCCTGAAATCCAGTAACACTGTGATCATGCTCATTATTGTAATGCAGCCACTCAGTGCTGCAGCATCCTTACTTACTCCAACCTACAGGCTGCAGCTGAACTGACCTTTGCAAATTAAAAGGCACTCCAGCTTGGCTCAGGGATGAGTTATGTGGTAATCACCCCAGTTTCAATTAAACCAGGTTACTTAAACGCAAGGATGCATGTCAACCCAATATCAACTGACTACAGATTTGGCACATAGATGGGATCCTTGTGTGTGTGTGTCAGAGAATAAGCATGTGAGAAACTTTTCTTAAGTTAGCTGAAGTAAGTTTGGAGTCTGTAAAGTAAGAGTGAATCTTCACTTCAGGCTGTTTATGTAACTCCTCTGTCTTTCCTGTAAGAGCAGAAGTGTTCACCGGGTCAGATACACATACAAAGACCTCGAGGCGAACACAATTCAAAATACTGCAGAGAGCACACAGTAGAGACGTACAGAAGATACAAGATGTCGTAGGGGATCGTTTTTAGGACATTTGGCAATCTGTATATGCTGATGACACAGTGATCTTCTTCTTCACTTCCCTGATTCACACACACAAAAACACACAAACAGATCCAGATATAAGTTGTATTAAGATTTTAATGAGCTCTGTAACACATGAGTTCAAATCCAGCTCCAAGGACGTTTTGTAACCACTGACTAAAATCATTCGTCTTACACCACCTGCCACGCGGGTGTTCTTCTTTACATGTAACCACATTCAGCCACAGTTTCCACATCATCTCAGCTCAGCGTTGTGATGATGAAATGATGGTCGGGAGGAGTGTTTAACTCTTTATACTCTTGTTTATTGCCTGAACAGGACTGGCTCACCTCTGGCTGTGATTGAGCACATAGGCAACCTGCCTACTTCACATATGCACATTAGAAGAAGAAGAAGCAGAAGCGAGAGATACTATATTGACACTATACTAGTGTGTTTATTGATCACCAGGGAGAAATTCAGGTATCCAGTAGCAGCAGTTAAACAGACGACGCAGCATGCATTAAACAACAGTATAGACACACAGTACTACTATAAGTATAAGCATATGCTAAAGGGGTGTAAAATAAGCATACAGACATTTATTGCTTGGCATCAACAGTGCAAATATACACAATGATATCAAATATGCAAATATGTAATATCAAGAGGGTATAAGTCCATCACATTAATGACTGTTCTCTTATTTAAATATTTCAGTACCAAATCACATGGACGTGCATTACCTGAAGACGAGCTGCGGTCTGTGACTTCGGCCATCATGCACGTACCTCTCTGGTGCGCGCAGAGCAGGAAGAGAGCGACAACCAGCCAATCCTCCGCGCAGGGTCCACCCGGAGGATTGGCTGATGTTTTTAGCATTTTATAGCTTCCACAGATGATTCATATTCTTCGTTTTAATGTGAAACTGCCGAACTAATCGGTTGCTAACGGATTGTAAAGAGAAGTTACACTAATTTAACAAAAAGTGCATCAGAATGAAATCTCCTACATTACCTTTAACATACACACTGTTACACATACACTGCTCTCCTCTTAGTTGTTGCAGCGGATGTTCCTTCCTGTTCCTCCATCAACATTTGCTGTCATATGAAAAAACACTTATCCAATACGCTGCTGGTTCACTCATTCATTGTCTTACTGAAGAACCCTGCTTCATGTTGCACATGCACATATTCCAAAGTGGTGTTTTATCAGCACAGTGGGGTTCCAAGTCTAATTTTGTGCTCAGCGAGCCTCTAACAGGTTAATCCAGCCATGGATGCAGTCATGACTAAAAGATGTCTTAACTACATGTAGATGAGGACAGACTTTGATCGTTTTAAATAGAGAGGGAAGGTCATTCTACTCTGAGGGGGAGCCAGCAGTTGAAATGGTCCTGAGTAACAAAGAAGATTAGAGGATTTTTCACGAGATGAAAACTCGCCTGTCCCTTTTTTCTTTTTGGCTCTAGCGACCTGCTTGAAACCAGCGCTAGCCTTTAAAAAAAAGAAGGAGCAGTGACAGCACAGTACTGATGGTGAGAGTAGATGAGTCTGGGTGCTGATGGCTAATCAATCATCCTCACTGCTGAGATGAGAGCAGGTTCCACTGCACTGATCCCATGGCAGCAATGGGGAGGGAGCAGAAAGGAAGAGACACCACGGCGGCAGGAAAGAGGAGGTTAGTGAGTAAAGTGCAACAGAGTGGAAAAGACAAAGGTTTGATCCTTTTCTAATGATCAGATCTGAAGCTCTGACCCACACAGACAGGGGGAGCTTCACATTTAAGCTGGTGTAACTTAATTAAATTTCATACTCATACTTTTCAGCAGAAAATTGGCTTGTATTTGATTCTGTGAGCAGGTGATGTTTTGTATTTGCTCTGTAAACAGTTTGATTGCAGCTTATGTCAGCCATTCAGGAAGCAATTTGTGCCTTGCAGCTATTCATCACCTGTCAGGCTCGGTGACTTTACAATTGGACGGGTGGCTTTTAATTGATGTGTGAAGTGACTCATGTGTAATAAATCTGTGAACTGTAGTGTACAAAAATCTAATCTCAGATTCATAATGTGGGAGAAGTTGAAGCAAAATGTGAAATGAGGCGGAGATGTCAGGTGGATGGTGTGCTCTGCAGGGGGAACACTGAACAACAAAGACGAACAGTTTTTCACCTGACGTGTGCTGTCACAAAAAAAAGCATATTCCCGCTGACTCCTGGCCCTCCTCCCCCTTTCCGTGACTCTCTGACCAAATAGTTTTTTATTCCAAGGTCTTTTCTTTTCAGGATTGTTGAATAAAACATGACCCCCCCATCTCAGCTAATGTGCTTCTATACAGTTTCCAGTGTTAAAGCACATTTAAAATTGGCCTTCTGTGAGGTCACTATAGCAGCTTGTCAGAAAATTTAAATGGAGAAGTCACCTCCAATTAATCTGGACTGTACTTCCTGTATGTAAGTCGCACTTTATGTCTTGTTTGTATGAGAGGAATATTGAAAATTAAGGATGCATAACTTTTCTAAAAAATGGGAACCGTATGAAAACACATCAGGACAGGGTGTGGGCTGAGGCTGTCATCAGAAATTAGCACAAACAAGCTTTATGTTTCCCGAAAATGTGCCTAAAATGGCATTTTTATATGAATAATTTATTGCATTTATAACATCTGTCATTCAAAAAAAAAAGTTTGTTTTGCAATTTTAAAAAGCCGAGAGGAAAACACGAAGCAGTGCAGATTTTTTAAACATGCAGTGTACACACCAGGACTGTGGATAGCCTTTACAGCTAAAGCTAATTTTCCTCTGTATACATTACACAAATACATGTTTATCTTTCATCTCTGCAGAGCGCTTATTAAAACCAACTTAGGAGCAGTTCACAGCAGCAGCGTGGCTCTGCAGTGGCCTCAGCTCTGCTGGATGTTTAACTGGTGTCGATGGGAGAAGCAGCACTGACCTTTCAGCTGCTTAGTGGGCGGAGGAAGAGTTGTTAAAGTTTAGACAAAACATAGATCTCTGCTGGAGCTGATACACAGGCCGTGACCACGCTGCTTCTTCATGAACTCAGGGTGGATGTTTCACTTCAGGCCTGTTCAGCAGAAGATGGTATCTGCAACATTTATTAGTGTGTCCTCCTTTTGTGTTGTTTCTCTGTGAGTCCTCCCTGTGTTCCTCATGTCAGGCCTTTCTTCATCCCATGTTGACCTGCACAGTGTTTTGTATTCTGCCTCAGCTGTGCCTTTGCCTTCCTGGGTTTTTAAGCAGCTGCTGGTGTTTTGTTTGCTTACTTAGATTTGCATTATCTTGCATCAGCTTTAATCATTAAAGCTCGCATTTTGTTGCTGCAGCCTGCCTTCTGTACTCATCCTTATCTCTCTACCTGCCATTTTAATCTAGCAACCCAAGCAGGATGATTAGGATGTCATTTTGTTTGAACATTGCCTTGACCTCCACTCTAACCCTGCTTTTTAAAGTAAAGAATCTGAAACAATGTGAATCTTATTTTTACTACAGTGATTTGGTTTGACTTATTCTCCAGCTATAGCCTCAGCTTGGCACATTTGTTTGTACTGTTTATTTATTGTGTTTCCAAATTGAAACACAATCGCCAAATCCCATCTAAGATGGCGGACTTCCTGTTAGGTTGAGGTCATGGTGGCAAGAGACTTTTTGGTGCATCTCGGTATGATAAACATAAACATAAACATAAACTGATTTTCGTGGATCTACACCAAACTATTCCAATGGCAAAGGGTGTTTTCGCTGTAGAGCCATTTTGCCCCGCCCATTTGCAACAACCCCAAAATATAACATTTTTCACCACACCTGATGAGTGTGCAAAATTTAGTGATTGTTTGTGCATGGCAAAGGGGCGAAAATGCAGTGCAAAGAGGCACAATTAATAAGAAGAATAAACACGACAATTACAATAGGGCCTTCGCACCACTCGGTGCTCGGGCCCTAATAACAAAAATACTCAAAACTGAGAGCCTTGTTTGACTAATAATGAAAAATCAGGTTGATCTTTGTGCACAATAGTCTAGTATTTCAGTGTTGTGGGCTGTAATAATGAAAGCACTGTCTGACCCAGCATCCAGCGGGCTCTCATTTCTACTAGGAGCATTTTCTGTACATATGGTGTCAAAGTCATTGTTGTTGAGTACCAGCACCAGGATTTTTCATGATGCAGCTGGAGACCTGCAGTGGAAAACAAGTGTAACCTGCATTATGCAGACACTTGTAAAAAAAACAATACAACACTGAAAATGTCTGTATCTCTGCCAGAATATGTGGTGCTGCTTTCCTTTTCATGTGTCTCCACTGCACTGCTCACTAATGGCCACTCTTAATGCGTTTCCTCTAAATAGAGGAGTTGTGTTTTCCATAGGGTGACGGAATGGACCTGGGACACTGTGTGGCCACATCTCTTTTAATGAGCAGCAATTTAGCCAGAGTACCAACCAGAGCAGAACAGAGCAAATGAAAAAAAACATTTTTGTTTTGCAGTTCCTTCCAAATTTCTCCATTTTTAGGGCTGATAGTAGAGACAACGAGGGAAATGAGGGAGTAAGAGTGTGTTAATGTGGTTGGATGTGCATGAGAAAGTGCCAAAAGTGAGAGGAAGGCAGGGACAAACACATCCCAGGGTCACCAAGCAAGGCTGCTGATGAAGGGCAAGTATTACATGCAACACATTTTAAGACTGGTGTCCTCCACTCAGCTACCAGCAATTCATCCTCACCAAGCAGCCACAAAGACAGGCCCTCCAGAGCAGCTGTGAGGCGGCATTTATAGGTCTGGAGGAGGTTTTCCCAATAATTAACACTACAAGGTTACATTCACCAGAAATATCCATGCTTGATTTAAAGAACAAACGCTTTAAGATACAGAAGATTAGCCAGCTTTGCTGCCGTACATGTGCATAATTGTTATGCATTATCAGTTTTCGCAGGAGGAGAGGAGCAAACAAAGCTGTTCCAGCAGACAAGAGAAGGAGCAGAACATGTCTGTGGATGTCTTCAGATAGTATTCATGACCAGCGTGAGATGAAATCCCTGGATAGGGTGAGTTTTCGCTGTGCTACCAGCTGCAACTAAATGATTACTGACTGTATCTTCTGCCCAAACACGCTCACAAGATGAGAGAGCTCAGGGGAAGCAGGAGAGGGAAAACAGACAGAGGTTTATTCAACATATCAGCAGTCAGGTAATCCCACTGGCAGTGGAATAAGAAGATTAGCAATACTCACTGATGAGTATGAATTCACAAGAAATACTGCTGAGGAGCCGGTGCTCAGTTAAGCTGCCAACCTGGACAAATTAAATTCTGTAAAATTGTAAACTTGCTTTTACTTACATGTGGTGTTAAAGGTTTGTTCTCATCTCACACATCATATCTTATTTTCTTTGGCTGCTTCAAAGAGTTATCTTAATTAAAAAGGCCCTTTATACATCTAAAAACTAACAGGAGAAGCAGGATTTGTTGTATTCCCAGTGTATGGTTGGTGTGACAGTCCAACAGAAAAAAAGACTAAATTGATAAAAAGGTTGCCCAATCCAGAGGGTCAACAGAAGAACACAGACCTCCCTTTTCCTAGCCAACTCCTCCAGCTCCTCCTTGGGATACCAAAGCATTCCCAAGCCTGCTGAGAGATGTAATCCCTCCACTGCATCCCAGGTCTGTCCCTGGGCCCCCTCCTGGTTGGACATGCTTGGAACACCTCACCCAGGGAACACCCAAACCAGAGGCTGGAACCAACTCGACTCGCTCTTCTCAGATGACCGAGCTAATCTCTAATGGAGTGACCAGCCACCCTGAAGAGGAAACTCATTTCATTTACAATCACTACCCTCAGCTCGTGGCCACAGGTGAGGGTAGGAACTTAGATCAAGCAGTACTTTGAGAGCCTTGCCTTTCTTCGGCACAATGGACCTGCTGACACCCCGACCTGCCTGTTGACCTATCCGGTTCTTCAGACAAGAAATCTTTGAAAAATATGAATATATAGTGACCACATCCATCAAGATGAGAAAAAGTAAATGCTAGCTGATCATGCTTCATTATCTGTTTTCGTACTGGTACACTGCAGTGGCTAAGGGAGAACTGTACTTGTACGCCCAGTCTTATAAGAAGGAAGTCAACAAGGAGCCAATGAACCACATTCAGTGGTAGCACAAGCTTAACTTTGCCTATAGCTTAGTAGTCATCAAACTGTCACTGCTGGTTAGCTACTGTTAGACTTCCACTCCAACCAGCTCAGTGATGTCACTGTCTCTGCTGTAGGAGATGATGCCATACATGTTGCAGTCAGTGTTTTATTTCCTTTTTTCATTGGGCATCTTGGAGGATGGATCTTTGGGTGTGATGCTGCGAAACAATCATAAATAAACACATTATGTTTATACTTAACACAGCAGATGAAGTGCATCACATACCAGGTGACATGACAGGAAGTATTAAAGATTCATGGACAGGAAATAATCTGTAAATCACTGTTATGATTCATGTATATTTAATGAAGCCTCATAAGCAATAAAAACCCTGGGCCTGAGTGCAGACCCAATGCTTCATCTGCTTTATATGATAATGAACATAGGGTGTAGGTGTTGTGAGCAGCCAGTGTCCCATCAACCAGCCTGCAGGCATCATCTTTCATTTCTTCTTCACAAAGCCCCTCAGATGGATGAGAGGCATGCAAGCTTAAATGGAAGTGACTAGATAAACAAACGCGCCTGTCTTCCAGCTACCGCTAACAAAGCCTTTCACATTAGGAAATAGACTGAAGCAAGCAAATTAGGAGAAATTCATTCAGATCGGTCTACAGTAACCTTCTCAAAGGTTAAGCACAATGGAAATGATCTATTGTATGGAATACTGTTATAGAAGAGGAGGAAGAGGGGAGCTGATGAAGTGTATGAAATGTATCCTCTTCATTAATGTACCCAGACAATAAGGAGAAAAGGAGACTGTCCTATTTCACGGCTAATCAATGGAAACAATTTTCCTCCACATTTTATATCGGTGTATAAAATAAAATTATTTTTAAATGTGTACACTACTGGTCTCTGAGGCACATTTATTGACCAGTACAGTACACTGTAGCTTCTATAAGCTTTAGAGTTCATGCCTATTGAGTGTGGGACGCAGGGACAGAGCAGACGGAGTCCTCTAACTTTGTGGACTTTCTCACTTTATTACACTTCCAGCAATACACATTTTGCAATCAATTCTATCAAACAAAACACTTAGAGTGGGCGTAAATTGTAAACACAGGAGTTAGCTGTGAATACAGCCAACCACCATAAGCGGCATAACTGTCCATTCCATGAAAAGTGTAATGAAAGTTGATGAAGTCAGGATGGGCAAGTCTTCCACACCAAACTGAGAAAATGAGCTTTTATTTTGAAACAGGAAGCTGACAAATACACAATGTCTTCTGCTGGTTTGTCCATTAAAGGTAGGGTAGGAGATTTCATTCTGATGCACTTTTTGTTATTATTAATTATTGTAATTAGTGTAACTTCTCTTTACAATCCGATAGCAACCAATTAGTTTGACAGTTTTACATTAAAACGAAGAATATGAATCATCTGTGGAAGCTACAAGACGCTAAAAACATCAGCCAATCCTCCAGGTGGACCCTGCGCGGAGTATTGGCTGGTTGTCACTCTCTTCCTGCTCTGCACGCACCAGAGAGGTACGTGCACAATGGCCGAAGTCACAGACCACAGCTCGTCTTCAGGTGATGCGCGTCCATGTGATTGGGAGGCGTGGCTTCGGGGTGAGCTCCGAGAGGAATCGGCGTGTGTTTACTTTCGAAATCTGGCTGATGTTGAGTTTTCAAAATCTCCTACCCTACCTTTAAATGTCAGAATACATTGACTGCACATGATGTCCATTTACTTTTGCTCACTTCAGCATCAGTAATGTTAGAGCAAATGCAGATTCTTTATAGGCACAGTGTGATTTTAGATGCTTTCTCTTTCCATCATGATGTGAAGCTGGCAGCAACACCTCTGTAGAAATGCTGTGCAACAACACATAAAACATATACACATAACTACTAGTAAATAGACTGTGCACCTCTGTTGCATTCTTTTATTTTGAAAAGGTCCCACCAGCATCTGACAACTTAGTAACTTTTGCTGGCAGGCAATGATTTCTGTATTGAGAAGCTGCTATAACACATCATGCAGAATAACTGAAGATGTGCACCAGATCAGCAGGCATTTGGTTGACATGACAGCAGCAGGGTTTACATTTGCCATTTCCTGTCCTCCTGTGAACAGCTAAGCATGTGATGTAGTCAAAAGATGCTTGTTTGGATTGAGTCTGGATTTATCACCATCGACGGAGCGCCACAACATATGTAGTGACATTCATTAGAAATGAGATGAATGAGCAGGAGAAGCAGAGAGGAGACCTGCTTTCAGATTCTTGGGGATATAATAGTCGTCCCAAAGGCAGCGCCATCCTGCGAATGCTTGAACAGATGAAAGGACATTCAAAATTCTCTCTGCTTTTAAACATGTGCCACATCAGTTGGTGACAAAACTTGTCTGTCGTACGCACATCTGTTTCAATTAAACAAGCATCATAAAGTGACTTTTATTTCTGACATAACTAAGAAAATCCCACCATGTGTTACAAGCCTGCACCACTCTGCACAAGATGTCTGGAATCCAACAAAAAGAAACAACAAACACACAAACAGCCTGATTCACCTCAGCATGAACCCGTCTTTCATTAGCTTTTATTCATTCTTGGCATAAAGCTGTGATCTCCACACACACACACACACACAGACACACACACAGACACACACACATGGGTTGTTGTTAGATGTTGAATTAATCTCAGACAGCATCAGATTGGCTCTGATCAGACTGCAAATGTGCTTGGCTGGTGGAGGATTTTAATGTGTAAACCTCATGGAGCTGAACAGTTTTTGCTGACCAGCATCCACGTCTCATTTGGACTTATTATGTTGTGCTTATTAGCTTTACAATGTTTAAAATATAATTTTGTCTTCCTTAACAGTGTCTTCACTAGTAGAGTTAGAGAGCATCAGCACCCTCCCTGCATGGCCCATGTGTTCCAGCTCCCTCTGAAGCCAGGTTGCTGTCCTTCCTGATGGTGAATCTTATCCAGGCCAGCTGTAGCCCCTCTCCTCTGCAGGGCGGCTCATGTGACAGTGCCAATGCCCATCAGCGCTGAACATCAGTCACTGCATGCCCCAGATTCACACATCATCTCCACTTCAGAGGGCTGCCAAACTGCTTGTGTGTCTCTGTGTGCATAAAATTAACTAACTGAGGCAATTAGAGATTTCATGAATATCATTTTTGTGTGAAAGGGGCCCGACACAAACAATCCTGATACAAATCCACCCATGAATAATGTGTGGTTACCTTTTTTTATTCATGGTGAAATGGGGGCGGGGGGTTTCATCTGTGAACTCCTGCTGCTGCTCTATAAATATCCACTTCCTGTTTATCTCACAAAACATACAAATTACACAGAAGGCTCTCCAGCGCTGAAAAATATGATGTCTTGGACAAGATTTCGAGTAAAATTCTGTGAAGGCTTTGTTGCTGCTACCAAAAAAACATCCAATGCGGATAATCAGAAACAGGAAAAATGTTCAGTTCTGCTTCTAAACTGTCAGAAGAATCTCTTGATAAGTTTTTAAAAGTATTCCACTGATAAACAAACAAAAGGAGAAACTCTGGCCGCCTCAAGAAAAATACTGTAAATTCTGCCAAACGTACCTTCAAAGTCTCTTCAGAGAAAAAGCCCAGGCTGCAAATCACGTCTGATTCATCAACTGGAACCGAGCAAACAAAGTGAAAGCCAATTAGGTAGATAAACTGAAGAAATAAAGAAGGAAGTGAGACACTTTAAACACACACCCTGTCTCCTTTGCTCATCACATCTCAGTTTAGAGCTGATGTGTCACTTCCTTTGTTGCTTTCTCTGTTGTTGCTTTGTTTTGAAAGGTCCTCTGTAAGCAGCAGCTGAATAACTAACACCGTTTATCTATAATTTATCATGAAAATCCTCCAGGAAATGTGTAGGTGGGTTTCTCATTGTGATGCTTACCTTCACTTGTGAAGTCTCATCTACGTTTCCGGGGAGAGATGGAGAGCTTCGGGGAGCCCGGGGGCAGTGGAGCTGCCAGGCAGGCTCAAACAAGGAGCTTTTTCAGATTTCCGAGACCATTATTGCGCCTCAGGCAAGATGAGGCTTTGTAGGGAGTTTATTAAAAAATACAGAGCAAATTTGGTTCATCTAAGTCATGCTTCATGAGCAGTGGTGGAAAGTAACTAAGTATTTGTACTTCATTACTGTACTTTTTATGTATTTATACTTTACTATGAGGAGCAAAAATAATAGTACATACTTTATACTTTTACTCCATTACATTTTGCAGCTATCTGTACTTTCTACTCCACTACATTTCTACAATGTCTGTAGTTACAAGTACATTTATGAATACAGTTGTGTTCACACAGCTTTGCTGGACTGATGAGAAGTCAGACTCCGCATGGAGGTGGTGTCACGCTGCCAGCTGTGTTTCTATAATGAGCCTCAGTCATGATGTCGGTGCTCTGGCTCAGTTAGCTAACTAGTTAGCTGCTGTCTGCTAACACAGGTCCATCCATTAATGTCTGATTAACATGAATCATAACATGAATCTACAGCAGGAATACTGACACAGTAAACATGCTGAATGCCTGTTTGTTATCAGCAGCCTCTCTGTTCACTTGATGCCCACAGCCTGCCTCATGACACACAGACCTGTGCATAGCTGCTTCTGGACTGAACATGTACATTAACTACACATGGTCCATTTTAATTTGAAGATGATTTCTTTGATTATTTTAACCTGTTCAGATCCTTTGCAATGGAAATCAATAATATGTATTCGGTGCATGAGTACTTTTACTTTTAATACTTTAAGTACATTTAAAAGTACTTAAGACTTTTACTTAAGTAGGATTGTTGATGTAGCACTTCTACTTTTACTTAAGTATATATTTTGCTGGGTATTTGTACTTTTACTTAAGTACCAAGCTTCAGTACATCCTCCACCACTGCTCATGAGTGAGGGACAAACTGGATCCTCCATCATGTTACCTCAGAGATCAGCTGTTTCCAGATTCTTCTCCATCAGATATTTATCACTGAGAAATGGCGACAGTTGTTTGAGAATGCATGAATGCTGGATGAGCTCTGGTGTCTTAGCATAAATCTGAGTGACACTGGCATAAGAAGTTGCTGTAATCATCATAATTTAAAGGATGTGATACGACTCATTGTTGCTCCAAGGCTGCACGAATCAGCTCCTCAGTGAATGATATATTAACGTCTGCAGCTTCATCAGCTGCCTGAGGATTCTGACAAAGAAAATGTGCCCATCACAGCAAAGAAAAGGCACAAACAATTCTGGCTTTTTTTGGGGGGGGGAGAAAATAACTTTTCATTTCAAGGTTACCATCAGTGCACAGATGAAGTCTGACAGGAAGGTTATTCCACCATTATAATCATTACTGTCTCTGCCTGCAAGTGTGAAAGTGGGTGCAAATACACACCGTTAACAAGCACGAGACACATCAGGAGAGAGAAGAAATATGGAAAATGTGCAAAGAATAACGAGATCAATCTGTGGAGCAGGTGTCATCCTCATTTCACCAGAGTGGTGACCAAGTGTAAAGCTAGCCTCCCTGCTCCCAGTCCGTGTAATAAGTTAAGCCGACCCCATCCTGCCCTTTAAGTATAATGTGGGGAGGAAGGTAATAATGGAACAATTCCCATGGTTACAACAGCAAAGCCTTTATGTCCTCTCAAGAAGGCAGCCAGCTGTCTCTTTTGGCTGCTGCCTCTCATTACTGGTTATCCACAGACACACACATTACATTTTTTTTTTCCCAACAAAACGTCATACAGCAAGCAACCAAGGCAACAGAGAGGGAGGAGTCCACAGGAGCTTAGAGTGAGGGTGGATCAACATGAGAAAAGGAGGTTCAGAGGAAGGAAATCAGTCATCAGCAACAACCCAATGCAAAATTGAAGGAAGGGTAGGAGATTTTGAAAACTCAGTGAGAGTCAGACAGATTTGGAAAGTAAACACACGCTTTCTCTCGCATTACCTGAAGACGAGCTGCGGTCTGTGACTTCGGCCATCATGCACGTACCTCTCTGGTGCGTGCAGAGCAGGAAGAGAGTGACAACCAGCCAATACTCCGTGCAGGGTCCACCCGGAGGATTGGCTGATGTTTTTAGTGTTTCATTGCTTCCACAGATGATTCATATTCTTCATTTTAATGCGAAACTGCTGAACTAATTGGTTGCTAACGGATTGTAGAGAAATTTAGAAATTACACTAATTTAAAGTGCATCAGAATGAATCTCCTACTCTACCTTTAACACTGGGATACAGTGACGTAATTATTAAAACAATAATAAACAAGTAAATAAGAACACATACCCAGAAGCAACTGTTTAAAAACATTAAAGTGATTCTCCAAATCAAAAGATTTGACAGTCAAAAAAAAAAGTCTTTATTTTCTCCGATTTGGTTTTTATCTACAAAATAAAATCTAACTTCCTAACTTCTGTGAAATAAAAACAAATAGCAATACACTGCAAAAGGAGACAAAAATAAAGATCAAACACACTTCAGAGACCCATGAAGGCCTTTCTGGGGATTACTCCCCTGGCAGTGACATGGCTTCTCGCCCTCTGTGTCTAATTTCTGGCTTAATCCAGCTCAAAAAAACTGTTAAGGTGTTGGCAGTAAAGCTAACAAAAGATGAAACCTCCTCACTGCACCTCCTTCAGCTGTGAGGCAGCCGGAACAGGAAGCAAGTTCAAAAAAATAAAAGCCTGTGGGTAAGCAACCAGAGACATTCTTATCCTTTTTTTAACAGCTCATACATAGCTTGAGAGATTACGTAAAATAGAGGTCAAAGGCCAGCCTCTAGTGGCCATTTGAGGACATTACAGTTAAAAAGTTGTGTGATAATTGTGCAGCTAAAATCTTCATGCTGCACATCTGCTGTTTTTTCAGGTAATTTAACCAACATCCATGTTATGCACAACGCTTTTTGTCACATGAGGTCATAAAGCAGGAAAATATCTGCACCTGTAATTGATCCCTCAGATCTCACTGCTGGATGCTGTGACTTCAAACTGTGTGACACGGGCTGGCTGCAGTAAAGCAGAAATATAACCAGACTCACAGGTTTGTAACACACGACGAGCTGTTACAGCTGCTGAAATATTGATGTGTGTCTTTGCTTTTAAGAGGCAGGTGCTGCTGCTCATGACAGCGATGGTTATTCCTCATGGCTTCATTTTCTCACTCGCTTAAGGTTTCTCCTCCTCACTTGGCTGACAGGTAGGTGGACAAAAAAAAAAAAAAATAGACACACGGACATGCATGAGTGCTCACTCAACAAAATGCATACATATGTGTGAATGAAGAATGCACCTAGGTGTGCAGGCTGCTTCCCCAGAGTGTCTGTAAACAGGCTGACAGCTAATCCCATGGTTTCTAATGTTGCTGGAGTCATTCAGCTGGAACAGATTGAATTTCGGGGCCGTGGCCACCCAGCACCTTGCACAGAGCCACCTGTATGTTTTAGGAGAATCTGTAATTTTTACTTAGCAATGTGATAGTCATAGGCTCATTTCTGAACACCGCACATCCTATGAATATATTAAAATGTGTTCGGATTCACCTTTTTCAGCTCTCGTCTTGTTCAGTCTAAATGCAAAAATGCTGCTTTATCAGGAGGCAAATAATGATCTGTCTTTGAATGTACAATTCACATGTATACCAACACAAAGATGGTAATTATGATCAAAACTAGCTGTGGCATAGTGCTGTCCCACTGCCTGCCTGTCAAATGACATTTTCCATTCATGTCTGTGTATTCGACAGCCTGTCCCCACTAGAAACACGACGTAGGTATTTCAGTCCCTCTCTAACAGCATCTTTATGTATTTATGGGGACGGGGGCTGAAAATGGTGACCCGACGACAGAAACTTTAGTTTTCTTATTTTATAAATGAATAATATGAATTAAATTTACCTAACCCTGTACCTTGTTTTTTAATGATAATGAGCCTTTGCCAGTAGGTTTTTTATGCTAAATCCAGCCTGGAATAAAAACAAACCAGCTTGTGGTGTCAGGGGGACCTGAACCTCAGACTCCTGAGTGAAAGCATTGCATGTACCCCCACCATCCCGCTACTCTTTACTTGGACTTTTGGCACGTACAGATGTTCCATTAAACGTAACCATGTGTCTTATGTGGCAGATGTATTGTCAACCAAACGTGCCATTTCTTTTATTTCACATACACTATATGGACAAAAGTATGTGGACACCCATATAGGCTCAGTTTCCTGGTTGCCTGTCCAGCCCACTAAGCATTTATAAAGTCTGATGAATGGTGATGATCAATAAATGGAAGTTTGGAACTGCTAGTCTGCAGCCAGAAACAGTTTCATTATGTTTTCATTGGTGCTTTTCTCAAAATGTGAAAATGCGTTGAATGACCCTGAGGTCCATCAATGCCCTGCATTCGGTTGCCTCTGCATACTACACAAAAACCTGCAGCTGAGTCATTCATCACCTTCCAGGGCCGTAGCACTTATATAGTCACTGTTATGTGCTTCAACTGTGTGTGTGTACAATTTAACAAACTCCACAGCCATGTCCTGTAATGAATCATTTGAGCTACAGCAACCATATGACTGCACGGAGGGCACCATGCATCCACCCATGATGATCAGTGCAGAGCAGCTGAGGACCTTATTGACACTCACATCCATCATGTACACACAGTCTTCAGCTTCGTGGCTCCTGCATTACATGTTTCAGAAGGTTTGAGCTCTTTTCAGTATCAGGGTTATAATTCTGACAAAAAAAAAACATTATTGAATTTTTTTTGTGGTTTCTGAGCACCACAAGCTGAGTGCCCTCGACTTCCTTTATATTGGAGAATCTGTAAGGCTGAGTTGTTTAAAGAATTGTGTGTGTGTGTGTGTGTGTGTGTTCTTCACAGAGAATTGAGACACATCCAACACAGGAAAATTATTTACTTTCATTCTCAGCTGATATTGAAGAAGTACGTTTTGTTCCAATTTCCCCTCAGAGGATGTAGCAAATATGGACGTTGTTTCCGTTCATGCACTGACTTCTAAAGAACTCAGCCTTTCTGGTGTGTGGGTGATTTGAACTGAAATTTAACATGCAATGTCTCTACAATGTCCACAAGGTGCAAGGACATCTGAAATCCACTTCAGCATTACCCGGCACCGACACTTCATGTCGGTCCATGCTGCGAAACATTTATACTTTCCACACAGGGCTTCTCTGTGGCTACACTTCAGCTCTCTATATCCTAACTATCTTGTTGTTGGAGATGTCAAACAGCCTGACACTTCTCATCATAATGGAGATCTACTGTGGAAGGGAGGCACATTCACATTCACAGACCACAAACACAGTCATCAAATAGAAAAAGGAGACCTGCCAAGAGTCATCAGTCACACTGTTTGTAGGGATGGGGGAGTAATGCTGAGATAAACCCCCTCTTCCTCTCTGTGACACCTTCATCCCACAGCTCAGCAGATACCAGATAAGTATGTGGTGAAACTTTTAGGCTCAGCACAGATCATGGGAGGAATCAAGTCCTCAAAACCAACCCGTCTTACATCTATTTTGACAACAACCGACCTGATGTCTATCACTCAGTATCTCACTAACAGACACATAGACGTGCTGTACTGGATACTGCTTTACAAAGTCAAATGTTACAGTGAGATATCTTTACATTATTACAACATATCAGGTTATTTACAATAAATAATTTACTAATTATCATGTTATATCTGAAATCTTGTGTTGTGTGTTGTAATAATGTGAACATATCTTGTTATTACATGAAATTATCTTGTTATAAAAACCAAGATAAGTTTTCTTTTCTTGGTTTTTATAACAAGAAAACTTCACATTTTCTTCGTTGCTGCACCAGCTGCAGAGAAAAAGACTTCCTGCCATCGCTTTATAGAATCCCACAGTCATTTGGTGCAGTTGGACTACGATCAACTCTAACAGATATATACACGCATTTTTAAATCTGGCACCTAAAAAGCTTCAGCTTCCAAACAGTCAATATTTTCTCTCTGCACCATGCAGTCTGGCATCCTGTTCACAGTAACAGCATTCCACATGTACAGCTAAAGTATGTTGGTGTCATGTAAACAAAACACAGCGGTGATGCATTAGAATATATATAGGTACTTAAGGCATACATCGTGTAGTTAAACAGTTTTTATAATATAGCATCTCTTCCTTTCACACATTCCCTCATGAAAATCACTGTGTTTTTATGATTTAATCTAATATTTAACAGTGGCTGAACGCCTGCTGGTCAACCTGCTGCCCAGCAAGCTATCTGCTCACTGTAGTGCAGCAATGTTTACTGCATTCACTCTAATTTGATGCTGCAGAAAAAAACATGAAACGTTTCATCCTTTTTCCAAATAACACATCACCATCTGACTGAGTCCCTAACCAGCACTGACTACATTACAAGTGGCATATATGTTCTCTGGAATCTGCAGTAAAATGACATTTTAAAAGCAACCCCGCCAGCACTGGTGGAGTCCCGGCAAGCTCAGCCAGCCTCCCTCTTCCTGAAAGTGCTAACAACTAGGTCAGTGGCTGTTATAATGCAGCACACCTGTGGCTGCCCTACCTGGTGCAGAGCAGATAATTTGGGTAATCGCTTCGCTTGTTGGTGGGATGGGAGACAGCGCAGTTGGTTCAGTGCAGCTGTGCACCAGCATGCAGCTACAGAGGGTTTATTTATTGATTGTTACTATTTAATGATGTATTGCTCCTTTTGGAGCACACTTTTGGAGCACACTGACATCTTAATAAAGGAAACTTTTGCATTCATTCCTTTTGGAATCCAACACTGAAAGATTCTTTTCTGCAGGTTGAGGTTGTGAGACTTTACTGAAGCTTCTGCCATTTATGGGGAGAGCTGAAAGCGCCCAGCAGTTAAGTTCAGATGTGCTGACGGTGCAGAGTGGGAGTGTTTTCTCTGAGTGTCACTTAGTTCCAGCTATCAATAATGGCCGAGAGATGCCAGCAGCAGCAGCAGCAGCAGCAGCAGCACAGAACACGATGATACAAGGTCCTTCAATGTGGACATAAATGACAGCTTTGTGTGTTGTTTACACTGTGATATTACTAAACCGCTCCTGTAATCTGTCTTGCTATAATGTACGTTTTTTTCACATAGATACTGTATGAATGTGAAGCAAATACGTAGGAGTGCAGTAAACAGAGTGCAGAGGGAGTGAAGGAGACAGCCAGCAGGCCATAGATTTTAATACCTGTATAAAGTACGTTTTTTATTGTGAGCAAGATGTAAGATTTAATTAATCCAGGCTTAAATTAAAGCTGTCATTTCCATCAGGAGAGAATATAGCTATACAACAATTTAAAATAAGGGCGTTTTAGACCAAGACGTGATGTCCTCATAAAAAAGAGGAAGTGCAAGCAGAGAGGCTGACAAAATCAGATGTCACCCCGAGGTCTAGATCTGACAGCTGGCGGAGACAAGAAAGGTTTTGAATTAGACGCTTAGCCATGATTGGCTAAATGAGCGACTGGGAAACACCTGATTGGTGAGGGAGGTTCTATTAATCACCTGACCAGAGTAGGAGGATGGGGACACAGAGTCAGAGAGGCAGATAGAGAAAAGACCAATGATGAAGAGATCAGAGTCTTCCTGATTGAACTTGCACTAAGAGCTTCATTTCTGTGGTGCATTATGGGAAAAGCTGTTAGCATGTCGTTCATCAGGATTGGAGCAACTTAGCGTGAGCATGTTTTTCTTCTTCTGTGTGTCCTAAAGGCCTGATAAAGGGACGAGACTGGAGAGGAGTTTCTTCAGCTTGGCCAGGTCTAAGCAACCATGAAAAAAAATATGTCCAGAGTAACTCAAAAGAAGTCACCTGGATCTCAAACAGGTTCCCATTGACTTTTTTTTAGCTTTTGGATGCACCATGAGGGTCTAGCTTTTTTTTTTTTGCTCAGACACAAGCAACATGGTCTGTGGTCCTCAAAGACATGCATTTTTAGTTTTAGTTTTAATTCAATATGAGGAACAGAATGTCTCTGACCTTCTAAGCACCAGAAGTAATCCTGACTGATTGAATCAATATTTTCAGGCCCATCAAATCATATGGAAGGTGTTACAGGACAGATCTGAGCAGCTTTCTCTGAACCCTTGAAACTAATTCCCCTGTGTAAGCCTCTTCTCTTCCATGCCAGCATGTTTGTCCTTCCTCTAACTTTTGTCTGCGCCATAATTATGAAAAATGTGGATCAATTCCTCTTTCCAAGTGAGCCGAACAGGAGTGCAGTCAGTGCTTAGCCCTTAAAAAATGAGAGAGCAAACCTGCCACTCACTTTGCTAACAAACCCTCCCTTTGGGTTTCAGCTTTCAACAGAGTTTGACAGAATTGTGGTTTGTGTATTAATGAGGCAGATATGACGGAAAGCAGCAAGTTCTGCAATATAGCACAGTACCCTGAGGAATTTACAGGAGCATGAAAGGTACATCTACAGCTGTCTGCTCTTTGCTATTGATCTATTATAGATGTCAGTTAGTTTCCACTCTATGGCTATGATTCTCTACATGATGATAATGTGTGCTGAGTCATCTTAACATGTAAATGTTGACATTATAATGAAGAATTTTGACTTCTGGTGAATAGTTCTGCAACTTTTCTCCCCAGAATTTCAACAGATGTGTCTCAAATTTTATGGCTGATATATTAATTATAAGCCAATGACTCCTTTACTTGCCACCAGCTTTAGAGTCCAGATTCATTCATTATTAAGTGATGTCAGAAAAAAAAAACAAATTAAAACAGCAGTGTAAAGCTATTCAATATTTAAAGCTTATGTTGTAATAAAATATGCAACAGTTCCTTACAATGAATGGATATAATCTCTCTAACTTAATTAACCTCAGACATTACATTCAAATCATTCTCAGCTGACATATCGCAGAAAAACGACCTCAATACAAGCATCACAAAAACAAACAGACGGACAGCTGACAGCAGGCAGAAGAAAGATTTTAAATGTGCTGCTGGGACATGATTGGCCGCATGAGGAAGGAGGTAGTGACTCCACCAACTCCACCTACGTACTTTTGTCCATTTAGTGTCATCGGTCATCCTTTATCTCTAAACGTGCCAGAAGATGAGCCCTGTGCTGGAAGGCTGTCACCACTCACAACCCCAATCAAACGCTGCAGTGTCTGTACTGTTATTCACACCAGGCACTTGGTGCTGAAACATAAAAAAGTTGAGGGATAATCGACCATCTTTTCAGGCAGATCCTGGAAGATTCCTGTTTGGTATGATGAACAGGCCTCTCCAGCTGTGGACCTGTGCACCTCACTGCCTCAGTGGAATAAAAGGAATTGCTATATGAAAGCAGATATCTGATGAATGCTGTTATGAGTGCTGATGGCAAACACAGAATAATAATGCCATGTTATTGATTTATGCTGGAATAAAACATATAGAACTTTGAAATGTGTATTTTACTGCTGAGCATCTTACTAGTATCTCTAATATCTAATTAGCATGTTAATGACGCCTGTTCCATCAGCACTGATGCTGTGACAGGTTCATGAAATCTACATTTCACTCCTTGAAAAAACACTGAGTGTGATGGAGTGCTGTGTGCAGCGTCTTGAAGGGTACGGCAATGTTAAGTGATATTAGATGCCAGCTGACTGTTGATGCATTAGATCCAGGTTGATTTGACTGCCATAATGGCGCTGCTCATCCAGCAGAGGGGAGCTGCCCTTGACAGGAAAACAATATGGCTGTTTTGAAGGATGACACATTTGGCTTTAAGTGAGCGCTCTAATCATTCTCACACTGAAATAAAAAACCAACCCGCCGACGTCGAAGACAAATGTGTGAGTGTGGCAGGCAGCTATTTCACCTCTGTATCAAATGTTAGTGTTCTGCAGTGCTGAATTAGAACTGTGTTCCCTCAATGTGAGGTTTTCTGTGTAATTGCTGGTGTGTGGGTGTTTTACTATTCTGTTGTGTGGGTGCTTAATGTACCTTGAAACCTCTCTCTCTCTATATATATATATATATCTATCTACACTACCTTGCAGGAACTCCAAGGAAACAAAGAGCTACTTTAACAGATGAACAACTGTCACACAGAATTATATACTCAGCCTTTGCCTGTACGAGTAATCGCCTCATGGCTCACAGTACTGTGAAGTTTTAGGGTAGATTTTACAAGTTGAAGAAGTCACACCAACTTTACACAGAAGTGGATGCTGCGGCATTCCTCAGTCGGATTGGATGGGTTAGCAGACATCACAAATCACATCTTCAACCTTGAGGCCCCGTGCTCTTTTACAAATGTCATCACACTTTAAGAAGCTTTGAAAAAGACACATCACAACAGCTCATCAGAGCGCTGAAGTGGGGCCGACGTCTGGGAGGAACTATTGATCGGAAGCATCTTTATCTCATTATTCAGCAGGAATCGCCTTTATGAGTAACAAGAGCACAGCGGTTAGGAGCCTCCACTGATACATCCAGGGATTCATTTCACTTCACAGTGTTCTAGGGCACTGTGACATGTCTCAGCCTGTGAATTTAAGTAGAATGAGTACAAGCACAATGAGACAAACTGTAAGTTGCAAAAACCACAAAACAACATGTATCCATGGGCCCTAAAAACTGCTGGACCTTACAGGGACTACAGATACCTTAGAAGCAGGTCATGTAATGACCATAGATGAGGGTATGAACATACACTCAACAAAAATATAAACGCAACACTTTTGTTTTTGCTCCCATGTTTCATGAGATGGACTTGAAGATCTAAACTTCATTCCAGATACACAATATTACCATTCCTCTCAAACATTGTTCACAAATCTGTCTAAATGTGTGATAGTGAGCACTTCTGCTTTGCTGAGATAATCCATCCCACCTCACAGGTGTGCCACATCAAGATGCTGATCTGACATCATGATTAGTGCACAGGTGTACCTCAAACTGCCCACAATAAAAGGCCACCCTGAAATGTGCATTTTGTTTCTGCTTTATTGGCGGTCTGGGGACTCAGAACCAGTCAGTATCTGGTGTGACCACCATTTGCCTCATGCAGTGCAACACATCTTCTTCGCATAGAGTTTATCAGATTGTCTATTGTGGCCTGTGGAATGTTGGTCCACTCCTCTTCAATGGCTGTGCGAAGTTGCTGGATATTAGTGGGAACTGGTGCACGCTGTCGTATACGCCGGTCAAGCACATCCCAAACATGTTCAATGGGTGACATGTCCGGTGAGTATGCTGGCCATGCAAGAACTGGGACATTTTCAGCTTCCAAGAATTGTGTACAGATCCTTGCAACATGGGGCCGTGCATTATCTTGCTGAAACATGAGGTGATGTTCATGGATGTATGGCACAACAATGGGCCTCAGGATCTCATCACGGTATCTCTGTGCATTCAAAATGCCATCAATAAAATGCACCTGTGTTCTTCGTCCATAACAGATGCCTGCCCATACCATGACCCCAGCACCACCATGGGCCACTCGATCCACAACATTGACATCAGCAAAGCGCTCACCCACACGACGCCACACACGCTGTCTGCCATCTGCCCTGAACAATGTAAACCGAGATTCATCCGTGAAGAGAACACCTCTCCAACGTGCTAGACGCCATCGAATGTGAGCATTTGCCCACTCAAGTCTGTTACGGCGACGATCTGGAGTCAGGTTAAGACCCCGATGAGGACGACGAGCATGCAGTTGAGCTTCCCTGAGACGGTTTCTGACAGTTTGTGCAGAAATTGTTTGGTTATGCAAACCAATTGTTTCAGCAGCTGTCTGAGTGGCTGGTCTCAGACGATCTCGGAGGTGAACCTGCTGGATGTGGAGGTCCTGGGCTGGTGTGGTTACTCGTGGTCTGCGGTTGTGAGGCCGGTTGGATGTACTGCCATATTCTCTGAAACGCCTTTGGAGACGGCTTATGGTGGAGAAATGAACATTCAATGCACGAGCAACAGATCTGGTTGACATTCCTGCTGTCAGCATGCCAATTGCACGCTCCCTCAATGCTTGTGGCATCTGTGGCATTTTGCTGTGAGACAAAACTGCACATTTCAGGGTGGCCTTTTATTGTGGGCAGTTTGAGGTACACCTGTGCACTAATCATGATGTCAGATCAGCATCTTGATGTGGCACACCTGTGAGGTGGGATGGATTATCTCAGCAAAGCAGAAGTGCTCACTATCACACATTTAGACAGATTTGTGAACAATGTTTGAGAGGAATGGTAATATTGTGTATCTGGAATGAAGTTTAGATCTTCAAGTCCATCTCATGAAACATGGGAGCAAAAACAAAAGTGTTGCGTTTATATTTTTGTTGAGTGTAGATCGACTGGTACATTTAGAGACTTGCCTTCCGAATTACTGCTGGCAATTCAAGCCAAGCTCCTGCTCCACCTGTAGGGGGATTGAATGGCCCAGTACTCCAATACTCCCAAAAGCAACCCCCACAGGACACTCCAAGGGGCATGGACGAACACCTTCTCCAAATCTACAAAGCACGTGTGGACTGGTCGGGAGGCTGATGAGTGTGATGGTTTGGACATGCCCAGAGAGGTGTGATAGTGGTTATTTATTGCTGTCAGGCAAGAGGTCAAGAGGGATCGAGGGGGCTGAAGACATGAAAGGCAAGGACGTGAAGTTGGTTTGAGAGAAGAAGAAGAAGAAAGTTTGGTATCCATATTGCCATTTCAGTATCCTGCATGTGTTTCCAGAGTCAGTTACATATCTGAATATATGCTGCAATTTTCAAGGCAATCCACCCAGCTGTCAATACATTCACTGCAAATCAGAAGCTGTGAAAAAAAAATATCAGTCCAGCCAGAAGAAGTTCTTCAGTTCAGGGTGATCTGAAAACCTTGGCGAGCTGATATGAAAAGCCAGCAGTCAGCATTAAGCATACACACGTTTATTGAAAACTCCGTAAACAAGAGTGCAACACAAGTGATGCAAAACAGCACAACACACACTTAGAACAGAGTTACATTCACACACACACATTCAGCTCCTCCATTAAAGCAGAAACTAAACTCGGGGCACGGCTCATTCAAATGTCTGCTGAAGCAATAACTGTAGATTGTTCATTTGCATTTTATATGGGACAGTATAATAAGAGCTACAGTATATGCTGATTACAGGGTGGCAGTTTAAATACAAATATTCTCCTTAGTGTCCAGTGATTCCACCATAAACATCCAACAGAGATACATTTAGGGTCCTTTGTTTTCTTCATGGACACTTTGCACACAGCTGCAGTCCTTTTATCGTACGTAAAGAATACAAACAGTTAAACACAGCTCAAAGAGTTCTCAAGGCCTGACATGCGTATTCATAGAAAACGTTTCTCACAAATAAAACCGGCATGCCATGAACAAAAAAAAAAATTCTTACACACTTTTTTTTTTTCTTCAGACACCTACTTCATGACAACAGACGATCATTTCTTTAATATTTTTAAGTTACTTTCTTCACTGGGTGAAAAAAGAAAAAGCTCAGGTTGCCATCATTCACGTTTGAAATATTTATGTATATATATATATTCTTTATCTGTAGAAAATTATTGAACCTTCAGTTCAAAAGGACACATCCACCATTTGAAACAACGGACACCAACTGCTACAAAAGTATCTATAGCACCAAATCAAAACAAATGATGGGATGATTTTAAGGATAGAAGAACTTCAATTCAATCTGAATCACTCTCACACACACACACACACACACACACACGGCTCCTTCTTTGTCTTTTCTTTTTCAAAATACACACTGTACCGTCACCAAAAATACAAATGTCAGACTGCCGAGTTAGGCAAACGCAGGTCTATAGAGTTTAATGCATCTGTGTCACAATCATGTCACCCCCAAGAATCTCAGAGTTGCTAAAAGAAAGAAAAAAAAAGTCACTGACTCAACCGTCAACTCTCAGAGTCTGGTCGTCACAGAGTCTGATGTGCAGAGTCGTGCACCTTTTTTTTATTTTTCTTTCTCCAGTGAAAAAGTTTGATGTTTGTATTGCATCAGTGTGATATAGGCCGTTCAAATCCTGCACACACACACACACACAGTCTGAAGAAGCTGCCAATGGACTGAATAATTGTGTTAATTGATGTTTATATAAAATAATTTCAGTTTTTGAAGCTCTGCTTTTGTGCCATGAGCCAATTTGTGCCCAGCAACAGCTGAAGATGCAGCTGATGTAAAATTACAAAATAACTCATTTCCTTTCACATATCTTTGCCTCCTATTCGGTATTATATACATGTCTGTTTGAGATTTTGTTGTTCCCATTTATAATGTCACAGCAATGGCCGAAATAACACGGTAACCAAGGCAACAAAATGATCCATCATTTCTAACAAACTTGTAAAAAGCTACAAATTGCTGTGCTGATCTGGCTGATGTGTCATCTCTGTTAATAAGCATAAGAGGGTGCCTACAAGCCAGGCGAGAGCTGGAAATCTTTGGTGTCCGTTCCGTTTTAACGCGCTGTCCCTACATTAATAAATAATGGAACTTTAATGGATGAATAATACATCAAAATTACAGTCCTGGTCCGGATCTGTCTCCTTGCTGCATGCTAGATTGTCTATTTGTGAGGCTACGGTGAGCTGAAAGCCATTTGCAATGCTTGGTCAGTTTGTGGGGCACCTCATACAGTCCTAATGTCCTCATAAGCAGCAGTAGCTGACCCCGCTTAATGAGGATTAATGCAGGATCAGATTGGAGTTTGTGCCTGTGCTCAGGCGCACTTCCCACCTGCCTGTTATTGATTGAAGGTTCGTGTCCCTGTAAAATAAAATAAAAAATATATAAATTGTTGGATAGTGACAGGAAGAGAAATGAGGGAGCTGGATTGTACGACCATGGAATAAATGAGGTACAGTAATAGAGGAGATTCCAGAGAGGGAATGGTGATTGTTGCTTTTGACATGGAACAGTGCTTCTAAAAGCTTATTGGTTCTACATTTGTCAACACGTTGCTAAGGAGACACGAGTCCAGGGATAAATGTAAGGAATTTTTTAAAAAAAAATCCAAATTATTTACTGTGCTTTAATTATTTATATAGCAAAATCTAAAATTTTGGAAGCTTTGATTCTAACAGATCCACACCAAGCCACCATATCTGTTCTCTTCCTTCCATTTCCCAGGTTCCCTCTCCAGCCCATTAAGCACATTCATGAAGGGTCAGGTATTGAGTGGCCTTCGGATCAGGACGGGCAAATTCTTGCACAACTGATTTGGTTTCACGAGCTGGAAGGATTATTTCTTGTGTTGATTTTTTGTGCTGACAAGCACACATATTGTAAAAATTCTCATAATATGCTCTAAAGCTGCAGCAATTAGTCAATATTTTTCTGGGCACTGGTTTGTCCATACATGTCAGAATATATGAATCGATAAATCATTTTAAATAATCCATAAATCAAAAAAACATCATCAGCTCCAGATCTAGTAGCTGCAGCATTAAGATTTCCACCTTTAACGCCAAAAACAAACGTTCGTCACATCGTGTATCTCTCAGTGCGACAATGTCTCGGTCTGAATTCAATTGCTGTGACATTTTATGGGATTTTTCCGGAGCTCCTAATTATTTGACAGCTAAAGAATAATTTTCTCCAACATAAAAGAACAAGCCAACCACATCTCTCACAAAAAGTTCCAGCAAAAAAACTAGCAATATTTCCATCCTCCTTCCCCGCCATTAGTACGACTTTTCCTCAAGTTTTCTGCATCTTTCTCTCCTTTCCCTCTCAGCGGTGATGTCCCATATTCATAGGTTCATCACATCTAAATATAGACTTTAACGGCTGCTGAGCAAGAGCCAGATTGAGGAAAAAAAAAAAAAAACACAAAGAAAGTAGGTGCCACCGAGACAGGAAGAAACAGCATGGGAGATGGGTGTGTGTTTCACTGTCCACTGGAATGTATACAAGAGGCCAGTCCGTCACTGGGAATGAGGAGGCGAGCCTGGTGGCTTGGTGAGGGTGTTGGGGGAAGTCTCGGTGGTGGCCACTAGTCATACCGGCCCTTCAGTCAAGCCCTCCAGGGGGAGGGTGGTGGCATTGTCGGTGGGCTGGGAGTTGTCCTGAAGGTGCGAGGAGGGCACGTGGGCGGCTGCAGCCAGACTGGCATAAGGCAGGTGGCAGTCGGTGTGCAGAAACGGTGGGTAGTGCTGGCGGTAGCAGATGTACGCAAACAGCAACCCGATCACTCCTCCAACAAAGGCATCTGTGAAGACACCAAAACACATATATTTTAAGGTATGCATCCTGGGCTAATTTTAGCCTGTGTGGAGGAAGAGAAATAACACCAGCTCTTATTTGTAGAATGAGCCCAGTTAATTAGGCGTTACTGTATGTGCTATAGTGCGTCACTGAGCATTCATCACGCCTGGCTCGTTTAGAAGTTGATGGAAGTAAAGAGAAAGGAAAAGCCATGAATCTGAGCGCAGGGCTCCTTTGCCCCTGGACAGGCTGTCTCTGTCACTTTGTCATACGCTGAATACTTTTGTATTATATCTGCCCCCCTTTAAGCTATAATACATCACATAATATCACACTGCCTTAGTGAATATAAAGCCTATATTGCTGGATATATATCAAAATGACACAGCCAGCTGGTGACTGAAGCAGCTGAGGTAGAGACTTCCATAGCATCAAAATTACATTTTTCCATAAGTCTCCTTTTATTTTCTGCTTCTGGGTAAAATGAAAACATTGATTTCCACCAATCAGGAGGTAGCTCTGCTGGTGTTTGATCCACTCATGTCCACTGAACTTAAAAGACTGTGATTATTAGTTTGGTGGCCTCATTCAGACAGCGACGTGAGGTTCAGGAAGAAGAGAAACTCCACATGAACATCTAGAATATTCATCAGGCATGGTGTAGCAGCCATGCTAAGGGGGGGCTCCCAGCTTGTGTTTACACTGCGAGCAGATTGTGGCCCCTCAAGTTTAATGGGCTGCACCCCTGCTGCTGCGTTACAGTCAGCTGAGGAGGGACAGGAGGAAAAGTAAACTCGGCCTGTAACTACTGCCTGCTTTGGTCTACTGATGTCTGCTCTAAACAAAACAAATACATCCATAAAAGCTGACTGTTGTGTAGCCGCCCTGCAACCCAGGAACATATGGCTTTTTTAGAACTAATTAACACCATATGACGGAGCTGTCATCGTATTATCACATATTCTCTCCCACATCCCACTCACATTTGCACCCCCCTTCAATTTCAGTTCAAAAGAGATGAACACTGGAGCTTGTAATTATAGTGTTTCTCATTGATGCAGTTTTTTAGGAAATCAAAACCAGCCTTTATGCAAAAACTAAAATAAAGCAGCCTGTTGGGCAAACAAACAAGCACAGACCCCCTTCGTTTATCAGCCATGCTGATTGAGTTTAAATGTTGTGTGAATACACCAGTACAGCTGTTTTAAATGTGGGCTTTATACAGTCTCTGTATCATAATTACAGAAGTGTCTCAGGCTGCAGACTTCATGCAGATGCATCCTTCTCCAGCTGACACAAGCACGTTTAACACTTTGGTGAGTTAGGAACACAGGACCTTTTCAACAATGGTTCGGATTGATGCAGGTGTGTCAGTTTTTTGGGGGCAGACCTTGCCAGTGGTGTTTATAGTCGCAGGTCCGGGACAATGCAATCATCATGGCGCTGTAAAGAGGCAGCACCATGGCACAAAGACGCCAGCTGCGGCCTCGCCCCTGATCGGTGAAACACTGCAGCTTTCCCGCCAGGTAGAAGGAGGTGAAGCCAAGACCGGAGAATGCAACTGTGGCAGATAGACAGAGAGAGAGAGAGAGGGAGAGAAGGTTAGGTTTAAAAATGAAGTCGATATGGTTGCAGCCCGTCCTGACCGGGAAAATGTAACATTAGGTCGATACTGCAGTCCTTGAAAATGGAAAATGAGCGTTTTTCTTCAGCTGCATCACTACATGGTTATGAAGGCAGAGACTCACTGAGATGGCAGACAAAAATGGCATCTGCATCTTGTGTGATTCATTGTGCATTGTGCAAACATGATGTCAGTTCTAATGTGCATACAGAGCGGGTAAATGACACTCAGTCACAAGCTCTAACTTGATACTTATGTGAGATATGTAAGCTGTCCTCTAGTGATTAGACACGTGTTAATGCTAGGTGTAATAAATGTAAATTAATGTTATGTTCTATAAGATGATAGTTAGATATCTACGTGTTAAAACGAAGGATACTGGACTGGCTATACAAAGATATATAAACATCTCACACTGAAGGAGACGTTTTGAACAATGTGCCTATTTTCTGCAACGTTTACAGTATGTGGCATCAGTGTGTGTCATACATCAGACTTTCCATGTAAACAGTGCTTACAATGAGGACAGATACAGTATAAGAGGCATATAATGAGCATAGCTGGAGCATGTTCTCCTCTGCTCAGATACAGCTTGAGTTCAGAGGGAAAAATAAAGGCCTGTGTGAGAGATAAATGGAACTGAGCTGCTGGCCTTGCACAGGAGACCCCTTGCTGATGTTGGTTAGTGTGAGAGAAACAGCGGCGGCCTAATTGCATGAATTAAAGGTTCTGTGATGGAGCCATAAGAGGTAGTACTGAGACAGGGTCATTAGTTTACTGCTACAGCAGGCCAAATAGCACCCATCAGCACCCATCAGCTGCCCATTCGTCAGTCAAGCTACAAACTGGCCAAGAATACTAAGGACACTGGGACACGTGTGCAGCCTGAGAGAAAGAGAGAGAGAGAGAGAGAGAGAGAGAGGGAGAGAGAGAGAGAGGGGACCAATGGAAGAGGGAGGCAGACAGTCTCACAGACAGTCCTGCTGCCAGCCAGAACTCTCTATTAAAAATCTACATTTTCCATTAGGCCATTTGTATATTGGATGGCCGGTGTGGGCTGATATTAGTTTTCTATTAAAAAGTGATTATACATTGGTAGTCATGGATATATTGTAGTTTGCTTGATTGGATTTTACTCTACTCCTGCAGAGGTGGTTGGACTGCATTGTGTTGCAGCCAGGATGTCCTGAAGGCAGTGTTGGGGGAGTAAGGGATTACATGCACCGACGTTAGAGTACACAATATGAGTAACTGTACTCTGTTACAGTTACAGTCTAAAGAGATTAGAATACATTACATACATTGTTAAAATCAGTGGATTGCACGGTACTTTCATGTGTTTATTCACTCAGGGGGATAAAACTAGTTACATAAAAATCATTGTCTTCATTGCAACAAAGATCTTGTTCACAGCAGATGTCTGACGACTGTCTCCTGCTCGCTTGTCTCACTGTGTGGTTATGTACATGTGTATGATGGTGAATAGTCATTGGCGTGAGTGCAGCCGGACTGATGGAAGCTCAGAGTCTGAGGATGAGGATGAAGACTGAAGCGTTGTGCTCCTCAATCATGATGCCGGTGTTGTGCCAAAAAGTGATCATCTGCAGCTATAAGGCTCTTTGCGTTGTCCCTTTTTTGTGCTGATTTTTTGGCAGATGATTACTTTTTGGCACAACACCGACACACAGTTTACATCACTTGAATGAGTGAGTTAGCTATTGGCTGCTAGCTAACTCTGTGCAGTCAGTTAAGAACCTCTGTTTTATGTAAGTATTCAAACATTGTTTCATGTGTGTAAAATGAGCTTGAGTGACTGCAGGGGGTGATTGCGGCATTCAATTCAAAAATGCAATTCAACGTGTAAGTAATCCAAGTAATCAGAATTGAAAATGTAATTACATTACAAATGACATTTTAGGGCATGTAATGTGTATCCTGTAACTGCATACTTTTTTAAAAGTATCCTTCCCATCACTGCCTGTAGGCACAGGATGTGACAAACTCTGTGGATCAAAACACATGTATAAGAATTGTCTGTCCAGGAGAATAGATGGAAACATTTGTACTTATCTACAGGAGGACAGGTGTTTTGAAGGAATGAATATTAGATCGCAGAGGCTGTCAGACTTTCATCTCCCTGTAACAACACATTGTACAGCTCTGCAGCTCACAAAGGTTTTCACAGAGCAGCTAAACTGGACACTAGATGGAAAAATCAAGAAAGAAATCAACAGAAGGGTAATTTAAAGTGTAAGAGGACAGATTAAATCATTACATTTTTAAGAGATAGAGAAAAATCCATTATGTTCAAGGCTAATTGGATCCTAGTTGTGTAAAAAACATTGTGCAAAGTCATCATCACCACTCACACAGTTGTACCACATGGGCTTTACAGACAACAATTCATTTACTTTCATGCTTTCTGGCTCCGCTCATCAGCCCGCTCCTTCTGTTTGGAGGTTATGAACAAGCCATCCAAGATGCTCGGCCTCAGCATCCCTCAATGCCCATCCATCTCACTTCCAGACGACCTCTCCGCATTACCAATCACACAGCGGCTCACACCATTCATTTTAATAGCTCTAACCACAGCTAAGACAATTACATTACTCATTTGGGAAGACAGAACTAAATTATCCATGAACCACAGACTCAGTCTGCTGACTGAACACTTGAACTTTTAACTCGAAGCAGCTTTCAGTGGAGCTGAGCCCTCATCGCTCTGCCATTAATCACAGTTTGGTAACACTGACAACACTGGTATATATTAATTGATCCACACACATGTGCTTCTCCTGCTTTTATACTTCTGCATAATGATTACTCACATTATATTTGTGAGGACAGCAGCAGTGGTCCTGAAAAGCCCTCTTATTTATTTAAAAAGATGCAACCTGGAGTTTATTCAAAAGCAAAAAAAAAACAATACATCCAATTTTTAGAGAGTCGTGAGAAGTTATGACAACCTGACAACACATAAGGTGACTTCAAATAAAAACTGATAGGATTTACTGAACAGATTGAACCTAGCCAACCAATAAAACCAAACAAAACTGTATTACTAAAGCTATGATAAGGGAAATTATTCATTGTAGAAGAGCAGCAAGCTTGCAGTTTTATCTCCATACTGTACACAACCAATGTTTGCTGACTCAACGAGTCAACATCTTGAGGATTACACTAATAGAAATGCTTTGATGATTTGCATAATCATGCACGAGTGGGGACAGCAAGTATGCATCCTGCACATACTACACACAAACCCATTTTCCCATGTAAAATTAGCAGGATAAACTGACCCAGTGGCTTATACAATGAATAGTAATAGTAATAAGCAGCGGAGGGCGACCCTCATGAGGCAAGCAAGAGTCCGCGAAAGGCTAGAGGACATGGAGGAGGCTCAGAAAGAGAAAAACATCATGGTTTGCATTTCAAAAGTTTTTAAAAGCAGTTCCTCTGAGACAAAACAAAGATCCGTAATGAGACGGATGAGTGAAGCGTAATTGCTTTTTTTCCATCTTTGAACAAGCACAAGGCTTGTTGAGAATTTTCAGATGATACGACCTATTCTGACTTCTACGTAAACAGGAAAATGCCGTATGTACACAGACGAATGACATAGCAGTCATATGATGTGGTTGTGTGAGTGTAGTTTGTAAAGCCGCCTGACTCATCAGCATGGTAGTTAAAATGGCAGAGAAGCTTGTTGCTGGAAGTAATTATCCTGTAACACGTTTAATTAATACTGTGATGTGGTGAAGTGGTGGTCGAACACTTTGCTACATGACAACATACATGTACGGCATGGAGATTCATTGAGATACAACATATTTGTTGCTTTATTATGTCAAACTTTTTGGAAAATCCAGACAACAGAACTATGAGAAACTCCATCCTAATGACAGTGTTGTGATGCATATATATGCAACCATATAAACCCATTAACCATTAGCAGAGCCTTGCAGAGGCAGTATGTGACTGCAGGCTCTCACCTTTGTTCTCATGAGCCACTTAATGTATACAAATGTATTTTTTAATCTTCAGTATCGTTATGTAGAAATGTTGTTTCTGAACTCAAACAGGGAGAAAGTGCGGGATGTATATAATTACACTCTCCATCTCCCAGCCTCCCCCACATTCTCTCCTATTCAGCCCTTTGACCCAAGCAGGAACTGCTGGGACACCACTCTGACTCTTGCCAGAAGTAATGCATATTAACCAGCCACTTAGGCACCAAGGCAGTTTCATCCATTAACATACAAAAGCTCAACAGAACCTCCTTATTAGCGCTGTGTAATTGCTGCTTCACTCTGCACTGAAGTGTGCCTGATTGTGTTACCACAAAAAATATGAGCGCACACTTTGCAGGATTCACTTCAGGGGCTGAACTAATATGATGGACATGGCACGTTAGGGTTAATTTAATATAGATTGTGTGCATAAGTAAAAGATGGTGGAGATTTAAAGATGGGATTAGGTTCGTCTCATGGGCTTCATTTAGGCTTTGGAGAGATTGTAGATGGTAAAGATGGCAGATGGTTTTTAACAGAGTATATTAATTGATCATATCTAATTACTTAATATGCACAGGGGGAGAGGGTGGGGTGAATATTAACAAGAAACAGACAATTACAGTGGATGCTTTAGGGCGTCTGCTTGTATATCTGTGCAGTGGGTTCAGGTTTGTTTTTCTCTTTCTGGGACCTGTCTCCTCCAATTCCTTCTACTCAGTGTCTTCTGCTATCAAGTGAAGAAAAGGAACCTAATTACAGAGAACGTGAGCAGCTTTTAAAAACTTTGAAATGTAATAACAATCGTTTGCCAGCTTCAGAAAATAGCTGTCATCAAACACTGACGTCCTGTGTGTATTTATATCCTCGTCCTGACTGATGATGATGATGGATTAGTTTAGGTTGTGCTTTTTGTCGCACGCCACAGCATCCTGTGAGGATATAATCTGAAGGTCTGTGAGTGCATCTCTTGTCTGTGTGAATGCAAAGCTTCACACCAGCCAGAAGTGATGTTGTGTGTTACCTTCAGACGCCACTTTAAATAAGACTATGCTCACTCTTGTCATCTTGTCTGGCCTCTATTTTTCCGTCTCCTGCCACATTTGTCTGAGTAAAAGCTTTGTAACTTATGTGTAGTCCAACAAGCATTGTCTGGGAAAAAAGAGGACACAGACAGGAAATTGGATTTCTTCTTCTGCTGGCATATGGGTGCTCCGTGTGTCCCCATCGCACTCTTCTCTCAATCACATTCTTACTCGCAGAGCAACAACATAAGGCTATTAGAGCTGTCGCACAGATGAATGTAATCCACACAGAGTGCTGCTGTGAAATACAGAGCATCATCCCTCTGTGCCATTTCTAATGGGACACAGGCAGCACTTCAAAGCATTTCTTTCTTAAAGCAGGTATTTGAAAATCTGTAAGCGTTAATATTATGCAAAAAAAAAAAAAACATGATTCTAAATCAGGTTGGACCATGAAATTACAGCCATCTCAGTTTTTACTGCCACATCACCTACTTCTGTTTGACATATAACACGCAACACTGTACATTACAATTATGGGCCAAGGCAGACAAATTGACAGCTTAAATATGATAAAATATATTAAATATGATAAGATTTCAAAAGATTATTAGACTGTAAAATAAAAGTTAAATATGTTATAGTGTCAAGAGTTTTTTCTTTCCAGCCTGTGAGGATTAAAGCAACCGTCTGACAATTTACATATTCTGCCACTGTTCATAAATCCAGCAGAGTTACCTTGTTATAATGTGAACATGAGCAAACAATGAGGACACAGGTCGTAAAAGACATAAAGATTTTTTTCCCCTTTGCATGATAAATAGTGAAAAGTTCAATGTGATATCATTGTAACTGTGATATGCAGTTGCTAAAGCAACAGCGAGGAAAAAACTTTGAAGCTATGCAGTCATGTGTTTTATGTTTAGTGAAAGCGAGGCCATTAAGGGGTGTTTTCAAAGATATATCCTCTTAAATGCTGTCTTTATGCGCCTGGTTCCACCATGTAACGGCCTATCAAAGGATTATTCACATCTGTGCAGCCCATAACAGACACTGTGTGCAATACTGTTTAACATTCATCTGTCGGACAACAGAAAAACATGTGAATTATTTAACACGCTGCAGAAGTGAAAACAGCTTGGGAAGCACTGTGGCTGCAAAGATGTCCAGTGTCCCACGTTAGTCTGCACAGCTGTGCACAGCAGGAAGTCACGTGCAACTGGTGCGTACTCTCATCTACAGCTTGTAGGAGACTCAGACCTAACAAGCTGTGAACTGATTCAAAACTCAATTCAACATGTTGTAAGAGAGGCAACACGAGGAAGCACCTTTCACACTGCCAATCAGCACACATGGTTATTTTCTACTCGGTTACTAGCTGCTGTTGTTTGCAGTTTTAATGAGCCGGTGTGAATGTGAGTGACTTCTGTGCTGGCACTGTGTAGTGAGTGCAGTGCAGTGATACTCACAGGACGAATGGCTGCTGGGGAAGCTCTTGCGTCCCTCGATGATTACCTCCGACACCCCGTTGCACAGCATCTTCGCATTCCCTTGTCCATCTGGGAAACAGCGCTCGTAGTAATCCGGTCTGGGCCTGAAGATTCAAGTGCAGCACAAGAGACTGTTTCAGTATCATCACTACAGAGAATCCCATTTTATACGTCAAACACTTCAAGTAAGCGTACCTGCCAACAATCAACTTGATAGTATTCGTGAAGACTCCATTCAGAGCGAGAGCCAGAGACACAGCTGGAAGAGGAGACTCATACAGAATTATAAATGGTAGCTTTCTGTGGTTTATTGTCAAAACTGGTTAAACAGATGACAAAATTACATTAAACAGGAATATATTTTTCTTTTAATGCAACAATTGGTTATGGGGATTTCCCTCACAGCTGGACAGATTCAGTCAAGATTTATGTGTGAATCACAGAAGCAGAAACATCAAGCAGGGTTTAAACTGAGTGCATGCTTCAGCAGCAGCTAAAGCATCAACATGCTAACATACACACAACAGCAAGTGACAGTTTCTTATCAGCACAAAAAACAAGCTAAGGGCTAGGCTACAGCTGAGGCTGATGGAAGCAGGGATGAGGTGTTTAACCAACATCTCATGTCAATCAATTATAATTATATCACACAGGTATCTAAAAAGGGAGAAAATGTTATCCATACTCAAATACTGCAGCGACAAGTTTCTTAAGAGCCTAATAAGTCTGGGAAGTAATTACTTCTCCAGCTAAACTCCCATCCTATCAAAGAGGATGACTGCAGCTGGTTGACAGGTAGGCATTACACTGTGAATGTATGTTCATTTAATTAGCTCTGAAGAAAGCCACTGGGGCTCATCATCAGCCAGAGTGTCTGCCCCCGTAGGTTAATCCCAGTAGTCTGCGGTGGAACTGAAATTACCCCTTGTCGCCAGCACTCAAATGTGTGAGAGGAGCCCAGTGTCAATGTTATTTAACCGGCTGTTAAACTCAGTGAAGATCAGATGGAAGCTCAAACTGAGACACCTTCTGTTTGACCAGTTCAAAATGGGACATTTAGCTGCAGAGTGTTCTCTTTGTCGGACTTCTCGTGTTGCTAGGAGGCCGAACTGATGGTCTTTTTTCTGCAGACAGCAGCTGTGTGTGACAGTCCATGTGTTTGATCTCCAAAACTTACTCCTGGCATCAGATGTGCTGGTTTCATTTCCAGCAGCATGCATACAGTCACATGGTACAGTTCCCACCATGCATTAAAGTGTCTCCACTTTAGCCAGAACTCGCCACACATCTGTTAAATAAAGGGCCTGAGCTGGGTTGGAGTGATTGGCCATTCTTGTAGCTCACCACAGTGCACCTACTGTATTGATCATTCTAATTATGTACTCGACCTTGATCAGCCTCTCTGCCAAAGACATCTACACTACATTTCATTGTGCTTTTGCCTCTGGTTGACAAGACTGGCCTAGAGTTTGCTCTTGTGATTGCAGTATAGGGTACAGTTTAAGGAAATTAGAGGCCTATTGAATAAAGACGGGCTGGATCTGTCTTAATTACTATCACTGACAAGATGAATGATAAACTACGGCTGACCAAAACATTTCTACTGTTTCAGGATTTTCTTTAACATATGTATGAGGCAGAGTGCAACAGGAGGCATGCAAGGATGGATGGATGGATGGCTGGATGGATGGATGATGGATGGATGGATGGATGGATGGATGGATGGATGGATGGATGGATGGATGGATGGATGATAGATGGATGGATGGATGGATGGATGGATGGATAGATGGATAATGAATAGATGGATGGATGGATAGATGGATAATGAATAGATGGATGGATGGATAGATGGATGATGAATCGATGGATGGATGGATAGATGGATAATGAATAGATGGATGGATGGATAGATGGATGGATGGATGGATGGATGGATGGATGGATGATGGATGGATGGATGGATGATGGATGGATGGATGGATGGATGGATGGATGGATGGATGGATGGATGGATGAATCGATGGATGGATGGATGGATGGATGAATGGATGGATGGATGGATGGATGGATGATGGATGGATGGATGGATGGATGGATGGATGATTGATGGATGGATGGATGGATGGATGGATGGATGGATGGATGGATGGATGATGGATGGATGGATGGATGATGGATGGATGGATGGATGGATGGATGAAGCTCTGGCACATTATTAGTTACTAATATAAACCATGCTCATACAAACATTATTACATCTGACTGGTAGATGACTTCCTCTGCACACAGTAAACAATAATATCTCTGCGTGCTCGTCTCATTTCACAGTCAGAAGATGAATAACATTATTCATGCTTTGTAACCAAAATTAAAAACAATCACTACAGAATCACCTTTGTGCCTGAGAGCAGACGTTTGGAAAAAATATAATCAAACTTCCAAAATGGCTTCATTACACCCTGACTGATAGATAATCATATAATTAAGCAGCAGGAGTTTGGGAATGATAAAGGGTTATGAGCCAAGTCTACACAAGGGAACACTGCGATCGAATAAAGACACAATATGATAGCAGAATGCATTGTATCAGGGAGGACACGCACTATATTTGCAAATGTCTAATTGGTATTCAAAGGATGAAAATGTAACTCGGTCATATCTGTTTGAAAATTTGATTCATGAATTCAACCCTCAGGGGCAACTTTGAACTCAACACATATAAGGTGCAGCTACGTCTGTGATTTTTGCTTACAAACAGGTCTGTAGTTAGCTACACAGCCAGCCGAAGACGTGCTCTCTGGCACCTCTTTCTCATTAGGTTGTGAGGTAGCATTGATTCAAAGCAATCTTCAAAACCATGATCATGCAGAAACGTGTCAGAATAATGGGCTTCCTTTTATTCTTTGTTCTTCTGAGTGATGCTGTATCCCTGTACGGCTTGCAGAAGTGCTCCTCCGCAGGCGGTAATGGGCCCTGTTAAATTCTACACAGTGCTGTAATCTCTGCACTGATGCACTGAGCCACCCTCTCTCCACCTGATTCATCTCTGCGCGTCTCTTTAATTGGATTTGTGCTAAACTTTCTTAATGCTCCCTGATATGCCAAAAGCCTCCGCAGACCTCTCCACCCAGGGGAAAATGTCAAACAGGGAGAAAAAAAAAGTGCTCAGTGCTAGAGAAACGCTCAAATGCTGCTTTAGAATGAAACAAAGAGTGTGATATTTTACATAGTCATGACTGATGTGATGAAGAGTAACACGTGGCTGCAGTACAGGGTCACAGAGTTGAAAGATCTGCGCCATTAAACACAATCAAGCATTTCTGTGTGACCAATTAGCCATGCTTTTAGGGAGTGAAATGAAATGAATATGAGAAAATTTTCATCATTAATATAGATCCAGCCTCTACAGTACCATAGGTGCAGCAAGTATGATATTAAAACTATATATACAGTCCACATTTCAAGTCTGCTCCACCCACCTAAACAGGCCTCTTTGATGTCCGTCCTGTCCGTCCTCTGAATTATCTTCACCACAAATATCACTGCCAGCGGTGTAAGGAATGAAATTGCCTGTGAGCAAACAAAAGGAAAATGTACAGTTATTAATGTGTCATTAGACATGTACCGCAGCGTTCCACTGAGTCTGTTTTGCAGGTTAATCGTAAGTGACTTCTGCCTCTGGGAATGACCTCAACCTATCCATTATTCAGAGTTCATTTTAACAAGGCAAACTAAGGGGCCAAACAGCCTCCTTTATTGCTCAGTGGGTCTTCCTGCCTGTTACGGAGAGAATTTCTCCCCTAACTTGATAAGAGATTTGGGCCTCCTAAGCACCTAGGTGATTATTCATGCCTCAGGATGTATTAATTACTTTCGGGCCAGAATCAGTATTTTCTTCGCCTTAAGAAACGGCGGTAGCACAAACAGTGACCGAGTTTTGGTTCCATTATTATAACACACATATTTCATTTCCCCCCGTGTGCTGTTCGTTTGCTCAGCTTTGTGTATATCTGTGTTTCTCTGCCAATTATAAACTCATTTCGCAGCTCTGTTCTCTTGAAGTATCTGCAGTCACTCTCATAAGAGCTCTAAGAGTTGTTCACTGAATTACAATGATTAAACCAGCCACATTTATTTACAGTATGTCCCTGTGGCAAGAAACCTTAGCTGATACACTATTATTACATTATGTATACATTACAAACACTCTTGCAACTTTATCATTTCTTTAACAACACTAAAACTTTTTTCTTTTATTTTGTAATTCTCTCTTTATTCACACTGGAAACACTGGGTCCTTGATCAAGACAAGAAGCAGGCAGACTGAAGTAAGAATTCATTTTCCAAACCCCCATTAGGAAACTATAGCTCAATTATTTACCACTTTGGACTTTTGTTCCAGGTGTTTGGGCTGATTGACTGCTTATAGCGCAGCTTTAACACTGCTGGTGTGACTTTGTTGGCTGATTCTGTGGCAGACACTAATAGTATTTTCCGCTTTAAGAGGCATCTCCAGAGCATTATACAGTTATCAAAGATGAGAAGAGCATTACTTGGGAGGTTGTGCATTGCCATGGAAACAGATGATATCTTAAAGGTTTAACAATAGATGATTATTCTATTACATTTCCTTACAAAACAGGATTTATACAGCATATTGTCATTTGACTCTAGACCATAATGATTGGATGATTTCAGGTGCTTTGCCCACCCTGCATCAGTCCTGCATCGGCTCAGTGTGTTTCCAGTGTTGCTTCATTGTGAGCCTTCTTTTGTGGTTGGCTGCTCATTTTCTCTATTTTGTTTCATATATTTCAGGTGTTTTTGCTTTTTGGACTTATTTTGGATTTTCATAGCTCTCCTAATTTTAAATTATTATTATTATTATACTGCAGTGTACTAAATAAATAAATGCTGCTAGAATTTGAGCATTTAAAGGATTTTATTCATTAACTGCCTAATAAGCAAAATTCCAATACGAGCCCAGGATTTAACTGAACAAGAACGTGTCAGAATATTTTCTAAAAGTTTCTTCTTGTGTGTTTTATTAGTTCGTTAGCGCACACAAACTTTGCAGAAGTGGAATCGGTTTCATATACTGACAGTGTCAGCATGTTTGCACTTTCTCTGATCTGAAGCGTGACCTTTAGTTGTACTGATCCGAAGGTATGCACTCTCAGATCATGGCGGCCGATAACAAACACTATGCATTTTTCCTGCTACTTCTCATAATGAGAACACCCAGCAGTGACTCTGCAGGCTACAATACAGATATATAGATATATATATATATATCTATATATCTTAACAAGGTCACAGTGAGTAACGATGTGGCTTCATGTAAATCCCCTCTACGGACGTCTTTTAACAGCCAGATAAATTCTGCACACCTCCAGGGACTCTGTCAGACCAATGACATTGAGGGCTGTTAGGTATAAGCAGTGGCTGTGAGGCCTGCTTTTCAATTCATAATTTACTGTATCAACAAGTCTTCAGCACAGATCTGTGGACATTGAACTAAATATTAACTGTCAGCATGCTTATACAGCATGTTGGAAACAGAAATAAATAGGGTGCAGATAAGCTGTAGATGTTTATGTACTGCTTTGGCTGGGCATTCAGCTCTAGAGACAAATAGTCAGATTGTGTTTGTATATGCATGTGTGTGTGTCTGCTTGACTCCTTTGTGTGACTTATGCCCTTTCAAGTGCTTATCAGTGCTTATACTCGTCAAATATTTATTGATGAGAATTTGTTTTTCCATCATTTATTTATGAGCAGATCTGCCTCTGTGTATTACTTTATTTTATAAAGGCTTCTAAATATCATGAAGAACTGCTAAGCTTATCTTACAGGCAGTATTTAGATTTAGTTAGACTAATAAGTGGGTGGAAGGGTATTACCTATGCTAAAGCTGCTGTCTTAATTTGAAATGATTGACAGTCGGAGCTCTTTGCCATCTCTGCAGCTGTTTCTGCACACAGCCAGATGATTGATGTGTGTGGAGGAGCACAGGATAAAGTGGAGTGCCAGTCAGTCAAAGGCTGACAGGTTGCTAAGAGGTGAGCCAAACAAGCAACAGGCAGGCCTCTTATGTTAGTTTGATATTTTGATTAAACGGTCAGTGCCTATTAGAAAGTCTTCTGACAAGGCAGCATGTAGCCAAAGATGCCCTGCTGTATGCACATAAATACACATATTAACCTGTCTGAGCAGTGACATGAAACTGTGGACCATTGGGTAAAAAACAAAAAAACGATTTCAGCAGATTTTTATAAGGTCATTATTAAACAGAAAAAATTTGATCACTGTGATAATACTGACAGACATAATGTTCTGTCTCTGCCTTTCAGCACAAATACATTTTTGCAGGAATTCAAATTGTACGAGCTTGTGTGTTTACGAAGGACATTTTTCTGAGAATGTGGAGCGTCATAAAATAAAGTTTTTATATTTATTTTCTGCTGTGTGGTCTAGAAATTACTTATATTGTATATTGGAAATGTGCATGAGTAAAGGCCAGGTAAAACTGTAGTCAGAAGGGATTCATGGTGATGGTTAGACTGCCGCATTTAGAGTTTATATATATATTTATAGTTTATATATGTATGTTTTTTGAGGGTATTTGGTTGAAATGAAGTATTACAGATTTATTTTTAGCTTGTTTTTGGGCTCCTTAGTCATTTATTTTGCCATGATGACTCTCTAAAAAATATGACCATTTGTGTCTGTCAATAACATATGACTCACAGCAGTGTTTAGTCATTCACTGTAATGGCCACTTTGTTGTACTTTAATTGAATTGAAGCCAGCAGTTCCGGAGAACTTTGCTGCAAATAATATATATTTTCAGTCTCTGCCCAAGTGGCTGCAGATCCATCTTAGCGCAGAACAACCAATATTGCTGATTAAAAGAGGATGATGTTTACATTGGAACTGCTAATCACCACTGATCATATCCATCAGCAGGATTTAGGCTTTACCTCAACAGTAGAAATAAAAGTGATCATCCAAAATGAAGGACGGAGCACCACACAGATAGGAATTAGGCATTTAAAATCCACAAGTGAGCAAGTACTTAGTGGAAATCAACTCTGGACAGTTAGACAGCAGGTACTTACGAACATGACCCTCTTGGGAATGCGGTCTGACTCAACTAGAGGATTCTTGTAGAGCCACAGCTCCTCTGGTTGAATCACTCTCTCAAAAGGCTTCAGAAACTCTGTAACTCTGAGGCAAAGAACAAAATGTACATGGATCAGTGACACACAGTGAGAGCTGCACGGCTTTAAATGTCTGTACAGCACATCAGCTTCCTGTTTGATGCAGAGGTTAAAGTAAAAGAACAGTTGGTTCTGTTAAAAAAAAGGAAAAACACAATCAAGGCGACATCGCCCAAGATCACCTGCACTGTTGTCTTGCTCACTTACTGACTGGGAACAAATTAGCATGCTGGTACTTCCTCCAGCTCTCCCTGCCCACCCTGAGATCTGTCAGCCACAACCTTGTTCTCTGTCATTTCAACAAGGTCGTTTTGTCACCGCACGCTAAAACAATTCAAGTCTCTGCATGCTCTGTTCCAGCACTTTGCTCCACAGTAACTCTCAACCATGAATACAAGTGTTTGATTATTACTAAAAAATGTACCTTTAACCATGTGAATTCAGTCCTTCTCTCTGTGCTTCATAGCTGACTGCTAATGTTGTCTTTGCATTATCTCTCACCAAACTCAGGCCCATAACCAACTGAACCCTAACTCAGCCCAGTGCAGAGGACTCTGATGTGTGTGGCCCTCATTTGAGATCCCAGAAGCCCGGCCTTGGATAGAGTGAAGTAAACCCTTGAATTAGGGGTTATGCTTCAAATCATGAGCAACTCATAGATGATAGGTGAATGAACATAAACTGGAGTTTGAAGCATGCAAAGAACATTGTTCCCCCCTGCTGACAAGAAGGATACTGGTTCCTAGAGTCTTTGTACTCCAAGAGGGGACAGTTGTGGGTGTAAGATCCTTGGGGGATTTTAACTAGCCTTTGGTTTGAAAGTTCTTGTATCTATGTTGAAATGACAGATCTTTATGGAATACAACAACCTCTGGAATATAACCCTGTGCAGGAGGAGCACGGTGTGCTGCCATGGTCAGGCAGGTCACGCTCTCCATTGCCAAAAGGATCATTTCATCAAAAATGACTCTCTCTCTCTCTCTCCAGTTCCACAAGAATCAATCTGCTGTTAGCAGCAGTGCACTGGTAAGGGAACGGATTTGCAGCAGAATGTATATCCAGTCCTGTAAGAGGGAAAGTCAAACACACAGGACGCCATGTCGGACTTGTTAGTACAACAAGTCAACAACCATCTACGGCTAACAGGAGGGTTCTTGCCAATGAGCCACTCTGGACTTCCGAGACAAAAGCATGAAAGTGGACGATCTATGTCTGGTTGTTGACTCGGTAACAGTAATGATGGTGTCAGGCCAATCATTATTCTTCAGAGTAATAGTCCATCTTTTAAATTATGCTACCTACAGTCAAGTTTTCATTTCCTCCTCAAACGAATTAAGTGCCGGCATCCATAAGAGGAGAGCTGTCCTGAACTGACAAGACTGATAACTCAGACGGGACAGGAGGAGGAAACAGGACTGTTGGCAATTAAAAGCCAGGCAGCTAAAGTAGTTCTTTCAGTAACCAGTTAGGGTTGGACCCTGTGAAAGACCTTGTCCGTTATAAGTTCTGTAACAGGATTTATAATCCCTGATATCTAACATCACCTTTTCTCATCAGTTGCCTCGTCTACAGTAAAGGATATTACATCTTGCAGATCTAAAATCTGGAAGAAGTTATAGGGTAATGCTTTCCCCCAAACAACCACATGCCCTTCAGCCATGAATGTATCTGCTCCAGTAGTGAAGCTCACAGGCCAGCAGCAAAGACATGAAGATATTCTGGATCCATGCGCGCCTCCACAGTGTGAGGAAGAGTCCAGTGGTTAAATGGCACATAAAGGGGACAGATGTTCTTGTTTTTCCACTCTTTACACTACAGGGAAATCAATTATACATTTTTAATCTCTGTAATCGACATCCACTGTATTACACACAGAGGAGAGTCTGTTTGTTGGTCTGCTGTTTGCATGTTTTGCATACGAGCCGCCTAATCAGCACCAGCTCGTTTTACACCTTGCTGAGTCCGTGTGAACGATTGGCTTCAGCCGCATTACATTAACCGTATGTGGTGTACAATAGATTATAGTGCGCTAATGACACACAATATGCTTCCTGAATTACTCCATTTTCCCAGCTTGTTCCCTCATCAGCTTTCTTGTTCAGTGACTAGGAATGTTATTTTAGGATCAGGGGATTAAAAGCAGAGTGAGACATAAAGCATGGACAGATAGAGTCAGTGAAGGTGAACCTGAAATAACACACACAAACTAAAGCATCCATTGTAACAACATTTAACACACACATGCAACAGCCTCTGGGTCATTAAATACTGCAATGATCGCAAAGCTTATCCTGCTTTCCACCCTTAAAGTCTTAATGGGTTTAAGGAATAAACTCCCGGAGGTAGATAAACCTCATCTGCACTATGTTTTATTTCATTGGGAGTGATGCAGTGGGCACAGGCTTGCTAATAATAAGATTAAATTAAAATAAATAACATATTTGAATAATAATAGCTAAATCCTATTATCAGTAGTTTTTCATTGCTAAAGTGAAAACAAAGTGCCTCTTTTATATCTAATATTCCTCCTCCTTTTGAAGAATTTGTATCAAACCTCCTCCACCAACTCAATGCCACTCTGGCAGGATTTCCCTGGCCATCTTCTCTTTTCCAATGATAAACTTTATTAAAAAAATAATCTCCACAGGTGCACTTGAAGCACTCCAGACTCCAAACGTCATGAGCACAGCTGGAATTAATCAAGGCTTCCTTTCTTGTTTCCAGGGATAGAAGTGTCTGGTGTTTTGTGGAGGTTCGGTGTAATTTAAGGGCTGGGGTGATCACAGTAGTAGTGCATCATTTGCAGCCTAAAGAGGAGACCTGTGTGTGTGTGTGTGTGTGAGGAAGGACAACATGGATTACAGCCACATTAGTATAGTCAATATCTGAGATGGGAGAGGTAATGACATACGCAGCATGGGCTGCGATTTATCATGCTGGGGAATAATTGTAATCACATTGATTTGAGGAGACAGACAACGAGGGTGGAGAGCACCAGCAGGATGCATTATAGAAAGAATGAAACTAGCACTGGCACATTCAGAGCGTCAGAGTGTCTGGTTAACTGCCAAAAGAGCTGTTTTTTTTCCATGTGTGATTTATGGCTTTGAAATTTATTTCCTGCTAAATGCTTCTATTTGTTTTGCTCACACTGGGAAGATACATCAAATGACTGAGAAGAGACATAAAACAGAAAGCGAGGGGGGAAACTCTCTGATGAGGCCCAGACACGATCTTCTGACCAGAATACACAGCTTGATAACTGTCCGTAAACACAAGGCTCACAGAATGCCCTGAACTCAGCACCGCCTGCTGGCTGTCTGGGAAGTCCCTCATTATTCTGTTTGCTCTCTGCAGAAACATCACTGAGCAAAGTATCATGAAGGCTTCTATCAGGACCAAACCCTTAAAGATTCACTGACGAAGAGACACATCTTAAGTTGAGTGTGCAAACTCTGAAAGTTTAAAAGAAGTGGAAACCTTTAATTTTTTGTAATTATAGGGACCATTTATTCTCAGTGGTACACCACATACATTTTTATAAAATGTGCATTACAGCTACCCTTTAGACTTGGCTTTAAATCTTCATGACTGACCTTTTCTAACTCAAGTACTTTATAGAATTTTGTCTCTTCTCTATTCCTCTTCATTAAAACTCTGAAATTGGGCCAATTTATCATCACCAATTCCTATCCATCTCTGCTGCATGAATATCCAAAATCTGATGAGCCACAGCCACGGCTAAAGAAATAAAACTGAATTATTTCTCACAATATTTCCGCTCTTCACTGTACCGAACCACTCGGGAGATTTAGCACACAACAGCACATAGAACAATGTGAGCAGCTAATTTGAAAGCTTGTGATTTACAATGCACTGTGGGCAGAATACATATCCTCTGCTGTGCCACAGTGACAGAAAGTATAAAAAAAGTCAAGAAATTCCTTCTTAATTAGTTAAATCTGCTGTGAAGCAATTAGGCATAGAGAAGAGTGTGGTAGCTTAGTTGGATTAACTTCAGGCATGCTCCCATTTCCACCAATCTAAGTAAGATTTTTTGCTCATGTTCGTGCAGCAGCCTATCACAGATATATCCAAACCGAAGCTGAGCTTTTTCATCAATATTGATCGCATTATATCTGCTAGCAGAGCGGTTGGTTGAGCTGGAGCCAAATGCCCAGAGCCCTTATTAAAGTACAGTCACACAGCATTTATCTAAAGGTGCAGGAGGCCACAGAGCAGGGCTTACACTGCGTCGCTCACTTGCCTGACAGAGCGTCTGACCTTTAACCCCAGAGGGAACAGAAAGAATTAGGGAGCCTGACAGCGTCCAAGGCCTGTGTCCAGTGTGCCTAACTCTGAGCCATGCTTGATGTGGTTTAAGCCATTTTCCTCACTTTGTTACACCTTGAGTTGTTCAATACCTGCTGCAATCCAGGGACACATTCGGAAGGATGCAGAGCATTTTGACCATTCACGTTTGATTGCATTTGCACTCTCAGGAGGCAATCAGCTGAGGTACTAAGAGCTAGTTGTGTGTAGTGAAGGGATGGGGGGGGGGGTAGGGTTGGAGAAGGAGGAGGTGGGGTGAGCCCATCTGGCAGATTTGGGACAGAATTCAAATCGACATTTTGCACCAGAGGTGGGTGTTCATTATACTGCCTTTCTCTCAGTCTGATGGCACCCACATGTCAGCCCCCACTTATTACCCCAGTCATCTAATCATACAGCAGAGAGCTATTGAAAAGTGACTTATGAGATTTACAAGCTATTAGGATCAGAGGTTATGTGGAGCCCTGGGGGAAATCCGCATCCCTTTTTCTGTTTTGTGCGTCTTCTGGTTCATTTACTGCGGGTAAATTCCCATTCCTCCTCTTACACACCATCAAATCCAGCCAGAGAATACGGCTGTTCAATAAACCTAAACGGTCAGTGCTGAATGTTGGGAGCTCGGGCCTTGACGTGTTTTATGTTTAAAAATATGTACTGATTGAAGAGAGGAGAGTTTCTGGGAGAAATGTAAAGTGCTATGAAGGGAGAAAATAGAAGAGCAGACTTTGCTGGCTTTCTGATTTCTGGCCGAGTTGATGTCCCAGGGTGGCTGGCACACAGACAGCCGGTTCTGGCCAAATCACTAGTGCACTGCTTGAATGGCTCTCTAGATTGTCTGAGCAGGGGACTTGGGTTGGTGCACAGATCAGCCCTAAATTAAAAGGGCAATAATCCACAGACTAAGAGCTTTTAAAAAATCATTAATGTTTTCAGAATATCATCCATGCTCTCATTCATCCAGGTCATAGTCATTTCCAAGGGTTTAGATCGAGGCAACTGGACTCAAGGATTGTTTTTGAAGACGGCGATTTAAACTCTTGGAAATATTTTCAGAATATGTTTAAAAAAATCTGTGTTCTGGTTAAGGGATTTTCCTTATGACCGTATTTTACGAACTATAGGTTGCACCGGAGTATAAGTCGCACCAGCCAAAAAATGCGTGATGAAGAAGAAAAAAAACAGATAAGTTGCACCGCACAAGCGGGCCAGCGTAATCACTACGTTTTAAGCGTAACGTTGCCTCCTGAATTCCTCTTAACTTAAGTGGTGCGGCTGCAGGGCATTGAGAGTGAGACACACGCATTTCAACAAGTCCTCACGCGGAGAAATTAGCTTCACCGCACAGAAACTCCTATAAACACCCTGTAAATTAGTAAAAGGCAGACTACTGTGCGCTCATATAGCTCTGGAATTAGCGACATATCGACCATGAGCGTCACCTGTTATAGTCCGGAAAATACGGTAATGAGTTTAATTCTTTAAAGACCTCATAATCAAATGGTTATTGGAAGATTGACATCATGAAGCCGATTTGAGCTCACTTCTAACTTAATGTCTAAATTGTAAAACTAGAAAAATGCCTTTTCAGAAGTAAATGCATTCGTTTGCTGCATACTCAAAGACTGAATCACTCTGAATGGCTGAAAATGCTGCAATCATCTCTGAATATGCTGAAAGAGGTTGATAAAACTGAAACTGTAAGTGAACAGAGCAGCACCCTTTTTAACTGTTTAAGGATGAAATTATATCAGAAAAAGAGGAAAAACTGGGATGCAATGCTAAAAACATACTAGATGATGTAAAAAAATGAAGTATAAAACAGAAAATAAAGTCACATATTTTTAAGTAAAAACTGTAATGTCATTTGTGCTTTTCTTCAACTGAGCAGAAATGTTATTCATATACCTGATAATATGTAATATTACAGGGAAATAGGTGCAGCGACACTTTACCAGGGCAATATCACTTTTTCAAAAGCGGTTTAAGAAGTATGAAGGCCAAAACAAGATAAAGAGTCAAAGGTATTGTAAATAGTTTTTACACTTAAAAACAGTGGTTAAAAAAGTCCTTCAAAGTTGGATGAGTTTAGAGGGCTCTTATATTCACTTTATTGTAAAAATCCTTTTAGAAAAAAGTTGAATAAGAAGAAAAGAATGAAGAAAAGCTGAAAAGCAGCCAAAGAGCTGAATAGATAATAAGCTGAAAGTAAATGTAGATGTAGCTGAGGGTCAAATTTTAAATGATTTTTAAAAGAATGTCCCTGTTCATCCTTTTTCTTAAGCCACTTTGCAGGTTCACAGGTGTGCTGGAGGCAGGATACACCTTGGACAGGTCACCAGTCTATTGCAGGGCTAATATAGAGAGACAAACAACCAGTCATGCCTAAGGCCAGATAAGAGACCCAATTAACCTTGTTTTGCAGCAATCAAACTAATTAAGGAGTTGTGGTTTTGTCATTGGCTGTTTCTAACCAGACCAGCTGGGGCCCTTCTATGTGGAGTGAGCATGTTCTTCCTTTGTCTGCATGGCTTCCCCACAACATTGTATCCTGGCGCTCACTAAATGCCGGGAAAAGCTCCAGCTCCCTATGACCCTGTACAAGATGAGGTAGATTGGGAAAATGTATTTATGTATGGATGAATCAATGGGTGTTTCTCCCTGATAACTTGGTAAAGTGGGTCAAAAACTTGGAAACACTGTGAAATAATGAATACATCTTTCTGCTAACACAGTACAAGTCCCCTGGAGCTATGCATGCGCAAAATATGGTGTGACAATATTTTAACCTAGGAAAGAAACGAAAAGTAAATCATTGTAATGACTGATGGAGGTGAGCCTCGATTTATTATTAATCTGCATCCTACACATTCGACATTGCTGGAAGGAAACAGGTTTTGCTTAAGTTACAATTTCTTACCCAACAGAGAAAAAAAATTCATACATCTGCGATTCCTGCAAAATCAAATCTACCTCCTCTGCTACTGCTGGATTAAAATAAAGACAAGCGGGTATCTGTGATTTAATAAAGTGCTGCTGCTGCTGCTGCTGCTGCTGCTGCGATTCGATTAAGGGTGGGTCACAATGGAGAAAGAGTGAAGCTGAGTGACAAACCGAGGACACATTCTGGATTTAATCATGCCACTTTATGTCATTCATCATTGGACCCTCAGACCAGAGCACAACGCTGCTGCCTCAACAACTAATGTGTGCTTATGTGTGGTGTTGATTGAACAGGGACTGGGGGGATAGCTGAACTTTTTAATCAGACTAGCAGTACCTAGCAGATTGTCTTTGGGTTCCAGGCACCTAAAATAATCATATTTCACTTTTTTTTTGGCTGAAAAGAACCCAGACAGCAGGAAAACAAATGGAAACAGAAAGTTTCAAGCCAAGAGGTAAGGTTGTGTGACTGAGTGTGGTGATTGGTTTAAAGGCTGAAGTCTGGAGACAGAACTGAGGTCTGAAGGGACAAAGGCTTTATGCCGAGGCAATGTTGTGTCTCTGAGGGGAAGTATGTTCTCCAGCATAGTTAAGCTGGATCCATACTCCGCGAGACAAAGACATTTTTCCCCCGTGCAGACGGTACGCCCACAAAATGACGTCATTTTTTGTCTCTGACCGCCCGCTGATCCGCACTCCTGTGCACAGGGTCCGGGCCGAACTTTGTCTTTCAAGGCTGTGCGGCAACCATGCTGCGATTGGTCGGAATTTATTGTGGGCGTGATGAAAGTGGAGAAGCGCAAGAGCCTCTCCAGGTATATAGGTAGGTGTATAAACAGCGCTGATTCAACAGATTTAGATAAGACCATACTGGTTTGCATGATGAGCAATAAAAGAAAGAAAGAAAGGCAAGTCAGGGTGATTTGTCACCAATAACTCCAGACAGCCATTCACACATACCAGATGGTGACTGTTACCATTCTATATACTCCTACATACCCGGGCATAATAGGCTCGTTAACAATGTCTGTATATCTTTGCTATTGTTACTTTTAATGTCGCATCTTCACAGCTCATCACCGGACAGTTTGAAGTATCGCAGGCACATTGGAACACAGTAGATGTGCAAATGTGGTCATAAAGGCACAAACACTGAATCTTTGCTATTGTTACTTTTAATGTCGCATTTTCACAACTCATCGCCGGACATCTCACGCTGTTGCAGGCACCCTCTCTGTATAATGCCCTCTTGCCATGGCACAAGTCCTTGTGGTGTGTTAAAAAACTCAGTAAAGTCTTTCCTTATAGTTTAGTGGGCGGGCCGTATGAGGAGTTCTGCACACACACGTCTCGCGGAGTATGGTACCTCAGTGCGGAAAAGACCTTTTTTTTTAATCTCTTACCACCCGTGGAGCGCGTTCTCCGCTCTTTGTCTCGCGGAGTATGGAACAGCCTTTACAGTCAGAGTCTGGAATGCAAACAATGATTTCATTATATTAAATTTAAGAAATAAAGTATTATATTATATTGCTTTGGAGAAAAGTTTTCCTAATATCCTCATCTGAATTACCCACAATGCAACCTGCATGCCTAATATAATCACCTTTAATCAATATGATTAGTTAAATGTGTTTTTGCTTAAGGTTTCTTATAGTGTGCTCTACTGCTTAGAATCCTGTTATAAATGTCACATGCTGTATCTCCATTTCTGTTTGTGTTAGTGGTTACAGTCCTGGTCTTGGCTGAACGTGTCAGGAATGCACAGCATCAGTCCTGTCACAGGCAGGGGAGAGAGGAATGGAGCAGGATAGATGCTGAGTGACACTCAGCTAGCTCAGGCATCCCTGGAGATATCCCTTCTCAAGTTGGCTAAAGGGGGAGAAAAAAGCAAAATACTACCCTTCGCTTGTCACGCAAAACCCCAGGGTAAGGGGAAATGCTGGGTTTAAAAAAAATAATCATTAACCAATGATACCAGGGAAAATGAAGGTGTATTAAAAAGCTACTGTATAATGAGAAGCAAAATGAGGGCTCGCTCAGTCAGACTACAGGTGTCTGTTCACGATAAAAGCCCCAGAGGCACTTTCAGAAAGGTTAGAGGCCCGTTTTTGAGACAGGAATTAGGAAAGGCAGCAGACAGAAGCAGGCAGGACATGGCCATGGGGACTAGGAGGGATTGCAGACTTGGGGAATCATGGAGGTAGACATGGAAAGATAAGTTTCCCAGCCCACAGCAGGAAAGAAAGAAGCAAGGCTGCTATGCACTGAGGGTTTGCCAGGAGGCTCTGTAAACGCTCCGCGGGTCCAGGGCTTATATTCATTTAGCTTGCTGAGTAAATGCATTGACTTTAGCAGCCCATTCACGTTAAAGCTCATCAGATTCCTTGAGCTTCCTCTCTCTCTAATGAACTGTCTAGAGTACATTTTTAACTGTATAATGGTCCTATAGTAATCTAACTCAGAAAACATTCTCAACACTGCTGCTGCCTTTTCTCATGTACCCCACCAGCAACATCTTTTTTTTTTTTTACTTCCTATTTTTTCCACCATGACTTTAGTTCAAAAATAATCAGGCAGGAACTTTTCAAGAAATAGTTTGGGACATGGGAAAAATATGCTAATTTGTTCTCTTTCTCAGAGTTAGATGAGAAGATTGAAAAGTTTTTCTGTGAACATTCACAGCGGAAGCAGCTAAATATAGAGCTACAGCCAGCAGCCAGTTAGCTTAACTTAGCAAAAAAAACTGAGAACAAGAAAAAACATGTAGCCTGTTTTCCCTCAAAAGTTCCAACATACATTCACTAACAATGTTTTTGGTTACACGAGCACTGCATTTGACTTCTGAACACCTGCTGATGATCATCAGTGACCGATGATTGGCAGCACCTGGCTGCTTTGTAAAGACCTGGTGCATATTATTTAAAAATAGACTCTTATTAATGTTTGTCTACCCCTTCAATAACTTTAATTAAATATAATACTTCATGTAATTTGTACCTACAGTACATTACAGCAACACTCACCCTGGTGCTCTGTAATTATCCGGCGACCTTTAGTGAAACCACAGGCACTGAAGGGTGAATTCAGATAGGAATTATGTATTTATCAGCTAACCTTGGAACATTTTTAATCTGAAAAGTTTCACTGCTTTGCAGATGAGGATTATCAAAGAGGAGATAATGAATTCTGCCAGTGGAATATATGGCATTTAAAGTCACCTCTAATGCCTCACATTTGTGCTTCAAAACTAAGCACAAGGTACAAAAGATGTGATGGGTGGGTGTGCATGTGCTTTTGCCTGAGTGCGGAGGGTAACCATGCTTGAAGAGAAGAGAGGGAGGGAACGGGGAAGGTTGGAAGAATTAAACACAGACACCCCGATCACTCACACAGGCTCGATACAGATATGGGAGTGGGATACAAGGCTGACATTTATCCCTGCTGTCATGCTAGCAAATGTCAAAGACGACAGCAACAGGAAAAAGATTTCAGCTTCAAAGGACGGGCGTATGTATACACCACTTTACAACACTCACAGACAGTTAAAGCCGGTCATTAGCCGCATCAGGCACTCGCTACACAAATACTGTTTTCTTTCAAATATGTACAAATGCCTAAACACACACAGTGAAGCTGACCTTCCATACATCTGCTATCACATAATTAAATGCTCTTTTTGTGTCTTGGTTCAGTTGCCTCAAGTGAGTTCATTTTCACATCTAAGGCTTAAATTTATTGTTTTCATCCTCAAAATGCTGAGATTCCACCACATAAAATCATACATGGTCATGTTGGTTACAGTTTAAGATAAAGCCCATTTTAAAGCTCCAGTTTAACCTCGTTTAGACAAAAGCTGATGTCAGCAGGTTGTCATAAAGGTTGTCCAGACTCCCACTGCACATTAGCATGACCAGCTTGGACAACTCTAAGTTTACGCAACCCCAAAGAGTAAAGTATGCTTAGCTAGTATATCCATCCTTCATTCCATCCATCCATCCATCCATCCTCATCTTCTACCACTTATCCTGGGTTTGGTCATAGGGACAGCAGCCTCAGCAGGGAAACCCAAAGCTCCCTCTCCTCAGCCTCCCTCCTGTGGTTGTCAAGACTTTTCCAGGCCGGCCATTAGATGTAATGCTTCCAGCATGTCCTATGTCTGCGCCCCGTAGACCACCTCACCAGGGAGGTGCTGGGAGACATCTGAACCAGGTGCTCAGATCACCTCAGCTGGCTCCTGTCAACATAGAGGAGCAGACCCCACCCCCCTTGCCTCTCTCGTCACCAGAACAAACATAAGCAGGGCCTACAATATTGTGGATACCACACGACTCCACCTGTCAATCTCCTGCTCCATTTTCCCCTAACTCGGGAACAAGACCCCAATATACTTAAGCTCCTCTACTTGAGGCAGCATCTTGTCCCCAATCTGGAGAGGGCAAGCCTGTTTCTGGCTGAGGACCATGGTCTTAACTAGAATATATAAGATACATTTTAGATATTGTGTATATGCTTAGGCTGGTTGTGGGTGGAGTTACCTCAGGTCACCCAATCCCATGTATTAATAAAGATTACAAAGGCAACAAGGCTAACAGAGGAGTGAGGGAGATGCCAATCAGCCCCATCTGTACACACACCTACACAGTGCCGAGGAGAGATCTAATTAGCCAAAATAAAAGAAACCACCTGTGTGGGTTTGCTCGGCTTTTCTTGGGCTTATTGGTTCCGACGTAACAAGTAATCATACTCATTTTCTAAGCGTTTATTTAAAATGTGAAGGCAATTCTTCAGCACTGCTGCTCATGCTTGAAAAACATATATTTTCACATTTTCCTTGAAATTAGTTTTAACACCCATTATGCTATTAATTTATGCTAAAGTATGTTATGCTGCATTATAATAAGTCACTGTTTCATTTAAGAGTTTTTAAGTTACAGAATGTTGTGCATGCCTAATGAAACAGAGCCAGCATTAATGGGATTACTTCCACCTGTGTGCGTCCTGCTCTGAAAACTGTGTGGAAACATTAAAGACAGATCTTCCTCTTGTTTGTTTTTACTGTGACAGTGACAGTGTCACTTTAATTTACCCTAATGCTGAGGTCGCCAAATGCCACACACATGCCATTTAACTCAAGGACAATTCAATCATGCATCCACACAGTTCAGAGACCAGAACTAATCAGCCTAATTACTTTTAAAAAAAGCAACCGTGTGTGTGGCACTAAAGTGTCTGGCATTTGCAGATTAAAAGGTTAAGTTTGACTGGGGCCAAAAACTGTTGGCAGCTGGAAGGTAAATTTCATAGTGTATGAAATTCTGATTGCAAACCTCCTGATTTAGTTGCTGTCAGTCATTTCCAATGGGGACAGTAACAATACAGAGATGTGAGGCAGCTGTGGGACCTTTGGATTTTGGATAAATGTTATGGTATGGATTAATTGACTTCTAGATTAGATGTGATTTGTAAGGCCCCGTTCACACTGGAGAAAGTTAATCCAGCTAGAGTAGGACTGTATCTGGATAGTCTTTAAACTGGATACGCTCAGACCTATTTTCAAATCTGTCCGCACTCAATCCGGCCTAATCCGGTGTGTTTGTGGTCCTCCAAACCGCTAGGTAGCGCCTTGTAATATACAGAGTCTGTAGGACCGCGTGTGCACATGTGTCGTGCGTTTTTTTTTTTTTTGTCCTGTCGCTCGTTACTTCGTAATTTTTTTTCGGTTTTAAAAAGCAGTTTATTCCTTTGTAGCCCTGTGGAAAATAAATAAAAAGCTGTCATAGTCCGACGGTTGTTTACATATGGTTTTTGTACGTGAACCGGAAGTATTGTCTCTAACCAGAAGTATCACGTCGCTAGCCGGATTCGCTAGCTGCATTTGTGTTCAGACGTAAGCCACATTTGAGCCAATCCGGCTAGATCCACCTCCAAGAGGTGGATTGAAATCAAGCTGGATATAGCCGGATTCGCGGTGTTCACACTCAGAAAAAAATCAGGATATATCCAGATACGGCCCGAATCCCGCTCTAGCCGGATTGATTTCCCCAGTGTGAACGGGGTATATGATACATTTAGAAATGTATAGTCAGACTTCATCCACCCATCCATCCATTTATATACAGCTTACCCGGTGTTCGGGTTGAAGGGGCAGTAACCTAAGCAGGGAAACCCAGATTCCCCTCTCGCAACTCATCCGGGGGATGCCAAGGTGTTCCCGGGCTAGCTGTGGGATGTAACCCTCCAGCGTGTCCAGGGTCTGTCCCGAGGCCTTCTCTCATTTCACCATGGAGGTGCTCGAGGGGCATCCGAACCAGCTGCCCAAACCACCTCAGGTAGCACTTGCTCATAAAATATGGGTAGAAAGTCTAGATGCAGAAAGTGACATCATTGTAACAACTGCTGCTCACACATGGCTGTGCTTGATGTGATTTTCACCTCTTGTAAAACACTCAATCTGGAATCAGAGGTGACGTGCCAACATTGGTGATGCTGGTGTTTTTTTTTGTACACAGCTGTAACTACAGTCACAACAATATTTTGTACAATATAACTTAAAACTGTAAAAGTTGTGGATGCGTTTCCTTCCTTCGACCATGACGTACGCTGTATGCAATCTTCCTTCCTGTAGCAGAAAGAGCTATCACACTTTCGTTCATGTTCCAAAGGAAACCATCAAGGAAAGAGTGGTCTGACAGCAAAACCTTGAGGCCCAAGGGACATGCACACACAGACATGATGAAGGCTTTCCCACAAGGAGAAGGGCTTGCTTGGTATATTTTAGTTCAAGGCTTGGACCAGGGGACTGCCTGTGTTAGAGGGAGGTTCTTTCATCTCTTCTGCTTCCTTTGTTTAGGAAGAGTAAGACACAGGAAATGATGGGGCAGGTCTAAGAAAATACTAGATAGTGGGGCAATAAATGGGGAAAGTGACAGAAGAAGGTTTAAGAATAGAAATATCATGATGGGAGGAAGTGTAAAGCAGTGCAAGGATCTTCCTCCGACAGGAGCTGTCACCTTCACACTGCTTCCACACTTCTACAGCACTGCCGCACACCTACACCTACACCCACTGAGCAACACTTTCAGATATTCTTCATCTGCTTAGATTTAATTTTTACAGAACACATCTAGACAAATTCAATAGAGCAGAATTAAGATTTGCCATCGTTTCCACCTCATGTACTCAGAATTGTTCAACTTTTGTACACAGAATTGTTCAAATGTTGAACATATTCTCACATATAGGGACCTGTCACCATCTATTTTCTTCTATTACTCCATGTCCACATCCTCATACAATATGCTCCCTCCCTAAATAGAGGACACTCTAGTGTGTGGTTCCATATGCTGCAAGCTGCAATGCACAATTTTCTTGTTTGTCCTGCAATAGCTCTTTGCTATATGGGCCAGATTTTGGTCCCATGCATCATTAAACCTTGGACCCTGCTATCCTTCTTGGACCAGTTTTTCTTGCCACTGCACAAGACCTGCAATTTTGGAGATGCTCTGACACCCCTGTTATGTACCCATCACAGAGGCTGTGGCTCAGGTGGTGGAGTGGTTGTCCGCTAACCGTAAGGTCTGTGTTTCAATCCCCTGCCCTGGGCTGCAGGCCAACCATATAAATATCATTTTACAGATGCAATAGTAGGAGAAAAATATCAATGAGACAACAGAGTAGAGCAATAGTTACATTTCACCATAAGATATTCTAGCTAAAAATATTACCCATAAAGTTCTAATAAGCGGCTTTTGTGACATTTTTAAATGCCCTTGTCAAACATGGTGGCAGCTGAATGGGTTTATTATTGTCACTTTGTAATTCGTGTTGTGAAAAAGCTGGGAATTAAGTCGAATTTGCGAGTGATATGTGTGATATAATATGATAAATTATTAATTCACATGACTACACCATTAAAGTTGTGAAGTTTGCCTATGACTGTTCTCATATCTTTTTGTGATAGAAGTACACGCAAGAGAAAATAATGCGCTAAAAATCATGTAGATGTCAACATCTTCTTTGACTTGCTTCTCCTTTCCTCTCATTTTTTGTGCCTGCAGTCAGTTTTCATCATGTAATGGATCACTTGGCCCGGAGGGTAATTTTTACAAAAAAACTTGGTGTGTCCCTTCAAGACAGAATAGTGACATGCAGAGAATAACTGAGACTGATGTTGTGGCCGTGGAGGGATAAAGCGATGGGGTTGAATAGATGACAGCGAGGACAGCAAGACATAATGAGCTGATCAAATGATAGGGGAGAATGAAATGCCAGAGTAGCTTAGAGCGGTGACAGACCGAGCTGTCAGGGAATCCCTGGACCTGGTGCGACAGTCAGCTGCCTCCACTCTCACTGGAATTATTTTTATTATTCCTGCCACAGCGACTGCATAGTTTGCTGGTTGCTTTCCTGCCTTCCTTCTTCATCTGTCCTCTTCATCTCTGTCGCTCGTGTTTCCATTAATCTATTTTCCATAACTTTATGTTTACAGACCACTCTGACTCTGAATTCTGATCAAAGATGGCACACAACACACAAATCCTGTTAAATACCTCATACTCCGCCTTTGTTTTCCTTTGTATTTTGTGGACTTATCTGCCTTTTGTGTGGTTTAATTGGATGTTATTGAATAGCCGATTTATAAAAGCTTCTTCAGTAATTAATCAAGTTGCTTTTAGTCTATGTAATCAAGCACAACAGTGGGTTGTTGTAGACAAAGATCTATAAATGAACATGCCTGGAGGCCACCTTTTTCCTCACACATTGTGTTCTGTCAGTCTCTCATCCATTTGTGTCATTCCGTCGGTACATGTTTTCATACCCTGCAACCACTCAGCTGTCAAGTACCAGTTGTTCCTTCATCTCTAAGATAATGAGGGTCACCGATTGAATGACCTGTGACTCACTGCCTGAGACGTTAACTGCCAAAATTAGATACAAGAGAATACACTATCATAACCATGCATACACTGAAACGTAAATAACTGGCAGATGACTCTAGTTACAAATCTGTTAGTGATTTCTGGCCACAAGAAACAGAAAGAGGCACAAGAGTAAACTGACAAATGGTAAATGTATTTACATAGAAACAGAGCAGTGTGAGCTCTGGAGCCTTCTTCCTCACCAATATTTACTTGTCTGCATCTGCAGTTCAGTCAACTGGATCCTGAAAGCTATATCTGGGTTTAAATGTTATATATATATATATATATATATTGGACTTGCTGAACAGCAGCACTTACGCTCTGTGCTATTACCTACTGTGTACTTTACTGCACTGGAGTGTTTGCTTGGAAATTTTCCCACTGGGAAACAATGTTTGGACTAAAGCAATATAGACAGTGGAGGTAAAATCTCAGTCTTTCTTGGGGCTTATTAGAGGTGGATATGGCACATTTTCGTCCATTTTGGTCCAGATACAACACATAGATGCTTTTATGCTGAATGGACACACCAGAACATCATGCCATCCATATCATTAAACCTACCGGTAATTTGAAATTCAGCCAGTGTTGTATTTAGGTACAGTTAATGCTGACAGAACATGCTGCTTCACATTAAACGCATTCAACTGGCAAAACATGGGGGACTATAATTAAAGAGCGGTCACAGTAACTGCAATGTCACTGCAGAAAGAGCTGGCTGCGATCAAGTTTTCTCCATTTTTTTCCTCCTATGAGCGGGCCATTTAATTTTTAATGGAACAAGAAGGTGCAGCAGCAGTGAGCTGTTAGAGTAGATGGAGGGCTGCAGGCAACAAGGCTGCACACATCCTCCTCAACAGGGTGACCATTTCCATTGTGACCTGCTGTGTGTGGACAGCTATTTGCTGCAAGAAATCAGATTGTGGGTGCAGTAATTTGTTGGTTTACTAAAACAATGTGTTGCTTGAGCTGTTAACAGATTAAAGTAGCCATTTATGGAGACATACAGTTGGCTAATTAATGGGGAGTAATTCAATTTAGAATTCTAACATGATTTAAACACGTTTTCACAAAACACTTTTAACTTTTTAACGGATTAGAAGCATTGATGACGTCACAGCCAATCCTCTAAAAAGAGATTTTCTCAACAAATGTAGCAGCACTCATTCTTAACATGTAGGCTTAACAATCGGCTTATTTTTAAATAGTCTAAGGCCTGACATTCTCCTCTGCCCCAACATCTCGCAAGGCTTTCTTAGACTTCACCAAGCCCATCCTCTGAGAGGAGAGGATGATGTGCTGTGAACCCAACGCTGTTTTTGATGGATGAGTTTTCTAGGGCCACATGCTATTAACCTCCTTGACAACAATGTCAGAAATTATCCTTAAAATAAAGACTGTTAGATGATATTTAAGCTCATCACACACTGGATATTCTGGCATGCCTCCGCACCACAGCAACTGACAAACTTCTGCATTATCCTCAGAATTCCCTACAATAAAGGCCCAAATTGTTCCTCCTGGCACAAACAAATCTCTATTTTGTTGTGTACATCAGGCAGTAAAACAACTGCCCTCCTCTGTGGCCAGTCACTCCATCAAGAAGCTTTTAGATCGTACTGATAGGAGTTCTCAGAGTGGTTTTGGTGCCTCAGTATTTTCTGAGCCTCAGGTCTTAATCTATAAAATCTCAAAACAATCTCCATCTCCCTAACTGCATGGCATCCATCTTATCTTCGTCCGCTGCCTCCTTCTTTTTGTCTGTGTCCTTCCTGCTTTGTCTGCTGTTCTACATTTAATCAGTGCGCTGGTGTTTATAAGAATAATCTGCTTATTCAAATGTCCATCTCAGAGCTTTGGAGCAAACACACAGAAACCCAAAGCTTGTGCTGATTTATTGAGGACACAAGGTCTGTCACACAAGCACTCATGGAAGAAATGAATTCTTAGTATTTGCCTAAGCTCTTACTTGTTATACTTCGGATTACAAGGAAAGTGAAATGGCACCATTCTGATTATCCTCTTGTTCTATGTTGAGAAGCTAACCACAAAAAAAAAATTTATCCGTTTCTGACTCCTTGTTTCCTTCGTTAAATGTCAGAGATCAATTTCCATTTAGATTAAACCTTTTGCCTTTTACACTAAGAAGCAAAGCGTTGATGACTGCACAGCATTGGCAGTTTTGTAGCACAGGGTCAACCTAACATCACACATTTGGTCCGCCGCCAAGGTCAGTGTACCTCCCGGGGTACTCAACAGACAAGCAGCTTGGCAAGCAAGGGCATATAATAAGTTACATCCCCTTTAAGGCAGGTTATCTTTGGCAAAATGTGAATGTGAATAATTCAGGGTTTAAACTGTCATGTTTGTGTGGATGTTTGTTACAGTCAGCACTATAAATCAGAAACACAAACAGAATGATCAAATTGAAATGTGTGATCTCTAATGAAGGACACCTCTCATATCTGAGCACAGTGATTAATTAATTCCCATCCTCCCCTGGTACATGTTCACAATTATGAAACAATATGAAGAGCAAATGAGGAAATCAGATCTTATTTTTTTCCCCCTTCCACACAGTGAAATGAAGTAATACTCTAACGGGATTTTAACGAAGCAATGAAGCAAGGAGCAACGTGATTTCTAAATCTCATTGGTAAACATGCTCGGATAGGCCATTGTCTCTCCGAGATAAAACCCCAGCGCACTACACCTACACTGAACAGCAGCCACAAAAGGCGACAGCTAAAACTGTCCTTTACACCTCCAGAGAAGAAAACAACAGATTCTAGTTGACCCCAATTATCCTGCCTTCACCTCGGCCTTGGAGGTGAGACAAGAACAGGGAACTGCTGCCCCTCAAGTCCAGAGGACGATTCTCGCTGATCTGCTGGGAATAAAGCTTGTTCGATACAACAATTACTGCGAGACCAATCGAAATGTCTTTACTCCACTCTGTCAAAGTCCATGATTACACTTTGCCATCAAAGATAAATAGGCACAGAACTCAATTATCTTCTTCTACAGTGTATCCATTAAAGTTAGGGGCTTTCTTATACACATTTTGTTCAGCATGCGTGTTTAAGCATAACTACAGCCGGCCCTGGATGCCTGTGTTTGTTTACGGCCTTAGCTGAATGTAAATTTATTAGCTTGCCATAAGTAAGAGAACAGATCAATTGTACTGATGGAGCTTCATACCAAACACTTTATTATCCTCAGTGTGCTTTCTGTGTAGTGAAGAGGGAGTGTGAAGAGTACAACCCACTTCATTACAGTGATCAAGGACTTTGTGACTAGAGCTTGTGTGGCAGAATACAGCACTTAGTTGATGATGATGAGGATGATGACAATATTGTGTGAAATTGCTTTTTATATGGCCTCGCTTCCTGAACACCAAATCAGCCAGAAATGTGACTCTCTCTCTCACACACACACACATAAAAAGCCAAACCGAGCTGCTCCTTGCCTCCGCTCTGACACGTTTCATCCTTTTGCTCAGACCCCTACACTTGATTTTGCCCATGTCAAACACTGTGAATGCACAGCATCAGGCTCTGTAATCCATTTGCTGTGACAGCACACAGAGTTAGACCCAGGTCGCCTGGGGACAGATACTAATGATAATGTACACAGGCAATGCAGTGCTCCAAATCAGAGGGGCTTATTTTTGACTTTTTTTTCTCCCCCCTCAGTGATGGAATGAAAGCTGCAGCAAGGTGAGTCATTTTAGATAACAGGACTTGGGGGGGGGGGTCTTCTTTTAAGATCACATCAAGCAGAAATCAATAAATGACACAATCATGATGCAAACTGGCTTAATACCTTCAGGACAAACAAAGAATTAATAATTTATGTTTATGTTCGTTTTGAAGGGCGCCTTAGAGGCACAACTGTCCTGCAAAATACCATGATAATAAAAAGTATGACTGTCTGTGGGTTCCTTACTTTCTATGGGCTCCCTTCTTACCATCAGTGATCAAAAGAAACAAAGTGCCACACACAGAATGGTGACTGATGCACGACAGGAAGTCAAATTCTGACTGAGGTTCAACTTCTTTGTTTGCAACCTGTTAACACAGCAGGGATCTGTCCGTGGTGCTGATCTGCGGAGCGGCAGAGAGAGCCGCTGGACCAGCACCACACCGCGGCACAAACACGGCGTCCACAGTGTCTAATTCACAATAAGCCATGTGAACAACGTGAGTCACGAAAATCAACACCAACGCTACGGGCGATAAAATGAAAGAAAAGTCAGATACTTACACAAAAACTCCGAAAAGCAGAACTCGGATTCCAATCTCCAAAGCCAATTCCCGCATGTTTTTCCTGCGGTCTGGAGGCGACACATTCATGGTTCTGGAAAAAAAAAAAATCCGTCAAGAGAAATTCACAAAGGCGGTCCCGGTCAGTTCTGAAGAGTGTTCACTTTTGTAATCCACCTTTAAAACACACACAAAAAAAGCCAGCCCTTCCAGAAGCGGTGCTCCTTAATCACGCACGCCGTGCGCCTCCATTGCAACTGGATCACCTGAAGCAGTCTTCCCGTTCCCTTCCCCGCTCCTTTCGCCTCTCTCCGCTCGTCTCCGTCTGTTTCAGCCCCCTCGGGCGATTTTTTTATTTATTGCAACTCTGTTGCTGGCAGCTGTTATTCTATCTAGAGACAGTCTCCCCCTCTTTCACTCCATCACCAGCAATTACTTCATCTGACTTATAGGAGAAGAAGTCCTGGGCGAAGAATGGCACAGGTGTTAGGTTAGTACTGTGAGGGAAAGTGGTGGGAGACGGCAAAGTAAAAGGGAGAGACTCCGAGCGTAGTCTCTCTCTCTCTCTCTCTCCCTCCCTCCCTCTCTCTCTCTCTCTCCCTCTCTTTACTCTAGAGAATCTGATGACTACAAGAAGTTTCTGGAACACCACTGAGGACCTCAGGAGGTGCCGGATGAAAAAATTCATCGCCTGTGGCCAGTAATGCAATACTGTGCTGTGTTTCTTTTTGTCTGGCCAAGAGACATTACACTTGAACAAACATCTCCCCATAAATAATGAAGCACTCACAGAGCAATGTGACACAAACAAAGCAGAGAGCAGCTCCAGTGGCGCAGTCCAGGTAGGTGTTCATGACCACAACACTGTCATAACTGTCCAACGGCTGGTGGAACTAATCCATCAACCCCCGGTATTAGGCAGGCAGCCTGACACAAGGTATTACATTACTGTGCCAAAAGAAGGCCAGTTCAGGGGGAGCCCTGCTCTCTGTTGGCTCTTCCCCCACCACAGTGTCCAATCATACCGCTATGAAGAATCTAGCACCTCGGGGTCTAAGCAGCCAGACACTGATAAAGGAGCGCAGGCAGCGGCGTACCTGTGGGCAGGGAAACCTGGCCAGCACTTCATAGACACACATGAATTTTTAATGGTCTCTAAAACTGGCCTTCCTCCATTACCTGCTAGTCCAATACATTCATCTTTGTGTATGTATGTGTGTGTGTGTGTGTATCATGTGTGTGTGAGGGAGTAAGCATTGTGGAAAAACCCCTGACCCAAAAACTTTCCTGCCTCATTTCTAGGTCACGAGCCCCACCAGCTGAAAGTGTGGAATTAGAAACTGCATTCTCACTTGTTAACAAAGCATCCTGTTAGCTACATATGATGAAGACAAAGGAACGTATACAAGCACACACACACACACACACACGCTGTGGAGATTTTGATCTTTTATAGAGCTCTGGGTGATGTGCTTGGAGTCTTTGCCAGCTTCCTAATAAAAACAAAAACAAAACAAGAGGAGATGTGGTGGTGGGTTGGGAGGTGAGATCCAACTTCAAAGCTCTCTGACAGCCATCACACTTTGCAGCTTTTAAAGACTGTGGCATGTTTATTACAAGGCATTGGTATGTTTTTTTTTTTCCACCGTATCGCAGCACTCCACCGTTATTCTGGTCAGACAGCCTTTCCTAACATCAGAAACACATAAGCATTTAATTTCCTACTCTGCTCTGTGTGGTTGATACTATGCTGATTGGTTCTTTGTTATCGACAAAGCACACAGGAGTTGTTTGAAAAGGCGCCGCTCTCTCCTTTCATCTTTCTTCTTTTATTGTTTAACTGTAATTATCATTTGGATGTTTCCTTGACCCATCTGAGTGCTTGTTTTTTTTATATGCAGAGAAGGCAGTGAGTCATATTCCCTGTGGTTGTGGTTACTCTGCAAAGTTGACATACTGTGGCTCCCTTTGAAACAGACTGCACCTCAATAAATCCAAGATGAATGCATCAAAGTGTTCCTAATCACTTCATTGAGTTTTGGTGCATGTACTATCCAATGTTTGAGGATATTCTCTGAAACAGAGTGACTCATCAGTCTACGCAGGGATTGGTTCATTGCTTCCTGAGTTCCTAGCTGTATTGGACATCACTTTTCATTACACGTTGGGTTCGGTTTGATTGGAAAACATCCCTCATTCATGCTTTATAGAGTGAGTTGTTTTATTGTGTGGGGCAGCTGTGTAAAGTGTGATGCTGTTGCATAAAGCTGCATGCTACTGTGATTAAATAAGATCTAAAGGCAACGGTGTGTGGGAGCCTGGAAAACGAAGCTGAACCTAGGGTTGGGCGATATTGGCAAAAACATTAATCAACAAAAACATTAATTGTGGCATTTAGCCGATAACGATTAATTTGACGATTAATTGATGACAATTGCACTTACATGTTTTTGACTCTAAATCGCCACATTGTTCTAAAATCATACTGACAAATCATCAGTCAAGTTAACTACTTCATTCTAACAGGTTAAGCTGGTAAGTAGTGATTAGGCACCAACCAGCCATGTTTGAAATCTGTATTTTCAACAGATGCACAAACTGCTTCAAAATAACAATGAAGCAAACGTTTAAAGAACGTACTGCTCTGCATCATTTAACTGAATACCACTGCCTTCTGCCATTATTGTTATTGTGGGCTCACATGTGCGCACTTGCAGGTGATGGTGAGAGTACATCGCACACAAAATTGCGTCATCATGACGAGGCACTAATCTCCGTAATCAATAAGTGGCAAATATTAATCGGTGACAGTTTTTCTGGCGATTAATTGCACACGATATGATTTTGCACAACCCAATACAAATGTGGCATAAAAGGGGGAAAGCCACTCATTTTTTTTCTATAATTAGTAACTGGATGAGGTCCGAGCCAGAACTGCCAGCTGTGTCAGTGGAGAGACACATTTCATCACTTTTAGAATGGCTGGCATCCAATTCACACTAAACGAATTATTCATCCAGAAAGGTCCATTTTGTAACTGAGTAGTCTTCAGGATTTTGGGGTTTGTTTGTTTTTTACATGATGAAAACTGATTGAAGCTGTAAGTGACACAATATCCCCAATCTCCCCTGCACACAGTAAAAATAATGTTTGTTCTCTACCACAAACTTGTTAAATTAATTTATCATGTTCGACAAACTGCACCTCGAATGCACAGCTCAGTTTCAGTATCAGCATTGCACAGGAGGCTGAGCACGCTTTGTAGAGGGATGCAAACTAAATCAATTGGAACTTGGAATCACAAAGAGATGGAGGACTTCAGGGGTCAGGAAGCCAGGGGACTGTTTAAAGTTACTGGAGTCAGCATCAGTGTAAGCAGAGATGAGCAGTGCAAAGTAATACATCTACTTTAGGGTACCAGCCCAAGTGCTAGTTTCAGAAAAAGTGGGTTCTGTCCCAGAAATGACCCTGGAGTCTTTGTTGGAGGTTGCTATGGAATTCAGTACTGTGCTGTTTTTATTCTTTAGCTGTGTCGATTTTGTTGACCTGAATCTAGTATAATAATAAGATAAGATAAGATAAGATAAGATAAGATAAGATAAGATAAGATAAGATAAGATAAGATAAAACTTTATTAATCCCGAAGGAAATTCTTGTGCCAGAGGTATTAAGTTACATTAAATGCAGTTAAGTACAGAGTATAAGTGTCACTATAATCCAAAAAGAGTACAGTACGCGGTATGAGCACAATATATGATACATGGATACAATATGGAGATGTAAGGTGCTAAGTAAACATAATATAGGAATGACAGTGATGCCTGACATGATTATCTAGCGCTTCTCCCTACAGAAAGGGGAGGAGTTATACAGTCTGATGGCCACTGGCAGGAAGGACCTCCTGTGGCGTTCTGTGCTGCTCCTCGGTAGTCTCAGTCTACCACTGAATGTGCTCCTGTAGGACAGCAGTGTGTCGTGCAGGGGGTGAGACGTGTTGTTACGAATACTGAGGAGTTTCCTCAGTATCCTCCTCTCCGTCACCTCCACCACAGACTCCAGCTCCACTCCCAGCACCGAGCCAGCCTTCCTAATGAGCTTGTTGAGTCTGTTGGTGTCAGCCGCCTTCATCCTGCTGCCCCAGCACACTACAGCGTAGAAGATGACGCTGGAGACCACCGAGTGGTAAAACATCTGCAGCATGGTCTGGCAGACGTTAAAGGATTTGAGTCTCCTCAGTAGATACAGGCGACTCTGTCCCTTCCTGTATATTGCCTCTGCGTTTGTGGACCAGTCCAGTTTGTGGTCAATGTGGACACCCAGGTATTTGTAGCTGTCCACAATGTCCATGTTGGTACCCTTGATGCTGACCGGGTTAGGGAGTGTCTGGTGCTTCCTGAAGTCCACCACCAGCTCTCTTGTCTTTGTGACATTCAGCTGCAGGTGGTTCTGTCCGCACCACTCCACAAAGCTGTCCACCACACTCATATACTCCGCCTCCCGACCTCTGCTGGTACAGCCCACAATGGCAGAGTCATCCGAGAACTTCTGCAGGTGGCAGGACTGTGAGCAGTGTCTGAAGTCCGATGTATAGAGTGTGAACAGGAATGGAGACAGTACCGTGCCCTGGGGTGCCCCCGTGCTGCTCACTATCGTGTCCGAGACGGTGTTCCTCAGCCTCACAAATTGTGGTCGACCTGTAAGATAGTTAGTGATCCAGGTGACCAGTGGGGTCTCTACCTGCATGTCCAGGAGCTTCCTATTCAAAGTTAATAAAGGTCTATTAATATTTATTTCCTAGTTGCAAACAATATAAGCAGCCTATGTATGATATGGTATCACATCTAAATAGGCTGCACTAAAACTTCAAAACTGAACTGCAGAGGTTGATTGTAGTAGGCTGACAGAGAAACACAGCACTACGTGTTAAATTACATTTATTTTGGCACCAGGTTCTGTTTTAATCACTAACAGTGGATATATTTTTTAACCACCCCAAGGCAAAGAGTAGGCAGAGATCAATACACCATTTAGTCAGACTGCACTGCTTCACAACAACTTGACTACATGTTCACCTCCTGTGGCGTGTTATGTTAACAGCTTGGTTCAAGCCAAATTATGATTTATGAAATTAATTATTACTTGAGCTTGGGACTTACACAATATTAATAAGTAGCACAATGTGCAGAGGCCTCAGATCAATAGCAGTGAGTTTATTTAATTTGAACACTATGTGACTAGTAGTCCTGTGGTCATTCTAAAGGGTAATGGATACAGTGACCTGTTCAAATTAAGTAACCTTTGTGTCAAACATGTTGCTAACCAGCTAACCCTGAACTCCACCTGTGTGGAGACAGATAAAGTTCAATAAGCTGTCTATATGTACAATTGCAGAATTTGGATTTATCCAGGATAATACTACCTCAATATTTGCACCGGACTTTCAAACTGCTAGATTGCTAACATGGTGCTGATAATGCATTATTGTATTGGGTTAGTAATTTGACATCTGCACTAAAGACATTTGGCACCTGGCACCTGTTATAATCTGAATTTTTAATAAAGAAGAAACTATATTAATGTGTCCATTCATCCAGAACATTTGAACTCCACACAGAAACCAGGAACAAGAATACATCTGAAGCAGGAACCTCTTGCTGTGAGGTGACAGCGCTAACCACTGCACCACAATGCCACCCATATTAATGCATCATGGAGGTTTTTCCCCATTGTCAGGCTATGAAGCTACACTATATGTTTATGATTTTGCTAAACCTGTACAGTCAGTCACCTGCAAATAGGCAAATGATAGGAAGACACTTTAAAAATCTCTCTATCAGTGTCCCTCATTTTAGTGTGCTCTCACTCTTGCTGTAGTTCTTTAAGCATAATACAGTCTGACTAATCCAATCACTATCACACTTATCAACGCTACTGCCATCAGTGAAATCAGTAATTAATGTCAAAAATTAGTCCTGCCTTTGAAAATGGCACACACACACAGTAATGAAATATTAAAGTGCGACAGGAATAGGAATATTCGTGGTGCTCTTTTTGTCTGGCCAGGGCCTACTGAGGCTTTATCTGATTTGCAACTCTGTCACAGTGTCATCTATTATTTTTTGTTATTGTAATGTGAGTTCTTGGGCAGCTAATGCAAAGAGGGATTTACTTCTGGGTGGATAAATCTCCAGTCTATGTGAGGGAAAGGGGAAAAGTGAATCAGAGGTGAAATGACTGCACCTTTTTATAGTGTGAGTTTATAGTATGAGCACGCTCTCACAACATGTCCAAGGCGTGCATATATATATATAAATATATATATTTTCACAATGTGTTATGCAGTTATTTACAAACTATATTTATCCACAGTGTGCTGACAAACAGAGCGTGACTGTGAACTACTCCATCTTCTCTGCTCATATTCGGATCAGATATCACAGCTTCTCAGAATAACCCAGAGTTACTCAGAATAAGAATCTGATCATTGATCAACCGCTTTAACACCTCAAGCAAAACAAGGGCACTAGAAAATACATTGATTTACCTCTGAGATGTTTCTGGCTAAGAAAAGAAAATATATTGATTACAGAGCCTCCTGTTTGCTGGTGATTACCAACCTGTTTACAGCCCTGTGGCCACTCCACCCACCTGCCGTATGCTTTAGGACAACCATAATACTGAATGCAGTAAAAACAGATGGTCTTATTAACGTCAGATTGTTGACACACAATTAAGAATTAGGAAATTCTATAACCCTCTTCATTCATACTTTACCATCTCTACCATTTAACCAACTGCTTAACCAGCTGACCAGTACAGCCGAATCAAGTGGGCATGATGTCCTTCTCCTTCCCTCGCCCCCCTTCAGATTTAAAATTTAGGCTATGATTTGAGTTAAATTGAGCATAGTGCTAGCTCAGGTAGGGCAAAAATCCCAACACCAGCCATATTTAACCCTCCATGTTGCTTCCTCTGCATGCTGCATTGCCCCTCATAATGTGTCTGACCTAATCAATGTCATGCCTGTTGTCAACATTGCCGGCTCTGTTATGTACCCTGGGGCGGGCTGCTGCTTTCTGGCTTCATGGCTTTCCTTGTATATATAGATTTTATGTATATAGAACTGTAAGGAGGTTCCCATAGAGCAGAACCATACTGTCAAATTCACTAGCAGATTTAAAGTGGATTTATGTCCGTGTTAACAGAGGATTCATTTTATTAGCAGCATACTTAAATTGTCTGCTTCCAGAAATTTAATCTCTTTGAAGAATAGTCTACAAACACAGGTGTTTTCACTTTATCTACCAAATAACAGAGTGGTTGTTTATGACTGACCAGTGCTGTCTCTTGGCAAACCTCCCTCCAGGAAATTATATGTGTACACTCTTAAAACATTCATTTATACATTATTATATTCTTGTTGTTGAGAATATTTTGTGTTTTAAGACTACAAGGGACACATTGTTTATAAAATATAATAATAATACTCACACAGTTGACACACCCATAGAGCCTCACATCGTGGTATTTCTGAAAGCTGGGAGAAATGAAAAATGTGAGAAAAAAAAAAAACAATGGCAATAATTAACCCTGAAGTAAAGTGCATGAAGAAATAAAAGATCGCAATCGCTTCTTCTCGCTATTGGTTAATCACTGCAAAATCTATTAGAGAGAGAGGGAGCTGGGAGCCAAGAGATATGACTATCTAATTAACTGAACAACATCCTAAATCCGGTCTCAGTTCAGTTGTTTAACTCTGTTTAACTCTTTGGTAAAGGTCAGCGATGACGCCGGTATTACATTCACTGCCTTTCACTGTAGAGCCTAATTACTCCTTCAGGTTCAGAGGATGCATTAGTCTAACATCCGACACTTTCTGCACAGCTACCACTATTTGCATTGATCTCTGGATTGTGGCCAACATGCTCCATATATGGTTATAATGAAACAAGTGTGAACCTCAGGAAGATAAAGTAAAAACACACATTTCCACTTAGAAAGGGTTGAGCTTAGTTCCACAGTGTGCGAGGGTGATGCATCTGCTTTGTTTATTAGGAGAAATTCTCTGCATTCTCCCCACGTTCCTTTTAAAATCTGGTTTGGATTGTGCAATAAAGCCAAAAATCCAATAAACCCACAATAAAATGATAAACAAACAAATGAATGCATACTGACATAAAACAAAGGGGGAAAACAACAAAGAAAATAAAAACACCATACTGTGTTCGCAGAAATGTCCAATTAAAGTTATTACCCATGAGTGTTTCTAATTTGAACTCCCCAGTGACGGTGAACCTCCGCAGGGAATGGGATGCCTGAGAATGTGTAATTAAGTAAAAGAGAAGTCGGATGGGTATCAAACACAGGCTGCCATCCTGCCTGTGCATCTTCTCTCCTTCAAGCAAATTACGCTCTCTCCTTTCATGCTATGCTGCTCCCAGTAATTTTGTTTTAATATGATTCTAAGAGAAACAAGCCAGGTCCTACCGCGCTTCTTGTTATTCATGAGAACCCAACCTGCCATCTGTTATCGCAACCAAGTCTGTGAAAAACCAACTTCAATGTTTTACTCTCACTCTGCTGCATGTCTGAGTCACAGACATAATATTGCAAAGGGAACCATAATACTGCCTTCAACTTTATGAACAGGAACCAAAATGAAGACCAGCCAAGTGCCAAATGTGAGTACATTTTAGTTTAAGGTATAAATAATTTGGAATTATGACACTGTGTTTTGTACAGCTTACTACTTTTATGTTGCTCTGTCCCCACTGGCATCATGATGCAGTCTTACCAAAAATCAGCACGTTTAAAGGTTTGTTTCATCCTTTGCAAAAAAGGAAACTAAAAATGTGCACATTTTTATTTGCCTCCAACATCTACTCGTGTTTTGGAACCACAAAGGTCAATTCATGACAATTAAAACCACAGAGAAATAAGAAACATGCTCAGCTATTATCTGTGTTTTGTGTGTTCTCAGAAAATAAACAATGGCCTCTGTAAAAGGTGTGTGCCACCTTGGCATCGAGGTGCTTGGAGGAGGCTCCTTCCTTCCTGCACGGAGCTGAATTCAAATACAGCTAGAAAAGCCTGGACAATAAGCCCTCCATCCTGAAAGGCTGGTTACCACACAGCATATTTAAATCCATGACTTGCTCAAGATGAATAAGCGGTACACCGCCACTGAGCATCTCCCAGTATATGTCAATGCAGTTATGCACAACAAAATGACAATGGCGACAGCTTGCTAGGGCCTGATAAGAAATGAATTCAGTACAATGTGACAAGCTGCCATTTTTGAGACAGATCCTGAGAGATTTAGCCAGCAATTTGTAACTGTGTATGAGACTCGGGTTCACCATTTCCATCCAGAGGCAAAAAAGAGCAACAGCTGAAATGACCTGAGGCTTCGGCTACCAAGAAAACCAAATTGCAAGACAAGGTGATGGCCTCCATTTTCTGGGATACACACTATTACAGGGACTGTTATTAACTGCCGTCTTAACACAGGTTCAGGGGAAATCGAGAAATTTGGTGTGGGAAGCTGATAAGTGCCGTTTCACTAAGATAACTCTCAAGCCTGCCTTATTTGATACACTCATAAAGTGGAATACAGAGGACACTAGTCGCCAAATGTCATGTAAGATGATGGTCAAGACATGATTGCTCCACAACTATCTATGTGTGTAAACGCAAGAGGACTCAGTGTGCTCAGTTTGGTTTACAAGGGTCATTCAGTAGTTCATTGCTGAGTCTGTCTTACAGACATCAAGTTTTTCCAGCTCATCAGACTGTGCAGACCTTCCTCCAAACCACTGACTGTGAAAACCAGACAGTTTCTCTGTCTCGCAGTAAGCTACTGGCAGCTGGTTATCCCTCCTTCAACATTTTTTTTGTTCTCTCTCTGAATGCTGAGTTATATGTTTTATATGCCTCCAGTCTTTCATGCTGTTTTTTTTAAACATGTATGTGACATGACAAATACATTCATGGTCTGATAACAGCCCACATCCTGCCCCTGGCCCTGAAAAAGAGCACAGCAGCGCTTCCGATATGCATGAGCCGCTGTGTGTAGCCGACAGAAAACACACCTTCAGCGGGGAAGAATGATGGGACACTCAGAGCAATACTGGAACCCCGGCGCTTCTTGGCATGCTCTAATGCAGAGTCCTTCCAAAGGTGTTTGGTAACTGCCACTAATAGGGTGCACATTAACCTCGGCCAGCAATTGTCTATGTACTCATAACTGCCAAGGGAAGCAGCCGTGGAGGAGCAAGTGTGTAATAGACTGTGCTTTCTTCACCTTCCTGCCCATTTTTGGCACCAGCTTCTTCCAGATGACAGCTGGGAAGTCATTAGCAAATGACCAGATTCTTCAAAAACACAGAAGAACCTCTCTCACTCAGTGTGTAAAGATGCAACTGCTCAGTGTCGAGGAAGAGTTTCAGGGGACAATACTGGCGTCTGAACAATATGAAAAACTATCAGTGTTTGCATCTTTAAAGGGAATCTTTCTAAAGTCTGAGATCAAATAAAGTGGGAATCTGTCATGCTGTGTAAAAGCATTCCAGTGAGATCCCCTGATACACATTACCAGTGTTTTGTAAATCAATAATGATGGTTTGTGTATCTACTGCCAAGCAGCAACGTTTTGGCTGCTGCCCCTGAGTTTCATAAAAAACCTATGGCGGACATGGGAACTAAAAGTCAATAAAAGACATAAACAAGCATTACACATATTACAAGGATGTATTACTCTGCCAACCAGTCGAGCAAGGATTTATACGTGTGCTTCTCCAGACTCATAAAAAAAAAGACTTTCATTAATAATGTTTGTGCACAACATTAGTTAAGTTAACCTTTGAACTTTTGGCTATAAAAAAATAAAAAAATCTCTGTACATATTCAAGTGAAAATCTGGTATGATTCTTCAGTTATATTCAGAAATGAATAGTCATTCTTTTGTATTGATGTAACACATCATGCAAATACACCAGAGAAACATATAAACACTGAATTTACAGAGATTGTTAGGATCATACAGGGTCAACACGTGTTGCCCATAATAACAGCTTTTACATCATTGATGTGTTCTGGTCAGAATCACAACTTATTTACCTAACTGAATGTAGAAAAGGTGTCAAATGTGTGTAGAAATGTGTTCCATCCTTTTTATGAAAGCAGATGTGTTGACATGTAGGAGCTGGAAATCCCCAGGTGGTGCTAATCATTGACATTTAATTTAATGAGCCTTCAAGTGTGTGCATACTGGCTCATTAGCTTGATTTACACAAACTATAAACTAAACTCACAGCTGGCCTTGATTTCATTTGTTACACCTGTGGTTTTCCTGGTACAGTGAAAATGGCTGGAGTCGAAGAATTTGGTAAATTAGATTGTAGTTTTACTTAAAATAAATATATTTAAATGTTCACAATAAACTTGGCTTACACTCGTTTTTAAGAAAACTGTTGTATTACGTTGTCTGTAAAAGTGCTGTCTTAACAATCCAGCCCAGCTGGTGGCGATAATGCGCCACTACACTGGCTTACCAACCGCTTTTACCAGAAGAAGAAGAAAAGTTTTGGACACAGGTGGAATGGAGAGGAGGGTGAAGAAGAAGAAGAAGAAGAGAGAGGGAGACAGGAGCGGGGGAGGACAGGTAAACCTGTGATACCTGTCCTTTTCAGGCCAACAGAGGTGCTCCGTAAACAAAGCAATAGAACCGCAAACTAATGTTTAAAATCATATCGGTCATGAGGAGATCTATTCTACACATGCTGCATACCTTTTCAACCGGAAGACGGTTGACTACAAATACTAAGAATTTGCTAACGGTGCATCAGACAAAGCTAGCTAGGACCATGCTAAATACAAAAATGAAGGCTAATACTAAAAATTACAGCGCTGTAAAATCCTCAACTCAGTGCAAAAATGCATTTCAGTGTAAACTATAAATGATGAATCTTATCTTTGCTGTTTTTGAAGTGTTGTCCAAGTCTCATTATCCATTCTTGATGAATTTGATGATTCCAAACAGTTCCAGGTCACTTCCGCTTCCGGTGTTAGCTTAATTGACAGTGAAGTTATACAAACTTTTTAGCAACGGCCAAGACATAATATAGATCATAATATCGAACATTTTAATGATTTGTTGAAATGGGAATGTCTTCAGGTGGGGAAAAGCAACAACCGTATAATTGGCCTTAACTTAAAATATGACAAGCAAAGTTACAAATTTATTGTTTGGTAATGCTAAGCACGTTTAGCCGTAATGTTCATAGAAAAGGGGCAACCGAGTATGAGTGTTCTTACCTATTGGGGCTCTGTGAAGCTGACATTGTTGAAGTATAATGTTGTATTGCTGAAGAATAAAAACTCTAGTAGGTCAAAAGTTTGAAAGGTTCAGTAGCACTCTAAAAAGCTCAAAACATATGAAATACAAAAAGGATGCATGTTTATCCACACAGCATCATTTTTAATTAATAAGGAAAACACAGCTGTAATGATGGCTGCTTTCCACTGCATAGTGTTTGTCATAACTTACTGAAACTTTTATATACATATATATGTATATATACATACATATATATGTATATATACATACATATATATACATATATATATGTATATATACATATATATGTATATATATGTATATATACATATATATATATATATATACATATATATGTATATATATGTATATATACATATATATATGTATATATATGTATATATATGTATGTATATGTATATATATGTATGTATATATATGTATGTATATATACATATATATGTATGTATATATACATATATATGTATATAAAAGTTTCAGTAAGTTATGACAAACACTATGCAGTGGAAAGCAGCCATCATTACAGCTGTGTTTTCCTTATTAATTAAAAATGATGCTGTGTGGATAAACATGCATCCTTTTTGTATTTCATATGTTTTGAGCTTTTTAGAGTGCTACTGAACCTTTCAAACTTTTGACCTACTAGAGTTTTTATTCTTCAGCAATACAACATTATACTTCAACAATAAAATTCAACATATATATGTATATATATGTATATATACATATATATATGTATATATACATATATATATGTATATACGTATATATATATATATATATATATTAGGCTCAAGTTATATATGTGACAAGCCTGCTGTAAATATCTTGGTTCCTTATATAGCTGCCACAGTCTTAGTCTGTATTTGCGTGAAATATCCACTAGAGAGCAGCAGAATATCATTGATGATCACAAACCAACGTGGTACACAGAATAATGTGCATTTTCTGATGATAATTCGCTGACATGACACATTTCTGTTTGTTTTTTCTTAGGCTGTCCATTTAGTTTCAAGACTGCGCCATTGTGAGTATATTTTTTTTCTGTTTACCCATTAAATTGGTTTTTATAGGACAATATCCTACTAGCTACATTTGATAATTTAGCAGCTCATTAATAAAGAAACTGAAGCTTTGTCATATTTTTCCAGCATTGTAAGAAAAACTTTTTATTTTAAACTATCACTATACTTACTCTGAAACTTCTTTTGAAAAAAAAAATGCATAATTAGTGTCACTAAAGTTTCATGTGATTGTGGGAGTTCAATATATTAAATCTAATCAAACTTTCTGCCCAGTTTTTTTTTAATTATAAGGGTTTAAACTTCCTGATGTTTGATCTTATGTTGTGGTTGGTTGTAGTTCTTTGTTTGTACACTAGGTGTTGCTGTCACACTGGCCATTCTCCCCAGAAACATGACCTCTGCGATTAAATAATGAATTATACATTTAATCAGTGTAATATATTAGCTCACGACTTTATTAGGAAGGCTCATAAATAGATCTCTTTAATCTCACTCAATTCCACCCTGTTTGGTGAAGCTTCCAGATGATTTGTCATCGCGTCCCAGTGTAATTGTTACATTTTTCACCGCGCACTATAAGGCCATGTGTCACATTTGGTGTCTATATAAGAGGATTTAATTAAACAATATATATATATATACAGCATATATGAAACATACCGGCATAATCTGTGAGTGAGAAAGTTTTTAATCGAGAAGAAACAAATAATTTCGCATATTTAAAACTTGTGGAGCATGCGCTGGAGTGTAACCCCCCATGTTCAGGAGGATATGAGACATGTAGGAGCTCCAGCCATGAGAAGCTTTGCTGTGTGGTGAACATTGGGAAGTGATCTTTGCAATCACCAGGGCGTTGGTGGTGACAGAGTAAAGCTAACGGGAGAGAGAGGGAGAGGGAGAGCGAGGGGAGAGAAGGGAGAGAGGGAGAGGGGAGCAGATACTTGGTAACGCATCACAGCAGGACAGGCAATCGAATCTAAAGGCGCTCAGCCAGCGACGGACACGGACGAGGAAGGTAGGACAAAATGATAATGACATGATCATGCTGCTGTGAGATGGCAGACACGAAGCTGAGTTATTGCGATTGCTGCGGCAGAGAGAGGGTTCACAAATAGGATAATGATTTTTCAACATGGAGCACATGTAGCTGTGCGTAATGTATGACTTTTACGCACACCAAGAGTTCTCTTACTTTACGGTTTGCTTATGTTAAATTTGTGCACTAAAGAAGAGTTGTGAAGTAGTTGGTAGATACGTAAAGATGCTTTCATGAGCCATCAGCCCACTGGCAGGAGGAGCGATTTGATCATTATGGTTTTATTAAATCATATTTGCGTCCACTTCTTTCAAGTTATGTCGTTTTTCTCCATGGCTCCGTCCAACTGTTGCTGTTGTCTCGTCAGAGGTTATTATGTCAAGAGTATGTGAAGAGTCAGTGAACGTGAGGTAATGTGCATGCTTGCGCAGAGGTGTCAGGTGTACCCTGTTATCTCAGGTAGCCCTGGTGACTCAAGAGGTGCCTGCTGGGAAGCGCCTCCGTGCCCACTTATTTATTCATGTGTCACCTGAACGCAGCAGTGACGCCGGGTTAAAGGGGAGCACCGCTCACTTTAAGAATGGCAGCTATGTTTTATATATTATCATCAGAAGCGTCAGGCGTTGAACATTCAGTTTAATAGGTCCTGTTTACATGACACATGTGCAGTATGCAACACAGGTTTTGAGGGTTAGTCACTGTTCACTATTGTGGTGCCCTATAGGCCAGGCTATGGAAAAATGCTGCTTGCATTTTTAACCCTGATTTAAAAGATTATGATTAAATGAGATTATTTGTATGATTGTATGTTTTAGTATTTATCAGTTCAACAAAAGACCTGAGTTATTAGATTTATCTAGATAATAGATAGATATACTTTGGGAAATTGGTAATATTTATAAGAGGTTATGAGAGTTATGAGATTAAAAATGAGGAAGACCATAGAAAAGAAACTTATACTAATAAATGGATTAAAAATTAGTCGTAGCCTCTCCTCCCTCTCTTGGCCTGATGGGCCAGTTTTACCAGAACTCTGTTACAGCTTTTTCACATCCATCTCTCTGCCCTGTACCATGTCAGTAGTTTGGACTTTGTATTGACCATCTTAAACCTTTGCTGATTTTGAACCGCAGTTGTTGACTCCTCACCTCTCTCTCTCTCTCTCTGCGCTGCCGGTCTGACACAAACTTAATTGTGGGACCCTGTTTTTTTTTTTCCTTGACCATCCGCTCCCGTTTGAGACAAAATCAATCCTGCTGGACTCTCAACCTGCAGCAGCGCCCCCTAGGTGACCCCCCTATGTCCAAGGAGTGAAGGCATTTTTTTAAATGAATCATACCAACACATATTAGGTGCTTGCATCTATAAGCAGTATACAAACATCATTATGAGAGAGCAAATAATTGAGGACAAGTACAGAGAAATCACTTTTTTGGCCTTGAGCACCACATCATGACACCACATGACTCTTGTGATAATCATGTAATGATGTGCTGGTACTGTAGTTCTGCCTCTGTGGACATGCTGTCTCTTCTCCTGTTGTAATTTACAGCATGGAAATGTTGTTTGTTCACTACAGTCCATCAGTGTAAGAGTGACCTGGAGCTGAAGTTTGCTGGAATGCACATAATTTGCACAAGAAATGATTATTAATATCATCAATATGCCACCTGCGTTCAGACAACCCAAAAATGCCATATTCTGTATGAGAATGTTCTTTGGTTTTTCATGTGGGGGAAGCTCGCCTTTGACAGTTGCCCTTTCTGAGTCTCTGAATGCTGAAATGGAGAGTCCATATCTGACAGACACCATGACTGACAGGTTCAAATGAAACCCAATATGAGGGATAGAGGAATGAATTGCAGATACAGTGACTCTACTGGACTTTTTTTGTATGAGGTCTCAAACAGGAAAGGAGCCAGGTATGAGAACAAGAACGATTGGCGGTGCTGTAAAATTGATGTTGTGGAATATAAGGGTGAGAAGGACATGGCGAGTGATAGCTATTAGAGATGGAGCATCTCATTTAATCCTTTTGTGTCCTAACTGTTGTAGCTCTGCTAGTCTGGGGTCTGTGAGTGGAACTGCTGGGAAAGGTTCAGTGTTAATTACCAGGTGTGAAAGCGTCTGAACAGTCTACAATTAGTGGCTCATGAATACATTTATTTATTTGTATTGTTCATTTATCATCAATTATTTCCTGTAGAAAACAGAAATAGTTTTTATTATGATCTTTATGAGACGACTTTTGGAACAGATGCCTTTTCCTCTCTGCTTTTGTATCCACACAGTTGTGATTATGATCATTGTACGCTCTCCACATTTCTCATTTCTACACACACACACACACACCACCACCACCTCTCTCCTGGTCCAGCTGTGTGTGGTCATTAAATCAGCCAATGCAGCCGAGCAGAACTGAAGAAAACAGGCTGGAGAAGAGGGGAGGGCCTGGAAGATGATTCTGCTTCTCAGCCCGCTGCCTTACAGGGGAGCTGTCAGTTCCTGCATCCTGAGAAACCCTGCTGTTCTAGATTCATGATAGTAGAGACGCTTATTACAGTCGACCTGATCATTGGCAGTGATGTTTTAGAGAAGACGACTGCTTAAATAGTTGAACCCAACCATCCAGAATAATCCTGTTGTCTTCTATTCCCTGTGTCCCTGTATTGATTCATTATTGTGGAAGTGTGAAACCATTATGAATGAAAGTGGAAATTGAAATTTCCTGAAGGAATGCACTGAAGCTTTTAATTTCTCACTGTGAAAACATGAGGGGATTCATATCTAAGCCACTAGCGTTTAGCATATCCAAATGCATTCTCCTCTGGAAATAAAGCGTGCCATGTAAAACAAACAAAACAGCAATTTAATGGCAGCTTTGTTGTGTGACAAATCCTTGTTGCTGGTATTTACGCCTGGAATCCTGCCCTGAAGTGGGGCTGAAACGGCATGGAGGAACTGCGGGAGAGACAATGAGGCCGGAGTCAAGATTGGGGAGGCAGGACTGAATAAGGAGAGAGGTGAAGTGTAGAGCTGCAAAGGTCATCTGTGCTAGAGAGGAGCTACTAAATGGTGTGTTTTGATCTTTCAGCCAGAATAGAAACCGTCAGCTGTTGGCAGAGTAGCATGACTGCATCCTAACAAAGAAAGAGACAAAAGGAGATGAATGAGTCTCTACAGGCTATCAGCTGCCCTCTGACACAGCTGTCTGTGTTTATGTTGTGTGATATACACGCAGGCCTATGCCGGGACAGCTTTACCAAGCTCATTGCAGCGGATAATGGCCAAGTGGAAGGAAGGCTTGGTGAAGAAACAGGCTGACATCAACATCTGGGGGGGAAGAAGTAATCACTTCACATTATGGAGCGTTTGAATTTGCTTAGTGTCACATTATTCTAGGGAGAAAAGGAAAAATACTGGTTAGTTGAGTCTACAGTATAGCGAGATGAATAATGCGCTAATGTAGCAATTACAGGATAAAACGAGGGACAGTACATCTCATTGTCTCATAAAAAATGTTACAGGCTGTGAACTGGGGTGCAGATGAAAACATTGTGATTCAATACAGCAGGGACCAGGAGGGTCATGACAGCTTATTGATCAGTCCTTTTTTTTTTTTTTTTAATCGGTAGATGGATGAGAGGGAAGAGTCAAGGAGTGTGTCATTATGTTCTCGCCACACTTTGTCCCTTAAAAGCCTGCAAGCAGAGAGCTAAGATTGTTTTGTCAGTCTGCACTCAGGGAAGAAGGGAGGGGGCAGCAGCAGACATGGCTGCTGGCTTCCTACTCACTTTTTTCTCTGCGATGGTGTGCTGTAGTGTTTTTTTCATTCATGAGTTGTGTGTACACATTTTAAATACAGCTCATATGGTTAACTTTTCTTTGCAAATGATTGCTGATCTCATGACTCCAAACAAAAACGTGCTGCCCTCTCTTCAGCGTGTATCCAACATTTTATGTCCATCAGCCTTTCAGTCATAGCTCCTTAACTTCCACTTGGAGCATACATCTCAGTGTCTGACACATCAGCGGGTTCCTACTGATCACACTACCACACTGATCAACTCCCACCTCTTATCATTACACACTCACACTATATATGCATCATGGTACTGGTCAACACAGGACAGGGTGTGTGTCTGAGTTGTGCCTGCTGAGGCATTTTGTGACAGGGTGCTGTAATGCGGCGCCTCACAGCGCTCCCATCCTGTTGTGGATAATTACCATCACCTTTGGTTCTCCCCCTCCTCCTCCTCCTCCTCTCTCTCTGTCTCTCTCTCTCTCTCCGGGTGTTTTGTAAAGCACTACTGTCAGTCCACACAGGATCAAAGAAGACACATGCAGCATTTCCAGTGAGAACATTCTTGTCTTGGCATGTTTGCTGTTGTCCCCCTTTCTATTTTTTTTTTGCCTGGTGGGCAGTTAGAGATGCTTTGAGGTGAGGATCCAACCACCTTCTGTACAAGTCAATCAGTAGTATTCTGCCTCATTGCTGCTGAGGTTGAATCTGTTCTTGTCCTGACAGTTAGTGTATTAACATCTTAAAGATTTGGTGGTTTTAGTAACTTCTGTTCCAAATTTGAACATCAGCACCAGCAGCTTCATACACAACATGATCAACAGTTCACGCAGAATGAAAGTTCAGTGGCAGTTTGATTAGGATTTCTACTCAGGAAGCACTGCATGCGCTGTAATCTTAATGCCATTCTGTTTACACTGCAGTCTTGTCATGTGAGTGAGGTTTGCTGAGTAAAGGCTTTCAGAAAGTCATGTCATGTTGGAGATGAAGAGATCAGGAGGGCGGGAAGGAAGACATTACTCAGCTCATCAGAGCAGCGCTGTCCCTCCTTCTTCCCTGACAAAGCCAAATGTCTGCTAATCTGTCCGTGATCATTCTGCTAATGAGTGATGGCTTTTTCATGAGGACGGAGGGCGGCAGAAATCTCTCATTGATTTGCTGTGATAATCCAGATTTGGCTGCCGGCTGAGAGACACTGCTCCCCTCTGAGGAGAGTGCCTTTGAGGTTAAAGCAAGTCAGACACAATTGCAATGTAATCAATACTATTGAGTGCTGTAAGCTGGAAGATACAGCTGTGTGGGCTGGCGGGCTTCTTTGGACAGAGCACCCCAGGGGTAGATATTAGTCTTTTCTTCACACTGCTTTAATCACATATTACTGTCCGACAAGCTGTACGTCCCGACTCTTTACACAGACCCTTATCCTGGTCACTCCAAATTAAAGGTCCTAACAGCTGTATTTGGCTTTTAAGACAGGATTCTCCTGCATAACTGTGGGGAAAGAAAACTCAGGTGAGTAGTCCTTCATGAAAGCCAGAGCAGTCCTAGGTTAGCCTGCCATTTGAAACAGAAATAATTAAGATAAGATATACTTTATATTTTTTGCACGTAATATGACCACGTAACTAATACACAGAAAACAAGTGTTTGTTCTGCTGACATTTTACATCAAGAAGCTGCAGACGCGATTAACTGTCAGATCTTAGCACAAAGAAAACTGTTTGAAATGACTACAGAATAGATATATAATTGGACAAGCCATGCTGTGCGGGGAATTTTAAAAGAACAGACATGAGCCAGTGTAGATAAGACCAGGAACAAAGAAGATGACTAAGAAAGTGGGGGGAAAACACAAGGAAAATGGCACGAATCTGGTACAAGATGTATTAGCAAGGGGGGGGTTGACCAGTAAGGGAGTAAGGGATTGATAGATGGTGACAGTATAGCCAATGGAGTGGGACAGTGCCACAGCAGGGCCCAGCTTGCAGCGAGGACCACCCCCTGCTTTGCCTTGTTCTCTGCAGTTTAATTGCCCCAGCCCCACCTCCAGACGCTCTGGTTTCATTTAATTCTGTTCATCTGCTCTCTGCCTGATGCCATTCGACTTTTAAATGTTGCAATCTGGATTTTGAAACTTTATCATCCCAACAAGGTTTTTTTATCATTTTACAGGCTTGAGCAGCATTCTGTGTAGTTAACAGGCCAGGATCTTTTTGGTCATAACATTTTTTTCCATTTGATCTGCATGAATTTATTGGTACGCTCACATTTGCTATAATGATATCATATGTATATATAAAACCTGATTTTAAATTTTTGATGGAAGCCACAGACATGGCCAGCTCCTGGGGAGTTTGATTGCCACAGCTCCACCTTCTCTCCCTCCTACCACATTATCAGTGAAGTGATTGCACCATATAAACCGTTCATTGTATGTTCACACAATAGCTTGAATCTGCTACGTTTAAAAAAGAAAGAAAAAAATCACTGATTACCATACAATTTCCAGTAGTGTTATTTCAATTGCTGCTAAAACATAATAGTGGTTTTAGAAGGGGTATCACATGGTCAGATGTTCACTTCACTTTAGTCACAAAGAACTGTTGAAATGTTTCGGGACATGCACAATTTGAAATCTTGCCATCTGGGCAGAGCCCCGAGACAATAAATGAAAATGAACTTCAAAAAAATACAGTTCAAGTGCCCTCAACCCCAAAGTCCTGGCTGTGCTGCATGTATTTAGGAAAAAACAAAACAAATGAACAATTTATAAAGATTATGACTCTTAACCTGTGTGTTATGCCATTATTAAGCCATAAGGTCGCCCTGCTGTGCTGCTGTTCTGATGGTTATCTTAAACCTTATATTCTACATTTATTTGCATGACTATATATTAAGGCTTAAGGTAGAAATAAAGTACGAAATTCCTACATTAATATTTAGTTATGATCAGTAAACTTCAGGGACAGTTTGCTCAGAGCAGCAGCTTACTTTGCTTATTCTTCAGGCAGGTGTGACAGGAGTCTACAGTACACCTCACGACAGGACAACAGGCAGGTACTGTAGGTCAGTGTGACAACCTAGTCTTCTGGCTGTGGCTGTGTGCGTCTGCAGCTTTGTGGGGGTGCTTCTGTGTGAGAATATTTAATATTAAATCCTCCTGCATCCTGGTGAGAGCACAGAGCTCTATGCTGCTGCTGCTGCTGCTGCAGTGTGTTTTCCATGGCTGCTCCAGCTCTCTCAACCCCAACCTGTCTGTCTCAACCAGTATCCATCATTCATAATCACCCACTCATCATCTCAGAAATGTCCCTTAGCATTTGGAGTAAGGATTAGTGAGGAGTCCTGAGAAGGTGTGTGTGTGTGTGTGTGCGTGCAGTAGTGTTCTGAGTTGTCAACAACAAATTAAATGTTAATGTACTATGCAGTATATACAGCAGAAAAACAGACCTTAATGGTTTAACAACAAGTTTTAGGCTCTAACATCTTTTAAAATGATGAGTTTTACAGTCTCATTTTTTTCATTGTGTTTATACTAAAAGAATCAATAGAGCACAGTCAAATTCCATTTAGGAAAGTAGACAACATATATATAAGTACAGAGGAGATTGTGGAGAAAAGAACTTTGGTTAATGGGCGTTTAAACAAACCCAGAGCTTGTTCACTGCTCTGTACATTTTATTTATTTATTTTTTTAGTGTGGTGGAAGTGAAAATGGGCTTTATTGATTTACTGATCAACCCAAACCAAGCATTGAAGTAGAACATGGAAAACACTGAGATTTTGCCCTCAAGTCTTGTTGCTTGCTATGTTGTAGTCAGGCTTGACAGACTTTGAATGTCTCCACATTCAGGTACATGAGGCGCTGCAGGGTGTGCGAGTTAAGCAGCCTCCTCAGTTATGATGGTAGGCTAAAAAAACTAAACCACAGAGGAAGTGGATATCTCTGCATATTTCTGTTAGAGGTGTTTACTAGGGGATGGCCCTGATCTGACTTTGAGTCATCACAACAAAACCTGGGCTTTACATATCAGCTGATAATCACCAACAATCGACCTCAATCAATGTTGCAAGTGCAAGCATGAATACCTCCATAGAGATGTTTCTTTGGCTTGTTTGTCATGTCTAACAGCATACTGTGTCTGCTCCTGACACACGAAAAAGCCCCATGGATCAGCTGTAGTCAAGATATTTAGTCAATATTTGGGCTGATAATAAATTTAAAATATCCAACTGGTGCTTCTCTTGTGTTTTTCCACTGCAGGAGCTTGGGGGCAGATTCAGAAATGCCCCCTAACTGGCTCGTTCAGCATGTTTCTGCTGCCGGATATCCTGGATTCATTTTTGCCAATGTTAAGTTTAACATTTACCATCAAGCCCCATCTTGGTTATTATAAGAGATGTATAAGATTTTTATCTTTACCCAAGCAGCATGAAATTGAGCGCACAGTGCAGAATTTTGCAGATTCAGGTCAAACAAACTGTCATTCACAGTGTGCATAGTGTAATGATGAACTGTGTGGTGGATGCTGACTCCTCCAGATTCATCACCTGTAGCCCGCAGAGTGACCATTCACACTGTCCATTGTTTCACAACTTTTTGACCATTATGAGCAAATTTCAGGTACTCATACACTTACACATTCACTTTGTGCTGCCATACTTCTTCATGGTCCAGCGAAGAGAGCTTGTTGCGTCTGTGTGTGTGTGTGTGTGTGTATGTAATAAATAAGGAAGGGAAATGAGGAAGAAATAAGGCGAGTAGACACAGCCATGCAGGATGCATTGTTATAGAAATTGGAATGCAATAATTCTGGGGAAACAAGAGTCCAAATGAAAACAAATGTGCCTATTCAAACTGACACACATGCACAGCTTATATAAACACGCACAGAGACATATCTTTACAATGACAGAGTATTCTTTTTACCTGGCATTTCTTTCTCACTCACCTATAAATTTTAGCTCTGAATTGAATCTACTGCACAGTGTTTATATTCTACAGCACCACAGCAAAGAGAAGGCAACACAAGGCAGACTTGGAATTGAATTTTATTGCCTCTTGCACTAACTTGTGTAGTTTATTTACAACTTTTTATTTTGCCGTCAGATACCTGAAGGACACGCTTATGCGTCTCTGCAGGATTTTTACCATGAGCTTGGGCGGCTTCAGGGAGGAGGGGAATTTAGAGAAATAACCTTTCAAAATTAACTTGTCACATGAATGAGTTTGCTGACCAGTAAGGCCTTGCTGGGACAAGTGATGACAGAAAGAATGGCAGATGACAGGAGGATGTAATGTGGAAAAACATTGTCCTCCCTGAGCTTCCTCCTAACTGGAAGCCTCGTGAACCTGCTAGTTTCAGCAAGTAAACGCACATAAACGCATATATATAAAGTGTTTATCACAATGTCCCTCAGATAGGCAGCCACCAATGAAGCTATGCAGCAATTTACAGTTAATTATTGTCTTAACTGCTTTGCTACAAGCCAATTGACAGTAAGCACCTCTCAGCAAACATGCAGCTCACAAATACGCTGTAAAGATCATAATTATACTCTCCACATGTTGACTGACATTATTTGTCGTTCATATTGACCTTAAACTGTAGCTGCCCTGGTGTCATTGCCACTGTTATTTTCATTTTTTAACAGTACACTGCATCTTGATAATGGCTGTGTGTGTACACTGTACTGTAAATGAGCTGTTGCTTATGAATTTTCTTTCATCAACACCCGACCCACACACAAACACTCAAGAAAACACGGTACCTAATCTTTTTTTGTTTTTTTGTTTCCCCTGTCCTCTATTTGTACTGATCACATCCTCTCCTCACGTACATGGTAATCACCTAACATAGAGGAGCTGCAATGTGTTTGGGTATTATGTGCTTAGACAGAAACAGCAATGTGAGTAATCAGCCAGTCCAATAACCGTCTGTATTCTGTGTTTCATCAGGTGCAGGTGATGTCGTGGAGTGTGGGTTTAGGAGGCAGGATGACAGTTGCCAAGCTCCTCCTTCCGTTCCTAGTTCTCCACTCTTTCTGTGAAGGTGAGTGTGCCTGACTATACAAAATGAATATGTATGACTCCACCAAGACTAGCCTTTTTTTTCATTTTTTTGTGTGTGGTGGGGTATTTTGCTGCATAATTTGCACACTGGCTGGTAGAGTACATGCATTTCATTTTAATTTATGCTTCCTCAGTGGCAAACAGGTAGAGAAAGGGGCTGTTTTATGAATATGAAGCTGAATTTTGTTAGACAAACAGAAGATTATGAATACATGTGGTTATTGTAGTGTCTTTATCTTTCACACAGTGGATTCACTCAGGGAGAATTGTAAAGACTTTTCTAGTGCTTTCGTCCTTCTTCTCAATTCTATTAAGCACCTGAAAATATTTTCTGTCCTTACACAATATATATATACACATACATTCCTTTATACATTTTCTTCTACACCTCTTCCTATCACTCCTGTGCAGGATCTATTTATTTTTTTCCACTTTTGATCTCCTTGGTATTTCTTCACTCTTGCTCTCCACCCATGACTGCATTGCATAATGTCCACTTCAGCCTTCAGACCTACTTATAAACACTTTCATACTTGCTGAGTAAGTCTCTCTAAGGGCTGGAGATGGAGCGAGGGAGAGTGTGTGAGTGTCAGTGTTGTGGAACGTCATGGTAACAGTCACACGGTGACAGGCAGGAGACACCTCCAATCGCACACAGCGCTGAAGCAGCAGGGAAAGTTATTAAGTGAATGCCGCAACCTCTTTCCATCAAGCACAATGAGTTTATCAAGGCTCTCCTGCTCTGCAGTCCTCCAGGCTCTCACCTCTCACTCTCGCCTAACACCTTGTGTTTTCTCTCTGTGGTTCTACTTCACTCCTTCTCTCTCCTCACTTCCACTTGCTTTCCTCTAAATAACCCATTAGCACACTGACCCTGTGTGTCTGATCTAGCAAATTGGATTGATGATCATCACAGTGATTGTTTTGTCGCTGTAATCAATCTGCATTGAACTGTCTGAACCCGACAGAGGGCCTCGCTGTAACTAATCCAGAGGTATCAACATCTTATTAATCCCCATTCTTGCCCACCTCTCAAAGCACGGCCCATGTTCTTGATGCTAGTAAGCCAGAGATGAGCATCTTCTTTTGCACAGACAAGCGCACGACTGAACGGAAAGCTCCTACTTTGAAAGCATCGTTTCACTCCATCAAGCACTCTCACTTCAAACGGGCTGGCCTTCCCGTCTTTCACTTCAGCGTCTCTGTGGTCTGCCACCCGGCTCAGCTGATCAAAGACCATCAGCTTTGTTCCCTGATCTTTCCAAAATAACAGCTTGTATCGCTCTGCCCTCCGACACACATACACGGCACACTATTAACTGTTTAACAGACACTGATGATAAACTGGAAGGATTTCCCTCCCATACAGAGGAATCAATATGACCTACTAACAATTTGGCCTCAAAAAACATCCAGCATCAAGGTCAAGGTTTTGGAATTACCCCCTTTTGCTGTGGAGTTTGTGACGTGTCTGACATGCCCGTGCAGTCGTTAAACAGCAATTAAACTTTTAAAATAGGTGAAGGAGGTGAAACAAGAGAAAGTACAAAAGACTAAAAGACACGTGAATGCCATTACAAAGATCTTAGGTGGATTCCAAAGGCTTTTGTTGAAGTGTGTATGACTATAAAAAAAATTGCATGTAAGGAAATGTATACTGTATTTCTGATGACATTTTCACTACCTTTTACAAATGCTTTTTCCATTTTCACTATTCATTCAAAAAATTTGGCACACAGGGTTCTTAACAGAAGAGATTAAAGAATGGATTTTGCAGGACTTAAAATTATTACAGGCTTCTTCAGGCTTAACCTGCAGTTTAGTCTTTTAACAAAGTCAAAGCTGTTAACCCATTTTAGATCTCAATACACAGGCTGCACAATAGCTTGAAACAGAATTAAAGAATTGGCAGTGTTTACAAAGAGCAGTGGCATCAAATGGGAAAATGTGCAGGTTGTTACAAAATCACATCAAATTTAAACAGCAAGGTTAATCAACGTGGCATAGAGCCACATGTTCAAATGGGTGAGGTCAGGTGCTCCTAAAATATAGGGAATAGTAATTATATGACAGTGTCATATTTATATATACACTGTGTATGCTTGCCCAGTGAGATAATTTCCCTTCTTTTTCTCCACAGGCTCCAACCAGCCTCCACGTTTCGTGAACTACTTTTTCTCAACGTACCTTCTCATCTATGAAGACACGCCAATTGGTGAGTGACGTGTCAGTGTGTTGTATTTGGTGTGTTTACATGCTCTATAGAAAGTTCAGTAGAACTGCCTTTGCTTTGTCGACATATTTCCCGCAGGGAGATGCTCTGTCCTCTGTATCCCCTGAATATAAACAGTGAAGGAAAGAAACAAGAGAGAGATGTCATAACACAAGCTGACAGTGATAGCAATCCTCTATCCAGATGTGTATGTGTGGTGTGTGTCTGTTGCTGTGATGAGAGCGAAACTTTGTCCAGATTTGGTATCTCCATATATGTTGTGGGGATGGGGGGGTTTCCAGGATATTTCTCCCAGATCTGTTATTCCCGGTCTTATTTTTTTTATTTATTTTGTCGTTTTGTTGATTGACAGGGCAATTTGAAGATGTCTGGCTTTTCATCGCCTCTCAGGGTGTCAGTGGCTATGAATTAAAATCCTTTATACTAGATGGATTTTTTTTTTCTTTTTTAAGAAGTTTTTTTTTATCACATGACCTTTAAACTCTGCCAGTCTGTCACAACACACCCAGTCTGAGTCTTAAAGTGTTTGTGTACATCTGGTTGTTTCCTGTGAGTGGAAACTTGTCGCGCACATTTTCTTTTTTTTTATTTTTGGTGGAGGGGTGGAGTTCTCAACCTCCATCATCATGAATGCCACAGTCATCATTCATCTATTATCTTCTCCATCATCATCATAGTTGAAGTTTTTTTTTTGTATATATTTTAAATGCAGCCAGGAAAGGTTACAGTATCCCACAGAGCCTACACTAAATCATCATCATCATCGCACCATTGCCCTCACAGTTTCCTGGCGTGGCATGTTTGTCCAACAGGACAAAGCAGATTCTGGCAGGCGGCCATCTTTTCATAAAGTCAGCTGGTGTTCTAACCAGTGAAGGGCATGGTTGTGTTGGTGGGTGGCATTGCTGATTTCCCTAACTGCTTTGTTCAGGTCGCCCTCTGGCTATGAATCACTGTCCTCTCCTATAAGGCAGCTGGGCTGCGGTCCAGCAGCACTTTCCACTGGTCCAGAGAGCTGTCAGTCATGTCCTTGGCTCGGCCTGTAATGGCTTCTTCGGTGGTGTGACTGTGGGGGCGTGCTGAGTGATCAGACACTGACAATTTGTCAAAATTATTGTTTATTAGCTCAGCAGATGTCCTCATCTAGGAGGCCCTCCAATTCATAAACACATGAAAGCACAGATGCACACACATCTCCAAGCCTCAGCCCGAGTCAAGTGTCTGTGTGTGAGAGTCGCTAAAGATTAGTTTTCACCCCAGACCTGTCTCCTCACCCACAACCTCAAGACTACTTATCATCCAGCGCACTGCCTTAATAGACTCGCCCAACAGCAATTTCAAAGCCGACATCACTCTTTCTGTTGATTTGAATAAAGGGCCAGAATAAGAAATACATATTTTCTCATCTCAAGTTTCACTGCAAAGATTGTGCAAAGAATAAAGAGTTGTTAAATTGGGCTTTCAGGGCACAATGGGGGCAGTTTAATCATATTCAAATCTTCATACGTGCCTCTGTACTTCATTAGACCATTATTTCACCACACATTGAGGAACGTAAATGAGTACCTGTCTGGCTGACTGGTAGCCAAACCACATGACTTGAGCACAATGATCAGGTTTCCTTCAGCCCCTCTTATTGGTCCCGTTTGGTTACCATGGTGGTTGTTGGCTCAAGTTTTGGCCGTGATGTAACAACATATGGTTCATGGGAGCAGGAGGCTGTGTGACACTAAGACCTAGTTTGTGTAATAACTGGTTGATTGACATGTGCACAAAGGGACCTTTCAAAATAGACTATCCTGTGATAAATGTGGTCTACATGCATGCATGCACACAGACACACACACACACACACACACAAAAACATTTTTTGGACTTGTCAAGCAGTAAATTCGGCACACAGATGCCCTCTGAGCCTGCAGCTTCGACTCCATGTGGCAGCAGAAGCACATTATTTATTATGTAGATGAGGGAAGACATCCAAACATGGATATTTGATCTGAGAGCACAGCAGCAGCAGGAGGTTTGGTTTGGGAACTGGCACAAGGTGTTTGGAAGATGCTACAGATGTGGACTGTGTTAAACAATGAGACAAGTGTGTACTCACTGTCTTTCACTACAGAGTTTTATTTATTTTTTTTATTTGTATTTGATATTTGTAACAAAATCCTCCTGTTTATTCATGACCAGTTTGTGTGTGTGTGTGTGTGTCCGTTTGGTGTGCATGTGCATACACGTGTTTATGGTTTGTGAGTGTTTTTTTTTTATTTTGTCACATCTAGGCAGTGAGATCATTCATTCCTGGAGGGGGGAGGGCAGCTAAACAGAGGCGCTGATGTTTAAATGCAGTGGCAGATAGCAGTGTGTGTTGTGTCAGGAAATGGGATGTGTAATTAGACTGAGAGAACACTTTGATTAAACGCTCTCATCTCCTAATCCACTTTGCCCTGATTCGGCAGATTAAGCTCTCTACTGAGTAATTAACTTGTGGAAACACAACATTTGTTGAAAATAAGAAACTTCCACACTCTGCTGGGGAAGGTGTGTGTGTGTGTGTGTGTGTGTGTGTGTGTGTCTTGTAATTTATGCCAAATGAGCGTAAGGTTTTGCGGTCTGATTCAATTTAAAAATGTGACTCCAGCTAATGTTATTACAACACGTGTTCATTTGTATGGGATGAGATATTGTGTACATGTAAATCCTGGAAGTGAGAGGGCACCAAGAGAAGGCTTCTGTATCTCTGTGTGATTCATTCATAAAAATCATCCTATATGCAGCAACAGATTCTTTTCATATAATTTGCACAAGAAAAGCACACAGAAATGTTCTGTTGCACAGCAGAAAAGCAGCTTTCATACACAGCCAAACACTGCAGAGCACATTCTGCCTGCTGTTTCTGAATACCTGCTCTTTTTAATTATTTATTTCATACCTTATATATTTTCCTTTTATGTGAGCACAGATCCAGATGGCTGAAGCCTTGTATCAAAAAACATGTAGAACATTTGCTATCGTATGAGGATGCTGTTCAAACAATTAAAATACCAACCTTGTGCCTGAACTCCTACCTCTCCCCCTCTCTCTCTCTCTCTCTGCTCCCTCACATTTTCTCCTGCCACAGTAAATACCTCGCACTTTTAATTAGCTCTGTGGCATTCCCAATTCAGTAATAATTAAAGAGCAAGCAGTAGCACCAAGGAGCAACTTATTAAAGTCTTCCCCCTAAACGTGTTGATAATGTCCATGCACTCTCTCTAACCAGCCTGTTCTCCCTCTGTCAGCTGTCTGGCACAGTCTGCATTAACCATGCCTTCTGTCAAAACTGTCTGTCTTTTCCAGCTTTCTGATTGAATGTATTCACAGTGTGAGCTTGCCTGCACTCATAAACAAAGCAGTGTTCAGAACTATTGATGGCTGTTCTGGTGTGAATGCCTCTCCAAGGAAAGGAAGGAGTCTGTTGCAAACTCGACTTAAAGGATTTAGCATATGTTTAAATTGACGCCATTTTCTTCTTTGTTGAATATCTTTAGAGGTATTCGTCACAACAAGATGGTTTAAATACCTACACGAACTACACGATGCTAAGAAAAGACTGTGAATACTACTTTGAGGCTTTACGTAGCTAAACACAGTGATCAGTGACCAGACTTGAAATGACTGTATTTCAGAATGGTGCTACTGCCATATTTTACCAAATTGCTCTGTCCTGCCATCTCAACACCATCATAAATCTGATATCTTTTGATTACACACTCCCAGCTTTTTATGTGCAGAAACACATTTGTTTCATTGAACAAATGTAATTTTCTTTGTTGATATAGTGCCTAATGTAAACCTGTCTGCATGCATAATCATATGAAATGATGGCACACCTGAATAGCCTACGTTATTTTAAAGAAAACAAGGTATAGCTAGTACTTGAGAAATTGCCCTGAAAACCACCTGTAGGGTTCAAAGTGACTGATCTGGCAAAAACATGCTAATTATGCAACTTCAAATGTGAATGGACGGTAGGTCCATTCACATGAACGGTAGGTGAATGGACGGTAGGTTTTATTAACGTCTTTTACTTTGACAGAAATGAATGTAAACTGCAGCTTGACTGGTCGGTGAGGTCTGCATCTGTGAGGCAGTAATTCTTCTTCTTTGAATGCTGCTTTGAGGCTTTTCTCCTCCTTGAGAGGTTTTCGTGCTAGGCGATGGGAAATCCATAATTGATTCTCCGTTAGTGGCACCTGGCAGGAGATGAGGGAACCCGGCTCAGTTTTTTTTTTTTACTCTGCTGATCAAATAATTGGCCAGACCATTACCTGCTTGGAGAGAAAAGCCTCCTTACCTGGCTGACACTCCTGGAGCAAATCACTGAGACCCAGACAGGTACACACTCACTTTCAGTGTCTACGTTAATTAGCTCTATAATACATTCTAGATAAAAAGCTTACTCTTTCTCTCACTTGTATCAATTCAATTATGCCCAGCGCAACAAATTTTCTTTTACTCCGGCACATTGTCATCCACATAGACCCCCCTCATGGAAAAACTTTTCCACTTTCCGTCCTAAGTTTATGAACATGTGTGAGGTAAGTAGAAAACTAATGGATAAATGTTGCCTGTAAATGAAACACACTCTGTTACCCTCTTAGAATCTATTTAACATTATTTAACAGAATTTATTCTGTCTAAGCAAACAATCAAAAGCGAATGTGTTTTCTTTTTGACAACGTGTGAAATCGAAGGTTTGAAACTGAAATCTTGTCCTTCATGTTTTATTAACCAGGAATCAAAGCCTAAAACATCAGAATAAGTGTAAATTTCCTCACCACACTGGCTGAGTGTTTTTCAAAGAACTCGAAAAACATCCAAGAATATTTTGCAGATTCCTTTGCCTCTGCACACGCGGTGTTACAGAGCAGAAATAGAGAGCATAAAATGAGGAATAAAGGAAGATGAGCAGTGATAAAATGAAAGGGTAATTAGGCTCCTGTCAGGAGAAAAAACAGGGGGCAGTTCCTCTGAGAGATGATTCAGTGTTTTGGGATGCTGGCTGGTATCCAGGACTGCCTCTTCTTGCAGGATGCATGCTCTGGATATTTATTATTGTCCGACTGCTTGCAGGGCAGCACATTGGTCTGTTTCTGTTTCTTGTTTAGCCCAATTGGAATTCAACATGTGTGTCCTTTCTGTATCTCTGGCAACTGCGGCTGTATCTGTCACTGTAGGTTTGAGTTGGTGGATGCGCTATATGAGAGTGCCTGTGTCTCAGTTTTTATAAATCCTATCTACCAGCTGCAGACGTGAAGTCTTCCTTCCTGTTGAAGTTTAAAGCACCTGATCTCAGTTGGAGATGAGTCCTAACATGTCCTGGAGGTATTGTTAATGACTGCAAGTTTTTCCTCTCCACATGAAGAGTCCTCGCCTACCTCTCTTTAGGAAGTGGATGCACTTGATCTTTTTTACTTCCTGTGACAGCTCTCTGCTGTTGTCGTTGAGCTGTTGCATTGACTCCCACAGCATTGCCTCTCCAATAATGCCAGCAGACTGCCATCCACGAGGGACCTCTGTTTTGGTTTAGTCAATCATTCCTTATCTTTCCCCGGTGGTGCCTTGCTTCCCCCCACCCTCTTTCCTCCCCCAGGAAATAATGGGGTCCATGGTTCAGCAGTGTCTGCAAACATGCCATCCATCATGACGCTGTGCAGCACTATATTGTCTGCACTTACCCAGCATGTGATGTGTTATTATGGCCCATGCAAACACATGCTGGCCTATTATTGCAACAGTTTCCACAGATCCCACAATACTCGGAAATTATTATAATTTCCATCACTTTTCTTTCTTACTGTAATTTTGTCCTTGTTTGTCTCCAACATGTGACGTGTCAGAGGGTTTCTGAGAATACAGGCAAAAGTGTATCATCCGTAGCTGTAGTTTTGGTCATAGTAGGTCCATAAATATGTCAATATTAGATCAAACCAGCCTGCATCTTATTAAAAAGTGGTATTTCTTCAGAGGTAGTATTTCATGACTCGTGACCAGAACAGAGAGTGAGAATATAGAGAGTGGCACAGACCAGGATGGTGGATAACTGTAGTGTGTGTGTGTGTGTGAGTGATATTTCTCTGGGTTGTAAAAGTTAATTGAAATTGTCTGTGGGAATGTGGCGCGACACCAGGTTGAGCAGCGCTGCCAGGGCGCCCAGCACTGAGCTGACAGGCGTCACTGTGACGGTGGCAGTGGTTAGATTACCTGACCAGCTCAAGATGTGCTCTCACACAGCGACACACACAGAACACTGTTTTAGACTCCAAATAAAGGTCTGCCTGGTCTGAGGCCTATGATGCTAGCACTTATACACCCTATCCTGTGTCACTTATATCCATAATATTTTCAGTGTGTTTTTGTATGAGTGGTATTTCTGACCTTTATCTGTAATGCCTCAGGTTTAATCCCAGAAGTCCCAGCATGTCAAATGATTAAAGTATCACGAGGATGAACCCTCTGAGCATTGCTCATGTATTGTCCATGTTTAAGTTCATCCTTAGATAAATAAGGATAAAACACCTTTCATTTACTAAAAAAGCACAACTGTTAGCTATCGCCTTTTCCCTCTCATTAAAATCATTGTTTCCAGTTTTATTTGTTTACTTATTTGTGTGATTGTATGCGTGCATTAATCTATTCTCCTGTACTGAGAGGTTCATTGCTGGGTGGCAGATCAGCTTCTTGCAGCTGCTTATCTTGCCCAGGTGGGTCACGGCTGATACCTGCCTGAGCCACGCAGAGCAGCTAACCTGGAAATTGATGTTTCACATCAGCGACCACCTCTCTCTGCTCCATTGCAGGGAAGCTGTAGAAATGAGGAGGGGGGAGATGCATATGTGTGTGTTTCTCTGTGTGTGGTTGTTTTTTTTTTTCTTCTCTTTGCTGTTTTGAAGGTAGACATGGATGTGGCTGTTACTGTGGCGACACAAGCACAGATATATGGTTGCTTTTTAATGCTTATGCAAAAAGACACTTTACTTTTGTCAAATACAGGGAATAATAAGTTAAATGTCATGGAAAATTAGGAGGTTACAAGTCTTAAAGAAAAGAAGAGTCATGTCTGTTTCATGTCATGTCTGTGTTTTGGGCACTTTTAATCAGCATATCTGGCTCAGTCTCACAGTCATTGCCAGCTGTATTGTGTTTTCTGTAAAACCTGCTCATGCTAGATTCCGACGTGCCCCAGTAACATAAAACTGTTTCATTTTACTGTACCTAAGTTACCACAACATCTGATCAATTCCAGAACAACATATTTGCTAAGCCCTTTGAATTCTGGTTTTGGATGCCATGCTGGATCAGCTGTTATTAGCCGCCTGTAGTGTAATATCAACGCCGGTCGTCGGAGGCTGGTGTACATTCTATGAAGAAAGGTTATCTCGTCCTTGTCTTGAAAGCTGACATTTGTTCTCATAAAGGCCAGTGTGCTGGTGCCAGATAGGATTAATTGACAAACGGGGTGCATGCACTCTGTCCCCCATTTACCGACCAACCTCTGGCTCAAATCTGCTGTTGTTTACTGGATTGTCTGTGTTGTTTATATTGCTCTGAGTATAATTCACTGCAAGGTGATGTAACAAAAAAGACTTTTCAGTGCAGATTCATGTGTTTACAGTTAAGTGGCAGCTCTTTCTGAGTATAAGTATGTACAGTGATCATCCAAGAAGGCATGTGAGTGTTTATATATTCATGCATGTGGTTGACAAATAGGACTGCAGTGTAATGGAACTCTCTCTTATCTGAGAGTGGAGAAGGTGTCACATTTAACAGGCCTCTTTAGAAGCAAGGACCTTTTTTTGAGAATAGGGAAGCTCTTCCTTTTTTATAACACATTCTTGTTCTTTGTCTCTTTCCCTTCTCTCTCTGCTATTTGTCTAGTTGCAGTGTTTTGTCTCTTACATCCCTTTCTGCTGTCAGTCCTGGCTTTTCTAGCTGTTGATGTTTTTTTTTCTGCACAAATTGTATGATTGTTTATACTGTACCAAGATTGTTCATTTCTAACCCACACCTGTCACCATTATTTGGCGATGGTGATGAGAGTGCAGCATCTCTGCTGATGGAGAGGTTTGCACGGTAGTTTGTGCAATAAAGTGCAGGAGAGGACAACAGAGGGAGGGAGGGAGGGAGGGAGGAAGAGGAGTCTGATCAACTGGAGCAGCTGTCACTGCCCAGCTCTCCCCTCGTCACTTCTGTCCCTTTCTCCAGATTGACCAAAGAGGTCAATTGCCAATTTGCCAGTGCCGATGTCTTTGTCAGGAAACAATATTAATTTTGGCTAATTAGGACCTGAAGCTAATGAGCGCTACAGATAATGAGTTCATTTATAATCCATAAAACAAGTGTGGCGTGTTATGGAATGAAAAGAAAATGCTGTAATAGTGGCAGCCGGACATCAGGTTTAGGCTGCAGTCTGGACACAGCATCCGCTTTGACTTACTCATCCTCCTTTCATCCTTTTCTGTCTCAAACACACACACACACACATTTGAGGCTCTGGCATGTCTGCATTGCAGTCCTCTGCTGGTCAGCTTTACAGACAGTGATCATCTCGTCCCCCCGATTTCTTCCATAATTATCCTTCCCCTTTCCTCTCGTTCTCTCTTTCTTGCTGTGTCTCCTTGTCTCTTTTTTTCCCTGCCTGTCTTATAGAAAGCAGTGTGTGATGAAATAAGGAAAGAGAAGAGAGAGAGAAAAAGCATGGGAGAAAGAAATGAAAAGAAAAACAGGGTGGAGAAGGCACAGGGAATATTGAGGGAGCAGGAGAGAAGGATGGATGGAAGAAAAGAGGCAGGACGAAGGAATGAGGGGCTGGCAGAAAATGTGGATGTAAAATTGAAGTGAGACACACAGAGAGAGAGAGATGGGAATAGATACTGGCAGAGGGGCAGATGAGGGTGAGAGGGGCTCCACAGCAGATGGACATAAGAGAGTGAGCACAAGAGATGAGGAAGATAGAGATGCAGTAGTATCTCTGTCTGTAGGGCAGATAATGTCCAGCTGGCCTTGGCCTGGCTATACAGGGCAGAGCTGGACCTGACCAGGATCAGACATACTCATGTGACGGCTGGAGCACGGCGGCAGCTGTTAAATCAGTAAATCCTCTCGTCAGTGGCAAGTCCATCTCATCTTTGGGCAACAGAATGCTGACTATCAATTAAAAATAAGTAAAAGGTATTTACATGTTACCTTAAATATGCAATAATATCAACAATTTGGTGTTGATTGAGCAGATACATCTGCTTCAAAAAAAACTGGTGGTCCTATGTCAACATAAGACATTGTGCAGGTGGGGAAAAAAAAGATTTATCGGGATGAAAAACCCTTAAAATTCATATAATCTACATCAGAGTCTGTATTCACTGACTTATTTAACTGCTTAGAAAAACTCCATTGAATGTTTAACTGACCTAAAACTTATGGTACATTAATTATATTCCTGTCAGTTTTTTTTTTTTTTCGTCTTTGACATTTTAAAATTACAGTTTGATTCATTCAGCTCAGCATGCCATGTTTTACTGTGAAAAAATATGTGGCTGAAATATAATAGTTCAATGTTAAAAAAAAGTAAGGGAGCTTTGGGGACGGGACTCGTTACCCTGGCAACCTCCAACACTGAGCAGACATCATGGTCTCTGTTTTAATTCTAGGCATGGCAAACAGGTAGTTCATCCACACACAGTAAAACACACAAGTAAAAATTTAGAAAACGGGTATCACAAAATTGACAATTTATTTACTTAATACGTAATTGTGAAAGTGGACTGGCTGATTTTTATGAGTAATTGTTTTCTCAGTAGATGACAAAAAAGTTTGAAACCATTAACCGTTAATAGTGCTCCTTTCTCTGGAGAAGATGTGGTGGAAAAAAAGAAATGATTGCCACAAAAACTATAAAGGTATAGACCTTTAAATTGCCCCCGTGCCCTTTTCCTCTTGATGATTCCTTCACCAAATATAGAAGAAGAAAAAAATACTCCAGCTCCCCATCTCACTGTGTCAGTGACAGCGAGAGCTGTAGGTCAACTCCGAGAAGCCACAGCCTCATTCTTGACCCCAGCTCCTGCCGTTCCCCCACATTCACATCCACATCCGCAGGGCTGACAGAAACAACATCACCCCTATATTTCAGCAACACCAGAGCCAAATGATAAACATGTAAACCTGGGAGAGAAAAAGATTAAAGGTTAAAAGGGAGACGCTTTTGTTTTAGGGCAAATGTGTTTATGTGTGTGTGGCTTCACAATGAAGGTGGCATGTTCCATTACCTGACCATGATTTAGATGGTTCTCAGGTAATAGTCAGCCCTGGTGAGGTCAGCAGAGGGCCACTATGGGAGAGAAAGCTGTGCAGAGAGAGGAGAGGGTGGCAAATAATAGAATACAAACAGGATTAAAAAACTGAAGTGAGGAGGAAAGCTGGACGAAAAGAGCAAGACGAGAAGTCAAAAAGAAAAGGAAGGAAATGGGCAGGCGTCACACTGCGTGCCATTGGTGATGGACGTTTTGGCATGTTGGCAGGAGTGGTGTGGTTAGGGGTGGATGTGTGTGTGTGTGTGTGCGCCTGTGTGTGTGTGTGTTTGGGGCGGGCGTTTGCTTTTGTGGCGACGACAGGCCAGACCGGCTCAGCCGTCACTCCAGAAACCTCAGCAGCACACGGCCACCTGTCCACTCCTATCAGTGCTGCCTGTGTCCCTCTGTCTGGCCTCCACAAGCAGGACGAAGCGTGACGAGAGGATGACAAAAACGAAAGAGAGAGAGAGAGAGAGATTGGGGAAACAGACCGGCTGTGATGGGATGGAATAGAAAATAGCAAGAACAAAGAGCTTTCTTTTGTGATCGGAGCTGTGTGTGAATTTGCAGTGACAGGTCTGCCTCTCCTCACCAATGCGTGGGATGACTGTCCACTAATGTCCTTCACTGTCCTCCGACTTTCCCAGTGTGATTGGTTAGTCACAGCCTTGTCACTCAGTGTTTTCATCATTTCACCATTTGGGTGTATTAGAAAGCCAAACCAGAGCTGGACATCCAATCATAAGCCTCGTCCCTCTTAGTTCACTTTACATGGTGCTGAATCGCTCCCATCGTATGCGAGGTGATGAATGATTCATATCTGTACAACAGAGTCAACAATATCTCTACAAATTCCAAACGTCAATTGTTTTACTTTTTGCCTTTTTGACATTCTTGCACTTGAGGTGTTCATAACGCAGTCTGAGATGATGTACATCTTTATGCTCCCTGAAAACAAAATATAAACACACCAAAATCTTCATTCTTCCTCACAAGGTTAAAGCACAGTAAGGATCTTTTGTTTCAAGCATCAAGTACATAAAGCATTTGTTTTCAGCACCCTTCTGCTCCTGCTGGCCTTCCACTCCAAAAACAACTTTTTGTCTTTAGTGAGAAAAGGATGGATGGACACTCAGATTTCTGCTGCAAAGCTGTGCCATGCTGGTTGACTCTCTCTCTCTCTCTCTCTCTCTCTCTCTCTTTTTTCCTAACATCTGAGATTTAAGTTGGCGAGATGAAATATGTTAAAAAAGGAAACCTTTAAACGCCATAGGCAGCACAATGGCAGCAATGGAAAAGGACACAGTCAGCTTTTTTATGTTACTGTTGAAGACAACCATTTACATTTACACACTATTAGGCTTTCATTTATGTCAGTTGATGGTCAGGTAACATTTCAGTCTCAAAAGTTTCAATTTGATGTGTACAGCATCTTTTACAGTTATCACTTGGCTCTTTACAGAAACCTAGAGCCTGAAACAGTGGCGAGGAGGAGGAGGAGAAGAGGGAGGTAGAAAGGACAGGGAAAAATGAAGAACAAACATAAAACATGCATATTATTACAAAGGACAACATGGCAGGTTATTGCTGTTATAAGGCGAAACACTTTGTTATTGTGTGGCATTTATTTATATTGCAGCTGATATGTTGTTAATTATACAAGTACTACAGAGATGATTACCACAGGCAGGTGTAGACAATAAATGTGTGTACCTGTTAGTGTCATTGCTCCTAAATGTCAGTTCTTTCCATGAACATGTGTAACTTATGTTAACAGTGTACACACACAAATATTCAGTGTGTGTGGTTGGCGGGGTGTGTATTTCTCTCAGGAATGGCTAAAGGAAAGGCAGAGGGTGTTCTCCTTCCACCCGTGACAGATTTAGTCATAAATCTGTTGGATTAATACACAGCCTCCCAAGGACTCTCGTAGTGTGTGTTGTTGAAACACAGGAGTCACTTAAAGCCAGACCCCAGGCACTATTTGTCTTCGGCTCTCTTCCCCATCGTGGTTATTGATGTCTGCGTGCACACACACACTTACACACACACAAAAAAAGAGAGAAGGCCAGTGAGAAAGAGAGAGTGAGAAGCAGGGAATACATATAGATGATAAGGATTTGTGTGATAAACTAGATTTATTCAACACATGAATATAACTTCTGTAAAGAGTTTCGGTTATAATTGTGGGGCTATATTGTCGGTTTTAAGTTGTCGCATTTGTGTATTTGAGACAAAGTAGCTTGAAAACGTGAACCACATTTTGTCCTTCTTTTTTTATTGTTAGCGTTCTAATTGACCACCCTGGGGAAAAAAAGGCTTTACTGTCCGTCTCCCTGGCTGTCTTCATCCTACAGGAATATAAGCTATTTGCATGCATCATCTTTTCGACTATTAAAGATGCCCCCTGAACACATACACCTCTCTTTGTATGGAAATGCAGGTCCACTGCATTATTGTTATTCCAGGTAGATCAGCCAAGTTTATTTCCAAGTCCAGGTGGCTTCCCAGAAGCAACCTGAATCTGCAGACATTAACACACACACACACAGCACCGTGGGCAGAGGAAGCATTGATGAGTCCATTTCCATCTTATTTCTAAAAGGAATAGAAGTAGGATTAATTTACTCTGTGTTTGACTGGTGCTGCTGGTATAAGCTAATGCATGTGCCCCCAAGAGGTATCTTAAAAGGAAGAGCTTGAAACAATGACTTAAATCCCCTGATGGAATCTGACACATAAATCACTCTCAAAGTGCTTCATATGAGCCACACTGACTGTGAGAGTTGGGGTCGCACACTGGTGTGACTGCAGAGGGCTTAGAAGTGCATTCTGCTTGATCAACACTAATATGCAGCTTACATTTTCACTCTTCAGCCGTGAATAGTAGAGGAAAGTTCACAGCGACCTTGGGCTGTTTAACTTAACTGCTCATAAGTGCTTCTGTGCTTGAGCCTGGGTGTGTGTAGTTAACAATACACTGCCTTTTCCTTATTTTTTACAAAGGTTAAGTGGGGTTCCTGCATAAGTGTACAATTGTAGTTTGAGTCTACAGATCCCTCTGTGCATTCTGATTGTCCTGATCACAGCTGCTCCTGCCGCCCCATGCTCAGGTGTGCACCTACGCGTTCTTTTTGTTGGAAGCTGCACAAAGCAGATCATTTCCTCCTCCTTTCCCACATTGCTGGCTGTCCCTTAGCTCCTTTTTTCCTCCTCCATCCGGCTGGTTATCAGCAGGAGGTTATTCCTGTTGGGCCTGGTTCTTGTCAAGCTTTTTTTCCTGTTTACAGGGAGTTGTATCTTGCCACTGTTGCCTCATGGTTTCTTCTGAAGCACCTGCGACAGCATTAAAAAGCAGTCGATGCACACACATTTGTTAATTTTGTTGAACTTTTTCTGCCGAAACACCTCCACAATGTTGCTGTTTATAATATATATATATAAATAAATATGGTAAAGCCATGCAGACGACAGACCAAAACCACAGCATGGTCACTACATCTGCTGTAACTCTGGTGTCTTTGAAGCAGAGTTTTAATGGCAGGCAGTCGGTTAGCACGACCTGGTTCGGTGTGATCGCTGTGCCTGTTATTGCATACTGATGGATACGATGGTGGGAAGTAGCATTGTAGCTTAGAGTCACACTCTCATAATCACAACTCATCTATGTGACAGATGTGAAGGCTTTCCATTAGTGCTTTCCTCCTCAGAGTGTACTGTTCAATTTTTCTTCACATAGTAATCCATGAAGTGAAAAATGCTCCACAAAAAGTAAAAAAATACACTTCTCCAAATGAGCTCATGATGCCAGTTAGCCAATGACTGTTTGCCTGTGTGGATTTTTTGATGGGAGTGATTGATGTGAGGCAGCATGGCTTCAGCCTGCTGATGTGTTTGAAGGCTCTCTTTGTCAGCGGATAGACAGTGCAGTAACATGAGTGGCATCACACTGACTCATCAGCCTACTGATTGCATGACGTCTCACTGGCCCTGCTTCAACACGATCCATCAAGTATTTATACAGAGCAGGTGAAGATCAAGATCCTCTCCTCCCTGTCCGCCTCTGTCTCAGCGCTGTGCTGAGTGGGGGCCTCATCTTTGCTTTTGTTTGCCCCTGCTCTGGTGGACAGCTGAGCGTTGGCCGTATACCCATTAAGCCATAAAATTCAAAGCTATAATTCACAGCATGCCTGAAATTGCAGTCCTGACAGTGCCTGTCCCAGTGAATCAGAACTCAGATGAACGAGAGGTCTGGAGATGTCACCCACATAATAAACAGGGCATTGGCCTACAGCCCCTTTTCTTTCTAAAGCCTGAGGCCCCATGGCAGAGCCGAGGCTAGTCCCCGTCTAACACGCGCCACTCATATTGATCCAGCAGGGATTGATGTCCTCCAGTGGCTGATTTAGCTGCCCCCCTTCGGCCCCCTTCCCTTTCCTTAAAGGATGGGCTGAGTAAAAAAACATGCAGGTGTTCCGGTGCATAAGTCCTTTCCCTCTCCCTCCACATTTTTAGTCTGTAGTTTGGATGTTTTCTCTTTGTCAACAAATATCTTGTTCTGTATTTGCATCACACAGACAAATTAATTGGGAGTGTGCTCATGAAATATTTCATAAATATTCTTTTTTATAAACCCAGAGGAGGAGACACTTCTCCATATCCAGATTTATAGCACACTGTGAGGGAGGTCTGCTTCGTTTCCCTCACAGCGCTCTCAGACATTGGGTTTTACCGTACCGTGTGAACACAGAAGCTAAAAGTGGAGATTTGTGATGAAAAACTGAAGGGTTTGAGGACAATAGGAGAAAGAAAGGTGAAGCAGAGAGATGATTCCTGGAACCCATTGGTCTTGTCACAAGTGCAGTGTTGCAGAGTAGAGAAGGAAGAGGAGGGGCAATGTTAATATGCACTGTATCATTCATAACAGTAATACTGGCATCACTTAATGCTAAATAGCATCATTTGTCAGGGGAAAGGGCTCCGTGCCACAGTGTTACAGATAAGCGTTAGAAGGATACCTCCATAACACGTACACAGGATAAATAAGTATACTTAAACCTTGACCCTCAATCCTGTGTGCTTCTCTGTGACTCTTAACCTTGTTTTAAGAGTAAATATTCATTTAGTTTATCAAATTTTGACATTTTCTTCTAACGTTTTGTCCTCAGGTTATAAACAACAACCAGCCACAGATACACTGTACTTTTTTGACCTTCATTAAACCATTTTAACTCAACTTGTACCTGATTGTCTGCAGAATGTAACCCAAATTTAAAACATAAAATGGCACACATGGCAAGTACCTTAGTTTGCACTCTTTCAAGGCAAATCTTCATAACATTCCTAGTAAAATTATCCCAAACTAAGCCCAGCTATTTGGCTTTTAATGTTTGAAACCATAGGCAAGCCAAAAAGGCATTAAACTGAGTGAATGCTTATACTATAAAGTCTACATTAAATCTTCATATAATCATAACCACAGACTGAGCACAGCACATATTGCATGCTTCCTCTTAATCTGAGGAGTCAATTCCACTCATATGCTCAGTAGGTTGGTCTTGCATTGCTTCCCTTTTCCCAGAGTAGGAGTTAATCTTCCACAAGACTGTGGTTCTCATACATAGTCTCCTGAAATAACCATTTGTTATCCTTCACTCGAGTGATGTCTACCCTCATGGAGCAGACAATTCCTTCACAGTCGAGAGGGCAGAAAGGAGGACGGAAAAAAACTGTTGTTATTGATGACTATGAGGTAAAATGCTTAATTTGTGCCGTCTTCAACCAAATTATAACTCATATAGAAAGCAGCTGAATTAGCATAAATCTCATTAGACTGCAATGAGACGGGTTCATAAATCGTTATATTAATTAGTCATTTTTGCCACCCTTTCATAGGAAAATGGAGTGTATTAATAAAACGAGAGGGGTGTGTGATTGTGAAGCCTAATTGGTCGCTGTGTTAAGCAGTTCGGTGCACAAGTGACAGGCTTGATTTAGTTTGGCTTCGCTTCTATTGTCTGACCAAGTAGCTGCACAGAGGGAGAATGGTGGGCATGTACATGTGTGTCTACTATACATGTAGTGACTGCATGTGGTATGATCTGTTTATTTACCCTTACTGGGCTTACTGAACTTGTTTTGTGTGTCATATTCTCTTCGAGGTTGCTTTGGCTTTAAGGTTTGAAAGGAAGGTGGAGAGATTTGGGCAGACATGCACAACAATGGAGGGCTACCAAAAATTAGGCAAAGACTCCAAATTCAGAGACGTCCTGTTGTGTGACAAAGGCAGCGAGGATGGGCTTGTAAAAAAACAATGGAATTAGTGAGAAAAAACAGTAAGAGTTTGGACATGTGATGTGTTAACTGAGCTGATGTCTGCAGGACCATGGACAGCGTCTAATCCCTACAAGTACCCACAGTTTTTTTCTTTGTTTTAATAATAATAATAATAATAATAATAATTGAAAACTTTATTAGTCCCACAATGGGGAAATTGCTTAAGGCAGCCCAGCAAAGAGCACCATACACCAGTGAGTACACTGGAGGCTATGCAGGTAAAGTGTCTTGCCCAAGGACACACAACAGTGACTGCTATACCACTGCGCCACTGCTGCCCAAAGTTAATGTCTTGCTGCAGGTTGTATGTACTTCTGTGTAAAGCACATGATATATATTCACATTGTTTTGGATGTTTTACTGATGGCAGCAGTAAGTTGAACCCAGTAATGAGTCTCGCCCCTGCAGGGTCCCAGGTCCTCAGTGCAGCTCTTAACCTCAGCTTTGCCCTTCTCATCACACATCTGTCCAGCCTGGTGGATTAGCTGGCCTGGTGGTGGTGTGCCACCTCTGGCTTTGATTAGTCAGCTTGTCTGGGTTCTAATGTCTGTGATGAATGAACCACTGCAGCTCTCATTGTAAACCCCCCCCCCCCCTTTGCTCCAACTCCTGCACATTGTGCTGGATTTTTGTGGGAGATTTGTTTTGTTCCCGTTGCTTCTAGGATGTGATGAGGATTAGCTAAACTTTTCAAACTAAATTATAGTCAGTTGCAAGAGTCCTGGATGTCATGTTTTGTAGCTTAGCAACTATGTATTTCAAGTTCTTTAAATTGATCAAATTCCCTATTTGACCAACTTCTGTAATTGTAGGTTCGTCTGTGGCCCAGCTGAAGGCGACTGATCCTGAGGGGGAACCCCTCATGTATGGGGTCTCAGGAGAAGAAGCCATGAGGTATTTTTCTGTAAACAGAGACACTGGTGTCGTCTGGCTGCGACAGCAACTCGACCGTGAGGTACGAACACCAAACAAACGCCTTCATTACCAAAACAATTAGATGTTGATGATGAAAGATACAACGCTGCTATGATTCAGGGGTGACATGTTTTTAGCTTGTCTGCTTTGGTTTGCTGCACTGCTCTTCATGCTTCACATGTTCATGAAAGGTCAGTTCTGACGTGTGCTTCTGTGTCCGTCAGACCAAGTCAGAGATGCAGGTCGAATTCTACGTGAGTGACTTGCAAGAGGTAAGAAAGAGATTTGCACTGTGATCATAGTCGTGACACGTGCCTTCACATGCTGACATGCTGGATGTAGCCTGACCACATGTCACATGCGGGCCTCACGATCTGTCTCTTTTTCAGTCTCTCACTGTTTCTCTCGCACATGACACCTGTCTCACTCAACACAATTTAGCTGCAGAAACATACTGACGTTCAACCTACTCTCCCCCTGCGGGTAATCTGTCACACACTTCTGTTTTCTTTCTTCTAAATCTTGGCTTGGTGTGTGTAATGCACATTTTCAGTGACTGCAGTTCCCTGTCAGGAAATGTGTGGAGGTGTCTTTTGGAACTGTTTTACCAAGGTGTTTCCTCCCTCAGGTGGTCAAAGACACAGTAAACATCCAGATTGGAGACGTGAATGATAATGCGCCAAACTTCCACGGGCAGCCTTATACCGTCCAGATCCCAGAGGTAAGGATGAGAACATTTCATCTTATTAAAAACTAAACAGGAATCAGAGGTTGTTATTCACTTTTTATTAAATAAATCTTACAAAACATGAAAAATTGACCCCTCAAACAAAATTGCTTTGATCGGAAAAAAAACTCAATTTTTGAAACAATATAAAACATGAAATCCACCTCACTGTTCTGCCTGTTGTCGTAGTAGAAACTGCATAGTGGCTACATCACATTTTTGATTGCAAATCGACTATTCATAGTGCATTTTGGTGCCTGCCTTACTGGAAATAGCTGTGTTTTGCTGCACCTATGATCCTCCTACTGTTTGAGGAGTTGTCTTCTAGCTGATGTTTAGAGAGTGTGCGTAGCCTCCTTTATAGGGGGGAGAAAAATGCTCTGTACAGTGGGGACCTCAGCCTCTATTCTTCTCTCAGTTTCTCTCACTTCTCTGTCTGAATCTGCTACCTCCCGTCTCAGCTCTCACTTCTCTCCATCTTTGTGTCTCCTCTATGCCCTCTCCCTCATCTAATCCTTGATATGAAGTAATTGCCAGAGTGGAGAGGAGGACTTCAAACAGGGGCTAAAATCCACACACACACACAAACACACACACATCTTGTTGGTGTTTATATTGAGCACATACCCCTTTCTGAGTCTTCACCAAATCTTCAAAGCCATTGGCTTTTTCTTTCCACAATCCATAAAGTCAGGCAAATAAATGGGAGAACTAAGGACTGTTTAGCCGAGGCTGTTTCTCCCACCAGGCAAGATTCTCCATTGCGACCACCGCTCAGTTGTGCAGGACTAGCTTATAGTCCACATGCAGACTTTTCCAAGCCCTGCAAACAATAGGCTTCAGTTGAGCCTGAAGAAAGCCATTAAACTGGGCTGTGTTTGACCCTCAGTCGCTCACATATTGTTAGTTTCCTTGCATCACTCGCTGAATTACCGCCCATTTAAATCCTGCCATCGTCACTATAAAGGTTTTTTTTTATTTGAGGCTATGGAACAAAGAAACGTAAACCAGCTGATGCCTTCTATAAGTCACTGTATGATGTGCAAGTGTGCTTTACTTATAGATTTGTGTGGCAGTGCTGTGAGACTTGTCTTCATTCAGGAGTCAGTTTCTTGCTCGTTGTGTTCCTTCACTTTTCACCACAACTTCCCTTACTTGCATTTTTATGGCCTCATTACCTCTGTGACCCGAAATGACCTCTAGCGGGCAAAGCAAACATGCAGCGACATCACTTCATCATGCTGTCACTCACTGTGCACGCCACAGTAACTGGGGGTTAGAGGGCCATCAGCGCGACTAGATAGTGCTGTTGAACTTTAGTGCACAGAGGAGAAGATTGGAAAGGCTGATGGACGTGAAGGATGGCAGAGTGGTTAAAGTGACAGAAAGGCAAAGGTTTAAATGATGAGAGTTAACACACACAAAGTCACACAAGCCAAATGAAAACAAAGGGGCTTGAAGAAGCAAAGTGTATAGAGTATTTACTACATATAATGTACATACTAGTATGAGCCATGACTGGAGATAATCCACAGCTCCAACGTGCGATGATGTGCAAACTTTCACCAAGGTCTTGCATCATTCCATGTTGGTTTAGACCAGTCACCACCATCTGCCTTACAGCACAGGGCTGTGTATCTATCAGCACAAATGGAGGCATGTTTGTCTTGCCTAATGAAGGCACTGGTAGCTTCATCTTTGTGAAAACAAAGGCGCAGCAGTCTCTAAACTCCCGCCACACAGTCTGTTGTGGCGCTGAAACTAAAAGCCTGCAACCAGCAAAAAAACTGAGATTTATGGGATTATTTCTATACTGTGCATGAATACAGTTAAATGTGATTCATGGCTGGGCAGTGCATTGCTTCTTCTTCAGACTAGATAGTACATGAGAGCATGGTGCCTACAGTACATGGACATAAAGATATTTCTTGATTATTTTAGTGAACATTTTTAAACCACTAATTCTACAGATGCTCCTTTAAAAGCTGTGGAAACAGTCAGTGTAGGAGGTTTTCGGAGATGGGCCTGAACAGATGAAGCAATGTGAGTGGCAAGGTGAGCAGGGAGAGTGGGGGAGAGTGTGTGTAAATGTCGTTTTAATTTGTAGAGCCATAAAGAGGGTGAAGGAGAGCAGGTGGGCGGCTAGCATTCCCTCTGTCAGTGCTAATGAGCTGGCCAGATTTACAGCATCCACACACTCAGGAAGCCAGCAGCTAAGACCGGCTACAACGAGGGACAACTATCACTAGAAATAATGTTTTGATAGAGCAGCAGATGGGCTACAACCCAATTCCATTATTGGACGAGATGATAGAGCGAGCCTACGACATACTGAGAAGTGTTTTTCACATTCCCAGGTAGCCTCCATAATACCGAGGCCTCTATTGACAGACTCAAAATGTTTTGCCCAATGTTCTGAGCAGTCTGAGCAGCTGTGAGGCCATCCGTGTGGTGTAAGCAACATCCCTCCCCAGCTGCCTGACCCTCACACTCCCCCCACTGGGAGTTAGTCTTTCTGTCAGTGCCACTGCAACAGTATCAAACAGGAATGCTAACAACTTCTGTAACTTTACACAGTATGTGATGTCTCCTGCAGTTTCCACAAACACAATATTCTTTAAGTGTTCTGCTCCTCTTTCTCTGCAGCATTACACTCATACAGTAAATATGCACACAGTTTCTTTATGCCATTAGTGAAGGAACACTTTCACCTCATTTAAATGGATTAATTCATGATGTGTCGATGTTATTCAAACTTTATTTCTAATGGCCTTAGCAAGGTATAATTTTATTGAAGTTTATTTTTTTTCATGTTGAGCCCTTCCACTTCTAACATAGCAGAATTCAAATTCTCTTTTTCAACCTCTCAATACTCTCAATCATGCCTCCTTTCCGTAGATACGCAGTGCAGTGGAATCCTGCCTCCGATAACACAGTAATGATGCTCACAAGATTGCGTAGCCGACTTCACACCAGTGTTGTATTGCGGCACATAGATGGATTAAATGTATTGGCAAACAGGCAGACAGGCATGAGCCTCCGAGTGATGGATACCCAAACTTTATCTGTTTACTGTCTCTCAGGTATGTCAAGCAGGTGAGCAAATCCCTCCTCAGCCTCTATTTTCTATCAGCCATATCTCAATGTCCCTCTCTAACCTACAGTAAGCTCTGATGAACTACGGCTGATGTTATAGAACACAGCTGCCCAAGGTGGAAACCTCTTTAGGTGAAAGTCAGACATCTAAAAAAATCCCTCTATTTTAGTCTGGTACTAAAAAGTTTCTGCACTTTGTTTTTACAAGATGCTTTTTTCCTAATTGAAGCATATTAACATGGTTTTTGGTGGTAAATTATGGCTACCTTAATCTCCAACCCTTTTCTTGTCACCTATTTAATGCATACGAGGCATGACAAAGGTAGTGCTAAAGGAAGGTCTGGTGGTGCTTGCTTTCACCAAGCTGCAACCTCTGGGCTGAGAAATGAAGCCCATGTTGAAGTGTTAAAAATTGTTGTTCACCTCACAGCCTTCAAAAGCAAGTCAATCTCCATAGAGTCCATGTGAAAACGTCCAACTTCACAGCAGAAATCAGCCTCAAAAACTGTGTGTGAACCCTTTTTTCTATGGAGGGTGATGGCTTGGAGTGGAAGGCTATAGGACTTCCTGCTTCTGTGACTCCCTGCCTATTTCAGCCCCACTCAGGATCCACCTCTTTGCCTGTATTTGGAGTTAAGGTTGACTGAGATGCTGCTACCATGGTGCCAGTCAGAGACTAAAAACAGCTCTTCAGAAACCTACGGCCAGTGTTGGGGAGTAACGGATTACATGTACCAACGTTACGTATTTAGAATACAAAATATGAGTAACTGTATTCCGTTACAGTCACACTTTAAAGAAATGATAATCAGAATACAGTTACATTGTTGAAACCAGTGGATTACACAACAGTACTTTCACGTGTGTTTTCACTCTGCTGGATGAAACAAGTCACATAAAACAATCATCATCTTCTTACAACAAAGATCCTGTTTACGGCAGATGTCTGACTCCTTATCGCTGGTCTCATTGTGTGGTCATATACGTGTGTATGACGGTGAATAGTCAGGAGTGAGAGCTCTTACCGCCAATACATCTTTGATCAGAGCACGCATTATAGTTACCATTGCTGCAAATTCTGCTATCATTCTACCAATCATGTTGAAAATTAGGGCCAGTCAGAGAATGAACCCAGTCAGAGGGAGACTGCCTGTTTTACTTAATTCTTATAATTAATCTGTGAGTTGTGTGTTGGATAATTGTATGCTTTGGCGGCAGAGTTATATACATTTTGTATAAGTGACATAAACCAGCTTTGTTTTTAGCCTCCAACTTTTTGGCTTCTACTTCCTCCAAACACTTTCCAGTGTGACAACATTTTTACAGACAAAATCCACAAACGCACACAAATGCACTCGTATTTCTGGTAATACTGGCAGAGGGTGTTTGAGAGCTTCTATTATGCCTGTGAATGAGCTGTTTAGTGCTTGATGTGGGCTCTGGCAGGAAAACAGAGGCACCTGCTATTTGATGTGCCCTCTGTCGCTGTCAGGTAGAACATAGATGAATCTGTTTTACTCCTTTCTTCTTTGGCTTTGTTCACTTCTGAAAGCTGGAATTAAATCCCTAATCTTTTATCGCCTTCTGCCCCATATCTTACAGCATCTAAAGATAATTTGTTTACCAGGTAACACGAAAAATATTTCAGCTTTTAAGCTGCACCTACAGCATATGGACCACTGATGTCTCTGCAGTTGCAAGGCTGCCTGGGAATTTGGAAAAGAAACTTTTTTTGAAATCACATTCAGTGAATATTAGTGATTTGCGTACGTCCTGATATTTACATGCATTTCCCACCTCTTTCTATATGATGCACAGCCAGCGCACACTCTGCTGCCTAGAAGTTGGATTTAGCCGATCATTATTTCAGTATCATCGCTCCTGCTCTCTCCTAAAGTGTAATTGAATCTAGTGGTTACCGAGCTGAGTGGTGGCTGCTTGACAGGCGCAGGCCTCAAAGAGAATTCTGCCTGACACTAAGACCCTGAGCCCCATAGGGAGGGATGGAGGGATTTAGGGAGAGGAGAAGAAAAAAATGGGTAAAGTGAGAAGGTTAAATGGGAAGCAGTCAATATCCTTTTTACCTCGGGCACCGTTTAGAACTTTCTACTACACAGATTTGCTGCTAAGGATATAATTCGAAGCAAAAGTTCTCTTTATTTACATTGTCATTTTCTCCATTTTTGACGCCGTGTAAAAAGCTGCCCCGCCTTATACGAGTACAGCTTAAAAAGAAAGTGTTGAGACTGTGAAGTATTGGTAGTTGTGCATAATTTTTGTTTATGTTTTTAGAGTTTTCTCCATCTGCTGTATGATTATGTCTGACGGCACTGATTAGAACACAGAACATGATCATCCTCTACAAACTAATCTAACTCCTACACTAAGACTCTGTACATATGGCCAATTTATCCACAGACCTGGGATGTTTCAGCAGATGTTTGCTCACATATTTCATGCAGAAAGAGTCCCTTAATTTCAGTTACTGCGTTGCACTGATGGAGGGGGGGGGGTGGTTGTTTTGGTGTGTTCATGTTTTTCTTAAAAGGATATAAGTGCAGGCATTCTCCTCCATGAATAATGATTCATTTGTAGACTTCAGTACACCTTTCAGGGCAAATAGCCGCCTAAATGAGTTGTCAAAGAGATTGTTGGGCCTGTACACCATTTTTCCGCGCATCCTTTCCAGTCCAAGGGGTTAACGCAACAAATACTGCCGGAGCGTCACGCAGGCTGCCATTCGTGAAGGTAAATCACCTTCTCTTCCTCTATTTATCTTTCTGTCATTTACTTTATCCCGCTGAGCATGAAGAGCACCTTGATTTGCGTGCTACGCAGAGATGGGTGGAGATTTGTCTGTTGTGAGTGACCGTTGAAAAGTGTACTTTAGAAGAGAGAGAGAGAAGCACATAAAGAAAGAGGGGCAAGACTGACGGTAGAGAGAGAACGGCTTGCTCTCCCAAAAGCCATTAAAGTTTGATTCACCCACTCCTCACTCTTTGAATAAATCAACCTGTCGTTCCCTCTCTCTCTTTCCCTTTCTTTCAAGTATGTGGTTCCCACCCCTTCATGCCCGCCCCCACCCTGCCTTTGGCGCTCTCCTTCCCTCTAACACTCGCTTGGCAGGATTGTGAATTCTGACAAGGTTTTGCTAACGTGGAAGACAGTTATTCATCGTGTCAGTCCCTCCATATTTTGCAGCTGCTTATGTTTATGTGTGTGTACAGCAGAGAGGGAAAGAAAGACGGCTCTCATGGCTGCACGGGAACAACAATGGGACCAATCTCTGGGAAGAAAAATGGAAGAAACGAATGTGTGGGAAATATTTGTTCAGCTACAAGTCATACCTACAGTCTCACCAGGGCTCCAGTTGGTATTATGCAAATTCCTCAATGATTCTTTCCCTCTGACTTCTTCTCTGACTCAGTATGTACCTCCCTCTCCCTCTCCCTCTCCTGTCGACTCCCCCCTCACGTTTCTTCCACCATGGCTTGAATTTCCTTAATAGAGCTTCATAGCCTTTCCAATTTGCTCAAATCTGTTTGGGCTGTCACTTCCACAATTGAGATAGTAAGTGGAGCGAGTGTAAAGAGAAATTAGGCATCATGGTGAGGAAAGGGGAACAAGAAAGAGACATACTATTACTACCTCCGGTTTCCCACATTTCTTTCACTTTAAACCATTTACAGTGAGATTTTGATCTATGGTATCTGGTTTAGGATTCTTTTCTTTTGTTCAATTTGCACTTCTGGGCCGTGTTGCAGCAGACATATGTACTAGCCTGCCACAACAAACTAATTAATGTGACAAACAGATGTTTAAGCTCCAACTTTCTCAAGTTTGCTTCATTTTCAGGTTGTCAGTCAGATGTGTCTCGCATGGTGTTGTGTTTGGCACTTCCCCTCATAGAGTAGATGATGTTCAGCACAGTGTCCTTTTTCTTTGTTCCTCTGGATCATGGTGCAGCGGTTATTGATCACATTGATTATATTTTTTTGACTCTTGATGACTAAAATTGGGCTAAAATGTCAAGAAAAGATGCCACACTGTGTATCATAATTTATTATGCTGCAAAGAGATTTACCCTGGACGTTTACGCTTACCACTTTGCTTTTAATAGCATCGCTATCAAATGTTATATTTCAGCAGCACTCCTAGTAAAGCTAAAAAAGCAATTCATCATATCGTAAAATCACTGTGTGCTCCAGCGCCTTTTTTTAACAGGGCTTTCAGCTCAGTGTTGTTTTCTCTGCAGGATTGAATCGAGTCTTTGAGCACACAGCTCGCACAGCTTTCTCTTATTTTCTGTCACATTTTACAGTCTCACCATGACAGCGTGCAGTTTTACATGGATTTTTATTTAGTGTTAACCACTGATTACACTGTAAAAAGAACTCATGAATTCTTTTCCTAAAATATGCTTGTATTGTATATTGTATGCTTGCTTTAGTCTATTTTTCTCTCTTGGTGTGGTTTATTTTGTCTAGTTTGTACCCTATAGTCACACTTGGGTATGAACCTGAATATTCAGTTTGGGACCTCCAATAAGAAGTTGCCATTATCTGGCCAGCTCCTGGTGAGAGAGCATACTAATTCAAAAGCTATGACTCACATTGGATTATGGTTAGATTTTACTTTCTTTTTTTAGTAAACCCAAAACATGCTGCAGGGTGAATCTGTGCGTCAACACGTTGCTTTCGCTGGTATACTGTATGCAAACAGTGTAATAAAGGATCATTCTGCACAGGTTAATCTGTTAGGCCACAACACAGGATCTACTTCCTGTCTTCTCTCGTGTTTGTTCATTCAGCAGACGATGTTCTCGTGTGGTTTGAATCGACCGTGTTTGGTCCACTTTGATTTTTCTCTGTGTAAAAAAGAAACTAAACCAACCAACTTGGCAAACTCACCTGCACAGATAAACTGGATCAGATACATTTAGTCAGTGAAGAATGTGTTTGCACATTTAGATTTAGTGTAATTGATTGTGAACTGAAATTTATCAGGTCTTCTCTTTTAAACGGTTTCTGTGTTTATTTGTAGGCGTCTGGTGCTTGTTTTCTTCAGCTTTGTTTGTGCTGGAGGTTACCTCAAATATTTTTTGGTGAGATTGTTGTTTTCTGTTATTATATCTGACATGTCTCAGACAGAAGCACTTCTTTCTCTTAAGTAAGCAGGTTTTATTTCCCCTGCAGTTACCCGCTAACACCGATAAAAGTAACTCTCACTTTTTGTCCCAGTGAAACCCGTTTTTGTCCTCCACCCCCTTCCTCTCCACCTCCACCTCCTCCTCCTCAGCTCCTCAGTTCTATGGTGTCCCCAACATAAGTGCTTTGATGTATAATTGAGTTGTGCACCCGACCGCTCCTTTCCTCCTTTCTTCCACTCTTCCCTTCTGCCCTGTCAGGACCCAACTTATAGAAAAGGTAGGTTAAAAGGGGAGAAAAGAGGAAAAGAGTACAAGTGGGGAGGGGAATTGAGACACTGCATAAGTGAGATTTTTTGGCAGGAAAGAGGCTGTTTGATTATAATAAAGTAGCTTTATAGTAAAGTGTGAGGCAGAACTAATACAACAGAATTTCAAGAGTCCTTATGATAAAATGCTCATATGAACGCTTGGATGAGCAGAGCGGATTGAGACAAAGACGCAGACAATCCACGACACTCGTCTTGCTGAGTGTGCCCTAAGTGATGTCATGTCTCATCAACAAGATGTAATTTAATTTGACAACATCACATTCTACTAATTGAAATAAAGAGAGATAAGAGGGGAATGGAATGATGGAAATTACAGGTTGGGGTATTTGCTGCGTTACAGGAAGTACCCATTGACATCTAATCATCACTTTTATACAAGGAGATGATTATATATGTTGCCATTCTGCATTAGTGTTATTTATACAGAGCTAACATGCACACTGCCTTGTAGTCTCATTTACCCTCTGCTGTAATGAAGAAGTGCCAAAGCGAAGGTGTGTTTTTTTTTTTTTTTTTGTCTCACTCGTGTCCATCTCCTTCCCACATGCAGCACTTTTCTGTGCTCTCTCATCTCTGTCCCACTGTTCTCTGCTGCAGAGCTACATGAAGTGATTGCAAACGGACCCCGGTAGTGCAGAGGTTTCTCTGTACTGGCTGTGCAGATCAGTCTGGCTTCCCATCTGTGACTTTTAAATTTAGTTTTAACCTCTTTTCGCGTTCTTTTCATGGTATTCATCACAGCATCTTAACTGTTTTGCTGTGCACAACCCATGCTCTGTGTGGCAAAAAAAAATATATATATATATATATATGTGTGCTCTTTTTAGTTGCAAATGCGTAAAATCTTAATTTGGACGAACCAGGAGAAAATGTCCTGAAAATGTTCCTGTTTTCAAACTTCCATTCAGTGACTAACTGTCGCAGCTTTATAGCACATAGAGTAGATGATACCTTGATCTACCCAGTGTAGTGTGGAAGAACTCATCATCCTTTACAAATGCTTAATGGGCTAGACAGAAAAATGGAGGCCATATGTTGACTGACTGTCTACATCACCTTTCTTAGTTCTCTTCATATGTAAAACTTAGGAAATGTACTGCAGCCCCGTTGATAGTCAGACCAATTCCACTTTACTCGCCCTTTTTTCTATTTACAACAAACATCATGGATATGGATTTGAGGCAGAACACCTGTTTACCTGTGTACCTACTCCACTGTCTTTTGTTGACATTAGTCTGGTTGTCCCTCGGCCTTAGTCGTATGCTTTGTTTCTCTGAGTAGTTCTGGATACAGTTTACTCTGAAAATCCATCTTAAACCCACAGCGAGCAGACTAATTCTTATAGAACAGAGAAAGAATTAGGATGGCTGGCCAAGCTATATTACACCTATAGCTTACAAGCTGCACTCAGTAGTGGTGTTACCATCTCTTAATTCGCAGACAGAATTATAAACTGTTTCTCTCCTTTCATGCAGCTCTGAAGCTTTAGCTGCCTCATCTGTTGCCAAACTGTTAACACTAGCTGTGGGTATAATAGTAAATCTACAACTAATGAGGAGATTTTCTTGCATTAGTGTTGCGTTGCTTTTGGTGTTGTGTCACAAAAGGAATTATTCTATTCTGTTCTGTTTTTCAGTGCAGAGCAGAGGAGGCACATGTGAGAAAGAAATGTGGGTTACTGGCATCGCAGTATATTTTTAGGTTGACATGACAGTAAATTCTTCGGTGCCAAAGCATCACTGTATATCAGCTGAGGTCTCTGACCAGAACAGGTGGCTTGTAAAGACTTGCAGTATGGCTGGAATGCAATATTTCCTAAAGGAGCAGATTTACATTGGCAGATGTGGAAAGTGAAATTAGACATTTTAACTCTAATTGCTGATCCGTCTGCCATCCTCTCTCTCACACACTCAGATGAAAATAAAAATCCTGCATATTAACACATATGTCATCCGTGTTTTTTTAACCCATCAAACCCTTCAGTGCTATAACAGTCCCTTTGCTGGTAGGCAGATGGAGGCTTTTTACTTCTTTAAATGTGTGGTCCCTGCTGAAAGTCAGAGAAAGGAGTGATGAGTTCAACCACAGTCTTTACTTTGGGGAGTAACCACTGGCATTCTTCAAGTTCTGGAATAATGCATGGGAAATTAAAGGGTATTTGGGGGTCATAGTGCAGGAGAGAGTCAGCCTGGTTGTATGTAGTCTGACGTGTCTGCACTTGATTGAATTCCTTGAATTATGTATTAGAAAGGAAGCATGTACATTTCTGCTTGTGTGAGTGTGAGAAGAGACACCAGAGACATTAAGACTCGTGGAAGCAGAACCCCCATCTGCCCCTGTGATACCCCATGCCCAAGGCTACAGATAGAAAGAGATTGATACAGAATGTGGTGTACCTGTAGGTCCAGACTGCAGAACGGAGAGATTGGTACAGAGTTCACAGTTAAGTGAAAGCACACAAAAGGCTTGAAAACACACCAGAATACAAGAAGATAGAAGAGAGAGGCAGTGAGGGCAGGAGCACAGGGTGTCTGCTGCACAGCACAGAGAGCACTGAGTCCCTGGTGAAGTTGCTGAGATGAAATGGCCTCAACAGCAACTTTGGCATCACAGTTGGTTTGAAAAAAGAAAAGTATCTTCTCTGTCATCTCTTGGTTCTGTTGAGGAGCTGAAACTTTCACAAGGCAGTTGTTGTTTTGTTTGGACTTATGAATGGCGGATGTATACAAAAAAATATTTAATGCATTGTTCCTCAATTTAGCTCAAATTGTAACTGTAACCTGTGTGATCCCTGAAGGGAAGTCCCCTATTCTCCCCAAGCAAAGAGATGAGAGGAAGGCTGATTTTAAAACTCCTTGTGCCATCTTCCATTCATACTCAATCTGAATAAACTTTCAAGAAAAAGAAGATGTCAAGAAGAACTTTATTTTTCCCATGATGGGAAATTGTGTTATAACCAAAAGATAGGTCAGTTGAATCTTGGTTTCAAGAGTAGAATATGGGCTTTTGGGTTTGTTGCTATGCAATCCCCCTACAGGCAGTGCAGGAGCCTGGTTTGCATTGCCAGCAGCCATACTTACCCTCAGATGATGTGGTCCTGTTGGCCTCATTGAGCCAAGACCTCCAGCTCTCACTGGAGTGGTTCGCAGCTGAGTGTGAAGTGGTGGAATGGGATTCGGCACCGCTAAATCGGAGGCCATGGTCCTAAGCTAGAAAAGGGCTGAATGCTCCTTCATGATTTAAGACCAGTCACTCCCTCATGAGGAGGAGTTCAAGTACCTCTGGGTGTTGCTCATGAGAGACAGTCCTGCCCTCCTTTATGGCTACAAGCTGCGGATAGTGACCAGAAGGGCGAGACCGCATATGCAAGCAGCCAAAATGGAGTTTTCTCCACTAAGTGTAGAGAGCCTTTGGCACTGAGACAGGAGCCAGTTGAGGTGGTTTGGGCATCTGGTCAGGATGCTCCCTCGGCATCTCCCCAGTAAGGTTTTTAAAGTATGTCCTGGGGGCGCCTCGGTATCCCCCTGGATGAGGTGGAGGTGGTGGCTAGGGAGATGGAGGTCAGGTTTCCCTATTCATGCTACTTAGGCTTCTGCCCCCATAACCTAACCCCAGAATAGCAGCCAAAAAAATGGAAGGTTGGGTGGATGAAGTGTTGGAGATCAACACAGACATGCAGGCTGTTTAACATTTTTAAGCTGCACAGGCTTTTCCTGAGTCTCTCCTCCCCGCTCCATGTTAGCTCCAGGTAATTGCCCAAACAGAATTGGATCACTTGTACTGCTAAATAACTGCAAACATAATCTTACTGCCATAAAAAGCCTCAGCACCACTGTGTGAGATTACCACTCAGTTTATCAGATTATGAGCTTTGTAGTGTTGTTCCAGCTGTGTTCCTCTACAGGTAATTGCCCTCACTCTTGAGTAGTTAAAGATTAAGAATATGGAGAACGTATCCGTCTGGCTTATTGTAGCACTAGTCTACATAACAGTAATGAAGCTGTGCAGGTCTATGCGGTGCTCGTGGTCACATTTCTCTCACACACACGCACAAACACACAGAAACCCACGCCTCGTCTCAGCCGGTCCCTGATTCCCCTACGTCTTTAAAAGAAAGTGTGGACTGATTAAAGTCAGAGCTTTATGGGAAACTGTGAAAAATATGACTAAATAAATAAATAAAGCCAGTGTCTTGCCCCCCCTAGGCAACAGCCGTTTATATGATAATCAGCTCTACACTAATTTGCATTTAATTCTGCTGTAAAACAAAAAAGAAAAAAGAAAAAAGAAGACTCCTTAAAAAAAAGAAGTGGAAAAGATATATGAGAACAAGATATTCTGTTGGAGAAATCAGGGTATGTTGTCATTTACCTTTTACTGTCATTCATCAGCTGGTTAATTATCATTGATTTATGTCAGTGTAGCTCCACAGTCTGCCTTAATGGACTAATATGCAGAAATTTTACTTAAAAATGTACAGATCCATCATGTTAGGTGCAGATTTTTGTAGTTCCAGCACAAAACATTCAAATAAATAAAATCAGGCACAAGGTTCTACTTACCATTTCTACTGGATGGCTAAGATGGAACTTATAAACGTATTGCGTGATGCATTCATAACAAGAGAAACTTCTGCCGTTGCCATTTTTGGTTATCACTGTGACAAGTTCTGCTCCCATAAACACAAACAGATGCAGTTGGAGAAATATGCACTCCTTCCGTTTTCAAGGACTGAAATATTGACCTCATGTGGTGTTTTCCTGGTGAAACCAGGCTGTTCCTGGCAGAGGATGAGGCAGCATAACAACCAGGTTGCAGTGCTGTCACTGTGTGTGCAGAGAGTGGTCCAGTTTTAAGTTTTTACACATTTTCAGTCTGATTTTTTTTTTTCAATTGATATGGATAACTTTCCACAACAGGTAAGGAGGAGGGTGCGGAGAGTGTCGATGTGGCCCGTCCTTGTACCCCTCCCCTGGGATCTCCCCATCTGTCTCTCTCTGGCTCTGTGGATCCCCGTGGCACCCTGGGCCTGATTGCCTTTACATTTAAACAAACAGCTCCCTCTCTTTGGAGGCAGCCAGCCATGAGTTCTGACAGGGAAGCTGGGGTTAGGCAGCTGGAGGTAAAGATGAATAAGGAGATAAACATGCTTTTTTTATTTATTTTCTTTACTGATAACACTGTCTATGCCCATGCATCCCTGCACAGGTTCCCTTGTACCATAACCTCGCTCATCAACCAGCACTACTGTAACAGACGTTCTGAGCCTTATTAGCCTTTTCAGATAATGATATAACCTGATAGAATTGTTGCTTTTAGCAAAAAAAAATGTAATTCTGTGGTGCTAAATTAGAAAACACATGACTGGATGAATACGAACATTGTGAGGCCGTCTTTGCCTTTTTAAAAGTGGCTCCCCCTCACTCTCTGTCGGTGTGGAATCATTTTGTTCGGCTGAGTGCTTCTCCAGAAAATCGCTCAGCCAGGCCACAGAGTGGACCGAGAGGAGAGCAGTGCAGGAACAAGATGGAATGAAAGAAGGTTATACTGCGAGGCTTTCTGTACAGTACACAAAGACTTGGCTCCATAAAACTGTGTTTGTGCTCTATTATGTCTTGCTGACCAGTTTAACAGAAATTCATTGGGTACAGGAGGTCAAATGAATTGCCTAGAAAAGGCTAAGTGCTGTTACAGAAAGAGGAAGAAGAAAATGACTGACAGCTGTGTGAGGGACATACATTCAATCGGTGTTGTCAGCCAATAATGGTAGCCTCACCAACAGTGAAGCTTTATTCAGCTCATATTTGGATTCATTTAATTTTAGTTACATTACATATTACAAATTGATAAATACTGTGTGTACATTTCTGTCTGAAACAATCTTATTGTGAGATGCTTTTATAAGTCATTGCTTTAAAAGGTAGAAGAGCAAACTGGAGAATTGGGGAGCTTTGTGTGGCTGATGCTCTCACTGCAGAGTCCTTGAACCTGCTTTACCACAGCTGTGTGGGACACAGAAGGGCTGTTATTACTCAGAATCTCACAATAGAAAGGTTTTCATATCAGCTAGTAAAGTCAATAAAATATAATGCGGCCAGAAACACAGAAAATTAACGTTCGTGATACACACGCTTTTCACACATTTGTGTGTGCATGATGTGCTTCTTGCATGACTTGTTACCCTGATTTATACCGGACGCGTCAAGCGCTGTAAAACGCTTCCATTATAGTCAATCAGAGTATTTACACCGGCTGCGTAGCAGCGCGTTTTAGAAGCGTCCCAGAAGCGTTGCTGCACGCTGCTCCGCGAGAAATACGTTGATACGTATCATTGATACGTGATACGTTCTATTGTAGAGATGTGTCGCACCCAAGACGCATCTATTTGCACCAACTACATCGAGCAGACAGGAAGTCAAGCACCAGAATAAAAGAGTTTCTGGTGGATTTTCAAAATAAAGCGCTGTCAGACTGAACTCTCGCTGATTTAACATCGCTACCGGAAGAAAAACACAGCCACAGCCATGTACGAGGAGAGATTCTACGTCACTCTGCGTCCAATCGTTTGCAAAGCTGCCGATGGTGTTAAGGAAGTAGAAAAAAAACTTCAACAATGTAAACCGAACCGAAAATTGTTATCTCTGAACTGTGATGCAACCCGAACCATTTTGGATTTTGTGGACCATTCCACCCCTAATGTCAAAATAGATGCATGCAGTGATGAATTTTATGGAAACAAGGCCATTTCATCCATGCACACTGGAAAACATAGCATGCCTAGACTAGCTAAACAATTGTGTCAATCCCTTGTCCACTGAGACAAATTTCTACAAAGTCATGCAGACTGTGAAGTCCTTTGGCGTGCCCTCTGTTGTAATCCTACTTCACAGATCTAGTAAGTAAGTGAGCAGTCTGACACATATAGGTTTGTGATCACAATTCAGCGAGTCATGCACAAAGCTCAGCAGCTGCTTGCACAACTTTCATCACTCAGCTGAGGCCCCTAACAGCAATCTGTCTTCCAAGATTGCATTATCCCTGGGATTGGAGTTGAACTACTGATAGGCACACCTATCAGCAGATTGCATGTTGTCACTCAGGCAGTGTGACTCACAACTATTCAACACTCAGGCTGCAATGATGGCATCAGCCACCAAGGCTTTACCACTGGGGCTGCTAAGATTGAAGGACTTTTATGAGGTGGGGCTCCTACCTCCACCTCAGATCCAAGCATGGCATTCTCCACGATATCGCAGGTAGATACTGCTGGTCAGAGCCACTGGGAAATCACAGGCTATAAAGAACCCCCCCCCCCCCCCCCCCCCCCCCCGTCACAACAGTTACCACAAGTGGAATTGTGATTGCACACAATTTTAAATATAACACAAACCAATGCTCATAAATAGATGTCACTCCTTCGTTTGATCCTGAGGGTTCCCTTTGCCAAATACTGTACGTTAATCCATAAACTAAGCTTCTCCACGTACAGCATGTTGAAGGGTTCTCCTGTCTGGATGTTTATGAGATTGTGGTTGTGGTTCCCAAGGTTCCTATTGGACACCATCGGAAGGAACAGCTCAACAATTTGACGCAACATTTGTAATCCTTGGCATCCTGATGTCTTGGTACTGCAACCTTGAGTTGGAAAATCATATTCATAGAGAAGCCCTTACAAAAATCCACACAGACACACACATACTGTACAAAACACTGCAGGTTTATTTCACACAGTTTCACTGTAAGCTGCGTACAGCAGGGTATACATCATTTTTGTGTATTTTTTTCTTGAAACTTTGCAGATGAAGGACACTTACTCTTGTTTCAATATCTGTGAATTATTGATAAGCTAATTTCAGATGTGAAATATGGCTTTGTGTGTCACCTCCATGATTAATTTAAGCGCTCTTGTGATTCACCTGCTTCAGCGTCTCTGCCGAAGCCGCACACTGTGAAGTCTTTACCAGCACTCACCTCTCCGAGTCCATCCATCCATCATCATCATGTAGTTGTGTGTGATTGTTTATTTTCTGAGTATATATTGTGTATTAATTCAGATGATAATGGTGATTGCATAAACCTGTAGCCTGTAGCATGGACCCAATCTGAAAGTGGCTCTGGCTGTGCACAGAGTTACTGTTTGTATAGTCTAATGGCTTGTTTTGCCTCGATCACCTCAGAGTGCCCAACCGCACCCGCTGACTAAATGCAGACTTGGGTGGCACTTGAGCACAAGATCACTGAAGGGTGCTGTGAGTTTGAACTGAAATTAAGGTGTTTAAAATCTTTGGCTTTGTTGTGTTGTTTTCTTTTGTTGACACTCAGGAGAAAAGTAGACGCCATGTAATCGAAGTTTCATGGAACAAGTAGTTTGATTAATTGTTATTTTTGAAATATGAGTTTGGACTTGCCTTTAAAGGCACACAAACTGGGTGCGTATTGTGACTTCTGTTATAAACCAATAATCACGCTATGGCAGCTGTGAGAGTTCTGCCTTTTAACTGTCTTTTTGCTGTGTGTATTGATAAAAACCATGTTGTTTTCTTAGACCTTAAGTACTTCAGGTAGTTTTGCAGACTGAGAAGTAAAAGTCGAGGACTTTAGTGTCAAAACTTAATGTCGTATTCCAGCATTTATATGTGAGAATGTTTTTTATTGATCCTTTTAAAAGCTGCAGATTAATTTAAACTGCTTTTAAACCTTGCACCATTTTGCTTTGCCTTCACATAAGTCTCTTTTCATTAACATGTGTCTCTACTATTACTTTTATCCTTTCTTTTCTCCTAATATGCAAGAAAATTCCCTCACATAGACACGAATAATCCCAGCGGCAGTGTGACAAGCCGCCACATGTGGGAGGCGGTGATGGAGGGACAGGGGGCTGTGAGAGGCAGGAAGTGAAAGGGTGAGCCGAGCCAGTACAATCACAGGCCTGCTGGGTTGGAAGCGGAGAGCAGACAGCTGGGGAGGAACTGAGAACGTTGCGCACAGTGTAGGTGTAATCATGGCTCTATTGTAGTGAACAGTTGGGCCTCTGGAGCTGCGAGCAGCAGGGGGCCAAAGTCCAGGCAATGCCCCTACAAATCACCATGTCTTTAACATTTCTGACAAAATAAGAACAAAGCTTTGTGCCTGTAAGTCCGTAGGGTTGCCATGGCCTTTACCAGGGTGGACAAAAAGTTAGCTCGGCTTTATGACAGAAATAGCACCAAAAAAATCCCGACACTGTTCACTGAATCAACAGGTAGCAGCTGCTTTTTTTTGGAGTGAGAGCTGATCCGTCACTCAGTCAGTCACTGACCTAAAATCAAGACAAGTCTCAAAATCTTGTGACAAAGTCAGGAAAAGGTTGAACTGTTAAAGATGCTTTTCACCACCAGACTTTTACAGAACAGATGTCTCGAGCAGGAGTGTGAAGAAGAAAATGAGTTTTACAGACTGTGTTAAATGGGGACGACTTTTCATCCATATGAGATAAATCTTATCCACTAATTGTCATGTTTCTTTTTTCTCACACAACAATGTTTACATTTAATGGTAAATAAGCTCAACCTGTCACAGCCACAATCAATGGGACCAGAATCAGTGTGTAGAGCAGCATCTTTTTCTTATTATCAACAATCTGTGGACCATTTGGCTTGAAATTCTCAGGTTGAATACATGAACACAAAATCAATACAGTGTCTGTGTTGTTAGAAATATCATAGATAAGCAAATCCCGAGCAAATCAAGTGCTTAAGCATGGAGAGGCATGCTGCCACGGATCCAAAAATGACACCAGGGGCTGTTTCAGGTCATTCAGGGGGCGGTGAATTAACTTAAAGTAAATGTGCTAAGCTAATAGAGAGAGCACTTATGTGATTGATCAATATTTATCCAGCAGCATTAGGAGGGAATGAGTTGTATAGCTGATGGGGACAAATCTACATCTCTCCCTTACCTTTTGTCTGCTTTTTAAAGAACATTACTGACATGTTATCAATGCTAGGTGTAAAAAAAAATCAGTTTAAGCTGTTAAAGTGTGAAAGAAAAGAGTTATTTTCATATGTTTTACATATTTCTCCCACATTGCTTTCAGTAGCCCTGTACTTACTTCTCCATTGCAAGAGCTCTGTCTGGATATTTGCATAATTTTTTGAACAAATCATACACTAATTCTGGGCTTTTAGCTTGTGCACATGAAGTGCATAATTTGCCTCTTACATTGCAGTCTGACTGAATCTGGCTTCGACGCTAACACAACAACAGTGAGGCATAAATGAATTAAGTTGTTGTTGGACAGAACGCCGCCTCTCTCGCTGTGGTTACGACTCCCCTTGGGACCTCCAGAGGAGAAGAGCTGACGTTAAAATGCTAGAATCCATTACAGTCGCAGCTCTGGCTCTCGGTGGACTCATCATCTTTCAAAGTCCCAGAGAGGAGCTGTGCATTCCTAAGCTCTGTCCCGCACTCACTCTCCGCAGGATCACAAGAGTCTCCCTGTCATGTAGAACCTGAAATTGGGTCCACCAGAGACGGACACTCTGCCGCTGTCTTCATCCAAAGCAGCACAGCAAACAGAGACGCGGTTGAAAGCGAAGAGGGATCCCTTTCTTTATTAGAGGTGTCTCATGGCTGTTAGTGACAGGCTTTCAGTTTGATTGGCTCATCCAGTATCTGTATTCCTGCTTGCTTTCCCTTCTTTCCCTCTCAGTCTTCCACTCTCTTCACAACTCTGTCATTCTCTCATTTATCACGCCTGTGTTCTCCTTATGCCCTCCTGATACATGACAAACACTCATTCGCTCTGTTTCTGACATGACCTCCTCACAATGAATCTTGACAACATTAGAATGGACAGCTAAAATAACACAGGTGTTCTTTAGTTTTTCTCAGAAATCCATCTAAAGCACTAATGGTGCTGAGCACCTTTTTGTGGTTCACCCTGAAATTTGGCATTCTAATCAAACAGATGTAATCCTTGTAATCCCTCAGATCTGCATGTTTTAAAATGCTTATCAGCAAAGTTGTCCCTGCAGAGCCCTGCCTGATGTAATGCTATGGAGATCATAGAATGTCCTGTTATCAGTATTATCACCTGTCTCTGCCATGTTCCCAAACATTGAGACAATGAAAACATTCTGACTGCGGCCAACGAATATTCCAGTCGATGCATCGCCTAATTTTTCTGACACATTTCTTACATATCAACTCAGTAGGTAAAATACTTAGTGAACATGAGACATAGTGTGACAAACAGTAGTTGTTGCAGTAGTTGTGACCCTTCTAGCCTCCAAAACATTCATGTAGCAGATATGCATCCTTTCATTGCTTGTATTGTTGAATTAATGTAATTAGTGCGTTCGTATTGGGTTTGAATATATCTTATCTCTGCTGAGAGGTCTTTCATACATTTCTTGCTGTGTTAGTGCATGTACTGTAACATTTGAAACACTGTTTACACTAGTATGTGCCTGTAAACCTCCCTCTTCAATGAGGCTAAAAAGATTAGCATAATAGCAAATGTTATTTTGTACATTTGCAAAAATCTATATTTTGAAAATCTGAATTGGATCTCAGTCTGATTTGAAACAAAATATTGAATGTGAATTGTCAGTCTGTCCTTGCTTTAACTCTCTCTCTCTCTCTCTCTGCAGTATGTGTCTCTACTTCTTCCATAAGTAGTAGCTCTCAGAGGGAGAGGAGGGCGATTCCTGCAGTGCACTTCAGATAAGACACAGCAGGGAACTCTCTTCATCCCTCTTCAGCCGTCTCACTACCGCTTAACATTCTTCTTCCCAAAGGAAATAGCCTCCGTTTATTCAAATGCTACAAAGCACTGTCAAGGAGTATATGCAGGAATATGAACCATGGCTATGAACCAATTGGCTTTTGCACTGGGTGAAGGAAGAGGCAGTGACACATACGGCGCTTGTCGGCCAGCGTGCACTGGTATCCAGTGTATAGCGGCCATTCTTTTCTCCGTATTGTTTATTGTGTGTCCCATATATGGAGAAGTGATTGGATTGTCTTATAGGTTAATAAAAGCAGAGGGGGATTCACTGCTTGCATTTTGCGCCTGGTCACACACATTGACTTCACAGGCGTCTAATCAATGGCCTGGTGGCAAAGCTATTGAGAGCCAACAGAAGGTACAAAAGGCCAAGCAGAAGACTAAATGTGCGCCGGTTCTTTGATGAGCTGCGTGATGAACTACTAAGACCTTATTACTGACTGGGGAGCTCTGTGTAGTGATGGATGGCTAGGATGCAGAGAAACTCATCATTTGGATTTGACGATCAAATCGATTGCTTTATTGTTTCCTCTTTTCATATTAAAATGCACCAAAGTGAGCATTTTGACCTTCATAGTAGAAAAACAAAAAGATAAGAATGAATAATGTGAATGGGTAATGTTCATATTCTCTTTGCTGGGTGAGATCAGAGATTCTGAAATCTAATAGCAGCTCAGATATGATCCTCACCTGCACCCGGCTCAGCCCGCTCAGCTCTGAAGCTGCACACTGACACACTGACACATTCTGCTGAGAGTTGGTCATCTGTGCTTCTCAGCCGAGCTTTGAACTTTTGTTGCTTGAACTGCTTTGAACGCTGTGGCTCTGTCATATCTGGGAGATCAAAATGAGCAGGTTTGTGTGTGTTTACACTGGAGTGTGTGCAGTCGTTGGACCTTGTGGCATTGGTGTTAATGAGTTATTGGAAATAAAGGGATTCTGATTGTTTTACAGTTTGCTCTGTGGAGCTTTAGGAGAGGAAAAGGATGCATCGTATCTCACACTGGTTTAACACACTGCTCACACACACTCTTCCTACACAAAACTTAACTATCAAACTTCCTTCCTTGACATCAAAGCAAAGTTGATAATGTAGACATCCATGCCAGCCGGAAACATACAGGCACATACACAAAACTAGCAGAAGCATGAATATTTAAATAATCCACCTAGGTTTTGATTTTGTATAATTTTATCCGTTTAATTTGTTCCTGTGCTCCAGTGTCAGGCTGCAGGCTGTGGGCTACCTTTAGAGGTGTTTCCAGTTTTCTCATAAGCAGACGACTTGACAGGCATAATAAATATATCAGAGACATGCAGCTTAGATGCTTATTCAAATGCAGTTATTGTAGTGGGGAGGTGGATTTGTTTCTGTTCCTTCGCTATCGAAGATGTTAGCTGCAGTTACACTGAAAATAGCTGCAGTGGAGTGTGTCAGTGACCAAAGAGGAAAGTAGGAATGGGACTTTTTTTAACCAAGAAACAAAAGCTTCTTATCAGCTTTTCTTTTATGTTACATAGAGAGCTTTTATTTTAGTTAAAGGTGATGAATGAACAGCCTAAAACGAGATAGAGCTTCAGTCAGTAATCAGTAATCAGTAATCAATCAGTACAGGAACCATCAAAACAGTACAATCAGCCAAATCAGTGATGGCCTGGGTGCAAAGGAGGGTCCACTATACGCTGATTTCTTGAGTGAGAGGTGTTATTTCACAATGCATAGAAACATTTCCACACTGCCACAGCAATATTTACACACATTTTACACCAACATGTGTAGCTCAGGCTACACACATGCAAATACACCTCTGCAGTCCCCTGACACCAGCACACACAGACTGTGGGGTCAGCTGCTCTCTTACTGTGTCATTTTAGCTTTGGCTCAGGGCCCAGCTTAGTTTAACACCATGACCTCCCTGTGTGGCCACACTCTACCCCCTGCAATAAACAAGACCACACACTCTGACTGACTGCGTGTGTGTGTGTGTGAGGAAGAGAGTAGGAGATGTCCCCTTTCTTTGTATATTTGGATACTTCCCATCCTCCCATCTGCAGGCATTCTCAGTTTTTAATAATTGTGTGTGTGTGTGTGGCTGGTTTGAGATAAAATTCCAATTAATGAGGATGTTCCTCAAATATGTGGACAAACTGTTCTGCAATACCTGAGGACTTTGTTCCTTAATACCCCCGCCCTCCCCTTGACCACGACTGAGACAAACCGCAACTCTGATGTGGCTTTCCTACTTATTGTTACACAATGTCATTTCTGTGGGTAACACAGATAGACTACATTTATATTTACAGGCAACATGGTGCAACAAATTTGTGTAATTGTAAGAAAAGAAGTGTTTTATCAGAGGCAGTCACAAAGTAAAAAAAAGGTTCTCTCTTTCTGCTTAACTGAGATTTCATTATTTTTGCCTTGTGTGCCCAAATTGAACCCACATGGGGATGCTTCTCATTTTGCAAAGTTACTAAAAAAAACATGTTATGCACCATGGATTAAGGGTTGTCTCATTTCCTCCAATGGGCTTGTATTCTCATCTGGAGCATAAATATTCCTCTTAGAAAGAGTATTGTTGTATTTCTAGTGCAAGTTTTCAGATACTTTGAATTTACATGTGTTTAATTTTTTCTTCTTTTGCGTATTTGCTTTCCAGTATGATGAAAAAAAAATCTTTTTTCCAACACATCCTCAAAAAGAAAACTGCCACCTTTGGCCCTACAATGCATAGTTATGTTTATCCTAATGGAACATATGATTGTATTGACCAATGTCATCCTAACATGGGACTGATATAGCCCCAAAGACTAAGGTGTAAGGAGGCAGGTGCGGTTAGAGGGGGTAAATGCAACTTTCACTCAGGAGTCTGAGGTTCAAGTCCCCCTGACACCCACGGTTAAGTTTTTAGATTTTGAATAAAAACGAATTAAAGTTATGGATTAAAAACAGAGCAGTTAGGTAAAGATCATCCTAAAACTTTATAGCATTGAACACATTTTACAAGGAAACTGTTTCCCTTTGCCCTGCCCTCATGAACATGCAGAGATGCAGGCTGAGAAACACACACATTCCATTTTCAAGGACTGAAATATCAACTTCATGTTCTGTTTTCCTACTGAGGATGGGCTGCATTTTGTCATATGTGGGTACTGATGTGATACTGAGTTAACACTCTGTCCAGCAACCAAGCAATCACAAAGTAGCCACCTTAGTAATTGTTTTCATTTGTCAGTATTGATCTGAAATGCGTTGTTATGACATTTGTTGTCATAATCTGGAGGATGAATATGCACCCTGCAGACTGTGTTCTCAAACTGTGGCTACATTAAGTTGTTGTCTGCAGCTGTGTACCTTCTGCAAACCATAAGAAGGTCAGAAGTTCACACTTTAGCAGCAGTGCTATTCATCTTGAGCATTTCTATAATAATAGGAGTACATAGTTCCCTGCAGTGTCAGTAAGGTTCATGTTTGTGTTCATTTGTTGTGTTTCAGGACATAGCAGTGGGCCGAACAGTGTTTATAGTGAATGCCACAGATCCAGACCAGGGCACTGGGGGCAGTGTTCTCTTCTCCTTCCAGCCACCTTCTCCTTTCTTTGCCATTGACGGGGCCCGAGGCACGGTCACTGTCACCCGGCGTTTGGACTATGAGACAACCTCAGCCTACCAGCTTACTGTTAATGCTACGGTGAGCACACACAGACACTGTCTGCAATCTAAGTTTGTCACAACAGCACAAATGAACATGTGGGTTTTTTTTTTCAGGATCAAGACAAACTGAGACCTCTGTCCCGGCTCGCCAACTTGGCTATCACCATCACTGATGTCCAAGATATGGACCCCATTTTCACCAATCTGCCCTACAGCACCAACATAGGGGAGGACGTCCCCCTGGTCAGTAATGCATCTGACATCACTCCGCCACAGTCCAGCGCCTTCATGCAGCTTTTATGTTTCCATTTCTTTCTTGATCCACTTATCTTTCACTTCATTGCTCATCTCCAGCTTCACATGTCCAGTGTCCATACTGCTCTTTGATTATTCAGTGGAGCAGTCGCAGGAGAAACATGGCTAAAAATGAAGACCTGAGTTATTATCAGGGCAGGATGTCTCACCTCTCACCTTTAGGGAACTTACACACACACACACACATTCAGCCCCAGGCCCCTCCACAGAGCACTGCAGGTGTTGGAGACTGTAATTACTGTGGGAGATTTACAGTCCTGCTGCATGGATGTAAGGCCTCTTGCAAAGGTCACTGAGGCTGTAGAATTTATGCTCATCAAGCTCTCATGAGCTCATACTGTTGCATGTGTATGAAGTATAAAGTTCTAAGCAGCAGGGTCCCACTATGCTCATACCTTTTTTTGTATTGCAGGTTTGTAGTGTGTATGTGTTAAGTGTCTGTTTCCCTGTCTACCATTATGTTCACTTCTCTGACTCAGCCTGTAAACTCAGTTCCCAGGCAGCTAATGGTCCGGCTATTGATGTTTCTTCTTGTAGAGAGGGGATTATACACAAGGGCACAATACCATCCACGCTTATTTCTGTTTCTCACTCACTCTATCAGTTTTCATTCCGTATCTCACCCAAACCAGCACCTCCCCACCCAGAATCGCACAGCCACCCTACACCTCGCTCGCCCTCAGCCTGTACGGGCCGTAGTAGAAATGTCAAGTGCTACATTTGCATGCATATTAACGGTGCATGACGGAGTCGAAGCCGGTGTCTCCCTGACTCTCTGATTCATCAACTGTCACCAGGAAGGTCACAACAAGAGGAAGAGGAGTAGAGGAGAGCATAGAGGGAAGAGAAAGACAATAACATGTTTGGATGAATTGAGGAAAAAGGTGGAAGTTAGACAATAGAATAAAGAGTTAAAAAAAGCAATTATTTTGGATCACAAAGTTGACACTAGTGTAAGTGGATTCCAGATTTTCCACAGCAGCTGAGGAGCATTAATCCTCAGTAATACTGCCTTGGAGTGCTGCAGCTCGTGCCTCTAACAGTAGGGGGCAGTGTGCAATCCTGTTAGAGTGAAACTGTAAGAAGAGGTCATGACAGGCGCACACCCAAAATCTAAAATCTGTTTGACCCCACAACAGCTAGGATTACATCAATGGCCTGAATACAGGCCAGCAGAGCCGCTGTACACATGCACACCTCCATGACCTCCAGTGCTATTCAAACAGGCATGTGTCATTTCCATTATGTAGTGTTTGGCGGTGATAAGCTGAGGGCGTACAGTGACAGAATGAGTGTCAACTGTTCTCAAGGCCCATGACATTTACACGTAGGGATATCAGACTTGGATCCCTGTCATAGGTCATTTCTCAAAGGTGTGTGTGTGCACACAAAAAAGCCCTCCGCTTCCTCCACAGACTTTCTTTCTGTTTCTTGAGCCGATCAACCCGTCATGCAGTGAAAAGTTTGACAAAGGAGTAGGAGAATTTTTTTTTTTTCCCCCAAAAAGAAATCACAGGGCAGGGTTTTTAGCTGTTATAGCTATGAATCTGTGTTTGGACTGACGTTTAAGCCCCTTCTAGGACAAACACAATTTTGCTGTCAAATCAATGAGAAGAAGGAGAGAAAAGGAGAATAGGTTGGGGAGGGGTAATGCACTGTATAGCTAGAAATGAAAGGATGAAGAGGGGGAGACAAATGTTGTGGAGATGTGCTGGTGTTAGTGTGTGTGTGTCTCTGTGTGTGTGTGTGTGCAGGAGGGGAGGGATTGTATCTTTGATGGTTGATTGAACATATTCCACTTGTGTGGACAGCTCGAGAATATTGCTCATATTACTTCAGCATCGCTTCTCCTCACTCACTTTCTCGGTCCCTTATTTCTCTCTTAGTCTGTCCCTGTATGTGTGTGTGTGTGAGAGAGAGTGTGTGTGTGTGTGTGTGTGTTCCCCTCTCAGCTACTGAATGGTGTGAATCAGTCTCTCTAAAAGGCTTGTAATTGATTCTGCTGTAATTGGTCAATGACAGGAGATGCTTTGGCAGAAATGGAGCATAAACACGTCTTAGATACAATTTCCAGGATCAATGGGAGGCAGCATGCTTGGGTGTGAGTGAGAGGGCTGAGGAAGGGAGGGAAGGGAGGGGAGTGAGGGAGGGAGGGAGAAGGAAATTTGGAAGTGGGGAGGGACTCTCAATCTCTCACTGCAGCACAGGGGTTTTTAAGTATCACCACCGTGTCTGATTGAGGCACGTATGCTGAGAAAGCTCAGTGGATCAAAGACTTTTCAAATAGCTTTCTGTCTTTCTTTTTCATTTTTTCAACTGTCATATTGTGGTTTTGTTGAAGAGCAGGTTCATTGGTGAGTTTAGTAACAATGAAAGGAGAAATAAACCCAAATGAAATGCTAACAACACCCACAGGAAGAAAAACGTTGTGATTTGCATGTTGTCATCTTCTTGTGTATTTTTACTATTTTGTTTTCATTCCAATTAAAGAAACAGTGTTTTTCAAGTGCTCAGTAGTTTTAGAATTTAGATTACCTTTTTGAGCAAACACCAGAAATTAATTAGCCAAAGCAGAAGTGTTTCTGTTTTATTTTTCCCAGAATGTAATTGTTAAAAATCGTATTTTATTTCTCAATAGCTGCTAATTGTGAAACTACTTTGACATGCTGTCAGATTAAAGCTGAAACTAACTGTGAACATTAAAGGCAGCTTTTTTTTTCTGTGTGTCTCTCTGCAGGGATACGAAGTGCGGAAGATAACAGCCATTGACCAGGATCTCGGCCAGCCGAGAGGAATCGGCTACACCATCATCTCAGGTCTGAGTCACATAATCAATCTGACATCCACAGCACAGAGAGGGGGGGATCGATCACCTCTTATCATAATTCTGCAGCAATAATAGACAAGTCTCATCAAGCACAACTGTCAATAAGAGCAGAGAGCAAGCGCCTCGGAATGGGAGGAACGGCTTGGCTGTAAGCGGTTATTAATCACTGCTGTGGTGCAGTTGTGCAGGAGTCAGTCTTCGTTTAGTGTTATCGTTCTGAAGTTGGCTCGTGCCATCAAAACAGGATTATGATTTGTCAGAGTGACAAATTTCACCTTCGGCATTACAGAGTGATCTCCGGATTTTCTGGTCCTGCTTGGGTGTTGATTCAATTGTTTTTTTGAGTAAAATGCTCGGTGTCAGAGGTGCTGACCACCATATTGAGTTTCGTTTTGAGATCCTTAACTTGTGTTGGTGTTACTATATCTGAGTGTTTGACTTTAAAGAAGCCACAGTTTGCATGGTGCAGATAAGGCAGCAGCAGTGATCCCGCTTTTAATACTCTGTGCTCAGTTTTCTTACCTCTGCCAAGGATGTGATGTTTATGCTGCCAGTGACTCTGTCTGTCGGTCTGCCAGGGAGATATCTCTCAGAAACTCACGATGAACAGACTTCCATGAAAAATGGTGGTGGACAAATTGACCCGGGGAGCTCAGAGTTAGTTTTTGGTGTTGATCCACATCACGGATTAATAGACAGGTGTTTGTTGTTAACCTTATCAGAGAATGATGACAAGGGAAGATGGGAAAATACAGACATGATTCCAAGTCATTTGGAAAGTCAAAGTTTTTTTAATTTAAGGAAAAACTTTTAACGACAGAGATAATTTGGAACGGATTAACAGAACTTGGGAAAAAAAACATCTAGTCTTGATGAAGGTGTTGATTCTGTCCAAATACTTGCTGTACCTGCATGCACTGAAGGTTTAACCCTTTGGGTCTGTCCAGGATCTTTACCTTGCTTTGCCTTTCTGTGTGAATAATACAGAGGTGGGCAGCTGGAGCTTTGTTCCGTCTTCATGCCAGCAGTTACTGAAGTGCCATATTATACATTCAGTCGGGTTCATAAATATGAACAATAGCAGTTTGTTTGTTTTGGCCTCTGTACACCACCATGTTAAATTAAAAACTTAAAACACTCATGATGTGAGTGCAATCAAGAAACCTGCTCTAAATCAAGGTTTTTCTTTTTAACCATTCAGGAATCATTTTCATACACACACACACAGATAATACAACCTAATTACAAATAAAATACAAGGATTGCCTTTGCAGTAATGGCCATTGAAGAATATCCCAGTCCTTTGCTTCAGAAACTCTCGGGTAGCTCTGACTGTGTGTTCTGGGTCATCATCCATCATCAATATGAAGAGGTGCCCTTTAGGTTTGGGAGCATTTGGCTGAGAATTTGTCTCGCTGCTTCTATCAGCAGTCACACCATCAATAAACAGCAGTGATTCTGTTCCATTGGCAGACATATGTCTATGCTATAAAACCATGTCTGACTGAAGATGTGCAGCTTTGGATCATCTGCTGTTCCTTTCCTTCTCCATACATTCTCCTCCATCATTCTGGAACAGGATAACTTTATCAGGTGAAAGAATCGGGTTTCAGAACTGGGCTTTTTAAGGTGTTTTCTGGTCTTATCTGGCCTTTCTGTTCTTGAGTTTCAGCAGTGGTTTGCACTTTGTTGTAAAGCCTCTGAGAACACCTACCAAATGCAAATCATGGCAGACACACAGGTCAGTGTGCACATAAAATAAAGAAAATGTAGCTCAGTGCTGTGAACGAAAGCTTCGAAATCATTTTATTGTTTCCAGGTGGCAGTCTTTAATGTCTGCCCCTTTTTCTCTGCATTGATCTGAAACCTTCTGCCCAAAGAATAAGATGATATAAACTGTGTAATTCTCACCTGCGTGTTGAACTTGAGCCAGCAGCCAGCATTTAGCTATTGACCTTCTTTATCAGTCCTGCTTCTAAAGAACATCCAGTGTGATACCTTTGCACACAAAGATCAAAAGTTAATCCTTTTATTTTCCTCATTTTTATAGTGTTGTTAATATTATCTCTATGCTTTAGATTCATTTATTTTATTCCTTTAGAATAATATTTTAAAAAGTTGTATTATATCTCTGACATGCTGCGTGAGCCGATCCTGTTCCCTACTTATTCAATCTGCACACCTTCTGTTTGTTGCAGTAAACAAACAATCAGAAATTGTCTGTAAGATGCAGTTTCTCTTTTTGCTTCTTTCTCCTGGTAAACTCCACATTTCTATTAAGATAAAAACACTTCTGACTGTGTGATCATGCACGGCTGTGATGCTGCTTTAATACCCCTGCAGGGTGTTTATTTTAACCACAATCAGTGTTTGAATCCTGAAGGACGAACAATCCCTCCCAAGATCCTTCCTTGAAACATTGATCAGGGTGGTGGAAATAAACACCCATGGGGAGGATTACAGCCGTCTGTGGTCTGTATCCTTTAAACTCTGCTTGCCCCCTGTCGTGCCCAGAGTGGCCAGGATGGAAGGACATCGATGCCTCCAGAATGGCCAGCTGGCTGATAAGAGCTGGCACTGCTTGATAAACCTGGCACACCATGGGAATTTGGGTTGATGAAGATATTCATTGTTCTGCCATCTGCTGAGTCACAGCATGACCTCACACCAAAACGAAGAAATCTGACCCTCTGTGTGTGTGTGTGCGTGTGTGTGCATGTGCACAGTCATGTATTATTCGTAAACATGTGTGTGTGTGTGTGTGTGTGTACGTTAATGCACGTGATTGCTGTACACACAGGACCGAGAGTCCACAGCCCAGCCCACCTCTTCACTGAGAGCTCACCATAAACCCTCTGCTCCCATTCAGTACACACACCTACTCAGTCTTACTTACCGTCTGCTGCCACATGTTGTATTGTTGTGTGTGTTGTGTTTGTTGCAAAGTTGAAGGGCTGAGTTAAGCTCCAGAGGAGAAGAGCATTAAAAAGACATTAATTAGGCGGCGCGATGTATTCCCAGTCGTTGCAAAATCAAGAGTTATAGCACTGCAATGAACCCTTATGGAGATGGAGTCTGTAGACTTGATAAAATCATTATAAGTTTGATAGATAATGGGAGATGAAGGGTGAGCCAAGAGATAAAGGTGGGAGGGTAAGGTTGTCAGGCTTGTTTTTTTAATGTGTGTGTGTGTGTGTGTGTCCTTCTTGTGCATATGTCTCTGTCTATCCGGGCTGGTGTGTTCTGCTGCAGTCAGATTAGCGTGAGGGCGTTCTTGTTTGCAGACTTAAGTGTGACTCTGCACGACGCCTCTCTCGCCTCCGTGCTCCTCGCCCCAAGTGTCCTCGGAGAGCCGCGTCTCGCTCCTGCGGGACTCGTCTCATTAGTTCAGTAATTAAGATAAACGAGGTTTTAATTGCAGCTGTGATTCACGCTAATGATTGTGGGACTGAAGATGAGGATTTCCTCTCCTCCTCCAATCAGAGGGTGGATCTGGGATTTGATGTGTGCAGGAGATAGCATCTCAGCAGCGCCACTCTGCCGGCAGATTTGCTATTGTTGGTTATGATGGTGGAGATTCGGGGGTGCTGGTGGAAAATCCCTTGTCCACAGGGGTAGGATTTCACTCTTCATAGACCTCTGACCCACTGGTCTGGTTATACATTCCATCCATGGCACACTACTGAACAAGCCACACACTAAGCAGGGTAAGACATATTACAGCCACTGATAATAATTGTATTAACAGATCTGTTTAGTCGACAAAAACAATTTTACAAAAAAACTAACGTCTTCACATTAAATCCACCAGTAATCATGTTAATATGCTTTCAGTTGCTGAGAGGCACACAGGAGTCAAATTAAATCATGGGTCTGAAAGATGTTTGAGTCACTGACAAATGCTGATTGATCAAATAAAAGTTGTAGAGACACTCCAGCTCTCTTCTGGTGCCGCTAATATTCAGCCAAACATCTTAAGAAAACCCAAACGCACTCCCACTGAGATGAAACTCTACATGTTCTCTCATCACATATCATTCATATTATATCGTTTGTTACAGCCTTTTATGGGTAATTGGCACAAAGCAGAGTAGCAGCAGAAGTCAGCAGGTGTTCAGGTTATCTCTTCTGGGTTGCAACCATGTGTTTTAGGAATCAAATGTCTGCTTACTGAGTCTTGTGTCACAGGTTGTTACGAGTCTAGTTACTACCAGGAATATTAAAAGCCCTTTTCTTGTAAATGTTCTTTCCTTAACACCAGTGTGATCTCGGTCCTATTATTGTCTATCTGATATCCTCGCTCTCCTGGATGAAAGGAAGGATTAGTCTACCAAAGAACACAAGTAAAGCTATAACAACACATCACATAGCCTTACCACCTCTGGAAAGCTCGGGTCGTGGTAAAAATTATAAAATTATACATCACCAGTGTCACCCATTAGTCCATTTTCATGCTTTTTAACCCTGCTAAGCCACACCAGCAGCAGACAGTATTAGTGCTGTTTGTTGTTTTTAGAAAATGGTCCCTCAGCGTATTGAATTATTAAACTAAGCTATTAAAAAACAACCCCTGCATGTGAGCTAGTGCATTGTCATAATAAGTCCACTCGTCTGCTGGATTAGCTTAGCTCTCTTCCTGGTCTAACAGCATTTCATGAAGAATGTATAGACCCTTGTCTCTAACCAGAAAAAAATAACTTTCACAATAACCATCATCTTATTCACATTACATCACAGCTTCTGGCCAGCAGCCCCGACAACAAACCGTCCCGACACGTCAGCCATTATCCACTCAAACCCTCCCTTGAGGACGCGACTCAGGCAGGAGAGCAGACAACACTGGTCAGTTTCACTGACATCGACGACCTGAGGGACTGACGCTCCACGAAGCCCGGACAGACTCTCTGTGGCACAATGTCCACACGACACATGCTCATGCGAAGATGTCTGCACACATATGCGGATCGATCCGCACACAGAAGCACAAACGTCAAAATACCCAATACTACTTTTTACATTTCTGAAATAGAACTTTCTGTTTTGCTGTTATTTCGGAGTTGGCAGCCAGGTCCCCGACTAGTTCTGTGTGCTGGGATGAGAGTTAAGCTTGTGTAAAGTTTGTGCAGCCTCTCTACTGTGCTGTAATGATAGTGTAAGAATAAGCAGAGTAAAAGTCATCCTAGCGTCTCATGGAATGAAAGGACATCCCCCAAGCCTTTCATATCAGCCTCTTGTTTATCTGTGTGTGCTTGGTTCTATCTCTTTTGTCACACACAAGCACAACTAATCCCATCCTAAGCTCCCTCCATCTCTACCCTTTCCTTTTAGATGATTCTTCCTTTCTTATTGCAGCGTTCCATGCTGGGAAAATGTGGAAAAGAACTGATTTAATTTGCAGCAACCCATGCAGTATAAATTGTCTAAATTGATACCAGATGATAACTTTATCATTTTATTATGATGTTAGTCAGAGGCTGCGGTGTGGGACCACACATTGCACAAACACAGTGTAGCCACAGGCATCCCCTGACTTCTGTAGCCTTTGTCTGGGCAGCATGTGGACACCCTGTCTGTCTAACCCCTGCCACAGGACTGAGATCTTCTCCAGTGCTGTAGGTGCTGACGCGGGGGCAACTGGCACTGTGTCCCCAGACACCCCCCCTCAGCAAACAGGCCAGACAGGTATGGACACCAATTCCTGCCTGGACACGCTGATAAGTAGTAAAGGCGATTATTTCCCCCTCGTCTGCCTTTCCACACATACCTTTATCCCCCAGTACTGCTACACTTTGATGCTCTGATTCCGTGTCACTACTACCCGGCTCGTATCTGCAGGCATGCTGTAATATGGACAAGGCTAATACCTGGTATTCTATTGGGAGCGCATATTGTCACTGCAGCGTCGCTGGGATTTCTCCAGGTTTTCAATTAGACGCTCTGAGGCTCTCCGCAGCCCGTTGCTGTGTTATCTCCAGAGGGACCAGATAGTCTGCGGGACACATGATGGTGTCTAGTAGAGTCTAACAGGAACAATCACAATCAAGTCCAAAACTCATGTTATGATATATAAGAGGTGACTCGTTTGTTTTTTTGTGGCAGAGCATGTGGATCAAAATGATGTTTGGTCTTCAGGATTTAGGAAATATTTGAAAAAGAAGCATTGAACTGTGAATCTACAGCCTGATATCACCAAAATGTGGTCATAGCGACTGTGGTCAAGTTTTTCTTTTTTATTGGCTATGAATGTCTTTCTGGAGACATTGTCTGAAAACAACCAACATTATCCTCATTTTCTATCATGTCTCTACCTCTCCCAGTACACAGGTCTCTGCAGGATCACCAGTGATTTAGAGGAACTTTCAGAGACTCTTTTTCCAATGTGGAAGTTTGGAACACCTGTGCAGTGTGTGCCGTTACAGCAGAGAGCTGCATTGAAGAAATTGGACTTGCTGCACCTTTAGTGATGCTCCTCGAAAAAGCAAACATCATTTGTCATAAGGTGGACATTGCCTTCAAAGGAACACTTAAGTTGAATTCCCTAGCTGTGTCCGAGCAGTAACCTGGCTCCAAAGAGTAAGCCAATCCCCACAGACTCTCCATGTTCAAATTGCAGAAATAAACACGTTTACAGCCTGAAAACAATTGTACTTTCTATTGATAAGTTCCCTTTTAGTGACAACGCTCACCTTAGCTTCACCTCTTTGTCTGTATTTGATGTTTAGGTGGACTGTGACACTGCCAAAATGGCGACGATCAGAGTCTCCGGCAGCTTCTCACAGGGGCACTTAGCACAGCACTTCAGACACTTATGGGTGACGTTATGAAAGCTTTGTCCATAGTTTTCAGTAGTTGTGTCCCAGCTGAGGCCCTTTCTGGTCTATGAAGGTGTGTGCTTCATAGTCCGCGTGTGTAGCCCTTGAAGGTTGCACCAGTGGTTGTTAAACCGGAGAGTTCAGTTGATGGACTCTGCTGTGTTCTGTTGTGAAAAGAATCAACTGCCACCGATGTGCAATGAATCCTAGGATACATTCTGCTGGATCCACCTGATGCATCCTTCATTTTAGGGGAAAAGGGAAAAGGATGTAATTCTGCATTTGAAGAAGCCTTCAAAGTGGGATGGCCTCGTCGCAGCCTGTGATGCAAAGGGTCTACAAATGCATCGTTTATCTGATGCAGCCCTTCATTTGGGACACACTCCTAGATATGCAGGAGCTGCTCAGCTTTGGCAACCAGGGCACCAAAGCCCTCCATCCTTTGTCTTATAACATTTGTCCTTTGTCCTTTCTCCTTTTTTTGTGCAGAACTTTTGAGTTTTGGGTATTCATTGAGTATTCATGTAATGCAGCTTGTCTGCCAATGGCAAGACACCCACGGGGCCATTATCACCCTGCATCACACGCACACACAAACACATACATATGCACTTGTGGCTGTCATGCACTAAGTGGTGTGTGTCAATGCACAGATGAGCATGTGCAGAAGCATGTCAGTGTAGGTGAGAAGCTGTTTGTTTTGAAGGGAGTGCAGTTTGAAGACAATAACTAAAACCTCATCATTAGCATGATTTGCCTGTGGGCGTAATCCTTAAAAAGTGACACTAATTTGTGTACATTTAGCAAAGTACACAAAATCTCAGCCCCAAGACTCGGGAGAACTGGATGGGTGCCATATCACATTACTAGAATGTTCCAGCGCCCCCATGGTGTTGTCACAAACTAGAAGAAACAGTTGTCACTAAGCTTAGTCATAGCGATTACACTTGGAGAACGCTGCTGTCCTCAAAAGCTCATTGCGCGAAGAAAGTCATTGTCACCCACTTGTCGCACGCCCGATCGAACTCATCAGATCAAACTGCCTTATTTCCTCTGGTCTCTGCGGCAATCCCTGCATAATAACAACACATGTATGTTTTCCATAAACGCTCCCTTTTCTACTTTCTTTTCCCACTCGATCCTTTGCTCTCTGTAAGGAGAGGATTTCAATGACAAAATAGGACATGACTTCATGACACAAGAATGCAAATATGTGTGTGTGTGTTTGTCATTTATCTCTCAGTGCCTGAGAATACTGATTTTATTCCAAAGTGGCAAATTATTTGAAATCTTGTAGCACTAGATACTGAAGCTTTTGAGCACACATTCTCGGGAAATAATAGCTGTTTGAGTTTGTGAGCGTGTGTGTGTGTGTGCGCGTGTGTGTGTGTGTGCGCACCCTACTCTAGACAAAATCATGGCATGCTTTCTCATTTTCCAGTCCAGTACTATTGGTAATGTTAGAGCATGGCTAATCCCTGAGAGTCTCACATCATAGAATCAAACTCTGCCACTTAGGGCGCGCACACACACACACACACACACACACTGGTTTCGGATTGAAATACCTACACTTTAACACATGCATGAAACACATCAATACCATCACTAAATATGAATATTGAATGCAAATGGAATGCATGCAGTTATTAGTGCTGTGTGTGTGTGTGTGTGCAGCAGTTTTCACCCCCTGGGGCTCTAATCACAGTGTCCTGGCAGATCACTGGAGAACACTCTGTCAGCAATTAGAATATGATTATATTTTCTCTCTCAGTGGGACCTCAGAGTCGGTCTGGGTAATTTCAGTCCGTCTCAGTGGTCAAGCCTGACATGGCAGAGCTGAGGTGGAAGGCCTCTCAGTGGAACCTGAGGCTGGGAGTCAGTCAGAGCTTCTCTGCCAGGACACATACAGACGGTCCGCTGTTCCCGTGCCCGCTGTTCCTGCGCTTTGGCAAGTGTGTGTGTCTGTGTGTACACACGTCAGTGTTCTTTGGCCAGGTGAGTGCCCAGTCATCTGAATAAGGGGCGGCTGTTGGAGTAGATGGGCATTCTAGTCAGGCCACTGAAGCTGACAAAGCAATTTAGAGGCATGATGCCCACACTGAGCGGCTCTGAGTCCCTGATGCACGTCACCCCCCCACCAACTTCACCACTTGTTACCAGCATTGATTGCCTCTCCCCTGAGAAACGTTGTCAGCCACTGGTGCATGTTTTTTTTTGTCATTTCAAGTCTTATAACACAGATACTCCTAATGAGCAACCTGGGCCCAGCAGTTAGTGTGGGATTATTACAATGATTACTTGGGGTCATCTTTTTCAGATTTATTGATCTGAGGTTTCATTGTGCTTTTGCTTCTGTGAGAGTTCTTTTTATTTAGTTTTCTCCTCATTTTAAGACAATAAACCAACATTTACATACGTACATAGTGAGGACTCTGCTTAAACAATGTAGGAACCACCTGAAGATTACAGAACCACATATTTCTCCTCTAAGAAACCTTTATTTTGGTTGTCTTTGTTGGGTGGTGAATATTTATACATTCATACTTCTCCTCCGGGCAGGTTGTTTTTTCTCCCTCTCTTTTTTGCATGATTCATTTTTAGTTTATTCTGGCAGCAGCAAGCCCAGTACCATTGATTTTTTTTCTTTTCTTTTGGAAGAGCAACAAACAACTTGCAAAATGTCCGTCATTAATGAGCTCCTCTGCAAAGTTAAAACAGGCTTCACAGATACCTTGGTGTTGTCTCTTCATCAGCCATTCTGAAGGCATTTTACAGTGCTACACCCAATATAATTGATGATTGATTTGCAGTAATAAGCATATAGCACCTGGCTGTAGCACACTGGCCTTCCTCTATCCATAAACATTTTTTTACCTTAATAATCAAACCTATCATAAGTGTATGATCAATATTAAACATATAATGTGTCATTTTCCTTGTGGCAGACCACTGACTTGCTGTTAGCCCTAGAATTTTGTACATTTTAGATATTTTCAGCTGTAATTTCGGTCTCTTTTCTTCTTTCCAACCTTTTGGCCTCAGTTCATCCTAATTACCCAAGAGCTCTGTGGTTTTCGCCTTCCCGCCTCCATCCTACACGCCCCCTCCGTGCTCTTTCTTCTGTAGCTTCCCTCCTTTCTATTCCAGGCTGTAGGTACCGGGCAATAATAGAGCAGCTTGTGGGGACCGGAGAACACAGGCATGGGTTAATCTGTTGACCTCTGGCACATTGTGCAATGAAGACTTACTATCTGAAAGTGTTTCTCTTGAGTCTAGACCACAGCTTTTACTATAAGCTATCTGATAGAGTGTAGTCCTGAAGCCCGGATAGTGCAGAACAGGAGCATTTTTTCTGGTCGTCTGTTTGGTTTTCACCTGTATTACTTTAATTTTAGGCAATTTATTGTTAAACAAATCAGAAAAAGGTCATGTGAGAAATTAATTTTAGACATTTGCAAATGAAATGGAGCAATATGTAGCACAGAGAAGCTGCTGTGCTACAGACTTAGCAACTATCTGAGCCCGTTCATTTAGTCCTGTCTGCATCATTGTTTGTGTTCAGCTGAACAGATTTTTCTGATAACGAGCCACTGACTGAAGATTGCACAGGGAGCCTCCCCGGGTCCCGTACATCTCATGTGGAATCTCAATGAAACTGTGAAGGCGGTCAGTGTTTTAAAATGTGAAATGATTTGATTTGATTTGAAAGAAGGAGCGCGGCAGTGCGGCGGCGGGTGTCTTTTCAATTGTTGTCTCCATCTGCTGGGTGTAATTAGCAGACAGAAGCCACAAGATGCCTGAGAGAGTGTCAAAGAGTGTGTAAGAGAGGTGAGAAAGTCAACAAGAGTGAAGGTAATTTGAAGGAGGAACAGAGGGAATGAGAAAATATAAGAAGAGGACTCAAGTGGGCCTCAGTCTAATATTTGAAACAGTTTAATTGAAGTGAATAGAGAACATGGGGCGCACTTGAACTCGGTAATGAGAACAGTGCAGCGTTCATAATTTGAAACGCTCCTCTCTGAAGGAGTGCATAGACTATAACAAAGTTAATGCAGTTCATCACCCTATGAAGTGAAGCAGTTCAGTGTGCTAACATACAGGAGCAGTCAATCATTTCTATATGCATTTTATATTAGCATTACAAAGGCAAAAGATATTATAAATTCTGAGGAAAATCACTGTCTTCTTATAAGATTTGATTAATAGCTTATTCTAAAACTAAACGTGACTATATGTTAATGTGTTCTTTTCTCATGAAGCCACTGCCTGTGTGATTTAACTATCAGTCAACAACAGTGATGGAAAAATGGATTTGTTCACATCATCGACACAAAAATAGAAATAACATGAGAAAAAAAACATTCATTAAAGGTTGTTGAATTTCTTCACTATGCTGAAACTGTAAATAAGTGAAGAGTTTGGATGAGTTGACAAAGAAATGGAAGCAGCAGAAGCTGGGCCGACAGTGACAGAAACAAAGGGGAAGCAGGGGAGGCAGCTGGTGGACAGGTTGGAGGTGGTCGGTCAGCCTAAGGCGGGAAGAAAGATAAAAGACAGCAGAGGCAAAAGCTGTATCTATATTGCATGAAATGGAGACATGCACATAGCTCATCCACCACCTTCCTCCTCCAGTGGCTCCCCGCTGCATCCCAGGAGTTAGGCTGAATTATCCACAATGCCAGTTTCGTTTGTGTCTGACTTTCTTTTCTCTCTCTGTCTCTCTCTCTCTGTCCATCCATCTATCTAGGAAACACCAACAGCGTATTTGCCCTGGACTACATCAGTGGTTCCCTGACAGTGAATGGCCAGCTGGACAGAGAAAACCCGCTCTACTCAGCAGGATTCACTCTCACTGTCAGGGTGAGCTGCTGACTGTGGGAATGTAGGGGTGGATGGGGCGGGGGTGGTGGTTGAGGGACTGTCGCAGCCAAGAGAGGAGATCGAAAGTCTGTTTTGCGGCTGGATCAAGAGAGAGCTTTGATATGATAGTGTATTAAATCAATGCAGTCTGCGTTTGATATCATCTCCAAAGACCTGCTAAGTGCTCGCTCTGGTTAGTGCTGCACATGTTGTGATGTGAGGGTCTTTGATATAGAACTGCTATAATTAAGAAGGTCAATGTACCACTTAACACAGAGTAGATACACGATGCTGCACCATATGTGTCTGAGCCAATATGCACAAATGCCACCCAGACAAATTCGAGTACCTTTATGGGCTCATTAGTGAAGCTATTCATGTTTGTGATTCTATGATAATGTCGCCTTGTGTTCAGTGAACAACCAGGAGGACAGAGGCAGCGGAGGAGAACACCATCAGGGAATATCCTCTTTGATGCAGAGGCCTTCTTTGTTCCTCCACTCTTTTTCTTTAGTGTGAAGCAGGTGTGATCTCTGAATCCCTGTGTCCCTCCTCTGAGCCTAAAATCCGTCTCACTTGGCTTTTTAGCAGGTTTTTCAGCCCTGCTCTCTCGTCCTCACAGCACCGCCATGTTGTCCACTCCCCTTTTTGTGCTGTACGAAACATATTTAGTTAGAAAGTATGGATGCATTTGCAAACAAAGATCTGGTTTTTACATCCTTAATTTCCTCTTCTCTTGTAAATTCAAATTAATTCACACATTAAATGTCCTTTAAGAGCACCTAATGCTCCCACAAGCACTCATATGTTTACTCATCTAGCTGCAATTACTGTTAATAAAAAGGCAGGCGTGTGACATTTTTATACGAGAGACCATTGAGATACAGCAGGTTTCAAGGGTTTAACTCTAACCAGATTCTGGCTAATGTATTGCAGCCTCAGTCTGTCTTTTTAATCGAAATCGATAATTACAAACAAGAAAAGTGGAATGAGTGAAAGTGCTGAAAAAGAAGAAAATATCGCCCAAAAAATGTATTTATAAGATATGGATTTTTTTTCTCCTCTACATTTTCTCTCCTTCTCTCTGCTTGTGCTTTCTTAGCTGGTGCTGCTATTGATTGTGGTGTGCCATAGTAATACAACTAATTTCTCAACTTCAGGCAGCTTAGATAGTGCTGAACGCGTGGAGGTGGAGGTCAAATGATTCAGTAGCGTCGGGACGAGAGAGGCTAAACTACCTTGATTACCCAGAGACCAGCATGTTGTTCCTCCCTCGCCTCCTATTGCTTGTGACACTCCTCCATCGATAAAAGACAACGGTTTGCCCATTCCTATGTTTCTCTCCTTTTCTTTTTTTTTTGTTCATTTCAGGCCTCACATCTTCAATACTCAGAGACAGTGTGTAATTGTGACTTTCTCAATGGGTCTCCTTTCTCCTTAAATCTCATTGTGTGTTCATGTGTGTGGATGTACATGTGCTGGCCCTCTCGTGGCCTCTCTTTGAGCCGATTTCTATGATTGCTTTGAGTCTGTCCACCTTTTGATCCAATAAATGAACAGCTGTAAATACCTTGTGAGATTGTGTGCTGACCGCCTCCATCCAGAATGACATTTTCAGTCCAATCAAATGCATCTCATGTCTCTCTCTCTCTCCTCTTCCTTCCTTCGGTTGCTCTCTATAAGGCCACGGAGTTGAGAGAGGATCGCACTCCATCACAGGCAACAGTGATGACAACCTTCACCATCTTGTTAATTGACAGGAATGACAACGCCCCAAAGTTCAACAGCTCTGAGTATCGGGTCCACATCACTGAACTGGCCCAGGTGGGCTTTGCGCTGCCACTCTTCATCCAAGTAGAAGACAAGGATGAGGTGGGTGGTCAACAGAAATTAAGATGATACGTATGAGGATGTGCAGATTGGCAATATAATCCTGACCATTAGAGTCATCATCTCATCATCACACAACCACCAGCAGCAGGTCATGTAACACTGGAAACAGGAACATCGGTTTTTATTGATTGATTGAATGCAAACAATAATCAGCTGCAGATCTAGTAGGCTGCAACTAAAACATGGTGTCCATTTACTTTTGGTCATATAGTTAATGAAAATTAATGATAATCTTGTGCAAATAAAAATAAAGTTAGTCTTACATTTCATAGTGATTAAATTCAAACCAAAAGCAGCTTGGACGTCTCCATGTGCTGGTGTATATTCAGTGTTTTTTTATGATGTATGATTTTTTTTTTATATGTTTGGAAATGCATCAGGCAAAAAGAACATCAGCCACATCTTTGAAACTATTTGCTGGGCAGCAGTGTGTGTGTGTGTGTTTGGACTGTCAGCAGCTGTGTATAACAGCCTCTTTTAGTGTGTCTGCCACTTCCCATTAGCTGTATCTATCAACCTACTGCGGTGACACACAGTCACACACACTCAGACACCAAAACATACACAGAACTCCAACATTTTACGCTCGCTCTGCCACTCTGTCCTCCTCTCCTTCCCTCTTCGCCTCTCTCTCTCTCCCCCTCACACATGTGCACATGGTGCTCACACCAGCGCATTGGACTCGACTACAATTTAATTTGCTCTGGAAGAGATGGGATAGAGCATCAAATTATACATAACGAGGAAAATCAATCACCTAGGGTGCAGATAAGCCGAAAGCTAGTCAACTCTGATTGATTCAGGCACAGCAGCCGCCAGGGTGGAATTTGACAGATAACTGCGAGTCAAGTGGATAGAGAAAAAGGTAGAGGAGAAGAGAGGAGAGGAGAGGAGGGACTCTGTGATTGAACAGAAAGTAGCCTGCAATGGAGCAAAACCAGAAGTCTGAATAATTGGTGAAGCAGGAAAAAAAAACCGAAGAGAGCGGTAGTGAGGGGAGAAAGAAAAGCACTTTAGAGAGAGATAGCAGAAATACTTAGCAGCAGCTCTGTTTATCCATTCCAGGGATGGTGTGTTTGCTTCTGTCTGCGTCGCAGTGGCAAGCGGAGAAGGGAGCAGTGCGAGCGTGTAGCTGCACGCAGGTGGGGTGACGACCCAGACACCTGGCATGTGATAAGAGGTCTCTCTGTGGGTTAGCAGCCAGCATTTTACCACTGCCATAACAGCTCTCAGTCTGGAGGGGTAGTACCTATCTGCTTAACATAGCTGCTTTTTTTTTTTTTTACTAAATGTGGTATTTCTCTAGACAGTTTTACTTCACCAGATAATTGCAGCATTTGAAAAAAGCACTTACCGTAGAGCACTGGCAGCCACAACTCATATTCATAAAGCCAACAAATAAAAGGATCCAAAAAATAAAAGCTACGTTTTCAATTTGCTGCAGATGCGGTGATAACCTGCTTTATGCCAGTCTCCCATTGTTACCACACAGCAGTGCCACAGGTATACATGCTTCTATGGAGGAAAACCTGAGATGTTTTTTTTGTGTGTGTTGCAGCTTTTTATTGCTGTTTTGATCCTTTAAACCTGCATGTAAATGCCGATACACACACACTCCTTCACACTCCGCTACACCTGTGCTGTAATCTCACCTTCTCCACGTGTGAGGGATTACAGGCAGGCGTTTCATTTCTTAGACTATGACACAAGTGGTAGTTACCCCCTCTCTCTCTCTGTCGCTGCCTTCATATTCCCTTCTGCTCGGCTAGAATCTTTAAAACTTTCGCCTCTGGAACTTGTCACTAAACTTTGTGGCAGGATGACAGGATGCTTTTATTGGGGGCTTCTAAAGGCAGGAGCAAATGGACGGGCAATTACGTTTATGGGCAGTTTGAGGTGACATCCCTGCATATTGGATGGTCTTTTAAATAGGAGTCATCAGCCACAATGCTTCTTGCAGAGATGAAAACAAAAACAAGGCGGCTATTTCAGCTGGCAGCATAATGCCGATTGACCACCCCACCCGTCTTCTTCTGTCTGCCACAATGGCTTCGTTATTGGCTGCCTTGCAGCCTTATATATCAGGGCAGGAGATGTTTTCTCAGCTCAACACCGCCACAGGTATTTTGAGGGCTGCTTTGACCCTGACTTGGTTTATATTTACCCATGATGCTTTTTACACTCACACACAGATATTCTTTCTAATACCCGCTAACTCCATATTCACATCATCCACATAAAAACAAAACATTGTCTTGGCAACTTCTACAGCAGAGAGCTAAAAACCAAACCTTAACATTCTGTGTTAAGTAGATAGTCGTGCTTGTCATCAGGAATCACATCATGAAACGCACAATACGATGATCGCACACGTGGTCCTAACCTTCCTCTCTCTGGATGGGGGGAGTGTTCTGGTCGGCCGCTGTGTGGGCAGTGCAGGGGGATTTACTGTTGCTCTCAGATTATCTAACATTACAGGTTTTATGGTGGAGACACCAAAGAGATGAATGTGTGGCAGTGATCATAATTTGATTCTTACATCTAATCTTGTCGTATCTGTTTTATCATACATTTTGATTTGTTGTTACATCCCATATTTCCTGTAAAAAAATATGACACATTTGTAGTGTACCCTGAAGTAATTGAAGAGTTACACACACACTTTGACATTTTTTATCAGGAAATTATTTAATGCAGTGATAGAATCAGTGTTATACTTATGGTCTGCCAGGCTGTATCTCAATTTAATTTGCATATAACTGAAAAAGCTCAGAGACTGTTGTGTTATTACCTCGTTCAGGCTTGATATTCTTTACCGGTCACTGTTTTCTTTTTACACTTTTGAGGCCTCTCTGTCCCACAAATGCTGACAGACTGGTGTTATTTCATCATGTCCCCTGTTACAGTTAAAGTAAGTGACAGTCATGTAAATGCTTAAAATGTTTCTATCCCTCCCCCCTCCTCTCTACTATCTCTGCGGTGGCAGGGGGTGAACAGCATGTTCCAGGTGTTTCTGACAGGAAACAACTCGGAGTACTTCACCATCTCACCCACAGCGGTGCAGGGACGCGCCGACATCAGGGTGAGGGTCGCGTTGCCGCTGGACTTCGAATACATTCGCAGCTACAGCTTTTCAGTAAGTGTTTCAACAGTGAGCGTTTAGCAAGATGGACAAAGTGACCTGCATTTCCTTCATAATGAACAGGGTTTTATAAAGAGGAAAAGGGATCCTTACAGAGCTCATATGTCTGGGATCACTGTGGTGAAGAGATAAAGTGATATAAGAGAAGGCTATCTTATTTTAATGACCACACTGAGTAGTAGTGGAAGTGTCTTTCTGTGAAGCTGACGTTAAGTGAACTCTGAACTCAGACCGGGACGACTGAATATGGCTTCATTGTTTCCTCCAAGCAGATTTTATTTATTTATTTGAACAGTGAAATTGGTATTTTGTCACCTCAGTTTACTTCTCAGTTGTTTACAGAACCACATGATGCTCCACTCTACAGTGTATAATCCAAATCTTGACCAGTTCAGTTCAGTAACAAATTCTGATTCGATTTTCTAAGCCGCCACTAAAATGTCAGTATCTTGTATGACTAAGTGGACGCTGCTTCTTCTTCTTTGACTCTCCTCAGCTTTATGCCAACGAGTCCATGTCTGACCATGTTGGATTTGCTCGTGTTTTTATTGATCTGATCAATGAGAATGACAACCGGCCCATCTTCAGCCAGCCTCTGTACAACATCAGCCTGCCTGAAAACACACCGCCTGGTACATCACTGCTGCGGATCCTGGTGAGTTCTCCTGTAAACACTTCCTACAGAGGAAACTCAACAGATTACTATAAAGCCTGACTGGTACTAGTCACTTTTACAAGGGCTCTTTTATTGGCAGTGAAATGCTGGAGTGTTTGTTTGGCCCATGGGACCCAGTAGTCTCTTGAGACTTTACAATATGAGTGATGATTTATGGTGGGCTGCCTCAGACCAAAGCACAATATAACACCCATCTGACTTAGCCACTCACCTTACTGTATGAGGTCGCAGCAGCTAAATTACTTACAGTACAGCGTGGCTGCTTACTGAGTATGTACAGTAAGAGAACAGCATTGATTTAGCAGGATAAATGATTTAGTTTAAGTAAACATTAACACTTTATAGCACTACAGAAATCAAATCTGCTATTATGAGAGTATTTTAAAATGCATTGCTTTAATGTACTGATATTAATAATAATGACACGGCCACCTCCAGAAAACATCATCCAATTTACACATTTAGTTCTTTTTCAAAACAAAATGTATCCCCTTGGGGCGTGTGTGTGTTTTCCACAGTTGATGTGTCACCCGGACAAAACGGCTACAAAAAAAAAAAAAAAATGTCCGGCTATCTCCCCATAACTCTGCATTATTATTCATTACCACTCATTCCTGTGACAGAACGCCCACATTCCACTAGATACAAGTGCCAAAAAGCACAGTGTGAAAATCAATAGTGTTTATAGACTGGGTGCTCATGAAATGGAGATTGCAGGGCTGTCTAATACCTGATAAGTCTGGCTGATGTTGGCTTGATGCTGGAGCGCGTGGTGGCCCCCTGTGGAATCCTGATTGCTGGCTGTGAGGAAAGAATGTGCTGCAAACAGAGTGAGATGTGACGGCACGCAGCGAGGACTATACGCTGGCACACGCACACACACACACACACACTGTTAGGTGGAGGTTTCGATAGACTGACCTGCACACACACACACAGAATCCCTTCTAGAGCCTGCTGGAGACAAAACACGTGCAGATTAAACAGATGCTTGACACAGGGATTTAGAAGGAAGACACAGTATAAACAAACAAATATAGCATTACATTAGCAACTTTAGTTAATTAAAATGTAAATAAATAATGTCTTATGATGTCAGAGATAATTACCTTTCATTTCTTTAGCTGCATAAATGCTCGTTATAATTGGTGAGTGGTGCTGAGGTGGGGGTAGCTGCTCTCACTGGTCTTCCTTAGTGTTCATGCAGTGGTGGGTTTTAAGTTTTTTGTTTTGCTTTGGTGCATTTGGGCTCATCCTACCGACTGCAGTATGAATCCCGAGCCGTCCTAACTTGTCCTAAGAGTTTGGCCTTGTTTTTCCTCCTGAGAATTAGTTCAGAGATCCTACATGTCCTCTGAGACCACTGTTCTCTCCCAGTGCCTCTGCTAGTTGTGCCTTCTTTATTTAGCGGCTTCTAGTGTATATGTGTGCTTTTCAGTAAAACAAAGCTCGATGTATTGATCTTCTGTCTCTGTTCTGGTGTTCTCTCCGCTGCTCTGCCTGATACAACTGATAGAGATGCTGCAAAAACTCCTCTTTGTTTATTTCTAACCCCACATTTGCCACAGACCAGGTGCTTCTGAGTGTTCAAACCTTCTCCTGTGAGTCAGCAGGTAAAATAATAGCCGGCCCTGTCCATCAGCGCACTGTTGTGGTCAAATTATGACACTCACCAACTGCAGAAAGTCATGCTGAGTTGAAGCATTAATTGCAATACAATTAATACACACATCTGCTATTATATTTATACTCAACATGTTTTATTTTACAGCTTTTAAACAATTTCCTCATATGGCAGCTGAAGTTGTCCTGTCTCACAACAGTTCAGACTAAAGAACTGAAAAACTAAAGGCAAAGCGAACTCAAGGTGTCACAGTATTAGCAGACTGCTGGACTCACAGAGTTCACTGTCAGGTGGCTGTAAGGTGCAACAGATGGAGGCCAGTGTTTTATGTTTTAGTACCAATCAGGGTACAACGCCTCCACTTGGGTCCTGGTCCTGGTTCTTACATACCAAAGATGTGCATGTGAGGCCACCTTGCTCCTTGAGAATATGACTGGTACCATAAGTGCATATATTTAGAAAATCGAGGAGAATCTTAAATATTTCTTTATTATTCTGCATCATAGCATCATGTTTGGAAATTTCATTGTACACAACAATCTCAATCCCAACACCCTCAAGGTCAACACATGGTGACAAAAACTCAAAGTCATTGATCACTGCAGCCTTTTTTCTGTTTGTCACTCTATGAGATTAGGATTTACTGTGCGTGTGTGTTTAGTAATGTGTTTGCACAGACTTGTTTACCTCTGTGGGCTTGTAATAATTTAGTTCATTAGTAATTTAGACAGTAAGTTACAGCGGTTGTAATCCAATCAAAAAATGACTGTTGGTGTTTATTTATGTGCTGCAGTCGGATCAAACGGGTCTCGGCTGCCTGACGCGTGTTTGTGTGAATAATGCGGTGTTTGTTTTGGAATGGGCACTGTGTCCATGTGTACTACAAAATAAGTTATAAAGTACAAAAATCCATCAAGCTGCAGAGTTTCAGAGTTTCTGAAGTGGAGGTGGAGGAATGATAAAGCAGGTCTTGTAAAGGTGATAGATCACTCTTCTTTAAATGAATCATCTGTTCTGGTCATACATTTTTTAAAATACAGAAATGTAGCCTTGATCACATTCAACCTTGCACTACAACGCTTCTCCTGTGAGTCAGCAGGTAAAATAATAGCCCGCCCTGTCCGTCAGCGCGCTGTTGTGGTCAAATTATGACACCATCGCAATCTGCAGGAAATCATGCTGAGTTGAAGCGTTAATTGCGATAAAATTCATACATCCATTATTATATTTCTACTTAACTAGTTTTATTTTACAGCTTTTAAGTGATTTCCTCATATGGCAGCTGCAGTTTAATTTTCCTGTCTCACTCCAAGCAGTTCAGGCTGCCTAATTTTCTAAGTGCAGTGAGAAACTTAAAGCATTATTATACAGGATTACCAGGTTGTTAGACTCTCAGAGCTCATGCTCAGATGGCTGTAAGGGACAACAGATGGTGGTCAAATTATGTTTTAGTACCAATCGGTGGGAACAACAGTTTCATTCTTAATCTGTCAGTGCAGCCAGACCTGCCCTCCCCAGTACAAAACAACACATAAAACACATGTGGCTTAAGGTAGAAGGAGATGAATTATACAGCCCCTCTTTACCAGCACATGTAGTTCAACTAAGGTCGAAGGTTTTTGTAATAATTCTGGTTGGAACTCTCATAATAAATACAAACCACCAACAATGTATGGTGAAGAGGCAGGCTGCTGGAAGGCTGGTCACTATCGCCGCACAGTTAACAAGATCAATGTTGATCGATTTACAGATTGATCACGTTGCCACAGAGCTGGTATCTCCCAGAAATGTGTCCACGCAGTCATCAATAAACTCCAAATGTAACCATGGACGAGACCACGTCCAACCACACGACTCTCAAGAAAAACCAGATCATAGATGGATTCACAGGCGAAGTGTTGGCCTCTGTATTCTGGGGGTTTGTGCTGGTAGATTACCTGGAAAAGCATCAATCACAATATTACCAGATTACTTAAAACATCCTAATCTGTACTAACCAGATCAAGCAGGCAGGAAACCAGGCAGATTTTCAAAATAAAACTGTACAATTGAAACGTCTACAAGTCCAGTTGCCTCGCTTCAACCCTTTAAATGAGAATGACCTGGATGACTGAGAAGCTTCATCAACCTCCTCAGTAATGAAATCTCTGCTCCCATAAGTGAGGAAGTGAATTAGCCTCTCATTTAAAGGCAGTCTGGACCTCCAGTGTAGCACCACCACCATCAACAGGGAGGATCATCAGATGTAGTTTAATCACACTAACTGCAGCATAAGAGGGTCAGTTTTGTGTTGAATACGTTTCTCTGACCATGAAAACGTTCCTGCAGCACATCAATTCTGCAGTGAGGCAGCTTATGTGTAAAGTGGGTGGACCCGGGCCGATGTTGATATAATCCTTTATACCTATGCTAATTGAAATTATGCATGTTGGTTCCCAGATGTTTTTAAAAAAGCGCCAAACAAGCAGTCTGATAATGTAATTGAAATGCTTGGTTTGGGTTAATATTCATAGCTCATCTGATCAGAGCTTATGTACAATGTTAGTCCATGCATTACTCAGTGCCCGCTGCTGCATCCCTGTGGACACCTACGCCGAACGCACTAGTCTGTACTGACACACACACACACACACACACACACGGGCAGTGGCTCTTTAATATTTATGGTCTGCAGCATTACTTATGATTATAAATATTTATTGTGATTTACTCTTTTGTCTGGTTCCTTTTCTTTCTCTCTCACTCTTTCTGTCTCTTCCTTACCCCGAGGACTTTAGACACCAAGCAGCTGCTTGTATCAGTAATTTTTTTCCCTCAGAAGATACTTCCTTCTTTCATTTCTTATTTATTGTATGCCCTCAGTTATTGTTGTTTTTCCCCTTTTTTGCTGTTTTACCATTAGATTGCTAATGGTTTTCAGGTGTTGCATTGATTTGCTTTAGCCTCTCTGCATGGATTACCCTCACTCTCTAGCTCTTTCTGCCCACCAGGCTCCACTTTAGATAATACCTAAAAATATGCAAGTACAGTTTACTCTCCCATCCTTTTAACTCATGCTCTAAAATATCTGAGGTGCAATGTTCCTGTTGTGTTTGGGTCTTCTGCACGTCCCATGCTGTGTGTTTTAGAGGCTCTGTGCACATGCTGTATGTTTGAGGGTTCAGGCGCGATGATAAATGCTTCTAGCTGAAGGTTATAAATTACACGGTGGAGGATGTTTCGCTACCACCAGTGTTTAGACAGGCGGTTATGGGGTAATAGTCACAACAGTAATTATAATTCATTATTGTAATAAAAGGGGTGAGGCCCAACTCTCCAGCTAGCTGCTGCTTATACGGAGTTTCTGTTAATAATGGGTGTTCTGACATTGTGAAATGGGGTGTGCAGGCCAGAGTAATGAAAAGTTTGATTTTCTTTTCCCACTTTGAGATGGTTCACTGTCAGCTCTCTTAGGAAGCACAATTGACAGCAAAAAAAATGACAAGGGAGGTGTGAACGGCAGAGCTAAAATCCAAATGCTAAAATAAGTGCTTGAATATGCTTCAACCACATCATACAGGCAAAAATAAAAAGAACTGCAAGTAAACACAACATAATGCACTTCAATGTGTTGAAGCCATTTTTACAGTGACGCTTGGGAGCCTGGATGATATTCTACATTGTTTGTATTACAGCTGATAGAAGCTTTTAAATGATATGCTGGCATCCAGCCAAAACAAACCATGATTAATCCACAGCATTAGGGTGTACACACACCACAATGACACCACACTGGGGAACTATATGACATAAAATAAATATGGCAGGTTTTACATGTATCATGATGCAGATGAGTACATATAGCCACTGCCAGTGGGCTCTCTTGGAGTTAAATAATGTTTTGGCTTTGCACCAGATGAACTTGGTGACCGTCTGCTGCTGGGACAGCCTGTTTAGAGCTTTCTGAAGTTTTTTCCTTTAAATTCCATTCACTGTCCTTGTTTTGCCTCCATGCCTCTTCCCCAGACCTGCTAAAGATTTGACCCTTACATTATTAGTTAATATTTCTTTGTGGGCAGCTGTTAGAGTGTTAGAGTGGGTTGGACCCCTCCACATGCCCACAGGTCCTTGGGCAAGACATTGAACCTTATGTTTCTCCTGATGCATGTTGTCCTTTTTGTGTTTTTGTAGAACTGATGAGATGAAGAAGCACTTTTTAATCACCATTTTCTGTCAGCGTAATATGATGACAGCAGCTGCTGACTGTGTCCGTATCATTTCCTGACCTCAGCCCTGCTCCATGAACTCCACAGTCTTTCTTTGTGTATCAACTGTGTCTTAGGTGCTCTTTATCATTCTCTGCATCCTCCCTGATCTTGTGCTAATCTCATTCCTTCATCGTTGAGGCCAGAGGCAGAAAGAGAGGGGGAGGACCGAGGGGCCTGTCGGCAAAAGTGAAGCTGCCAGCCACTGAGAGCTCTGCATTAAGCCTTTTCACTGGCAGCTCAAACTCGTCTGCAGCTTATGCCCACAATACAGTCATCTCTCTGTCTCACTCCTCTTTTTTCCTCTCTGTTCCAGAGTTTGTTTTTTTTTTTCCAGATGTAGTTGGAATATCAATATGGCGACTGTTTATAAAAACCTAGATGCTGCTGTCACCCTTCACTTTGTTTGGCTCATTGTTAGAAAGTGTTAAACTTCTCTCTCTCTGTCGCTGCTGTTATCTGTGTGGTCAGGAGGAGGAGATAATAGAAACAGGCTCTTCTATCCAGCAGTTGCTTTGAGCACCTGCTCCTTAAATGGTTTAGAAAAATAAAGAAGCCATAAATGTAGACTCACTGTCGTCATTACGGTAAAGTGTCTGCAGTAAAAAAAACACACACACACAGCTTCCATCAGCCCAGCAGCTGCTCCAGGTCACAGCCCAGGAGACTAAAAAAGAGAGATGTGATTAGTCCTCGTTTGACCTAAAGAAGGAGAGGGGTATTTCATTTCATCGTTGCTGCAGCGGTTTGGCCGCCCAGCTGCAGGTGTCGGGAGTGCTGAGTGAGGATCTGTTCAGGATATGAGATGATTAATTGGACACATGTCTCAACAGCCCCAGTGCGTTGTCACAGTTTCTGTGCGGTGTCTTTCTGCTCTGCAGTATTGATCAGTGAGACACACGTGCTCTGAACAACTTAGCAACATGTCTCCTCACATGGACGAAAGGCAAAACAACAACAACAAAACAAACTACCAGTAATGGACAGAGAGGCAGAGTAGCATGGCTGTAAGACTTGAGGTCTGCAGTAATTCTGCCTTTTTTTGTTGCTGGTGATTAGCAAGCAGATGTGGTCTGAAGGAAATGATTTACTGGAGTAAAATTGCAAGATACACACAGTATCTCACACTGAATTTGCATTTTTTCCCCCCTCCATGGTGCCACAAACTTCCACACTGCTGATCCACAGGCACTTAATTTTGCTGAGATGATGCACAGCAGAAGTTCACCATGTAATGTGTCATACGAGTGCCTCGGATACACAAATATGGAGACGGGGTGCTTGTTTAAATGTAAGGGTTCTCTCTGCACCCCACATGTAAAGCATTTGTGAAGATTGATCTGTGATCTTGTCATGGAAATGGAAAATGTGAGGAGCCAAGCTGAGGAGGATAGCCTGTCTTTATCATTGTCTCCCAACACAGACATTGGACATGTTCACTGTGTATGTTTGTTATCGGCTCTCCGTGGTGGTGTGTTTAGGTGAGCAACGCTGAGACAGAGGGGGTTGTCTGTGCGTGGACTTGGGGTCATTTGTATTTTGACAGCAGGCTTTGACAGCCAGTAATTGGTTTCCTTTTCCATGCCTCTCAAAGCTCCTGCAGAAAAAGCAATTTTAGGAGCCAATCAATTCAAATTCCAACTCTCTCAAGATAGAAAGGCCCGTGCAGCTTTAACCTCTCTCGCTGTCCATGAGATAGCTGGGTTGATAATCGGCTGCTGTAACCCCCTGCATTCCAGCCCCAGCTTAGACACACACTCACACTCACACACTCACACACTCCCTTGTCTTTGTGTCACCCTTGTGGGGAGGCTCTCATTTACACTTTCCCTTAAAGGCAATTGAGTGTAATAATGGGTGTTTATACTGTAAATCGGCTGCATTTTTACCACGCGTCTCTGTCCATGTGTATCCTTTTCACATGTCCACAAACATGTGCACCCTCATACACACTACACATTACAATATACACAGGTACACACATGCACACGGAGCACTGCGTTTGCCTGCTGGCTTCGCCTCTCTGATGGGAAGAAACACATCATTTAACCAAACTGGTCAACTGAGAACTAATTTCTCTTTTGTACTTACCGCCTGAGGACCCCGGGGTTTGCAGAGTTTATATTGCCAATCAGCAGCACCCTGACTCTTTGCGCAGAAACTTCGTCTGGGTTTTGATCAGGACGCTGAGTCTGATACCTCAGGGCCCTTCTCCTTAGCACAGATTTTCACCACCAAAGTTTAGGCTCCCATTGTATAATCTGTGGGCCTCTTGGCAGCAACAACACACAGAAGAACAGTAATCAATTAAATCAAATTTATCCTATTAGAGACCTCAAAGAAACATCTATGATGTTACAGTTTATATCATGATTCTTTTTTTGCAGATTGCCAATACCTATGTTGCACATTATTCAACCTGATTGCTATGAAGCTTTTTCCTACCAAACCAGCAGCCATGCTAGCATATTCTGACTAAGTGACATATATTTGATGTAATGAGACATGTGACATGTAATGAGTATTAGTGTCATTTTTCCTGCCAATATCCCCCCCTGGCCGATAAGCTATGTTTCATTTTAAGCTCATGTCTGCTGATATCAGTGTCTTGCCAATAATTATGCATTAAGTGTTTTGTCTCCCGTTTCTGGAACTCTCCGGAACGTCCCTAATAAGCAACGTATTCTAAAATCATTAGCATAAAAACCATATATCCATGTGAACCATCACTGCACTTTAAATGCTCACTGTAATTGTCATTGAGGATTTCAGGCACATTAGTTAGGCAGCTTTATTTCCATGTCATTTCTTTCCTCATTAAATCGCGCGCTCTCCCTGTGTACCCCACCTCTCAACTTTTTCATCAACTCCTCTGACTTAAAAAAAAAAAAAAAGGAAAAAGTTTGAGCCACTGTGGCGACATGGGGCACATGGATAATACTCTGGTGTCAAGGGTTCGAGCCCGTGGTGTTAAGTGACTGCAAATCCCTGCGCAAACCAATCTCTACTGTCCATCTGCCCGAGGGCCCTCTGCTTCCAAAGTTGAAAGTCTTTGGCAAGCAGTTTGCAAAGTGACTAGACCGTATTATCGTGGTGAGGAAAAAGAGAGCAGGATGCTGAATGATTGAAGGAGGAGGTGGAGAAAGATGGCTATCGTCTTCCTCTCTTTATTTCTTCCTGTCTCTCGCTCTGTGTCTGTCTGTCGTGGTGGTGAGAGAGGCTCCCAGGCCGAGCTGGGCTCCTGTCACTGCCTCGATAGCTGTCACACTAACACCCCTACCTCTATCATTGGAGCACTTATGGGGCTGTCACTCACCTGGGAGCAGCGCAAAGAGAGTGGGGAAGGCCAGGGAGGGGCCAGGGTGTGCTAAAGAAGATATGTAAAGAGAGAGAGAGAGAGAGAGAGAGGGGTGACAGTGGAGGTGGAGGCGGAGCTCGTATGTGGAGTGGAAAAGTGAGGTAAAGACAGAAGGGAAGAAAACAAGAGAGATAAAGGAGGAAGAGAGAGGAGGCGTAGGCTAGAATGCAAAAACAGGGAGAGTGAGAAGCAGCTGAGTGGCAATAAATGATGAGGTCATCGAGACACAACAGATGAAAACTCAAAGGTTAATATAAGAACCTGACTGGAGTTCCAAACACCTCATAAGTATTTAGCGTCCCACTCTCTACTTGTCCGGCAGGATGTGCTTCGGTGCACTTGACAGCAAAGCGAGGACCATTTGGACATTAAAAAGAAACATCGATTTGCCATCCAGAACAATGTGGTCGGAGCTCTCGGAAAATTACAGGCTTCAGCTAAACAGCATGGTGCAATTTTTTTTAGAAGGAAGTGAAAAACACAGCGATGCCTGCAGCTGTTCAGTCTGTGAGCCCTAACACACATGTAAATAAATACATATCACCGAAAAGGGACAAATATTCTGTGCATCCAAAAAAGAGTCCAGCAACACGCGTTGTGTCCAACAGACTGGTGTAAACATGTACTTTACGGCAAACATAATAAGGTCGGAGTCAGGGCATCAGTGAATCACAGTGACCAGCATTGTGGTTGACAGAGCAGACTGCAATACGCTGGAGTTCGGCCCTTCAACTGACTGCAGAGCCACTGAAGTGAAACTCTATTACAACACCCTCTCCAGCCACGATCCATCAGCACTGCTCTGTGTGCATATATGCGTGTGAGTGTGTGTGTATGCAAAGACAGATTGTGTTAATGTGTCCTTTCATAAAGTACAAGATCCCTGAAAATGTTGCTCTTTATATGGTACATCTTTGACACCCCTTTTATCTGCATAACACGACAGCAGCTGCTGCTGCTTTTACGACGGTGCTGGGTCATGTGGGTGATATGTTATGTTATCACATCTCCCATCAGACTGAAGCCAATCAACACCTATGGAGAGTGAGGCATGGCTTGATGTTTTATCATGCACTCACAGACAGCTGTTAGGGTGAGAAATTTAAGAAACTGAGCAAAACCCATGATAGATGATCTTCGGCAGGCACATGAACGCACAGGCACAAATGTATGCACATTAAATTCTCACGAAAACAAACAAGTTTATGAGGTTTATTAAAGCTGTCACAAAATGAGGTTTAATTTTTATTCTTTGTGAATTACATCGGAAGAACTTTGGCACACGGATGAACTTCTCTGCCTTGAGTTTGTGCTTTAGCAGCATGAGTGCTGGAGTATTTGTCTCTGTAATCTATCGGTCTGCGTGCATGTTGACCCCAGCTGGTCAGAAACATGCTGTGCTAGTGACGGCCATGAACAGTTTTACAAGAGGTGCTAATTTACAAGTCAAGTCCTGTGCATCTACAGAGCTACTTGAAACTTTGTGAAGCTTATAGAATTTTTGATATTGCTGCATAAATATGGCCCAAAAGTCCAGAAAGCAGAAAAAAGACACAAGTAATAGAATGCATCCTCAATAGATGGCGCTCTTCTATCATCAAAGATTTGAAATAATTTCTCATCTCAGTAAAAAGCGATATCAGAAGCAAACTTGGGATAAGTAGTAAAACTGAAACCTCGACATTACAGACAGTAAACTTGTATTTTTTCCCGTCTTTCCTGTCCAGGCTACAGATGGAGATGCCGGCACGTTTGGGATTGTTCGTTACTACTTCAGTGATGAGCCAGACCAGTAAGATCCAGACAAACACATTCATACACACATACATTCAAACAAAAAGCGTTAATTATTTAAATTGTTGTGGCTCCTTGTTAACAATAGTACAGCACTGTTTCTGGCTTAAAGCTTCGCCAGACACAGCTGAGCTACAACCACGTCTCATCAGACCACATCACACACTCACATAATCTGACAAAAAGTGTTGTTTTATTGTTACAGTGCCCTTACTGAGCATTATTTTTATGTGTCTGTTTGTCTATGTATTGATTTTGAATGAGTAAATACATCAAATGTATTTAAACAAGGTAATCCCTGCACCTCTACTTGTCTTTCTCATGCAGGTTTTCTCTGGACGATGAGACCGGCTGGGTCCTCCTGCGTGCCAGTCTGGACTATGAGTTAATGCGCCGCTTCACGCTTACCGTGCTGGCGAGGGACGGTGGTGGGGAGGTGACTACGGGTAGGATCCGCGTCAACGTACTGGACATCAACGACAACGCACCTCTCTTTCAGAAGGAGGCGTATGCGGGCTCGCTAATGGAGAATGAACAGGCCGTGCAGCCGGTGGCGAGGATCAGGGTGAGACTCATCTCATGTGGGCTACAGTGAAGAATCAGCCGTCTCTTTGTTTCCTCTGTGTGTAACTATAATCATACAGTTAAGTGTTCACTGTATTCAAGACATGCAGGCCGGCCTGGTGTGGAAGCCATCAGTCACTGCTGCACAAAAGGCAGAGGTTCACAGGCACAATAGTAACTAATGGCTCAGCATTTGCTTTGATTGCATGCGGGAGAGAAAAGGCCATTACATCTGCTGTGGCCCACCCACGCCACGCTGCACTGTGGCAGCCCGCCTTTACATTGTGAGAGCGTGGAGTGGATGGCAGGGCTCAACGCCTGGCTCCCTGTGTTTGATTAGTCAGTAGAGTTAAACGCCACTGATATTAATACGCCGCCCGAGAGGAAAGCAAAAGCCAGAAGTGCAGTTTTGCGTGTCAGCAATTTGCCCTGGAACCTACTACACAAACACACACACACACACACACACACACTACTACTACTACTACTGTAGGAAAACACGGAAAGAAGGAGGAAAGAGGAGACGACTGTGTTGAGACACAAAGCAAAGAGAAGCTTTTCTGCTGCTCGGAGGTGTGTACCTCCTACTTTATGCATTCAAAACACTAAACCGTTTTTCTCTTCTCCTCCTCGGTTATTTGATTTGCTGCCCCTATTCTTCTTACCTTAAGCGACTGTCTAATGTGAAAATATTTGTTGAAATTCGATACAAAAAGACAGTCTGGAGGAGAAAGCCGCTGCTTAGGAAGTTGTGGGGGAAGAAAGGTATTGCTTACTCAACATTCTGGCATTAAATCAAAGAGTAGAGATATGCATGTTACAGAGAGATACAAGTGAGTGTTTTTGACAACCTGTCCAGCTTCTAATGATGCCAGTGAGGCCCAGTAGACTTTCCTCACAGCCGGAGGACTCGTCTTTAAGTTCCTGCCAACTGGAGAATAATGAGGGGGTGTCATTGTTGTTGTTGATGTTGTTGTGGATTAGTCCTGCGAAGTGCGGTTTCATCTGTCCTCTGCCTGCTTGGCTTGTCTGGGCTCCGTTGGTGTTCATCCAGCATTGACGCCTGCACTACTAATAACTAGAATCAGCTCTTAATCTGTCCAATAACACGCCACCGCTGACTGACGGCTTCCTGGCTGCATACATATGCACAGACTCACACACCCATGCTGTGCAACTATACACATGTGTATATAAGTGCTGTTCACAGCAGCATCTGCCCGGTTAGCTGTCTGTCTTTTTGTCTCGCTCAGTCCAAACTTTTTCTCGCAGTGGGCTTTCTGACTGCCACTTAAGCATATGTTAAAGGCACCCAACTCTTCCCACCCACAGGCTACAGATGAGGATTCTCCTCCCAACAACTTCCTGACATACACCATCACTTCAGCCTCAGCCTTCCCTAATTACTTCAGTATTATCATGGTGGAAGGCTACGCAGGTACGCCGCCTTTTCAAACACATGTTGATAAAGCTACGATGATGCTGACAGCCAATGAAAACCCCCCGTGTGTGTGTGTTCCCTTCTCCAGTTATCAGTGTGATGAGGCCTCTGGACTACGAAATGGTTCCCAATGGGATGATTTATTTGACAGTGATGGCCAGAGACGGAGGAAACCCGGCTCTCAACAGCACCGTGTCTGTCACAGTGGAGGTGATTGTAAGTACAACGAACACACAACACCTGCAGGGCCTCAGCTGTAGTAACACAAATAGTACAACTACTGCATAGGTGCAGATAGCAGTGTGTCCTCTGAATATGATAAATGTCAACCGCTGCAGGGAAGAACTGGCTTTCACCGTGTGATCCACAGCACATTTCCCACCAACATATGGACGTAAAAAAGAACATTTCCTGCCACAAAATAAAATGACATTATGATCCTCTGTTCCTTCTGACATGTACAGAACATACAACAAAGTTTCAGATGTTTCAGAGTAAGTGTCATCCCAGTCTGTGCACACACACACACACACTGTTACTGTTTTCACACATAAAATATGGACAGAGTTCAGGTGTCAGGTGTTATTGTCTTGCGTTGCCCTTTCCAATAAGTAGAAGACAAAAGGGGGACGATCAGACCCCGCTCTATTCAAACATGGGGACAAACTGACATTACATAGACTTCATGCTGATGAGCTGACAGGAGAAATTATGTTTAATATCCAGGTTAATTGTAACATAGAGGTGATGGACAAGTTCAGGGCTGCAGTGCATGTGTGTGAAATGAAGCTGATTCAGTTATTATTATTATCATACTCAGGGCCAAAGTGTGGCACATGGTGCATACCTTCTGACAATAACCTTCTCTCTTTGTATCCAAAAAATGCACCAATAAAAACTTTCCATCTCCTCAGATGTGATTCGGAACATGTTGCATTTGTCCTGATGGAAGATTAAGCTGCGTCATATTCATCACAGTGATGACCCGGTGTGTGACAGCTGTCAGCTGGCTCACGCTAGATTGTTTCACATGTCTCTGACTTTTCAGTGTTTTCTCCTTTCTCTTGAATTATTCCTTGTACCTTTTGATCAATGCCAGGCTGCAGCTTTGTTTGCAGTTTTATCAGGGTGTGTGCAGCTATCTCAGCTTCCAGTTGGGTTGGCTTTTGTCAGTCTTATCATTAAATGTCTTATTTTAAGGCACTGGAAGAAGTCACAGCTGTCTGCTCACGCTCTCGGTGCATCAGACGTGTTTAAACGTCATAAAGAAATGAAAAGAGAAGACACTCTGCACAAGGTTATAGGTCCTAATTCTACCAGGCATTGCTGCACTGCATTCAGCTGAAAGTTTTTTTCAGATGCTGCATGTTGGTTTTCTTATCTCATGATGGATACACATGTTCACATGTAACATCCACGACAATTGTTGACCATCGGTGCACAGACATTTTCTCCTATGTACATGCTCTCACAGGGTTTGCTTGTGTACATAAACTTTCACATCTTAGTGAAGAAAGCCCACCAAAAGCAGACATATTTATGTTGCTAGATTAACATCACCTACATTTAATAATAATATAATAACCTCCACATAGTCACTATACAATGTAATATAAGCAACAGTTAATAACAAATGCTATCTCTCCTCCTTGAGAATAAAGCTGTATGTTTCGGTCCCCACAGAATCCTTCCAGGTGTGCACATCCTGTTTGTTTTAAGGTGCACCAGCATCACACATGCTTTCTTCTTTCTGCTTTATCTCAAGCTTTGGATGGTAGACTGTGAAATGTGGGCACAGTGTAAAGGTTTGCAGTCAGTGTTCATATAGCTTAATGCATCTCAGCTTGCCACGCTACAGTTGGCAGCTTCATTATACATGCCTCAAAGCATTAAGCAGAATCTTCAAGATAGAAATTAAAACACACGGGCTATTCTCTGAGAGAGTCTTTTCTTTCTGCCTTTTGCTTTTGTTTTCTCATTATTTGACCTTTGATAAGAAACTCTAAATACAGCAGTAAAAACATAAGGAACGACCCAAACTCATAAACACAATCTCCGCTGGCTTCTCAGCTCGTCTCCTGAGATAGACATCTATTATACATGTAACTTTTTATTCATAAAAGAAGAAATGGCAGAGCAGAATAGATGAATCCAGCTGGAATTTTCCTTGATATGCAAGGGCAGTGAGCATATCTATACACATCCTACATAAGGGACAAACACTGTGTGAAAGAATGCTTAAGCCAACTGGGAGATTGGGAACAATTCAGCAGTCCCTCTATGTCTCTCTCTCTCTCTCTCTCTCTCTCTCTCTGGCTCTCTGTCCTCCACAGTGTCGTGACTCACACCACAGGGGTTTATCACTCGCTGGCAGCATCGCACACACACAATGCTTTGCACCAGTTTAACACAGAGCCCAGATAGATAATGGTGCCAGTGACTGTTGTTAAAGTGTTAACATTTCTCAGCGGCTCACACAGTGGGGAGCCTCTCTGTGAATAGCCACACAACGGGATGTGTTGGTGTGAAATAGAGTCTAATTCAATGAGTGGGAAGCTGTGAGAAATGTAAAGTCTGTGTGACAGTAGATGCACTTCCATTACAGGTCTTGATTACTCTTTGTTTTACTTAATGGGACTAATAATGATGCCTTTTTTTTTCCTGTGCTTTCATTGCAGCGATGTTCCTTTTAATATCCACCTCAGCTGGTGCATTATTCCGTCTCTTGTTTAAGACCATTTTTCTAAAGCGTTCTAAAGCGACCAATGCAATTAGCTACAATCTATTGCCTGCTTGGATAATTAGTTTAGCTAACTGCATTTACTTTACAGAGCAGGTTTAAAATAGTACCTGATTAGATGACAGAAACAGAAGCCAGCACACGGTTTGTGGACATAAAACACATCAGTCCATGGAGATTTCACTTTAATCAGCTGAGTATCCCTCATCAGAGAGATATTTCAGCACCGTTTCACCATTACAAACATTTTGTGCTTCTTAGTGTCTTGTTAATTCCCAGATGTGCTAATCTCGGTGCTAATGTGCAATGACAGCTTCAAACCGTATTTAGTTTCTTTCTTTTTTTTTTTTCAAGCGACATTTGCATTTTCTCATTGTTTAGCACGTTGATTAGAGCTGTTGTTGATGTTTATGCCTCCTCCAGGATGAAAATGACAACCCACCCGAGTTCAGCAGGCAATCCTACATCGTCAAAATCCCAGAGAACATTATTGCCGGTGAGTCACTTTATACTGTTTAGCTGCTAGCAGCAGACATTTTCTGGTCTGCACAACCAGCACTTAAACACTCCAAACAACTCGAACACTATGTGTGGTGCACAGACTCACCTCTTACTGTTAGCATATTCAACAAATACCTCTGCTTTCTTCAGGGTGTTTTTTATGTTTGATTTTATCTCTTTCCTCTGGCCTGTGCTGTCTTATTTGTTTTGATTTTGCATAATGTTTATAAATGCTCTCAGAATATAGGATATTGAGTCTTCAAGGGAAATCACAGGCTGCTATATTCATTCTCATGCATGCATTTTGAAGACTCTTTCATCCCAGACAATAGATTAGTTTCCAGTCGCTTGAGGGAAATGAGATATTTGACCGCCCCCTTTCTCTCTTTTGAGCTGCTGCTGCAGATGCCGGACACTTTTTATGTCTCGGACCCGATTTGAAGGAGCGTATTGCTGAGCGGCTTGGGCCGCGACTGAGGTTTAGGGGACTATCTAAAGTGTTTGGCCCTGAGGTGGGGGCCTAAGGCCCTGGTCTGCAATGCTGAGCTCAGGGCAAGCCCTGCAGCTCTGTCTAGCCTCTCATCCCTTCGCCTGCCTGGGTATTGATCACGTCTGTGCCAAGTATGGGCCGTGCCAAACAAGCTGATAATCCACTAATCCATAAACCCACTCACTGCCATGCCATCAGTTGAGCTGTGAATGGGGGCGGTGAAGAAATTAGCTCTGTGAATGCCATTTCAGCCTGTCTCTGCAGCTTCTCTGTCTTTCCTTTTCACTAGACTTCACGTATGTTCCTCAGAACTCTGGGTGTTTTTTTTCCCCCCTGTTTCAGCCTCACTAACTTTCTTTGTGTTTCCCTCCCACCCACTCACCCCCACCCACTCATCCTCAGGGGCAACTGTGCTGCTTGTGAATGCTACTGATTTGGACGCCTCACGGGAGTTTGGCCAGGCCTCACTCATCTACTCCCTAGAGGGCTCATCTCAGTTCCGTCTCAACTCACGCTCAGGTATGTGCGTGGGTGTGTGTACTGTCACACCGATTCCATCTCAATTTCAATTTAGAATTTTGTTTTTTCAACTGTCACACACAACACTGCTTATTTAAATCTGTGTTTGCATTGCTCTCCCTTTGCTGTGGTTAGCTCGTTCCTCATCATTGCACTTCACTCTGACATGAGAAACTGCATTATAATGTCAGTTCAGCCCTTCACTCTGCAGTTCTGGTTGTTCCATGTGTGTTTGTAGGAGAGATCACCACCACAGCCCTGCTGGACCGGGAGCTGAAGTCAGAGTACATCCTTATAATCAGAGCTGTGGATGGAGGAGTGGGCCCCCAGCAAAAGACTGGCATCGCTACGGTAACAACATCATTTGTCTGAACATGAAAACAAAGCTCCTTTATGTTGTGTTACTGGAGTTAATTATTGATCCTCATTAATGTCTCTCATTTAATTTAGGTGAACATCACTATCTTGGACATCAATGACAACGCCCCCGTGTGGCGAGACGAGCCGTACGATGCCAACGTAGTGGAGATGAGCCCAATTAACACTGATGTTATCTCTGTGAGTGCACCTAGAGCTGCCTGTTGAAGTGATGACATGTATGACAGTGAAAACACTTGTTTTTAGATTCAATCGGTGTTTGTTCTGACTTTGCAAACTTGAATGAGATCAATGATTTTTCTTTCAGAGCAGCATGATCAGAGTGTGAAGTTTCCTCAACTGTAACTAAAAAGCTGTCCACATCCTAGAGTGCATCTGTATGCATAGTCAACTATTGATAGACAAATTGTCACATCATGGTGTAGGTCATCACAAAGTAAACTCCTCTATTACCCCCCAAACTATCACATTGTCCTGCTGGTGTCTTTGGCAGTGTGTTGTTGTTAATTACGCCCTGATTGTCCATTAATTAAAGAGGCGTCAGCAAGTGTAATTAAGGGAGTCCGATTGCTAATTAAAATGTAGCCTGCAGTCATACGCATAGCAAATTATTCAGCTGCTAGGCAGAAAAGGATGCGTGAGCTTCGCCTCACAGAGTGAGAGAGCGGAAAAGTGAAGGAAAAGAAATGCAAGTCTGAAGTGTTGCTACATTTTCCAGTTATTCACGCTCTCTTGTAGCCATTCCTGAGTTACTCATACTGAATGTGACTCTCTGCGCTCGGCGGACAGAGGCTGTTGCCCCTCTGACCGTTCTTCAATAAATCTGACCACCCAGCCTTACAGTCCTGTAATTGGCCCCAACGTAGCCCTGGTCCAGCTAGTGTTTCCATGGTGACAAGAGGCCACCTGCTGAGTCGTCCTGGAGGTGTCCAGTGAGCCAATGAATTTGGCTGCTTCGTCCAGTGCAGGGATCAGCCCGCTCAGATCTTAGGAGCACCCCATCATCAGCTGCTGTAGCCTCTTACATTCAGCTGCTGTACACACAGACAGCACTGAGGCTCCTCTAGCATCCTCTTTTGAAGCAGGATTCCCTTTTCTGCCACTCGGCAGTCAGATCAGGACCACAGTTCAAGAGACAAGGCTAATATATTTGCTCACCGCCTTTAATGTGCTCCGCTCAGGCCAGAATTGATTAGTTCAACTGGCCAGGCACTACCCTATGTCTTCTATCACCTCCGATTGTCTGTGCAGCTGCTAATCAATGGCACTGTGAGACGCCTGCCTACCATGTCCCTTCAATAATTAAAAAACCTCCAAAACCTTTGTTCCTCTAATGACCAATTAACCAGTTTCCAGCATTTTTAGTCAGCACGCTGAATAATTGATCAGCTCTTTAAAAATCAGCCAGTGTTTTTAGCCGGGCTCCCGGCTTCACACATTAAACACCCGTCACCACTTTGTCACAAAAAGAGACGTTTCCATTTTTTAACTGACTGATGTGTTGGAACAGTAGGAGGGGTTGTATGAGAGGATGCTCAGGGGCTGGTATGAGATGTGCTTTTTACTAATACTGCTTAAACTCTTATTCCTTTCCTGGTAAATCCTCATGTCTCTCCTCCTGCCATTATCGGCAAAAAATCTGGTCTATCTAGGTTTTCTCATCGTATACAGAATACAGGACGTTGTCTGAAGTTTTTCCTCTGTCCTCCCTGTCCAGGTGTTGGCTGTGGACCCTGACAATGGAGAAAATGGGACAGTCACGTACAGTATCAGTCCAGAAAACCCTTTCTACACCATCAACAGCAACACAGGGAAGATCCGCACCAGCGGGGTGACGCTAGACAGGGAAAGTACAAACCCCAGGAACGCAGCGCTTATGAGGACCATCGTCATCTCTGCTGTGGACCGTGAGTACTGACAGTGTGCGCAGGACCTCAGTTTGCTTTTAGCTGGGTAAATTTGAGTCTTTGCACCATCAGCAAGCAAATCATTCTCAGTAGAGAGCTTTTAGTTCTCAGCCTTTAGCCACTTTCTTCAAGCCACCTTCCTAAAGTTTTATGTTGACCATGAACTTTTTACTGTGGCTAATAAACTCCTCTGACCATAAGACCGTGTGTCTGTGTGTGTGTGTGTGTGTTTGTGTGTCCTTGTATATCCCTCTGGCTCCCTCTTTAGGTGGCACACCTCCACTGCGTGCGTCAGTGAGCACCACTGTGTTTGTAAACCTGCTGGATCTCAATGACAATGACCCGACCTTCCTCAACCTGCCGTTTGTTGCTGAAGTACCAGAGGGGCTGCCTATCGGATCCTCGTTTTTTAGGGTAAAATAATGATGTTTTATAAAAGTTCTGAACAGAAAAAAATGATCTAACTCTGTAATTTTTCAAAAATTCTAGAAATGCTGTTATTATTAAAGAACAGTATTAGGCTGCATAGTCACTGCTATCCACTCAAAATCATTTACACACCCATCGTCTGCTGTCTCTACCCTTTCAGTAACCTCCTCACCTCTCTCTCTCTCTAGGTCCAGGTGGAGGACCCCGATGAGGATAAAAATGGCTTGATCACTTTGGCCTTACAGATGGGCATGCCTCGGCTTGACTTCCGCCTGAACAACTCCACTGGCGTTCTCACCTCCGCTGCAGTCCTGGATCGTGAACAGATTGCTCAGTACCAGCTGAGGATTATTGCATTTGATGCTGGAAAGTTCCCTCGCACCTCGACTTCGACCCTCACCGTCGCAGGTTTGATTTCCCTCTGCTCTTTTTCTCTGAGATTTGAAGATTAGATGAAGTAATGTGTTGAGTGAAATGCTGCCATCTGCTGGATGAATATGAAAAAAACCCATAAAAGGAATAAGTGGAAACATAAAATGATTGGTATTTATGGTATTTCCTAAATGGATCAGATGAGTCAGAAGAAGCTCAGAAGAACACAAACAAGAAAGAAAAGTGAAAAGTGTTCATATTTACTGTCCTCATGTACATCTATCTGTGTGTCCTCTTGTCTTTCTGTCTTTGTGTTTGTATGCGTGCGTCAGTTCTGGATGTTAATGATGAGACGCCCACCTTCAACCCTCGCGTGTACAATGTTTCCCTGAGTGAGAGCGTCCCTAGAGACTACATAGTAGCACGCCTCAGCTGCTCTGACAACGACGCTGGTCTCAACGCTGAACTTAGCTACTTCATCACAGGTCAGAGGTCACAGTGGGAAGTCTGTTTTCTTTTTGTGTGTGTATTTGTGCAGTTATGGGGACTGTGTGCACGTTTCCCCCATCATCCATCTCTGTGTGAGTTTATGTATGAGTTGAGCTCCTCATGCATGCATGCTTCTGGTAGAAACTCTGGTCTTTAATGGAGGGTTCAGCTTTGATAGCAGATCTTTAGCTCACAACTGTAGTTTTTGGCCTAACATTAAGATGTTTGACTGTAAGACTGTATTTGTCAGTAAAAAACTGAAACAAACACAAAAGTTTACAGTGGTATATAATGTACATATATCATTTATCTGTAATGTATATTGTATTTTCTTCGCTTCTTTTGGTTTCTGGGTAGTAGTACAGTAGGTGAATCAGTGAAATGATTGAGTGTTGTGTATTTTCAGGTGGTAATCAGGATGGAAAATTCAGCGTGGGCTTCAGAGACGGAGTTGTCCGGACAGTGGTTGGCCTTGACAGAGAGACCCAGGCAGCATACACGCTGATTGTAGAAGCTATAGGTGTGTCATAAATACCTATCATGTTTTATTCATACAAAAAAAAAACTAGTTTGTTTTTGTCACACTCATTGGTGCTCTAGATAGATAGATAGTATCAGGTAGCAACATAGGAACAGACAGCACAGCATGCATAAGGGTATAAACATAGGGTACTAAAAGCAAAAAGCAAATCTACTGTGTGAAAATGATGGAAAAAAAACTGATGCATGCACAGCTGCAGTGATTTCAGACTCTTGCTCAATGGCCTTTGTTCCTGTTTGAAGAAAAGAAAGAACAAAAACTCTGAGGTTTTCCTGTTTTGAACCAGTGAGTCAAAGTAGCTTATCTGTGCTTAGAGACCAGAGTCACAATTGAGTTGCAGAGATAATGTAAAACAGTGCAAGAGATCAGAATTACACACAATGTAGCTGAACATGACGCAAGCCTTCATGTACCAACGGTCTTACAGCTTTATAAAAAAAAAAGAAAAGAAAAAATGTGGGATTCTGGGTTTATGACAGTGTTAGGCTTCCTATACTCTATGGAAAGATACTGGATTGATTTATAAAATATAACATTTCTGTGTGCAGACAATGGTCCAGCAGGAAGTCGGAGGACAGGCACAGCCACTGTCTTTGTGGAGGTGCAGGATGTTAATGACAACAGACCCATCTTCCTCCAGAACAGCTATGAGACCAGCATCCTGGAAAGTGTGCCTCAAGGAACAAGCATCCTTCAGGTAGAAAACACACACACACACACACACACACACACACACACACACACACACACACAGTGAAACACAGGTTTATAGTAAAGTCATTTTTATTTTATCAGCTACACAGTGGTGTCTTTTTTGGCTCAGGTTGCATCTTGCGTCTTAATGTACATGAATCACCAGGTGGATGCGGTTTACTGCTTCAGAGCAATTAGCATTATAATGTGGAGGAAAGGAGCCCGTCCCCAGGCCCTGGGATTGCTGAAATTAAAAACTCATTTAGAGCCTATTATACAGAATAAACTGAGATGGTGTCCTTTGAGGCATTTGTTTGCTGGTTTTTTATATTAAATTATTGTTGTCTGTAATTGAACTGAAATCATTTTGATCTCTAGTGAATATCGTGCAGCGCTGTGATGAAAGAGACCATCCATGCCTAACAGTTGTACCTGCTGCAGAGGATAGAATCACAAAAACGTGCAGCCCCACTGAAATGGCTTTTCGATTGCCTAATTTTTAAGTACATTTACAGCAAACTGCATCTACCTAGAATTCACAGAAAGTTGAAACAAAAACTGAAGTCGCTCCAGCACAGAATATCACTGCTGTGCACCAGTCAGTCCTCCGTCACTCTGTCCTCCAGTCAGATTTCAGTAACATAGTCGAACAGACAAGGCGTGCTGATGTGGGGCCCCTCTCTGGTCTCCGGCTGCAGCGTCTGTTGGGTTGGAGGCTGGGATGTATGCACGCTCTCGCTCTCGCGCTCGTGCGGCCTCCGATGAGCCGGCCGTCTGAAGGAGAGGTTGTATGAACGGCGATATGAGCCCAGCCTCCTCCACTGCTTGAGCTGAGGCTCACTGGACAAGCTTCTCCCACGAGCCAGGCCCTCTCCTGGGCCGCAGCTCGCCTCAGAGTCCCCGTCCTGATCCGATGGCCGACACACAGCTAAGAAGACTGCTAACGCTGCCAGCAGCAATGATAAACCCAGCACCACCATGATGGTGAATTCTGGGTCATAGGTGTCTGATGAATAGGATGGTGGCTGCTGGATGGTGGGGGGGATGGTGGTGGTTGTCAGGCTGGAGAGAATGATGTTGTCTGTGTAGGAGGTTAAGGTGAAGTTGGAGTCTGGACTTGTGATGTTCATGTTGTCTCAGTCCTGTCTGGAGAAAGCAAAAGAAGGAGGTTTGAAGCCTTTATTAGGATGCTTTAGAATGTGTGTGTGTATGTGTGTGTGTGTGTGCACTCAGCCTCCATCAAAGTGCCAGAGCAGCACTCTTGATATGGTGTGTTTTGCCTCACTAGCCAAGCCTAACCAAGCTGAGTAGGTTTATTTAGGGGCTTATTTTCATACAGTATGTTCCCTTCTGTAGGATCACACACATACACACACACACACACATGTGTAAACATGCATAGAATCGCATGCATGCACACACAAATGCTGTGACATGTTTGGCATTTTGTGGCAATTATGTAGCTATTAAATCAAGGACTACAAAACAGTCAATGCTTGACAGGCTTTCTTCAATGTAAAACAAATTGGGTTTATTAAAATGCCCCCTTGTAAAATGCATGGCACCCACCTCTTCTACCAGTCACCAATTATCTACCCCCCCACCCCTTTTTTTTTTTCCTGCACGCCCCCATCTTCAGCGTAGTAACATTTGTAAATGTCATCGTCCTTAATTCAGCGGAGACAAAGCATGGCTTATCGGTTTAAGGGGAACACATTGGGACGTGAAATTATTTTTAAGACCAAATGCCAGGAAAGCTGTGAAAAGGCCAGTGGAGCAGGATGGCTCGTTAGAGAGTCAGTTCATTAGTCAGCGCCTCCAAGCACATACACCACACACTCTCATACACACACACAGCTATTGAAAGTTTCTTTCTCTCCCCACACATACTGTAGCCTGCACATATTCGTGATTAGGCACGCTGTTCTTAAGCTTGGCAGCCTGGCTGTAAGGTGCTCTCCCCCTCCTCTCTCTCACCCCACATTGTTGCTCCTACAGATCTGACTGCTCAGCTACTTTTGAAACTTCTTCAGACTTTGTCGACACACATTTGTAAAGTTCTCCTGTAGTTTCTTTGTAGCAATAATATTTGAATGTGCAGCCACTGTTTGCTGTTAATTGTTGCTATATAGCATACAGCACATGTCAAGCAGCTCTTCATTGTGTAAATGTATCATTAACAACTTGAGAGTAAATCAGACAAGATCACATCACAAGAGACATCAAAAAGATTGGTTGCAAAGTAAATCTTTGTGTACCCCAAAAGCCACTTCCCAGCTTAGATCATTTGGAATAAACCTTCAAAAAATATATACTCACACCCTCACTTTGAAGACTCTTTAAAACAGCACCTTGCTTAGTTCCAATAACTGACCTGTTTCGTGGCTCCACGCACTTGTTTTCCCCCCTTAAACTGCTGCTTTCCCAGAAACAGAGGGGGAAACCGTGAGGAGGAAGAGGGGATCAGGGAGAAAAGGGGGTAAAATGTGGGCGACAGCATCACAGTAGTTATGTCTCACTACTGTTTTAACGCCAAGGAGCCAAAGACAACGGTGTGTTTTCTCATCCATACACAGACATAATGAAAAAGCTCCTGGTGTTCGCTCTCCACATCTCCACACTCACAACATCTGGCTCTGCAATGTAGTTGTGCACTTTCTACACCCCCTTTTATGGCCTAAGTGGTGCATTCCACTGTGTAATACCCTATTCATCACTCACCAATCTGACCCCCCAGCCTCTTTTGCCTCCCCCTCCCCTCTCCTCCTCTTTCTCCTCTCCCCTCCACATCTCTTTATAAAGCTAATGAGACTGAAGTTGGGCCCCTCTTCACAGAGGAAGTGAGAGAGAGAGAGCAAAGGAGGACACACAGGGCAAGACAGAGACTGTGAGTGTGTGTGCTGAGTTTGTGCATATCTACCTGAGTGCTCATGCGCTCGAGTGTCTTGAGTGAGTGTCTCCGAATGCAATTCAATATGCTCTTTGTAGACGGCGCCACAGATTTTGACACATCTGCACAGTGGAGCTGGATGTGTGACATGGAGTCAGCTTCATCCAGTGCCAGCAGCTGTGTGCCGCTCTGGATTCTCAAGTCAGTCTTATGACATGGCCCATTCAGCAGCAGCCCAGCATGCTCCACTATTTATCAGTGTACGCCGTGGAGCCGTGCTGTCTGCACTCGCTTTGGGTTTTCTGGGTGCTTTCTGGCGATCTGCCTGCAACAGAGAAGCAGGGTTTCTCACTGCCAAGCAGCAGAGTTGTTGTGGCAACAAGACACGGAGCACTGGCTAAAATGTGGTGAATGGAAAAGTACTGTATGAGTTTGGCAATGCTGTCGTTAGGCTGGAGGAGAAATCGCCTGGGTTATCTCCACATTGTTGTGCATGCTTGTGTTCATGGCGTCAGTGCAGATATTTAAATGCACAACACACATGGCTCTCTTTGATTTGTACAGGTTCAAGCTACAGATGCAGACCAGGGAGAGAATGGCCGAGTTCTGTACAGGATCATCACTGGTAAGAAGCTAAAGCTCTGTAATTCTGTATTCTAAAAAGGGTGCGACACAAGCAACAAACATTCAGGAGACGAGGAGAAAATATCGTTAATGATAGGTCCTTCACACTTGATTTGCACTGTCAGCAGAAATGATCTCACCCACTATGCAGATACTTTCAGAGAAATAACTTTAAGGTTGCCCCCCCCCCCCCTTTTACTGCATGCAGGGAACAGCAACAGTCACTTTAGCATAGACAGGCAGACCGGGCTGCTGACAAGAGGCCTGAGGGCTCTGAACAGAGAAACCAGCAGCTCACATTTGTTGGAAGTGGAGGCCTACAACAGCGACGAAGGCAGCATGAGGAGCTCCGTGAGGGTAAGTAAAAAAAAAAAAAAAAAGGAGAGCTTCATGGTAAATATGATGAATTCAGCACCCTGAGGATCAGAAGAAGGTGTTGAGTGGCTTTGGTTTGTCACAGATTCGATTCTTTAATGTATTGCTTCTTCTCCAGGTGATCATATACGTTGACGATGTTAACGACGAGGTGCCGGTGTTCACACAGCAGCAGTACAACCGCCTGGGCCTGAGGGAGACGGCTGGCATCGGCACCTCCGTGATTGTGGTGCGTGCCACGGACCCTGACACCGGTGAGTCCAGTCTCGGATAAAGGAGAGAGAAATGTGTTTGTTAAGCTTTCTAAATCAGGCCTTACACATCATCTGCAGTGTTCAGAATGTGACGGCTCTGGTGCTCTAGATGCAGATCACTAATCTAACACTAGTGGGTGCTTCTTTGAAGAACCCATTTTATGTTATGACACCCTGGTTTGCACAAAACACAAACACTGCACTGCAACTGGCATTTAAATCTATACTTCTGCTGTGCAGTACTACTTCCTCTATTCACTTCCTGTGTTGCTTAGTGCTTGATAAACATGGCTGCTGCTTTGACATACATTTTCCAAAACATCAAAGCAGGCCTGAAACCAAAATAAATGCATTAAAGCTAAGGACTGTGCTGGTAACTGTGTTAGACAGAGGTCAGCTGGATAGAGCTTTATTTCAAGTGAATAGTCCTAATTATTTTATTAATAAATCCTAATTATTACACCCACAAGAGCAGTTTATTATATACGTTATTACTGTAAAGATCACACCTCTTACTTGTCTTTCTGCCCAGGTGATGGAGGAGCCGTTGCTTACGCTCTTGTGTCCGGCTCGGACCGCAAGTTCGAGGTGGATGTGAGCACTGGTCTGGTCACCACCGTGGACTATCTGGACTACGAGACCAAGACCTCATATCTCATGAACATCTCAGCCACTGACCAGGCTCCGCCCTTCCACCGGGGCTTCTGCACCGTCTACGTCACCTTACTCAATGAGCTGGATGAAGCCGTGGCCTTCTTCTCTCCGGGCTACGAGGCTTCTCTTCGCGAGAACATCGCCACGGGCACAGAGGTGATTCAGGTGCAGGCGCAGTCTGCCGACAACTTGAACCAGTTGTCTTACCGCTTCGACCCTGATACGTCGCCTGCAGCTCTGGCTCTGTTCAGGATAGACAGCGTCACGGTGAGTGGGGGACCAGAGGAGGAAAGGTCACTGATTACATGAGCACAATACGTATGCATCTTTATTTTATACTTCAAAGACGACGCCCACCTTCTGTCAGATATTTTTCATCCATTAACCGCAGTGATTCCATAACACCTCGTCCTCTGTGATTTAAGCTCCTGTTGCTGCATGACTGTGAGCTGATCAAAGAGCCTTTGTGCTTTGAAGTCATTTGATTCCTTTCAGAGATGAGGAATGGGGATTTCTTTGTTGATTTGTATGACGGCTTGTTAGTTTTTCTGTCCTCGCTCCTGTCACGCCGGGGATTTCCATCTTGTATGGAGTCTTATATGGAGGTGGATGTGTGTGTGTGTGTGTGTGTGTGTGTGTGTGATGTTTCAGGGCCGCATCACAGTGACGGGCCTGCTGGACAGAGAAAAGGGGGACATGTACACCCTGACTGTTGTAGCAGATGATGGAGGCCCCAAAAAAGACTCCACTGTGGTGCGTGGCTTCTTTATGTTTTCACGTGCCTTCCCATCAATGTGCACTTTTTAATGTTTTAATGTTGTGTGTATTCTGTTATAGAAGACTTAATGGCATTCCTCTTTTATTCATTGCATCCCTCATTGGATCTGCAGAAGGTAAGATCTTATGTCCGTTTCTAAGTAGGTCTGTTTCAGCTTAAAGGTAAGTATCACTTCAGTCATTTGTATTAGAACCCACGCTTGACATTACTTCCTCTCAGGTGTCCATCACCATTCTGGATGAGAACGACAACAGTCCAGAGTTTGACATCACATCTGATACTTCAGTGGACGTCCCAGAAAACACCCCCATGGGGAAAAGAGTGGCGGTGGTGCTGGGAAGGGACAGAGACGCTGGGTTAAATGGACTGGTGAGGACAAAGAGGAGATGGACAGAAATACTTTTTTTTGTATGAAATGTAATAATTTAATAGTTACAAATCATATAACACATTTTTGGCAATAACTCCAAAATTAATACGATAATTCTGATATAAAGTGCCCCCCTTTTTTACCTCCTGTCCCTGGATGAGAACCAGGACTGGAGGCCTCCTTTTTTGAATCACAGCGAGCTCCATCATTCTTTAACATCTGTGCAGAAATCTGATCAAAGTGTTTGTTATAGTCTTGTGACATTTTGCCTGCCTGTCTTTCTCTCTGTGTGTGTCTCAGGTCAATTTCACTCTAGTGGCTGGCAACATGCAGGATGTCTTCAAGATCAAGACGGTGAACAACACCTATGGCGAGGTGTACGTCAATGCTCCTCTGGACAGAGAGTCAGTGGATCGCTACCTGCTCAGGGTCAGCCAGCATCCAGCAGATATCCATCTAACTGTGACATTTAAGCACATTCACATGTTTTTTTGTGCGGTATTTGATCTCAGGCCAGCTGTCCAAACATGTGGCGAGTCTTGCGTTCTAACACACATCACTTCTTGTGTGTTGTTACAGGTGCGTGCCATCGACAACGGCTCGCCTCCTAGATACACAGACCTCTCACTCACCATCAACATCCTGGACGTCAATGATAATGCACCTGTTATTGAAAGCCAGAGGGGCTACAATGTCAGCATAAGTGAGGTAAGGATGCTGTGACACACGACATTTTATTAGTGTGTACGTTGCTTAAGATTGTCTTGAACATGTGTTGTCCACAGTTAATCCATTTTATTGTATTTTGCAGAATGTTGGTGGAGGCACCTCAGTCCTCCGTGTGATGGCTACTGATCGAGACATCGGACCTAACGCCATGCTGTTTTACTACATCACTGCCGGAAACCAGGACCTGACCTTCCGCATGGACCGAGTGACTGGCGAGATGGTGACACGGCCGGCCCCTCCAGACCGAGAGCGCCAGCAGGAGTACAGGCTCGTTGTCACCGTGGAAGATGACGGCACGCCACCACTGTCGGTAAGGAAAAAAAGCACCAAGCACATCGCAAACATGCTGCAAATAATTTGCCATTTTAATGTTGACCTGAACTTTGCAGAAACAGGTCATTTGAATAACTCAGCATCACGTTACGCAGCCATTGCTCTGCAAACACGATGCGTACCTGTTCGTCTTCCGGCCTTAAGCTGTAGCACAGTACAGACATGAGGCATAGTAAGCCTGACAGAGCCCACACAGTTCAATTCAAATGTTTGATCTTCAGTAAAAGTTCAGTGGCTGTGTAGGCACAGGAAACACCTTATTTTGTCAACAGGAAAGCCACAAGGAGGAAGAAAAATGCTGCAGCTTTTAATGTGTAGAACTGTTTAATATTTAAAACACATTTTAAATACCTTTTATATATATATATTAGAATAAATATTGAGTACAATAAGTGATTTATATTATATGCATTCATTTTCATGTGACACACAGTCACACTGTATTGTCTCAGCCACTCATTAAGAGACATGAATGATACAAACCTGCTATAAAATACTGAAAAAAAGGGACATCATCAGACATTCACCCCTCCCACCCAGCTCTCTGTCTCATCCCATAAAACAAGATACTGAGCTTGTTTTATCATTTTCTCTCCTCAATGCCAGTCTCCCTCTGGTGTGCACCATCTTCCAGGCACACAAGTGGAACAACCTTGTTCTATCTGTGATGGCTCCCTTGACAGCAAGTGCAGCACGTCCTTGTATAGTAATAGTTTTGGAGACCTGCCATTGGAAAAGGAACAGTGATTTCAGAGACCAGACACAAGGCTTTAAAGGTTTACGAGCGCCATTTTATTATACAAGCTACTAACTGGACAATTTAAATGCAATATACAGAATAAACATGGCATCTGTGTCTAATATACACTTTTTATAGTAAAAAAAATAACATATTGCATTCAAGTTAACACAGAGATCATTCTTGAAACTGTATCCTGATGCTTTAAAGATTTGAAAACACACACACAGACACACACACACACTCATAAGACATACTGTACATATTACCCTGACCTACACTTGCTACACATCGCTTTGGAGCACCTGCTGTGCACCATTTACCTCAATATGAACACAAAACCACCAGTGGTTTTAAACACTTATATAAACACTGCAGTCATTTGCAATTATATATTTCCCTCTTGTTCCACCTTAATATGATTCATCTTTGGTCAACATTTTAAAGTTTACACGTCCTCTAAAAACATCTCATAAGGCACATTGCAAACATAAAAACAGAGCTCCTTGTTGAAATGCACAAATACAAAAATATTCACCAGCAGAGGTGGGATGGCAGTGATTAAACTGTTTTTTGGTGTCTGCTACATTCAAGAGGAAAAACTATTTATTATTTACAAGCACAATATTTAAGGCCACTGTTAGGAGCTCTCACATTTGTGAAAGTTGGAAGAGTGTTGGAAGAGAGTATTTAAAGCAACAGAGCTGACAGTAACTGAGGTAGCAAAGAAGGAAGAGAAAAAGAGAACCAGTGTTGAGTAGAAATCATACAGAGGAACGGTGTAATGCCATGAAAACAAGTTACTGTCAACTGGAACAAAAATATCAGGATTTTAATGGACCCCTTAATTACAATAAAAAAAGTGAAAGGTAAAAATAAAATGGGGATGTGGTGCTGATGTGTCTACCATGTTACCATGGTTACAAAATATTGGCAAGTGTATAGAGATACATTTGCTCCCGTATAATTCCACAGTCTAGTTACACACTAAATAAAATTCCCTCTAAAACTGGACACAGTCATACAACCTGCAAACATCTCGCCTTTCTGTCCTGTTATGACACATGATCTATGATTTCTGCCACAAATTCCACCCATCTGCATTTCTGCAGTGCCAGGAAATTATTCAGCAAAAGGAACAAAACAAAGTAACCGCCATGCTGATTTCCACTGTTTACCAACCGTGTTCTGGTGCTCCTGACCTCAAACGCATTACTCATCTACTGGCAGAGGGGAAGGAGTAACATTTTGTTAGCAGGTTTATTTGTTTTTGTTTTTTTTAACTGCATGACCGTGCTAATTTTGGTGTGAAAAGCCCGTCCATGACACTGATCATAAGCAGCAGGTCTCACCAGACCAGGGTACCTGACGGTTCATGAGGCGTTTGGATTCTAGCCACGAGCTAATGTTTGCTTTTAGCCTCCAGCTGTTGTTGCAGGTGAACATAGTTTTTGTATCAAAACAAAAAAAAATACAGTCTTTCCCCTACTGCGGTCCAGACAATGTACAGACGTCAGTCCCAGCTGAGTGTATTGTGAGACGGCTCACAAGTACTCCGGAGGCAGAGAGAAGAGGAAGAGAGTGGCGGTACTGTTTCCAGATCAGCAGTGAGAACGAAGAATGAGGTTTCCCCTTTATATCAGGAAGTCTGGAGACTCAGGGATGGTGTCTGAAACAGAGCCACAAGCATGTCAGTGAGCCGGCATTCGACATGTGGAACATTACACATGAAGGGATTTCCACTTCCTGCTCTAAAAAGCGACAGATTTTTGTCGAATGTCAGACTTTCCAAACCTCACACATGGACACGTGGAGACTGAGCTGAGAGAATGAGATGTGTTTTGCTGGAAACCCATTAAAAAGCGGAACAGAGAGGCCTCGAGTCTTGAGTTGCGACATGACGAAGATAACAGGGAAGTTAAATTCCACTAAGCTGAACGTCAGCAAGCTGAAAAACCATGAAGAGGTCTTTCATCCATGTAACATGAAACCTTGGACAAGAAAGCAGGCTGGGTGTTTTTCTGCACGACATCTGTGCACCACTGAAGGAAATTGGCTCTGGGACAGAAAATCCACCTTGACAAATGTAAAAGATATTGTGTTTTCTTCTAGAGAACTTGATGGTTCTATCAATATGTGACTCTCCTCTCAGATAAAGGAATCATATCTGTGATTTGTGACATTTCTTATTGTATCAATATGTTGTCCTGTTTTATTACATTACCCTTTAAGAGGATGTGATTTGGGGATGGCCCATATGTGAGAGAAACAACACATGTGAAGGATTAGGCTGCGTTTTCAGCAGCAGGTTCGTTTGTATGCCTTCTCCCTGTACCAGCTCAGACTGTGCTGCAGGGAATCTGGCCAATCCGCCTCAGTATGCCTGGAATGTCTGCTCAGGTGCCCCGGGAACCGGTAGAAAAACACTTGGGATTGAAACCCTTAACCGTAGCTAATGTTTCAGTATTGTTTCAAGTTGAGTCCGAGAGAACCACTGAAAGGGGCCATTAGTGCCAAATGAGAGTGCTGATGGGTGGAGAATGACTTGCTGGGAAGGCGGGAGAGGCACTCAGAAGATGACAGCCAAAGGAGGAGGTTGTAGTGTGTGTGTGTGTGGAGGGGTAGAAACTGAACTGCCTACTTCTTTTTTTTTTTTTCTTTACTCAGCCCAGCTGTTTTGTGCGTGCAAATTAGCACTTGCATGTCTAAGCCAAATGTCATAGTTGTTCTTTGATTGCATCAGTCTTTTACCATACGGAGCAGATATTTTGAAACAGGGGTTTCAGATATGTGTACGTGCTTAACACAGATATCTGATGTTTTTCTGACTCTTTAACATTTGCATACAAACAATATATTACATTAGAGGAAGCTGAACTTCTGAAGCCAAATGTTCATTTTTTACTTTATGTTTATGTTCTGCTTGTTTAATGGTGGGATTTCTACCTTTATTCTCTTATCATACTGATGATGTTGCTCTGTTTAAAACCTCTTTTGTTACAAAATCCTCTTCCTTCCTTGTGCAACTGCATGTGTAATTTAAAAAAGATATTGCAATATACACACTATAATCCGAACAAAACAGTGACTTATAAACTAGTCATCTTCCTGGGAGGAACTACTGCTCACTGGGTGCATGTTTTAGGCGTTGAAGTTTTCCAGACACCTACTACGAGGTTCTGTTGGACCTACTAGAGGACGCTCACACAATAAAATGTACATGAGCTCCTAGGAGTGACATATTCAATACAAATTAATTCAGAAGAGTCTCTGGGCCTTTACAGAAACCCAGAACCTGATCCCCAAGAAGTACCCTCACAGTCTGTGTCTGTGTGCTGTGGTGTTAGTTCGTAGGGCCTGTCTTGTGTTATGAGTTGTTTTATAAGGGTGTCTTCTTACCTTCTATTGGGAAGAACACGTCCCCATGTGCGGGAGGAGAGAGGGGCGTCCCCGGCTCAGACAACAGGTGGTGACCTGTCTCTGAGGACTGCCTGGTCATGATCTGAGAAACAGTGCGGGTCTTTGTCTGCGGTGATCCTCCAAGAAACACAGGGTTTTCATGGCCAAGAGCCTCACTGAGAACACACACAGAGATACACAACAGAAAGAGAACCATGAGTGAAAGACCTCAAATATTACTCAAACTGCTTCAAAACTCATCTGTTGCTTAAGACCTTAAGAAGATTTACGTTAAACCCCCGTCAGACGTGGGATATTGCTAATAAAGTGGCAGCTTTCTGTTACTTTGTGTTCCTCAGGGTTTCACTCTGACGACACCACAGTGACAAGTTGTGTCAGATTGGAAGCTGATCTGAGCACTGAGCTCTGGATATAGTCAGCCTCTCTTTCATAAAGTCTATGTTGGCCAGATGTCTGTACAGGTCTTCAGAATCTGAATGTGCTGAATGGAACTTTTGTCATATTTGATCAGTAATCAGTTATACCTGCAGTCCGGTAAGGAACATGAAATACTACACCAAATGTTCAGCAGGAAGTTATTTTGGTGGTTTTGGATGAAAGCTAGCCACTGTATAGGACATGTTGTGGTTGCTACATGGTACACAGTATTATTATTCTGCAGAGCCAGCTGTGTTTTGAAGCAGGGTCATGTGGGATCAGCTGTGTAACAGTCTGTGGGAAAACGTACCTGTCCATCCTCACCAGCTCCTGTGCACCTGGAAGTGGAGAGGAAACAGGAAATGGGCTATTGTGAATGTATTGAAGCGGAGCGGAACACTACAGATATGAGTGTGAATGTGCTTCCCACTGTGTGAAATACAGTTAATCCACCCCACTGACAGGAAACATGTGTCAGAGCAAACACCATGGGAAGCCCAGTGTGAGAGATTTATATTAGACCCACAGCGTGAAGATGGAAATGAGTTTGTGTGTGTGTTTGTTTGCACGTATCAATAATACATACGTTTGTGTGACTGGGCATTCTGCCTCTGTTTGTACACGAGCACCAGAATGAGAGGCAGAGCGAACAGAGCCAAGATGCAGGCTGCTATGGCCAAGGCCACTGGCACAGAGCCTGGGGACGCAACACAAGAGAGACTGTGAGTTAAATACACACAAGAACCCACCAGTCATCGCTTGGCTATAAGGTTGAATTAGGTTTCGTACCTCCAGGTGGTGTGGGGTCCCAGATGGTGCAATTTTGGAAACCATTTCTTCCTGGAAATGGACAATAAGTGCATTACTTGTGACATCTATCGATATATTGTAGTGATTACAGGCAGCTGTCTCTATTCACTACAAGTGGTAGACCATAATAAGCACTCTAAGACATCATCAGGTTGTTATAGGAACATAACATGTCCTACATTGCAGCTTACGAAACACATACAAATGTCTGCACATTCACACATATGATGCCCTTACGTGGTGTAACTTGCAGAACTACGTGGCTGTGGGGCTTCTGCATGACAGAACCATGTTTATGTTCCAACACCTTGATGTCCAGGACCATGCAGCAGTAGCGACCCTGGTCAGCATGAGTCACGTTCTGCAGAACCAACCACATGTTGTGCTCCGTATGTCCAACCTGCACCCCCGTGTGGTTGTGATGCAGACGACTGTTGGATATGTTGCGAGGGTGCTTCCCTCCTGGACAGTACTGGTCGCTGTGAGGTGTGAAAAGCCAGCTGTGCTTCAAAACATCATGGGGGTACATAGCAGCACCTCTCTGAGTGCACAGCATTTTGACAGTGGCTCCCTCCGGACAGGTGTAGTACAGGTGGGGTGCAGCAACCCCCAGTGTGGAGTGAGAGGTGGACATCTCGCCTTTGGCTAGAGGGAGGAGACGAATATGGCAGAATGTAGGTCATACATACAACAAATTGAGTCAGTCCTTATCAGTGCAGTCACAGGAAATTGCTTTGAATAATCAGTTTCTGTGACTGGCTCCATGACTCACAACAGAAATCACCACAGTGCAAAAAGTAATTATAGCAACTACCAATTTCACTCTTTGAAACCACCTATTTGCACGGCCTGTTTCTGCTTGCTGTGTAGTTTTTTGTGCCTTTGGGTCAGCGCAGTTGTTTTCTCCCTCTCTGCCTATTGGAGCTGTGGTTAAAAGCAGTACGTAGTCAGCTGGCTAAAATAAATACACTGAGCTCCTGTGGGAGTAAAATTGCCTGTTCCTCTTAGACAGCTGCAGAAATATATACAGGAACCTATGACATCTCTGCAGCCACTGTAGGAGTCGGCTTCTGTCATTACTGAGTCAGTGCATTGAATCGGCCCTTTACTGGCCACATGGACCTTTATGTGTACTTTCAGGAAACCAACCAGCAAGACAGCTGTGAGACGTTTCCTTACATATCACATAAACTGTTCTCTCACTCTGCCTTCAACCACATCCTGTTCTGACTCTTCTGCAGTGTAATGCACACATGGATAAACTCTTCAATGATCATTTTACTGCAACTAAATAAACATTTCCACACTCTGAACCCCTCCCTTACCACGCAAGAATGTCCAGCATGTAAACAAATGAAGAACTCTCGGGCTTTATCTTCCTAAACAGACCTTGACCAGCCTTTGTCTGTGAGAGATATGAATGTTTAGCGATGGATGTGTGAGTGATGTGCACGTAGAGGTGAACAGCAGGAAGTGTGACACGGTGGATGCGTGCCTGAGTGATGAGGGTGGAGGGTGGTCAGTGCCAGGTCTTGAGGAGTAGACTTCCTTCCTGAGTTGTCCTGGCATGTAAAGCCTCCTCCTGCTCCTCCCACACTTCTCCTCCCGCCTGGCTACTCAAAACTGAATTTAAAGGGCCACAGCTGTATGTGTCTTTATGGGGCTGGAGCTGCTGATTGTGTTTGCAACATTTAATGATTAATGAGTTATCCTTGATCTGTCCATTGGCTGCTTTTATGCACTATTACTAATTCCGTGTGTGTGCCCGACAGCCATGTGTGTTAACAAGAACATAAATGAGGACGCGCATTAATTGTTTTAGTCTAAATGTCAGTACCAGCTTAAAGCAGCTGCTTTGTACTCAGCAGGAAGGGAAATACAGTAGCTGAACAGCCTGTGACCTTTGCTCTTTGATTAGCGGTGCATTTTTTATATGTGTGCATCCTGTGTGTGTGTGTGTGTGTGTGTGTGTGTGTGTGTGTGCCCCGTGCCATGTTCTTGCCTGTGTGGTTTAACTATGCATTATCTATTGTGCACTGAGGAAAAGCAATAGGAAAAGCAGGGAGGGTGATTAAAGTGAAACTGTTATCCCATGCCTGTTCCTGTCTACATGGTGGACAATAGGAGGGGGGAAGCCCTTCTCTTCTCCCGTTTCACACCCACCCTGCCTTCCTCTCTGGCCCATTTTGGATTTTTGGCAAAGAAAGAACTATAGCAGTCAGATATATTCCAGATCTCAGTGACAAGACTAGATATTTTCAAGTAATAAATATCATTTGTTTATGCACTTGTTAAGGTGCCAGGTTGGTGTTGTTTACAGCAGTCTCAGCACAACCTGAGCTGACTGATGTGGTTGCAAAGCAGGTAGAAAAAAACAACAGACAGCAGCCTCTGTATATATAGCAGACAGCTGTGGTTTGGTTCTATTATAGATCCACATTGCCTCCTCTGATCTCTGCTCTCAGGATCCTGATAGCCCCTGAGGGCCCCGAGACAGGCTCTCCTTTGTTTTAAGCCTGAATGCCACCTGTTTTGGACATGTTGCCACTGACAGCTTTCTCTCATTCAGGCATAAAGCATGTGAATCATAAGGGCAATAAATTCTCCTAAAAATTAAAGATAAGGGTGATACAACGTCCCTAATGTTTAAAAAAAAAAAAAAAAAAAGTGCTGCTGCTTCCCGACTCTCCCGCTAACCCCACCCGTTTCTCACCTAATGTGATGGTAATTATTATCCAACCCATGAAACCGGCAGGAGATCACACAGAAAGCAACAGAGTTTCAGTTAAAGAGACAGATGCATGTTTCAGCAACAGGAAGTGTTCAAATGTGCCACTCAGATAGGAGGAAGTGGTTAAGGGGTCAGTGAACTAGGCCTCCATGTTCAGAGATCCACGATGTTTGGTTATAATCAATTTTTTGTGCCTTATAGTAGGTTTGTGTTAATAAATAGCGTGCACTCAGTCTCAACCTTCCTCTTTTGCATCTTTTAAAAGTCACTCGATTAACACAGTTACATCAAGAGTTGTGTAATTATTTCAACAGTCTCTGTTTCACCAAAGCAGCCATGTAGAAAGTGTTAATTGAGTTTTGAAAGAATAAAAATGTACAGATTGACTTAAGCAGGGACATTCCTGCATTAACCAAAACACACTGAGTTGCGGTTTTTGCTGCTGTGACGAGAAGAAGAGTCAAGGCTCTACAGCAGATGATGTGCTGTATCCTTGGACTGCCCAGAGTGTAGGAGATGAGCCTTTACCAGCAGCATGAAGGCCGCAGCTGCTGCTGCTGCCGGGGCTTTCTTAATGCATCATACTCACTGCGAGTTTTCAGCTAAAGACCTTTAAAAAAACACACCCGAAATATCACAGAAAAAATAAGGGAGCTCCCCTCCACCACTGCTTTCTTATTACCCCCACACATGCCCACACAACTGTTGCACATCTCTTCCCGCCTGCTCTTGAAAAGCCCTAATATAGATTTACTCATTTGGAACAGGAGATCAACACATGCTCTACACCAGCTCTGCACAGCAAGAGAAGACATCAGAGGAGCAGCGAGCGGTCGCATCCTGAGCACTTCATTGACCATTTCTGACTGTGCCATTGTCCTCCATAGGGAGCTAATTGCTTATCTAAACTAAGAGGAAAAGAGGCACCAGTGATTATCGCTCCGTTGCTCTCCACTCACAGAAGAGTAGAAAAAGCTACTGTTGGCTGTGGCACAAACAGCTGTTTTTATTGTAGGCTGAAAGGAAGGAAACTTCCTAACAAAGACTGAAGGAGGGCAGAACAGAGTCCAGTCAGTCTGTAACCTTTCAGTTGTTTTAACAGGACCTCTGACTTTCACAGGCCTGCAGTTCAGAGCTGATTAAATCTGGCCCACTCAGTGTTTTTTTAAAGATCTCTGAATATCTGCACACATTTAGTGTAAAATTTAAATGACTTTAACAGGCTTATCCTGTCAGCTTATCTAAATACAGCAAATCCTAAAGCTGTAAACTGATAACCTCCACAAGTTTTCAGGGGCGTTTGAAGTGAGGCGTCCCAGAGGCAACAGCTGCTTCTCCTCTCTGCTCCTGCGTCACTTTGCCTAAAACCTCAAGCAATGCCAACAACAACAACAACAACAACAAAACCCTTATGTGATTATAGCTTTAACCAAAACGCGGAACTCAAAGGGGAAATGAAGCAGTAATTAGGTGGATAAATGTCTGGACGCATGGTTACGCACTGGCGCGCCAGGCGCTGTTGTTTTTTGTGTTTGTGGACCACATCTCTCGACGCGCCAGTGTAGTTTGCGGTTGAGTTTAAGGTGGATTTAACACTTCACTTCATCCCATGGGAGGAGCTTTGGAACAGCTTCACACCATATGTTCTGTCTCAAAGCAACAAACAAAACAAATCTGTAAAGGTTTAATGCGCACAGTTCACACACGCACATCTGCGTCGGCACGCTGTGCCAGACTGAAAGTCCAAGAGGAAGGCACGCATCAGGCCTTTAAAACCCCTCTCCTACTGTTATATTTCATCCATCTAAATGTTCAGGTGTATGCCAAATAACTTTCTCTTGCTTGGTGAAAATAAATGTTGCCATCTGTGCGTTCAGTCCATGAGGGTCACTAAAAACAGCAAGCCCCCACACGCCCTGACAACGAGGTGAGCAGGTTAAACCAGTCAGACGGGCAGCATGGATGTCTGGGATTTTTTTTTTTTTTTTAGTTTTTCTTACCTGCAGCCACAAAAAACAGAAGAAAGACAAAACAAAACACGGATTTCCCTCCCAAAACTGACGTCCGACGGGATGATCTCCACTCCATGGTTTGTCGGGATGCAGGCACAAGAAGAAGAAGAAAACAATGTCTGACTCCAGCTGTTTCCACAAGTGGCCTTTCTTCAACTTTCTGTCTCACTCCCTCTGAAAACTTTTCTTTGTCAGGCTGAGTTGACAGCACCTTGTTGTTTTCTCCCCGACTTGACTCGTCTGAGCTTTAAAGCGCAAACGCAACGTGTTACGAGCAGTGAAAACGCCCCTCCTACATGTCAGTCTACACCAGCAGGGCCGGCTCTTGGTGTTGTGGTGCCCCAGACAGGATGTGGGGCCCCTTAGCCAAGTGGGTTTTTTTAGATTATAGTAATTTTACACATGTTGGTTGATGTTGATGTTGATGTTGATCCTTTACATAGCACAGAATGAGAGCCTCTCAGTGGATTATAGGGTTAAAAACTTTACTTTCACTTAATTCATCACTTCCATTACAGTTCACACACCCTTACTGCCAGTTTTCAACACACAGGGTGGTGCACACAACCATCATTTGTTTTGTGCACCTGCTTTCTGTCCTGTACAGCTGCTGTATTTACTTATTATGTAAATTAACTACACATCATCAATTTCAATTTTAAGATGATTTCTTTGTTTTTTTTTTAACCTGATCAAATATCCTTTGCAATGGAAATCAATAATATATATTCCAGATGTAGCACTTGCAGTACTTGTAAGTACCAAGTTCCAGTACTTCCTACACCACTGGCTATGATTAGGCGTGACCAAATGCCTCAGTGGCGCCCCCTAGAATGAGATCTGGATCTCAGTTTGACCTAAACACATGAAATTTTGTACAAATGTATCTCATCACAACGAGAAAAAAAGAGTGTCTTTGAGGTATCATCTAAAAAACAGGAAGCTGACCATTTTAGGGGGAAAAAAAACTCTTCCATAGAAAATAATCAATCTGAAATCTTGTTTGGTACTTATGATTGATCCCACACCTGTGTGGACACACAACATCACCTGATTCAGAGAGAAATCCTTCCTTACTAAGAACCTGTGGGGTCAATTCTTTGTGTGGCTGTGAACCCTGTTATTTGATTAGAATCTAGTTTGGCACCTCTCACCTTGCTGCCTGTGACTTTCTGCAGTCACATGCTGCCTGGCAGCCCACAAATCCACCACATGGAACATTAAGATTACGTAGAATTTGAAGAAGTGTAGCACAGCTTTAACCACCAGGATTTTACTTCAACTTTACTCAGAACATCTCAGTGGTTCCACAGATGTTTTTCTTCCACTTTACTCACATGTCATGTTTTGCTTTTTCCCCTGAGATGAGATGACAGGAATCTGAGCTTTTAGCTGCCGTGCAGCTTCGCCTTGTTGCCTCACTTACTTTTAAGATTTCACTTTTGCTCTCCTGTCCCATTTGCTTTTGGCTTTTACTGGATCTTTGCTCTCGGGTATGACAACACAGCTTTCAGTATTGGGTCAAATTTAGTCACACTTTGAGGCCCTGCTTGTTAGATACAAGCAGGGTATACAAATACACATATACATATCTGATACAATGTTAAATGTTCCCCACAACTCTTTGACTCTTAACGCAGGCCTCCACCACCATCTACGTTCGCATTGTGGATGAGAACGATAATGCCCCAGAGTTCCCAGAGGAAGAGTATGTCACAGTGCTGAGAGAGGGACCTGAGACAGTGGGTGCCACCATCGCTACGGTAACAGCCATCGACCCAGATGAGGGTCTGAACGGCACCTTGCAGTACGCCATCGTTCGTGGCAACCTGATCCAGACGTTTAACATCAACAGCATCACGGTGAGTACGAAAACTGTTGAGCTAAAAAAGGTACACATGACAGATAAAACTAACTCTGTGTGTGTGTGTGTGTGTGTGTGTATTCAGGGAAGAATCACTGCTGTGAAGGAGTTGGACTATGAGATCAGCAATGGGCACTATGCGTTGGTTGTGACAGCGACAGACCAGTGTCCCAAACCGGCTCTTCGTTTGACATCTAGCACGACAGTAATGATGCTTGTGAATTGTTGTTCATCACAGTCAGTCGGCTCTTGCTCACAAACAATTCTCCTCCTCCCTTCACAGGTGCTGGTGAACGTCTTAGACGTGAACGACGTGACACCCACTTTCCCCAGACCCTATGAGGGACCCTTTGAGGTGACTGAAGGCCAGCCTGGGCCGCGAGTCTGGACTCTTCGAGCCAGCGATGAAGACTCTGGGCTAAACGGCAAAGTGGAGTACAGCATCACGGGTGGAGATAACCAGAGTTAGTACAGATGAGTTTCTACGATGAAACTTGTTGTGATAACGATGTTGTGTTATCTCTGAGTGTGTCTTTTTGTGTGTCTCTCTCTGTCAGATGAGTTTATGGTTTCTCCAGTGGAGGGCGAGCTTCGTGTCAGGAAGGATGTAGAGCTGGACAGAGAGACCACGGCTTTCTATAACATCACTGTCACAGCCCGAGACCTGGGCAGCCCGTCTCGCAACAGCTCGGTGAGCAGCATTATGCAAGCAGACACATAGTCTCACCATATCCTCTTTGAGAAGGATCTTACACGCATCACTTCTGTATTGCCGTACCAAAAGTCCCAATCTTTCACAATTCAGAACATCTCGAATTAGGTGTTTTCTTTTTTGATGTCCTCCTCAGGTGGTGGTGGGGGTCCTTGTCTTAGACATCAACGACAACGACCCCGTCCTCCTCAACCTGCCTTTCAACACAAGCGTGAGCGAGGGCGCCGCCATACACACCTCTGTGGCCAGAGTCCAGGCGCGTGATGCGGACAGCGGGCGCAACGCGCTGCTCACTTACAACATCACTGCTGGAAACCTAGACGGAGCCTTTTACATCAATGACACAGTGAGAGAAATGGAGGCTTTAGGCCGAGAAATAAGGAAAAGTGCAGATTAAACATACTCTTTCCCTCCTCCTCCTCCTCCTCCTCCTCCTCCTCCTCCTCCCTCAGACAGGTATGGTGCAGGTGAACAGACCGTTGGACAGAGAGCGAGTGGACGAGTACAGACTCACCATCACTGTGAAAGATAACCCTGAGAACCCCCGGATTGCTCGCAGGGTAATCCCATCGTCCTGTACTCAGGAGCAAGTGTTCACATAGGCAGCCTGATGCATGCAGAGGCTTTCTTTGTCAAGGTGGAGTTCACACCCTGCCGATGTCTAATAATAATACATGCACATGAAAGAGCATCGAAACCACCTGTGCTGCTCTTGAAAAACAGACATCTGCTTAAAGTAGGCTTCTGTGGAGAAGGTGAGAAATTGTTCTGCAAGTGCTGCAAACAGGTTAACCAGAAAGCCTCTGAACGCAGCTCGTTGCCTTTACACAGCAGTCTGTTCTTTCTGAGAGTACTCCAGTGTGTTTAAGGAATGTTTTTTTCTTCTTTTCTCTTGTAATTGCCCCTTTACTCATCTCTCCAGGATTCAGACCTCTTAGTAATCACCATTTTGGATGAGAATGACAACAGGCCTGTATTCACCAGGACCAGCTACAGGGCAGAGATCATTGAGAACTCTGCAGCAGGTAGCCTCCAAGCTCTTGTGTCACATGTAATTTGTCTACCTTTCTCTTTCCCTCTGAGTGTGGCAGGCAGAGAGCATTGAGTCAAAACAGCCATCTGCTGTCTGCCTGTAACACCTTCTCACCCACTTCCTGATGCTGTTTACACGCTGTTCATGTGAAGGTTTTTCACTTTGTAAGCTGAGAGATACAAGGACTTGAATTGACTTCAGATCCATAAAAAATATATATTTGTTCACAACATGGATTAATCTGCAACCGCACAGTCACTGAAGATGTGGAGTCTGACTGTTAAAGCATCACTGTCTCTTGGCATAATCAATAAAGCAGCAAAGACTGTTCCAGTCAAATTCACTTGGTAATTGGCAGGAGACACCAGAGGCTGGCTGGCTGTGTGAAATGTTGTTATTTGGAGCTATAACATCAGTACTGTGAGGATTACATCTCTCCCTGTTGTTGTGTGTGTCCGTCTCCTTTAGGCAGCACTGTAACTGTTTTAAACGGGCCTGTTCTGGCTGAGGATAGAGACATTGGACCCAATGCTGTGGTGAGGTATCGCCTTCTGGGAGCGAGGGTGGACCTCTTTACCGTGGACACTAACACTGGTAACTATCCAGCAAGTAAACAGAGATTATGAATAAATAAACCAGAATACAAATTCTTTGCGTCTGCTTCCAGGCGTGATCCTGGTGCGACAGGGAGCGAGGTTGGATCGCGAAGCATTTCAAGATCCTCGTGTAGAACTGTTTCTAGTTGGGGAGGACATAGGAGGCTTGAACAGCAGCGTCCCCCTCACAGTTACCATCCTGGACCAGAATGACAACCCTCCTGTCTTCAGCCCATCTAGTTTCAGCGTTCGGCTTCCTGAAAACAGCCCCACAGGTGCTAGTATTGACTTGTGCTTTTGATTTGTGTTAATGAGGGGCCTGGGAGGAGTGTGACTTACATATTAAGACAGAAAAACACACCTGCAGGTCACAAATGTGTGTGTGCACGCCTCTCTCCACTCATCACTTGTGCCTCCTTCAGGTGTTGTGGTGACTCAGCTGTCTGCGACCGATGCCGACTCTGGCTCTAATGGCTGGCTGATGTACCGCTTGGAAAGCGGAGCTCAGGACCGCTTTGTGGTGGACCCGCTCTCTGGCGCCGTTTCAGTGGGCAACACCACGCTGGACAGAGAAGAGCGGAGTTCTTATCGCCTCGTTGTCATGGCGACCGACCGCGGCACACCCCCTTTGTCAGGCACAGCTACGTTGACTGTTATCCTGGATGATGTCAACGATTCACGGCCACGTTTTTTACAGCCTATAACCATGATCAATGTCAATGAGTCCACTCCGCCTGGTGTGGTTGTTGCTACGCTGACTGCCGAGGACCCCGATCTGCAGCCACGCCTGGAGTATTACATCATTTCAGTAGAAGCAAGGGATGATGGGAACAACCCAGTGGATGGCCTGCAGGAGTCCTTTGGCATTGATTTACACACTGGTGAGATCAACGGCTTAGATTCAGATCTAAGATGTGTTGTTTTGATTGATCAGAGTGGATTTCCATTGTCATAAAAAATGATTTTTCAGATGTGATTTGGTGAATTTTCAGGCGCTGTGTTTGTCCGGAACCCACTCAACAGAGAGCAGGTGGCGACATTTGAAATTATTGTGTCCGTCCATGACAATGCCAGCGAGGTTATTGACAAGTCAGGCAGTGTCCCCAATGGTAAGACCGTTTTTTAAACCTGACCTCTAATTCATAAAATCACAATTAACCCTTGATTCATATCCGTAATCATGACCCTCTGCTCTATAGCGAGATTAACGATCAACGTGTTGGATGTAAATGACAATCCCCCTCGTTTCCGGCCGTTTGGAGTCTCCAACTTCACTGAGAAGATTTTAGAAGGGGCTCAGCCCGGCACAACTCTGCTGTCAGTGTCGGCTGTTGACCCGGATAAAGGTCCTAATGGTCAGGTCACCTACCAGCTGCTGCACCTGCCTAGGGGGGGATATGTTAGACTGGAGGACCCTTCCATCGGTATGAGCTGCTGTCACTGATTTATTGTGGTGAGACAACCTTAACATGTTGACTAGAGGAATCCCAACTACTGATATTTTTCAGGTAAGATTGTAGCCAACCAGACGGTGGATTTTGAGCAGGTACAATGGCTGAATTTCACGATCCAGGCTCAGGACCACGGCACTCCTCCCAGGATAGCTGAGCTGCCAGTATATCTGCGCATAGTGGATGTGAATGACAACAACCCTGTCTTTCGACAACCCTCCTATCAGGTACTGGACACAGGGCTAACACTTCAAACCATCTCAGTAGCTAAATAGGATTAGCTCAGCTCAACTCAGAACATGATTGACAGCCTCCAGAATATTGTGTATTATCAAAACCATAATAATATCATGTATATTTGTTGCACTGTCCTTGATGAAGGTGTGTTTTTTCTCCTTTGTAGGAGCCTGTGTTTGAGAACGTGAACTTGGGCACCACCGTCATTCGTGTCAGTGCCACAGATGCTGATTCTGGCCTCTTTGCTGTCATCGAGTACAGCCTGGTAGACGGGGAGGGAAAATTTAGCATCAAACCATCCACTGTGAGTTAACACACAGTCATCATCAGCTGACATGAATGTGACTCCCCTCTTCTTCCAGAGAAGTTCCAACCCAAGACAGTCACAACCTCTGGAGCTGTACTGTCCGCCTGCTGTGTTTTCTCTCCTGGCAGGCATCATCCTGCGTGGAAATGAAAGTTTAAACAAGCATTTTGACCGTCTCAGAGACAATCTACATATGTGACCTCCAGGCTCCATTTCTGTCATAAACACACTGGAATAAATGTCTTAATACAGCCGCCACTCCCAGTCTGTACTTGCACTTCCTTCCTAATCATTCCATCTCCTCTGTGGCAGGGTGAGATCTACATCCTCTCCCCTCTGGACAGAGAGACAAAGGACCACTACACTTTAACAGCCGTCGCCCGTGACAACCCCGGCGGCAGCCCCAACAACAGACGAGAGAATTCTGTCCAGGTGGAAATCATCATAACGATGTCTTAGATTTATTTTTAGATAAAAATTAGGATGACAGTGAACAGTCTCCCAAACCGAAGAGCGGCGTGTTCACCCCCAGCTTTCAGTCACAATCTATAAATAATTCTTTTTGGTGAATCTGTAAATTATTAAACTCACAATTAATTATTTATTGACTGACAAAGTTTGAAGTGTTAGACAATCTTGGCAGATATTATTTTCCATGCTGTACTTTATCTTTTATCTGATGCAACCCTTCCTGGAACATACCTTTGTGTCTGGCAGGTCCTGATCACGGTGCTCGACATCAACGATTATCGGCCCAGATTTACAGAGCGAGTGTACAACACAAGTGTGTTTGAGAATGAACCCAGCTTTACGTCTGTGATAACCGTGAAGGCTACTGACCTGGACGAAGGAGAGAATGGTGTAGTACTGTATACCATGCTGGGTCCCCGTTCAGGTATGAATATACTGATGAAGGTGCTATAAATATGCACATGTAATTCTTTACTTATGTGATGCTTCATCTTCGGTTTTTCTCTTTTTGGGTCTATAGATGCGTTCTCCTTGGATCCAAACACAGGACTGGTGCGGTCTCGGCGTCTCCTTCAGTCTACGGAACGTTTCAACTTCACAGTGGTGGCGACGGACCAGGGACGTCCTCCTCTCTGGGGCACGGCAGACCTGATCATCACTGTCATAGATGTCAATGATAACAGACCTGTGTTTATCAGGCCAGCCAATGGAACCATCATCCATATTTTAGAGGTAGCCGCATCCCTCTAACATGATTACCACTGTGTGCATGTGTGTTGAAGGAAACTTTGTAGTTCCCTCCACACAAGCAGCTCTCAGCTGCCGCTCTCTTTGCAGGAGCAGCCCCCGGGCTTGCCGGTGTATGAAGTGTACGCGACAGACTCTGACGAGGGGGTGAATGGAGAAGTCCGCTATGCCTTCTTGCAGTCCGGAGGAGACTGGCAGAACTTCAACATCGATGCTGTGTCTGGAGTCATCACCACCACTGTGAAACTGGACCGGGAGAAGCAGGCCCTCTACAGCGTGAGTCAGCTGTGTGTGTGTGTGTTCAGTTAAAATAACTGAGCGCACAGACATATGTGTGTGTCTAATCATGTGGAAATGACTCCTTCAGCTCATCATTGTGGCCCGTGACATGGGCCAGCCAGTGCCTTATGAGACCACAAAGCCTCTGCAGGTGGCGCTGTTGGACATTGACGATAATGAACCTGTCTTCCTCAAACCACCGGTGAGTATGAAGAATGTGGTTTTGTGTATGTACAGTAAGAGCTACTGCTGATCTGTTTGCATGTTTTCCTGTGTGTGTGTGTGTGTAACCCTCAGCGTGGCAGTGTGCCTTACCAGACGCTGACAGTGCCTGAGCACTCCCCTCCTGGTACTGCGGTGGGGAACGTAACCAGAGCTGTGGACGCTGATGAGGGCGCCAATGCCATCGTCTACTATTTTATTGCAGGTGATAACACTCACAGCCACATTCTGTGTGATTTTACTGCTCAGGATAAAGTTATTGTTTATATGTATGCACTCAAGAAGAGAGGATTTGTCTTCTAATGCTTTTTGTGTCCATTGTGTTGTCACATGAAAGGTCTCGTGCTTTAAACACTTAGGAATTATGAAGACATTTCAATAGCTCCATCTGTCTCTCTCCTTTATTTAAAGCTGATTTCTTCTGTGTTTGATGTCACTCTTCCTGTAGGGGGAAACAGCAATGGAAAGTTTGGCTTGAGTTTAGATGGAGAGCTGAGATTGTACAAAGATCTGGACCGGGAAGAGATTCCAGCCTACACCATCATTGTCAAGGCTTCCAGCAACAGGAGCTGGACTCCACCCAGGGGTCAGAGGGCATTGCAGGCCAGAGCCCTGGACCCAGCTCGTGATCCCAGCCTGCTGGAGGTCCGCATAGAACTAGAAGACATCAATGACCAGACGCCGCGCTTCCTGAAGTCAGAGTACACTGCAGGTGATGCGTGCTCTTACATGTACAGTGTGTGTGTGTTTGTGTGTGTCAGTCTGTTTAAATGCAACTTCCCTTCACTTCACTTTCTTGTTTCAGGAGTTGCAGCCAATGCCAAAGTGGGCTCAGAGCTAATCAGAGTGGTGGCCATAGACAATGACATTGGCAACAACAGCGTGGTTCAGTACCATATTGTTACAATCCGCTACTTCCAGTCTCAGAGTAATGGCAGCGAGGATGCTGGCAACATCTTCACCATCGGTGAGTTTCCTTATAACATGCAATTTCCCCATTGTGGGACTAATAAAGGTTTCTTAATCTTATAATACCTTCTTAAACATCGAATTGTGTCTTTGGGTACTTAGCACGCCGTCCACTATGACACACTGTGAGATCTTAAACTAAATTAGAATTGTGTTTGTGCAGATTTTCATACTGTCCACATTTCACAACAGCAGGAAGAAGAAGTGGTTCTCACAGAAATAAGTAGTAGGAACTGCCTAAATAGACAATAGTGTATGTTTTCAGGCTGCACTGGGTGCCTGCACAGGCTGTATGAGATAAATAAGGATATTTTTGAAGCTAAAATCTTGCATAATAGCTTCCTTTTAACAGATAGCAGCTGAGGCCTTCAGCATGACTCAGGTCACACACTTTGTGACATGTAGCTGCTTCTCCTTTTTTGTTTATTATTCTTGTTCTGCCAGACAGGGACATTTTCCCTCATAAAATGTCTATTTTCAGACCTTCTCCACATGCTTGCTAATGAATTTACGTAAAGTAGAGGGTGCCACATTGCACCAGATGGCTTTGATTTAATCCCACGTTCTGTCCCGTGACGTCCACAGGTTTGACAGACGGAATCATCCGCACCTACGACCTCTTCACTGCCTACGATCCAGGCTACTTCCAGCTGGAGATTTTGGCGTGCGATTACGCCGGACACAGCACGACCACAAACGTCAACATCTACATTCTCCGGGACGACCAGAGGGTCAAGATAGTCTTTAATGAGATACCTGATTTGGTTAGAGAAAACCAGGAGGATTTCATCAACCTGTTGTCCAACATCACCGGTGCCATTGTCAACTTAGATGACATACAGGTCAGGCTTTAAATGGTTTTACTCGGCTTTTGTATCTGTGTCTGTCTGACATCTTTGAGTCTCTCTTCTATCTAGTTTCATGTAGACAAGAAGGGCAGGGTGAGCTATGCTCAGACTGACATGCTCATCCACGTCGTCAACAATATGACCAACACCATCCTCGATGTTGAAAGGTTAATTAATAAACTACTCACAAAGCCTGTGCATATTTAAGCCATTGTTTATATCTCTCATACTGTTTGTGTGTTTCATGTGTTGCAGGGTAATCCAGATGATCGATGAGAACATGGAGCAGCTGAGAAACCTGTTCAGGAAATACAATGTCGTCGACGTTCAGCCTGCTATTGGTGACAAACTGCCTGACGACATCTCCACGCTGCAGGTCTGCACAGCCGAGGCCGCCTGAAGCCCACAGACTGCTTTCACATTTCGTTTCAGCTTTTTTTTTTTTTATGTCTCTCTTTCACAGCTGGTCATCATCATCCTGGCTGTGCTGCTGTGCTTGGCAGGAATTTTGTTTGTCACGATGAACTGGCACTATCGCAGAGTGTAAGAAATGTTCTCCAGATTTACTTTGGCGACATTTTATTTTGAAAGTGTGCTCAGTCACTGAAGCCATCAACACATATTTCTCTTCTTACAACATGTCTTCTGCTGCTTTGCAGACATCAGAGGAAGCTGAAGGCAATCGTTGCAGGATCGACAGGTGAGGCGTGGCTTTGCTGATGCGACGGCCCCTCCAGCTGTTCAGCAGGATGTGGTTTTCTGTCTGCTCATATACAATATCAAATCTTTCCTCTGCCATACAGGAAACCAGGGTCTGATGGATATCCTGGACATGCCCAACACTAACAAGTACTCTTTTGAGGGGTGAGATAGCAGCTTCGTTTTTACATCTCAGTGCCACATAGTGTATAAAAAAGCTAAACATTCTGCACACCTCAGCACAACCAGGAAGCCACGTTTGACTCACTGGCAACAAGCAGTCACGTACATTCAGCAAGTGTCTGATCTGCAGGCTCTCTACAGCTGATCTGAAAGCAGAGAGGCTGTAAAACTGAAAATCAAATAAACACATGGACTTTTAGTTCCTTTTAGTATTTCTCAAATCAATAATCAGAAATTCAACTTCATGGTTAATTTGCGCAAAGGCACGTTTGAGTTCCCTTTAATTTGAGCCATAATTGTGCAGGATTTCAGTGAACTACGAGCCCACACTGACGAAAACAGAACAAACATTCTACGAATTGCTTTGCTTTCTAAGGTTTAAAGTGAAAAACATTGTGTGTTTCTTCATGCTTCTACTATGTGAGTGTAATATGTTTGCCTCTTCAGTGCGAATCCAGTGTGGTTGGACCCATTCTGCCGGAACTTGGAGCTGGCTGCTCAGGCCAACCACGAGGACGACCTGCCCGAGAACCTGAGTGAGATAACCGACCTGTGGAACAGCCCTGCGCGCACTCACGTCAGTACCAAGCTGAGCTTTATTTGACTGTTAGGACTGTGACACACTGAGTTCAGAGGTGAAGCTGCTGCGGTGCCTCCACTCTGTCTGAATCGTGTTTCTTTCTCACAGGGCACGTTTGGTCGGGAACCTCAGGCGAAGCCTGATGATGATCGTTACTTAAGAGCAGCCATCCAGGAGTATGACAACATAGCTAAGCTGGGCCAGATAATGAGGGAGGGGCCTATCAAGGTGAGACACCTGCAGGACACACACACACACACGTCCAATTTGTCATTGTTCACAAAACGCAGTGGAGGACAAGGTCAGAAGACAGAAACTAAGACCTCCTGTCTGTCCTGAGGAGGAAACCTGTAGAGAACAAGCGCCTCATTCATGGGGGGCTACCCCTTCCTGCTGTGGGTTCTGTCACAGTGAAGTGTGTAAGGTGGATGATGCTGTAGACTCTATTTGATCCTAACTGCCATCCTGTCAGGGTTCCCTGCTGAAGGTGGTCCTGGACGACTACCTGAGGCTGAAAAAACTCTTTGCAGCACGTCTTGTCACCGTGTCCACCGGAGAAGGGGATCACTCATCAGTCACTGAGGTGGGCTCGGAATAAAACGATGGTCTCTGCTGCTGCTGCTGCTCCTCCTGTCTGCCTCTGCTGGAGAGTGATCCTGCGTTCTTTTGATTTCTCTTTTTGACATCCTGTTGGCCGCTCTGACGCGAAACCTTCTCACCACTTCTGCTTTCTTTGTTACATTGAACCAGACTTTGGGTCAAATAGAGTTTGCACTCAGGTTTCACATGTTCAGTTCTGCTGGCAATGATGACGTACACATATGATGATATTGTTGGAGTGTTGCCTGCATTTTGTGCCATCCTCCCTAAAAAGGTGTGAAGATTTTTGCCTCTATTTAAACCAGGTCTGGTGTAACATCTCTGCTGATCTGTCTTTACTTCTAGATACACTGACTTCTTTCCTAAGCTTCCCTAAAATCTAGTTTTCTTTTCTTTAATTAAAGCTCTGTTTTCTCTCTTCTTCTGTCCTCCTTCAACAGCTGATCCAGAGTGACCTGGATGATGATGAGGATGAGCACCTAGGCATGGGTGGAGGCCGTGGTACTCTGCGCTTTAAACACAAGCTTCCTGTGGAGCTGAAGGGGCCTGAAGGAGTGCACGTGGTCCACGGCAGCACCGGCACCCTCCTGACCTCTGACCTCAACAGCCTGCCGGAGGACGACCAGCGGGCTCTGGCTCGTTCTCTGGAGGCACTGAATGCTGACGGGGGGCTGTATTCTGAGCGTAACGCCCGCACAGAGTCAGCCAAATCCACCCCCATGCACCGCCACAAGGACGGGGACACCCTGTCTGAGAGCCCTCTGGAGATCACAGAGTTATGACTAGCCGAGGCCTCGCTGGTCTGAGCGCAACCATGACTCGTGTGTGTCCTTGTACCTCCACACCACCACCCTGATAAGGTTGGGACTGGAGGAGGAGTGTGTGTAGTCTAGGGAACCTCATCAGCCAACCTCAGTGCATCCACGGGACACCCTGCAAGTGGACTTACTCACTGCTGGGTTGGGTTGATTGGATTATGTTAAAGATGGTCGTACATTTGGTGCTTTAAAGGAAAGGTTTATTTAAACAATGAGCGAGGAAACTAGTGTCATTGACCTTCATCCAAAGAGCTGAGTGGAAAAGAGGGCCTGAGCTTTCCTGTAGGAGAAGCCTGTGGAACTGTGACCTTAAAATCGTCAAAAGGTGCCTCATTCTCATCCTTTTTGAAGTCATGCCTGGACTGCAGACACTCACACAAACACAAATACACACACCAAAAAAAAAAAATTAAGTTACACACTCAGACCAGCGGATGGCCATCAAAGGGACACTGAGAAAACGACAATTCAGTTTAGTCTGTTTTTCTTTTTTTGCAAGATGCAAAGGATGTTAAAGGATGAAGGACTTTTCTTTTTTAGATGGTTTTATTGTCAGGAAATTACTGATGAACATTTGATGCAGAAGAACGATTATCATTATGATTATAGAGTGGAGTTTTCCCCTGACACTGACAGGAGGAGGCATCTTGCTGCTCTTGTAGTTTGAAAGAACTCACAAAACAGGGCAACAAGTGAACATTCAGACCCCGAAGAGTCCTGCTGTCCATCGTCGGTGTGACTGTCAGCCATACACTGCAAGACTTCTCCAGGTCTGAAAACAATGTATGCTGTGTGGACTGACTGGAGCTACAGGATGGGAAAAAAGAATCTTTTATGATAAATTTGATATTAAAGGCATTTAAACAAAGCCTTAGTAAAAGACTTATAAATGGAAAAACATGAATTATGAGATTTTTATAGACTTAAAGATGGCATTGTGCCCACAGACTTTACACTGCCACCTGAGGGAGTAAAAGTCATGCTCAAAATGAGCATCATTTGCTTTATTTTTTTATTTTCTAGAAAATGTGATGAAATTAAAAGATATTTTTGAAGAAAAATGCTGGCTTACCAAAATAGGTAGGAATAATTTTGGATGTTTGGAGTATGTGTATATTGTGCTATGGTGACACGACGCTGTTTCTGATTGAGTGGTGTGTTCTGAAAAATTGTTTTTTTTTTAATATTTCCATTTTTGTAAGTTTTTATTTGTCATTATTGTCACCAGCCCCGCAATCTGTGTTGGGAAATGTTGTGGGATGATCTGTGGTAATTAAAGAAATATGCAACAGCCTCCGAGCTCGGTCCTGGTGATGATGAGAGGAACAACGAGAAGTCTGAGGAACTTTAATGGCCTATGACAGCTTAATTTCTTTTGCACTTGCTGCATAGACATAAGCATACCAGGCAATTCAAGATTTTAACCTAAAGGATACTGAAACCTGTAAAAGAATCACAAGTTCAGCCTCTGGGCCAGTGTGAGGGCTTGTTAATTCTGCCCTCTAGTGGTCGTTAAGATTAAGCTCTTTCCAGGCAATAAAAAAAAAACAAGTAGTTTCTTTTTAGCACAGCACTTCATCCTTTTATTGTTCAGGGTTACATAGAAAGGTTCTCAGCAATAATTGTCAAAAACTTAAAGCCGACCCAAGCGACACCATCGCTGCGGTCCACTCCACGGCTGCTCGTCAGACTCATCGGCCTGTAGCTGCTCCTGTTGTTGTTGTTGTTGTTGTTGTTGTAGTGGTGCTAGCGGCTGGCATCTTCTTCAGTGTCCTGTTCAGCTACAGTGAAACAGCAGAATGTTTACTCACACGTGTTGTAACTACATAGCAAAAGGCTTTTTTTCTTATCTCTTAAAAGTATACAAACTATCCATCATTTTCAAAGGCCTGAATCATCCTTACTCACCTCCTCAAACTTGTGGATCTGTCTGATGAAAAAGTCTCCATACCGACGAGCAACCTTGGTGTCGGCAATGTGGATCATGTCCTGTGGGAGGAAATGGTCATTAAATACAGTAACATATTCTCACAGCTTTATTTCCCTGCCTAATGTTATCTACACCGTATATGATCATTCAGCCTGTTGATTAAACAGACCTACCTTGTCAATGTAAAAATCGACCTCAGAGGCAGACTGGAATTCTCCATCCAGCGCAGAGATGCCGCTGGTCCACACCAGGTTCTTCATCTTGTGCTTGAAGACAAGCAGCTGAATACGGAACTCCTGCTCCGTCATGTCCAGGAATCCTGCCAGCTTGGCGACTGGCATGGTGGTGTACAGCTTCAAGAAGCTGAAACAGCCACAAACAGTGACTTCAATGATGTGTATAGATTCACAGACATCAAATAAATAATGTAAAATTACATTTCCTACACAGCAGCATTGAGATGATGAGTTAGTTTGCTCTACCTTCGGATGGTGGAGAGCTGAGCCTGCTGCTGCACCTCCTCAGCGAAGACCTTCAGCTGCTGCTGGAAAGGTTCTTTGTGGTAGTTGGGGTGGACGTTGTCGTAGTTTGGCACCACTGGTGACAAAAACTTGGGACAGGCGAAGCTGAACAGCTCCTCAAACACCTGCAGATCTCTGAGATGAAAAAGGGGAGTATTATTATTTCAGAATCAGAAAACGCCTGTCCGGCTGATATACAAGAGTCTACGCAGACAAAACAAGGTAATACTAAGAGATAAATGCTGCCCTACGGTTGATACACAGAGAGTGGCGAGTTTCTAGCCTACCCTTTCTGCATACGCAGCATCTTGTCTCCATACTTCTCCCGCAGCTGGGTGTGGATGCTCTCATCAATACGCATCGGGTACATGGTGAGAGCGATTGCCAGCAGGCCGTGCATCTGCTCGTTCTGTTTATTGATCTGGAGAAACATACAACGATAGTAAGAATGACGACAGTTTGATTATTTCTGAGGGTTATTTTAAAGTGAAGATAATATATATGACTGTGATTGCCGAGAGAATCCATACGACTTTCACTGACCATCTCATATTTATATGTCGACCTCTGGAACATGTTTCTCGTCCTCTGGATGTAGAGCAGGATGTTGGCAAAGACTCGAATAGCGTCCTGATAGCGCCTCATCATCAGGTAGGCAAAACCCACGTAGTAATAGGTGGTGATCTGGCACTCTGGCACACGAGAGTACATACTCTGGAAGAAAGGAAACCCAAGGTGTGGACAACAGTAGGGACTAAAGAATAACAAGGAAGCAGGATAATGCCTTACCTTTTTGTTGAGTTCGATGTTCTCCAGGACTTTGATGGCCTGGTAATAATCACCAAGCAGAGAGTGAAGCCTGAGGAGTCCAACCAAGCTGAAGTAGCCCAGCATCTTGTACAGGGAGTGACGCCCATATTCTCCAGCCACACTCTCTGGATCACCTGCATCACACCAACAGATAATGTGTATCACTAAGCCGAGTAGTCTTCAAGCTGACTTGTAGAAATAAATAACTGTGTTCTCCCTTCTAGGTCTACAAAACCGTTTTCCTTACCTCCACTGGTGTAGACTTCAAGCTGACGGTTGATGTTACTCTTGTCCACCAGGGAGTGGAGGACGTTGAGGACGCTGTGGACGTTCCAGATCTTAGGGTTGTTCCTCAGGAACTCGATTTCCTCCTCTGACTTTTTGGCCGTCTTACAGCGGTACTGACTGAAGGACTGGAACTGCAGAGGGAGAAGCGAGTCATTCTCACATCAGTGTTATGGTCAGTGGATAGGAATTCAACATCACTTGTACGATCTGGGGGAACAATGTATTGTACCTGGTAGATGAACTCATCGATGATGTCCCAGAGCCACTGGTTTGGCAGCTCCAACGGAGCAGGACCATCAGCATCTGTTTACAGTAGCAAACGTTCTCATGTGCCATCACTTATTATACAGATGAAGAACAAGTTTAAAGAAAAGATTTCACTTACTGAGAATGTAGTTGAAGAGGTTGCAGTAATTGTAGTACGACTCAAACCTCTGGTCCAAAGTTGGTCCGCCCTGGTTCACAGAAAAACAGAATTAACCAAAATTCTAAACAAAAACAAATACCAACACAGAGACTGACGGAAAGACGAGTTACTTACGCTGACTTTAGCATAGATGTGTCTGTAATAAAGTTCCTTATAGAGGATGAGGAACACAGCATCTGCATAAACACATGAGTCCAATTAATATATCTCTAAAAGCACCTTTTAAACTACAATATCTATCAGCATTCAATATAATCTCATAATAATTTAAACAGGTGATAGACGACTCACCGTTGCCAACGAGGGATGCGATGGCCTCGGCCTCTGGCCAGGGAGAGGTCTTGAAGAAACGGTCCGTCAACTTGTTCCAGCTTAACGAGAAGGTAAGATACTCAATGCACACACAAAGCAAAGTGACACAGAGCTTTATACACAGAGAGCAGAGCTCACCTGTTTTCATAGACATCCTGGATCTCATAGATCTTCTGCTCAATACTCTCACTGGAGACACGGTTGGACTGCAGCTCATAAACCTTCTGGTCAATCAGGTCAGAGATGGTTTTATGGAAATACTGCAGGAAGTTCTTGATCACCTCTGGGATGACGTGGTAGGTCTGCTGCTCATACTGCCTCTCATAGGCCAGGTCTGCTTTAGGGTCACCTGCAAGAGGATGGGAGGATGAGAAGGCACGTTTAACACAGCGCTGTAACGACTACACTCCTAGTGGTAGCATTCTTCATTGAAAACGATTTTTTACGTAAAATCTTATCTTAAACAATTTAATAGAAAAACCAGAGTACCAACCAGTGTGCAGGTCGTAATCGTTTGAATAGGCGTAAGGATCGTACTGTGATGATGAACAGGAGAAGAAATTAGACATTTGTAACTGATGCACAGTTAACATCTGTCAAACAGGCAGTCATCGCTAGTTATCTTTCTTTGCAAGCAACGTTATCTCTGCTTTATATGAATTTACGGGACACTCAAAGACGTTAAATTTTCATGTAGCAGTAAATTCTCAACAGAAACGAGACCACAATAATATCCTCTTGTATTATGCTAGCTCATCACAAGCTAATGTTGCACTGGTTACCGGGTGGCGTAAAGCTAGCTAAATAGCTAACTAGCCTATCGGCTACCGCTAAGTAGCGAATCAGTGTTATTATATTGATTGAGTTCGAATATCTGAAAGAAAGGGTTGGGTGTACTGACTTCTTCCTCTTCGTGGTACATGATGTCAGACAATAATCCAAGCTCGTCCGATAATGGAGTGAAAAAGGTAAAAATGTGTGCCCGGCTAAACCACGCAGCTGGGGCTGGAGACGAAAGGAAACGGAAGGAAGGAGCTGTGACGTACACGTGTGTGAAACGCAACGTTATCCGAGCATTGTGGGAAATTGAGTTTATTTGACGCGTCCGTTAGCTGAACCGTGCTAAGGGAAACCGTTGAGTCCTAAACTTTAGTGGCACAGTATAAACACAACATTTGACAAAATATGAAGTATTTTACTAAAATGACATTACGAATATCTCAGCTATTACCTCTGGGAAAAGGTAAGCCTCTTTGTTTCAGGATATATATATATATATATATATATATATATATATATATATATATATATAAACACATATAAACACATGTAATTTATCACAACAGAATAGTTTTAGCTTTACTATGTTAAAATCTTAAGGTCACTACAAAACAAATAAGAAAAGCTAGATTATAAAGTTTGTTTTAAAATACTTTTGAAAAACTAGGGCTGAACTCTACATAATAAAGTGAATGCAACAGGCTGCGAGAACTTGCCCCTTCCTGTAAATGCTGGTAGATGGCGCTATAGTAGCACGGCGACAGAAGGCCCTGATGGTCACAGACAAACTTAGCTTCAGTAGTGAAGTGAACTGATTCATGTCCTTTCAATCAATTCATCACCATCACAATTCATTTAATAACACCATCATGTTTATTGGTAGTAGTGATGTTACCACAGTGTGTGCAATACAAGTGTATTATTATTTGGCTTTGATGGTGGGGATAGCTTCAAACAATGTTTTTCTAGTGTGTGTATTTTGTCAAAATGTGTTTGGAAAATCCTTTTCTAAGCTGCGAGAGAATCCAGAATCTAACTTTTCTATATGTTAGCGGGTTCAGCAGTAATAGAAAACTCTTGATGTCTCCTCCCTGCATGTAGTGGTCTAACAGAACCCCCTCCTCCTTTTGCCAATTGAACATCATCACACGTTCCTCTGTGGACAAAAAAAAGAAAGATTTTCTTGTTGTGGTTTTGAAGGAGAAGGGGGTGAAAGACAAGAATACCTGACGTGTTTGCCTCAGCTACCAGCAGCAGACGGAGTCCCTCTAAACCTACACCTACCTACCTGCCTGCCTGCCGTCTGGGGGAACTGCCTGCATCCGATAAGGGATCTAGTCCACAAAATCAAGTGTGGAGGAAAAGGGGTGTGGAGAAAAGAAGAAGTCGAATTGGAGAGAGGGAGAAGGAGAGAAGAGACACCGAGGGAGGGGAAAAGGTCAGGGACACGGGGGGGGTTTAACGCACTGCCAGAAATAAGGAGAGTGTCTACACAAGCGCTTTGCCAGACGAAACCAAGGAAACGAAGCGAAATAAACCAGAAACCCCCAGTCTCTCCTTCACCTACAAATTTCGGAAGGACCAGTGTGGATTTTGAAGAATTTTGAGTTCCTCCTTGAACACATTCTAAGCTGAGGATAATTCAAGGCAACTCATTGAATTTTGGACCGTGCGTAATTTGGAGAGTTTATTGCCACGCTGCGTCAGGATGCGCGTCTGTCGGCTGCTGCTCTTTCTCTGTCTGCTGTGCGCTGGAGGCGCGCAAAAGTTCTCTGCTCTCACGGTATGAGGAGCCACAAAGACCCCCAGATATATATGTCATTCTTTTTAATTTACAAAATGGGTAAAACAAGGCTTGTGTATTATTGTGCGTAATGCTGGCCAGTAATGTAATTATATTATGATTCGTGGGCACTGCTTCTAATAATTGTTTTAATATAACAAATGTATTTAAAGATACAGTTAAAATTCACAATTACACTATATTTAGATAATCTACCCACAAAAGAGAAGAGTTGAGCCCTGAAAATCAGGTCTGTGTGTATTTCTATAAACTCACTGTTTAAGGGTTTTCAGTGTGTGTGCGTGTGTCTGTGTAAAAGAGAGAGAGAGAGAAAATAATAATGCTTCTGGCTGAGTGTGTAAGGAGTTGACTGGTTTGTTAGTAGCACCATTGTGCTCTCCAGCCTCTTGGCTGTCTGTCCTCTTCACTGTTTTTGTTTGTTGCAGAGGCTTCTGAGCAGCCTGTGCCGCCAGGTTTGTTGCACTAAAACACATGGCACTGTTTACACCAGCAGCATCCTAACTATTTCATATTAAACTACAAAAAAAAGAAGAGAAAGTGCCCCGTGATGGAAATTTCATGGCCATGATCAAGTGCAGTTACAGTGCCAAAGGAGGATTAGTAGAGAGCGGAATGTGCATTGTCAGAGGCTTCCCCCCTTGATTTAGAGGCTGATTTGGAAGCCGCCTCCGCCGGCACCATTATTTATGGTTTTGGTTGAAGATGCCTCAGTATCCAATTGGAAACAAATGGCCATGAGTTGCTAACCTGCAGGTGAAGGGTCGGAGATCCTTTCTCCCTGTCGGCACTGTGGAGTTGTGGAATGTGGGAGGAAGTGTTGCTGTGAGCAGATGCTCCTCTGAATTGATACACATATTTACGCTCGCCAAGTGTAGAGATAGTGTGAGTGTTTCTTGGTGTCAACGGGGGTAATATTTACCAGGTGAACTGTTTTTTTTGTGTTTGGATATGACACAGCACCAACTATGGTCTGGGTATAGCTGTGAGATTAAGAACCTCCTCTATTTCATTGCATGTTTAAGTGGTAACTGTGTGTCTGTGTCATTCTGCCCCACTGTGGTTCATTAGAACTCCTTTATTGGAATAGCACATGGACCGCTGGACTCTCTTGTACAGACGTTGTGAGTGATTAATGGGTTATTGTTTGAGTGACACGGGGGAGGTCATTGCTGGTTTGAAGAAAATGTCTCCATGTGATATTTTGTGCATATTTGAGGTTGAACAGGCAGTTAAATAAATGGGATATTTGCCCAGGTTATTCATGAGGCAGACATTTTCCATGGTTTATGGAAGTATGAAATTTTGAATGAAAAGATGAGGGCACATAGAACATTAGCTGCTTCTTTTTCAAACTCGTCCATAGAAATCATGTGCTTTCATAAAACCGCGCACCTGTCCGAATAGACGTCTTCCATTATCGCATGACCATCAGTGGTCTTTCACAGCGCCTTTTAACACCTTGCACACCAATTAAAGACGTTTTTCTTTGATTGAGTTGGTAGGCTGGGTAAAGGCTGACACTTTCTTCCCTGTCCACCATGCTGGAAACTAATGATCCCCTTTTGCATCCTAGCATCCATGCAGGAAACTCCTGCCAAGGCCATTTAACACGTTCGCCACAGCTCTCAGCTGGGGTCCCCATTGACCCTGAGGGGCTGTGGTGTGAGGGGCCTCTCGGGGCGCTGGAAGCAGGGGCCTCACAGCCAAGAAGGCCCTTATCAGCCTACAATGTGCTCTCTGCTGGAGGCTCGCCTCCTCCATACTCCATTCAGTCCCACAATGCGGCAGTACCAGGGGGAGGTAATAGGATTTGATTTGTATGCTGGTTGGTCTTGGAAAAAAAAAATTTCCTTTACACTCCGCCTGTCTCGTCCTCTCTCGCCTGTCTCTTGTTCATTTGCCAACCTCTTGTATTATTTGAGCAGATGCAAAAAAGCTTCTTCCTAGACAGATCATGCAAAGAAAAAAAAAGAAATCATGAATGGAAAGGGAGAAAGACAAACAGAGAGGCTGAGAGCCAGCTGCCTGGAAGCAGACAAGAAAGGGATTTGAGCAATAAATGCATCTGAGTCCCAATATGTGTTCTGTCTTGCATGAGTCTTGTGTTATGATAAATCAGGGTGGAAGCCTGTGCTGCATGGAGCTGAGTAGCAGGCCATCCATCACTCTCCACAATGTTGCTGTACATGATGTTGGTCCTGACTTGGAGAGGCTGGAAAGAGACATCAGGGAAGTGTCAGGGCCTCGCCCATTCACCACCACAGGCCAAACACACAGAGATCTGCAGCAGACAGCAAACTGCCATTAGGTGTACACAGGAGGAGGAAGAGGTATTCAACACACCATTACTCTCTGAAGCTTTTTCCCCTCACTGGTTTTCACGTCTTATTTGTTGTCCTCCTTCAGTGTGGCCAACTGTGACATTGAGATGAATACTTGGATGTCTGATAGTGATTCTGGGTGGCTGATTTCATGGGTGGCTGATTTCATGGCTAACTGTGTTTTTTTCCATGCTGTGTTCTTGGAGCTTTATCATGAAATTGCTGCCACTGTGTGCTTATTGTGTGTTTATTGGACATCTAGCAGGATGCTGGGCTGCTGAATGACTCTGTTTGGGTTGTCAGTCTGTTTGCTGGCAGGGGTTGCTGCTGTGATGGTGCTGCAGTAGTGCGAGCACTGGGGCGACCAGCAATAGCTGAGGGAGATGGGCCCAATTTTATATGGAGAAACTAGTTAAGTAGCTGCTGTCATGCAGTACTATTGTTCTATGTTAGGACATCAAAGACAACAAAAGGTGTTTAGTCGATAGGACCCAATGTGCAATAACCTTGTATTCAAACAAACCCATTTGGACCGTATCACATCAGCACCACTGAGATGCCAGCCATCAAAGTGTGTGACCCCCGAGCTTTAGGTAATGTGCTTTGACCTGTTGTTATGGCTTTAATATAGATGTGAAAGGCATATTTATCCCCTAAGACCTTTCCATTTCAAGGTTTTAGATGCACACAGACTAAAAATATCTTGTCCCCCCCTAAAAACAGCTAATAATTTCATGGCAAACTCAAAGTATCAACTGAAACAGAAAATTGTTTTTGAGAAATTTCATTCATTCCGAAGAAAGTCATCTTCCCTCCCTCCCTCCCTCCCTCCCTCGCGGCATCTCTGCCGATGTGTTTGAACGGGCCTCCCCTCTGTGATCTCCCCACAGGAAGATTTATGAGTGAGGTTGACAGAGTGGGCTGTATCTTCCCCACTGGCCCAGGGCGACTTCATCTTCCCTGCCAACCCTCTTCCAGGTGCATGCAGCCCTGCAGCCCTGCTTGTCTGAACGCAGGGAGGTTGCCACCGAATCTCATCCCTCACTTCATTTGTAAGATGTCAGACACAACAAATTTTTTTTATTGGTGATCAACCCGCCCACTGAGTGGAGGTGTATCTTTTCTTTTGATCACAGACCTTTCAGTGAGGGCTTTGATTGTCTGGTTTGTGCTGCAGATTCAGAAGAGTATGAGAGTGAAAAGAGAGAAAGTTCCTGTCTGTGTGTTTGCTGTGAATACTTGACAGTGACAGATTTTAGGTATTCGTGCATCCACAGAAAGAAAACTGAAAGAAAAATGAAAAGTGTTTCACATGTGCAAATATTTTCATTATATGAGAAGACAAAAGGGGCTCTCGGACTTATTTAGCTTTGGATATGACTGCACCTGCATCAGCATGAGTTTTCCACTCTACCCGGAGTCATTATTCCACCGAAGTGAATGAATCACACAAACTTTATGAAAACACTTTCACTGTAGCCACACAAAGCTCACTGACATCTAGTTTATTCAGCCACTCATTCACTGTCTTTTCATTCATTGTAGCAGTCACAGCTTGTTGCGACCCCCCTTCCTCCTTCTCCCTTCTTACCACTGCTACTGCCCAATTGTGTGGCCTGGTGAGGGGGTTTCATACCAGGCTGGCAGATACAATGGCGGCATTGATACAGGTGATCCGATGCGTTCAGCCAGAAGTCTTTGTCCTTGTTTCTCTTTTCATAGCAGAGTAAAACATCCTTAGGAGCGATTCCAGGTGAAGACCTGTGCAGGTGTTGGTGCAGACAAAGAAAAGAGGAAATGTCAGTCAAGTCTTCTTCAGCCTTACACACAAAGACGAAGCATGGCTATACCCTGACAGGCTTGTAGTGACACTGCCTCATCATTGTGTGTACTGTTTATCGGTGCTTTCTGGTGTCAAACAGACAGTTTGTGCTGACATTGTTTTGCACCTACAGAAGCCCCGCCTTTTAGTCTTCATAAATCCCTCAGGAATCACATCTGTCGTTGTGGAGATTAAAATGTTTTTGTGCAGAGCTCACTGATTCTTACAAATGGCTCATTTAGCAAATGTTTTCCCTGCTTATCTGCTGCTTTCTCACTTCTGCAGTTCCTGCGGGTGGATCAGGATAAGGAGTGCAACATGGAATGCAGCACTGCTACTCGCAAACCGTTGTGTGCCTCCGATGGCAGGACCTTCACATCTCGCTGCGAGTTCCTCCGAGCCAAGTGCCGCGACCCCCAGCTGGAGGTCATCCGAGGGCCATGCAAAGGTCAGGTCATGAGTCACGCTTCAGCGCCGCCTGATGCTCTCAAATGCGCAGAGGGGGTCAAAGAAGAAACTTGTGGGTTAAATTCATTTCAGCATAATTGATTCTTTGAGTGCTGGGAGGACAAGTGGGGCTGACACTGTGAGAGTGGGTGAAAGGGGGTTCACTGCTGCCTGGCTGGTTTCATAATTTCACACCATTTGCGTGATGAAGGAGGTGTCATTAATTTGTCAAAATAATAAATTGGTTTGTTTTCAGGGGTGAAAGTGTGTTTTTTACATGCTTTGTTACGTCAGAATTACACCATGGCGTTGTGGGACCAACAACGTCCTTGCTGATTTCAATGGCTTCAGCTCTCTGAAGTGAAATTATTATGCAGCAGCAAGGGCCTTTGAATGAAATATCTTGACAAGAATTAATGGTCTCATTTTCATCATGATAAATGTAAAGCTCTACATATGTGACCAATAGAGGACTGAGGATGAAAAGCGAAAGGGGAAGCAGACCCCGTGAGGTCAGGCAGCTCACAGACTCCCTTATTGTTAGTCCTTGTTTGAAGGAAGAACCCATATACCCCAAAGCTTCAGCCCCAAAACCCTCTCACTCCGCCCAACTCACTAACTCTAATATGCTAGTTCATCGTTCTACAGACTGGGGGACAATGCCCCATTCTTACCACATTACAACATTAAACCAGTCATTCAGGGAATGTGAGGAAAAAGGTTTGCGTAAAAAGAAGTCTCATATGATGGAAAAGCATTCCGCGATTTTATGCCCGTGCTGGGTTTCTATGGCAACATCTCTAAGCGGACATCTGGATGTGGCGGACAGCGCCGGGACACAGAATAGAGGATTCCAGCCAGGAGGCTGAAAGGGTCGAGAGTCCATGAAAGTCGCATTGTATGCGTCAATAACATCGGGTCTATGAGAGTTCGGACCCCCCCTTGCTTCTGCATGGGATGAATGAAAGACACAGCAGAAACGAACGAATCAGCAGCAGAAATAAACCAGAGGGCCGACCCATCCTGAAAGCACAGAGATGGGATTGTGTTTAAGGATGGTGAGAGTGGCACTACATTTGTTTTCTATCACTGCTTTCGGATGATTCAAGTGTCCTCTCATTTTTTCCAGTCAGCATTTTGGTCGGAGCCCCCTGGAGAAGGACGATGGTTTTGGGTTTTTCCACTGCAGCTAACTTTAGCGCTCCTCAACTCACTGTTTTCCTCCATCCGGAACATCCAACGTCTTGCCCCTTCTCCTCACCAGTGTCTCACACACACACACACACACTAGACTGAGAGAAACCAGTGCACATTCCCCTGCATGTGTCTAATGGACAATCTACTGCAGCCGTGCCCGCAACGTGAAGCCTGCTGACCAAACTGGTGAACGTTTTTAAACTTAGCATGAGTCACTGATCCGAACCTGCCAACCAGACCAACACTGTGTGTCACAATGAGTTACCATCAAGCTCATCGCTGCCCAACACTTTCTGAGAGTTTGCACAGCTGGTGTTGTTTGGCCAGGTGAGGTGAAGCTGCTGTGGAATGACAGGATGAGCCATGGTTCTGACAGAGTGATGCGAAAAGGCCTGAGGTGTAGCTAGGTGAAAAGTTTCTAAACCACGTTCATATCAACTTGGACTGAACTTGAACAGACAGTCAAGGTTTAGGAGACAGACTTTAAGGAAGGGTCAGGTTTTCCCTGTGCATCAGCCCTTTTCTTGGGTGACTGGAATGTTCTACAGGAGCAGCTCAAGCTGCCTCTCCCGGTAATGGCTTTACCACCAGGCACTGTGCAGGCTTGTCTGACTTGCTCCTAATAAGACTGGGGATGTTGGTTCTATTCCCAGCCACACAAGTATCTGCGCTTCCGAAATGTCTCAAATTGTTTCCCCTCCGTCTCTCCTCTCTGCTCTCTTGCATTTTTCATTTAGTCTTCATCATCTGTAAGATTCAACGTCTTTTTCTGACTTAAAGTATGTCGGTTTCGTAGCTGTGCACCATAAGAAAATAGTTGAGCTGTGGGTTGAATCATGGGTCTCTGTGATGTGTAGTGATTCTGGTGATTTGTGGTGCTCCTCAGATACATCCAGATGTGTAGCAGAGAAGAAGTACACGGAGCAACATGCCAAGAAACTCTTCCCGCAGGTCTTTGTGCCTGTCTGCAACCCTGATGGCACATACAACGAGGTAACAAAGGACTACACACAAATTCTTGACTAAGGGAGGTCTTTCAGTCCCACATTTTGCAAGCATTGTCCTACCTCCTGGGTTTTTAAACTTCCCGCAAACAGTACATGCTGTTTTCATTGCAGGTTCAGTGCCACAGTTACACTGGATACTGCTGGTGTGTCACCCCGAATGGTCGACCCATCAGTGGCTCGGCAGTGGCCAATAAGAAGCCTCGATGCCAGGGTGGGTAAAACACAAAATCTTTTAATTACTAACTCTCAGTAATATATCATATTAAGAATACGCTGTTTGTAGTTTACCGTGTGGGTACCATTATGTATGACATTCGGTTTGTGTAGCAATGTTGACAAATCGAGTTAAACGCAGCAAAGCATGGCATTCCATGTTTGTGGGGGGTGTATTGTTAGGTCCTGTGGGAAAGTGGTCAGTGACTGGACTGACGTCCGCAGCGTTTAAAGGCCACCCGAGGACTGAGCGTTGCTCAAGGCACAAAGCTGCGGTGTAAATAAGCCCGGTAGAAAATCTGCGCTGCAGAGTTGAGCAACAAAGTTTAACAGTAAGGAATGTAAGTGTTCTTGGAGGATCGCGTCTGCCAAAGAGTCAAATAACCAATGCCACATGTCCTCCCTGTGCGTCTCTGTGGGGCTGCCTTGGAGGCTGCTGCTCCCCATAGTGAGAGGGCTGCAGGAGGAGCAGTATTTGTATTCCAATTGCCAGCTCACAGCTGTGTACATAAACTCTAAATATTTCACAAAATACATGTCCATCAGCATGCTGAGTGTCAGTGATATGAGCCATTACAAATACATTATAAAATGGTTAAGAAGAGGTGCTGTGCCTTACTCTGTCAGCACGCCACTTAAGTCTGGGGCTGTTTAATTATTTTATTATATTTTTTTTTTTTTGCCACAAATAATAAAAGGAGTTTGGTGCTACAGTTTTTTTTTATTAATCTGAGCATGTCACCTTCCAGGATCAAAACAGGAGAGACCACCCCCCAGGGACCCGGGTAAAGAAGGTGAGACTTTAACTCAAGAAAATGACTCCTTGTCAATGCATGTTTGCTTTTGTGTTTGTCCGTGTGCATGTGTGTACCTACACAGTGTGTGTATCTGCCTGCATCTGTGTCAGAGGTGTGCAGGACCAGTCTCCTGTTAAGGCTTGTCTCTCTTGTATTTTGTCAATTGAAGAGCCTGAAGGCTGATATAAAAGCAGTGTTGTCTTTACAGGCAGAATGGAGGAACACTGACTTGTGACTTCTTCTTTAACTTTCTTTTTCAGCCATAGTGCGATAAGATACAAGGAAATGTTCACACTTTATCCCCCAGTTTACTTTCTCTCTTCCAGATAGAGAACCACTAAGATTCCCTCCAGCTGCAGAAACTGTATATCTTTCTCTCGTCTTTTAAGAGACCATTTGTTTTGTTAAAGTGATGTGATTTGAAGGCTGACATGGAGTGTAATTTGGGTTGATTCAGATCGATTCCTTATGTGATTGTGTAATTGTGTGTGTGTGTGTGTGTGTGTGTCTGTGTTTGCATGAGAGAAAGTGCACATGCATCCACGTGGGTTATTCCTGTCAGTGTGACATTTATGTCAGCGCCTCTCTCTCTCTTTGTAAACAGTCTTGGGTATAGTGTCTGTCGGAGGCCAGCCAACTCATTACACATAGATCAAGTGGGAATGCAAGATTTGAGAGAGTACGAAGGATGATGGTTGGAGAGGGAAAGAGGGAGGAAGGGAGGTGGAGGGGTGGGCTGTGGTTCAATCTGAACTGGTTGGATAAACAGGGTGGTGAAAAGCAGAATAAACTGTAGGTCTGTGGTGTGCCAGCACTGAAAATAGCAGTGATTGCATCAATATTTTGATTCGGCAGAAGCCCATCAGTTCCTAAACATTCGACAGTGGCCTTTGCTGCACTTTTATCATCAAAATATATGTGAAATACTTTGCCCTAAAACTATTTCTGCTGCTCGACTTGACAAACTCATTCACATGCTGGAGTCATATACAGCTGACGACTGACAAACAGCAGTAAAACTAATGCTGTATGACCACAAATAGCACAGGGGTTTCCTGGCAGATGCTAAAAGAGGTGTTACAGTCATGTAAAAGGCCACAAAGTAAAGATGGGTCATTAGTGGTTTATCGTAAATCCAAATCATAAATACACATTTTTAAATGGCATTTCCATCCGTGAAGTGAGCAGAGTAATGACATGTCTGCCTCTGTCGCTCACACTGCCTCCAATGTATTTTCATCCAATAAACGTGCCCGAGATGATGAATAGCTGGCACACACCACTCGCATTAAATGCACGCTCCTGATTGTGCAATGGAAATTCATTTGTTTAAGGAAGGATGTATAAGCTGGATCCCTGTTTGTGGAGAGATCCACTGACTCACACATTAACGGAGCTTTGCTTTGAGCAGAAGGAGTGACCCCCATCTGAGGTTAACCACACCTACGGCCGTGGTTTCACCCTAAGCGGTTCAAAACCTCCATCCCTGTCTCTCTCCTGCCGCAAATCAAACAAACAGAGACCAAACAAACATACTCAGTTCTCCCACTGTAAATTGGTTCATCTCAGACTTGGCTACTGCATCTTTCAGCCCGTATATATATATATCTCCCACATTCACACACTTCTCTCTTAACCCAAATGCAGGCAAAGAAGGGGTGGAGACTACTGATCCTAATTCTCTCTTCATTTATTATAACTGACCTCAATCTGTCCTTTATAGCAAAATAATCTGCCTTGTTGCATGAGGTGAAACCATGGGAATACTGCACAATCTGTGACCACTGTACTCTGTTTTCCTATTATAACTTACCTCTTTCAGTTTTCAGCACACACACACACACTTCCTCTCCTCACCTCTACTTCTGCCTTTATCCTTCCTGACCGGGCAACGTGCAAATCTCATTCTGTCCAGTGTTCTCTAATCTAGCTTACTCTCGTAATTGTAGTCTCCTTGCAAATATTCTCCATTCTAAATGCAGATGACGCCGTCATAGTGGTGGATCCGCCGCATGGTGCAGATGACGAAGGTGAGCTCCTATTCATTGTACTGTGAGTGAAAGATGTTTGATACTTTGCCTGTGTTTATTGAGACACCACTGACTGACTCGAAGTGTAGTTCCAAAACCTTTAAATCCTTAAAAGGAAACGAGGAGTCTGCACATCAGGCACTGGGGAAAATGTGATAGTAAAACGTTTTCTAATGATCAGGCATAAATATTTGATATAAAACTAAGAGCACAAGGTGAGTTTTTCTGCTTTTCCCTAAATCTGTGTTTGGTGTTTGAGCACATTTTTGTGATCAGGCCTCAAGTGATAACTGGAAGATAGCAGAAGAGAAGTAGTAGATGTTTTATATCATAGTACAGCTGTTTTTATTATCAATAAAGTATACTTTACAAGTAAATACTTTTCTCCAAGGTAATAAGTAAGTAAATAAGTAATAAGAGCTAATGAGGGAGCACTGTTGGCAAGAATGGTTTAAGAATCAGAGAAATGAAACACTTCAGACTCGGTACACTGATGTATCGCCTCGTGACAAGAAAAAAAGCCTCTTGGACGAAAATTCCACGATGTACTGGAAGTCCGCCATTTTGAAGAAACCACACCTTGTTCCAATTTGCACACCCCGCAGTTTTGCAAACTCCTCCTAGTGGAATTGCTTGATGCGGCTGAAAATTGGTGTGCTCACCCTTCTGGGGTCAGGGACCAAAAGTTGTCAAAAACGCAGCACTTCGTCACACGGTCTGGCTGTGGCGCCACCACGAAGTTGACCCTTCGCCATTGCACACGAAATGGGTGTATTTGTGGCTGTATCTCCCACATGCTTCATCCTATGTGGATGAAAAAAATCAGGCATGCTGAGCCTGTCATTCTGACCAGATTGATATGCTAATGACCAGAAACTCTCATAGTGCCACCTACTGGCGGTATGAATTGTGTTCACGCTGATTATCCATGTTCCACACCTCATATTTGAACAAACTCCTCCTAGGGAAATACTCTGACGAACCTGAGATTTTTTCACCTGGTTCTGAAGACATGGCTGAGCAAAAGTTATCAAAAACGCAGCTCGATGTTACATCGTGTGGGCGGGGCATCGCCACAAAGGTGACCCTTCGCCACCATACAGAAAGCTGCTGTGTTTCTTGATTTGTTCATCCTACCTGCCTCTTACTCTATCATGACATCAGCCCCTGTACACCTTTTCATATCAACTCATCGTCATATGTGGGTGTGGCCACATGGCTCAGCAGCGCCCCCTGGAATGAGATCTGCTTCCCCGTTTCACCTACAGACATGAAAATTGGTACACATATGTATCACCTCTAGACAAGAAAAAAAGTCTCTTGGGGGTATCCTCTAAAACAAACAGGAAGTCCGCCATTTTGAAAATATTTTCACTCCCCGCACTTTTACGAACTCCTCCTAGAGGATTTCTCCAATCCACCTCAAACCTGGTCTGCTTACTCTTAAGGCATTAGGGACCAAAAGTTATCAAAAACGCAGCACTTCGTCACACGGTCTGGCCGTGGCGCCGCCACAAAGTTGACACTTCGCCAACGCACAGGAAATACATGTATTTTTGACTGTGTCTCCCACATACTTCATCCTGTGTGGATGAAACTTTACAGTCATGCTGAACATCGGACACTGCACAGACTAACATGCTCATATGCTGCGGTCACTGCGCCACCTACTGTCCAGAGGACCTGTCTTTTGTACATGTGTGTTTTGTTGTACTCTTCTGGCCTGCAGACCACTGCTCCTGCCGGTAACGGGGGGAGAGAGGTCGTGGGACGATAGTCTCTGTCCAACTCGAACCCACAGAGACCAGGCTTATTCTTTGTATAGAACAGAAAAAGAATTAGTTTGACTGGATGAAGCACAAGACGCTCGTTCAGAGGGCTTACAGGTGGCCTGGAAAACTGGGACGGCACAGTGCTCGTTGGTTAAACCCAATGTCTGTATGATGCAGGCTTTGTTGGTTTGTCACGACACTAATGAAGTCCAGAGAGATTTAGATGTCACCACAAAAAGCTAAAAGGAATGATTAGTGGGACATTTCTGAATCCATCGCTCCACCACGTGTCTGGCTCGATTAACTACAGTTATGACCATAACAGCATTTGCAGTCTGCCACTGTTATTAGTCACAACCACCTAGAAGTGCAGCTCAGAAACAGCCTGAAGAACTGAACTATGAGTGATGAGGATTTGTTAGTTTTTAGTGATGTCCTGTACATTTGTGCTAATGTGATCATTTGATGAGAGTCATTTCAGTCACCGGTACTTCCTTTTTACTGCTGCACAGTATATCTCATCACAGCTGTCATATGCTGTTAACTCACCACATCCAGTCCAGCAGTTTGAGATAGGATAACCTTGATGTGCGTTTTACAGGCTGTGAGTTTTGGAAGCACCAGGTTTGGCTCGGGTAATACACCCGAGTGTGTTTTCGATTGAAACTAATAAAGCTGTCTCGGTGGTTTCTTTCAGACATCATTTCCCAGTACCCCACTCTGTGGACGGAGCAGGTTCGCAGCCGACAGAACAATAGAACCAGAGCACCATGTGAGTTTCAGAGACTTGTGTTTCTTTAATGGTGGCGATCGGGTGTTTGCAAACCTCAACTGAAAGCACGCTCTGTGTTTTTCCTGCTTGTGTGAGCAATCATGGTTTGAGGCTGTTCCTGTCTTTTAAGGACAGATGGTGGGTTGTGAAACCAATACATCTTGGTGTTGGAGTGCGTCTCAGGCTTTGAGGGTCTGCTTCTCTGTGGTTCTTTGCATTGCTGCATATCTGTAATTATCAGCACATGGCACAGACACAGGATCTCCTGTTCGTACAATTTCTTTTTACACACATGCATATTTATCATTTTTATCAGCCGCCTCTCTGCTTTTGGGGAAATGCCTTCTGTGTAAAAAAATGCAACTTTTAAAGCAGCGTATAGATGAGAGCGCTCTGTGCATGTGTGCATTTGCGTGTGAATCCCATTATAATAATTTACAACCAATAAAAACCATGAGAAATGCAGCATTGATGGTTTTGATTACCATGTGCTCTTTGGGGTAAAAAAAACACACACACCCGCCTCCAACAAAGAGAGCCCATAGAGAAGAGCTGGAGTGAAGAGAAAACAGGAGGCATTTGCTTTGGTCTCTTTTGTGTGGGTACAGATCTCTAATGAAAATAAACAAAGAAAAGGGATATCCATAATCCTGCAGGAGCTTCCGAGCCTCGAGGCGAGTGCTGAAGAGAGGGAGAGATTGACGATGGAAGCCCTCGTGTCCAGAAGAAACTCTTCGTTCATTCCTCAGTTTAATGCTCAAATGTCTGTTGGAGAGCTTCATGGCAGAAAAAGGAGGCTGTGATCCTGCTGAGGCTCTGCATCTCTCTTCAAACAGACTGTTGACTCTCTATGTGTATGGATACAAGAAAGCATGCTGTTTTTCATGTAAAGATCCTTTACAGCAGTGTGTGAAGGCAAAGGCCCAACTGACCACAGTTCTACCTTTTGTCTTTCCTGCTTCTCTGTCTGTCACACACATCCACAAAGGCCAGTGGAGTGTCTAAATATTTACTTAACTTGGGACATAGGGAGCTGTTCTCAGTCATTAGCCTGTTAATGTCTGTAAACAGTGCCATGGGGGGGCTGATATAGCCGTCTATACACACACTGTCTCCAAGCACTCATCCTCCAGGTCTTACTGCTCCACCTCAGGAATTGATTAGCAGAAATTCATTCAAACATACTGCACGTTGCATAAACACAAATGTGTCAGTCAGATCTGCCTTAAAAGCTCACACAATTCATACAACGCAGACCAGCAGAGCAACTTTATGGGCAGTGTGCTCTGTGTTTGACACCTTCACTGATTCCTGCATAAACTTTGACCTCTCCTTCCAGCCTCATCGTGTGACCAGGAGCAGCAGTCTGCCCTAGAAGAGGCAAGACAGCACAAGAACGATGCCGTATTCGTACCAGACTGTGCACAAGGAGGACTCTACAAGCCAGTCCAGTGCCACCCCTCCACCGGCTACTGTTGGTGTGTGCTGGTGGACACTGGACGGCCCATACCGGGGACCTCCACCAGGTGGGTAAAACCTGTGGGTATTTTAGGACCTACTCACAGTGATTCACAAATATTGCTGGAATTTATTGCCGTGCTCCATGTGGCCAACAAACCAGCAAGTTGTTAAACAAGCAGGTGAGTGATCATTAGCCACCAGACGATAGAGTGTCTGTCCAAATGATGCTTTGATGATGTTATATTGGGCTTTGTATTCCCACAAGTCTGAACATCCCTGTAGGTTTTGCAAGCGCTGAAGAAGTAGAAATAAGCCAACTTTCAGACAGTATAGAGACAGTAAAAACATCTCCAGTCTTCGAGACTTGTGAAAATGCACGTCTGACACAAGCATGTGAACAGACATCCCCATTGCAGATGGCACAGAGTGACTCAGTGGTCTGATGAGCAACAGGTCAGAGGTCAGTCAGGTTGGCAGAGCAGGGCACTGGTACACTCTTACTGAGCCGCATGGCTGGTATCAGATTAACAAGGCTCCAGGCAGAGTGCCAGACAGCACATTAGCACACATATGGAAGCATGGATTTTCTTCCTTGTCCCAGGCCAGCTTTTGGCCCAGTCGCACAGCAGCAATCGGGGCTCTGCTGTCTCTCCGAGGGAGGCTGTGAAAGCTTCCTTGTGTCCCACGCTCCCTGTCTGCCTCTCTTCTTCTATCTCTCTCTTTCTCACCCTCCCTCCCTGTTCCTGTCCTTATAACAGCTCCCTCCCCTCTCCCCTCTTTTTGGATGTCTTTCCAAGCCCCTGGTTTGCCACAGAACAATTATTTGAATCCCAAAGATTTAAGCGTATGGAGGTAATTGGAAAACATGGGATTCCTCTGTGATTTCACAGTAAGGATAGTTTTACTGATATAAACAACCCCTTTTCCCCATTTTACCCTGAGTGAATTGACATTTTTCATTTTAGTGCATTTTCTGTCACAGGTACGAACAGCCAAAATGTGACGGCAACGCCAGGGCCCACCCACCTAAACCAAAGGACCATTACAGAAGCAGACATCTCCAAGGTAGGTCTACAAAGACTGGACTCTGTCTTTCCTCTTTGTTCAGACCACATGGTGAAGCTCCTCAGCTGCTGCCCTTCCAAGGTTGTGATAACAGTGCGAGTGTTGCGCTGTTGGTCAAGGAAATGCCAGATAAAGAGTTGAGGATTGCCAGATACTGCCCTTCACTGGTCAATAAGCAAGGAGACAGAGACGGATTGGGTGGAGGATTAATCTTCAACGGACATGGGAGATGGAGGAAGGTGGGATGAAACCGCAGGGAGGTGAGGGAGAGATAATGGATAATAGGATGCCAAAGACAAGCAGTGATACTAAGATAACAGAGGAGATAAGTGATTTGAAGGCGGGAGATCAGTTTGAGAAGGATGGTGGGAGTTACAGGTGAGACTGTTTGTTGTGTTAAGTAGACACTTGCTCATCAGGATTTTATTTAAATGGTTATATTTTTGAAAATGTTTTTGGAACCTTCTAAAGCATGTGATGGATGGGGTGAGGGTGGTTGAATGGTTCAACAAAACATCATTTTGACACAGCAGTGTTCCACCAAAGATTGAAGTTGGTCGCTGAAATTATTCCTAAATTATTCCTCTTAAGTTTGACCATAAACCGCTCTCTGTGCTCTGTTGTTATGCCGATATGTGGTGTCAGATCAGAAAAAAGAGCAATTATAATAAACTGTTTATTTTTTACCATTGAATTTGAGATGACTGCCATGGTTATGAAGACGATTTCCCCAAAAACACAGAACATGTAGTCCAGCCCCCCCCAAAAATAATCATGTATAATAAAAATGAATTGTTTATGTTCCATAAGTCACATGTTTGCACTGCACTCTGATTGAATCTTGATCATTTGTACAATGCACAGGATGGTACATTCACCTTTGTTTTCATCACATAACTGCAAGCCTTGTCCACGGCGTAAAAGCAATGATAGGTGAAGCAGAGTTATAGCTTTCAGCTGCTGCTTACAACCAAATCACAGTTTCAAACTGAACGCTGCTTGGCAAATTTGCTGTTTTTTTTGGTGGTTTGGTAAACATGTTAATAATCCAGCAGCATATGAACAGAGCTGCCACTGTTCCAGTCCCATCCCTTAACTGTTTATGTAACTGTGTGCCAGGCCAGGACTGCGCTCTCTGCTCGCAGGTGCTGCGTTCAGCAGCAGGCCGGCACTCTGTCTCTGCTCGAGCATCGTATACTCTTGTACAGTTTATATAAAACAAAGGCACAGACGGTGACAGATAAATACTTGTTTGACTCATCTTTGCTCTCCAGTGGCTCTGCTGGTGTGTATTGTTTCTAGGATATTGAGCAGGGATAATTACAGCCTGTAAGTGTCAGCAGAAAGTGTGAGGTGGCAATAGGAATGGAAAACAGGCAGAAAGACTTCAGGCCCAACTGAACACCTCCTAAACACACAGTGGCAGAAGAGAAAACAATACATTTATTGAGGCATGCAGTCACCTAACACAGGCGCTCACTCAGATAAACCTGCACCAACGTCCTATTATAAAACACACCAACAGCATCTTGTTTTTTTTTTATGAGCTATTGCGTCAACGGCTGTAAACCCTGTTACTGTATGAAGCAGGGATAATTATAAACATTGCCTTCACATTGCTGCAGCCCATTTGCAGTTGAAGCGCTGGTGTTGAGAGGTTTATGGGGCGAGATGCGAGAAAAGGAGCAACTTGCCCTGGAAGAAGCAGGAAAAGGAGAGCTGAGTATTTGGCCAGCTCTCTCCCCCTTAGACCAGGGCCATGGGATAGCATTGGGGCAGGCATTGGGAGCTGCGGCTGTGAGTGCTGACAGGGCTCTGCCCCATGTGGCTCCATAGAAAAACACTGCTGCTTATTGACAGTAACACACAGGCACACACATGTAAACATGCACTTACTGGCCAATTTTTTTCAACAGATATATGGATGGCTATGAATAGTGCTGCAGCTCTCAGCTTTTCAACAAGGAAAAAAACATTCAATCATATAAGCTTCCTGCATCTGTCAAACACCGGCATTACAGAGTTAAAGTCATTATGGAATAAGACAGCAGCCATTTACTGCAGCAGACCCAAACTGAACGGAAAAATGGCCAGACTGAATTTCCCTTGAATGACAGCAGGCACATTTGCGTCCTGACCCCTTAGCTAAACAGTGTCCAGACAGACAGAAGCTGATCTGTCCCGCCCCCAGAAAAAAAAGGTTGCAGCCAAGAGGAAGGGACTGGAGCATTACCTGATGGCTTCCCATTTGAATGGACTGCAGACACGCTCAGATTCCTGCAGCATTACGGAGAGGACGGGTGCTCTCCATGAAAAACACTAAGCCTTGAACAAGTCCAACTGCATCCCACAAATCTCTCCTCAGTCAGAAGCCAGATAAAAACACTTTACCTTCTGAGGGTGCAATTGTGTGACTGTCTAGACTAATTTACCACAAGAGGCTCCACAAGGCACCAGTTTGGCTATTAACAGGTGGGTCCGATATTTTACTGGGCTTGGGCCGGGGAGGGCCTACTAAAACTTAAGGGCAAGGCTGTTCAGGACGTAAAAGGAGACTGCAGAACAGTTTGGACATGCAAATGTTTCAGCTTTCAGCTCAGTGCAGGCTGCTAAAGCCCCCAAAAAAAGGTGGAGTGGGGGCTGGAGGCTGGGTGTTTATGCCAATGCTGGTCGCCACCTGTTAGAGAGGCTCAAAGCATGCTATTATCTCCAGCACACGAGAATCTGGGCCCGCAGGCCTGGGCCATAAAAAAGAGCAGCAAACTGTGGAGAATTTCTTCTGAGCACGTGGAAGCTGGACTTTGAGAAAGCAGGGAAGAGCTGGGAGTGGAATCCAGGAATCTCACAGGCCTCCGTAGCCTTCAGCTCTTCGAGAACAACCCTGGTTTCCTCACTCTTAAAACTAACGGCCTAACAGACAATTACTGTCATTAGGGTCATTCCACCATCGTCGTCGCTCATTTGAAATTTTCCCGTCACTCTCCGTGTAATAATTCTTCACTGTAGGTTGTTATTGATGAGTTTAACTCACAGCTTTTTCAAATAGAAACCCTCACCTGTAAATCAGACAAAGTCCTTCCTAACAATGTGTCAGGACGGTATTTTGAGCCCTTGATGCCTTCTGTCCATACATACAACACTCAGCCACATCCTCTGTGTCTACAGCTGTCAAAAACCACTCAGGGGGCCTCCAGGATGATTGGCAGGTACCCTCTTCCTCCTCCAGATTGAGGGGAGGTCTGATACTTTATGAGAGAGTAAAACACAACTGTGAGAGTCGTGGGTTTATTTTCTCCTCTGCTGTTTTTATGTGCTGTTCACTAAAAACTGTGCCGGCCTGTTACATGACGTCCCTCCCCAAACATTTATAAGGCCACCTATGATGGCAGCATTCCACGTTGTTGTAATACTTTTGAGCGCGGGATCGTTTGTTTGCTGACATGTGTGTACACTTGCATTCATATGAACCGCATCGCTCACACACACTTTTTTTTCTTCCAGGTTGTCCTGGGGCAAAGAAAACAGAGTTCCTGACAAGTGTTCTTGACGCGCTGTCGACAGACATGGTGCACGCTGTCACAGATTCAGCATCCGCCGGAAGGTATGACATTTAAAAGTGGATGTACTTATGCGCATCAGGGGTTCAGACACTCACCAACTATAGTTCGACTCTAGACCTCCAAAACAGTTTTTAGCTGGGAAACTGATGAATTTGTGTCTGACCTTTTTAGGGTGGCCGAGCCCGACCCTAGTCACACCCTAGAGGAGAGGGTGGTCCATTGGTATTTTAGCCAGCTGGACAAAAACTCCAGTGGGGACATCGGAAAAAAGGAGATCAAGCCTTTCAGACGTTTCCTGCGCAAGAAATCCAAGCCAAAGAAGTGTGTAAAGAAGTTTGTGGAGTACTGCGACATCAGCAACGACAAAGCGCTGTCCCTGCAGGAGCTGATGGGCTGCCTGGGAGTGACCAAGGAAGATGGTATACTGAACCAGCACATTTCTGTCCCCAAGCAGGGCATAAATGCCTCATCAGATTCTTTCTGGGCTTAAACTAGCTTATATTTTCTTAGTTTCATTTACCATAGTTCTGGATCATTGAAACTCTTCCATCAACCCCTGTGGCATTTTGTTTATCATTTCTGTGGCATTAAATTACAGACTAACAGCCAAACAGCATCCTCCAGGCCTGAGAATTGAGCCCCAAAAACACTTTTTGCAGGCTGCAAAAAGTGTGTCAATCCCCATAGATCTTCATGTTAAACTGGCCAGCTTTACAGCAGATATACCACAGCCATAGGTAGCCACCGCTGGAGTAGTGCTGTCTCTCTAAGCTAGCATAGCTATGCTGCTATAGGCCTATGTTGCTGGGGGACGCAAAACATTAGCAGCAAAAGAAGCTTCCTGCCTTCTCAACTCCCAACCCCCTCCCCCTCTTTGCCTGTATTTGGATTGACCAGACGTTTAGGCAGACCATTTGTTTTATACATTTTCATTATCATAACTGATGAAGTTATAATTGATTCATAACTAGCATCAGTTGTCATCTTAGCCTGCATAAGTAACAGCTAGGGCAGAAATAGCTTTTTAGAATGCATCTGTTTGAGGTCAGCGACACACTGTTCTGCAAATTAAGTGTGATTTCAATGAAACTGCAGTGAATTTATCACTTCTGTCTCACAGGAGCCAGACCAGGAGAAGGCTTACCTTCCAGTAAACTAGTAAGTGTAAAATACTCCTCAAAATAGTGACTGATGGGGATGAGCATGAAAATGCTGTCAGGGCACACGTCCAGCTGAACTCTTAACTTTTAATTTCCTCTTTCAGATTCCCTCGAAGAAGCAAGGCTAAGCCTAACGACTGAGACTTCCCCTGTCGCACGGAGAATCTGCCCTCACCAATCGGCAATAATGGAGACCATAGTATTTGCACTTTGTACTTTAAAAAAAAAAATGTAAATTCACTTTGTAGAAATAAGGTATTTAAACAGACTGCTGAATCTGTGAATGATGTAGTTAGCTTTTTATGTCCTGACAAACAAAAAAAAATATTTAACACATACAATGTATGTGTCCTTTGTGTGTCTAAAAAGTGTACTTTTCAAAGTTGTACAAGTTTTCATGTTTGATGTTTTGTGCCCCTTTTCCCCTCGTTTCCATGACAGCCGAAATAAGGATAGTTTGCTACACAGCTACAATAACTTACATCATACCATCTCTCATTTACTGACCCATTGCATTCTTGAATGTTTTAAAGATACATCATAAAACTTGTTCACATATACTCATGTCTATTAGAAATAAAGAACTCTTTTCTACGTTTTGCTCTGTGGGGTCTGTGTGTCGGTGTCACAGACGGTGAATTAGGTCCTTTGTTTCTCTCTAATCCAATTAGTCTTCTGTTTTTTTCCCGTCGATGTATAAATCTTGTAATGTGTTTGTCGGTTGGTGTTTTTTTCTTGCTGTGCTTTAATAAAACACCTTGTTGACACAGCCTTTAAGAGCCAAGTATTAGTCATACATAGCAGAGGTCGTGTATCATCCCATTTACAGACAGTTTGCCAATTCCCCCGAGGCAGCATGTTAGAATTGGAAAAATGAATGATACTTATTTCTGTCCTCATCCCACATGGACTGAAGACAGATAAATAGGCCAAAGTAGACTGCTGTGTGTAGCATAAGTGTGTGTATGTGTGAACGTGTGTATTTGCATAAGGTATACTTACATGTAGAAGTTAAATGTAAGCTTGAACAGTCAGTGAGGCTTGAATCGACCCTTTGTTGAGGCTCAGACCGGCCTTGAACATATTACACTACTGTACATTGTTCCTGCCTGATTATGTTGGGGCTACTAAGCGGTAAGCTGTGGCTTTTCACACATAACGTCCTCCATAGGGCTGAGCGACTGACCTTAGACTGACCTGCTCGCTCAGGCTTAGCCTCTAATTTATGATTAACACATCAGTCTACTTTATGTGTTATAATCCAGCCCAATGGTCTGGTTTTAACACCCCAGGGGAACACAGATGGGAGATTATGACTGATGGTGGATTAGCGATGAATAACCTTTGGCCTTTATAAGCATCTTCCCCATCTAGATCTGCAACAACAGTCCCAAAGCAGCAAGAGTATTTTTACACCATAGAAAACAATGCAAACATTTGAAGACCTTCCAGGAAATAATGTGTTTTCTGTGTGTGCAAAGGACTCAACCTAGATTAGATCAATTCCAAACTCGCAGTTCGACAGCTCGACTTTTAGCACAATATTTAATTTCCCCCCATGTTTCTGACCTAACTCTATCTGAGCTCAGAGCGTTTGCTTTTCCCAAACAGCCATGTAATCTGTTAAAGATGCCATGCTGCTCACAGGTGCAGCAGCGCATCCAACAAACTCATCAACCTGCAGCTGAATCCACAGCCAGACCCCGTCCAGCCGACACAATGCTGCCGCCTTGTCATGTGTGATTTTTACTCCCCTGGGCTGAGATGCACGTAAACACCTTTTATGATTTGGCAGGATGTCAAGGCATGGTTTTCCTGAATATGTTCCCCTGATGGCTTGGACTCTCGCCTGAACTGATGGAGCAGCTGAAGAAAAGCATCCAAACCTTTTGGCCCGGGTTACCAGGACCTTCTCACGACTGGCTGCCTGCTCCTTAGTCCTGCTTCCCCACTTCTCTCACTCACATTTGCACAAACACACTCGCAGAGCACAGAGATACTATTGAGTGAAATTTGTGGGCACAGTTTGTGTGCTTTAATGGGCAAGAGGAGGCACCCAATCTCACCGCTGGCAGGCCCCTGCGGGCTGTGGACTCATGAAGAAATTACTGTCAGAAGCCATCAGGGCTTTAATAGCCTCTGGCCCAGCCGCGGCTTCCCCCTGGCCTTCGGAGGGGTTCTGGTCTGGGTGGGTAAATAGCACCAGGACAGCCTGCACCCTGGGACCCCCGCTCTTACTGCTTCCCCTGGTGTGGCCCAAACACCCCAGCAGTCCAGTCAGCACCGCAGGACACGGTTAGACATTACACTAAAAATGAATCGCTAGAGTAGGTGTGACTTTTTAATGGATGGGGTGCAAAAGAAAAACAAACCGTGGTGTAAGAGGCCGGGTGCACTCACACAAGGAGCCTTTTCATAAGCTTTATCTCCTCTTAAAATGATTTCATTTGTTATGGCGTCCTTGAGCGTTAAGTTTGTTTCGTTTTTGTTGTTTGTGCAAATACACTTACTTGCTTTCTTGCTACATGTTAGATGAGAAAAGAACTATGTAAACAAGACCCAAGCAGCAAAGAAATAACCTGCCAGCCAAAAGTCAAATATAACCAAAAATCACTGCATGTACTAATTTTATTTAAAAAAAAAAAGAAAAAAAAGAAAGAAAATAGAAAGGCACAGGAAAGCTGTTTTGAAGTACCTGTGTCTCGTAGGCCAAATATGCGCAAAGAGGTGGAACTAAAGTGGGCTGGAAGCCATGTAAGGAAGTTAATCCCAAAGCAATTAGACCCTTAATTTAAAGGTAGGGGAGGAGATTTTATTCTGATGCACTTTTTGTTAAATTAGTGTAACTTCTCTTTACAATCCGATAGCAACCAATTAGTTCGGCAGTTTGGCATTAAAACGAAGAATATGAATCATCTGTGGAAGCTATAAAACGCTAAAAACATCAGCCAATCCTCCGGGTGGACCCTGCGCGGAGTATTGGCTGGTTGTCACTCTCTTCCTGCTCTGCCTGCACCAGAGAGGTACGTGCATGATGGCCGAAGCCACAGACCGCAGCTCGTCTTCAGGTAATGCGCGTCCATGTGATTGGGAGGCGTGGCTTCAGGGTGAGCTCTGAGAGCGTGTGTTTACTTTCCAAATCTGGCTGACGCTCACTGAGTTTTCAAAATCTCCTCCCCTATCTAAACCAAAACAATTCAGTTGTCAATAGAGAACAAAAAAAACAATTTATACCATCATCGGCCAAAATGTACGGTAAAATCGGCATCATTAACTTCTGTGTGCGATGCAGCGCTCCTCTTCTGAAGCTCTCCCAGTTGAAAGTTGCACCAAGAACAGAGCAAAAATGTGGTACAGCAGAAACACGAACCATGTTTAGGTTCTATGTGCATCAATTCACCTTTGGAGCCACCCTCAAGTGGTCATTTGAGGAACTGCAGGTGTGGCTGTGTTATCTGTGTCCCCAGAGGCTGCAGCTCTTCCACTGAGGACTAAAGCCAGATGTTAGCGCTCTTGTTGTCTGTGAGACACTTTCTGTCTCCTTTGTTTAATGGGCACAAATGTTGGACTGTGGAGGTGTTGAGAGCACTCCTGAGTCCAGCCAAGATTACACAAGTGGGACAACAAATTTTGTTACCTTCAGACAATGTCGTTTCCATCTGCTCCAGCTTATTGGAAGCTGGGACTCCAGCTGCTGCTTTTGTATTTATCATACATTGATGATGATATTCTCATCAAATGCTCAGCTTTCAACAAAGCTCAGCAGAGCTGAGAGTCATGAAGATGTAATAGACTTTCTGCACCATCTGCAAAAACCCCATCCAGCTGCTATTATCCCCATTCATGCATCAAACCTACAACTGCTGCTGTTGTCCAGACTGCTGCACTGATATACGGACACATACAGCATCAGTCATCTCTGCCAAACAGCCATCTGAGCAAGATAAAATGTTCCTCTCAAGATAGAGTGTCTGCAGTGTCGAGGGAAAACCAAAGGGAACGTCATCTTCTGCGCTTGTCGGGTGAATTGTGCAGCTTTTCTCATTTATGTGTTCCAGCTGAAGGGGGGTTGCTGCCAAGTTCAGGATCTGGCCTGACATCAGAATTTCCCGGGGTGATAAAGAGGCTCTTGTTTGATAGACAGAGAGAGAGAGCGACAGAGAGAGAGAGACAGACAGAGAGAGAGACAGAGAACTGTGATACTGAGAGAGTGATATGGGCAATTAGAGGAGTGAAATTTCTAGCAGACAAGAGACAGAGTTATCTATGTGTGAATGGCTTTTACACCAACAAACGCACTGTTACACACACAGAGCAGACACAAAACAGAGGAGGCTGAAGGTAGATTACAAATCAGAGATACAGTCACACAGCCCTTTTTTTTTCTTCCACCAGATCTGCACATAATATTTGCTTTCATTCTTGAATATTTGGGAGGATTAAAACCTCTAGGCCTGGGAGCTGGAGGGTGGGCGTGCATGTGGGGGGTACTTGTCCTTTAATCTCATTCTCACAGTGTCCACCTTTGACATAGCAGTATCCCATCTGAGCCTGACCAGGGCGTAGAGGGGAAAACTGGGGGGGCGGAGGCAGCGAGGGGTACTGGAGGTAGTGAGGGACGGGGGGGGGCTGTCGGGCCTAAACCCAAGGGATTAACAGGGTGACTTCTCCTCTGGAATGTTCCACTGACAGCCAAGACCCGCCCACCCACAGCTGCCTGTACCAGACAGGTGCACGGCCAAGGCGAGGCGGGTGGTGGGAGGATGTGTGAGGGAGACAGGGTGGCTGAGGTAGAGAGAGAGAGAGAGAGAGAGAGAGAGAGAGAGAGGAGGATATCAGTAAACAATTAACAAAGAACAGCAGACCACCTGAAGCAGACGTCTGCTCCGATACAACAACAGCGGAGGCAGGATTATTGCTCACAAACACCTTCCTAAGCAGATTTACAAATCAGCTGAACATGTGGGCTGCAAAAATGTGGAAAGGCAACACCTCTGAAAATTAGTAAGCTGAATAAAGAGATCACACACAGAACAATGCCCGTTTTATCTCAGGCCAGACACACACACACAACACTAAGTGAATTCATTTGTCATGCCATAATTTACGTTTGGGAATGTACAAGATCGTGCCCGTGCTTGCTCTGCAGCCTTTAAGTATTACGTTGCAAAAAAAAAAAAAAACAAAGGCTTAATTTTCTTCAGTATTATTTCAACAGTATGTTGCATTAATTTGTAAACACACAACAGTTCTGGAAACATCCTCTGGTGGTGCCAAGCAGCAACAAAGGACAATAAACTGCTGCTGTACGGCCGTCCCAGGAGGGAAAAATCCCTCACACGCTCCCCTTTGAAGCCGGTGGGATTCCTGTCGTGTGATTGTGCCTCTAAGATGTTTGATTGATAGAGGGTGTGTGAAATGTGACTCTTTGTTTTGCTCTGTCTCTGGTGACCTGCCCTGTCATGTCCTGTCCCCCCCTTGTTTTGAGAAGCAGGTAGTCTATCTAAACATCAGCTGAACACCGGGGGGACAACGCTGGGCTCAGGTGGTGGGACTTGAGTCTGTGAGAGGTCAGAGGTGACAAAGTGGGGTCAACCCAACATCCAGGTGGAGGCTGTGGAGGAACACGGCAGAGGTTTGGTTTGAGAAAGCAAACACAGGTGGCAGGATCTTTACTTACACACGCAAATCAATAAAGAATGTGACACTTCATAAATATAGTTGATTTTCTAGGACGCTGTGCCACGTCCCTACAAGACACTCTACAAAACAACCGCCAACATGGCTGCCTTCACAAGGGAAACAGGAGTAAAACAAATGATTGATTATCTTCTTAAATGATCTGAACTTGACAGTCATCCTCAAAACTTACAAAGACATTAGAAAATACAGGAAGTGAAGCCTGAAGCCACAAAAGCCTCAGATATCACATAGTTGGGGTGTCGGGGATTACAGTCATGCAGGTCTCAGGTGTTTTTCCTACTGTCCTTTTTCCTATTTGATCACATACGTGTGATCACACTAGACACCATTACACTATTAAACCAGACGCTAATCCTGTATTTTCATAACTACACTTGTCGAGCAGCAAAGAGCAGGAAATGAAAGATCTCCACACCTGGATCAAACTCAGTGTTCTTTCCTTTATGTATTCAGATTAAGCATTCAGTATTCTCAGTTCAAGTCTGCTTCAAACCTGTGGTGCCTTACAGTCTTTGCAATTATACAGGATGGATTTTCAGTTGGCCGCAGTAGTGAGGAAGATGGTGTTGACAAAGCAGGCGTGTCTCTGCCGCACCAGCATCCAGGCTGTTTTGGGCAGATCATCCAGGCATGTGTGCAGACCACCAGGCAAGGCTTTGTACTTTCCCCTGGAAGAGTCTGACTGCTAAGATCAGGCTTTAACGGAGTCCGGGATGAAGCAGCTATACTCCTCACATAACTCCCCTCTCCAGTCAGTCACTGTGCACATATTCAGAAAAACACACAGGTAGATTAATAGATGACTTAATCACACCACTCGCATAAAGCCAGAGGCAACAGGAAAAGTCACCTCATGATTCTTTCCTTCATTCATCCTCCATGCTCTGACTGTCTCTGTCCACTGAAAGCCTTTTCTCACTGACATGTTCAATGAACTTATCTCCCTGCAGACGGCTCTACTGCAGCTTTAATCCTTCCCCCCTTACTTTCTTATGGTGAATAAGGTGATTTAATGATTTATTAGATCTGCCGAATCCAGCAAAGCTACAAATCATAAAGGCCTTATGGTCACATTGTTCAAACGCGGGGAGCAGTCAGCCGCTGTAATCCCCGCTGAAATGCCCCTGAAAGGGACTCTTGTTGCCGCCCTCCCGCCCCTCCACCAGGTTAGAAGTAAAGCACTATGTGAACGTCCAGTGTCAGAGGGCTGCATTAGGTTTGAATGTCTTTATCAGAGCAATGAGCCGCCGTCCTGCTGAAGTCGCCTCAGATCAAAGTCCTGCAGGCCAGACAGTGGGACCGGGATTAGATGAAAATATATATTTCAGAAAAAAAAATCCAACACATGTGTGTGAGTGTGCCTGGTTGTTTCGAGGTTTCTCAGCTTGACTCCCCGCTGATATGTGGAAAAAATCTAATGTACACCATGACATTAGATTCATAATACATTGAGTTTTTACAGGGCCAAAATATGTGAAACATTCAGACCTCTCAGGCCAGCTCAGTGTTTGCAGTTCCCACAGTGAAAATGGAACATGGTGTCGGCGTCTCCAACTATTTTTTCCTTTTTTTAGTTAAGACTTTTATGTTTATCACAGCCTTCATATTTAAATGGAACATATTGTTGTTGTTTTTTTTGACAGGATGAGCTGGATGAGCAGATGCTGTTGGTGTAGATCGTATCCTGCTTGAAATTTAACTGGAAGTAACATCCCAGAGTAAAGTCTACAGGTGAGTGTCTTGAGCAAGTTTTTATGCTCGATTATCTTTATACTTTAAACAAAATGTCCGGTTATGGATGAAATTCAGTCTGTTACAGTTGTAACTATTGCACTAAAATTTGGTTCCTGCATTAGTGTCTGAGCCTTAAAGGTGGACGAGGGATGTCAATAAATAGCGAAGCATGTTATGACAAATGAGACAAGGCAACTGTGGCACTATCATGGCTTGATGAAGGCACACAAAGCACTTTGTTTTGTCTTCACTTGGACAGAGATTCAGTCACATATCACTTCAGAGTCGGTCCTGGGGGGGGACCCTCTGACACCCCAACCCACAATCACACACCAGCCTCCACCCTCATACCCCCCTCAACCTCCATCTCTATCAAAGGCTTAGCATGATCTGTGGACAGATGAAGGGGAAAATGTGATTTGAAAAAAAAAATTGAAAAAAGGAAAAAAAAATGCAAGAAGGCAGTGAAGTGTAAGAGAACGGATAATAGCACTCAGTTCAAGTGTTGATGGAAGCAGGCCATTATCAAACAAAAAGCTGCTTCACTCCATAATTCTGCACATTTTATGGAGACAAACTGTGAGAAAGAGAATTGCTGCACAGTTTTCTTAGGCCTGCATGTATTTTTGACTGTGTTTCTTTGTGTGTGTTTGTTTTTTTGACAGATTTAGTGTGGTGGGGAGCGGCGGTGAAACATGTGTTGTTGAAGGAGACTGCATCCGAGGTGTCAAAGCAAACAGGGCTGAGAGCAGAGGGGGCCACAGGTGTGCAGGCTGCAGACACAGAAGCATGCATGCATGCCTGTGCCCTGCAGGATTCCTCCATCCACCTGGAGCTGCTGCACCAGTGACGGGAGGCGGGCAAAAAATAAAGCAACAAACCTTTGTTTTGAAGTTCGACACTCTAAAAATGATCCATTACAACACAGACAAAAAATGTGAGGCGCCTTCTGTTCCATTTACTGACATGTTTGTGTGTCATAAATACAATGAAGTGATGTTTTGTCTGAGAAGAAGTTATGTTGTGGGATTTTACCACTGAATTGCATCTGAAAGCTTTATTCTGACTTCCTATTATGAGCTTTGGCATCAGCATGAAGCTGCGTTTCTACGGCAGGGACAGAGAAACATGTTTTATCCTGGACTCAGGCCTCCTCTTCCTAACTAGAAGCATTCACTTTCCCTTTTTTCTCTCTCTCTGCAGCCATCTACAATGATTTCTCTCCCTGAGTCTCTCACACACTCCGTTTTCTCACACAACCACACTGCATATACTCCCAACATCTCCCCCACCCACCTCCACCTCCACCCCCACCTCTGAGGATAAGCTGTGGTTGGGCCCTGACATCCCAAGTAATTTACTAAGTCAACACAGAGTGAAGAGGGCCCGTGTGCTTCAGAGAAAGCCCCTCTATATGTAACAGGCCCGGTCTCAGAGGAGACATGGCACACCACAGCACCACGCTGTCCTGCTGGGAATCATTTATAAAAAAAAAAGCATTAATGCAATAACTAATATTATACATACAGTCATTCACAATATATCTTATGTATTAGAAATGGTACAAATGATCACTTATTAAACATTTTCTGCTGCTGACATCATGCAGCATCATTACAAACTCTCCCTGTACACATTTAGTGAATATGTTCAGGACCCGTCATGGTTGAGCTTCTCTATTTGTTGTTGTCTGTTAGACCAGTGATTCATTAGAATGCATGTGACAAAATCCCACAGTAATGTCTTGTAGGTAAAAGAGAGCAGAAGGAGCATGCTTAGGTCAGTCTTGCTGCTCAGATACAACAGTGGCTTCACAAGAAGAGCAACCACAAGTCATCGCCTTTAAAGGCAGGGTTGGAGATTTCATTCTGATGCACTTTTTGTTGAATTAGTGTAACTTCTCTTTACAATCCGATAGCAACCGATTAGTTTGGCAGTTTCACATTAAAACGAAGAATATGAATCATCTGTGGAAGCTATAAAACGCTAAAAACATCAGCCAATCCTCCGGGTGGACCCTGCACGGAGTATTGGCTGGTTGTCACTCTCTTCCTGCTCTGTGCACCAGAGAGGTACGTGCATGATGGCCGAAGTCACAGACCGCAGCTCGTCTTCAGGTAATGTGCGTCCATTTGATTGGGAGGCGTGGCTTCGGGGTGAGCTCCGAGAGAAAAGGGGCGTGTGTTTACTTGGTTAATCCAAAAACAGGCAAAGAGTCGCCGCACCAATGGAACTGATGCAGGCAGGCGTGGAAGCATAAATCTCACAATATGAACGGGTTTCCTCGTAAAATGAGTAAATCTTTAACTTACCCTTTACTTCTTAGCTTTTAAAACCTGATCTTAACCAGTATTTTTCAAGGACAAATCCAACCACAATAAAAAACTAAAGTTTACCATGAGCAAAAACAAAACCGCTTGTGGTGTTGGGGGACTCAAGCCTCATGACCCCCACCAGCCCCTGAACTAAATCCTTATTCTTTGCTTTTACTTTATGCGTCTATATGTTCCTTTAGCAGAAATTTAACCATTTGTTGTTGTGTTGGTGTATTATCCACCAAATGTGGCATCTTTTTGTGAGGACATGTTGAATATGGCACCACTACCTTAATGCATCGACTTTAAAGTAGTAAAAAAAAACAAATAGGTGTATCATTACAGATACATACAGTACATGGACATGAATGTGCACACACACACACACACACACACGTTCTTGTGCTTGTTCAGGTGCAGCAGTGCTCCCTCCCTGCAGCCTGCAGTCTTGTAAAGGGGCCTTGGTAATCACTGTGTTTGCTTTCCCATTAGGCCTCTCTTCAGATGTGAGGGCTACCTGGGCATGTTTTCTCCCCGAGGAGAGCTTTTCACTGCTCTCCAAAATGCATTATGAAGAATTAGTCACATAAACACCTGCAAATTAAGCTCACACACACACACAGCAGAGACAACATCCAGACGTTTCAAATGTTTAGAGCATCTCTGGATTCTCTGCGGAGTCGCATATCTCTCACTGGCTTGTTTTTCTTGTTGCAATTGAGCAGTCGTTTTTTTGAATTGTACAGCTGCTGTGCAACAGTTGTGTTTGTGCTGGCAGCCTCCCAGGTGTGTGTAATTATTCCAAACGGTGCTGCCGAAGAAGCACATGCATGCTCTGCCCATTGTGTGTGGACAAATAAGTGTTGCAGTGGCAAAACAAATAAAAACCTGCAGGTGCAGCCGCTACAGATGTTCATAAGAAAGCAGCATAAAGGGGAGGTGATGGAGCGTCCAGAGGCGAGAGCCCTGACATGTTACTGCTCACCTCATCGGGAACAGAAGAATAGACTGCACTAAGTGCGGAGCTTTATGCAATGACAGACGATGAGTCAGGAGGAACCCTGTCCTGAACCCAGCGTGGAATGTTTCATTTACAGTCACCCACAAGGACACCCCGGCCTGTGCCTCGCCTGCCAAGCCACAAGAGGGATGAGGATTTTAAACAATGTAGATAATTCAGAACTCCAACTCCCCCCCCCCCCCCCTTCCGCCGCACAAAAAGGTCTACATGCACTCAGATAGACCGAAAAGCACTAAGCACTCTCACTCACTTTGTCTTCCCTTCCCACACTCTCAGCGGCACTCTGTTATCTCACTGTCTCCGTCTCTGTCTTCTACCAGTGATTCGTCTTTCCTAAATGATTCCACATAAACGATTCCAGACCAGAAAACAGTACGCGGCATGACACAGTTTTTTAACTGCAATTATTAAAGCCAACACCGAGAGTGTAAGCAAACAGGATTTTCACCCACAAATCCTGCTTTATGTGTGTATTCTGTTCAGATCCTGCTTCTCAGGCTTAGAGACAATATTTTGACGGCGGTGTAATTGCAGTATGTGAAATGTAATCATTGTCAGTAAAATCAGGTGTGACACTCGCCTTTGGCACCTGAAGATGGAGCAGAGAGTCGGCTTATCATTATGAAAACATCATGATGTTGCAGTTCTGATGAATATCTGGCAGAAGAAAAACTGCTGAAATCAAAACCATGAAAGAGCCATCCATCCAGGTATGTTATTCCATGCTCAAGTTCAAACTCTGCACTTAATCCATCCGGTCCGAGATGTTATAGCTTCACGAGTCCTTACAGACAGTATGCTGGGTCCGAGCCCACCATATTAAGGTAAGTACTTGTTTTGCTTTCAAGAAAACATCAACATTCAAGAAATATGGAGCTGCAATATGGCGTCGATTCTACCTATGATGTAAGCTGAGTAAAACCCTGTAGTGTTCAGTTTTCGGGTCAGTGCTGGGAAGGCTAGGTCACGTCCAAGCCGTGGTCATCAATCACAGACAGTAGGGACCACGCAGCGACGAGCTGGCGAGGGGAGTTGATGGGTTGACATGATTTGGCGTTCGGTGCCTCCGTAAATTCCGAGCCATCGCTGCCTGAAAGGATTAATGCATAATCTAATATTTGGTGGTACAGGAAAGCATTCATGCCTCATTTTTGCTACGTTTTTATTGGCTTTTTATATGTGATTTAGTTCTGTGTGGCTCCCCGTGCTGCTTCCAATCCTGGTATTTTTCTTTGCATATCATTAATACTTTTTCTTAATAGAATTTTAACTCTATAACTTCTAGAGTCTGTTCATCCACTGGGATGCAACACAAGCCCAGGTCTCAGTTAGAGGTAACAGTGATGTGACCAGCAGTTACCAACACATCCTGTCTCTGAAAACACACAAAGAGCGCTTTAATTACTCCTCATTTTCTCTGTTAGTTAGTCTCAGTACGGATGAGCTGCAACAGGATTTTTCTTCAGCGTGTCTTCTAATGATGTGATCCATACCCACATTCGTCCTTCCAGTGAAGTGATGATGAACGTTCACGATAAAGACTTGGCACCCTGGCACGTTTCCTCTTTCTCTCATCATGGCGATGACACTATCTGTGACTCATCCTGCAGTCTGTTATTCTTTACCTTTGCTGTCGTCCTCGTGTACAGATCGGAGGGAAGGAGAAACGGAGAGGAACTGTTCCTCTGTGACCCACATCGGTGAGTTTACATAGCTCAGATACCCAGAGGAGATACCCTGGCCTTTCACTGTGCACATCCCCGTCATGCAGATAGGAACTAATCAGTAAATGGTGGTTTTAACTGGCAGGAGGATCTGACGTGAGCCGGACCTCACAGGATCTCCACCATGTTGTCTGAATGGGAGATTCTATCAGCACAAAACCCCTGTGTGCGTGTGTGTGAGGGCGGCGTTCAGCAGCACTGACATCAATTACCATTCATCGAATTAGGTTCACCATGTTCCTATTAGACCAGCTGTTAACAGCTAATATGCTAATAATAATGATCATGCTTTTTTTCTTTAAGCTGAAGTGATGAGTGACGTTGACCTTTGACCCTTTGGGTGTAAAATGTTGGCACATCTTATTACACATTAGTGCTAATAAGTGTTAATTAATAGGCCTAATGTTAGATTTTGTGTCATCGAATTCACACTTTCTCTCTCTCTCTCCCAAAACAGATCTGATCTCAGTATTAAACCGACACATGCACACAGATCATGACAGTTTAACGTCAACTTTAATCTGAGTTATTAGTTGAGGAAATCCACCACAAATGTTTAATGCAAAACATGTGCTGTGACTAAAGAGCAGAACGCTGTCGATTGGTCGCTGTGTAGTTCAGCCTGGAACGCCATTAAAAGAATATTTTAACTTGGAAATGTGTTAATTACAGTATATTGTATTGCCAGGAATTCAATGTGTGGGTTGACACCGCTCTCATGTCTGTACTGTAACAACAAGCAGCCTCGTTTAATAAAGACAGATGGAAACAGCGAGCCCAGCTTAGAATGTGTTCTGAAAAGGTAGCCTATTAGCATGTGAGGGTTTGTGTGCCAGTTAACTTTACAGGTGCTAATTGCTGGAATTTTTTTCTCACTCTGATGCACTTTTTTGTTAAATTAGTGTAACTTCTCTTCTCCGATAGCAACCGATTAGTTCGGCAGTTTCGCTTTAAAACGAGGAATATGAATCATCTGTGGAAGCTATAAAACACTAAAAACATCAGCCAATCCTCCGGATGGACCCTGCGCGGAGTATTGGCTGGTTGTCACTCTCTTCCTGCTCTGCGCGCACCAGAGAGATACGTGCATGATGGCCGAAGTCACAGACTTTGGCCTGTAATGCGAGTCCATGTGATTGGGAGGCGTGGCTTCGGGGTGAGCTCCGAGAGAAAGGGGCGTGTGTTTACTTTCCAAATCTGGCTGACCCTCACTGAGTTTTCAAAATCTCCTACCCTACCTTTAAGCTAAGCTAACCAGCTAATAGTCTCTCTTCAGATTGCAAAAATTAATTTTGTTCATTTACAGGACTCATATAGGCTCAAGACTTCTAGATAAGAGCATTTACAGTCTGTAAACATCTGCATGTGCGAAACAACATGCAGCTGATGCTTCACAAATTAACAGAGTCAACATGTGGCTGTTGTGAGACGCCGTCAGCGACAGCACACTGGGGTTTCCATGCGCCGCACAGAGGTGACAGAGTTTCTGTGGTTGGCTCGCCACACAGACCCGCTCTGTCCCCTTCTCCTGCAGAGCGTCGGGCTCCCTGCGTCAGACCTGGCCTTGGAGAGAAGGGCTATATTATGGGGCCTTGGCCCCTGCCTCTCCCCTGTAGTTCACAACTTTTTCACCACAAGAAAATGTCAGGGATGGAGTTTTTTTTTTTCTGATCACATGTTTTTTTCGGTTCTTGGCTCGAGCAGCCAGGCAACTCAGCACCAAGTTGTGTCCAGAAACACGTCTGTGCTATCATCCACTCCATCAAAATGTATTTGCCAACCAAACACAGCGATAAATGAATTCAGAGCTGATTTACACAGTCGGCTGGCTGTGCCTTTTTAAATACCTGCCCTGATATGTGATACAAGTAGGATTTACATAAATGCTTTGCGGGTCTTGTCAGAAGAGACACATGACCAATAAAGGCAGCAGAGACTTTCACCACCACCCCCCATCTCCACATCTCCTTTTATTTTATCACAGCGTCCATAAACATAGTATGAGCCGAACCTTCAGAGCAGGGATGAAGATTTAAGCCATCCGGTAGATAAAAACTTTCCAACGACCACTTTTCTAAACGACTCCATAACTCCCTCCACAGCTTGACCTCTGACTTCCTCTATATAAGGTGTCAGGTCCTGGTCAGAGGAGGAGATGATTCAGTATTAAAAGGACTTGGTGCTGGTGCAGTTCAGAGCTCTGATTCTTTGGATATGTGAGGAGTAACGCAGAGGAATTTGCAAACATTTGCAGCACATTATCTTGTTACAAACACTCCTAATCCTCACTCTTACCCTGATAGGAGGGGAAGATAATTGCCTCCTCTCCTCGGGGAGAGCTTCAGAGCAATTGCTTCTCTTATTGTGCAGAGCTCTGTTTGCCAGATTCATTGTACTTTAAATGACAGATAAACTTGTTGATTTAATGTTTGTGATTTGGCTTCGAGGTGAAAAAACAGGAATGTTGACTGCCACAGTCCCTGCTCATAAGTTTAATGATGTAAACGTTGAAAAGGTTGTGGGGAAACACCTCTGAAACAAAAGGTGCATTTTTCAGTGGACTTTTTCTCCGTGTCATGGCTCTGGGAAAGTCGCCCTGAGTCTTTGTTTGTGCAAAGATCAAACTTTAATCTGCTGCTTTTGATAGATGTTGCCTTTTATTTCAAATGTTTATGGAAGTAGCGAACAACAGTCTTGTGTGGTCCTGTGTCTAATGAAACACACTCACGTATGCCTGTCGTAGCCATCAGATCACTGGCCAGCATACAGTCTACACTCCGGAGTCTGGTTCCTAAAAGGGGCGAGCCCACGGCGGGCATGGATCGTGGGGGGGTGGTAGGGGGCAGGAGAGGGGCAGGGATCACTGTGAAAGAGTGCAAGGTGGGTCCTACAGCTCTTGACTCGACGGCCCCAGCTGTGTTGGTGCTGTCAGCCTCATTGGCCTCTGCTCCATCTCCTCTGCTGCTCCCATGGAGGATTAGCACACCAGAGGAGGGAACGAGGGGTTCAAGAGCAAGTGGTCACGGGTCAGTACAGGCTTTAACAGTTGATCTCCTCAATTAATGTGCTCTGATGTGCTGTTTTTGATTGAACCCGCTTGCACAGATTTACTTTTTTTCTTCTCCTTAAGACGAGTGTTCAGCCGCCGAGGAGAGGGAGCCGCAGGCTGTTTTGATTTGACTTGACAGATTGACGGTGGTGGCCACAAACCACACCGCACAATGGGATGCCGTCAGCTCAGAGGCAGCAGCTGAAGCACCTTCATTCATTCTACCCCTTAATATGTGTGCGCACATTTGATGAATTTGACGATTCTGTGCGGACACAAGTGTAGCCCTGAGGGCACGAGTGGATCTGTCACACACCCCACAGGTGGAAAAACTTCAGGTGATTCTGAAAAAAAAGAGGCCTCTCAGAGGCTGCAGAGTTCCAGAGCTGAATAGCCTGTGGTGATGTTCCTACGTACAAACTCAACAACACAAACTCATCTCCTGGGGAATCAGATGCTGATCAGACATGAGGGAGGTTTAGACAGTTACTCCACAGTTTGTGCTGCAGCGTCATTGTGATGTCTTAGCGGATGTCTAAAGCCACGTCTGCCGGTGTTCCTGTGTACAAGAAGAAACTTGCTCTGTCCCTTTTAAAGGAGGCGAGGAGGATTTAGTTGTTGCAGCCACCACCACCATCTTGATAAACATACATAAACAGTGCACACACGACAAAGGGGCACAACAATTGGCATTGTGTGGCAGTTCACTATGACAACAGCGACCACATTATTCATCCTGTTTTATTGTCACATTCTCCAACCTAATAAAACATATTAAAGGGATATTTCACTCAAAATGACAAACATGAAGTGAAGTTGTCAGGTGATTACCAACAAAGACAACACAGCAACAACAGAAGCTCACCTGTGAGATGTCCACCATGGCACCTCACACACATGATTTACCAGCCTCAGAATGTGACCCCCTTTCTCTTCTTCAAGGTGAACAAGGAGGTCAGCGGCCATTTTGATTGCAATAGACTCTGGGATTGGTCCAGCCCCCCTGCAACACTGTGCAGGTCACAAAAGTGGATGGATGGATGGATGGATGGATGGATGGATGGATGGATGGATGGATGGATGGATGGCCTCTGGACTAAGAACATGAATGCAGAAGGAAACTCTTACGAGGAATAAATGTGCAGTTTACTTTGTGCGGCCCCTTTAAACCACATCTGTGTTTTTGGTTTTAGTTCTTAAAGAAGAAACATGGCTCCTCCTTCTCATTTGATGACAGATAATTGTGACGCTTGTGTGGTCATTCTTTAGCTTACATCTGATTAAAGGTGCAGTTTTTTATTGACAGATGTGGATTTTAGTTTCTCCTCTGACTCCGATGGAGTCTGCAGCATCTCAGGGTCAACTAAGTACGATATCCAAGGATTTCACTCCTCAGACTAGCTATGAAAAGATACGGGCCACTTGAGACTCGCCATGATAAGTCTCCCTTGTATGGACTCTGACACTTTTACATCCCTGAATGAAATGCAGCCGTCCTCGGGTAAATGATGTCTTTTAGCCGTCTGTCTAGTTAATTCCGTTTTTCTCCTTCTGAAGCCCAAACAGACACAGACGTGATCCCAAACCTCTATAAAAACCTCTGTGGGCGAAGCAGGTGTAAACATATAAATATGATAAAAAAAAAATAAAACTTCACATCACATTCAAGATGAGTGTACATGGCACACTGCGCCTCTTGACAAATCCCACAGAGGTTACACACACACACACACACACACACATTTTCCAAACTGCTCTCCCAGCTTGTCACACAAGAGGTATAGACCATCTACTGGAACTTGGCTGCAGTCGTAGGTGAGGCAGTTCTAAATCAGTTAATTTAGACTGATGTCTTTATGATTTGCAGGAGTACAGCATGGAAGCCAGTCCCCCTCGCTCGCTGAATAAACAAAAATTTGTTCGGCTCAAATAAAATTTGATGAGGAGATAATTTTGCGAGCGTGCAGCATAAAGGTCTCTCTTATGAGCTGCACTCAGAGGGCAAATCAAATAAAAGTCTGAAGAGGTAGCTTAACACACGGTGGACATGGGTATAGACAGAGTCTAAAGGACAGACCCGCAAAATAAATAAGTCTTTTTAAAACCACATAAACAAAACGCTGCTGGATTTCACACTGTATTGTTGAGTTTTATACCCACTTTAGCAGTAAGTAAAGCTGCCTTCAAGAGAATCCCAACAACATTAGACAGGTCATTCAACATTTTTTTTATCATGAACAACCCACAGAAGCAAGCCTCTAATCTGGGATTTCATCAGCAGATAAATCCTGGAGCTGCTCCGCTGACAGTGAATTGGAAACTGACATGGTGGATTGTGCGGCAGCCGCCTGAGCTTTCTACTCTTAAGTGTGTTTGACAGTAACTGTAGGCTCTAGCAGTTATGAAGTAGAACATATCTCAAATACCTTGTTCCCTGGGAACTGTCATACGTGCAGTGGATATCAGTCACTGTCAGAAGAGCAGCGACAGCGATGTTTTTCTTGGATGCAGCAGACTTTTTTATTCTTATGTCAATCCTGTTTTCTGTTTCTGGACTTAAATACCAAGAAATTCCCATGCTGCAATTCTGGAATGACATGGTCTCATGGGTGGGATTGAGTTAAAGCTTTAAAAAAAAAATCAGTTTCAAAACATCCCAAAACCACAGAGAGAGATGAATTCCCTGCAAGGCTTTCTTTATTTTTTTTTTTAAAAAAGGACACTCGGTCTGTGTAAGAGAGAACAGATGCATGTATTTATGCTCTTGGATAGAAAATCTATAATAATTCTATAATCTCCCTCTGCAACTCATCAGAAAAAAGCTTCTGTGTGTGTGTGTGAGGTCATGATGATTCCTGCAGTTTGTTGCAGTGGTCAGAGGCAACACACACACACACACACACACACACACACTTTGATCTCTGAATCTTTGTTACCTGGAAAAGGGATTTTCAATTAGCGAACCTGCATGGGAATCCCCTGACAAGATCACCACAAACACACACACACACAGAAATATGTGGAAATAACACAGCCGCCTCAGAAATAGTTAAAAAACTTTTTTGTGTGATATCAGATTCTCTTCCTTTGAAGTCAGACGCAGAAAACGCCTACAGATTCACTGCCCCGCTCTTCCTCCGACACATACATTCACATATCCCACATATGACAACAGCCCATGTTTACCCTTCTGACTTCCATCCCACACATCCTGTTTGCAGCAGCAGCAGCATCCTTCATTGTTGTTGTCTGAGCAGGTACACTCACTCTTTCCACTGTGTGTGTGTGTGTGTGTTTTTTAAAATGATCATGGATACAGTATAATACAGCTCCTCTGCTGCCCACGTGTGTTTTTGTTTTGTTATCAACATTTATCATGTCTTAAGTGGATGGAAACAAAGCCAGGGAGGGAGGATGGAAACATCTGCAGATAAATGCAGCACACAAAGAAGAAGCCACACACAAAGAGCGCACACAGATCTTCAGATTCAGACTGGAAAAGTTGTATTTGTATTTTCGTTTTCGCTTGTTTTTTTGTTTTTTTTGTCACTTAAATGAGAGGGCACCTTTAGCAGTAGCACCCCAGCTGATGTCACCCCCGGAGGAAGCACTTTGATGGGGATGGGGGCAGAGGGACATCCAGGCATCACAATGCTGTGTTGTGTGCCTGCACCTTCACGAGGGACAATGACGCCATCTCTGTGAGGAGTGGGCTTCACAATACACTGTATATTTGCTATAATGTGAGCATGTTGATGATGAGGGGCCTACAGTGCACCATCAAAGTCAATCAGGGACGCATAAACAAATGATCTAACGCCAATAGTCATCATATTTGGTGATCAGCTGCGCTTTATTTGCAGGAGAAAGACGTGTAGTGTGTATAAAATGTGCATTTTGCCCACTAAACGTGTATTAAACTAATACCAGAGTATGAGTAGCAGTGTAACACTGCCCTCTAGTGTCCACATGTTGACCACTTCAGGGCTTTTTATTGTCCATTTTAAAGTGTAATCCTGAGATAACTGAACAGAAAGATAATGAAGCTCACATTTAAAGTACTTTAATCAGCTTATCTTTAATCAAACTGTAGTGTGTGTGTGTGTGTGTGTGTGTGTGTGTGTGTGTGTGAGATCCTCACACAGGTGTACATCTCTCCTGGTATTCTGGTATTTCCTTTGAACTCCAGCTTCCAGATAGCTGCAGATATCAGCATGAAAGCATCTCCACCACCTGTGATACAGTGTGAACAGCAGCAGTGTAAGTGAACAGTCTGTCTTCCTGTGCCATGAGGGCTCACCGCACCCCCTGTTTGTACGTTATCAGATTATTGACAGTGAGATCCATTCGTCTCAGTTAGATGAACACATCTCAACTGGAAAAAAAGAAACACAAATACTTGTGCTATGAGTCATATTGTTGTGGATCTGAGGACAATATAGACCTGAGCATGTGTTTTTCCTCATCATGGTTCCAGTTTTGTCAGAGGGACGTGGTTTATTTGCTTTAATTTCCAGGCCTACAGCAGCCGATGAGAAGTGAAAACATAAAGTCCACTTCCCTTTTATTCAGGCTCTTATTAGCCTAGAGTCACATCACATGTCCTGTCATGTAGACTTGTTGCATTCTCTTGAGCTTAGTAAGAGCGCTTTTTTTATCCAATTTATAGTTTCCTAGCAACCATGAAAAGTATTTATAAGCTCCATTTGTGGTGTCCTGCCTGACCCAAGAGGAGTTAGATCACCTGTCAGAGCACTAACAGAGCAGCTGAAGCCTCATTTTTATCTTCAAGGACTACATACATATATATATATATGTTCATGATAAAAAGTCACAGAGTCAGACCTGAGTGGACGTGCAGCCTCGCCTTATATAGAAGGCTCAGCTGCCCACCCAGGTGTGCTAATGCTGGAAGACGCCACATGGAGCTAATCTGCAGACTGTTTGACCGTGTTGATTTAAATCTCACTGTATGTAGGATTTCTTGAACCGGTGAGAAGGAAGCAGACGTTTAGTGTGACAAGTCACATTTATTTCATGAAGGAGTTGATACTGTGAAATTCTTGGTAATTGAGTTCAGCTGATCAGACAGACTGAAGGGAGGGGCTGAACGTTTATAAGCCTCAGACCACCAAAGCTCACAAGAGCAGTCTGAGGGGCTGGACACCAAAGAGCTGAGCTGATTTTTCTTCTCTTTTTGCCTGATGTTTGTGTTTTTTATTAAGTTTCCTCATGTTTTTTGGTAAATAAGGTGATGTGTTTTTGTGACTTAGAACATCTTTTGTTTGAGTTTGTTTTGATACTTGCTGCTGCTGTCACACCATGTGGCCAAAAATAAATAGCATCCCGTGTCTAGATGTGCAGCTGATGAGTGTTTGCAGTGATTATCTTACACACATCTCCTGAACACAGCAGTGGGACATGTCCTATAAAATATTCCTGTTTCCATACTAACAGTTCCAAGCTTCCACTCCGCAGCTTCAGAGCATAAACAGAGTTTACTTTTCACTTTTCACTAAACCTGACAGAACCAGGACACAAGCAGAGTTCACATAGTTTTGTCCATGTAATGTATGTTGGACAGAGACACACTGAGGAGGGCCTCCATGTGAGTCCATGGGCCATTTAAGTGTACTGCCGTCTACAGCCACCAGGGGGAGGTATTTATTTCCAAATGGTCTCCTGTGTGTTTTCTCTGGCAGAGCTTGTTTTTCCAGCACTATTATTTAAAGTTGTATATATGTCACATATTGAATTTGAAATATGAAGTAGATCTGATCGCTTTGAATTGTTTGGTGTGTAGATATTTGCTTCAAATGCTTCTCATGTGCATGCATTTCTATTGCCGGGGGAGGCTTTGTCCTGCTGATGGGAGCACTATGAGATCACTTTTTACAAAGCTGCCTGCTACTGGAGAGAATAATAACAACAAAAGAACGAGGAAAATAGCACACTAATATGCTCATCGTGCCATGTGGTATTATGCAGATGAACTTAGAGCATGCCCGGGCAGCTTCACTCACAGTGAGGACTTGAATGGGAAGGATTAGAACCAGATGTTCATTGGGACTCAGCTGGCAGCCAATGGGGAGGAGGACCATTTGGCGTGTGGGAGGAGCGTCGTCCCTACTCTGCACTCAACATTTATACTAACAGGTAGTTTAAAAACCAAACAGGTCAACAACAGTCGCAGCAGACGAAGCGCTTACTCTGTGAGGACTTTTCTTTCTTAGCGTTTTCTTCCTGGATATGTGCGGACTGCGCTCTTCAGCATGCTGAGCAGGAAGGGTTCTTGCGCGGGGATGATGAGCGCCGCAGCCGGAGTGGACCGCAGCAGGGTCGGGGAGAGGCTGCAGGCTGCCCTGGCTGGGCTGCAGGAGCTGCATCTGCTCAGAGACCGGCAGAGCGACATGGTGAACTGGGCGCTCAAGGCCGACCGAGAGGAGCCCGTCACCTCCGTCCACACAGACCCGGAGGAGGCTCAGAGGACGATGGGTGCTGAGGAGCAGCGGCTGGAGGCGACCCTGACAGCCCTGAAGCAACAGCTGGTAGGAAGCAATTTAAAGGAGAAGCCATAAAACAGAAAGATAACGCTTTACTGCTGTGCATGGTTGTTATTTATGGAGGTGAAACCACAATGTTAGAAGAGTTTGGAATAAAATCCTGTTTGTCGTCAGCTGATGCACATGCGCATTCACTTCTTCAATTATTACCAGACACACTTTCATGCTCTCAGCTGGGGGTAGGAAGTAGGATAGGTGTCATAAATCAAGGTTCACTGCAGGACTTTTGGTGGTGGTGTATGTGTGTGCGTGCGTGCACATCGTGCATGTGGACTGCAGGGGGTCAAACCTCAATCATTAACCACTAATGTCAGGAAATAAAAGAGGAGCAAATGTGATTTTTTTTTTATTGTTGCTGTGAAGCAGTGAGAGTCTGACTCTGGAGGGGCCCCCAAGTGCTGGAGACAGCTGCCTCTGAGGAGTTTTCCATGACAAGATTTTTCCATGTGGGCTGCTGTTACACTCAGTTGGAGGAGGGATTAAGATGCTATATACTTGACATGTAGTCGAACTGGGCACAAAAACACAACACATTTTGTGTTACATTCTTGCAAAAAAAAAAAGTTTTTGTAACGTATACGTGAGAATACAACAAGATTAAATGGTGCATCTCCACTGTAAACAGTAAATTCCAAAGCAAGCAGCCCTTGTTCCCAACCCCCCCTCAAAAAAAAAGCTTTCCTCCTGTAGTAGTTTACACAATGGCCAGGCCTTCGCTGTGGGGGAGAAATGAGTTACCCTCCACTGCTTCTTCCATGCTCCCCCATGTCCTGCTGGGGTTAATAATCAGCCACAACTGGGTCGCTTTTGTTTTTTCTGATAGCTGTACATTAGAGCTCCCTTTGTCTACCTAACAGACCCTGTTTTAATGAAATTATAGCACTGCTGACATGTTTTTTTGACTTTTATGGCGTCTTTTCCTCTCCATGCCATTTCCTGTTTGTGTTTTTGGGTCTTTGGGTAATGTTGTTTTTTTTTCCCCTTTTACAGTCTCGTCTTCGGAAACAGGACGTTGGCCTGAAGTCTCACTTGCAGCAGCTGGACCAACAGATCAGTGAGCTGAAGCTGGATGTGAGTAAGGCCTCCACAGAGCAGCTGGAGAGTGACAGCCGGCCCAGCTCAGGTGTGTAAGCGTACACAATGTTTGTATTGTAGCGAGTATTGCAACACACACCCAGCCTGCCTCACACGGATCGAAAACATTCTTGTCTTCTCCAGGTTTCTATGAGCTCAGCGATGGCGGCTCTTGCTCCCTGTCCAACTCCTGCACTTCTGTGTACAGCGAGTGTCTGTCGTCCTCTCAGACGAGCCTTCTCCTTAATCCCATGAGCCCTGCTAATTGTCACATTAGCCCTCCACCACAAGTGGAAGTATGCCGCCGGCGTTCCGCTGATGAGAGCACTACCCAGCCCAACCCACCACGTGCCACAGGCCTCCATCTGGGCAGCAGCAGGATCCGAGCAAGCACTGCAGGCGCTGAACAGGCACGACCAAGACCTGTGTCAACAGGTAACCTTATCTCTCCATCTCTGACTTTTTCAGGCTCAGTACTGTTGTGTTTTTTGTGATTTTTAAAGTTTATGTCTGTGTTTGTGTGTACCAGGTGATCTTGATAGAATGTTGGCTCAAGGACTAGGCTACCCCAAGTGTGTGGATGCAAAGAAGCCTCCAATATGCCCAAACTTGAAGACCTCCGCAGTGGACCCCAAGTTCCAACGCAACCTGGAGTCCCGCACTGGTGTTGAGATGTACCACTACCCCAGCCCACTGCATGCTGTGGCACTCCAGAGCCCAATCTTTTTCCAGGGGGGTGAAACAGGCACGCCTGGACTTTTAGAGGGCCACGGGCCCCCAGTGAACAGTTTCGACACCCTCGGGAGGACACAAATGGGGTACATTGACAAGGTCCTGCAGCGCAGTTTAAGCAGAATCCAGAGTGAAACTGGTGCAACGACTTTGGAGGCACGAGGCGACCATCACAGGAAGCCCACTGACGAGTTCCAGAAAGAACTCTCCAGGCTGCAGCAGCCTCCACCCAAGACCATCCCACAAGATATCAACCAGCAGAGACACTGCATGACATACTCCAGCCAAGAGCCAGCTGATAACACGAACCACAAACAGTCACTGAGAGCACCAGAGGTTTCATACCGGTACTCCTATCCTGCTGCCATGAAGGAGTACAGCTCTGATGAGGTCACCTATTCATCCCTAAAGAAGACCGATAAACAACAAGGCGAATATGGTAGTGTGGCACGAAGTCATTCCGAGAAAAGGTCAGATCATCCAGAGCCAAGGCCACAAGAGAGGAAAGCTCACAGGCAGAGGCCAGCAATGGCCCACAGCTCCAGCACTGAGGAGAGCCAAAGTTTTGAGGTCCACAGTGGTCACACGGCGTCACCTGAGTTTGTCCATGCCAAGTTTGTCCCTGCTGGAGCACAGAGGGTCAAGGTGAGACAGGCTGATCGTAAAACCAAAGCCCTGAAGCTGAAACGAAAAGGCAGCGATAAGCCTCGAGGAGCGAGGCAACAGCATAGCTACTCCTCTGGTGAAAGAACCAGAGAGACCGGATCAAAAGGGGAGCAGAGGAAATCAGGAAAAGGGAAGGTGACCCAGAAATTTACCAGCTATCACTCAGAAGAACATAGACAGGGTTCAGGCTCAGACTCCAGCCATTACAGTCCAGGACTCATGTCCAACCATAAGATCCATCCAAAGCCACATCCCATTCCTGCCGCTGTAAAGTCCAGCAAAAACCGCAGACCGCAGGGTCTGGAGTACGAGCAGCCTGCGGAGCAGAGGAAGAGGAGGCAGACTCCCAAATGGCCGTCCGACATGGACATGATCCAGGCCCCGTGTGCTCAGCGTCACAGGTCAAAAGACCCCTGTGTTCAGGCACCAGGGAGCATGCAGATTGTCCGCAGTATGAGTGCCAGGCCAGGCCAGTGGATAGGACCTGCACGGCCCTTCCAGTCCTCCGTGTCAACCAACTCTTTCTTCCACAGTCTTAATGCCAGATACCCTCCCGCACCTTTTCACATAACCAGCAACTACCCACCCAGATGTGAGTCCGAGTACTCAGCTGAATGCGCCTCGCTGTTTCACTCCACCATCGCGGAGAGCAGTGAGGGGGAGATGAGCGATAACACCACTAACCGCTTCGGAGATAGCGAGTCCAGCCAGAGCTTTCAATCTATGTCAGACTCTGACAGCAGCCTGTCTCTGGACGAGGGGGACCAGCTGGAAAGCCACGAGGAGGAGGGAGGCCTGGTGTGGGCTGAGGCTGCGATGGGGCCCACCGCTGCGGGACGGGCCCTCAAACAGCTCCCAGCCCGCCCTGAGCCGTCAGCCTGCCGCATCAAAGCTTCCCGAGCCCTGAAGAAGAAGATTCGGCGTTTCCAGCCTGCCTCCCTAAAGGTCATGACCCTGGTGTAGAAAGCCCCCCACCCCCACCCCCACCCTCCTGCCCCAGGCATAAAAACACAGAGAACTGTGGGAAGGGTTCAAATCTTACATGGTCTCAGACTACACTGCATGTGTGCTCTGATTGTTTTGGGATGTTGAACATATAACTGTAAAAAATGGTGCACTGTATAAAAGCATGTATAACACAATTATTACACTTACATTTTAAATACTTATACTGCTGTAACTAATGTTAGCATGTGGGCGCGTTGGACAATTCATGTCTTTACCTGAGAAATAAAGCTGATTGTCACATTTCTCATGGCGAAAATCATTGTTTATCTTCTTATAATGCTTTCAATCTGCTCATTGATTGTAATTACGAAATTAGAATAAACATATTTAACGTGTATTGATTCATTTTGTAGATTTTTTTTTATACCCACCTCATAATGTTGGCAACATATCATCTGTCAGCTCTTGTGGCCATTTATCTCCACTTAATCCTCACAAACGTCCCACTGTGGCGCCCGTTTTAGCATAGATAGCTCCCACAGCTCTTATCTGGTTCCCTGATTCTGCCCAGCTGTTGGTTTAATAAGTTGCAGCTTCAACAATCAAACCAGACAGTCATGTTTAATTAAAGGGTGAAACTTATCAGACTCATTCATTTGAATGCTAAGTAAACACTGTCACAGTCACACTCCGGTTTCACAAACAGACGGTAGGAGGTAGAAGTTCAGGTTTCTGTGCGTTGAAGGGCACCCACGATTTAGCAGGAGTGACAGATGATAAGAGGCTCCTTATTTTCGAGCTGTCATGAGAAGCTTAAGACAGTGGGCAGCTGCACAGAGTTGTCCAATAATCTCATTTCTAAAATCTGCCTTGGTATCTTTCCATTAAAATTCTTTCAGAGACGGGGTGAGGAAAAGGGCACTGGTGGTGAAGGTGGGCAGCGTTACAGCGCCTGGTCGTCTACACATCAGACCCTCTCCGCCGCCGTCATAATAATGTTTCCTCCCATCAGGCAGCCACTGTGACCTTAAAGTTCCCAACTAAGAAGCTTATAGGCCTGACAAACATTTTCAGCATTTCATCAAATTCTACTTTGAAGTGCTCCCTGCAGATCCAATCACTATGGTGACCATTATTTTTAAGACTCATGAATCATTTATTTAGTCAGACTCTCCCTCTCCAGGCAAAGAAAAGGCACGTTATTATTTTAAGCACAAGTGCTGACTGGAGGCTCACAGTTGTGACTTGTCCTCTCCTCTTCAAACACAATGTTCAAAAGGGCAAAAACCTACAAACGCATTTCAACTTGAAGAAAAGTCAGAACAATTGGATCAGCTTATTGGGATTAATGCATCTGTCCTCTCTATAAGACCGACAGCAAGTGGTTGGTGGGATTAGCGCAAGCATGACGGGCGCTGGACTTGCGTTTGATGTTGAGCACAGAGGGACCGTGACGGCCTGACCTTGTAGGCCTGCTGACCTTACCAATTGTAGTAAAGCTCATCTCTCAGGGACCATCACCTCACAATGGAGAGGTCAGGGGTCATGTTGTATGTAAGCTGTCTCAGGTTTTGCTTTGTTATTGTCAGAAAAAATCTGGAACGTTGTGTATTATTTACACATCATAAATGTAAGATATATACTGTAATGTAACAGTTTTTACAGAACTATTCTGGCAACCAAAGCTGCCATTTTTAACACTATGACGACATAAAATAATTGCTGAATGACCGTAATTGAGAGAGACGATGAAACCTCGGGGGGTCGAATTAAAAAGCAGCAGCTTCAGCAGCAGGTGTACAGCTGCACACCTGCACTTAGATGATTTTTTTTATAGATTGGGGATTACTCTGTTAAAATGAAAATCCCAATGGATGGGTGTCAAGTCAAAGCAAAGGACTACAGATGTCATGTGGGATCAGATAACACAGACTGCAACATCAGAACACATGGGCCCATAATCACATGGAGATCATACAGTATTAGCTGACACCACACCTGTTGTGATGACTTTTTACAGCAGATTATTGATGGCGCACCTCCAGCTTTCCTCGCATGTACTTTCTAAACCAGTGTGCGGCAGCTTTGTCAGTGTCCAGGTAGATATAAATAGGTGTTAGTGTAATGCCAATCTACTCTCAGTACTGGGACAGGTAAACAGTGAGGTAATGCATGAGCAGCTTTGGTCAGTGATCTTATTACACATTGGGTCACTGTATACTGCTAACACGCATGAGCAAAATGAATCCAGACTTAACAATTTTGTGACAATGTGACGTCTGTTAAGCAGAAAAAACATTACAAACAAACGTAAGTGAGAGAAGAGAAGGGAGTAAGAACAAAGGGAGTGTCGGCAGACAGGTAGTAATTAAACTTTGGCTCGGTTCACGTTAGGTCACAGATGGAGGAGGGGGTTCTCTTTTTTTACGTGTGCATGAGGTAATCCCCAAACCTAACACACACCAGCCCATCCCAGTCTGTCTGTACCAAGCGGTCTGTGCTGCATCTTTTCATTGCATCACTGACTTCTGTAAATACTTTTTCATCTTGATGTGAAAACAAGACGGAGGGTGCTGGGTGTTTAGATAGAAGAAGTAGATTTACTGTGTTGACAAGTGTGAGCTCAGAAACTCATTAACCACCCCGATCAGAGCAGCTTTCCTGCTCTCCTTCCCTCGAACCATGAAGCAGAGAGGACGTCATCGCTTTCCTGCAGAGCGAGGAGGATTATCTTTACTTTAACATGTTAAATATCGGAGTCTAAGTCTAAGTCAGATTCACTCCGTATGAAGTTAAAGCCAGATTTAGTCAGTGGTACACGTAGTTAGATCGGTGACAGCTTTACAGGCAAAAGAAAGATTATCAGCTGAAAATGATGGAAAATGATTTGGTGTGGATCCAGAGGAAGAGGACCTGGGTTTGAATTGTCATCCTTTCCTTTAGTGAAACCACTGCTCCTCCTCTGCAGCTCTCTGCATAGTGGGGGATGGGCTCTGGAGTGTGTGGTGACTTTTGTCCCGTTGCTTACTGTACATATGAATGGGGCTGGACCGGAATGTCCAAGCTCATGAATGTCAATTGTCTGAGGCCCTGGGTTAAGGAGCTGGCTCCTCTTGTTGCATAGAAGTGGACAATAGAGAGATAGAGAACGGAGAAACGACAAGGGGGAGAAATGAACAGGAAGAGATCGAGCAGTGTGGATGATCCAGAGCGACCGAGACGTGAGGATAAAGATGGAGCAAACTAAGAAAAATCCTCAGGGAGATGCGTGAGGTTCCGCTCCTGGAAGGCTTATAGGTGGCCCCTTCCTTTACCACCACCTGCTCCTCTTTAAGCACATCCTGTCATTTAATACCTAATCCCTTCATTCACTCCACTCTGTTTACTGACCATTGTCTCAACTCCCTTCAAGCTGTGGTCAAGAGGTGGTTCAAAAGTTCGCAGTGTATGGAGAGCACGCACTCACAGTAACAGAGGCCATTGTGAGTGTCTTCGCCCCTGCCAAGCAATTGTCTGAGGCAGAGAGGGTGAGACTGCGCATGTAAGCAGTGAAGGGGTCCTACAGACCGGCTCTGGACTTCATTACCATCCTCCCAGAAATAGGCAAGAATGTAAGAGAAATAACCTAAAATTAAGAACATCAGCACTCTAATGATTCTACATTGACAACACTAAAATTTAGGGAGAGTGTTACTGTGGCAACAGCTGCTAATTAGCGGTTACCAGAAAGCACAGCTGGGGCAGAAGGGAATGCGATTAGTTTTTCAGGCATTTGGTCATAAATCAAAGATGGACGCCGGCCTGTGAAACTGTTCGGAGAGAACAGGGCACTTTTAAAAGATACTTGGCAAGACGATTGGATGACTCATCTGTCCATCACGGCTAACTTCAACTAATCCGCTTCTCCCTCTAATGACCCTTGCAAACACCGGCGAACGCCGCATTTAAATTAGGTGTTGGGGTTCATCCAATGGGGAGCAGGAATCTCAGCAGAAAAACAAACACTGTGATCCAAACTGTATGTTTCAGAGACAATTATCAAAAATCTCTGTTAACATAATTAAACTGAAGCTAAAAACAATGTTGAAAAAGTAAAAACACTTTCTCATCCAAAACAGCTGAGACATAAGATTATACAAATGAGTGGGATTTGAAAAAGTGCTGTGGGAGGAGTAATCCAGTAATCCTGAAAATGTGTCAATTTATTTGGCTTGAAAATGTTGGTGCTGTTTGAAGCTCAAACTTTATAAAAACAGTCTCGCCCAACCCTTTGAACAAGTCTTTGTGCTTGGCTAGTCAAAAATAATTGCTTCACAATCCCTGTGTAGTTTTTTTTTTTTTTTTTTGGACTCTTCCCAAAGTGTGCAGTTTTCAAAAGAAGTCACGAGGAAAACAACAAGTGCATCTGGTAAAGACGCTTCAGGTGAATAATGCTGCTTCCTCTTTTATCAGTCCCGGTGTCTCTGTGAGGACGTCCTGGTGGTTTTATGAGCAGGATGTCCTGTGTCAGCTCACAGGGACTGCTTGTCTTTTGTCAATCCTCAGGCTCTAAACTGCTAAATTGAACCAGCCCAACCCCACACATCCTCAGAGAGCTGTAACTATCTGGCTTTATCTTCTGGAGGTTTTTTTTATCTTTTCTACTGAGGGGTTCGTCAACTGGCTCACCAACAAAGCCACCAATTCTCATTATGAACAAAAACAAGCCTTGACTCTTCTGAAGTGGAGTGTGTGAGATCTCTGAAGGAGGACATCAAAAGAGCGGCGAGAGTGACAGCTGGTCCTCCTCTTGGTCAGGCCCCCTGATAAGATCAGAGTGACAGGAGAACATGGGACCCAACAGGTACCTCCCTCCCGCCCCAGCACCCTGCTTGTCGCTCCCATATGGCTACTAACAAGGCTGACCTACCAGTCCTTCTCTGACTGAGACCCGAGACACAAAAAGGAATAAAAATGAATGTATTTCTCCAGTTACAGAGCCTCATTTCTCTTCTCTTGTTATCACCTCCTCACTGTTTGTCTGCCCTTCATGTGTGATTGCTCTCCTTCTACAGGATGCCATAAACCTGTTGGGTGTATTCACAAGCTGTGGAGCTTCCAAACCTAATGGACTCTAGTCTAACACCTATAAAAATATCTTAGACTTGTGGCAAAGGCTGCCGTTTGTCTCTAATCTTGTTAAAGTTGGGCTCAGCTGGCTCGTTTTTAAAGAGTCAATACACTGTTAATTTTATGAGCACTGAGCTCACCGTTTTATGACCCCCTCGTTTATTTCCATAATTCTTCTGTTTTAATTATGAGGGAAAAACAGGATGGAAGTAATGATAAATTAAAATGGAAAAATAAAAACACAGCGGCATTCTTGTTCCAAAGCATAAGAGAGCATCCAATTAAATGTGTTCAGCTGGGGGTATGTGCTTGTTATGGGGGAAACTGCAGCATTTCCTTGGGGTCAGTACCTCAGTGTTTGGTTTGTTTGCCTCTGTCTCTCAGGTATAGTTAGTGGTTAGCTTGCACAACCCCCCCATCTGAGACAGGTCCCAGCTCGCAGGTGTGGTGGAAAGAGTCCAAGTCTCAGAAATTGTGGGAGATAATAAGGCTCAACAGACCCCCCCAACTAAGACGGAATTACAATGTCCTCCTTTCTGTCCTCTTGTTTTCCCATTAGGCTCTATTTCACTTTTTTTTGTCTCAAGGCAAACAAACACAAAACTGCAGCGCAGACAAATGTAATTTCAGCTGGCTCCACTAACACACTGCAGGACACCCTGAGGTCTTGTCTCTGTGCTGATTTAGACAGGCTGGCCCCTCTCTCATCGCCGGGGGTCAGGGGTCGTGCAGGGAACAGACAGATCCACCACACGGTATCGAGTCACTGCAACACAATGACGACAGACAGGTTCAAACAGCTTTCACCGTCACGCTGAAAGGTTGCAGTTCAACACACAGGATATGGATGCTAATGATGGACACAAAAACTGTTATGTCAGCAAAGACACTAATATATAGGTGTAAATAAAGTGATCGTACATCATGGGAAACTTGGATCACTTCAAGCTGAAATGTGTCATGTGTGGTTTTGTCATTTGTGGATGTTATACTGATGAATGGGTCTTTGAAACATGACACAAAAGCAACTGCTGGGGGGATCTAGGTGGAGTGGGGGGGTAGGGTGGGGACTCTCCTGGCCTTACAGACTGGGTTCATCAGACAAATATCACTGCCTCATACTTTTATTTCATTGATTATGTTGATTCTTGATGTGTGTTCTCACAGACATTCCTAAAAGCAACATATGGCAAGCCTCCCTTTATCACTCCTGGCTGTTAGCACCACAGCTTCCTGGCATAAATATCTTAAAAGGGTGACAAGTGAACTTCCCTTTATGGCTTTAAGATAAACATTAACACCTGACAGTGAATGGGCTTCCAGATAAACCAAGATTAGAGATTTGATTTATGCTCATGGTGGCAAAGATGAAGGCATGTCAGAGGTATCATACGCTAGCTGTGGCTAATGTTTCATGATGTCAATAGCAAAAGAAATCTCAAAATATGGACCATGTAGGACCTCCTCACGGGGCCTGGGTGATGGCATGTGGATGATATGTTTATAAGGGGTGTGTACCGAGGCAGTAAATCACAGTGGAAGGAAAGGATGACAGTCTATCTGGGGGCCCCATGTGTTTTTAGAGAGAAGGGGGGTAAACTCTGTCACTCTGAGAGAGGTTGACCTGGCAGGTTTGACCCCGGCAGCTCCCTTTGAACAGGACAACACAGGGTGACACTCCAGGCCAGTTTGGTGAGGGATTTGCACATGAAGGACAGGGGATTTATCTCAAAGGGGGACTGCAGCTGAGGTCCCTTATCTTTTTTTTGTCTGTGTGTGTCATACATTAAAATAAAAGCAGATGAGGTTTACATGTATTAAACTTTATTCCCTCATGCACACCAATGAGGTCAAATCTCTTTAAGTTCAGGATGTGCTCAGCACGCAGTGATAAGCAATCACTCTGCAGAGTTAACAAAAGTATAATCAGCGGCCACGTTGCAGGTTTATTTAGATAAAAACGTACACCGGTATATGGTTTTGTGAAAAGCAGCTTAAAGGAGGTCCATAAAACTCGTTGTTAGCGCAAAGTACAGAACATTCAAAGCATCTGAAGCAAACTGACACAAGAAGCTGTTTACTTCTTCCACATGAAGTGCTAATTTCAAACAATAACTTCTGCATGTTCGGGTTGTGAGGTGCTCCACTGTAAAAACAACAATTACAGCATTTTCCGTGGGAACCCTGCACACTATGGCCTCAGTAAGGATTACGCAGTCACGCTACCTCATGGCGCCTCTTTACAAATGCTATAATCATTAAATAAATAAGGCAAATGATGACGGATAGGGTGACACGCAGGCTCCTGTTCTCTCCAGCCGCTGTCCGACTTCACTCTGTATAACTTAACACATTTATGGCTCCCTAGCACATCCATTCTATTGATCATTGCTGGGCGTAGCTCGAGCTGGATCAATGCCCAAACCTTTTCACTTCCTTTTTACAGTCTGCACCAAAACCATATCCTGAGATCGATGACAGGATGGCTGCACACGTTTTTGGATTTCCTCCCCTCCCCAGACAGGAAAGCTTTAACAGAGCAGTACGAGACATTTTGGAAGAGAAAGTCCAGCTCTAATGCTGGCTCAGTGTGGATCTGGTGTCCAGCTGAGCTGTGCTTCCAGGGCAGATTATCCTTGAGAGAGAGAGGAGGTCATCTAGAGCTGTCTGGAGATTCTCAGCCTCCCAGTGAAAGGACCAGAGCTGAGGTTCGCTGAGTCTAAAACCCACACAGAGTGGTTCATGTGGCCTTATCTCAGAGCTCCAGCGTAAAGATACATGGAGCAGATTAGAGTGTTTACATTTAGAGATTTTTATCCTTACATTCCTGCAGAATTAGACATGTGAGAGAGCCAAGAGCAGATTCCTCTCTAAAATAGTGCATCTCTGCAGCGAGAGCCTTCTTATTTGGGTCTGGGCGTGACAGACAGCACATAAGCCAAAGCTGCACGCCTTCGCACAGAAGGGCACTGCTTGGGCATATCTCAGTGTGTATCCACCTAACAAACACCCCGGCCCTCCGGGAGATCCACTATGTGTTGTCATGGCAGTCCTCCAAACACAGCAGGGATGTATTTAGGGGCTTTGTATTTCCTGTGTTTACCGAGCGTCTTGGGCAATCCTGCAGTGAGGCGCAGGATGCTGGGCTCCACAATGGCAGTCTGTGGATGCTCTATGGAGGGAAAACACACAGGCAGAGAAGCTAATCTGAGATGACAATAGTGTGCGAGGCCTGAGCTGTTATGTCACCCTTCCATCGGACGGAGTAGCATGCTAATGATAGACATCCTCTCTTCTTTTACCCTTCCTCCCATCACACTGGACATCTCTGCGCCATAAGTGGATTTGTCAAGTAAGAAACCAGGCTGTATATAGAAGGATCTAAGTAAGGGTCAGAGGACAGTAATCTGACCCGATTTAGCATAACATTAGCTAATGGAGCTGACTGCAATCTGGGTTGGAAGTGTAAGTGGCTTTTCCAGGTGTGAGATCAATCTCCCCATGCAATTGTCCCTATAGCATGCACGCAGTAATGGACTACTGTAAATCCTAAATGTACCACTGAGTCTGCTGGATTGGTGGCAGGGGAATAACTGTCATCAATCACCTATTGTAAACACCAGCTCAATTAAGAGGTGATGTGTGCCAGTGTGTTTAGCATGATGAAAGGGCAGGCCTAATGAAAAGATCTTTACTGGTGAGGAAGCTTCTTAACACATGCAGGAGTCAATATGGTGCAGCTGTAAGGTCTCATTTGAGAGGATTTATTCCTACGGCCCTGAAAGGGACATTTTCTCTGTTAATGTTTGCATTAAAGAACATTTTTATCATTTGTTTTTGTGTCAGCTGTTGGTCTGGCGTTCATACTCCCAGGTGGATGAATCCTGGTCATTTATAGACTTTTCCTGTGTGGTTGCCTTTTGTGAGTGTGATGTATTAGATGGGTTATAATTACATGTTCATGTTCCTCAGAGGATGAACCCTAATGACACTGATGATCCCTTGACTTTTTCCTCTGGTGCTGTTGTGGCTTTGAAGACGTCTCAAGAGTCCATCCGACAGCGCTGAATCGACCGTAAGAAGACACAAAGCACGCTTCACAACAGCAAGAGCAGCATGCCCTTTAGGAGCGCGTACTCTGATGGCATGACGTTGTTTGTTGTTTATTAAAGAACAGAGCGGAGTGTAAGCAGCATGGAGAGGAAGTCTTGAGAGAGCAATCTCTGTGTGAAATAATGGGATAGATCATTATGAAAGACATCCTCAGAGGATACATCCTGAAGGCTCCGGAGATCCCCTGACTGTTCCTGTTGCAGTTTTTTTTTATGTCTCAGCTGAACAGACTGCTCCCTGATGGTTCATCGATCAGCTGACACATCCATTAAATCAATATTTCAATTTATCTAATACCTTTATCCACTTTACTACACCAAATGTAGAAAATGCATCAAAATTCAACCTGAGTTTATTTGAATTAAAGGTAGGGTAGGAGATTTCATTCTGATGGTTCTGGGTGGAACCTGTGCGGAGTATTGGCTGGTTGTCGCTCTCTTCCTGCTCTGCGTGCACCAGAGAGGTACGTGCATGATGGCCGCAGTCACAGACCGCAGCTCATCTTCAGGTAATGCACGTCCATGTGATTGGGAGGCGTGGCTTCAGGGTGAGCTCGTGTGTTTACTTTCCAAATCTGGCTGACTCTCACCGAGTTTTCAAAATCTCCTACCCTACCTTTAAATGCATCCTAACAGACTAATTTGACAAAATATAATTATGATGATTCTTATGGTGGCTCAGAAGGGCCACACAAACCCAAAAGCTACAACACCAGTGCAAGAACTTGCAGCAAAAGTTACCTCCACGATGGATGTCGCCAAAAAATGGTGGACTGTGTAAGTTCACTAACTTACAATTATTGCTGTTTCTTTGTGTTAAACAGTGCTGATAACTTTTATTTTTATATTTATGTACTCTCAATCTTCTGTTGTCAGGCTTTTGCATTCGTGTTGTGTGTTTTGCCTTTGCATGGCCCTTCTCAGCCACCGTAGATTCTTTGAGCTTCTCTTCAAATCTCTACCAGAATCTGTGTTTTGGCATGTCATCAACAAGCTGCAAGTTTGGACATATCTGCTGTCAGTGGACAATAATGATAGCAATGAAAACATTTCTTATTTACATATGTGATCTAATATAAAAAAATATATACATTGAAAAGAAATGTCAGTTTTGTTATGCAACATAAAAGCTAAGCCAGAGGGTCAAAATAAAAAGAGAAGTGTTAAATCAAGGGAAAGAAAGCGCAGTCAGCTGACTTCACTTCACTACACATTCCCTGCACTCGGCCATTTCTTTATAGTAAGTCTGACATGGCAGCCCCCCTGCAGCGTCCCATTCTTCATCCCTGGATGAGTCTCTTGCCTAATGAGGGGCTTAGATTGTAACCCATTACTTCATCACTATCCAGAGCCTGTCTTTGCCATCAGCCTGGCTGCTTTTGCTTTTGCCTGCTTCTCCGTTCAAAGTGCTCTGAAAAGAAAAGTGCGAGCTAAACCTCCCGCCTCACTGGTGTACACAGATAAAGGATACATCAGCGCGTTTAAAACATCAGCCATCATCCCTGCACAGCGTTAATCTTTAAAATTGGAGTCGTCCTATTCATCTTCATAAGGTGCGTGAGGATTCTTGAATCTTCATAGCGTGACACCACTGATTGATTTTATTACCCTCAGGTCTCCCAATACAACCACAGGAATGTTCCAGTTCCTGATTTGACTTGATGTGCTGTCGGTACAAATGCACAGAAACACAAAGGATGAATCAGCACATTCAAATTAGACTTATGTAAAAACTTAAAAATTCTGGTTCACATGCTTTGAGGCAGATATCTGTCTCGTCTGTTCTTCCGTTTCTTTCTTTTCTTTTGGAAAGAAGGTCAGACAGAGTTTTTGATGTTCCACCACTGTCATGAACCCTTTGTGGAGATAATAATTTATATTAATCAATCATCTGACAAGTTAATTTAGTCGAACATAACGATTTGATTGAGTCAGTTTCTTGTTTTCTAAAGCGACCTATCCTTTTAACATTGCACAACTTCCCTCACCTTATTGTCCCACTAAAGTAATTACAGGGTGAACAATGTAATTAACCTGCCTATTCTAATGATAATGCTAAGATAACAGGTCCAAAATACAGGTTATAATCATGCAATTACATCCATTATGCTGTCAAAACAATGAGAAAAAAGCAAACAGCCAAATTCATTCAACCTGTATTTATTTTACCTTAAAAAAAAAAAAAGGCTGGTGGCGCACAGACCAACACGCAGCTCCGACTGGAGAGCGGCAAAACGAGTTCCTCTTTACACACAAACACAACACGTCTGAATGAGTTTTGGTGTGAGGGTTCGACCTCATGGTGTGAGGTGCTTTTTTCATCTAACACCCTTTCACCAAATGTCAATTGGCAAATAAATCCAGCCCACCCCCCCCCCCACCCCCCAAAAGAAGGCCCTGATTAGTGGAGCTATTCTCTTTAGAAAGGGTGGCACACATGAAGATGCTAAACATAAGTAAATAAAGAATTATAGACCTTTAAAAGGTTGCCCCTTTACACAATTCTAATCATTTTAAATCCTGCAAACACACACACAGAGGCAGACTGCACACCAATACACAAACACATCAGCCTTTAATTATGCTCTGCTTTTTACCGACTTTGCTTGAAATGTTATCATGCAGCGATCTCTGCATGAATGGGGTCAAACAAGCAGAGAAACTACACTAACACATAAGCAGCAGCAGCATCTGTGACAAGATAAACACAAAGTGTGGCCAGAAGGCCTCTCCGGTGAGTGGACAGCATTCCATTTAAACTCCCTGTGCTGCAGGCCTCTCTCTCTGCAGACTGCTGCTGTTCTGGTGTGGTCATCAGCTATGACGTGGGTTGGGTGTGCGGCTCCACGCTCCCCTGATTCTGGCTTTGCTATCTGAACAGGCCTGGACGACACACCCCACATCGCTAATGCACTTCTCAGAGAGACAACAGGAGAGTGGATGAGCCACGGACCTGACGAAACCAAGACATCCACAATGCATGACTGCCAAAGCACAATCCAATTCAAATAGAAAGCATAAAGCATATATATCATTCATGACAGGTAACTGAAAGATACGCTCTGTGCTGTGGTGAATGTTGTCAGGGAGACAAAGTTGCACAAACAACAAAAAAGCTTATGTTTTCCACAATCTTTCTGTGACAACGTCCTTTTGTTATCCACAAACCAATTAAAACAAATGTCCACTGCTGCCCTGAGCATTACCTCAGGCTTTACTTCAGCTTCTTGGTGTGTAATGACCCAATTACCTCCACTCACCATGCTCACATAGGACAGCCAGTCACCGGGTTCAACCCCACAGGTGTCCACAGTGCAAGCCCAGAAACATCAAAAGACATCGTTTATGACCGTTTTTATGGTCGACTTACTTTGCCTGTGAGACGTCTTACTCAATGCCAAATCATCTGTGAGTTTTGTTTTCCACATCCAGCTACAGAGATAACAAGAAGACGCTTTAAGGGGGTAAAAAGCAACAAATATATAATCTACACAACCCTTTTTTTTAAACTATATTTACATCATAGGGGAAAGAAATGGGAGCATAAGTGCAGGTTATGAGACTAATTATGTGTTTCAAGGACAGGCTACTATTTCCCATGAGCTGCTTTGTCAACTTAATGTGTGTGTTTTCAGCAGGTTTAAACAAATCATTAGCAAAACTACCCATCATGTCATATCAATGTTTTGTGACCAATTTTGTGTGAGACAAAATGTTTATGCACAGCTTACTGTACATTTTTCTTGTGTGTTTTATTCCAACCTATGACAGGATCAGGTGCATTCAGCACGTAGCTCCCCCTCTCCCTGGCTGACGGTGCTAATCGGTGCACTAATGAGTGAAAGCTGCAGACCTGTAGCCGTCTCTGACATATGGCTGCTCATCATGGCTCCAGACTGTAATGAACGGCCACTCTAACAGGCAGAGCGAGCTAACCACAGCACAAAACAATGCACATACAACTGTTTATAGGATCTCATTTGTGTCAAAGGCCTACTGTCCACCCTGCGTCTGAACAGCCTCTGTTATATCTGTGCAGACTTAAAGGGACGGTGGGTGGGGGGGGACTATACCATCCCCCTGCTGCGTCCACTCTCTTTTTGCTGTGTTCCTGGAAGACCGCAAAGGAGTAATCAATGAGTCATGTGTCCTGATTACAACCAGCTCCCTATGGAGCATCTTCAAAGGGCTCCAGAAGAGATGGGGAGAGGGAGAAACATAACCCTCCATGGGGTAATTACAAGTTGAGGCTCCATGATTTCTACTCCCTTTCTGTAGACAGTCAGGCTTAAAGACAGACCGGTTAACAATTCAGCCGGTCCTGTTAGCGCAGTGGGAGACCATTCCGACCACTGATCACCAACTGGTGGTGCATGCCATCCAGAATTATACCAATCAGCCTTTACTCACACTCAGGATTACACTGTAGCTGCTGCGTTTTCTAGGTGAGATTAGCAGATGAGAGGAAAACAAAGGTATAGCAGACGGGCAGGGTGACATTCGGGTTCGGTGCAGCTGAGTACACGCCTGTTTGTACCAGGAAAACAAGCCAAGTGTTTGACTGTTTATGAGTTAAAAGGGCCATAAAACTAGACAAACACATTTAAGCACTGTCTGGCTGCCTTCAGGCATTCTGTTTCTCTCCACTACTTCCACCTAAAGCTTCTTCAACACACATTTTTTTACTTTAGATCGCAGAACGAGATGGTTGTTTATTTTTTTTTCCTGTTACAGTAGAAGATCTTATTACAAGCAGGGCAGCTGTTGTCCACACTGAAGGCTTTATAAACTGCATTTTAAAAGAATACTTCCATATAAAGATCCCTTTTGTTCTCTTGTTTTATTATTAGTACCGTTTGATCAGCAGCTGCGTAACCAAATTCAATGTTCTGCATGTGCTTTCCATTTAGACATGATCCTTTATCATTACTGACTGTAAAGAAGGGTTAATTAGGCTTCAAGTGATGACTGCACAGAAAGTTAATCAGGAGCGGGAGTATGGAGACAGAGTGGCTGTTGGTGTCTTTGGGTTAAGACTCCTGTAAACCCTGCCTGCACGGGAGCAAACACTGAGGTCTGATCGGAGTCAAAACAGTCATTAGCATTAGTTCCCTGCAATGAAACATGAAAAAATGAGCGTGTGTTTGTATAACCCCTGAAATTCCCAAGCAAGTCTTGTAGGTCTTGTGAATAATATCAATCTCCATGCTTGACATGTCCATGCTCTCTTGTGCTCTGTGCTCTGTGTGTGTTTTTTTTAGCTGTGTCAGACAAATTTTTATTCAGAACAGATGATTTTAATGTTTCAATTTTACTAGAATAAACAGAAGTAGTATTTGCACCACAGACTGACAGACTGGATTATGTGCTTGGAGCACCCACATGTGGTGTAGCTGAGTACAGCATGCCATTTCACACAAACAAGAAACAGTTACTGTCCACTACTGCCCTCCTGTGGACAAATGTGTGACTGACAGTAGACAAATGGGAACACATGGTCAACATATTGTATTATTGATCTTAAAACTTTAAGATAACTTGAACCAATATGATTAATTAGTATATTACACAGTAGTAAATTACAATGTGTTTGTATCATGTAAAAGGTAAATGGAAAATATGTAAAATCTTAATCTATTGTGACCTTTTGTTCTTCAACAGTAGTTCAAAAGCCAAAAACAAAAATACAACTGGCCTGTTTTGTTTCCTCAAACTCACTTTTTACAAACTCACACACATTTTTGCTTGATCGGTTTAAAAGATAAAATGATTCTGCTGATGAAGCAGCTGATAACAGGCATTTAATGGCATGATAAGCAAAATTATTTAATATGTTACATTATTACTTATGGTTGTACAACCCCTTTTTGAGGGTGTAACAGTATCCAAATGCAACATTTTGTGCAGAAAAACTACATGTGTTTAATAGCACAATGGCTTTACATTGCATTGCATGCATTGCATGACCTCCCACTGTCTGCTTGCCCTTTTGCCTACAATCCTCTCTTTGTTTTTTTTTTTTTGTTTTTTTTTTTAAATAAAACACTATAAGCTGCTCTTCTCTCAGCTTCTGGACACGCAAGTCACAGACAGGTTTATCACAGTGAGCTGTGTCCCAGTTCAGGGTCTGCATCCTTGCTCTTTTAGACATAATGCAGAATTTTAAATCTGTGAATGTTAACTAGTCCTTGTTCATACAGCCACCAGCAGATGGCGCACTACTACTGCTGTACATGAGTAGTAAAGTATTTTTATAGGCTAACCTATCTCATGACAAAAAGATTGTTTTATTTTTATTTTTTTTGAAAAGTTGTAATGAATACGCTCCAAGTTTCTAATACACAGTCATTGATCAGCATGAAAGTCGTCCCAAATTAATTCTTAACTTTTTTTGTTTTTGGAATATAAGTGTAACTTCAAAGCTAACGTTAGGCTAAAGGACGTACAACACAGTCATGTGATTAAAACGTCAACAGCACGTCGTGTTTTTTCTCCTCCGTTTTAAAATATCTATACATAATAGAACACAGAGATCAGTTACTAAAAAGGTTGTGATGTGTCTGACGGTCCTTGAATGCAGCATCACACCCTAATTTTTCCTAACATCCGGGACCTTTGGAGCTCAGCAGTGTGTGTGGAAACTGGGTAAGGAGGGCAGCGGAGAGCGGTGGAAAGGCGGACTGATGACAGCTGTCACCGTGGACAAAAACACTACCAATATCTGAAGAGAGGCGAAATGGCTTTCCCCTAAACCGCCAGAAGAAAAGGGAGAACACATTGGCAGCATCGCGGGTTATTTAAAGGTGTCGTGAAGGTAACGTTATATGTTCGGGGTGGGGAGGGAATATGACGGGAGGATCAGTGCCAGTTTGCCCTGTCTGTCCCTCTCTGGAGAGTCGAGGTTAGCCGCTGGCTATCCGAGCTAACTACCCAGCTAAACTGCACACTTAGGCTTGGTTCCCCTTCGTTGCCGGGGTCATTGCCGCCGGAAGGACACATTTGGATAGTTCTTAGGTTAGGTGTAGCGTTAGCTTCAGTGAAAGCGCAATAAGAATCCAATAAGGTAACTTTTCAATGACAAGTCCAGGAGGACGAAATGCTAGTTAGCGCTCCTAGTTAGCTAGCTAACCGTAGTTGATGTTAACGTTTTTATAGCTAGCTAACGTTAACATAGGTTTCATTGTATTTTTAATCTATCCAGGATTGCTACTGTCTCATTTTCTTTGCTGGACGTAACATTCAGACTGAACCGGTGGCTTTGTTAGTTGGTGGAAAACTAAGTAAGCGTTACTATTTCAGTCACTTAACCTCAGCTGATTGACGACCGTTAGAACAACTCAACAGCCTGTTATTAATCAGTGATTCTTTCGGATGAACAGATGCACATGTTGACTTGCAATTTTGAATTTTGGATCCACGGTACCGGCTCATTAAACGCCTACAAAGAAGTGCTCGTGTCTGGCTTGAGTCTTGTGAGTCAAGCCGGGTCCTAAACTAGGCGTTTTCTCCCGTGTTTGTACCAGCGAGCCACAGCGGGCTTTTGTCTAGTAGTCAACTTCTTTTATAGCCTGGATGATCATCAACACAGATCTTCATGTCGATGAAGGCCTTTTACTACTATCAAGCTTGATTCAGATCAATTTCTCAGTGTTATTATTTACTCTGTCATCTTAATTAGCTGCCATTTAAAGGAATGTAAATGTTTAAGCTCTGAGTAATAGGGCTGCAGTGGTCCTGCATGTCAGATTAAAGCTGGTTCATGTCAGCCACAACTGTTTATCCAAAGCCCTTGTAGGTGCCATACATGAGTGAGGGTCTGTTTTTGCAGGAATGGAAGAGATAGGGAGTGACTGGCCCATTGGAGCGATTAGAGTGTATATGCATTGAAATATAGCTGGAACTGTCGTGTGTGTGATGCCATAAAGCATTATACTCCACGACTCCTTGTTCACAGACCTGTTGAAATATGTTTTCTTTTGTTTACTTTCCCTCCATAGGTATCTGCATACAGTCCTGCCTGACCATTCTTTGGCCTTACACAGCTTCGGTGGATATTCAGTTGCTGTTGCAACATGGGGACACAAGGCTCTGGTAGAAAGCGTGCTCCTCTGAAAGATCGGTTTTCGGCCGAGGATGAAGCTTTAAGTAGCATCGCTCGGGAGGTAAGGTCATACTTAATCACATGCACCCATTTTAAAGCACAAACTGCTTCTTATATGCATTGCTGAATCACTGCAAATAGGATCTATCCTGATAATGGTCTCTACTTAAAGTATAGGTCGCAGATTGATTTTTCTGTTTCACATGCTGTAATATGGGCAGCAGCACTATTACATTTTTAAAATACAAGCAATATAAGTAGATTATTGATACCATTAGCAGCACTCCTATGACTGAGCTACACTGCACTAGGGTTGAGAGGCCCTTTTAAACTTAATATATGGATGTGTGAATGCCAGCTTATTTCAGCTATATCTGTAACTGTACATAATTAAACCAAGCCATCTTCCTGCCCGTCAGGTTCCCAAATATTAGAATAAAAAGGCAGTATTTGAACACATTAGCTGTGCTCAATCTATTAAAATTCAGCTAGTAGTCATCAATTTGACAAATAGAATAAAGTGGGGTACATACAAAAACATATACATAAATAAATATTATTAATACATTTTCCATGTTGTCTTTTGAAGCTTAAATTACAGAAACCGTAAATTTGACTGTTTTTTTTATTACTTTTAAGCACAGTTTGTCTACGATGTGCCAGTCTTTAGGCTTCCTCACAAAACTCAGTTTTTCAGTTAACCACAGGCAGCAGGCAACAAATAGGCCCCTTGAAGCATATATTTATATGCTCCAGGTTTTGCTAGTTAATTTATGTTTCAGCTCTTCTGAGTGGAGACAGCTGGTTTGAAGCAAAGAGAGAGAGAGGGTGACTAAACTTGTAGTGTTTTTGTTTGGGAAGGGAAATACACGGGCAGAGGAGAGAAGCTGCCTGGCCTGTAACGACATGCCCAGGGATTATTCCATTTTGTTCCACAGCAGGCTTCCCATTCCTTCGCTTTTTTTCCCAGACTGGGGGGGGGTTAAAAAATGAAGTGCAAAGATCACTTTTCATAGGTTTTTATGTCAGGTCGGCACACATAAAATGGGCACAATGCAGACTTTTAATCAAGTTAAATGGTTTCTTGTCTTTAAAATCCGAAAGCTAACGTTAGATTAATTTAACTTTTCATAAATGTTTCTCTTGGCCCTTTTAAGAATAGAGCCTGTGCCGTTTGAAAGCTGTGCACTGCTTCATTCTTGAGCACTAAGCACAAGACTCCATTTGCTCTCTTTATAGTCATGCAGGCTGATCATAGAAACATGAGTCATCTGACCCTCCCAGTCAGGTCCTAAATCTGAATCTCTTTGTGGAGCAAACCAGAGATTAGATCAACCGTTCAGGGAGTTCATGGGGTCAGTGTCTAACTTGTTGCACATCAACAGACTCCTAAACAAATGTTCAAAACAACACTGGTGCTTCTGCCTCATGGTTTAGGGAGCGTCAAGCATGGCTGTGCTTGGCACGGGCTGCTGCTGAGAATGACTCTGAATTTGAGCCTGCACCGTCACCAGCCTGGTTCTGAGGCCTCTTACATTACTGGGCAGTCACTCCTTTGAATGCCAGCAGCTTGCTTACAAATGTGACAGTGGCCAAGTGTTAGAATTAGCTGATCATCTCATACCTGTTGTCTCTCAGATTAGGATCTAAGGGGGCTAATGGTACTTGAACAAGGCAGTGATTGCCGTTCCTTGGTGTACAGAAGGTGTGTCTTTCTGTGGAGGTGCCTGATCATAGTCCATATGATTTAATCAGTGGTAATGGAATGGCACTTTCACTTACAGTGGAACAAGAGAATTAGTGTCTGTCAATAGATTGTTGTTAAAAAGCACTTCCAGGTGGATTCTGTTCAGTATTTTAGGACCTGCTTTTAAAAATGACTGGTATCTGTTGTACTGCAGCTGCCAAAAGCCAAATTATTGTTTATTATATTATAATTTAACTTTCCATTAGTCTGTGTGTTAATGGGGCTGAGAGACATTGACAAGTTCAATGACACTAAATGTGGAGACATTCAAATACACAGGCTGTATGTTTAGTTCTCATAGATTTCATTAAGTTATTCATTACTGAGATGTGTGCAGTGACCTTAGTCATAGTAATCACACAGGAGAAACCCCACTGTCACTTCATCACACGTTTGTACTATTGAATTTCACATATATATGGTGAATTATCAACAATGAAACAAAAAAATCATGAAAACATTTCTCTGGAACTACGTACCTCACCATTAGCTAGTATTTCGTTAGCTCAGGTGATCATGTGGTGGATTGCTGGACTCCTATTGCCTGGAGTGTAGGAGGTGTGTTTAATGGGGAACCTCTGCTGCTCAGGTTACCTTCTCAGGCCCATGATGTGGCCGTTTGAGAGCTGGGCCCGGATGGGCTGGTCTATAGATAGGACAGAGACAGAGAGCTCAGCTGTGCTGCTGTGAAGAGCAGGTCATACTGTCAGACAGCTCAACAGGTGCAGAGCATGCGGCCAGCCGTCTCTCTTGCTCTCTCTCCTTTGGTCTCTTATCCTCACGCACTTGCAACTTTATGTCCTTTTTTATCTTGTAGATAGCAACCCACATAGACGTGGTTAGGTTTTAATGTCGCTTTGATAAACAAATTGGTTTCGGTTTTGTTAAAAACGATAGGAAATTTCTGCGTGTGCACACCTCTTTATCGAAATATCCTTTATCAAAATGGGTTCTGTTCAAATGTATTGGTCCTGTTTCCAGTCAATAACTAATTAGCTGGTTAAATATGATTCTGCTGAAATTGTACAGCAGTGTTTCTGACTAATTATTGTTTAACTAAGTGTGAGTTTGATTTTTTTCCATCACTGAATGACAATCACATATATGACATAATTTTGAGTGACATTCTTAAATTGTTAAATTGTTAATCACATCCTTTTACCCAAGACTAGTTCAATACATTATGGATGGATCTGCCACAGTACTAAGTTCCTCAGGAGATCATCTGTAATTGTAAACATTTATCTAGATTTAAGATGAGCTGACCTGTCATTCTACAACAAAACAGTCATGCTGTGTTTGTCCACTCCAGGCTGTTATTGAAACAGGAATAGCCCATACCCACAGGCCTTCTATTCTGGCAGTGCAGATAAGAAATTGCTGGAATGCTGACAGTGTTTGTCTGCGGAGAGATACTGTACACACTAACCTCAGTATTTATGGACTCTCATAGTTAAAGATAAAGGGCTGGGCTCAGCGAGCAAGTGTGCCATTCTTTGTCGATAGGACGTTTAGTTTCAGAGCATGTATGGTATGTCATAGATAACAAAGATGGACCCACAGGCTACACAGTCACCTGTAGAGGAGTTACTTAAATTAGTCCCTTCTGCTTAAAGTATTCTATAAAATTAGCTCCTGCTCATAATCTGACTCAGCTGGGGCTAATTGTGTGACTCCTCCATCTTTTCCCTTTGTGGGAGAGGTTATTGGATTTAGTTAAGTTTTACTTGACTTGTTTGTGCCTCAGGGCTAGCTAGTTAGACATTGTGAAATCAGGCTAAGCACAACCAAGCTTTGTTTATGCACCATTGGCATCTCCCCCATGAGGGCTTTAAATTAGACCTCCTGAAGCTGATGGTTAGCACATGTTGTCGGTGAGGAGGCATCCCAAGCACTCAGAGGACCAGAGAGCTGTGGCTAACAGATGAAGCTGGTCAACTAGGGTCCACCACAAAGTATGTGGTTTGTTGGAAATGTATAATACAGCCCGACCAGGTCTTGATCAGTGTTGTAGGGTTTATAACCTGTTGGTCTGAATATCAGGGGGCTTTTAGGGGGCACATTTTCATGTAGTGTTACTTTCTTGCTGGGTCTCCATGACACTGTTTTGATGTGCATCTTAAAATCAAAAAAGTCAGATGGAAATTTTGAAATTATTAGAGAGAGAGAGAGAGAGAGAAATTAGAGAGACAAAAAGCCAAAAACGGTTGATGTGCTAAAGTGGAGCTGTGAACACGTTTGCCTAACAGGTTCTAATGTAAACATTAGTCTCCCAGAGAAAGACTAGAAGAAGACTGACATCACATGACAGCTATTTTGACTGACAGTGTCTTTTCAGTTTCCCATTATGCACAAAATATGGACAGAGGAGACAGAAACATAAAATATTTCTGTATTTTTAGAGGGTTAACATGCTGACTGCCAAGCTGATTTGCTTTGAACTCTACTTCTTATAATGTAGACACCAACACTCGATGTTAACCCACCTATTTGTCATTTCATTTTTTTATTTCATAAACTTTCAAAAGGTTTACTTAACAGATAAAAACCCTATAAATCGGCACAAAAGGTATTTTTTTTTACACTTCCAGTTTGTGTTACTTACGAGCCTTAAAGGGTGAATAATGTAGATTTTCCAGTGTATTTTGTTTCTTTTACAGGAAACAGATGTGTTGAATTCCCAGATTTACCTCTTGTGTTTGATTATTTCTATTTCCCTTTCTTGTTTATTTTTCACTGGGTGTGTCCTCAGAGACATAGCTGACATGGCTGACAGGTGTGTTCATGTTGTGTCTCACAGGCAGAGGCGAGGCTGGCAGCGAAGAGGGCGGCTCGAGCAGAGGCCAGAGACATTCGAATGAGGGAACTCGAACGGCAGCAGAAAGAGGTATAATAACTCGAAGACACGGTGCAGCTATTATTCAATCAATCAAACTAGTTTGTCTAATAGCTGCAATCAATACAAATCAACTGCACATCAAACATGGTTTTCTTCTTCATTTGTCTTTATTTAATAACTGCCTCAGTGTTTGCAGCAGTGTCTGCTCATCTGCATCCGTAGTCCCTGTTGCAGACGAGCGGTTTGGTTTTATGCCATCAATGAAAATTTTAGATTAATCCGACGGCTGATTCACAAAAATATATCCACAGAAAAAAAAATGAAAGTGCTGCATGTCCACAGATGAAACCAAAAGTTCTATTCCTGAAATAACTGTCACCAAGTTCTTTTTACATTTCAGCAGTTTTGGGTATGATTGTATGTTTTTCCTGGCATTTCTCCCTCTGTATAGCTTTCTTACCACTCATCCAGCAGTAGCAACAGAAAATGGGGTCAGATCCACCAGTGGATGGTAGGCGAGCGAAGAGAGTGTTGTTGCTTGCTTTTCCATTAACACAGCCTGTTGTGTGGGATTGAGCCCCTGTCAAACCTGACCATTTTAGACGCACCGACTACCCTGTACCTCACAGTGGAAAAATGCCCTAACAGTGTATTTGCCTTGGAGACACGCAATCTGTGACTGTGTGTTTGGAAAGCAGGCTTTGGCCTTTGACTTTATTTAGGTGTGGGTGAGCATGCATGTTAGGGGGCGGTTGGTGGTGCTCGGCGACCCTCCAGCCTTTAGAGAGGAAATATAATTTTAAATGCTAATGAGTCATTCGTGCATGGATGTGTTGGTATATTCATGCAAGTGAGAGAATCTTTTTTTGTGCCACTAGATCAGACATAAATGTCCAATACATTTGCCGCTCTTGTGTATCATTAATTTTGCTGCAGTGCTTAAAGAGGATAACATTTGTTTAGGACATCCATTTGGGGATAAACATGCAGATGTTGTTTTTGCATGGTTTGGGCTTTGCATAGCAACTGTTGACCTCTCTACGTTCACTCTATAAATTCTTACCAACTATCCTTCCTGACTCCAGGCTGAAACAGAAAAAGCCAGGGCCTCTAGTAGTAGTAGAGCCAGCAGCCGTCATCACCGGGTCTGTATCTCCCCCACACACTTCCTCTTTGTCTCCCTGTATTTCCTTTCTTCTTTCCTCTTTAATCCGGCTGTTAATCTTTCATCATCCATGTTTCTCTCTGTCTGCTTTTCTGCTGTGACTCCATGTTTCCACATTAAAAGGGGCTGGATGATGACGTCATGTCAGTCCACAGCTACAGGGTGCGTACATAATACATCCCTGCCAGGTTTATTAAAACTGTGCTCTCATATGGGCACACACTGATGTGGGAAAGCACTTTGTTATATATGGAACTTTTATACTTGGTGGTGTTGAGCATTGCTTTACTTTTCCTTGTTGTTTTTTTGTTCTCCATTTGAAGTCAACCTCCTCATCAATACGTGACTTGGGGTCTAACAAGAGTCGATCCAGTTCTCGTAGAAAAGACGGCTTGGTGCGTTGTGTGTGCATAGGTGTGAGAGACTGACTGGATTCTCAGTAGAACTAACTCATATTGTATTAATGCAAAGTTCTGATATACTCATCTTGGATGCTGCCTCCAGTTTCTTGGCTGCCGTTGTGTTGTTTAGTTACAGTTATGCATATCACACATGGAGGGGAAACATCTGTATTTCTTTATTTTCCATGTTGGATATAAATGAGTGTTTGTACTCACAATTAACTAAATTACCAACAAAGCAAAAGTTATTATTGTACAGGACATGTGTGTGCATTGACAATATGTAGTCATTCATCACTTAGAGTTACTAAAAATATACCATCAAACACCAGTGTGAGCATGGCAGCGTGTGTGCTGTGTGTTAACCCAGCAGCTTCTCTGAGCTTTGATCGTCTGATCATACTTTATGTGACTCCTCATCTGCCTTCAGTCTGACGGCCTCTCCACTAGCTCCACCCTCAAGAGTTCCCGCTCCACTGTATGTAACCATGTGTTGATTATCAATTATTTACTGTTTCTGTTTTTCTCTTGAAGTTGTTGTTTTTTTTTTGTCTCATTGTCGTTTCATTTTTTTTCTGGGCTGAACAGAGCTCTGTGTACAATGACCTGCGTGGTCATAAAAAGTCTTCATCCAGCTCGAAGAAGGACCTGCTGGTCAGTGTGTTCTCTCAGTGACATTGTCTCCACTAAGTCCTCAAGCATGGAGGCAGCAGTGTAGAGTCATGATAGTTTTCCCTTGTGAATGCTGAATAGTCATTTCGTTTGTGAGGCGTGGCGTCCAGTCAAGCAGTGTGAAGTTATGATATTCATTTGACACATCAGGATAAAATTTGTGATGTCAGTGCTTGTTTGAGGTCATATTATGTTACTGCCCTTCCAGACTGGACTGTACCATGATCAAAGGAACTACACCAGCCTAACGAAGACCAAACCAACGCTGTCCTCCTCCTCCTCTTCCACCTACCAGCCACGGGTTGGTCCTGCTGTCAGTGCTGTTTAGCTTTTAGTCGAAGAACATGCAGTAAAACTATTTGCTAAAGCTGTAAATTCATATCTGCATGCTTTAGCTTATTGGATACATTTATGCTTAATATAAAGCTGTTACATTACTGCAATAAAGAGATAACGTTTGTATGCTATGTAGTCATCAAAGCAGAGATGTTGTTTGACATTTAGATCCACATCTATATCCAACGAGAGTTCTCTGTAATCATTTGAATGATGTAAATTCAGAGTCGGCAAAACACATCCTGTTTTCACTTGCTGCGGCTCTTCAGTGTCTTGCCACCTCACGTTCCTGCTTTCAGTTGTCCCTCTGTCCTTTAAAAATGACACTTCCCCTGCTCACATCCTTTCCCACAGGCCACTGCTTCCCTGTCCTCCACCACTGGCACTGGGTTGTCTCGCAGCTACAGCATGGTCAGTTTCTGTCCACTGATGTCCGCATGCCTCTTGGTTACCTTCAGACAAAGACATTCCCCCGCTTCTGCAGTCGCATACATGTGATAGGATGCCCGGCATGGCTGGGACTGCTTATATTTAGCTCCTGGACTCTCTGAGGCCTGTACTTCAGTTAGATAAGACAGGAGTTTGTGTGATGCCAGGCCTTGGGTTGTACAGCACAGAAACAAATGACCTACTTGTTGATGGAAAATAGAGTGTTTATATTTATTGCATGGCCTACAGAAAGTCATTCTGCTGAACCGATTTAGCTATCGCGTCAAAGATTTTTGTTCCCTCTCATGATTTTGCTGAGTCCTGCATTGTCTCCCACGTGTGCCCCCAGGCCTCTATTTGCGACGACACTGGCCTTTACGGCTCAGGCTCCAGTTCAAGAGCTGTAAGTCGTCCGATTGTTTGACAAACAGCGTTATTTTTGCACCCACAACAGCTTACTGTTATGTCTGTGGCCTGATGTCCGTCATCATGTTGTCTTCCTCCTCCTCCTCCCCACAGCCCTCTGAATACAGCTGGTACTCCTCTGGAGCCAGCTCCACTCGCAGCAGCCCTGCGGTGAGCACCTTAAAAACCACTGCCCATCCTGCCTGCATGACCACACACAAACACAGCTAACAAAGTCCTGCTCGCCAAGTTACACCTTCTGTTAGGAACAATGTTGATCCTTCATACCAATTTGACTGCAGCTTGTTTCAGGAAATGGCGTTGTTGATAAACATTGTGTGGATAGTTTGTGAGTTGAGGATTTCTTCTGCAGTTAAGTACATGTTAAGATGTTGTAACAAGATCCTGACTTGGCTCCAGCTGATGCTTTTGGTAAAATGCATCAGCTAATTGCATGAAAGAGCATTATTTATAGCATTACTTAAAGTGTAACCTTATAACCAGTTTGACACGAAGACTTGGACGTCTACAGGTTGCTGTTTGAACAAGACGTGTGCGTGTTTGAGAATGCTTTGGGCATGCAGCCATCCTTCTTTACTTTGGCTCCTCATCATGTGCGCATATTCCTTTCTCTCAGTCTTCCTCAGATGACGACACTGTCAGCAGTGTGTCCCAGGAACGCTTCAACAGAGGCCGGAGGGACAGTGTGGTGAGCTGCAGTAACTGTGCTGCACAGATTCTAAACGGAAGCCGTCACTGAATTAATGAGCTAGTGTGTCTTTTATTTGTGGTGGCCTCTCTTATTCTTTTTCCTCTGTCCTCTTCATCCCGTCTGTGTGTGTGTCCGTGTTGTAAACAGTCGTCTGACTTCTCAGACATTAGTGAGTCCGCTGCTGATTATTTCAGCCGCTCCAACCGAAGGGGCAGTATTGTGTCTGACCTTGATGATTTGAGCATTCCAGATTTGGACGCTGTAAGTGAACAACCGTGTGCTTAAAAACTGAAGCGTGACACTTTTGAAACAACAAAAGCATGATTGAAAATAACATTCAGGGTTTTAAAACTCATCTCACAGCCTGTTTTCTTTATTATAGTTGACTGATGTGAAGTTGTTAAGACTACAGTGCTGCAGGGTGTAGCAGCATGGAGCGTGGTGTAATTTAGTCACTGCTTTATTCTCTGGTTTGTGAACATGCAGCACTTATCCTTGATTCATATTAACTTGTGAACTAACTCTCTGATTTACAGGTGAGGGATGCACTCCAGGCGTGTGTTAATACAGCAGTGTGTACTTCACTGTATAATATGTTCTTTACTTTTCTTACAGCTGGATGAAAAATGTGACAAGCAGTATTCAGATTACAGTCGGGTAGGTGCTATTTTCTTGATCTTTCTTTTATAAACACAACCTGTTGAGATGGCAAGCTTGTTTGTCGAGTTTACAAAACGCAGTCTAGCACACGACAGTCCCCCTGCCTCCCTCAAGAGGACTTGAATTAGGGACTGATCAGTTCAGAGCCGCACAGTATCAGATGATGGTGTTAAATAACATGTCGGGTGTTGTGCTGCATTGTGCCGCGCTGTCTTTCTTACTGCTGTTTTCTTTGGCCCCTTTGTGTCCTCAGCCATCTTCCCGCTGTGCCACCCCAGGCCTCTCAGCAGCCACCCTGGCATCACTGGGCGGTACCTCATCACGACGAGGCAGCACAGACACCGGTAGCGTCTATGACCCCGACACCAGCCTCAGTGAGCTTAGGGTAAGACGCTCTCATCCACACATAGTCACCTTTCAGTATACAAGTAGCAATGCAGTGTTTTACTATAGTTCCACAAGTGCATCTTAGAGCTATGATGTTAATATTATAATAATGTAAACAGTTCCATATGATCCTCCCACAGCAGTGCCTCTGTTGTGTCCTCCCTGCTGTCCTTAGTGTCTGCTTTTACTATTCTCTGTATGTATGCACGGGAAGACTGGATGAAGCTGTTCCTTCATGTCTGGGTGTATGTCAGCTGGACTGTCTCTAAGATGGCAGCACGGGTGCTTTGTCATCTCTCCTTTATACCACTCCTGACCCTCTCTGATGCCCCGGTTTAAACCCAACCATTCCTTCCATCTGCTCTACAGGATATCTATGAACTAAAGGACCAGATTCAGGATGTAGAAGGGCGGTACATGCAAGGGCTTAAAGAGCTGAAGGTAGAGGGGCTTGGGCTCACAGCATGCCTTCTCTTGTCCTCTGGGAGCAGTATGGCATCACTAACCTCCCCACTCACACCCCTCACTGTTACCCTTGTGTGCCCCTATAACACCACAGCCATGTCTTTGCGTGCTCCCAGTCTGACTTGCATAATGATCTGTTTTCTTCTGCATGGTCTTCCCTCACTTCCTGTTTTGATCTGAAATGAAGGCACTCCCACAGTGCTGCTTGGTTACAGAGTTTTGAGTTAGTAACAAGCTCCACCTGCTGACAGATAATGGTCAAACCTTTTTTCAGTTTTTCCACTCAGGCTTTTATTGGCACAGTGTTGGATGGCGCTACATTCACTTCCTATTCTCTTAGGACACTGTGTGTTTTATTGGTACGGGTAGTGTACTAACAGACCTGACTGCTGTCTTGTTCTTGGTAGAGTTGAACACAGAGGATGCACTTTCACTGACATTCTTGTTTCCTAGTAGACTTGTAGTTCTCTCTTTCAGATCCCCTTGCCTTGTTTCACTCCTGAAAGTGATTAAACACATCACACCACTTGCACAACACACCAAGTGACCAGTTAAACTAAAACAAAATACTATAAAAGAAACATCTCATTAAGATGTGTGTGATATGTTTGTGTGTTTATTTTTCATTAAAGACACCTTATGCATGTATGTGAGCTGTGCCTAAAACCTGTTAACTGCTAGTATGCTAACTTGAGCCCAACCTCACCAGGAGTCGCTTGCAGAGGTGGAGGAGAAGTATAAGAAAGCCATGGTATCGAACGCACAGCTGGACAACGACAAAGCCAACCTCATCTATCAAGTGGACACACTCAAAGACGTCATAGAGGAGATGGAGGAGCAAACAGCGGAGATGAGGAGGGAGCTGGAGGAGAAGTCAAAGGTTAAATCAGTCCATTAGTTTCATGTAGACATATTTATGTGGATGTGTTTTGACATTGATGTGAATGTTTTGTTGTTGATTTCAGGAGCTAGAAAGACAAAAACACACATGTACAGTCCTGCAGCATAAACAAGAAGAACTGAAAGAGGGAATCCGCCAGAGAGATGAGCTTATAGAGGTATGGTTGACCTGTGTTGGAGCCCTCTGCCACAGGCTGTAGGAGAGCATTGATAAGGATTGATTGGCTCTGGTCTGCCTCTAGGTCCCGAGTCCACTATTCTGTCCCTTCTGGTTTAAACACTGTCATTCATTCCTTTGTCTGCCTCAGATTAGCCTCTTTGTTCATACTGTTTCTATCTCTGTGTGTATTTATGTGCATCTTCACATCTTTTCTTTGTTCCATTCAATTTTTTCCTCTTTTGTTTACTGTTCAATACCCACGTCTCCAGGAGAGCCAGCGAATGCAGACTAAGTTAGATGCCCTCACCAGAGAGGTGTTTGACCTACAGGAAACGATAAACTGGAAGGACAAAAAGATTGGGGTAGGAGGTCCCACATGGGTGCTCTGACAGCAGAAGATGAGTGGCAAAAGCTGGTCGTATTTCTCCACCTCTGTTTGCCTCTCATGCTGTCTCTGCATGATGGAGACCCGTAGGCATTAGTTCAAACAGTTACTGGACACAGTTTGGATTTTTGCATGTCAAAATGATTCAGATAACAAAATGCACTGACACTGTAAGAGCCTGCAGTGTGGAAAAAACATGGTCCTTACATTGTAGCATGACATGCACGTCCCACCTGTGGTATTTGTTAGATGATGAAGTCAGTACCTATAACAAAAAAAAAACATTTAGGAGATGACCCCCCTTCGTTCTACTTCTCCTCCTAACTTTTCCCTTTTACTCCCATCTGTTTCTACATCCCTCCTGTTAGCCTACAGTGCATGCCTGTTTCTGCACATCTTGCAGTGTTGCATGTGGTGTTGCATGTCTGTCCAGAGTCTTTCCAACTTCTCTGCCTCTTCTCCTCTCTTTCTTGTCTCCTGTCATCCGTGTGTGGCCAGGCCCTAGAGAGGCAGAAAGAATACTTTGATTGCATTAGGAATGAGAGAGATGAGCTCAGAGATGAGCTCGCTGACATCAAGGGGAAGTCCAAATCAGGAGAGGTAGGTCCACTGAGTCCCAGAAGGGGAAAGATTTGCTAGCTAACTTTAGTCACTACTTAAAGTACCTGTCCTCTTTGCTTAACTATGACTACAGTACAACATATCAGTTACTGCTCGATTGTTTTTAGAGGGAAGGCCCTGTAGTACATAGATATCCCCATGGTAACAGCTCACCATGATAAACAGTGGAAAACAGCGCCTTTGATTGTGCATTCATGCAATAAAACACTGACGAAATGACGAAGAGCCGATTGTTTCTGGGACACCATTAATAAATCAATGTCACAACGCTGTGTTTTCTGAAGACAAAACTAAAAATATTATTATAATATTTAACAGAGAATGGTTTAAAGCTGTCATTTTAATCTTTCTTCAGTACATTGTTTCAGGGTTTTGAGTTATGTTGGTCCCACACAAACCTTTAGGCCTCATTTCAAAATCCACAAACCACAGACTGCTCACTTCTGTTGGTCATTGTCTTTTACTTCTTCATTTTTCTGGTCCCGGTATCACAGCTCTGTAAGGACACTGAGGGAATGTTATCATAGATTATTGCATAACCAGAGTAGATGTGGCACTCGGTAATCTTTGTTTTTAACCAAATAGAAACATGGGCTGGTCATCATCCCAGACGGCACACCGAACGGAGATGTCAACCATGAGCCTCAGCCCTCAGGGATCACTTTGGTCTCCCAGGAGGCCGCTCAGGTGCTGGAGTCTGCAGGGGAGGGCCCACTGGGTGAGTAACGCCATGCGTGTCCTGCAGAACTTTCACATAGTGTGATCTAATGAGGCATGTTTTTGTTTATGTTGGCAGTAATGCATCATAATACACATGATATGAATATAGCGGGAAAAGGTCTCCTTCAGTAACGTGTTTTCTTTCTGCTTTTTAGATGTCAGGCTACGGAAGTTGGCAGAGGAGAAAGATGAACTGTTGGCTCAGATCAGGAAGCTGAAGAATCAGCTGGAGGAGGAGAGACAGAAACACTCAAAGGTGGACAGCGCTTACACAGACGGCGAGAAGATGGAGAACGGTACAGACCTGCACTTTATAGAGATGCAGAGTAAGTTGACTTCCTGACTTATTGACACATTAAAGGATCCTATAAATATTTTTGTACGTCTCTACTCACTGTTGTTGTTTTTGTCTGTAGGAGACGCCAACAGACAGATTAGTGAATATAAATTCAAGCTTTCTAAGGCAGAACAGGAAATGGGTACGATGGAACAAAATGTAAGTTAAAGAGAAATGTCTTGCTTATACGATATGAAAAGGTTTCAGGGACTCTAAGCCAACAAACCGTACTCTTCGTGTGTGTTTTCCAGATTAACAGACTTGAAGGGCAGGTGTCCAGGTACAAGACGGCAGCAGATAACTCAGAGAAAGTAGAAGACGAACTCAAAGCAGAGAAACGGAAACTTCAACGAGAGGTAAAGAGACAAACCTGCATCCTCTAACTTTGAACACCAGCGGGCTGATCGTATAACGTCTCCCTTCTGCCCCCGTCCCTTTCCACAGCTGCGCACAGCTCTAGATAAGATAGAAGAGATGGAGATGACCAACAACCACCTAGTAAAACGCCTCGAAAAGATGAAGGCCAACAGGAACGCCCTCCTGTCGCAGCAGTGAGGCAAGGCAGCATCACCACAGAAGCCCTTAAACTCGCACCTCAGACCTCTGACTGCCATATTACGTCTGGAGCACATTTCCATTTTCAGCTGTAACACTTTGAGATTTGTAGCTAACCAAAAAGATGAAAACACTTCAGATGCGTAGCACAGTCGAAAGCTGAACTGTGTCGTCTTTTTTTTTCTTTTCTTTTTTTTTTTACTGGAGGCGTTGGTTTTGCCGCTGGTGTATTATTGGGAGGAATAACGACTCAGAAACCTAACAAGTAAAACTACAAATGTTGCTGGGAGATGCATCTGAGGACATTTCTGTAGTCACTACGTAACTTCTCAGAGCTTTGTTCTACATCATGTTATCCACGAGATTTCAGTTTCCTCTGGTTGGGTGCTTGGCTGTACTTCTCATTTTTGTTTTGTTTTTTCCTTTTTCTTTTCTTTTTTTTTTTGATAAGTTGCATGAATGAGTATAATGACGCTTTTATTAAACCCTCATGGCTGCTCCGGCCCCGCACCTTCCCAGCTTCACCTCCACACAGTGAAGTGCCTTTTCACACTAACAGAGACTGGGAGTCTGCACCGCTCAATGAGACAATAATTGTTTTGACAGGTACAATATGATGTATTTAAAACAAAAAAGGCGCAGTCACCGTTTGAAAATATATAGAACCAACTGTGTCTGCTGCAGTTTCAATGAAATTTTTCAAATATTTAAAAGATTTCTTGAAAAATAAATGTGTAATTTACAGAACTGTGTAAACAGTTTGAATCTGTTTTCTTTTTTTTTAGCAGTTTATTTAGCTGATGTGTCGTTAGAGGGGCATTAAAAAATAGAAGATTAGGGAGGGGGGAGAAAAGAGCCTTAGAAAATAATGCTGTCGTTCTCATCTTTTAGTTAAGAGCAAATTGCTGGAATTCAGGGACCAGGTGGAGTCAGAATAATGCTGCTGTATCTGCATGAAAACGATCAGGATGTCCCACACAGCCACAAGCTTTTGAACGCATCACAAACTGGTGAAGACAGCACGTGCAAAAAGGTCAGACAAAATCACTGATACTGTACTAAATGCTGCCATCTGCAGGATTCTTTTACAACTGAACAGGGGTAAATGGATCATGTTAGTTTAGTTTTCTGTCTCCACTCTTTGGTTTCTATGGCCGTTGGTAGAGTTTTGGTTATTTAGTCATTTGTTATATTTTCCAGGCTCACACAGGTGTTAAGAGCTTGTGGATATTTGGAAGCGTTAGCAAAGCTGTTAATGTCCTTCACACAGAGTGCTGATCCCTCCGCACATTGCTCAGCCTGACAGGGGAAATGTAGGAGTAATAAAAGTCAAGCTCATGCTGGCAACTTTTGGAGATCGTTATGGGACTCGTGACCCAATTCTATTTTTCCTGGCTGCACATCCTGAGGTCTTACTTTTAGAAATCCATGTGGAGACTCCACATTTAAATAGACCATTCAGAGCGCGAGTACTCTACACAGTCGTGTCTTTCATTAATGAGATGTGTTGTTTCATACTAAATATTTATTGACAACTCAAAGGTTACATCATACAAAAAAGAGCAGCATTAATGGTTGTTGTGATCATCGGATTCAGCACCTCTCAAACACTTTGTACAGATCTGGTAAGTTGGCGATCTGCAGCACCGTTCCGTCCTCACCGAAGCTCTTCGGAGGACTGAAGAGGTTTCGGAAAGCTTTGAAAATGACGTGCTCCACTTTCCAACGCCAGGAGTTCGCCTCGGCATCCTAAAACCAGCACGTCTGTTACTTCAGGTCTTTGTTGATAACACTGGAAGAAGAAGAAGAAAAGTCTCCTCACCTGCTCCTCTCCTGGCTCCGCCTCCAGGATGTACTGCTTCCTGATGGAGCAGAACATGCTGTACTCCTTGCTGAAGTCTCTGAAGCACTCCTTTTCATTTTCCCAGTTTACCTGCACAACATCATCATAGAAGCCTTCAGATTGAGCTTTCTGAATTAATAAAGACAAATCGAGGACCTCACCTCAGTGGCCAGGCGCAGGATGAACATGGGGAGACCCTCCATGACAGGCGTGTATTTATCCAGGAGAAGTGGCAGCCCTGTTAAATTCCCCTCCTGTCACAGACACAGTTTTTGTGACATATTCTATGTAAAAGTGGAAAAGGAAGGTCCTAGCTGTGCCCCTGCTGACCTGATCGATCTCCATGGAGAAATAATCCTCCAGCATCTCTGCTTTGTTCTTCAGGAAGTCCACTATGTACTGAGCCAGGCCTTCTTTAGGGCCGTCCTCTTCGGTCCAGCCGCTCTCCTCAGAGTCCAGGGCCAACATGGCCAGCTCGTAAAGTGGAGCTGGTGTCTGTATGCACACAGACAGCCATTAAAACCTGCACAGTATTTATTATAATCACTCACAATGTGAACTATACTCACGGACAGTCTGAGCACACCAAAATTCCCAAAGTCATAGATGAGTATTTGATAGAAAAGCTCCTGGCTGTAAGAGAGATGAAGAGCAAAATGAGTCCTGGAGCAGCAGGTTAAATTGTCTGGTGTGTGTTTCCTGTGGCTCTGACCTGAGCTTGCTGGTGTTGAGCAGGTACAGTTTGGTGTGATGCTGGATCAGAGTCCACTGTGGATTCACACAGCCCACAAAGGAGTGGTTCTGCAGCATTTCTTGTAGACCTGGAGAGACAAATGCGTCCATACCAGACTACCATACCAGACAGAAGAAAATAATCCTACACCACTGTGTGTGTATCTTTAAAGGGCCTCCATGATCCCCGTGGTTCTATATTTGAGTCATATAAATAGAAATCTGCCATCGCTGCTGCATGATCCTTTTTTCTTTCCATTATGAGAGCATGACGTGACAACAACAAGCGCTCGTCATGGAAACAAGCAGTGCCCTGGAGTCAAACTTAGACAGAGAGCACGTCTGTTCTCATGTGAAAGTCTCATAAACAGTGTGTTTTGTACCTTTGTGTGTGTTCTCAGTGATCTCAGCTCTCAGCTCTTTGATGCTGTTCAGTTTGATCGCTCGTCTCTTGGGCGTGGCCACAGCCGCCAGGTCCTCGTCTTTATCTTCCTCCTGCTGCTGCGCCTCCTTCTCTTTCCTCGGTCGCTTCCTGCTTCACAGTAACACGCATAAACGTTTACACTTAATGTGCAGCAGGTAATCTTGTCTTGATAGAATGAAAGTTAGGACTGCATAGATTATGACTTTGCCCACTTGGGGGCAGAGGGGAGCTATTAGTGAATGAAGCTGGTTTGTATCCTTATGTGTTGCTGGATCATGCATTTGTTTTATTATTCTGCTGTAACACAGTGAAAAACACTGAAATTATGCTGCCATAATTTCATGCAGGTTGAGGATGATGTTCATAGGATGCTCAGCATAGCTTTAGCTTAGCCTAGTTTACTGTAATAGTCTGGATTTTATCTTTAAGCAGAGCAGAACGAGCCTGAACCACGGAGTAAATGAGACAAAAAAACTCCTGTAGAAGAAAAGTGGAGCAACCTTTAAAAACCTGTCATTACGACATACAGTCACACTAAACTAGCATAACATAAATAACCTAAATTTCAGTAGCAGTTCAACAGACCGTGGTTTATCTACGTGCCTGGTCCAAAGAAATACGTCATCCATGCCAGATCATGCATGTTTACATTCTTCCTCTTGCACAACTCATCTGCTGCGGGTCAATGTTCACTCCGTGTGATCAATCATACCTCACGCCCAGTCCTGATCTGACTTGCCACATCTGTGTCAGCTACTGACTCATCCACTGAAAGTAAATCAGTCACCTTTGAACATCCAGATCGCCGGCGCTGCTGCTTTCCTCCTCGCCTATCTGCGGCTCGGCCTCCTGCTCAGCCAGGGCCTCCAGCATGTCTGCGTCATCTGCGTCGTCCATCTCTACACTATCGGGTTCGATAGATTTGTTCTCCCAGCTGCAGCTGGGCCTGGCCGGCTCAGGCTCAGGAGGAGGTTTCTCTTTTGGTTGGAGGAAGGCGTCCAGCTTCTGCGCCCGACAGTCAGTCCTCACCATCTGATGTGCGTACACTCGTTCAGTGGACTCTGTGGATGTGGTGCTGGAGGCCTTCACCTCAGAGCCACTTGAGACCGGCAGCCCTGGCAACAACGTCTAAACAAAGACACACAGAAATACTGACCGATGCTGGGACGACAAAACACAGAGATCTCCTGCAGTCACATCATACCTGAGTGAAATATGTACGTGAGGAGTTGGAGCCTAGAAGTTTGCTCTCGATGTGTTTCTGTACACTCTCGATGACGCTGTCCTCATGCAGGAAATGCACCTCGTGTTTTGTGGGGTGAACGTTCACGTCGACATTCTGTGGAGCGATTTCCAAGCTGTGGACCATCAGAAAGCAGCTGTTAGCATAACAGAAGGGTCAGGTGGGCGGCCTGGAGGTCAGGACGGGCGTTACCTGAGGTACAGAAACGGATGTGTGTTCTTGGGCAGGTACGCAGCATAAACAGTCTCAATCGCTTTCTTCAGAGCGCTCGACTCCACCAGACGATCTGAGACATAACAACCTCCATTTAACACATCACTTAAACAGGGTTAAATCCTCTTTAGCATGTGTCCTGTAAGCATTCCTGTGATACTCACGGTTAATGAACAGGATCAGGATGCATTTCTTCACGGAGTAGTTTGCGTTCGAGATGTAGCCTTTCATCTTGAAATGGAGCTTCTGATCTTCGCAGCCGACTTCGATCAGCTCTCTGGGAACACACCACAGAGCAAGTCATGCATCAGACGGGTCACATGACAGCAGAACTGAGCAGAACTCAAGAGGATTCAGAAATACCTGCTGACTGCGTTGCCAAACACTCCTCTGATATTATCCACCACAGAGGCGTTCGGCAGTGTCCTCACATCTGCCACTGTCTCCCCTTGCTGGAATAAGACAGACGGGTCAATAAAAACAGACAGAAACTGGATTTGTGTCAAAAAAAACATCTCACCTTTTTAACAGAGAAGCTCTTTCCTGAGTTGTGTATCGCATACCTTCAAAGACACATGAAAATATTGACACATTTGCTAAAATAATGTATGTAGGAGTCACATGGGACGCAGTCTCAGACCTGCTGACCACTTCTACAATCCTCGAGTACTCATCACCGGGGCTCTTTAAAGCTTTCCTCCTGGTGGCCACGTTGTAGAAAAGATCCTCCACCTGCAGCCAATCAGAACTCCTTTAGCGCCCCATAACCTTCAGTGTTTAATACTGAATATGTTCCAGGCACTCACAAGAATCTGTGTCCCCTGGTTGCCAGCGCACGGTTTGGGAGGAGCTTTAAGTTTGCCATCACTGTAGCTGGCCCTGAACAACGACACGACAAAACATCAGACAGCTCTGACAACGAGGCTTCTGTAGATCTACTGTTGTGTACAGGTACCTGTAAGCACACTTGGCATCGGCTGTCTTAGTGGTGATGGTCACATGGGCAATGTGGCTTATACTAGCAAGAGCCTGCAGACAAGAAAAACAAATGCAACACGCAGTCCAACAACATGTCCGTCAACATACGGCTGCTCGGAACTCTGCTCACCTCTCCTCTGAAGCCATAGGTAGCAATAGACGTGAGGTCCTCAAACGTCTGCAGTTTGCTGGTAGTAAACCTTTCACACACGATTTCCATATCCTCCTTCTGAAACAACAATAAGACCAAAACAAATCTTTACATCAGGGCAGTCTGAGACCTGGACTCAGTGCTGAACTTTAAACCAATAATTTGAATTTCAACAGTCCGGACTGGGACACATGGTTCATGATCCAGATCTTTGCTGTTCTAGACCAGGGGCCCCTACTGTCAGGGGCTGAAGAAGAGACTATTTATATATATATATATATATAAAAATATTTCCTTACACTGTAATTCTCAATTTACCATAACAATTTGTAGATTTTTTGAGATTTACAGATCAATCAGCATCCAAAAAGCATCATCTGTATGAGGAGAACCTCTGAACTTTGACTGTTGTCTCCCACCGCGCCCCCCTGTGTGGACGCCCCTGCCACCCACCCTGATGCCTGTGCCGTTATCCTGAATCTGAAGCATCTTCAGTCCTCCGTCTTTCACCGTCACCTGGATGCTGGTGGACTTGGCATCCAGACTGTAACACAAAGTGCAGCTACTAGTCAGGTGGACGGGGGGCAAGACGAGATGTAAACAATGATGGCTGCTACAATACAGCAGCACATGTATTCGTCCCACCACTGAGAACCCTTAATATTAGCTTCCATATTAGGACTTTATCATGCAGCTAAATCTTTTACCAGTTTTCAATCATTTCTTTGACCGCGTTGCCAGGACGCTGGATAACTTCTCCTGCAGCAATCCTGTTGACAACAGTCTCGTCTAGCCTCCGGATAACCCCCGCCATGTTTACAGTGCTGCGCACTTCCTGTAAAGATCCCTAAACTGTAGCCGGTGGCTGTGAATATACACAAATGAGGATTATAATGTATATTTTTAGGCTTAACTGAACCATCGCCTCTTGTGCACAGCAGCAGCACGCATGTAATCAGAGAGGAGGAAAACAAATAGTGACGTCTCACTCCATCCTTAAATGTCAAAACTGCACTCTAAAACATTAACGTTATAAACTAGCTGCTAATGTTTTATTTTCATACAGTACTATCACAATTAAACAGTTATGTGTAATAATGTTAAAAATATATCATGCTTGTCTTATGATACAATAATGACGCTTCCTGTATGATCCGCCGTGTTGTTTCAACGAAGTGATGCATCCTCTGCCCAATACACGATCTTTGATGGCAGCGCGGGGAGAGGAGAAGGGGGCGGGGTCTGCGTCAACGGTAGTGCGTAGTGAACCGGATGTCATTCGTCTTCTTCGTTGGTGAAATTCTTGTAAAAACATGAAGCACAGCGCCACAAAACGACCGAGAGGGCAAAACAAGTAGTTATCCTAGTTATCCACATTAAATCATGACACACATTTGTTCTAGGTTATATTGTACTATTAAAAAAACAATATTCAAATTAAAATATTTAAAACAATATTTTATTTAATTTTTATTTTTATTTTTATTTTTAATACTATAAATAAAATAATTTAGGATTTTATAGGAAAAATCAAAATGAGAAAAAACCTTTAATGGTCTAATTAATTACAATAAATTATATGAAATATCTATCATCAGTTTTAGGTGAATTTGGCCTGCAGCTTTTTGTATGATCTCTTCATATTGACACACAATGCCAGAGATATCTCAGGAATGTACCATTTTACACATTTTACAACGTCCAATAAGGCTCCGAGGTAATAAATTACGTCAGTAGCCTGAAGGCTGTAAAGAAGTGAGGTAAAGGTAACTGTCGCCAGGGGGAAGATATCTTCACCAAGGTCTGCAGAGAGGTCAAAGGTCGGAATTGCTTTCAGAACAGCAGCCACATCTTTACTTTGATTGTTGTGTAGCTTTCATAATGCACAAATTGACTCTGTGAATCCAAATATGACTCAATCTCACTCAAGATGGGAGAATCTGTGTTGATGCATACTCAGAATACATTTTATTATTTTGCATGTTTTAACATGTTAAACCATTTTAATACTGCTGAGACATTGCTGCAGTGTGTACACGTGTTTTTCCTGCACATTCCCATTCAAAGGCTTCACTGGAATCTTCAACCATGCACATAGTTGGCTGTGGCTGTGTCTGCATTCCTCACAGCACCGCATATGACTTTGTTTTTTGGCGTGGCACGTTTTAGCAGGACGGCCTTAATCTGCAAAAATCCAAATATTCTCTGAGAGATTTTCTGTCTGTCTATTGGATCATTTACAATCTGTTATTACAATAGGGGCCAAAATCATGTTGCTGGGGAGGTTTCAGTGTTTTGGCCTCAGGAAGGATGACCTCAACAGGCTGAAATCCTCTGAGGGCATCCAGGGGGCGGCGCCGCTTGGATATCACAGTGAGGCAGAGCCACTGAACGCAGTCGAACCTGAAACTAGTTTCAGCTTTAAGAGTGCTGACAAAGGACTATGCAAATCAAAACTGAGCTGAGGTTTCTACCCTACATTAAAAATGAATAAATAAATAAGAACGTAGATTAAACGAATGTCAAATCAAAGTTTTATCTGACCTTTACAGAGCGTTTGTTGATGTTTAGGTGAGGCTGAGCTCACTCTTTCCTGCAGTTACATAATACTAGACCTGTTATCCTCCTCCGTGCTGTTAATCCCACCACGGTCTGGGACAACATCTTCACTCAGTGTAACTTACACCAAAGGTATAAACCCTGAGAGCTAACTTGGCACAGCTCAGCAGCTTGTTGTGCTGCTTCTTTGACCCCTTGCCAGCACGACGTCAGCGCCATGAAGCAGCTAAACACAGAAGCAGACTTAAGGAAACAGACACTGGAAACACCAAAACCTGCGTTTGTTTTATTCAGTGATTAAATCATTCAGAGGTCTGCAGGCTCACCCAGAAAAAGTGACATCACTATGACATCACTGCACATTTCTCTATATTAACTGTGCTTTTATTGATTCCAGATGTTTGCTATACCTCACTCTGGCAACGCAGGTCATGCATGATCTATCCAAGAATGGAGGACGTGTGTCCATGACTCAATGCAGGACATTCCAGCTGCAGGATGTGACACAGGAAACAGTACAATGGACCTGAAAATAACTCAAGCACATACAGTAAAATAAGTCAATTTAAGCACGGCAGCTTTGCAAAAATGTAAAGCAGGCCGATGGTCATCGTGGACTTTCCGTCCAGCCTGTGTCTGTAAAGGATGCAGCGCTGAACACTGTCCTCTGGAATGCTTCAACCAACAAGAGTCTGGGTGGGGTCAGAACTGGTTCTGGATGTCTCAGGTGTCTGAAGCCTTTGTTTCACCTTATCACATCTTTCTGTTTCCTTTTCTGAAGCACAGAGCTGCTGATTGATTGCAAATGTTCCAAATAGCTGTCACTCCTGTGCCACAAGCACACACACACACACTGAAAATAGAAACCTCATTCATGGTCAAATCAGATGCACACCTGCTGCTGCTGCTGTAGTGCACTGATAGGAGTCTGTAGTGGTGTCTATGTCTCACCTGTGTGCTTATGTCTCTTCTCCACCAGTGATGTGCTGACGGTCTGAGCCGGTGTGAGTGTTGTGACGTGGGGTCCAGGGGAAAGGAGCTGGACTTTCCTCTGATGATACAGGTGGTCTCTCACACTTCGATCCGTAATCAAATCAGATAGTCCTAGTCATCAGTATGACCTCATCTCCTCTGGAAATGCTGAGACTTCCTCTTCCTCTGCTGAGATGGATTCTGCAGCTTCCCTCTCTCTCTTTGTGTTCCTACTTCCTTCTCTCTTCCTCTTCCTACCTTCTCCTTATCAACACAACAGTTCTGGGACGTGTTAGTAACGAACAAAAAATGATGGTGATGTTCTAAAACTGGGAAAAGCTCTGCAGCCACGCAGCAGGAGGTCCTTGAACATCAATTTACTAGTATTGTCGCCAACATGCAAGCCTCTCTGTTCTTTTGAGCTTAATGTTATTGAACATTGTTCCAATAAATAAACTCAAACTTAAACTGCAGTTCCAACAGTGGCCACTTGAGGCTCCTTTATGCTAAAATGTGCATCTATAGAGCAGAGATAAGCACGTTTACAGCCCGGTAAGACCTGATTTAGTGTCTACAGGGGAGAGCTTTGAGTGGCAGGTTGTTGCGGTTTTAAAATCTTCTCCACATTTCAACATTGGGGTGATACAGGAGGAAAAACTCTGAGTTACGAATGCTCTACCTGAGGCCATGCATGTCTAAAACAAACCACATAACAAAGGAGCTGCTCCACCCTTCAGGTGAAGTTTTGCTTCAAGTTTTACGTGTAGAACAATTTGTGGTCGTCTTTGAAGTCACAGAGAGTCGTCCTTCTGAATGAGTCGATTCTCATTTAGCGTCCCGTAGAACACACACAGTTCAGAGGCTGGGTCTGCACTGTGTGTTCATACAGTCTGCACTGTGTGCAGCCTCTGTGTGTGGACACATCTAATATTCTGTGTTTAACACAACCAATACTGCGTCTTTGTTTCCTTGAAACAACAATTGTTCAGTTGGCCGACACTGTGCATATCTCATGAGTCACAGCAGCTGCACATTGTGTGTGTGGGGTTCACACATTCCTGCTGCTGTTTCATGAAGCTCTGTTCATGTTTCATAATCAAAGCTGTCAGTCCGCAGCCCAGAAGACACGACTGCAAACCAGTGAGCACGATGCAATGGTATGCAGTGTAGCAACTTATGATCAAAATTCATGAATTTACAAGAATTTACTAGAAATAAATCACAAGTTTTAAAAAAAATCCAAGAAAAAACTTCACGAAATTCACAAATTTCCACACAAAATTTACAAGATACACAACTTTTTTGACTTTTTAAGAAAAAAAACTACAACTTTATGAGATGAAAATGCCAATTTATAAAAAAAACTTGCAGGAAAAGAAAGAAATTAGAAAAACTGTCAACTTTATAAGAAGAAAATCACAAGCTTGATTATGAAACTTGATTTATGATTCACAGTCAGAACTGTGACAGAGCCAGAGGGCATGGCAACAAATGTGTGTTGAAAAAGGAGCAGTCCATGTGTAAAGCGAGTGAAGATGAAGTGTGATCGGCTCCTCTGTGTGCTTTGGGTGGTGCCTGAGGGGAAACAATGAGGGATTGTCTTCAAGTCTTCACTCGAGCAGCTTCACATTGCTTCACTTCCTTTAGTTCAGTGACATCACACTTCATCCTGACTCTGCTATTTTAGGTCTGTGAGGGAGCGTGAAGCAACCCCTCCACAGAAAATGACTGTATTTGGACGTTCTCTCTCTCTCCTTTCAGGGTTTAACTAAACATTCGCTTTTTGTCTTGGAATCCCTCGTGGCCTTCACCCTGTTTCCTCATAAGGCAGCGCGGTGAAGTCATTTAATCACATAAATGGTTCAGGATAGACTGTTAATGAAGCATGAAATGGTGTCGTCCTCCTCTGTGTTACTCCACTGCACCTTCACTAAAGGACGCTAATCTTCCTCACCCAGCGCTCCTATTGTCTGTTGGGAAGTTTGAGGTTGTTTACTTTTGCTTACATAAGGTGCCAGCTACTGTTTACACTGCTGGTTGTCTGATCTCATTCCTCTGCTTCTTTTTAACCTTTGCACTAACGCCACAGTAAATCCTATAATAACTACTCATATAACAGTTAATTATCCACCAAGTTAATGATGATTATGGTTGATTTCTCATAATGCGTATAGATTTGGTCTCCACCCTTTTATGTCTGACTAACAAGGTTCTAGTACAGACAGATAAAGACAGAGTAAGAACACACACGTTCAGTGCAGACCAAAGACGGCAGCGTAGTGCTGGAGTCACAGTTTATATTTCTCTCTACAGTCGGACTCTGGAGGTTCCTGAGCCACCTGCTCTGAAGACGTGTCCCACGTGTTCAGAGACGGCGTCCTTTAGAGGCTCAGGCCTCGCAGGCGTAGACCGCAGAGGTCGCACAAAGTGGTGTTGTTTTTTTTTTAAATGGGGAAGGTTGAGTCTGTGGACTGAAGACTTCCTGTTTGTCACAATGAGCTGCTCCCGTTGCCTAGCAACCGGCAGTCAATATTTACATTCATACTTTACTGTTTGGCTGTTTGTGGAGTCTGATGTAAAGTAAAGAGCACAAGGAGTTAATTCAGGGATATGTTTGGGCCGCAAAGGATGCATCCTTCATTAGAGTGAGGGAAGAAGGACACATCTGAAGGAGCCTTCAATATGTGGCCTAGTCTAGATGGAAATAGGGGTCCACACGCACCCCCCGGCTTTTTTTATGCCACCTGATTTGTTTTCATCCTCAAAGTGTCTATTTTCAGAATCTGCCGGGTACCAAGCTGAAATAATGTCCCAATGACTTCATTTTTAACCCTTTACTGCATCTGACCCAAGCCCCAAAAAATCGGAAAATGATACAGAAAGTGGCGTAACCTTTGATGCAAACAACATACAGAGTCAAATGAACACACTTTCCCGTACAACGCTGACCAAAGGAATTCAATGGAAAAGTTATTTATTACATTTAACTATATGTTGAATCTGTTTCTGGACAAAAACAGTAAAAAAATGTGTAAAAGATGCATGGAGGACCGACCATCTTTCTATTTTCTCAAGTGCATTGGTTGCTTTTTTTCCAACCACCGGTTATTTCTTTATCATTCAAGTGTCTATTTTAAGATCATATTGGGTACAAAGCTGAAATAATGTCTCAAATGCTTTATTTTTAACCCTTTACTGCACCAAACCCAAACCAGGAAAATGTAAAAATGATATAGAAAGTGGTATAACGTGATGTAAACAACTCACAGTGACAAATGAACACATTTTCCCATACAATGTTGACCCAAGGAATTCAATGGAATCATTATTTATTACATTTAACTATATCTTGACTCTGGACAAAAACAGCAGAAAATGTGTAAAAGATGTGTGGAGGACCAACTATCTATTTTCTCAAGTGCTTCTGTTGCTTTTTTCCCACCACTTGTTATTTCTTTGTGTCTATTTTAAGATCATATTGATCATCATCATCATCATCGTATGTGATGGTGGCTCCTCCTGATTTTTTTGGGCTTGGGTCAGATGCAGTAAAGTGTTAAAAATCTGGGGTCATTATTTCAGCTTGGTACCCGGCAGATTCTGAAAAAAGACACTTTAAGGATGAAAAAAAATCAGGTGGCATAAAAAAAGCCTCATGCGCGTGGACCCCTATTTCCATCTAGACTATTAAAGGATGCAGCTGCTGATTTGGGGCCTTAGAACCTCCTATAGAATACATAACATATGGGTGATGTCATGAGCAGTTCATTCATCTTTATTCAAGGAGGAAGATTGGAAAATGATAACAGAAGACTTTATTGTGATTTTTTTTAAATGAGGAATACAGACTACTGCCACCTACTGGTACGGAGGATAAATTCCATCTTTTAGCTGCAATATTTTTGTCTTAAGTTGTCATCGTGTTGTGGTGTCTTTATATAGCCTCTGTATGTGTTCCTGTTGTCTCGTCAATGGCTTCTAAGAACATTCTTATTAAAGATTTGTGGAGAAAACACACGTCAGTGTGTGTGATGGAGTTTTAATGACCCACTAAGCTGTTCAGTCTCAGGTGATAGCAGCTGTAGTAAGTCAGATAACAGATGTGCAGAGTTCAGCTGACACACACACACACACACACACACACACACACAGTGTGGCAGTGCAGAGCAGAAGTGAGCTGAGGCGGGGCCTGAAGTTTGTCGACAGTTTTTCTGCCTGTGTGCTGCTGGAGCTCCGCTTCAGACACCGCTCTCCAACATGCCCGGAGCATGACAGGAAACTGGTTGAGCGGGTGACGGAGGCAGCAGAGGAGCGCAGAGCGTCGGGCCGCTGAGAGGAGAAGAAAACACGGAGAGGAAAAGCGACATGACGGCCTGAAAGTTCCACCGAGGAGAGGACTGAGGGCTGGACACCAGAGTGCGGTGAGTCCGCTGCTGTCTGTGTGTGTGTGTGTTCTGGTTCAACATGTGTCAGACCTGCGCTGACAGGCGTCGGAACAACAACAACTTTAGATAAACCGCAGGTTATGGAGTGAAACGTTGGGACTTAGCAGCCATGCGGTGTTTTAAAGCCACTTTAAAGTGGTTTAATCGTGTTGTTTTAGTTTCTTAATTATGTTCCTTCACATGAACTTGCAAATGGAGCCTGTGGTGTTTGGTCAGAGGGAGGAGCCCCACCCATGAACCATCCATCCTGCGGTTAGATTCCATCTCCCCCCATTCACTGTCTGTGTTTTTCCACTGCTGTAGTATTATAACTGTGATAAAGAGCCTATCGATCACACACACACACACACACACACAGCAGATCAATCACGCTGTTTTTATCAAGTGATTTTTTTAGTGAGTGAAACCAACCTCCATTCATTGGATAACTTTTATTAGCTCAGACTTTCAAGTTTATATGAATCAATATTTATTCAAGTAGAAAATATAAACAATAGTTGTAATAATAAAAACTGAAGTGATTTAATGAGGACAAATCAACCATAAGTACAACACCCAGAGCTCTTTAATAAATATTATTACACAATTCTACACATTATTACACATTCTGTAAATGAATAAACACAAATAAACACTGACACGGAGCTCTTTATTTAATATTTCTTTATTATTATTATTATTATTATTATTATTATTATTATCTGTATTAGTGTCCTTCTGTCGGTGGGTTGTGGTGTGAGGTCACTCCACTCCACTCCTGTTAAAACGTAAGCCTGTACAGGTTATGTTGGACATTTGGAGTACAAGCTGCTTGACAAATGTATGTTAAAACAACAACAACACAGAACTCTGCAGGAGGACTAATGCATGTAAACATCTGCATATGTTTGTATAAAATCTTTATGTACTAATGAATTATTCAATGAGTTCAGCTGTAGGGTTATAAAGTGACCTTAGTGCTTTTAAACACGTGCAGAATCTGGATTGTTAGGTGGATACATGATCAATCAGCCAGTTAAGCCTTGTTATATGGTATATTACAAACAATATGATGCAATACAAAGTGATTTACAAGCAACTAACTCAAAGTGCAAGAACTAGAATAAATAAACGCTGAAAGGATGGTTTTGAGGTTTATGTTACGTCTTGTTTGTGTCCTTGTGTCTTCCCAGGACGACAGCATGGCGCGTCGCTCTCAGTGTTCCTCCGCCGGGGACAGTCCTCTGGACCCCAACTACCTCCCTCCTCACTATCGGGAAGAGTACCGCCTGGCTATTGACACACTGGTCGAGGAGGATTTGGAAGGATACTATCAGTTCCTCCAAAAAGCCGACGTGGTGGACTTTCTGTCCACGCCTGAGATTCAGTACATCCAGGACTCTGTTCAGGTCCCTCAGCAGAGCAGCAGCCACCCCGAGCAGCACTTCCTGGAGACCGGGGGAGATGGCTCCTCAGACACTTACTGGCCCGTTCATTCGGACTTGGACGCGCCGGGTTTGGACCTCGGATGGCCTCAGATGCATCCCTTCATTTGTCCCACCGAGGTCACCACTCTGGTCAACCCCCCCGAGCCAGACATGCCGAGCATCAAGGAGCAGGCCAGACGTCTCATCAAGAACGCTCAGCAGGTTGACCTCTCACTCGGTCACTCAGAAAAAACGTTTTTATTCTCACATCACTTCTCACCCTTTGGTTCTCACCCTCTCAGGTCATCGGCATAGTGATGGACATGTTCACTGATGTTGACATGTTTGCGGATATTCTCAATGCCGCCACAAGGAATGTGGCCGTCTACATCATTCTGGACGAGCAGAACGCACATCACTTTGTCAACATGGTGTCCAACTGCAGGGTAGTACTGCAGAACATCCCAGTGAGTACTGCCCTTTTATCACAGTGTGCATCTGTGACCCGTATTGAAAGATGTTGCAACCAGATTTTAAATAAATCAGCTAGGGAAGCTAGAAATTAGACTTGCTTTTTGCCTTTTTGTGATATTTTGTTGAAAAGTGTATCAGCTTTGTAGTTTTTGTCCACAAAGAAGAGCTCACAGACACAAGCGTCACTGCAGCTGCTGCTAAATGTGACACATTTCTACAAAAAAAGGAAGCACACCGGCCTCTTCTTTCCAAACGTCACATTGCCTGGATGGAAAGAATTATTATTATCAGAAATTATTGAGCAAACTGAAATATTTTGTGATAAAAGCTCGAACATTTGTGCCTCAAATGTGCTCCTATAGACAAAAAATAAACTGCATGTTAAAGGGAATCTAAATGTGGACATTTAAAGTGATAATCCAATGCTGCCACCTAGCTTGGATTGATGTTACTAGCATTTATTTACTATCTTCTTGTGTGTCTTGTGTGTCTTGCAGTTTCTGCGTGTGAGGACTGTGTCCGGCATCACGTATCAGTGCCGCTCAGGGAAATCCTTCAAAGGTCAGATGATGGATCGCTTCCTGTTGACCGACTGCAGGGCTGTGCTGAGCGGAAACTACAGGTGAGGCTCTTTAAGTCACTCCACACACTCATGTGAATGCAGTGCTTGTTCTAATGCCCCCTTCGTTGTTGTGTCTTTGTCCAGCTTCATGTGGTCCTTTGAGAAGCTGCACCGCTGCATGGCACACCTGTTCCTCGGACAGCTTGTGTCCACCTTTGATGAGGAGTTTCGGATTCTGTACGCTCAATCCCAACCGCTGCTGATTGAAAATGTGCTCGCCCCAGTGGAAGACTTAAGCATTTTACAAAAGAGGCAGTACCCGAGCGAAAGACGTTTACTGTACAGAGAGCCTAGGAAGTTCCTCTCACTGGACACTGGTAATCCAGATGAATGGGGGAGACCTCCCCAAGATGAGCGAATGGATGCAGATTGGAGGATGGCGCACCTTAAAAGGCAGGAGTCCCTGCGCGGCCCTGCAGATTTGTACAGCAGGTTTCCCTCACAGCAGGCACGCGTGGATCCGCCTTTCGATCAGGGCCCCTCCAGGATTGCCATGATGGACAATCCCGCCTTTAAACGCCACAGTTACGCCGAAGGCATTCAAGGTAGATACTCTTTCCCGTTCCTACAGCCACAGGTTCCAGACTCTGAGACCCAGGGAAGGCATTTTCACAGGGGGCAGCCACCTTACCCAGGACCTGAAGCAGAGTACACTTCCTATGACAAGTTCTGGAACCAGGACTATCTTTCAACTGATCAGTACTCTGAACCCGGTGTACCACCAGAGATGCACCCGGGTGAAAACTTTGACCCTGTTCTGAACTATTTATCATCCACCAGAAATCGAGACTTTGACCAGAGTTCAGAGAACTTACTGCCTGCAGCGGATTTACCGTTTGGTTCATCTCACCCGAGAAGGCTGAGTCTAGGTCAGACGTACGCCTGTCAAACGTCTCCCACACCCTCAAACACAACTGACCAGAAACCATTTTTCCAGGAGCCTTACATCGAACGCAAAGATCCGATGGTGAAACGAGGGCTGAGAAACTGGAGGATTAGCTCATTCCTTAGTGCGTATGATAACCCCACAGATGAAGGTCCACCTCAGGCCCACGAACCTTTGGAGGAGCCCACTCACCCCACACCAGCCATTGAATTACCATCTACTAAAATCCCTAATGTCAGAGAGTTCAAGGTTCCTGCAGTGCCCAGAGTAAGTCAGATGCCAAGTTACGTCAAAACAGCCGTCCTAGAGCAGCCGAAGAAGCTGCCTGATGAGCCTGCTGTGCCGGCGACAGAAACCAAAACTACACCGTCACCTTCACCTACACCGTCATCATCATCTACAACGGAAGGGGACAAGATGGAGGAGGCAGAGCAGAAGGAGCCAAAAACCATCGGCCTCCGAAGAGAGGACTCTTTCCGCAGGAAATACAACGCTGCGAAACCACGGAGCTCCAGGCTAAGATCATCCTTAATATTCAGCTCTATGGATCAGCAAGATCCCAAAACCTCCGAGCAGGAGGAGGAAACTGAAGCAGAACAGACAAAGCTCCCATTTGTCTCTCATGTTTTGGGACAGCGGCGGTCTGCTACAAGAGAACCTTTTGAATGGAGTCGCTACATAAAGTCAAACACTTTTGATAACTCAGCTGCAGAAACATCCAAACCAGACGATGGAAGCAGCAAAGGAGACGAAAAAGACTCCACAAAGGAGGAAAAGTCGGAGAATATTCCAGAAATTCAGCTGCAACACGCAGATCAAGCTAATCTTACACCATCAGTTCCTCCGCCCAAACCCGCTGAAGCTGAGCTACCCAGAACTGATCAGCAGGTGCAGCCAGATAAACCTCTGCTCAGCACTTTATCCTTTGTGGATATGAGCGATCCTGATCAGAGGCTGATGTTTTTCAAAGAGATGGCGGCAAAACGCAAAGCTGCAGAAGCTGAAAAGAGCAAAGGGAAGAGTCCAGTGAAACCACCAGCAGTTCTTCAAACCAGCACCGCTGGTAAAAAGGAGGACGATGTGGCAAAAGAACACACGACTGATGGCTTATTAGAAAGAACTGCTGCTGCAGAGAGCGCTGGGGAGACGTCTGACGGCAGTAAAGAAGATTCCAGAACCCCCCAAAGCTGTGAGAAAGAACAAAACAACGCTTCTGCTGAAACTCATCCTGTTTCTGCTGAAGCTCCTCAGCGTGCAGGAGATCCACGTCTGCCTGACGGTGTTTGTCAACCTGCTCAAAGAACCGATGAAAGTTCACACCTTAACTCTACCTCAGAGGAACCTAACGCTATCGCTTCCAGTTCACTGGAGATATCCTCAAATTCAAGTCCTCCTGAGGCAGAAACCAGCTCTGACCACGTCGTCGAGCCATTACCACAAACCTCTGATCTCACTCCTGCTTCTTCTTCTTCTGATACCATCCCAGGTGACACCATCCCAGCTGATAAAAGTGAAGTGCAGGAATCTGTCACTTCTTCTGCACAAGAACCTCCAAAATCAGCTGAGGAAACTTCAGACAAATCTCAGAATCCAAGCACTCAGGCTCACCTAGATTCTGTTTCCCAGCTGACGTCATCGGCGATCCCCTCAGCCGTTGTACAGGTGGAATCTGATATTTCTCCTGACGTATGTGCTGCTGGTTCAGAGACAAACGTGCTCCCATTACAGTCCACAGCACAGACTGACGCTGAAGAATCAGAAACAGATGTTTGTGTAGCAGGAAAAGGTATTTCCGGATCTTCTGAATCAGAAATGTATTCATTTCCCGAGGCTGGTGCAGAGAGTTCTGAGGGTCTTGGATTGTCATACGACGTCACAGCTGAGAGTCCTTCTGTACCTGAGCCAGTTATATCAGCTCTGGAAGGTTCTGTGACAGAGACTATTACCCTACCTGAGCATCCACCATCAGAAACAAGCTCCTATGTAAATATAGACTCAACTTCTCAGTCAGAAACCCCAACACATGCAGCCCCTCCCGCCGGCCTAGTCTTGACTGGATCTGATGTGCCCTCGCCTGCTGAAACACTATCCTGTTCTCCTCTCACTGACACGGCTGGATCAGTTTTATCCCCCGAGGGTAAAAAAGCAGAAACCAACATGTTTGATACAAACGAAGCTCCACCTCACCCATCCAGCCCAGCTGAGCCTCCCTCAGAGGCCCCAGCAGAGACTGATCCGCCGAGTAAAACACCAGAATCAGGAGCTCCTGAAATCCACGCCTCAGAGAAAATACCTGAGGACACAAGTGGTACCCAGGAATCTGCCAGCAGTGAAAAACCCGATGACTCAGTAAAACAAAATAACGTCTCCGACCCCACGGAGGTCACATCCAAGCAGCCCAAGTCCAGCCAGTCCCGTTACCACTCGTCCACGGCCAACGTGCTGTCGAGCAGCAACCTCCGAGATGACACAAAGCTGCTCCTGGAGCAGATCTCGGCCAACAGCCAAAACAGGAGCGAAGCCGCCAAAGAGTCTCCGGTCACTGACGACGAGAAGGAGGACGAAGCTGACAAGACAGCCCAAAGAGAGAAAGAAAGAGGGATGAGGACGTTCAGCAGAGGACAGCACAAGTCGTCCGAGGAGCGCGAGAAGCTGCTGGAGAGGATTCAGAGCATGAGGAAGGACAGGAAGGTCTACAGTCGGTTTGAGGTATGAATATAACACCGGTCCTGCTCCTGTTGGCACATTAAACACGCCTTTATCTGCTCCTCACTAAACCGATGTGTATCTCTATTCCTCTGACAGATGGCGCCTTGAAAGGAATCTGAAGAAAGATTCTGTAGAAAGAAAATTTGAAATGAATATAAAAAAGGGCACAGAGGAGCGTCACTGGCACTGAACTTTAAAGGGTTAAACTGAAACGACACAGATCCGCAAAGCCTGCACGTGTCCTGTTCAACGGAGGGCTTCATCTTCATCCTGCAAAGACACTGTGTGATCAGACGTGTTTTCACTGACTGCACGGGTAAAGTGCAATGAAGTAGTCAGAGCCGTAAAACTGTACAGTAGTGAATGATGAACACAAGATGTTGATACTTCCGCCGGTGAAATGTGGATCCATGCTGCTGTAAATAGACTTATTTCTTATCTTGAACATGGAACTCATGAACAAACAGCAGCTTAAACATACTGAGAATATGTTCAGGTCTGCCTTCACTGTTTGTCTTTCACCACATGCACAGTTTCCCAGGATGCATCTGGGTGCCTTCATACAGATCAAGCAAAACATTCAGAGGCATAATGAAGTTTTTAAAATGCATTTAAAGCCAAAACTACCTGAAAATATGGGTCTATCTTTATTAATATTAGTGCCAGAATCACCCTTTTGAATTACCTTTACCTTCTTATTCTTAAATAGAATATGTCCCACCTATAACTGTATGCAGAGTTCCACACTGTCGCATTTTGTAAATAAAAAAAAACTTAAATATTGTGTTTGTGTTCATCCATACTGATGTTATAATGTACTGGTGAAAGACAACGGACAAAACCACAAACTTACCTTTAAATCCAGTTCTCAGGGTCTGTTTTTACTTCCTCTGTATATAATCTATGGTTTTACATCACTGATTGTCTAAGAGCATGTGTCTCCATTACATCATGGTGCTTTCAAATCCTCTAGCCTAGCGCCACCTTCAGGGCTAAAAAAAAACACCACCTTTGAAGACTTTTTGCTCATGAGAGGTCAAAATCTGAGCTGTCATGTGTTTGTTTCTGACGGGAAACACTCAGTGGAGGCGCTGACCGTGCTCTTGATTGATGGTGATTGTGAAGTCATTGTGTCCACATGTAACTCTGATTTACCTCATTTGAACTGACGTGCTGCTGCTTCTGTTACAAAACACTATGGAACAGATTAAGCTCTCTTTCTCAGCGTGTCACATGCTGCAGTGAGTCCGTTATGAAACAGAGGGTCTCCATCAGAAACAGAGGGCCTCTTGTCTCCGTGCAGATGATAAGCCGGGGGCTGAATTACCACTAATCATTAAGGACTCCTCCATCTGAAGGGAAGGGTACACTTACACCATCTGTTTGCTTTGTTCATTTATTTTAGTGTAAACTTTGAGAATGACTCCGGCTCTGAGGAGAGCGTTTCACATCGCTGCCTTCAGCTGGTATGGCTTTGTTGTGCAGAGCATCTATGCTAAGGACGGAGAGGAGCTCCCACCAGGGATCTTTGTTTACGGGGGGCCGTGGAAGTACCTCACTTTTTTGAATTTGGTGAGCAGATTACTTTTATTTACTGAACTGAGCTGAGCTGACCTGTGTGACTTATAACAGTGGTTGTTTTATGTCAGTTATTGCAGATGACTTTTTTTGGACTGGCAGCTGTGAGCGATCTGCAGCCCGGGAAAAAGGCGGCAAGTTCTCTGAGCCGATGCAAAGACCTGCTCTTCTCTGTCTTCGCCTTTCCCGTGGGCATGGTGAGAGAAAAATCCACCTCACATTTCTAACACCACACGTCATGCTGTGCTTTAACTCTTAATGTCTGCTGCAGTTTGTGGTCCTGCTCTTCTGGTCCATCTTTGCATACGACAGAGAGTTGGTCTACCCGGCTGACATTGACACCTTCTTCCCTCCCTGGATGAACCATGCTATGGTGTGTAACCATGACATCCTTTTTATTTTTTTTTTATTTTTTAGCACTGTGTTTATAACCTTTAATTAAATTGTCTTTTCCCAGCACACACTTGTACTTCCTGTTTTACTCGGAGAGGTGCTGCTGCAGCCGCACACCTACCCTCAGAACAGACATGCGCTGGCCGCCCTGGGAGTCGTGGGATTGGCTTATTTATCTTGGTAAGTGCTGACTCAGCAGAGCTTTAATAGGAATTTAATAACACACAAATTCTGCTTTAACCCTTTACTGGAGTTTAATCAGTCCAGCCGTTTCCCATAGAAACCAATAATGATGGAGCTACATTCATTTCTCTGTAGTATGTTCATGATTATTTCTAATGTGTATGAAGGTTTTAGACCATGACGAGAAAACTACACAAACTCTTACCACATGATTGGTATGATTGGGTTAAGACCAACTTAAACTACAATATGTGCATTGAATGTACTTAAATATCTAATTATAAGCATTAAAATGAGTGTAAAGCCTCTTTTGTGAGGGTGTGAACGGGCTTTTCTGTGGTTGAGAGTGCAGCTGTGCAGCTGCTGTCACAGGTCTGGACTCGTCCGGTGCAGCAGGGCGCACAACACAACCAGCACCTCATGGCTCATATATGTGTTCTGCTGCCGCTCAAGAACAAACCACAAGCATGTTGTTTACAGCATTTTTTCCATATCTGTGTCAGAGGGTAGAATGTGTGCCTGACGCCGAGAAACACGATAATCTGACAGATACAAAGCAGGTTTTTGTTTTTGTTCCTCTCCAAACATGTTCTGCAGGATCATATGGGTGTACGTGTCAGTGGGGATCTGGGTGTATCCCCTGCTCGGGCTCTTCAGCGCCGCCGGGTTGGGGGGCTTCTTCTTTTTTAACATGACGGTGGTGACCCTGCTGTACCTGCTCGGGGACAAGCTCAACAGCCACATTTGGAGTAAGAGACATTAGGAAGAAGCTCAAAGCGTCACGTGTTGATGTGAGTCTTTGTTTAACTTTCTTTCTTGTTCCCTGTGCTCTAGATAAAGACAAAGCTCAGTGACTCAGAGGCTTTCGACGCTGGAACTTGCTTCAACATCTGATTTAATATACTAAAAAGCCAAATATTTAACGTTGCAGATTTCTTAAATTCAAAGCAAGACAATAAAGTAAGTTTAACTGTCGGCAGCACAGGTAAACATCCACGGTTTCAGCCAACCACAAAGCAGATAATCATCATTATCACATTCAGTTTAGGTGCCAAAGTGCTTATTTTCCCACAGATTGAGGAACATCGGGTCCATAGTATAACATCACAAATCCACAGAGATCTGCAGGAGCAGCTGCCGGTTTTTATGTCCTAAAAGTCACTTCAGTTGGGGCGCTCAGCTTCCTTGCAGGTCTCTGTAGCCTTTAAGATGCTGCAGGTAGTTTGGATCTGCATCCACCAACCCAGCAGAAAGGATCTTTGCCAACAAATGGACGTCTTCTTCCGACAGATCCTTCTGTTGGACAAATCAGATATTTCATCTCACTTATTATAAATACACAGCGCTTCACTTTGGACAGGAACTCACCATCCAGTTGTTGGCAGAGGATTCAGGTAGGGACTTTTGAGGTTTCTTTCCCTGCAGAAGACAAACATTTTGTTTTCCTTCTTCCTCACACATGCAGACTTCCTCTAACAGCTACAGTGCAGCTTTTATTTCTGTCTGTCTCCACTGAGCACAAGAATAAACCTGTAAATAGTTGCTCACCTCTTTGAGTCCCTTTGAAAAGCACATGATGATGAAGAGGAGGCCAACAACGATCTTAACACACACATAAAAACACCACAGGTGCTCATTAGAGAAAACTTGACATTGGTGCTTCCTCTAGCTTCACAAAACAACAAACAACAACAAAACAACAAACTCTGTGACATCACAAACAGGCCTTTACTTACTCCCAGAAGCTGCAGCATGTGTGCTTCTCTCGGCTGTGTCCTACCTGTGCTCTGACTTGTGACTTAACGTGAACTAAATAAGTTCCTCCTGCTGTGAGACATCGCACCAGAGTGCGCAAATCGCAGGAGGAAAACTCCCACAAAGAACCAGCAGTGCAGGAACAACTGCATTTTCAAGACAAAGACTCAAAGATGCTAATCACCAGACAAATGTGCTGTTGCATAAATGTCTGCGTAAAATGGTTCTGTCAGCGAGTCACCCTTCAGCTGTCACCTGCAAACAACAACAAGAAAGACAAAGACTTACAACATGGTCTGTGAGGTGTGGGTTTGTGTTGCCATGAGAGTGTGAGAAGCTGAATTATTGTGAAATTGTGACGTACAAAAGTCAGTTTCTGCTGTGGAAGTATAGATTTGTTTACATGTAGCTAAGGGTTAATACAAACTATGTGTGAGTAAGGCCTCTGCTTTGGGCTGTGTCAGGATGAAAACTGTGTTGTTATGTCGAATCAGAACCATGATATGTCTGCCCATTTTTCTTATTAATATTTAAAATAAACTCAGTTTCAGTGTGGTCACTTGTGTGTGCAAAGATAAAGAATATATGACACATATGTCATGTCAACCTGTATTTAAGTCAGTAAATAAACAGTCTTTATATTTATGTTAACTCCACTAATGTCTTGTCTTGACATGCTGTGTGCCTCCTTTCCACCAGAGGGAGCCAAATGTTTCAATCATTTGCCATTGATCCTGGTTAAATAGGTTTGGAAAAAGGCAAATGAGGTCTACCTGGTAAGTTCCAGATGATTCCAGCGGATGCATATTTGCACAAGATGAACAAATCTGAATCTAAGTTCCATCAAATATGCTGCAGATATGCACAATATATTTTTAATTATTTGACTAACTCATACTTATCTTAGGATGTCTGTAACACAGTTTATGTTGAAAAGTTGTATTTTGTTTATTTATTTGTTTACTGTTTGATGATGCGCAGAGATTTTGCACTTTTCTCACGTTCATCTTTTTTTTAAACACAGATTTTGTGTTAAATTCATGTAAAGTGTGTGTCTGTAGCAAAAAAAAAAATGCAGCGTGTACCGGCGTGTGGGTGTGCGCATGCGCGTGCGTATCTCCATCTAGAACGTTTTGGATGCTTCGCGACATTTCTTCACCGCCATGAAGTAAAGTGCGTTTAAATAAGGAAAGACTTCCGGTTAAATGATCGAAACTTCAAATTAAAGCTCGCCATGCTTACGCTCCAGTTGCAGTACACGTAATTTATTCAGATTATCTGACGTTTTGTTTCAGAATTTTCATGTAGTCCTTTTTGATAAAAGACCGACTAAATTGCCCTCACTTCTCCTAGAACATGCTAGAAGTCTGGATCTGCTGCTAGTAGGAAAAACTGCCTTTATTTTGAAAATACAAACGGAAGCTCGTGGTGTAGTAACGGCCGTTTGATGTGTTTTGTGCCACAACACCGTACAGCAGTTGTTGACAGCGGCCTGGAGTAAAGGGGGCTGAGTCGGGTTGTTTTGATAACTACCGCACATTTGTCTTTTGACATTAAATACGGAACATGTGCTGGAATGTGCGCTTCTAACGGTCGGGCCGGCTAGCAAGCGGAACACTGGAGGACAGTAACGCTGCCTGGTCTGGCGGGTATTTGGTAAGATTTGCTGCTTGGCTTTTCGGTTACAGATGTCTTACACTTGCCTTTAAAGTTATTAAACTAACAACACCAGTAAAATACGCGTGAAATAACAGACCTGCGCTCATCATAAGTAACTCTCAACTCTGATCTGAGTTGCTAGCTTGCTAACGGCTTGAAAAAGCAAATCTACAACAACACTTGACACCACGTGTCGAAGTCTTCTAAATAAAACTGCCCTCCCACGTTGTTTATTGTCATTTTTTTCGTTGTAGTACATCAATTCTAAATCATATTAGTTGGAGTTGGTGAAGTTGCATCAGTCGTGTTTGATTCGCCTGCCTCATATTGTGAAGAAGCGTCAGTAGAGACGTGCTGTAGCTGCCTCTAATCAGTTTGTTGAATGCAAACAAGATGTATTTATAGAATAAACATGGCAGCTGCGTTTTTTATGACTGCAGCACTATATTGTATCTCCCCGTGTGTGTGTGTGTGTGTGTGTGGTTAAATGCAAACGTTAGCGATGCGTGGATTCAATCAGATTTAATCGTGTGTTTTATTTTGAAAATCCACACGCCCAAACCGGAAGTGAACGTGTTGTTCGGTTATTCTAGCTAACCTGACGCCATTCACCCATTACCGTTATTTTAACTGTAGCCTACTTGCTAATCTGTTTACATGTCACCAGGTTAGCTCAGAGTCCTGGTGTGATATCAGCCGTGAGGCACGGCTTAGCCTAACCACACGCCTTTTAGTGAATATTGATACGGATAATTAGCCACAACGTTTTGTTCAGGATTCCTTGCTAGGTGATAGCAGCTCAAGTGCACCTTACAACTAAAACTATGTGTCCCTGAATGAAGTGTGTGTGTGTGTTTGTTTGTGTTTTTTAACAGAGACGTTGATCCTGTTGGCGTCTCTAAAGAGGAGAAACTACCATGCTGTGTTGGGGTAATGCTTCCTACGGACAGTTAGGCTTAGGGGGGATTGATGAGGAGATTGTGGTTGAACCCCGAAAATGTGAATTCTTTCATGGGAAGCAAGTGTGTGATGTTGGGTGTGGCCGCAGACACACAGCTTTCCTGCTGGATGATGGGACAGTGTACACCTGTGGCTGCAATGACCTGGGTCAGCTGGGACATGAGAAGTCCAGAAAGAAACCAGGTGGGTTATATATTTATACTGTTTTTTTAATGATGTTTTGGAGCCTGATTGATTAAAGATATCTGGGAGAGGTATAATATTATGTTGGAAAAAACATGTATTGTACCAGCCAGTATACTGAATATGTATACACACAGCACAAAATGCAGATGGCTAAGGTCAGGGCCAGATCTATGTGAAAGAAGGAAAAATGTCAAATGTTTGTATATTCGGCAATGCATATGAGTAAATTAGAACCTGATCAATTAATCTGGCCGATTTTTGGCCATCAGGTGCTGCCACACATCAGCTAACAGGCAGGGACATCTGCTGGCAACATCAAATTATGCTCTAGCCTCTTTTTTAACAAATAATTACGATGGTGAAGACTAAACCTTTAGACATTATGTAACGTGTGCCATTGGTTATTATTTAATTGTTATATATTATCAGATGGAGAGAAAAGAGGCTACCCCAAACAAAAATCTTCATTGTATCTTGGCCACAGACCTGATTTATAAAGATCAGCATCAGCATTTGACATAAATATCGCAGCCTTAAGCAAGCAGCATATCTGTCGACCTCTACTGTGAAGACATTATTTGACTCATTGTGCTCAGCTGTGAGTATATAGTATTGTAAAAAGAAAAGAAATAACAGCCAATCTACACAGATCATACATCAGTGTTAAGGGCCAGACATGGAAGATCAGTCGGGCTCTAATATATAGTAACTCTTGGTAAAATCGCTCATTATGTCAACATTTGTCATCCATCAGAACAAGTCGTGGCCTTGGATGCACAGATCATAGTGGCGTTGTCATGTGGCGAGTCCCATACGCTCGCTCTGAACGACAAAGGGCAGGCTTTCTCATGGGGTCTGGGTTCAGACGGACAGCTGGGATTAAATAATTTTGAAGAATGTGTTCGAGTGCCTAGGTAACTTTATTTTAAACCTTCTGCGTGACACCACATCTGTCCTTGTGTTGCGATATAAAGCTCATGTTTGTCTCCCTGTTAACAGAAACATCAAGAGTCTGTCAGATGTACAAATAGCTCAGGTAGCCTGTGGGTATTGGCACTCTCATGCACTTTCAAGAGGTGAGGATGCTTAGTACCCACACAGTAATAATGATCAATTCATATGTCTTCCCCTCAACCTTATGCATTTCAGCTGTATCTGTGTCTTCACGCAGGGGGCCAGATCTTCTCCTGGGGTCAGAATCGATACGGTCAACTCGGGCTAGGATTGAGTGGACCGAGCATTTCCATACCCCAGCTCATTCAGTCTCTTCAGGGCATTCCCTTTGCTCAGATATCAGCAGGCGGAGCTCACAGCTTTGCCCTCACAGTCTCAGGAGCGGTGTTTGGTTGGGGGTGCAACAAGTTCGGTCAGCTGGGTCTTAATGACTGCAATGGTGAGCGGCCAGCAAACACTGACACTGCCTGTAATACGTGTCAAACCTTAGACTCATGTTTAGTTTGTCTTTTTCAGATCGGTGTTTCCCAACACTCCTAAAGTCCCTCAGATCACAAAAAGTCATTTACATCTCCTGTGGAGAAGATCACACAGCCGCACTGACCAAGTTAAGTCACATACCTTACTTTAAACCTGTGCTTACTCTGTAATAAGTGGGATTATTGATGGTAGATTTAATGTTTTTTCGTCTTCTAGATGAAAGTGTAGATTGAATTGAATTGAATTGAATTGATTGTAGTATTACTTGTCTGTCCACTTCCTTCCCACATTCAGTGTGTTTGCTGACATCTTGGCCTTACTGTATTCTCGTCAGAATAACTGGCGCTGCTGGATTTTTACAGGAAGGAGGTGTGTTTACATTCGGAGCAGGAGGATACGGACAGCTGGGACACAACTCCACAAACCACGAAATCAACCCGAGGAAAGTGTTTGAGCTCATGGGGAGTGTAGTCACACAGATTGCATGTGGAAGGTAAAATGCACAGTGTGCATAGGCTACTTTTAATATTCTGTAAACGGGTAAAAGAAAAGAATTTTAACATTTCTCTGTGTGTTACAAAAGGCAGCACACATTAGCGTTTACACCCTCCTCTGGAAAGATGGACTCGTTCGGGCTCGGAGGCAACGGGCAGCTGGGGACACGCTCCACCTGCAACAGAAAAAGCCCCGCCCCCGTCAAAGGGCCCTGGGTGGCTGCCAGCGTTCCAGCAGATACAGGTGAGTCTCATTTCTACAAGTGACACGTTAAGCTCTTAACTGGAACAAAGAGCCTCAGGGTTAGTTGTTGATATGTGGCATATCTCGGCTGAACGTAATCACATAGCATAGTAAATATTTTTTCCTGTTTCCGTTACCTCACACACACAGAACAGGAATGTTATGTCAAGCGGATTTATGCCGGAGGGGATCAAAGCTTCGCTCACTATTGCACTGGCAACGTAAGTCTGCACAAACAAATTTAAATATTTGGCTCTTTCAGGCACACTGCTGCATTCTGACATGACACGTACACTCTGCTTGGTTGGCTCAGCTCATTCTGTGACAAATACATATTTGGTAAAGTTTAATACTGTGTGTATTTGTCTTAATTATACAACACATCGTATCTTGGAAGCAGGTTTGCAGCTTGTTATAAGAAGGAAAAAAGTATAAACAATCAGTAGCCTGTTACAGTGGCTTGACATGTATTGATTGATCACTGTTGATAAACCTTGTCTATACAAACTGTTTGTTGTACACTGAAGCAGTGTGATTTTTGCATCCAGTAGTTTCCTCTGTAATATGTCCGGATGTGAATACTAATTGTGAACATTAAAAACTTCTAAGCTCTGGCTCCCCTTTCACTGTGTTTTAGTTGTTCATACACCTTTCTGTGGTTGTAGAACCTCCAGAACGTAGATGACGTGAGGATACAGGACTCACAAAGAAAGATATGCTGCCTGAACGAAGAGGTCATACAGAAATGGCTGCACCACGCACCCGGAAGACTCCCACCTGAAATCTCAAAGTAAAGTCCGCTCCTCCGAAGACAATATGCATTTTCATGTAATTCTATGAGTCATTTATGGACCACTGGTTGTGAAAATATGTCTCACTAACCCCTTGCTTTGTCTTGTCCCTCCAGTGAGATTGACCTTGTGTTCTCCTCAGCAAGCTGCCTCAACGGATCCTTCCTGTCCATGAGGTAATCATCTGGTTCTGTTAATCACCTGTCATGTTGTGTATGTCAGCCGCTGTGCTGGATTTAACTTTCTGCTCACATTAAGTCATCCAGATCACTACAGCACCAGTGGAAAGTGTTCAGGGTTGGACATGAACATGGCTCGCGTGCTGCTCCACAGAGTCATCCAGCAAGACCATCCTGAGGTCGCTCAGCAGGTCGGTAGCTACGCAAAAACCTGTCAGTGTGTCGTATACCTGCATTGTGCAGCTCTACCTGAATGTGAATGACCCAGTAATTTACACCTTACACCTTTATGCATGCTTAAAGAACAGCTGATTTAACAGGTGACAGGAAAGCGCAGTTGGACACAAACAACTGCTGGGATATAATGGGGAGTCCCTAGAGAACCTGATTAAAATTTCAAACTGATAATTACACCATTAATTGCAACACATGCCCTTGATTTCCTCTGTCTGCCTCAGATTGCTGCCAGTCTGGAGAAGAATCTAATTCCCAGGCTGAGCAACTCTCCTCCAGACATCGAAGCCCTCAGATTATACCTCACTCTTCCAGAATGCCCTCTCTTCTCCGACCGAAACAACTACGTGACCATCGTCATCCCCTTTGCCAAATGCCTCATCAGCCTGAAAGAAGCTGCACTGAAGGTGCTAGGTAGGATTGTTTAAATGCTTTTTTTTTGCGGTATTGGTCTTCCTTTAATCTGACACTGATCTCCGCCTCGTGTGTGTGTGTTGTTGTGTTTGCATCAGGAAACTGGTGGTCCATGTTTGAGCCGCCAGTCTTCCAGCGGTTGGTTGAGTTGTACAAGGAAGTGGTGGTGTATCTGCTTCAGATGCACAAAATAGGTATTCCTTCAGCAGAGCAGAGGATTTTCTCATGTTTTCTGGACACATCTCTACGACTCCTTGAGATGCTGCACAAGGTAAGAAACAAGGAAGAAAACTCACTGATTAGTGTCAAACTCTTACTACACCGTCGGTGACATCATCAATTCCTTCGCTTCTTCAGGTGAACGAGAAATCCGGACACATCATTCAGTATGATAAATTTTACATTCACGAGTTGGATGACCTAGTTGACATCAGAAATGACTACGTCACATGGATTCAGAGGCACATGTTCCCAATGGTCAGTGTGATGTTTGTGTCCAATGATCATATTTGTCTGTGTTACGACTTCAGTATGACTTGTGTTTATTTTTTCCCACCCTCAGGGTCGTGACGGCTTGGTGACTCTGTGTCAGTATCCATTTGTATTTGACGCCCAAGCGAAGACCACACTGCTCCAGACTGACGCCGTCATACAGATGCAGGTAGTGAATGTTTCTGTCTCTGCTTATTGCTTCCATACATAACGCTGCAGTCAATAATCATACATGTTATATCGACAGATGGCAGTGGACCAGGCACAGATGCAAAACTTCAATTCCATGTTCCTGCCAGCAGTGGAATCTGTCAACCCGTGCCTCATCCTCATCGTTCGGAGGGAAAATATTGTTGGCGACACCATGGAGGTCCTCAGGAAGTCCAAGAACGTTGACTACAAAAAGCCACTGAAGGTATTAAATCAGTAATATGTGCCCTCTCTGGTGTTAGAGCCCCATTTTTATATATACACAATGTGACATTTGTGTGGCAGGTGATCTTTGTAGGGGAAGAGGCAGTCGATGCAGGAGGTGTGAGGAAGGAGTTCTTCCTCCTCATCATGAAAGAACTGCTGGATCCCAAATACGGGATGTTTCGTTACTATGAGGAGTCACGGCTCATCTGGTTTTCAAACAAGGTACTCCTCAGACTGAGGCTGCTGACAAATCATCACCAGCATGCTAATGCCTGACGCTGTGTGAATGCACTTGACTGTCCCCTTGCAGACGTTTGAGGACATTGACCTGTTTAACCTCATCGGGCTCATCTGTGGTCTGGCAATCTACAATCTTACTATAGTGGAGCTCAACTTCCCAGTGGCCCTGTACAAGAAGCTCCTGAAGAAGAAGCCCACACTGGATGACCTGAAAGAGCTGATGCCAGATGTGGGAAGGTTAGATCAAGAAACGGTAAACATATATTTTAACCACAAATGATGGTAAAATGTGTGTGTTTTAAAACTAGGAGTCTGCAGCAGTTGCTGGACTACACAGAGGACGACCTGGAGGAAACCTTCTGCTTGAATTTCACAGTAAGATTCTCCATAAACATCTACAGTTATGTATAAATTAGCTGTTCCATCTGCCTGTCGTACATATCACGTCTATTGTTTTTAGATCACAGAAGAGAACTATGGTACCACCGAGGTCTTGGAACTAGTACCCAATGGTGAAGACATTAACGTCAATAAGTCCAACAGGTAAAAATCTTCCTCAGTCACCCTGTACATGGCTGTCTATAAATGTGATGGGAGGATAGCTGCAAATCCTTATCTTAAAGTTTACCTAATAAAAATTCCAAAATGTTGAACTGTTCCTTTACACTGCAGCTGAACATGATGGAGTGATACTAGTTGTATTCTGGAACCCCTCCATTAGATGCCGCTAAACCCCACACTCTGCCTGTCCTTTGACTGTTTTCCAAAATGAACTTTTATATAAATAATTAATGAATTATATTATGTCTTTACAGGCAGGATTTTGTCAATGCCTACGTAGACTACGTTTTCAATACGTCAGTCGCTCCGCTGTTCGAGTGCTTCTACGCAGGCTTCCACAAAGTGTGCGGTGGGAAAGTTTTGGAGCTCTTCCAGCCTAACGAGCTGCAAGCCATGGTCATCGGAAACACCAACTACGACTGGACGGAGCTCGAAAAGGTCCATTTAAAACTTGTCATCTCACCAACTCCAATATATATATATAAAGACAATTTGGAGAAATATTTTTTTTTCTTTATGCTTTTCAGAGTACTGAGTACAAAGGGGAATACTGGGCTGACCATCCCACCATCAAGCTGTTCTGGGAGGTGTTCCATGAACTTCCACTAGAGAAGAAAAAGCAGTTTCTCTGTAAGTTTTGCCAAAACAAAACGGAATATTTTTTTAATTTCAGAGATATTAAACTCCATGTTTTGTGTTGAACTGCCTCTTGTCTGCAGTGTTCCTCACAGGAAGTGACCGCATACCAATCTTGGGCATGAAAAGCCTTAAACTGGTGATCCAGCCCACCGGTGGAGGGGAGCATTACTTACCTGTCGCCCACACCTGTTTCAACCTGCTGGACCTGCCCAAGTACACGAGCCTGGAAACAGTCCGTGAGAAGCTTTTACAGGCTATTGATCACAATCAAGGCTTTAATCTGGCCTGATGGTGCACAGACATGCTGCTGACTGTTATGATGACCACAGTTCCAAAGGTCTTGCTTTGCAGTTGGAAAAAAAAGAGGCTGTATGACAGAGATGGAGGTGGATGGCTTAAGAGTTTCACATCAACATTGACTTTAATTTTTCAGCTTTGTTCTTGCCATCACAGTATAAATAAGCCCTACTACAAGTCGAATCACATTTGATATTGCTCTTGAAGATAAGCTTTTATTTCCTGTTTGGATAAGTATGGTGAAGCAAACTACTGGTACACAGTACACTCACACAATCTCCCGTAAAATAGGATCAAACATGGCAGCGCTACCTTTGTGAACATCTGAATTTTAAAGTGAGGTATAATATTAACCCACAGCTGGGAGACGTTTAAACAGCCAAAAAAAAGTGACATTTAAGCTGCACTCTGGTAGCGGTTGCTGTGTTTTACAGGAGCTAATGAGCATTAAATGTTTGAACCTAGAGGATGTAAACTAACTTTCCGTTATAAGTTCTGTTGTGACATTTGATTGAGGACGGTGTGAATCAGCGCTTGCGTTAGAAGCTGAGTGGATCAGCTGTAAGCCTTGAAATGATCCACAAATAAAATCCAAGTACAGCCAAAATAAATATGAAACTTTGGAGGTTAGGTGCCACTCTGTTGTTCGAGTCGTTTTATAATCTTCTTGATGATTCCTGCCTCAGGTGACAGCACCTGTGTTTAGTCAAACTTCTCCAAAATCAGCATTAGCTATATGTCTATGATCAAAATGAATGCTGCTACATTCTTATTATCTGATTGATTTTTGGGGAAAAGGTGCATGTTCACGTGCAAGTTGACCAATTTATTCTTGTGTCGGACTGGGCACAAGAAACCTGTGCGTGTGAAAGGAACAAGATAAACAGTGTGAGGCCTACAGCGACTGATTTAAAGTTGATTTTGTTAAATAATATAGCCCAGCCATCAGCAGAATCAGCACTGTAGTCTGGAAAAAAAACATTAATATGATCTTAGTTCATACTGAAGAGGACTTGGAAGTTACTACAAATGTCCTTTTCTCTCCGCATGTTAAAAGTAGGGTAGGAGATTTTGAAAACTCAGTGAGAGTCAGCCAGATTTTGAAAGTAAACACACGCCCCTTTCTCTCAGAGCTCACCCTGAAGCCACGCCTCCCAATCACATGGACGTGCATTACCTGAAGACAAAGAAAAGTTACACTAATTTAACAAAAAGTGCATCAGAATGAAATCTCCTACCTTTAACCCCCTACTCTCCAAACCACAGGTACATGGATCAACTGCCTGATGACATGTATCCATAAAATAGTCCTTAACAATCATTAGTAGATTGTACTTAAAGGCACTTTTTGTTAATTTAGTGTAACTTCTCTTTACAATCCGATAGCAACGGATTAGTTCGGCAGTTTCGCTTTAAAACAATGAATAAGAATCATCGTGGAAGCTATAAAACACTAAAAACATCAGCCAATCCTCCGGGTGGACCCTGCGCGGAGTATTGGCTGGTTGTCACTCTCTTCCTGCTCTGTGCACCAGAGAGGTACGTGCATGATGGCCAAAGTCACAGACCGCAGCTCGTCTTCAGGTGATGCGCGTCCATGTGATTGGGAGGCGTGGCTTTGGGGGGAGCTCCGAGAGAAAGGGGCGTGTGTTTAGTTTCCAAATCTGGCTGACTCTCACTGAGTTTTCAAAATCTCCTACCCTACCTTTAACATGAGTATTTTCTCAGCATCCTGCTGACATTTTCTTTTTGTATTGATTGTGTGTTCCATCCCCAACAACAGAGCTCTATCAACACAATTCAGCTCAGGTTAACTGTTTAATGATAAACTGTACATGTTAAAATATATGTACACTTTGCACTTTATGGCCACACAGAGGGCAGAAAGTTCTGTTTGGTATCAGTGAGGCAACTCGTGGTGAACCAGCTTATAGTGGGAACCACAGGAGGGACAGCGCTGAGACTCTCCTTCATGAAGCCAGAACCACACAATGGCAGTGTTGTCCTCCTCACCTGCACACAGTTAAACTCACCTGGTTTGTGATGTGCACACTCATAACAAAGAATAATGTGTGTGTGTGTGTGTGAGTGTCACTTACAAATACAGCCAACGATTCTTTTGTTCCCAATGGACGGCACGATGTGAGGGTCCTCCTTGGTGCCAGCGTACTGTTTGGGCTTCAGGATGCTGTAAGGATCCTGTAAGGGGAAACTCATGAGTCCAGGCTTGTGAAGTGTGTGTGTGTGCAGGATACTCTTGTGCACGGTAACACACCTTCCCCTGTTTGAGGGCCTGCATGGCGCGTCGCTCCAGTCCTGTGGCCTGCTCCTCATCTGTGGGTATTCCTGAAGAAAATAACACAAAGTCACCTCCTCAGTGTTGTTGTGTGTATGTTACAGTCTGATGAGTGAAACTGCAGGTCAGCACTGGAGCACACCCACACCAACACACTCCCCCCCCCCCATCCCTTATCAGGATACTGGCATTAATCCAGCACAGTCTGCCAAAGGAGGTGGGTCTAACAAAGGCCTGTGCTCCACTTGACCTTCATTTCTCAATCCACACACATTTAGGTGTTAGAGAGTGAATGTCAAAGCACATGAAGTGGCTATAAAGACATGAGAACAGAAATTTGAACATAAAGCAGCAGTGGGATCCAGCGGATGTTGCTGTTTGTGTGGTAGTGCTGTGATTAGGCAACGAAAAGGAGCAACACACACAAAAGCTGAAGCGTAAATAAGTCCTGACAGCCAGCCCCGTTCCTTCACATTCTCTCCGTCTTCTGACACATGACGGCTGCGCTGCTTGTACCGCAGTCTGCGCGCCTCCGACGGTGTAAAGTTCCTCCGCCATAAACAGCCTCCTACCTTTGGCCGTGGACACGGCGCGCAGCAGCGGCCTGGCCGCCACGTTGCTCCGCAGCTGCAGGGCTGCTGTTGTCGCTCTGAGGAGAAGAAGACGTCCCGCCATTCCGCTGTCTCTGTCGGTGTCCCCGAAAACGACCTGAGCACGAGCGATCAGCTGGACTGAAATGACTCCGACGGCAGCTTTGTGAGTGACAGGTGAACGGACCAATGAGAGAAGAGACGCAGCTGGCGCTGGCCAGTCAGTGTGAAGAGAGGGAGGGGCGAGAAACAGGTGTAAAATACTGTAAAAAATCCAAAACAATCTACATTTTAATCACTCACACCTCTACTTAAACTTTTTTATTTCTAAAATAAGTTGGTTGGTTCATCAACTCACAACAGGTTGAACGACACCTCCGTCTTTGAGCGAGAGCGTCTGCACTGGCACTACTACTGCTAGCTGTAAGCTAACATGCTACGTGATTGACAGTAGTTATGATGACATGTGTTTAGAAACATCTGTTCCAGTAAACAGAATTTCCTGATTATGGCTCCTGTTGTCCAGGGGGAGGCGCTGTAGCGCCAACAACTTGTTATTATTATTATTATTGGGGGACAAATAAAAGGTTTTCTTAATAAAAACAGGTCCAGATCTAAAACTGTTACACTGCGACAAATCAAATCTGTTCTAGATTATTTTTAAAGAGCCTAAAAATGTGTTAAACACTGTCTGAGTCACGGTGCCGGCTGTTTGGTTTGAGCTGTGTGCCGGTTTTAATGCTCGCTTTTGTCCAGGGGGAGGCGCTGTAGCACCAACAACCCTCCGTGTTTTTGAATGGAAAAAGCAGACAGAGCAGCAGAGGTGAAGCTGCTGTAACACAAAAAAAGAGTCGTGTTAGCTTGTTGTGCTGTGTTCGGTGTGTTGAGCGGTGTCAGAGTGTTAAAAAAAAAGACTGGGTCCCGCTGTATTACTCAGGCTGCACTACAGCGTCTATTCACAGGCGCGATCCCACTACTGAGCGGCACGGGGGCTTTGACCTGCTCCGTTTCCGACCTGGGCCGGTGCACCCCTCCTTAGGCGACCTGGTGGTCCCGAGCTCCCCCAGGAGCACCATATCGATACCGAACTTAGTGCGGACACCCGATCGGCATAGTCCGCTGCAGCTCAGAGCTCCTGAGCTCAAGCGATCCGCCAGCCTCAGCCTCCCGGTAGCTTGGATTACAGGCGCGCGCCACCGCACCCGGCGAGGAGCTCCTTCATCTGTGGGAGTTTTGGTGTCGACAAACGTGACGTCATCGGAGAAGCGACATATATTTATTTTTTATGTCCAGGAATAAAAACCATCTTCCCACAAATGCACTCAGGCAAACCAAGAATAGTCTTTAATTATAACTCCTTCATATATCATGAATTTGATTTTTATATTTAATTTAATTCAAATTTTGTTATTTATTTTTATTATTTATTATTTAATTAAATTTATTTGGCTGTTATATTTGCTTATTTCTCTGTGTTGTTTAAATACTTCAAATTTACTGTTATGCAATATTATGTTCAGTTACAAAGTGTCAGAACAATTATGTAGTGACGGTTATAATGTGTAAAAGTTAAATACAGCAGTCAGTGGCCGAGTTTTCTACAAGCTCACAGAGATTTATGTGCAGAAGCTAAACAGCTTTCCGTTTTATGCAGCGATGTTGTGTATAAATAACAGAAGCTTTGATGATGGTAGTAGGTTTTATTGTAATACACTTGTTTCCTCATAAAGACAAATGTTCATGCAGGACTCTGAACACAAACATCTCCTAACAAAAAACACAGCACACATCCCTCTGACTCGCTTTTAGCTCATGTTGGTCAATTATGTCATAATGTCCAGATTCTCTCACCACCTACAAAACACAATCTCACACTGAAAATACAGCAGGAAGTTTATCTTTGGTAAAGATGAGGACATAGAAATGTGTATTTATAAAAAACAGGATAAAATGAGTCACATGTGCAAAGAAACCCCAAATAACAGGAGATGACATCATTGAAATAAAACAGGAAATGAAGGTGCATTTAAAGGAAGAAGGTTCATTCTTTCTTTTTCTTTTCACACGCAAATTCCCTCTAAGGCACCCTTCCCTTTGATGGAGAATTCTCAACGAGTTTAAATTTAAATACTGACAGTTTGCTTTGATATCTCCCAAACAGTATTCGACCTGCAGCATCATACAGTCACTTCTCAGTCATCCGTGCATCATCAGTGTAAATATCCTGCGTCCTTCATTCGTCAGTCATTGTGTAAACACAAACAGCACAGTGATTTAAAAAAGAATATTTTTTTTTCATTGAGGGTGTCCCATAACTCATAGCAAGCAAAGCCGCGCACCTTTGAACAGAGGTTAAAAAAACAAGGAAAATGTGGGTAATTATAACACTTTGACGGACGTATTTTGAAGTTTCAATGAGCCCCTGGAGACTGGAAACACAGCAGTTGTCATCAAAGGTCAAGCTAATCAAAGAGAACAAACGTCTTGGACATTCTAACTTCTACTCACAAAGACAGCCAGTAACATAAAAGGATATAAAACAAAACAATACCTTAAATAAGACACACTGTACAGTCTAATCTACGTTCATTTCAACACTTCAACATCAACTTTACAACGACGGTCTAGTTTTTCCTACTTCAGAAATAAACCGCAGACATTAGGGGCAGCTCTTTAGGGGCTTGTATGCTACATGCTTTTACACAAACATGCTTTCTTCAACTGGCAACAAATGATTTGAAAGACCTTGTTCATAGCTAAATAATAATGACTAATACTTTTGGAAGTTCTCTTTTCCCTTTTCCTCTAACATGTAGTGTCCATGAATGGGACCTAGGCTCATCAGACACGTGGGGTTTAGTGTTTAGTCGATCTGTTTTTTGTGGGTCACTGCTTCTCATTCAAACCGATGGGCTGCAGCAGGTTAGCTACAAAAATGTGCTACAAAAAAACTGTCTGATGAGAAAATAGCATGAAAATTTACTGAATAAGTAAATATTAATCTGCTATTTCTTGTGGACTCATCTTGACCACACAGGTTTTATTGGGCAACAGTGCAAAGGCTTATAGAACAAGTACAAGTCACTGTAACAGCAAGCTAACTGGCAGTCTCTTTAAGGGAGCATGGTTGGAAATGTAAGGCACTACAGTCTCAGTTGGAGCATCTCTGCATCCTTCACACACCTCCACTAATCTGCACGGGACAGAAACTGAAAAGAAATGGTCAGTGAGGAGTTCAGCTTGCTGGCATGTGCTACTTCTCAGGTGCATTTTAGGAGTGAGGACAGAGCATGGAAGAAGCTTCTGGCAAACAGGAGACGGGATGGATGGTATTTGTGCGTGTGCTTACAGTCGAGTGAAAGGACCCACGTGAAGAGGTCCCCTCAGTTTGGGAGAGGAGCAAGAGTTGGTGGTGAACACTGAAGAAGGGGAGGAGGAGTAAGGTGAAGAGGATGCAGAAGAGGAGTCACTGCCGCTGTTGAGGGTGAAGACACTGGAAATGGCCACATCCACAATCCCTTGACATAATTCTGGGTAGAGTTTCCTGGAAAAGGAGAGGATGGAAAACAGAAATAATCCAGCTGTAACAGACAAAAAAAGAAGAAACAAGTGCAGACGGGAGGAACACATGTTAAAGCTCAACAGCTGTTGTACTGACTGTGCACAGGCTGGAGCTCCATTGATCTCAATGAGCCACACTTTGAAGCTCTCATCCACCATGAAGTCAAATCCAAAGAGCTGAAAGCTCTGGTAGGACAGGTGCTTGGTGCTGATTGCAGGCTCAATACACGACAAGCAACTCCTGTGAAACCAAAGGGAAACACTGACACAATCTCATGCTATGTACAAAGGGAGCTGTGATCCCCAAACAACATAAGGGTACCTACTTTATGACCTGCTTGATCTGAGGTAATATGGTGGTCTCTAGGGTGACATTGTGAGTGTTCAGCAGGTACAGCCTGAACTCATCAAAAAACATCTCATTCCCCTCCTCATAACGGCCGTAGTTCTGGGAGTGCTCCTTCTGGATGCAGTGGTTGGTCAGGTGGCTGGTCATGTCCTGGAGGTCGGAGCTGTTGTAGGGCTCAGAGGAAGTCCTCAGCACGCCCTCCCGGTATAAGTAGATGTTGTAATGATGGTCCACTAGCACCCAGCTCCTGGCAGAGGCATAAAGTAAAGAGTCACATAGTTGTGTGTGTGTGTGTGTGTGTGTGTGTGTGTGTGAGTGTCGGGCATATACAAAAAGACCTGCCTTATGTCAAACTTGCGATGTCCTGGCTCCAAAAGCAGCGGCTTCTCCAGGTACTTCTGAATAACATGAACCTGTCCCTGATTATCAATATACTCCAGCAGCTGATTAGCATCATGGGATATCAAGATACCAGCACCTGTTGCAATAAAACAGTATTTCAAGCTGCAGATTAGTACATCCATAAGTAATAATCATCAATGTGGCCTAGGGCAAACAAGCATCTTAAATTTGAACAAATACATTCTGAATTATTGACTTTACCTTTAGCTCCAGCAGAGGACTTAGCTATCCACACGGTACCCTCCCCACTCTCTTTTTTAGCATGATAAGAGGCCAAGAAAACTTCCCGCTCATCTGTTTTAGGATTGCTCTTCAAATGGCTAATGCCATTTGTAGCTGGAGCGACGGGGGTGTTGAGGTTAGTAGGATAGATGATGTAGGACTCCGGAAACCAGTTACTGGAGTCAGACAGCTCTGGGCTGGTCTTTATCAGCCTGATGTTAGAGAAGGAAATGGTCGGTTAATGTCATCTTCACAGAATAATTTACTTGCAAACCAGTGCATTAGTATAGCATGAGTGATGGTGATTTATTTTATTCAATTGGATAAACAGACACACACTTCACCAAGGAGGCCTTTCTGCAAAGCTTGTCTGCTCCTCTGTAGTAATTCACCAGCTGCACCAGTCCTGGTTCGTGGCCTGAAAAGTCACAGTGAGGGCATTTTTAAAATCCAGATTTGTGAATACTGAGTACAGCTACATGTGAGACACACAGTCAGTTTCCACAGGATGCAGCCCTGCAGTCACAGCTGCTGCCTCATCCTGAGTGGGTGGACACCAAATATAGAACAAAATCGTTCTCAGGAAATGAGACACACACAAAAACGTAATTTACCTAAACGTCCAAATGGTAATCTGTTCCGTTCACCCAGCATTAAGTTGAATCTGGGATTGTCTCTCTTCAGTCTCTTCCATTGTCCCGTTGAGAGGAGGATTTTGGACACTTCTGCATAAACAGTACTGTTGTCGTCCCGGGAAACAAACGTGTACATTGGGGCATTCATAGTGCCACGGATGCTGCTGAAGGGACGTGTATTAATAAAGATTATTCAGACCGTAAAATAACCTTGCTAGTCGTGCGGCTGTCTGGGTGGAACTGCAGCAGACAGGCTATTCGGGGTTATCTCCTCTGTTCGTGCCATGATGATGAGTCAGTCATATCCAGTCCACTCTTCAGAGTTAACTTCAACTGGTGCACAAAAGCTCCAATTTAGCACTCTGAGACAAAGGTTAGAACAGCATAGCATGTGACGGTCCGCGATTTCATGTTTCCCAGGGTACAGGGTTCCTTCAGTGGTCCCAGACAAGGGTGTGACTGACTGCTGCTGCTGCTGCTTACTGCGTCCTGGGGCTGGTCCCGTCTGGATGCATTTACATTATCCCGTCTCCGGTTTTTGCTAACGTTAGGCTAAAGCTATCCAGGAAACTTCTCCGCTGTCCGTCCTGTAGTACTGTTGTAATAAACAATATAAATCATTAACTAACCACACAGCTGCCTCCACAACATCATAAACAGTTTATTCTTCCACCGGCGGCGTGTGCTTTATTCTCTGAAGCTCGGCAGCCGCTGTCATCCGCTGTCGACGGCGTAAACACAAAGCTGCACGATTGTGGTTAGTGTAGTTCAGATCCACGTCGATACCACAGCTAGTTTGTATTTAACAGTTTCTTACATTCTATTAACGTATCAACATATCAGCCGTTAAGATAAATGTATTTATAACATTACATGTTTAAAACATTAGTTAGTTCGATTTCAGTGTTTGAGAACGTGCCGTCAGGGCGGATACTTCATTTCCCAGAATGCAACGCAACAAGAGCCCATTTAATTACTTTGGCCTGGCGTTGTTGTTGCCACAAGATGGCGTCGTAGACTAGACTGCCACAAGTGTGCAGACAAGAGAGAGGAGGAAATAAGTTTTTAACCCGAGGCATTTCACGTGTACTTTCGATTGCAAACAATTAACATTAAACAAAAAATATTTTATATTTAATTTAATAGAGCGGTATATCAACATCTTAATGTATCGAGACAGTTTAAATGGAGCACACCCTGCTTTTTGGGGGTCGTTCCAATATTTTTCTAGGAATTGTCTGTTTATTGCCCATATCTATCAAACTATTAAACTTGTTATGTTAATACGGTTTCACATATTTGGGGAAATCCATCCTGAAAACGCGGATTTACTGAGACCGAATTGGAACTACACCGGAAGTGGGGTTGTTGATGATGAGGAAGAAGAAGAAGAAGAAGAAATAGGTGGCGGGAACAAGCCTTGATGTAAACAGCAGCTCTAAATGAAGTACTAACGCCTCTTGTGTGCCGTGTTCTCATCCGGATAAGAAGATATCGCTAATAGTAAGTGACCTCACTCATTCGCGGTGTTCTGGTTGTTATTTTGGGTGTTTTCAGACAGAACTGCGGGCATGGAGGCTGAATGACTGAAAGCCTGAAGTTACCGCAGTAGCTTTACTAGTGCAGCTACATAGCCAGTAGATGTGTGTCTGTTAGCGTTGTTTCACACACTCGTGGCGATAACTGCTCATCTCGTCGTAGCTGTGTATTGTCTTGTACGGATAAAGTTTGTAAATAGTCAGAGATTATCTCAGCTGAGGCAAAGCTGTGTGTTAAATAGTCTCGACCGCAACACTGATTTATATACTATACTCTGCCATGATGTAATGAGTTGTAATGTTTCAGTGTGTATTGGTCAGGACTGATTTGTGCCTTGGCTTCATGTATTTTTAATAACTTTTGTCCCCTCTCCTTCACCAGGCTGGAACAGGCCAGGCATGAGTGGCGCACACCTGGACGAATGGCAGAGGAGGTCCTTTGACATTTCATCTGGCAGCTGTACACCTGAACAGACGGCCGATGCCTACCGGGCCCACATCCTCTCCATTCAGTATGCATGGGCAAGTTCCCAGCTCTCTCATGCCGGCATGGCCAGCCTGCTCAGGACCTACTCCGAGCGCTACGCCGCAGTGCTGGACTCCGATGACCCCTGCACAGGGCTAAACAACTATGCAGAGAGCGCGCTCCATCTGGCCCGCAGTCAGAAGAACTACAGCGACAAATGGGAGTCGTCCCTCACCATGGAGAGTGTGCTGGAGTTGCCCAGCGTGAAGAAGATGATTCAGGCAAAAACAGGTGGAGACGGCCTTCGAGTGGCACCAGCAGATGTTAACATACCTGTGGGACAAGACAGTGGAGGCTCCCTCGCTGCTCCCTTTACTACTATCAGGTCAGACTCTGCATTGTTTAAAACTGCAGCACCACCACAGCCTAAATCAGAGGTTAGCAACGCTCGCTGTTATGCTGCTAATATGTCAACTGAGAGGCCAAAAGGCTCAGATGGGATCTCCCAACCTCCAGCCCGACCTCAGCCAATTTTCAGTCATCCTCCCCCAGCTCTTCCTCAGGTAAACCCCAGCACCACACAGAACTCCTTTTTTCCCACCTCTAACCAGTCAAAGCGGAAGAATTTCTACAACCCAGAAGGTGGGGATGGAGGCAGGGGGCAGCATGGAGTTCAGAGTAGCACTGAAACCAGAGCTGGATACAGCTTTAAATCTGCGCGTGAGCAGTTTGTTGTGGACCAACAGAAAAAACATTCCCATCAGCCCCAGAGAGGTCCGACACCCAACCCAGCTGTGAAGAAATCTCTAGGTGCTAACAGGCCTCGAGGTGCATTCTCCAAATTTGTGTCACCCATGCCTCGACAGGAAGAGGAAGAAAGCACGGCGAGCCGTAATTCCAATCAGGAGCCTCAAATCTTAGACGAGCGTCTGAAAAACTTTGAGCCAAAAATCGTCGAGCTGATCATGAGTGAGATCATGGACCATGGGCCTCCTGTTGCCTGGGACGACATTGCAGGCCTGGAGTTTGCCAAGACCACCATAAAGGAGATTGTGGTTTGGCCCATGCTGCGGCCTGACATCTTTACCGGCCTTCGTGGTCCACCCAAAGGCATCCTGCTGTTTGGGCCACCTGGGACTGGAAAGACTCTGATAGGAAAATGTATAGCCTGTCAATCAGGAGCCACTTTCTTTAGCATCAGCGCTTCATCACTCACATCCAAGTGGGTGGGTGAAGGGGAGAAAATGGTGCGAGCCCTGTTTGCCATCGCCCGCTGTCACCAGCCTGCGGTCATTTTCATTGATGAGATTGACTCACTGCTGTCCCAGCGGACAGACGGCGAACACGACTCCTCCCGCAGGATAAAGACTGAGTTCCTGGTTCAGTTGGACGGGGCAGCCACGGCAGCTGAGGACCGCATCCTGGTAGTGGGTGCCACCAACCGGCCTCAGGAGATTGACGAGGCTGCTCGACGACGCCTGGCAAAGCGCTTATACATCCCCCTGCCTGAAGCTGCAGCCCGACAGCAGATAGTGACGAACCTCATGGCTCGGGAGAAGAACCAGCTGAGAGAGCATGAGCTGGAGAGTGTGGTGTCTGCCACAGAGGGCTTCTCCGGGGCTGACATGACTCAGCTGTGTCGAGAGGCAGCGCTGGGGCCTATACGCAGCATCCAGCTCAGCGACATCGCCACCATCACCGCAGATCAGGTGCGGCCAATCCTCTACCATGACTTTCAGGAGGCCCTGAAAACTGTACGACCCAGCGTCTCAGCTAAGGACTTGGAGCTGTATGAGCAGTGGAATAAGACGTTTGGGTGTGGACGTTAAGCCTGGTTTCACAGCCTGAATATCTCTACAAATGTTCAAGTTCTTCTTCACACTAAGGCCACAGAGAAGGAGGGAAATACTTCACACTAATCCATAAAAACACAAGAATGGTTCTGTAGGCACAGAAATGTGTGTTCGATTGTCTCCTTATAAGCAGGTTTCTATTTGGGTATGTTAATCTTTGTTTTTGTTGTACTGTGGTTCATTGACGTCTCTCCTTATGTTCAGAATGTTGAACATTGGTGGAAAAAAAAATGTGTTCAAGGAGGAATTGTTGGCATAATTCATTCAGAGACTCTTTTTTATTCTGTTCAGTGTATTTATATTGACATTTGACAAATGCCCAATAAAATGAAACTCGGCAATATAACCTTAAATCTCATTGTCCTAAAATGCTCCTGAGGCTGGATGTGCTAATCATATCCGCGGAAGTTGGGCAACAGAGTACCCTGGGTCTCAAGTTTAAACACAAAAAAACTCTGCTTTCCTCCCTTCCTGTTAGTCATTAAGACACCACTGGACTCAACAGGAAAATCTGTGTTACTGCAGTACATCCATTTTATTAGACAAACAGCATGTGAGCCTTTATTTTAGCGCTGATCCTGATCCATGGGTTTCAAACTTCAAGCGGTCAGCAGAGTATTTTTAACATGGTAGTTTTCAAGCTGAATGCCTCACTCACTGCTGAAAGACACCATTATAGATTGTGTACACATGAAATGAAATTCTCATGTAAAATTAATGATCAACTCTTTGAAAATCTGGAAGACCATGAAAAAAAAAGACTTTCATTTATTTTTCATCTTTTTGTCAAGTCCCTGATAAATATTTCAGACATGTGTGGTTGGCTACTGTGTTGAAACTTTGTTGAATTAGCCAGCAGTGGAAGTCGTCACACAACTCCCCTAAGAACGAGGGGTGTGTGTGTGTGTGTGTGTGGTGATCTCCTCACAGCTGGACCAGGACAGATGCATAGAATTCCTCTGGTGCTGTTGGGATCTATAGAGTCTATTGAGTATGGGCTGAAAAGTGTGCCATATGGTGTAAGCTTGTAGCTCAATTTGACTGTGGCTGTGCAGCAGTGGCCACATCTGGGGCGGTGTAGACACAAATACGCACGTTACATGTTAGACTTATTGAAAAAAAGTTGGCAGTTTTTAAATATTTATATTTACTTTGCACAGCTTATTTCCTTCTCCGAGTAAAAATATAATTTAGGTAGTTTTAAATATGTATTTAAGCCATTGAAGTTTTCCATAAAACCATTTGTAGTTCCAAGGACAGATAAAAATGCAGCAAATATTTCAGTGTAACACTTGTAAACACAGGTGTCATCAGACCAGCTGTGACACAGGTGTATCAGAAGTAATTCCTTCTTTTGCCAAAAAATGACCTAACATCAAAACTAGTCAAACCGTCACACAGCTACAACAGTGAAGTCAATGTCTCTCTCTTTTTTAGTTTAATATTTTATGTGTGAAAACCTTTTTTCAAATATATTTTTGTAATGTGTCACAAGCCAGACATTTGATTTCATAAATCATAATTTCTGAATGGAAGAAATGTGAAGAGAATCCAGGAGAGGCGATTTGAATTAACTAAACGTTCTCTGATCCCGTCAGGACGCCAACATGATGCGCAACACTTCTAGTGACCAAATTAGTCTGCCGTGAATTTTCCGTTGTTGTCACCCTGTAATGAGTGAAGTATTATTAGATCCTGTTACCCTCACAGCTGGAGTTTCTTCTTGGAGGAGTATTTCAGTCAGCAAGGCCGAAAGGGGAAGTGAGATTTGGGATTCTGGCAGGGCCAGATTTGGTTGGCCAGATTATCCCTCTCATGCAAATGCCCTCCCTCCCCTTGTTGGGTCCCAGTCAAGCGTGTGGGGGGGGGTGGGTGGTTGTGGAGGGGTATGGGGGGGTGGCTCAGTGCTGGCCACAGCTGCTTCCCGTTTCTGCTAAATCACACAGCAGCAGCCATCTGGACAAGGCTGTCTCCGCACAGCTCCTCTGCCGGCCCCGAACGAGCCTCTCCAGACAGGCCTGGCCCTCAGAGCCTCGGCCCCTGCCTTCTGCTCCAGTGGCTGATCCTCTCTCTGTCCCAGCTCTCTGCTGCTGCTGCCCCCAGAGGACCATCTTCAGGTCCTGGACAAGGAGGCGAGAGGCAGTGTGGGCATGCTTTTGTATGTGTTGGCCTCTTAGTGATTTATTAGCTAAAAAAAAATACATTATTAAACATTCAGTTTAATTTAAATTGACTTTCTTTCTATGTGCAGTGGAGAAGTGTTTATTTACTCTCCTCTCACTGTTCATTTTCTTACAGCGTGGGCTGTTTTTTTTTTTTTTGCACAAATGCCAATCACCCATTCTTTTCACTGACCGAGCGGCATCTTGAATGACATAAAACTTAATTACTGCAGAAAGTTGTATGTGTGTAGAGGATAAAAAAAAAGTTTCAACAAATGATAGAAACTTTAAATTTCCATATTATACACCTCTACTCATTAGACAAGCTCCCTTCTTTCTGCTTTACTTCTACAGAAAAAAAAACACACAACAAACACTCCGTGTGCATATATAAAATATCTTTTATTGATATTTTGCAGGCATAAAGCTCCCTTCAAACGAGGTCATTTTCATGTCAAACATTTCAGGCTATATTCATGTATAAAACACAACGTCCAGTAGCTTCCAGCAGCAGTCATGGATCACCTCATAACACATTTTAGTACATTTAGTACAGTTGGACAGAAAAAAAGATGCAGCTTTTTACTACTCTATAAGACAAACATCAATCACTGTAATAAATACAAAAACAGACAGCTGTGTAAATGTTGTATAAATAATATGTAGGTTATTACAAACACAAGAACAGGTGAGAGGACGTGTGGGCTTTATCTACACTGATGACTGTATTTAATACCAGTGTTACAAGGCCAATATCTTATTTTATTTTAAATCTAAAAAAAAAAAAAGAATCGACTTTAAAAAAAACACATATGTACATTTTATATTTATGGCAAATTTTGTAAATTTTATCTTTACAAAACTTTTGTAATGAGCTACTGTTTCTCCAGGATGCAGTATCAGAAATTAAAATACATGTTTTGATACATTTAAACATGCATTCCTTTAAAAAAACACAACACAGAGACATCAACAGTGTATTTTACATCATGTTATTCTATGCATTTATTGCAGGCGCCTGTCTATGAGTGTGTGTGTGTGTGTGTGTGTGTTCTGGTCGAAGAGGCTCAGTAGCGGTGCTCCCCTCGAGTTATGTGTGAGGAGAACTCGTATCGATCTTGACTGCGGTGACCGCAGAGGTTGCACTCGAAGGGGTCTCTGAAGCCGTGGCAGCCCATGTGAATGGTGTACATGACGTGGTCCAGGAAGAGGACGCGGCAGTGTTCGCAGCGGTACGCCCTCACCTGCTCCCCGTCCGCCGTCACCACCTTGAAGCCCTCGGAGGCCATCTCCATGCTGACCCGGATGGCGTCGTACTGCCTCTGCTGCTCCTCCTTCACCAGGGGCAGCACGCCGTTCCTCACGCCTGACGTGATGTGGTTGGTCAGGTAGATGAGGCCCGGTGCCGCTCCGCCTGAGCGGTCCTCGTTGTTGCTTTCGGTGTCTGTGGAGTCCTGGCCGCTGTGGCTGGGCGAGCCGTCCTTCTCGCTGGAGGCAGACTTGGAGTTGGAGAGCAGCAGCAGGTTCTCAGCTGCACTGTCTTTGGCCGACAAGCCCGTCCCCGCGTGGCCCTCTGTCCCCGGCTTGTGGAGGGGGTACATGGAGGCGATGCCCACATCGGATGACGAGGCCGGGGACGTCTGCACCAGAGGACGTAGCGACTCGGCCCCCAGGTAGTTGATGGCGCTGTTGATGGCCTGGTCCATGACGTGCGGCTGAATCAGCTCGCCTGCTCCTCCGTCGTAGGAGAGGTCCGAGAGACGTTTGTCCCCTGAAGAGAGACAGAAGGGAACTGTGACGGCCATACTTTACACTTTCAGCCCGTCATCCTGATACTGAAACTGCTCCTCACTAACAGAGTGGTCTCATGGTCTTCCCTGCCTTATCGTCACTTAAATGTGAAAGAAGAATACAGAAAAAAACTAAAGCAGTCCTTTCCTGTAATGACACAAGCAGGCCCTGATCAGGCTTTGTTGCATGCATCGTGCAGAGCCAGGCTGGCACACAAAATGCAAAGACACAAAAAAAAAAAAAAACACATTTCAGCTTCACCTATGCAGCTTTGTGCACGTCATTCATCAACATTGTATTTACACAAAGGAAGCAGATTTCAGCCCTTACCCACAAACTTCTGTGGCATAGTGCTTTTACGCTTAGCTACATTATTAGCTAGTCTGTCTAGCACCAAGGCTCTGTCAGATCCGGTCTGGCTTAAGTCTTCCCTCTGCTCATTCTGGTTGCTTTCTTCCTTTACTACTGGAAAGCAAGACAGAGAAGCAGATTTCAGTCAGAGTAGTTTGACTTTGTCCTGTTTAAAGTGATGTCTGATGGTGTTTTTCTCAGAGAGCACAGAGCGGACTATTCTGACACGTGTGAAGCACTTGGTCTATAAATACAGCTCACAGATGATCATAGATATGGACGTTTACAGAACCCTGGAAGTATCTCAATTTATATTTAAAAAAAAAAACAAACATAATTAGCTCAGCAGTTGTCATTTAACCTGTGTAACTGTCAGCATCGTACACTGCAGTCCCGCGCTCGGGGTAAAGTAGGACATTGGATATATGGGTGAGAGTTAAGTGTGCGTCTCGTAAGGCACCGACCCGTGTACATGCTGTTCTGCAGCCCCATGCACTGGAGGTAGTTGTGACACCGCTCCTTGTGCTCCTCCAGAGAGCTGCGCTGCTTGTAGCTCCGCCCACAGTAGGCACACTTGTGGGGTTTTCCAACTGCATGAAAGAGAAAAAGAAAATATCATGACGACGTGAGGCATTTCCTTTTAAAATAAAAGTGATAGCTTCTTTTTTTCTTTTTTTTTTATTGAAGTGTAAAGAACAGGATTTGATACGAGTGGTAATCCCAGAATAGAAAACCCAGGGGAAGGACCTGCCCACACTGTGTCATCAGCAGCAGATGTTTCGGGAGTTCCAGTGTGAGGCCTGAACATGGCTGTCGATAGTGATGAGACCACATCTTCTGAATTTTGGGGGGAATTTAGGGAGTAACTTTACAGGGTTTTTTTTTTTTTTTCAAAGCGTGTAATTTCCTTAATCTGGCACCAACTAAGATTTAAACCTACATTTTATGCTGTAGGCCTATTTAAAGTACAATGGACTTGAGATTATATATGATTACAGTGAGATTATATATTGTATTAATAATGCTTTTAATTTAATCAGATTATTTAAACTCAGATGATGCTTTCATTTGTGTGCAACTTAATCCAAGTTTCATAGAGATATGTGCTGCTAAACCTACCCAGAGCATGCAGATTGTTTACACCCAAATTTCATTAACTGATACTTCTGCAAAGCATTTGCAAAAAAAAAAAAAAAAGTGACACCATATCTACACCCTGTCAACTTCCCCTTACACAGCTCCGAGCTCCTGCCGCTGCAGAAGTTGTCATGCTTTTTCTGCAAAGGCTTCGAGCCGGCGTTCCTAGAATTACCCTGACTGCAGACGTGTCTTTTTGCTGCACCTGACCTTTGCATACACACACACACACACACACACACACCTGAGTGGGTGCGTAGATGGCCGGTGAGGGCGTCCCTCCTGCGGCAGGCGTAGCTGCACAGGTGACACTTGAAGGGTTTCTCCCCTGAGTGGAGCTTGATGTGACGCAGCAGGTTGCCTTTCTGGGTGAAGGAGGCGCCACACTGGCTGCACTGGAACGGACGTTCACCTGAGGTCACAGAGGGGAGACACAGAGGAGACGCACATTACTGCACAAGATGCACACAAAAAACACACACACACAGATCATTCCTATGTTTCACTGCCACCCAGTTTTATTGGTTGAAGTGTTCATCTCAGCACTTTTTAAACTGACTCTCTGACAACATTTGAAGCCTTCCTGCTGTCTGTGTGGAGCTGCTGCTGCTGCTGCTGCTGCTGCTGTGGGAAACGCAGGGTCACTGCACTACAAGCCTGCGCCGAGCGCCAGAACAAGCTGCATGATGGAGCGTCTCAGGGGGCCAGAGAGTGATCCAGCACCCCCGTGGGAGGGTTTCACAGCAGAGCGACACTCCATCTCTCTCTCTCTCCATGCCCCCCCCCCCCCTCTCTTGCCCCACCGACTTCTGGCGCTCTGATCGAACAAGAGCCTTTCAGACTCAGCCTGCCAGCTCCGTAATGCACCATTGCCTGGGTCAATTTGATCTGAAAATCTCATTTTTTCCTCTTCTTCGTCTCTAAAATAAGAGCGGCACATCACAATGCAAATTCAGCCTCATTTGAATAAAGCGAAGGAAACACTTTGTGTTGAGAGCCAGTCTTCCTGATCAGCGCCTCTGGAATAAACCAATATCCAGCCTCTCTCCGAGTGTTGTGGCATTCTGTGAGAACGTTTTAATACGGCTTCTTCTTTTTTTTTTTTTTTCAAAGGCCCCCCTCCCCTCCATAAAATAAGAGTCACCAGTGAAGCAGCAAAAATATATAAAAAGGAGATTCATTAAAAATGCATTTCAGGAGCACAGACTCAGCACAGAGTATTTTCTATTTAAATAGGAGGCACTTCATTATATCTTTTATTGTACTGTCTTTTGCATTTACATTAGTCTAGTGTTCCTTTCTTCCATTTTGAGTTTCATTAGTTTCTAAAGCTTGACAGTTAAGTGCCTTTTTCACACCACTGCTTTGGCTCCATTACAATAGAATATCAATTTTGAATTCTGAGAAACTTTTAATAGCCAGATAATTGTCACTTGGTGGAGATTCCACTCCATGGCAGCAGATATCCTCTCTCTCTCTCTCTCTCTCTCTCTGTTTTTTTTTTTCTTGGACCAAGTTTGTCTCTGTGACTTTATCGCACAATAAATTGATCAGTTACTGTTGCTTGTCGTGGTGATCCAGACACCTTCAGATGAACAGTAATGAATGCTAATAGTACGCTTAAAGTCTATTTCACGCACGAAAGGAGGGAACAGCCAAACGCAGGTGTGCCATGAACTTAACAGCTACAAGTGAATGTAATGAGGGGCTGCAGTGTGTGTGTCTTCGTGTGGATGCAGATCTACTACTACTATAAACAAGAGGAGGAGCAGACACTCACAGTGAACATGGGTGCAGTGGAAAAGGGCAGGAGCTTACCGGTGTGGCTTCGCTTGTGCACCATCAACACATTGGGGCCAATGCAAACTATCCCACAGATATCGCACTTGAGCTTCCCGTTGGGCAGCCGGATACCGCCGGCCGAGGAGAAGGCCTTGGCTTCGGGGCTCGGCTGTGAGCCGTTCACCTTGGCCCCCGAGGCATCGATCACGCGCAAGTCTTCCGCGCACTCCTCCTCCTCCTCCACGCCATTCATGTCACAGGGAAGCCCATTCTCCTCATCACTGCGAGCCTCAACTTTAATGTTACAGGCTGGAAAAGAGGGCAAGGAGGGAGGGGGGGGGGGGCGACGGTTTAGAGCATGGATCTGTCATGATGTTAAAGATGGTGTGATCCTAACATAGCCTGATCCGATCAATTATTATTGAATCATCTTCATCTTAACTTTAAGTTTGTTTAATTTAAGCTGCACATGTTTTCATGTTTTGTATTATTACCTTTAAATCACACAATAAACATTTCTGATTGATCTCTGTGAATATTGATTAAGGGGGGACACCTTATCAGTATTTTATGGTTGTATTCATCCCCTGTAATAACACCTAAACTGCACTTTAACTCGGGCAACAATGGCTTTGCAGAGACAAACACTGTTTAGTGCACATTTCATGACATTTTCATGAGTAACGGGATGCTGCATCAAAACATCAACAAAAATTCCCCTCCTCCTATTTCAGGCACCAAAAAAAAGCAACATCCCACACTCGCACTCAGAGTGGTGCTTCAGAAGGAAGCGAACGACCTGTTTGAGGATCTTTCAGTGGAAAGATGAAGAAACATGGCGATCATCTCACACCATCACACTTCAGTGAAACGAATGACAGCGAGATAAACAGGAAGCAGAGACACAGGAAGCAGTGTGAAACTAGGGACGAGTGTGGTCTCTATCAGAGCAGCAGAGTGAGATGAACACACACACACACACACACACACACACACACACACGTATACTTGCATAAGGCCTTTTTTTTCCACTATCTTGCTTTGGACGCTTCCATCTTTAAAACAAATGCTGCACAGTATGAATCTCTGTTTGGCGTCAGTGATCAGAGAGTGACATGTCCCGTGCAGCTCCCGTCTTTTTGTCCCACATGAGACATATTTAAGAGAAGTGACAGATCGTGCACGTCCTGTGGTTTGCATGTCAGAGTGGCAGCCTGATTTCCTCATGCTCTCTACCTCTGTTTGTACAAGCGAAGAGGAAGAGGTGGAAATCATGAAATATAGGAATCTATGGAAAAGGGGAAGCTTCAGAAAGAGGTCTGCCTGTCTAACTGAAATACCAAGAATTATGGAGAAGTGACAGAAAGGGAAGCATGGGAAGGGAATTGTAAAACAGCCTGCAACTGAAACAGGTTTTTTTTTGTTTTTTTAAACAGGAGTTTTGTTTTTGCTACGTCTCTCTGAGGGAGCTCAGCTCAGCTTAATGTCTGCTTCCTATAGACGGCAGGAGGTCGAAATATGAGAACTGTGCAGGATCATGATCGTTTTTCTGATAACTGTGACTTCATCTGATCATCTCTCTTCTTTTTTTTTGGACAAACTGGTGTGTTCTTGCTGAGCAGAGGAGATAAGACAGAACGAATGGGCCGTGCTCGCCGTCTGTCGCTGTCAGAGGTGTAAAAAACAAACTGATGAGGAGCTCTGTCACAGAATAAGTGTCCAAACACGCTACACGAATTATTAAATGCCCAAAAGTACAGCAGTACACTTAGATAAAGGGTTTTCAACAGCATTTTATTTTAAGAAGACTATTTGTTACTTAAAGCAACTTACTTATCTCCTAATTTTAGCACATTTATGCTAGCTGTTTCCACCGTTCATTGTTTGTTTTTAGCTGTAACTAGCGATGCTAACATTTGTCTGTTAGTTTTAGCTTTAGTTTTTAACATTATCGTCTTCAAACTTCTATTCATCTTTTAGCCAACTGTTATCCTTTACTTGTAGCTGTTTGGATCTGTTAGCTTTTGTCATTGCTAACTGTTAACTTTTTCATTTTAAACGTTAATTTGGCTGATGTTTTAGCGAACTGTTATCTGTTACTTTGAACAAGTAACATTTATCTGTTAGTTTAACTAACATTATCTACTTCAACCACACACCTAGCATTCTTTTAGCCAACTGCTACTTGTCGCTAGCTTTTTGACATTCACCTGTTATTTGTTAGCTAATTATTACAGTTACTTTCAGCGAGCTAGTACAGCGCTTACCTGTGACTTTGGCTAGACTTACTGGTATTTTTTTTTGTTAGCCTTGGTTGATTTGTGTTATTTCCTTCATAATTGACCTCAGAAGACATTTTTCTTCGGTTTTACGGTTTCTACTGACGTGTTCGTCGATGTTGCTGAGGTTACAATACATGCGTGTTGTACAGAGTTCTCACTTGAACCACAAGTGGGTTTTTCTTTCAGGCTCAGGAACGTAAAGGATGATGCAAGTATCAGTGTTTGAGGGTGTTTTTTTTTTTTGAGGCAAGTCAGGAAGTTTGTTCCATTTGCATATCACAGAACTCGAAAGCAAAGCTGCATGCACGTGGTGGCACCTCCTGATTAAATTCATGGCCGCAAAAACTGCCACGATTTTATTTGATAATTGAGGATAACATGAGATAAAAACTAGATGTCTGCTCATCATGAGGCCGGACTGATCCAGGTATTACTCAGCTTTAAGAGGAAACTGAATGGTGGAAATAAAACAGTAAAAAACAGAAAAGCTGCCGTTCAGAGGAGCAGCTTTCAGGTTTCATGTTATCAGCTGGGGCCGACAGAAGGGAACCATGAACGCTGGGCTGCCACCCACTTCTCATGGATATGGGGAAGTTGTGACTATTTCGGGAGTAGGAACAAGGCTTTTACTTTATACCATGTTTGTCATGATCACACAGACTGATCTGCCCGTTTTGGGAAGCAGGTGTCAGATCACCTGCTAGACAAACAAAACAAGTCTCAGTGAAGTGCTTCTAACAAACAAAGGGGACGACACAGGCAGAGAAAGCTGCAGAAGGAACGAGCTGCGCTGGCGTGGATTAAAAAACTTGATTTATGTGTCCGTTGTGTTGCGTGGAAATGCATGGAGCCTGCTGGAGGTTCCTGTTACTAACGTGCTGTTCTCACTGCCTGAAAATAACAGTGTGTGTGTGTGTGTGTGTGCAAAGTACTAGAACCGCATGTGTTAAAAACACAGCAGCGACACACTTAACACAACTTGCAGGAACGCCAAAAACAGCCTCGCTTTCCCCTCACTCTCTCTCTCTCTCTCTTTTTTTAAACTCGCCTCCATGTTTTCGGGAACTAAACAGCTCGGTGTCCGTCTCGGTCTCATGTCTCATGTCTCATGAAAGAGCGACTGCTCAGTCTGAATCACTGAAAGTGAAAGAGAAATCATTTCCCTGGGATGTTGAACAGGTCATCTTGTGACTTGGAACCAAACGTTGAAACCACACACAACAAATCCAAGTCAGGTCCCGACAACATGAGCTGCAGCCTCCACACACACAGAGAGAGAGAGACTGACAGTCCTGAGCTGTGATGGCGTCTTTGCAACAGGAAACAACCTGGGGTTTGAGGTTTGAGAGCTTTCGATACTTTGAGGTCCCACATATAGTCCCCCTGTGTTTCTCTGCACCATAGAGAACTGAGCAGCACATGATCCTGGTGATAATTATAACTCTTTCTGGCTTTTATCACAGAAGCAGCCATGCATAGATGTACCAGATACTTGCACTTCCCTTCTTTCTCTCTGCCGCTATACAAACACACACACACACATGCAAAGGGAATGAACAGAAGCTCACAAACATCTATGTCACCAGCTGTACCTTCATAATGAACACTAAACTCAGCGTGTGTGTGTGTGTGTGTGTGTGTGTGTGTGTGTGCAGGTGTGCGACCCATGCGGTGCAGTGACGAGCTGTGAGCTTGGCCCTGTTCCTGAACTCTTTATCTCCAGGAGCGCTGAAACTGTCTGATGAAGTTCTTCTTAGGAAACTCTTACACATCCTATTTCAGCTTCCTCTGACATCTTACTTCTGACCGCTTATCTGTGCTGTGGAACGACGCTGAAAAGAGGCCGTCACATGTGAGCACCATTGTGCTTATTTTTATTTCATTTTTTTGGTCACAACAAAAAAAGGAATTAATCACAATTTGTAAAAAGTTCACAAATTAACTCATTTATCTTATTTAAGCTATAAATTCAGGGTCTGATTCCTCATATAACTGATTTAATGCACATTTTCTCCTCATTTGAGGATTTATATTTTTATATATTCACATTCGCGGCTGCTGTGAGTAACCCATCCTTATGTTCATGGTGATATTCCCTGGCTTGCTGCTGACAAATCAAGGCCACATTAGCTATTCCTTAAGATTCAGCCTTTTAAAGACATGCCATGACCTGAATGTGTCTCTTTGCAGCCTTAAATTATTTGATTGATTTTTTTAGCAGGGATCTGGAAGTATCTCCCACTGGGTGTACATGATGTTAACACATCTTTATGCTCTTCTTTAATATATATGTTGTGCTTCTGATGCTTCCGTTTAGTCTTAGATCTGTTGGGAGCAGCAGCGCAGTGCTTTGGGCTCTCTCTCTCTCTGATCGCTGCTTCACTTCATGTATTGATACTTGTGTTAATCTGCTTTGGATTTGAAGTGGACTGATGTGGGTGCGCTCAGCTTCGTACCTTTGTCCCCTCTGTTGTTCTGCTGGTGGGTGGAGCTGGCTGACAGGTCCTCCGGGACGGCCATGGGCTCCTCGGCCTCCTCAGACGCTTCGTGGACAGGGGGGCTGTCCCTGCCTGGGGAGACACACACACACACACACACACACCAGACAAACACCCATCACTCACTACGCAACCCCTGGCCACGGCTCATTCAGGAGAAGTAAAATTACCTCCTGGTGGTGTAAAGAGAAGCTGTTTGTGGGCCTATTGTGTGTACTCTGTGGTACGCTCTTACCTGGCATCTGGGCCATTTCCTGGGCCTCCTCTGTCTCCATGCGGTGCAAGTACTCTAATGGGAGAGAGGTGCAGAAGTTTAATCAAGTGCAGGCTCAGGAAACAACATTATAAAAAAAAGCTGAAGTGGAGTAAAGGGTGTAGCTCTCGGTGTGACTCCGTCACCTCGCTGAGATCACTCCTGTCACAGCCGCAGACACAGCACTGTCCCCCACATCACATTACAAAGAATTACAGACGTTTTCATTACAGGTCTGACAGAGAGGCTGAGCCTGGAGAGCGGCTCGGCTCCGGCTGATGGCGTCGAGGTTGCAGGGAATGGGCTTTCAGAGCACATTTGTTATTTATTGTTAATTTCCTGCCACGTAATCATCCAAAAATGCAAACTGACTGCCGCAAAATTAAGCAGAAAATTAACTGGCCCCAGGTCAGCGAGGATGCGGGCGTTCGCCGTGCCCAGCTGATCGGTGCTCGTGTTCTCTCTAATTTACTGAGCATGCATCGCTGAGCCCGCGGCCTGAGCGCAGACACATGCAAGCCACAATCAGAAACAAAGAGAGGGAGTGAAAGAAGAGCCCAGAGAGAGGCAGCCAGATATGGAGAGAGGCAGAGAGAGAGACGAGAGGGCAAAGAGTCAGAGGAGCAAAGCAACAGGAAGGTGCAGAAAAAGAAGAGAGGCAGAAAGCAGGCCGAAGGACAGAGAACTTCTTTATTTATTACTTTCTTTTTTTTTTTTTTTAGCAGTGGAGTCCAGAAGCGAATCCTCCGGCCAGGGCTGAATATCTGAGGAGTCACCAGCGCTCGTGGCCCCATTAATAATGGATGGCCCTCAAGCCTGCAGCAGATGGGCCCGACAGCCTCAGCCCCAGCTCCGCCACTTCAAGAAGCCCTCGGTGGGGCCGCTGCCCAGTCCAAGCAGCCACACAGGGAGAAGTGAAGCTCCCGAAAATAGCGAAACAAGCCCCAGGGAGAAGGGGAACCTAGGCCTTCCTGTTTTACTGACAGATGGCTCCACACATTTGGAACAAATAGTGGGAAGCGGCAGGGCCGCTGTGTCGCAACACACAGCGTCAAGTCAGGAGCTCAGCGGCCTACAGACGCCAAGGATGCAAGTGTGAGAGGAGGAGGAAGGAGGAAGGAGAGCGGGGGGGCAAAGGTCACTGGTGCAGATGATTTGCTCAGCACAGCACGGGAGGGTTGCGTGTTACTCCGCCGAGCTGCGGCTCTGTGAGGAGGTTCTTCAGCATCTGGAGTTTGGAGGTTGGGGGCAGAGGGAGGTGTATTCTCATGTGCCCTTTTTTCTGGGCAGATGGCGCGAGGGGAAACACGGATGTGTTGGTGGCACTGGTGTTGGCGGTGGTGGTGGTGGTGGTGGTTGGAGGGGGGGGGGGGGGAGGGGGGGCTTTGACAGAAATAAAGAAGAGAGTTCCCACAACCTAGTTGCGTAGGCATGTGGAAAGAAAGGTGCACGTAGAGTATTCAGGAAGTAACTCAAAGTGTTACTATTTACATGCTGTTTTCATTTCTGCCTTGTTTTAAATACTTTTCCTGAACCTCAACTTTAAATACGGTTCCTTCAGCGTTACGTGATCACACTTTTTTTTTAGCCAAGCTTCAACTTTAAAGACATACAAAACAATTTAAGAACTTCTTATGAATCCAATCAAGCTGACAGTGTGTGTGTGTGTGTGTGTGTGTGTGCGTTGGAGTGTGTATGAGTATTCAAACTGGGGGCAGGTGGAATTTTACAGCCACAGAAATGGAAGCCATAGAAGCAGAAGACTTCTGACACACAGGGGGGGGGGGGGGGGGGGGGTGCAGTGGAACAGTTTTGGTCGGAGTACGTCAAGTGAGGAGAGGCAGGAAGAGGCTTGTGGGCTGACAGAATTCAGTGTGTGTGTGTGTGTTTGTGTGTGTGTGTGGTGGCGGTATGTGTGTGTGTGTGTTGAGCTGGGGGGGGTTTAAGGCGTCTGCTCATAGTGAGGTGCAAAAGCTTACACCAGGGAGCAGGGTGGAGATGAGAAACAACGAAACCGTTAACAGATACTGAGGACCACACCAGCGAAGTTTGGATACTCAGGAGAAACTCTGCATGTGTGTGTGTGTGTGTGTGTGTACGAGAGCACCGGCTGATAAACGTAGTTTAAAAACTGACTGGAAATACTCAAGGAAGAAGTGGAAGAAGATAAATATAAATACTTTTAATAACTTCCACACTTTAATAGAACCACTGCACAAAAAGTCAAATATTTATCCTGCATTAAACATTTTAAAAATAGAGATAAAATAATGACTTTGTGAACACACACACACTCAAAACTTTCTGACGATTAATGAAAATATCAGAATTAATAACTCTCACCCCATAATAATAATAATGATAATAATAATAATAAAGCTGTGAGCTTCTTAAAAAAACAGAGATAATCCTACAAGCATGGTCACCTCATGGCAGATTCTCATCAGTAATTCATGAACTATATGGGTGGAAGTGGGTAGATAGTGTTAGCAGATGTGTTTGAGGTGTGTGTGTGTGTGTGTGTGTGTGTGTGGGGGGGGGGGGGGGTAAAGGTGCGCTGAAGAGAAGTTTCCTTCATTTGCATCTGACACACTTCACTACTCTGCTATTCAGACAGTACAATCATTTTAATAACTGTCTGTCTTCCTCTGTCTCCCCCCCCCCCACACACCACCATCCCTCCTCCTCCTCTTCCTCATCTTCCTCCTCCTCCTCCTGCTGCTGTTTCTACTGACAAGAAAGATGATGAATCTGCAGACAGATCTGCAGCTTTCAGTACTTTCTCTTAGAATGAATGAAGTCCTCTATCTGTGCAGCTGCATTTACTCTTTAATATATGATTTATTTTGGAATGTTTTGCAGATCTATGGATTTTTTTGTAGAAGAAGAAATAGAAGTAGAATCTGTTTATAATTGAATTAACAGTAAAATATATATATATATATATATATATATATATATATATATATATATATATATATATATATATTGTTTAAAAAAATAATTTGACTTTCCATATTCTCACTTTTTTAAAAGAAGAAGATGAAGATGCTGCAGTTTAAATGAATGACAGCACAAACATCTACTTTAAACATCCTGTTAATCCTAATTTGATCAATCCAGGCGTAAACTTCAGATTATTGTTTTTTCTTAGTGTGTTAAAAACAGTTTGCGGTGCTCTCTCTCTGCTCTGGGCGTTGATGATGAACACATTTCCAGCTCAGTGACAGCTCTGTTAGAAACTTTCATCAGTCCTGCCTTCATGTGTCTTTCCCCCCTGTCCCTCTCTGTCTCTCTCTCTCTCTCTCTCTTCACAACAGACCTGTACCACCTCACTCAGGCTGAGGTTCGGTTTCAAACCTTATAACGGTAGAGTAAATGATCAATATTTATCTGTTATCAGTTTATGTGGATTATATTCACCGTTGGGTCGGTGCGTTCTGATTTCCTGTTTAAGAGGCGCTAAACTGTTTCCACACCTCGTTTCGTTTTTAGTCCTCCGGCAAATTTCCGCCTTAATCTAAAGTTCTTTATTTTCATTTTTAATTCGTAAAAGCATCTTTTAAATATTTTGATCATATCTTCACACACCGCTGGACCACCTGAAGCTCACCGAGTGCGCACATTTGTTGCAACAGGTGCCACAACCGGAGTGTAAAACGGTGAAACGGGTTAAAATCACACACACACATGCGTAATTAGTGAGAAATATTAAAAATAAGATTTGTATTTGTAAATAAATGTTATTAATTTTTAAATAATTTATCCATGTCTTCCCAAAAAGGCGCATGGGAAATGGGGAACAATTCTCCTACTTCCCTTAAATTACCGCTAACCAAATATAACGCGGTAAAAAGAGTCTTTGTTTATTTAAACACACTTTGTAATTAAATCTTGTACCGGCTGAAATGTACGCGCACCAAACGGGATCTGATGTTGCGGGGCGCGCACCTGCACCCAAACTATGAGGAGAGTCTTTTTTCCAGTCAGGTGCAAATGTTTCCTAAAAAAATCATCCTGAGCGCAAAGACGAGCTGACTCCAGAGGTCCTGACCTCGCCTGTGAGATAAGTGGCAAGCTGAAAAAGCGCGTTGGAAGTCACTTTACCTGCTATTCCTTGAGTTTGAAGTATGAAGTTCTTCCAACTCTCCCCGGCTCCATGTGCAGAAGGTCGCAGCGCCGCGGCGGCCCCATGGAGCTGCGCCCTGAGTCCCTCCCCTCTCCACTGCACTTCCTCGTTCCAGCCCAACATGACTATGTCTCTGAGCTCGGCTGAGGCATTTTGCTCGCTTTTATCCACAGTCTGCAGCGGGGAGTCGAGCCACCGAACCCTTGGCACTTGCTTTGTGCCGTGCCAATAAAAGCTGACACCCAGTAGACCATTACTGGCAGCCATGCATGAGATGGGATGAGGCGAGCGAGGAGAGTGGACCATTCATTGTTTATTTATTTCATTCACACCGAGGAGGCTGATGGTGAAGGGGGGGGGGGGGGTCACCTGTTCTGGCACGCTGAAGTAGTCCATGAAATTAACAAACAAGTGTTTCCTTTTCCCTTATAATGAGTTTTTTCTTTCTTTCTTTTAACTTTGCTCTTCAGTGTTGAAGCCTCCACAGTGTGATTATGTCTAAACCTGAGACACTTTCTGTTTTAAGATGCATCCACAGCGGTCCGGTTCCATGAAAGACCCTCATGTATAGATGCATTAAAATGACTGGTTTTAGGGGACGGTGTGGATAGTGTAACTTTTACATCAGAATATTTACTGTTAAGTTAAATTTCTGTATTAAAAAAACATCCAAAGTCAGGACAAACTGCATATCGATGCACAAATGACGCCTTTACCTTCCAGTTTTTTTGTCATTTTTGTGCTCTCTGAGCACTCTGCATCCCCATACACTCTGAATTTATCAAGAAATATATAATTTGTTGATGAATATTGATGAACATTCTAAATAAATAATGAGTTACACGTCTCAAAAAAACTCATTTTCACATATGTCATTATTCTCTCATATGAATATCTGCTGGAATGGATCTCTGTAATTACTTGCACTCTTAAGGTGTATGGTAGTTTCTTGTGTGTGTATATATCATGGCTGATGTTATGCTCCTCTCTTCTCTCTCGCTGTTGTTCCCGGTATCCCGCCGTCTACAGGCCTCTCCGGCTGTGCTCTTATCTCAGGAGAGGCTGCATGTGCTGGATGGATTGCTGAGTCACCTTTCGTGGGAGGCTGCCCTTATCTCCTAAGAAGCACAACATTCAGGCAGTTGGTTGCAAAAGGAGGAACTCTGGGCAGGAGCGCTGCGGCCTGTTGTGTCTTCACGGCTATAATATGGATTGCAGCAACGTTCGCTGACTTCCTCAAAGCCTGATGGTCTGCAGTGCACAGACACACACACACAAACACACACAGGTATGACAAAGGCGACTCCTGGGGGGGGACTGAAATGTGACTCAGCAAACGCAAGGCTAGTTCCAATCATGAATGTGATCTTCTCTTAGAAACACAGCAGCTTTACTTCACAGGCCAAACTGCTGCAAGGACAATGATTCAGAAGTCTGACCCATGCCTGTCCTGCCACTCGTCATCCAAACATATAAAATAATACTGTTTTAATTCTGCAGCCTTTAAAATGAGCTCACATGTATGGACTACACGGACCCCCTGCTCCCTCAGGTTTCATCTACAATCTCAAGAAAACCATGTTGCTGTAATTAATATCATTACCTCACATGTCTCAAAACATCATCAGGTAGTGTAGCCGGTTGAGTGGCGAACAATGAGGCTTTCGGATGGTTCTTATTTCATGGATCTTTAAGCAGTATTCACCGTTTCACGTCTGGAAGCGCGAGCAGCATGTAACCCTTAATTGGTTTCAACACCTTAATAAGTCAAAGACGTTCAAGACTGATAATCACATTAAATAGTCCAATTTATCTAAAAAGTCAATTGCAAACTGAAAAACTCTCCTTTCTTTAGGAATGCATTATGCTTTGAGGATGTCAGAGTAAATTAAATTCCCCCCTCTGCACACTAAAGCATCAATTTCCTTATGGTAATTATCTGCTGGAATAGACGTGTCACTAGAAGGAGTCAGGCATGCTTGACATTTAGCCTTTTTATGGAGAGGCGATGAGTAAAAATTAAGATGAGGAAAAGGAAATTAATCTGCAGCCCAGGCAGGCATTGAGAGATCCTGGAGGATAGTGGCTGAATCAATCATGATGTTTGTGAGCCTGTTTTGAAAAGAAGCCAATGATGAGATTCAGACCACAGGCTGGAAAATTCGAGGAGGAGGAGGAGGTGAAGGGGGGGGGGTTGCTTTTTTAGCAAATAGAGTTATGATTGCTACGAGAAGGCTTAACTGCAAACACAGAAACTATATCAGTTCTTTTGTTCTGTCCTCTTAACAAGGTGAATATCTGAGTTATCATGCACACAAACAGATGTTTGTCGATAGATTTCACTTTGTTATCTTTAGCTGTCAGCAGGAATGAATCCACAGGAAGTCTGCATCAATCAATCAAGTTACCTGATAACCAATACAGGTTATTAGTGGTGCTGTCAGAGCATCATGCTACTAGCGATCTTAGCGGATTCGTATGGAGAGGAGTGTAAGAAACAGCGAACTAATGATGATTTCATAGCTTAATTAGAGAAAAAAAAACGCAGGAAGTGGAAAATATCTCATCTCTACGCCCGGTAGCGTAAAAGACAAAAACAAAAAAAAGGGACCAGAGCTGGTACAAGGAGTGAGAAGACTCTGGTTCAGATGACAGCACATTTTCAGTAAAATCAATAAAATTCAAAATTCAATAAAAGTGTCATCCATTAATGGATGACACTTTTATTGAATTTTGAATTTTATTGATTTTACTGAAAATGTAGTTACAACATTTGAAGACACGGTCACTGCCGAGTGCTTGAAATTCAAATGCTAATTTCACCCATCAGTCTGTGTTTGGAGGGGTCACCTGGATATGATCAGAGTTGGGGGCTTGTTTACGTCTCATGGCCTCACTGTGAGGACAGCTGTTTGTGAGCTGATGGTGTTCTGATGACAGAAGAAAAACTCTTTTTTTTTGCTTTTTTTGATAATTTGTTTTTTAACCATTCCTACACACAAAAGCAGCAGCGAGCAGCGCTCAGAGCAGAGCGGCTGGCGGCACAGAGACTCTGAGCAGGCTGTTAAAATACTTGACAATGCTTTGGGTAGAAAACTTTCCATGGTATGTTGTCTAAGGAAAGACGCTGCATTATGGGAAATGTAGGATTCATCCAGTTCATTTTTATATCAGGATAAAAACACATTTTTCAGTGGTGTATATGTCTGTAGGTTCCAGACCAGAACAAATCCTTGTGAATGTAAATGTAAACAAAGTATAGATGAAGAGAAACAGGAAAACCAGCTCATCCCTGTTTCCTGTCAAAGCGTGAAGCTGCACAAACCACAAACATATAGAGCTATAGCCGGCAGCCACTTCATAATAATGTTGATTTGCATCATAGTCACATCTACAGTAAACCAACAGCTCTAACTGATGTGTGTACACTGACTGTAAACTCATTCATTTGCACATCCTATGTTTTTTTTTACCATGAATACTAAATGATTCTGTTCTACCTGCCACGAAAAGTAACATTAGTGCAGAGAAAAATCCTTATTATTCTCAGTGTTTTCTCCTTTCACCTCTTTCTTTGCCCTTCACACACACACACACACACACACACTGAGCAACTCAGCGAGAGAGCAAATGTTTAAGAGGACAATGCAAAAGCTCACTACCCAGAGTTAGAAAACCACTCATCTAAATCAGGGAAATTATGATAATGGGGCATCTCATTATTCTCCAACTCACTCTGAATCAGTCACTGACATCACATCATTATAGATGTATTCATATAAACAGATTGAATGGCATAAGTAGGGAGCTGACACCTTCTAAACTTTCTCATCTGCGTTGTCCAACGTCTCCCTGTGTGGTTGCGTGAGAGAAAGGAAGTGCAGGTCTGAGGAAAGGGTTGCAGGGGGTCGTCGTGGTCACCATTTGGGACAGAGGTGCCACGTGGACAAAAACACGTCTCCCCGATTCCCTGTGAAAATATAAATATATTTTTACGAGTTGTTAAATTCCTAATTCAATAACCAAAGTGAGACATTAACTCCTGACTGACACTTCATAGACACTTGTGTAATGAGCAAACTCTGGGGGACGTCTGACCGTTGCAGCAGACAGTTAATCAATCCAAACACTTGTCTTGTTTTGGGGGACAAAAAGATGGGAGGCCAGCCTAATCAGCAGAGGAAACAGATCTCAGGGGGTGTCGGGCTCCAGGAAAATGGATCTGGGTTGTGAAAAACCACCGTTACCACGAGCTGCTCTGGATTCAGCCATCTGGAGATGCCTGCTCCAAAAGCCGGTAAAGTTCGCTAAACTGGGGCCCAACTAGGAAACAGGTTTACACTTCTTTAACAGACTGCCAGCACTCCCAAAGCGCTAAAGTGGGCTTACTGTTAAAAATACTTTCTGAAAATGTTAAAGATACAAATCAGAAATCATATCATTTTACCCGTCTGTCAGTCTCTGTTTTTTTTTTTAAATCTTCTTTATAACATTTTGAATTACTGCAGCACCATTAGCTCGTGTCTCAGCGGCCCACTCATGCAAAACATAACATATACCAGCGCCTAAAAATGTTGAAGCTTGAGCAATGCCAGTCAAATACATGCTGCAGCAGCACAACAATATTTTATTACTATAAACCTTTGCCTTCTTAGAAGATATCACACGTATTTGTCTTCATATGTACACCTCTACATTTGTATCAACATCATACAGACGTCAGAGACCTGACAGATATTCTTTAGATTTATAGTTTAAAAGATCAGTTAACACAAACGATGATCATTTATATCTGTCATTTTAAACTACTTGCAGCTCACTGTCATGTTATTATCACACTAAGATACAAATATCAGCACATCTGTATGGTGAGGTCTGGTGGTGGTGGTGGTGGTGGAGTGCATTAGAGCGCCCTCCAGTGGACATTTGTGAGAAGTCTTAAAGTAAATAATGTGCAATGATAATATAAGAGTAGTGATGAGAGAAGGAAAGCTGATTATTTAAAAAACATTAATGATTTATTGAATGATGATTAAAGCTTGAATTAAATCAATATATAATAAACAAATCAAGTTACTTTGTTCATGATTAGAATAAGGAATATTTATTCATAGTTACTTCATATAGGAATTAATATAAAATTTAGCTGAATTTTATTTATATATACATATATAAATCTGGGTTTATGGATGTTTAGTGTTTAGTGTTTTATTTTATAAAAATCACTTCATATTTTTAGGAGATCAGTGTCTTTTCAGTGGGGCTGATACTTTCTGTAAAACTGATGTGTATATATGTACAGTAAGCTCATTTAAATAAGAGCTGATCACATATTTGAGTTCATATACACTCACCCAGAGGAGCCTTCAGGACAGGAGGCTGCTAAGACCGAGTTCGTAAAGGCAGCCTTGCCTGTGTATCCGGGGATGGTGGTCCGGCTGGTTAAAAAAAAAAGAGAGAGAAATGTACATGTTTAATATCAGACTGTGCAACAGGACGTGTTAAACTACAGTAAGTCTCACTGTGCCGTGGGAGTGTAGGCAGGGACGATGCTTCTCTTCAGGGTCAGTGGGTGAAATTCTTCATCCTTATTGTCAATACGATCCATGTTCTCAGAGCCGATCGTACCACTGCAAACACATGAGAGCCCACACAGGTCAGGCCTCACTGAGGAAGCAGAGGAAGGACAGGTGTGAAGGCGTAGCAGCAAATTTTAGGCTTGGCCCTGAACTTGTACTTAGTTTTTTCTCTAAAAATCTTCAGATCCGAAGTCAAAAAGACAGCTGTAGACAGGCCAGAGGCAGCAACCAGCTGCAAATCTGCCCAACAATGTAAAATTAACCCTTTAATAAAGTTCTAAGCTCCTCCTCTACCATAACTTTAAGTAGAAATTATGTGGATAATTTTCATGTTTGAAAACAGACCTCCATGACTCTTATAACTTTACGTGTAAGATAATTATCATGCTGCAGAATGATCAAACATGTGATGGAAAGAAAGCACTCACGTGTATAACGGGATCTGACCTGACCTCGGGTATCCGCTGCAGCTACAAAACAACAAGGAAGCACAGTTTTCAAACTGGATGTTAGCTTTAAAACGACAGCTGAGTTTTTGGTGTTGAATACTCACAATGTCACAGGTTTCTTGGCGTCATTCCTTGATCGAAGTTGCCGTCTGTTCCACTCAGCTCCTACAGACTTGGGGGGAAAAAAGCCAAATTGAATCAAGAACCTGTGTTAAAGGTACAGTACAGATCCTTTGTCTCCCCCTTCTGGCAGAGCGAGCACTTACACAAAATGACAGAAATGTGCTGCTCTGCTTTAACAATTAACAATGCTACCTGGCTCATTGATATGATTAGTGATAATTAAGCATGTGGCTGTCCATTGATCCCTTGTTATTAATTGCTTTTGCCTGAAAATGATATGAATGAGATTTTCTTTTTATGTGTAGTCTTAACCAGCATTTGCTGAGATATAGGTTGTTAATTTATATGTAAAGATCACAGACTATTGACCATGTGACACAGCTGGATTCTCACAAGATACATGCATCCACATATCATGACATAAACACACTCAACACGGGTAGGTGTGTAACAGCAGAGTCATTGTAAAATGCAGCGTGCAGCGTTTTATTATCAACACTTGCCAAAAATCAATTTACTCCACTGATCTGAAGACATTAAAGGATAAGTCTGCGAGTGCTTTTTCTCATTGTAACTAATCTTCTGAAAAGCAGCGGATTTAATGCACAGCAGCAGGATACCATGCCTGTGTTGTCTGCACTGAAGGAGCCCCGTGCAACAGTGCAAACACTGGTGTGTTAGTCTGACATCAATGAAAGAAGTCTATAGCACAGAGGAATAAGATACAAGGGTTTGCCAGCAGGACGTTTCCAGGCAGGAGGGCGGAGGGGGATCAATGTAGGAAAACACAAACACTCACAGACACAACATCACAAAAAGGGAGAGAGAGAGAGAGAGAGAGAGAGAGAGGTGGTCTGTGCTGGGGCTGGGAGGCGGATCAGCCCAGTGTGGGTTTGTGTAGAACTGGCTGGGCTCTGCAGCTGTTTGTACTGTTACTGTGTATTTATCAGCGGTGGCTTCAATGAAAACAACACCAACCATGGCCCTGTGGCTACAGTGGAAGGAAGACGACAACAGGGATCCAATAATCTAGGTCCAATGGGCAGAATTGTAAAGAATGCTGGTGGGTGGAAGAGACTCCTCTGTATCGTCAGTGGCAGCCATTTCCACGTTCAGATGCACTGCATCCTTCTGAGGCCTCAAGGAACGTCTTCAAATTTGACAAAAAAAAAATCTACTTTAACTCAAAAATGAGTGATTTGATTTTAGTGGTAAAAAGATAAAAAGCATCATGACCACATAAAACTCATTATTAGCCGCCTCTAGTCCAGAGTTGTCACTTCCTGTCTCTTATCAGGAAGAGGAGGCCTGTGGCACATGGTTGTTGTTTTTTTTTACTGTATTGCGCTTCCTGTGATTGTTGTGGTACTTTGTCACCAAGCTGTTTATCAGTAATCCTGTGAAGGAAAACATTAGAGTCATTTCCATTTTTGCCAAACCATGCTGTGGTTAATATGGTTTCCTTTAACTGGATGCGTAGTTTTACATCCCATGAGGTTAAAGCTGACTGTGTGTAGGTGTAGATGTTTTCATAATTTATCAGTGTTTTTATTTTACGTTGTGAACATTCTCAAAACCTAAGAACAGTGTTTATTTTATTTGAATCACCTTCGTTAAGGAAGCATATTTATAGTTCACCTGTTGTGGTGGGGACACTAATTAGTGACGGACGTGAGTTGACGCAAATGCACGGCAAAACCCCGGAAGCGTCTGTACTGGTAAGACATTTTCTCTTACTTCTCTTCTTTTAAAGTCGCTAGCGCCATTAAAATGTACTGTAATGTGTTTAAACTTGTATAAAATAACGAGAACGGGGCACTTTGGGGGCGGCACGAGCGGTTATTATTGATCATATCATCATATTTTTTGGGGGAATTGGTAAATTAGCGCCCCCTGCAGCTGCATTCTCCCACACTTCACTTGCTGAGAAGTTGTCATGGGCCGTTCAAAAAATGTTTTCATGTCACGGTGCTCCAAAGATCTTTATTAACACAGATCTCCCACTCTCTCCTGATCGTCATCATCAGGTGTTTGCGTATGTACACTCAACAAAAATATAAACGCAACACTTTTGTTTTTGCTCCCATGTTTCATGAGATGGACTTGAAGATCTAAACTTCATTCCAGATACACAATATTACCATTCCTCTCAAACATTGTTCACAAATCTGTCTAAATGTGTGATAGTGAGCACTTCTGCTTTGCTGAGATAATCCATCCCACCTCACAGGTGTGCCACATCAAGATGCTGATCTGACATCATGATTAGTGCACAGGTGTACCTCAAACTGCCCACAATAAAAGGCCACCCTGAAATGTGCATTTTGTTTCTGCTTTATTGGCGGTCTGGGGACTCAGAACCAGTCAGTATCTGGTGTGACCACCATTTGCCTCATGCAGTGCAACACATCTTCTTCGCATAGAGTTTATCAGATTGTCTATTGTGGCCTGTGGAATGTTGGTCCACTCCTCTTCAATGGCTGTGCGAAGTTGCTGGATATTAGTGGGAACTGGTGCACGCTGTCGTATACGCCGGTCAAGCACATCCCAAACATGTTCAATGGGTGACATGTCCGGTGAGTATGCTGGCCATGCAAGAACTGGGACATTTTCAGCTTCCAAGAATTGTGTACAGATCCTTGCAACATGGGGCCGTGCATTATCTTGCTGAAACATGAGGTGATGTTCATGGATGTATGGCACAACAATGGGCCTCAGGATCTCATCACGGTATCTCTGTGCATTCAAAATGCCATCAATAAAATGCACCTGTGTTCTTCGTCCATAACAGATGCCTGCCCATACCATGACCCCACCACCACCATGGGCCACTCGATCCACAACATTGACATCAGCAAAGCGCTCACCCACACGACGCCACACACGCTGTCTGCCATCTGCCCTGAACAATGTAAACCGAGATTCATCCGTGAAGAGAACACCTCTCCAACGTGCTAGACGCCATCGAATGTGAGCATTTGCCCACTCAAGTCTGTTACGGCGACGATCTGGAGTCAGACCCCGATGAGGACGACGAGCATGCAGTTGAGCTTCCCTGAGACGGTTTCTGACAGTTTGTGCAGAAATTGTTTGGTTATGCAAACCAATTGTTTCAGCAGCTGTCTGAGTGGCTGGTCTCAGACGATCTCGGAGGTGAACCTGCTGGATGTGGAGGTCCTGGGCTGGTGTGGTTACTCGTGGTCTGCGGTTGTGAGGCAGGTTGGATGTACTGCCATATTCTCTGAAATGCCTTTGGAGACGGCTTATGGTGGAGAAATGAACATTCAATGCACGAGCAACAGATCTGGTTGACATTCCTGCTGTCAGCATGCCAATTGCACGCTCCCTCAATGCTTGTGGCATCTGTGGCATTTTGCTGTGAGACAAAACTGCACATTTCAGGGTGGCCTTTTATTGTGGGCAGTTTGAGGTACACCTGTGCACTAATCATGATGTCAGATCAGCATCTTGATGTGGCACACCTGTGAGGTGGGATGGATTATCTCAGCAAAGCAGAAGTGCTCACTATCACACATTTAGACAGATTTGTGAACAATGTTTGAGAGGAATGGTAATATTGTGTATGAAGTTTAGATCTTCAAGTCCATCTCATGAAACATGGCAGCAAAAACAAAAGTGTTGCGTTTATATTTTTGTTGAGTGTATGTAGTAGCGCGAATGATCGAAGAAGTGAGAGCTCTTACCGTTCATACAAGATCTGTAAACAAAGCGCAAAGTGGACCGACAGCTCAGTGCTGCAGGCCTGGTGCTGCTGGACTGAGGTCAGACTCTGGATGTGGATGAAGATGTATGTGTCACGCTGAGCGCGGTGTTTTTAATTGTGTGGTTCAGTCATGATGTCTGTGCACGGGCTCGTTAGTTAGCTAACTTGTTAGCTACTGTCTGCTAACATAAGTCCATCCATAACATTAAACTTTGTTTGTTTGTTTGCTGTCAGTGAGGTGTATCAGTTTAGATAAAGATTAAGATTAAGATTAAGATTAAGATTAAGATTAAGAAACCTTAATTAGTCCCACAATGGGGAAATTGCATATAAATGAAATAGAAATATATAAATGCTATTTTATATAATATATATGAAATATTAAAAAATAATACCATGACTGGTTTTGGGTACATTTGAAAGATGTTTGTACTGAGAATGTAATTTAACTTAATTTAAATTTTAAGATGTTTTCTTTGATTATTTTTACCTGTACATATATCCATTAATAAAGATCAACTGCTCGGTGGAGCAGTGAGTAATTCAGGGAGTAATTCAACGTTGCTGTCACTGAGTTCGGTTAAAGAAACTTTACTTTCTGTTGCTGTTAAAACTGGAGGATTCCCCTCATTTGCATTGTTTACTTTTGCACTGCAGATTAGAGAGGAGAGAGCTGCGACCATTCTAATGGACAGGTGGGAAAAAAAAACCTCTCTATTGCTCTATGATTTGGACTTTTATTTTTACCAGTGGGTAATTACACAGACATCCAGAAACAGACTCCTTCAGCTGTGTGTATTTATGCAGAAGTCAGCCTATTAAAAATTCAGAGTCAGTGGGATTGGGTTTAAACCCCAGCAGCACAAAAGAAAACATTACGCTCCAGCCTTGGCAGTGTTCATCACTGTTTGTTCTCCATGGCTCACCTGCCACAGCTGAGGCCGGCTGTGGTAGCGCCTGGACGAGGGCCGCTCGCTCACTGGATCGGCTAACGTCTCCAGGGTCGTTTCTGGTGCCTTCAAGCGCCGGGGCAACTTTATATCCCAACCAACTTCCTCATAACTCCTAAAAAAAAAAAAAGACAGCGAGGAGTGTGGCCATTACACACTGTGTACCAAACGCCCTGAGAGCAATTGATTAACTTTATTCCCAAAAGTTATTTGCTTTAATTTGAATTCTTAAACAGCCCTCTTCATTGCACAAAGTATATCAGACAGCTTATTAACTCCAGAACTGATTCTTCCCCGAGGCTCTAAGCAAGGCTACAGTTCATCTGCATGAATTCATTGAGCAGCAATTAACACAACAAGAGAACACACTGTTCCCAGATGACATCACTAGAGCAAAAAAAAAAAAATCAAACCTATTCACTTCCAATAACCCTCAAAGCAAAGTGCCACAGTGTGTGGACTTCACATAATGGGGTATGTGGGAGGTGAGCCTTGTTTAGCTTTATTATTATTGAAAGAGAACAACTTCATGTGACTGTGTTCTAACCTCTGCGTGGCAGAAGTGTATATGAAGCGTCGAACTGCCTGTGAGCTGTCTGTCCGCGATGTCTGATCCTAAAAGAATCAAAGTCAGAAGCAGCAAATAAAACATTTTTATCTTATTCGAACAAACGGATCATTAATTTGTAATAATGCTTCAAAGTCCAGCTTTATACTCTCACAAATGACGGCACCTTAAAGGCCTGTAATGTCTCTAAATCTTGGTTATAAGTCACAACTGCTAGAAGCTCTGTAAAGCTGTCAGTGCTAAAAATCTGGTTGGCAGGTGTAAATACAGGAGGTTAGGATCTGGATCACATTTCTTGGCAATCCATCAAATACTTGTTGAGCTCTTACAACATAAAGGCATTGTAAAACATGAGTAAATGAACCATAAAGCAGATATATAACAGTCGTTTTTAATTGTGATTACTTCAAGCAGCAGAAACAAAATAATAATAAAAAAAAGATTAAGTGAGCATTAGTCTGGGCAGATGTATCCGCCTGATGAGACCCAGAGGCAGGTATGTGTTTATGGGTTATTATTTCACATTTCATATGTGCTAGTGTTACAATAGAGGAGTGTTTAATTCACCAGTGACGTGATGAAATGTAATGATAGCATCGCTGTCTAGAAAACCCATGCCGGCAGCAATAACTTAACTGAAATGTTTGCACCGTAGCAGATTGAGGGAATAAATCAATGAGTGTTTATGTGCTCAGTGAGTTAAAGAGAAGAAATGAAGGGAAGATGAATGAAATGTTCAATTTCTCAGTCGGACAAAACAAGAAAACTGAAGACACCACAGTCGGGGAAAACGGATTTAGTCCTCACTCACCTGAGGTCCGGCGTGTTTGTCAGGGAGGCTGGTGTCTGTTGTCACTTGTTTAGCTGAAGTCTGTAGTGAGTGTAGATTTGCTGAACCTTGGAATGACGAACAAAAATGTCAATCATGGGACACTATGACCTGTAACTGAAGGTCACACTGTTTCCCAAGGGGACCCCGGGGCAGAAATCAGCAACTGGCCCCTCTGACCGCCTCTTTCTGCAGATGCTGTATAAATCCTGCTGTTACCCACGAGGCACCGAGCACTCGGCAGACTACAAATGACAGCTTAATTTTAATTATACAATATTTTGCCTACAGACACAGATACTAACTAGCTAGGACCCCTGCTCTTCACTCATTTCACTGCCTGCCTGAGGTTTGTTTTGTGTCTGTGATAATTTTATTAAAGGGTGAAATTGATGCTGTTATTGAAATTAGCTTCTCTTCCAAGAGCTACCTGAAGCTGATTAGCTAACTTCTCAGGATCTTGCAGAGTATTCTCTTTTCTGTCTCTTCCGTGGTTCCGTAGTACTGGGCTGTAGGTGATAAGCTTACAGGTATGCTAGCAAGCTGATCTTACAACTCCAAAAAAATACATACAGCAACAAACGTGTACTTTCTGTGTCTAATATCTGAAAAACACCATAGACTCAGTGAACCTTTTACCAAGTGACCAGTAGAGGGCAGTGCAGTAGGAAGTAATACTGCAGCTGTCATGTCTGAAGGCTGTAATATCAGGTGTTACAGGAATTGACTGATGAAACAAACTTGAAACCGGAGAGCGCAGTGCAGCGCTTCTTTTTATAACAGAGATAAGTTACTCTTTAAACTGTTAATTTGTATTCCTTCCTGCCCACCCTTTTCTGTTTCGTATTCATGGTGCACTCTGTGTTTTTATCCCGTCTTCTGGGTTTTACACACATGTGTTTTCCCTTTGTGGACAAAGTGATTGATTTTTCTCATACTTTTATGAATAGTTGTTGAATCATTTGATCTTAATTAAGATTTCAAATGGCACATATTTAAACTTTTAGTTGTCCAAACATGAGACAAAATATCAAAGCTCAAAAGAGACAAAGATGTTCAAGAAACTTTAGATTTGAACTTTGATAAAACATTGCTGCTCTGTGGCTAAGTTAGTCAGTGTAAATATTAGTGTCATTTTACCACAGAGTCTGGCTCTTAGGGCTGCATCTGAGATCCCTCTGGAGTTCCAGGCCTTGTCCTGTCTCAGATCCACACAGATACCACTGGGGTTGGGGGCTGTTTGAGGCCTCTCTCTGAACCCTGGAGGCACCCACAGAGCAGAAGCCACATGCTGGAAGTTTATGAATCTTTGTCGACCTTTGATTCCCAGGTCCACCTCGGCTCCTGCACTCAGCTGACCGCTGCACGGGTCCAACAGGGGGATGTCGTCTCGTAAAGGAGCCAGAGACACATGCTGAAGCGTAGAAGAGCCTGTACGTCCGTCTTTGCAGCCGTCCCGCTGCAGACTGAAGTTCAGCCGTCTGATGACGTCTAGATCCTTAGAGAACGGTTTGAAAGGATCCAAAGCTGCTGTCATTATTGGCTGTGGAGACACTCCAAGAATGGTTGTGAGTATGAAGTGAGCCCACGTTGCCCAGAGACTGTCTTTGTTTGCTACTTAGATCAAATTACTGACATGCAGAGAGGCCACACTGCCTGCTGGCTGTGGAGGTGTAGCTTCAATGAACACAAGTCATTCTGTGTCATTTGTTATAATGATGGAGACCTAAAAACATCCGCTGGTATCTATGGCCAGATGACACACTGATTCACCTCAGGGGAGCATTTATGACTAATAATGATTTCCCTGTGCTGTAATATTTTGGCAACCTACCTCTGCCAATTCATCACAGTGACCAAAGATAAATGTGCCAGTCGTCAGGCGGCTATTGTCCCAGGGAAAATAGCATCACATAAAATGTGTTTTTTTGGCGGATAGCAAAGAGAAGACTTGGCCGCCTCAGGGCTTAGACTCTCCTCTGAGACTGCTACATTAGTTCTCTTGATGGGTTTTTAGAAATGTTGTCTGCTTTTCCTTCAAATGGCCACTAGATGGAGCAACAGAGCCTGTACTGTCATTTGATGACACTCGAAACAGACCAGGGTGTGTTATATTTTTTGTCCTATAATTAAAACGGCAGTCCACAAATATCATAGTCTCTGTTGTAATATTACGATGATGCATGGCGCGGTTAAAAATATCAACAAGGTGACCGAGAACCCAGCACTGCACACAATCCCCGGATAAAGTAAAATATTACGGTTTTTCTAGGCAGAGCAAGGTGTTTTCTCAGCATGCAGTGGTGTTAGCTGACAGAGAAACTCCAGATGTAAGCTGTGTTTTTTAATGCTGACAGTAAACTAAATGAAAATTATGTAAATCACATGGAGGAGAAAAGTGTTTACAGAGGGTGTAATCTGGTGACTGTGCAGGCTTGAAGGAGCCGTAAAAAAAAAAAACAGAAATACTATGCTTCATTAATTAGTCTGCTTGTAATGTGAAAATGTAAATATAGGGACATATACATACTTTATGTAAACGGCGAAAGCACCTCTGCATTTTTTTTTCCTTGTGAGAGGATTCATGTTAATGTGTCAGTGGTGATGATGGTGATGCTTGCTGATAGATGATTTTTTACTCAGGCTGTCATTAGCAAATGTAAACACCCCAGAGCTGTTGAAAAGGATGTGTTAAAAATAGCCTAATTAGAGTTATTCTGATAACTGAGTGGTGAATATGCCCAACTCCCACTCAATGTTCCTCCACAAAAGGGGCGCACAAATGACACTTGTGGGATCTAATGTGAGCATCTTTAGTAACCACTTGACAGATAAAAACCCATAATTTGTGGCTTCCATCCTAAATCTCATGAGATTATATTTTTTATACTCTTATAATAAATAGGTTACATCGGTCCAGAGGTGATTTATTGCATTTGGAGTCCATTAATTATTCCCATATTTATATATTCGGTAGTATTTTCCTCGATGTTTTGCATCTTAATTATTTCAGGGTTTTTCCTGTTGTTGCAGGATTTTAAATACCAACCTCAGCCGGAGACGGCCGTGTTTTTCACTAGAATTCAGATATTTCTGGAGTGAGGAGTCATTACCGTCTGAGCAGCCCTTGTTACTGAATCCTGTGTTATTAGTCAGCTTGTCTGCCATTCTCTAGACTCCTCCACAGTCTCAGAAATTATTTAAATCTCACATCTAGCCCATGGTGTCGTTCCCAATGCCACTGTATAGTTCAGCAGCCACTAATTTGTGCAGGCTGCATTCATCTGAGGGGGAAAAAAAACTGTTGCTCTAGATTAAGAGATATCGCTGCTGCTGCTGTTGCACAGGGTCATCAAAGCAAAGTCACAATTGTAGTGTTCGCTGTCTGAAGACAATATGGGCTGATGCCGCTCTAGGCATGACATTATTTTTGTTAATCAGACAGCAGGGACTGAGGGTGAGCCGGTCTGACACCTCTGGATCAGACAGGCAGGGCTGGGAGGTGATATCCAGCACAGAGGTTGGAGAAGAAAGCACTATATTTTAGAGACAGACAGCATCCTTCACCGCTGCAAGAAATTGAACGGATAAATGGGAACAATCGACTGGCAGATATTAATGTGTGCAGTTGTTCATAATATAAAGCTTTGATGCATGAGGCTACCTGTAGGATCACGCTTCCATCTCCCCTGTATGCATGAAGGAGCTCATGCAAAGAGCTTCGTTGACGTGTGATGCTTAAAGCATCCACCACCGGGATTATGTGCATATGTCTTGTAAACTGATGAAAATGCATGACCATATTTATAGCACGAGGGCCCTAAGTAATAGCTTCTGGGTGATATTCATCACACTGTAAAGGCAGTGAATTGATTACTGCCCGTTGACCATGCGTGCATTAGATTAGAGGGCAGACTGGCTGAAGTGAACTGTGTCTCATGCCATGTGCGGCACCCTCACCCATTTGGAAAAATCCAAACACAGTACAACGATGAAGCTCCCATGAGCGGCGGGGGTAGCCATGTCCTCACAGAGTGGCCGACGGCTTTATTGTAGCGCTGCTTCTCTGCCCTTAGTAGCTGCAGCTCTCTGCTTGTCACACTCGGTTAGCTCAATGAAGTAATGAATATGTCACTGTACATTTTTCATGAGGGGAGGTGGGAGTGAAAAATCTGCTCCTTATAATGCTTTTAATGTGGAAGTTTTCACACACCCTCTTACCCCGCAAAGCACTCTGCAGGCTATCATGATGCTGCATGAGCATGATGTTTAATGTTAACATTGCCCAGGGGAGAGTCAGCATAATGCAATGTCACTTTCAGTGATGAATATGTTAACCGCAGCAGATATACAAGCAGCTGTAAATCATGAGTAAGTTGGGATAGCGGTACCTGCTCTCATCTGAAAGAAGGCAGCACAGGGGGGGAAAAAAAAAACTGGTGGGCGAATAAAGCTGACCCATTGAGTCCCTTGAATAGGTGACCTAGTCACATCATTACAGTAATAAATTAGTTTAGAAGGAAGGACACCCATGTGCCTCTGGCAATGGAGGACTGTTCAGTTTGAAAGGGAGACATAATGAGTCAAAGATGAATGAACAGCAGAGATAATCATCAAGTAAATAATTAGACTCGGGTTTAATTTTAAATGAACTTTTAAACCTTAAAACGCTACAGGCTGTTTTCACTTTCAGCCTCTGGTACTGGTCATTATAAGTGCTAGCTTAACATGCTGTACCTCAGTCTTTTCAGGACAGTCTGGGCGACGCAGGCATGTGATCATTTGATATGATAATGGATATATGTTTTTACCCTCCATATTAAGAAAGAAAACCAACATCGTGTTTGTGGACGTTTCCCTTCATAGCAAGCTGGCAGCAGAGACTTATTTTCATAGTTTATTAGAAGAGATTGTGTGGAAGGGTTTTGGTGGGACACTAAACGACTCAGTAGTTTGGAAAATTATGGGCTTACTGCCATTTAGAGATAGAGTAAATGTTATTTCAGTGAAGTCTGGTCAATGAATATTGGATACATAATGTTCTTTTTTTTTTAAATGCACTTTTTAACTGACATATTGACACATAGCCCAGCAGAGGGGATCATCTGAAAGGGCAGGTCATGTCGTTTTTGTACCAGGATGAAGACAAGTCTGTCTTGGTTTAAACAAAAACAAAACAAATAAGAGAGTAAACAGAGTTTGTTCAAGAGTTTAAATCAAGGCTGACTGGACTTTTTTCAGCAGAACTGAAGAAGCCACTTGTGGTGAGTGGTGAAACATCATCAAAAAAAGAATCCTTGAGTCCAGTTGCCTCTATTTAAACTCTTGAACATGTCTATGACCTGGATGAATGAGAGCATCCACAGACATAAACAGACAGTACTTGATCTTCAAGAAGCGGCGCAAATGAAACACACAGAGTAGTAATATTATTTAAAAAAATAAAAATGTGTTTTAAACTTCTGTAGATGTATTTTCCCTGTAAGAGTTTGATCTGCCACATAATGATGGAGGTGTTTGCTTAATTCGCTGGTGTTGGAATGGATTTACAAGCTTTAAACACGGATAATTTAACTGCATATGAAATAATGTGTTCTCCACTTTAAAATGAAATGAGATCTAGCATTAATGAAGAGGTGCTTTAATTCACCTGATTGGACTCGGACAAAAAAAGGCTGTTATGTATAATTTGTAGCCTTTAGGGATATTTTGTCTTGCAGCTGGAGGTGTCTGAAGGAAACACGGACCACTCTACCTTTCTGCTTTTGATCTGAACAACACATCTTTGATTTTCAATTACGAGTAAGACACTGCATTAGGCAAAGGCGCACCACAGGTAATGGACTTCCTCTGTTACTCCAAAAGATGGACTTGTCCCTCGAGACCTCAGTTTCCATTATTAAACCCACAGCACAGTGCCCACCGAGGCTGTTTCCATTCCCTCTGCCCAGGCTGAAATTACCTGCTTCTGGTAAAGAAGTCACAGAGTTGTAGCCAACAGTTGGAACCAAAATGCCCACTTCCTCCCTGCTAGGTGGGGCTTTTTTTGTGTATTCTTTAGACAAAAAAAAAAAAAAAGAAAGACATTTTGCATGGAGGTTTGACATCCTTACAGCTTTCATATCCAAAATATCCCAAGGGGACGTATAGCGGCATGTGAGCCAGTGGCTAATACATTCACTGGGCACACGCACAGTATGCATCAAGACCTGGATGATGAATTACCATACAAGGGGCCAAAGAAAATAATAAAAAAGAACACCCCAGGATGAATGTTGTGCTGCAAATACAAACACTTAGTATTCCGCAGAGCCGAGACAAAAGCTGCTTCCTCTACGATAACTAAACATTCCACCATACTATCTCCAGTCTGACAGCGGCTTATGCAGATGTGTGTTGCTCAACAGCAGCAGCGCCTGGCTGAATTGGACCCCCTCCCTCCCTCCCTCTCCCCCAACCCCTCTTGAGAAGTGTTCAGCAAGCAGGTCACATTGGGAGTAGGCTGTCTGTTGTGGATGAAATGCTGAAACGCTGTCCTCCAAGATGCTCTAAAGCCTTATCACTCACCTACTGGCCCGTGATGGATAGGACAAGATTGCACTTGCAGTCGCCTGTCCAAGCGGTGTCGTTTAAAGAAAATAGGACTTTCTCTATAACTCCCATGTTTACATTACTTTCTAACTCCGAAAGCCAAGTGAAGTGTTTATTTCCTGTGTAATGTCCTTATAAGACCTGGCCGTACTTAATCGAAACATATCTGTCTGTGTGAGATGTGTGGCCCGGCTGAATGGCAAGACAATTCAAGCACTGCGATGGTGAGTGTCAGCCTCATCTGGAGGCAAGACAAGGCAGGGGAGGTGAAATTGAAAATGTGAATATCCAGCTAATGGCAGGAGAGGGGGAGCTGGAGATATAATACCAAATCTATAAAGGACAATTTCAGGCCCTACACTCTGGAGACTCGAGCGCTCAATCATGAAGTGATTCACTCAGATTGATCAAGGGGCGTTGTAATCACATGGGAATGTTACATGTGGCTCTGAGGATGACTCGCAAGAAGTGTCAAGAGATTCAAAGCTGGATTTATTGGATTTGAGGTGATGTGCTTAGAAATCATTTCAGAAGGTGCAAATAGAATCCTCAAAGCATTTTTAACCAGCGTTTAGCAGCTGTCTGGTGATATTAATGTTCAGAACGGTGGAATACGGAGGAATAAACTCGCCATCAGAGAAACACGAGGGCTGAAATGTGGTCAGTGTTCTCAGAGCAGAGATTCAAAGGGCCGGACTCTGAGAAGACAAATCAGAAATCTACTAATGAAGCACCCCGTTGATAACAGTCCTGTATTAAGCAGAAAGCCGAAATGCACTTACAGATAACAAGCCTTCTTTTATTTAAAGTGATTCTGGTTAAAAGCTCAGTGCTCCCTGTGAAATTGAAATAAATGCCGCAAATGTGACATTAAATATTCATGACCTTCAGCTGTCATCTGGCTCTTCCTGTTTCAGGATAAATACGTAACCCCCTTCACAATGACTCACTTCTAATAAGGTCCGTGAAGGTGATCATGACATATAAGGAGCTGCGTGAGCTGCTTTCTGGTGACCTGCATTCTGAGATTTTCTCCTCTGTCAAATTGTTGTCTCACAAAAGCTTTCCCTGCATTTGATGAGATCGCAGACAGATTGGACCACGGCTTATGCTCATGTAAGAGAAATCATAAAAGTAAACCTGCACTTTCAAAACTTTAAATTGAATTCGGCACTAAAGTGGTTTGTTCTAAAGCTTCAAACCAGCAGCATCTCTGCTTTAAAGATGAAATGGATTAAAAATCGGATAGAAAATGTGTGCTGCTGCTCTCTCTATAAGGCATTGTTGGTTCAGTTTATATTTAAGAAATATTAAGGCTACTTACTTACTTAGCTTAAAGCTCACTAGCCCACCTAGTGATACAAAGTGGTATTACATGAGTTCACAGTCCATTACTACCTGTTGCTAACAGAACATATGGGCCAACATAATCATCATGGGCCTGACAAAACTGCAAAGGTCTGTGTTAGGAGCAAGCTGCAGCCTTCAGGGCTCAAACGTGAAGCCCATGGGGAAGTGTCAAAACTTGTAATTCATGCTGCAACCACTGGGGGCTGGCTCCAAAAGCGAGTCATTTCCCATAGACTCCCATGTTAAAATGGCCGACTTCACAGCAGAAATGAACATGTTTACAGCCTGGTACAAAAACCATTCTGGTTCTCTTCTAGTGTCAATTGTGCCCCCCCCCTCTTTGTCCATACTTGGAGTTTTGGCGGACGTGACGCTGCCAACATGGCGGCGGTCAGCACGTCCCAGAGCCTCCCACCGAGCCTCAAAACGGCTCTTCAGAAACAAGGTGACGTCACGGAAGCTCTGTCCATAGTTTTTACTGTCAATGGTTAGGAGGCAGTTCGGGGACAGTGGGGATTTATGCAACATGGCAGACCAGTATTCTAAGATTCAAATGCCCCCGACACCGTGAGCTGTTTTGTTTTTGCTGGTAGGTCAATTTCATTTTCAATCGCAATTCGATTTGGCATTAAAAACACATATGGTAAAAATAAAAAGTAAAAGTTCTCTTCAAATACATTTTTCCCCAGACATGGTTTATGGCTTGTTAGCTAGTTTTTATCACGCCGGTCCTCTGTGTACGTCTAAACTGGCTCAAAGATGAGGTCTTTTTCATGGCAGCGACCATAAGAGAGATATGTTGGCCTCACATCTGTACAATAAACAGAGGCAGAACTGCGATGTCTATCTGTTATACAGTTAATGGTTAGCATGCTAACTTCAGTTTAGCTGTAGCTCATTTTTAATTTAACAAATTAAAACAATATAAGCCTGTCATGAGTTGATACTGAGAGCTTCATACATTTCAGTCGGTGCTTTTAGAGGACTGAATCAGCCAGCTTTCTGAGAATGTGGAAATATTCATCTCACTATCTCCCATAAGTAAACTAATTACATGGTTTTCAATAAATGATTGGTTGAGAAACACTTCAAAGATATTCAAAAGAGATTGACTGTGGCAGAAACATATTCATAAAATGCATCAGTCATGGAAAAATGTCAGCTATTATCTTATTTATTTGGCTTTCCGCTCCTTCTCTCAGTCTTTAACCTTTAAATGGTCGAGTGTCTGCAAACAAAGCCATTTCTACAGTGATACAAACTAAAGGTACAAATTAAAACATTTATTTCTTGTAAACATTTTAGACACATCACAAATATTAGCCACACATTATTTCACGTTGTTCAGCAGCTTGGACTTTGTAGAGATGAATTATTCAGCACAACAAGTGACATTTGACTGTTGCAGTAATTCTGTCATTTGTTGTCAAGTTCGTGTCACCTTCCCCACCTGCTGCATCTGAGCAATCATAACACACACACAAACTACAAATAAACAAACAAAACAAAATACACTCAACAAAAATATAAACGCAACACTTTTGTTTTTGCTCCCATGTTTCATGAGATGGACTTGAAGATCTAAACTTCATTCCAGATACACAATATTACCATTCCTCTCAAACATTGTTCACAAATCTGTCTAAATGTGTGATAGTGAGCACTTCTGCTTTGCTGAGATAATCCATCCCACCTCACAGGTGTGCCACATCAAGATGCTGATCTGACATCATGATTAGTGCACAGGTGTACCTCAAACTGCCCACAATAAAAGGCCACCCTGAAATGTGCAGTTTTGTCTCACAGCAAAATGCCACAGATGCCACAAGCATTGAGGGAGCGTGCAATTGGCATGCTGACAGCAGGAATGTCAACCAGATCTGTTGCTCGTGCATTGAATGTTCATTTCTCCACCATAAGCCGTCTCCAAAGGCGTTTCAGAGAATATGGCAGTACATCCAACCGGCCTCACAACCGCAGACCACGAGTAACCACACCAGCCCAGGACCTCCGCATCCAGCAGGTTCACCTCCGAGATCGTCTGAGACCAGCCACTCAGACAGCTGCTGAAACAATTGGTTTGCATAACCAAACAATTTCTGCACAAACTGTCAGAAACCGTCTCAGGGAAGCTCAACTGCATGCTCGTCGTCCTCATCGGGGTCTTAACCTGACTCCAGATCGTCGCCGTAACAGACTTGAGTGGGCAAATGCTCACATTCGATGGCGTCTAGCACGTTGGAGAGGTGTTCTCTTCACGGATGAATCTCGGTTTACATTGTTCAGGGCAGATGGCAGACAGCGTGTGTGGCGTCGTGTGGGTGAGCGCTTTGCTGATGTCAATGTTGTGGATCGAGTGGCCCATGGTGGTGGTGGGGTCATGGTATGGGCAGGCATCTGTTATGGACGAAGAACACAGGTGCATTTTATTGATGGCATTTTGAATGCACAGAGATACCGTGATGAGATCCTGAGGCCCATTGTTGTGCCATACATCCATGAACATCACCTCATGTTTCAGCAAGATAATGCACGGCCCCATGTTGCAAGGATCTGTACACAATTCTTGGAAGCTGAAAATGTCCCAGTTCTTGCATGGCCAGCATACTCACCGGACATGTCACCCATTGAACATGTTTGGGATGTGCTTGACCGGCGTATACGACAGCGTGCACCAGTTCCCACTAATATCCAGCAACTTCGCACAGCCATTAAAGAGGAGTGGACCAACATTCCACAGGCCACAATAGACAATCTGATAAACTCTATGCGAAGAAGATGTGTTGCACTGCATGAGGCAAATGGTGGTCACACCAGATACTGACTGGTTCTGAGTCCCCAGACCGCCAATAAAGCAGAAACAAAATGCACATTTCAGGGTGGCCTTTTATTGTGGGCAGTTTAAGGTACACCTGTGCACTAATCATGATGTCAGATCAGCATCTTGATGTGGCACACCTGTGAGGTGGGATGGATTATCTCAGCAAAGCAGAAGTGCTCACTATCACACATTTAGACAGATTTGTGAACAATGTTTGAGAGGAATGGTAATATTGTGTATCTGGAATGAAGTTTAGATCTTCAAGTCCATCTCATGAAACATGGGAGCAAAAACAAAAGTGTTGCGTTTATATTTTTGTTGAGTGTATATATATGACTCTAAATGTCATGCTGATACATAGGTAAACTCTTACACAGTGCACAACAATCATTTTGAGAGGAATTAACAACAATTACAGCTCCGCACCTGTTAATCATTGATTTGAATCAGGTTTTTAGCTTAAATGTGTTATTGTGGGTTATTTATCCCCTCCTCAGTAATGACTACGGTGACAACCTACAATTTTCTGGTGAACTTGCTGCTTCTCCTGTAATTTGATTCCCGTCCAGGCCGATGTTAAATACGATCTCTGAAATCTTTCCAGGAGTGTGCTCCACTTTTTTTAATCAGCTCGGTGTGATGTTTGACTTGTTGTTTAGAAACAGAGGAAGCTGAATTCATTTATTAGGATATAACAACAGAAAAAAAACAAATGCCAGAGGCAAATAGCAGCTGCAGGATAGTTCAGTTGTGGCATTTCTCCCAGCTGACCGTCCAGGATGTGTCTGAGGTTTTTGTGGTGCAGGTGTCCAGCTGGCAGGAGGTCCCGATGGTTAACATGTCATCCACAATAGGGATATTTGTGTCCATTTGGGCAATTGTTTCCTCTTTACCTGGCCACCATTTTGTCTGTGTTGGTAGACAAAGACTCTCTCTTGACAAATTTTAATTTCTTTTAATACATCAATAATTTTAGTTAATGAGTGAGAATTACCATTTAAATCTAATGCTATACAAAAAAGCCACCCAACATTTGTTTTATGGAAAAGAACTCATTTTATGTTTTGTTTTTTTTTCATAAAAAACAACTGTGACATCAAGTAATCTAACTGGAATTTAAAGGGTTAAATTCCTGAAAAGGATTTGATGTTTGGTAGTTTTGAGCAGGGCTGAAGATTTTTAAGAGATTTATGTGGAAAATATTAATCTGTTAAGTTTTTGTAGTAGCGGAACATGGAGCTAAAATTTAGCAGCACTGATGAGCTTATATTGTTTGTTGTGTGTTTGCGCAAGAGATGGTGCAAAAACGATGCATGACACTGTAAGTGTGTTTTTTGAAAATGATAGTTTATGCGGATGTAAATGGATTCTATGACGTCTTCAGTAGGTTTCTGAGAAGCCATGTGGGAGCCATGTTGGCAGCATCCGAGTCCACCTAAACTCCTGGTTAATGAAAATACTGGGAAACGGAGAGCTGGCAAACAAACTGAGCTGGCACTGGTCCTTCACAACATATTGGCTTCACTGCTCAGCCCAGGAGGATGCCGCTTGGTTTTCTTCCCCCTGCTGGGTGTGGATCAGTTTGTTCTGTTTCTTTTGGCTGCATAGTAGAGAAGATGCATGCTGCGTTATATTATTATTTGTCTCTATGGGCCTAAATGTCTGGAGACGTATAGTTACAGCTTGCCTCCTCGGTGTTAATATACATTTAAAGTATATTAACACTCACAGCCTCTAATGAAGAGCCACTAACTCTGGAGGACATTTCCCTTTATGGCTTATTTTCATGCTCCACCAGTCTCGTTGTGAAACTGCACGCTGATGAAGATTTTAGGTCTCCTGTCTTTGGGTCTTCTCAAAACATAATGACAGAGCTGGCCGATTGCTATAAATGAATAATGTATTTCATCACCTACTGTAATATGAACACATTTCATCCCAGTGCAGCGGTGCACATTGTCCAGAGCAGGGCTGAAGTCTAATTACAGAGTTAGAGCATCAGGGAGGCTAATCTCTTATGGGCTTCTCCAACAGATGTGTCCAATTAATAGCCTCTCTTTGAAGGAGTTTAGATGCGTACGTCTCTGGGAATTTTATTTCAAAGTAAAAGACCCAGCCTTGTCTCTCATGAGCAGTCTTTATATCCAGTCTTAATCAGAGCTTTATTCCTTCCACTCATACACAGATCTGATCTCAAATAACTGCAGGAATATGAATAGATCTATTGCCAATTGTGAATGTTAATGACCTGGGCAGAGCAGTCAGGGTGACGGATAACACTCCGCCCCCGGTCGGAGTCATTACTCCACCGACAGATACACAGCAGGTAAGCTGCTTGGGAAATTAGACACAAGGGAGTATTATCTTGTAAAATGAAAGAATATAGAGATGACATGGCAGCAATTCCTCTAAATGGAAGTGTGTGTGCTCGAGGATTAGTGGATAGGAGAGAAAAATCCCACAATCATTTACCACTTGTATGCACAAGCACAAGTCCTGCTTCCCTTGAATGAATGACTCTGCTCTGAGAGGACCCGTACAGTCATAGGAAGCGGCCAGGAACCTTAATAGATCTGTGCCACGGGCCCCCCCCCCCCCCCCCTGCTGCCGAAAGAGGAGCCTATCACGTAGCATGTACATGCAGTTAGGCTTATTTACCTCGATCCTGCCGGCTGTCTGACAGGCACGTCTCTCTGCTGGAGACGCAACATGGTTGTCTGGCAACCTCTTGATCAAAGAGTTGTGCGGCGTGGCCGGCACGTCGCGGAGGGTGACACAGGCAGCGATGTTCATGCAAACCATAGCAGGAAAAAGCAGAAACACATCTGCATCCAGCTATCAGAGCCTGGTGCTCAGAGCTCATAACCTGCACTTAAATTATTAATCATCATTTTGATCTGCTGGTCGATGGGCCCCATGGCAGCGCATTCATTACTCTTCAGCCTCAGACTGAAAATGTAGACAAGGAATAATGTGCCGCAAGCCAGATGACCTTTCAGTTTCCAAATTTTGGGGGCAAATTGGAATCAATGACATTTATTGTCCAGTCTGGCCTTTATTAATGAAGTTGAGAACCCATGGGCGACCTACTCCCACTATCAGCCTCTCTTGTTTACTGTGTGATGCTTATAGCAGCTGGAAATGAAATATCTCTAATATCTCCTGACAACTTGTTGAATATTTTAACACGCGTCACCCTGACAACAGAAACATGTTGCACATCTAAAGAGAATTTGTTCAGGTTTGTCACATTCGAGGTTTACCTGTAAAAAAATCTGTCATTTTTGTTCCAAAGAATCTGAGCCGATCATTTCAACTGAAGATTCGCTCTGTTTCATTCGTTTAAATATGAAACATCATAACCAGGGGCTAAAGAAGGTAACATCTGAGCGATTACAGAGCACAGATTGGCATTTATTTGAAACATGAACACACAAGAGAAATACAAAAAAGCACTTTCAAATCAAAGCACATTTGAACATCCAAAAAAGATAAAAGTAATCAGGAAACAGTCGAGTCCTCTTTAATTTCCGTCCGTTCCGTTGTCTCGTCGTTCTTTCTAACTTTGCGCTTGATCGTCCTACAGAGCAGATCATCACGTCTTAAACTTGAATCACTCAGAGTCTGCACTTTGGTGGTAGAGGGACGGGTGTCGGGGTTTGTTGGATGACACCACATGTCGAGTCGTTGAGGTTTGTCACCTCCAAAGACAGCTGTGTGTTCTATACATTCTGTAGTTTTATTGACCTCTGGTCCAGTACATTGCTTATTAAAATACAGAGGCTATAAAAAATACTTTTCACTAGTTCAGCATTAATGACCCTTATATTTTGTATATATTCATAAATAATTTAATACATAGATAAATAGATATTCTGTGTGTGGATTATAAACTCTCATAAAAGCCTTTTTTTCTCTTATACAGGAGTGACTACAGTATAAATGTTGAAATGCTTGCGGGCTGCTGTTCGACCCTGATGTCCGGGAGCAGACCGGGTGAACTGAGTGTACATGCTGATTGGCGCTGGTGTTGCGTGCCAATGTGGCGCCCCTCTCTCTGTGCCAGTCTCTAGCTCTGCTGGCACTCGTTCTTACTGCAGGTGGCCTGCCGCTCAATCTGCCACGTGCCCTCCTCGTATGTGCAGTAGCAGATTGTACACTCATCAATCTTCACCTCTCGGCCGGCCGGTATCACCGCTGTGTCCGCGTAGCAATTTGGCCCTGCAGGTGGTACGAGGAAAAAAAAAAGAAAAAACAGATCAACTAGCACCAGACGGAAAACAGGCCTTACACAGTAATAGGGTGCAAAATGGAGTTTCAAATTGATCTTATGTATTTTTAATACACTTCTGTTGTGTTGGTGGCACCGTGTCACATTATTGAGGTCACAGCGCTAACGCTTTGGCCCCTGTGATTTAATCTGCTGTGGGAACTCCGCTCTGCTGGTGTTACTAAACAAAAAGAAAGTTTACAACCAGTCGGTTCATGTTATATCACAACAATAAACTGCAAAACTCCTTAAGAGAAAAAAACAAATAAGAGAAATAAGTATGATATTGAGGTGGACTAAGCTCACTGTTCAGTGTGTGCATTAATGTGGATTTAAATCTGAACACACAGTCACAATCCTGTGCTGCCTGGCGGATGAAATTCCTAAAATTCAAACATCTGTATGCCAGTCTGGATGCAGAACAACAACAACAACAACAACATGTAAATCTTGCTCTTCTGGTAAAATAGATTTTCAGTGTGCTAACCTCAAATAATGTTAGGCTATTATTGTAAACATTGTGTTTCTTGAGCCCTGTGAACCACAGCTGCTTATTTTCTTTTTTCAATTTCATATAAACATGCACAGCAAACACACCGAGGGGTGGGGTGGGTGGGGGGTTTACTGCTGCCTAGCCAGGTGTGACCAGCTGTTTATGATGGCTAATATCAGCTAATGTCTGCAGAAAGAGTTGTGTATACGTGACATCACTAGAAATGACAGTGAAACAGTTGAGGATGCAGCTCATGTGGTGATGATTAACGCACTCGCTTCTCACTGTTAGCTAGTTAGCCTAACAATCTACTAATTAGCGTACGTGCTGGTTAGCACCGTTTCTGCATGTTAAGTATTCCAAATGTGCATGCTCGACAACTGTGGGCATCTGACCTTGGCTGTTGCAATTAGAACAGAACAAAGGACACTACACGAGGCTCTGTGAACGGACGAGTGGTGTTCCTGCTCTGTCTTCGTTTTAATTTAGTAATAATACTTCCGTTTTAGTATAGAAGTAGGTCATTATTATGAGGTGCCCACAAAGATTTGGACATACAAGAGAATGCAGAATGAGCAGAATCGCCTCATCTTTAAGCTCCCAAAAAAAAAAAGTCTGACAGGAAACACTTTATGTAAAAAATACATTGTGAAACAAAGGCCAGTGGGATGCATGCAAGTTCGAAAGTAGGACAGGACTTAAATTATTGTTTTAATGCCGCTTTTAGATGCCATGTCTGCTGCAATGACCATATCTCCACATGGGGTTCAGCTCTGTTAGCCGTCTTATGTCGTTCCTTTTAATATAGTTTCATGACATCCTCATGAACTTGAATGCAGTCAGTCAAAGAGGGGAGCGAGCACATGAGACTCGACGCGCTGCCCTTCATTTCATTTCCCTCAGTGGAAAATGGGCTCTCACATCTGGGCTTTCATTGATTGTTTCCCAAAATAGTGTTCTGGTTATGGGAATATAAGAGGCACAAAAAAATGGATACACAAGCAGCAGGATTTGTGAACACAGCGGCCATTTCTGAATTATTTGGAATGCAGATCACATAATGAATTTGAGTTGTCCCTAAGGTCCCTTTTAAAGGTGGAATTTCTCACACTTTCTCACGCCTCACTGCCATGAATCATCAGCTGGCTTTGTATCTGCCCAAAATAGATTTTCCATTGGCCGTCATTACCGGGCCTTTCAGACTACTGCTGAGTGACCACTTGTGGTGTATGCAGAGGAGCATTTTGATGCTGAAAATCAAAGATGCATCCAGGGATTACGATGATTGCATTGAATTCTTAAGGACCTGATTATCTCTTGCACTGTCACACTCAGACTTTTAACTCTGTCTGTGAGAAGTGTTCGGTTATATTTGCTCCCCTCTCCTTGATTGGCTACACCACAAGTAAAGCATACGTCTTGCTGAAGGCAGCCTCTCTCTTTATATAACTGCAAGGTTTGGAGTGTGAACTGTGCATAAAAAACAAATTAGCCACTGTTACACCGTGCTTTAATACAGTTTTGAAGTGCACCCTAAGGGACTTTTTCTTTTTTTTTACTATTTTGCAGTAAATTGGCTCTCACTAATGGAAATTTTGATGTTAGGTGTAGTACGTGAAAACCTGAGTGGCTAAGAGACGTGAAAAAATAAAATGAACTACCGGCTTGTTTTGGTGCTCCTTCTATCAGCCACCACTGTGTGCACAAAGAAATCTACTCGCCAAGCACACAATGCCAAAACACAAATGTCCTCTTTGTATCACGGTCAGCCTCTCTTCTGGTACTAAGTGTAATGGGAAGGCTTTTGTCTAAAGACAGTGCCTCTGTCCTCCACCAGTGGCTGGAAGAAGAAAAAAAAAAAGTGCTCATAAATCATCCATTATCTCTCTGGCCGCACGGCAAAATATAAACACTGCGGGAATTGCTTCCACAACATCAGGTGTAGCATAACAATGGCTATTTCCCTTAGACTAACAAGGTCTTGAGCCACTCTGTTGTATAATTAAGATGCTGATAAATGGGAAGTCTTTGACTTGCAGGCACCGCATTTTGTTGCACGGCAGCGCCCAGAAGGAGCGTGCTGGCACATCAATCAATGAGAACAGTTTGCAGAGGCCTGTCAAAATGTCAATCCTAACACATTTATAAGTCTTCAGATGAACACGCACACACACCCTATCTGAATAACAACTCATCCTGTGGCCCGGGCTGCTGTCGCCCCTGATTCATCATCATTAGCAGCATTTAGAACACACCGTCTCGAATAGAACATGCATATGTCTAGGATATGCTAGCAAGAGAAAAAAAAATGCGGAAAATAATCTTGCGCTTTGCAGCATTAATCCCTTCCTTCTGGAGCTGGGATTACAGCCGCAGCCTGTCATTCAGTCATTCACAGTTGCATGACACTGGTTTGTGTTAATTAATGCATGAATTTGGCGCCACTGTGCTTTACTCATTGCTGCCATTCATATCACACCCACCTTTTTGTCATTGCTTCATTAATATAATATATCACCATCTCTCCATCACTCCCTGTCTCTTTCTGCCTCGGTGCAGCAGGAGACAGATTTTACAGGCACATCAGGCTTCAGAGGAGCTTTTCAACAAGACAAATGGACTGTGCATGTGCATGAACAGTTGGGCCCAAACTGTCACTACGGTGTGTTAGAAGTTGGCATGGGAAGCGTGTGAAAGAGATGGCCATTAGCACCTGTGGCTTTTGGCTCTCTAACAGCGCAGGATAATGGATCATTACACCCCTTAATTCTGAAATGTAAAAAATGTTACAGAGGTGCATTATTGTTAAGGTAATGGAAGGAGAAGAATAGCAGGAATCACTCATCTTAATGCATTTCTTGAGTACATTTGCATTATAAATGCAGAATAAAAATGACCTTGCTCTGTGAAGACGGGAAGAGGGGGGGGGGGGGATTTTATGGGGAGAGACGATGATTTAACAATAAATGTGAATAATTTCTCTCAGAGATGCGCCGCGAGACGAGCTGCGACTTTTAAATATAAACAGCCTCGCATTACACATGCAGACAGGTTTTTATGGAAGTGCCACCTCAGGTGAATGTTTGTTGCATATGTTGTCTCCAGTGACTGTGCCCACTGATAATCTTTGTGGCTCAACAGGCCAGCTGCACATAAAGTAGCGCAACCATCATAACAACAAATGTCCTTCACAGAGATTCACAATTCTTCACAACAGGGCTCAGGTGACAGCATTTACTAGAAGACCTTCATTCATATTATTTATATATATATAAATATATAAAATTTGGCTCTGAACTATGTTCATGCTCAAGTGGCAACTAAGGCTACGTTCAGACTGCAGGTCTTAATGCTCAATTCGGGTTTTTTGGTGAAATCTGATTTTTTGGTTGGCTACCAGTCTCCTGTGTGAACAGACTGCGCAGAAGAGGACACACTGTCACACAATGTGTGCTTGTGTGGCGTTGTTTGTTAATGTTTGATCGTAGCCGACATAATTACAACCAAGTAATATTAAGAAGAACGCTGAGAAGGAAGAGAGCAGTAGCTGCGGCTACAGCTAACTTCTGTACAGAGATGCGTGTGGGTGCGGAGTGGTGGGATAGTGACGTGACTACTTTTAGCGACACTGAGTTCATTCATAACATTCAACAGTCATAATTTCAGAATGACGAGAACCTTTGATTACGCCTGCGAGCGCCTTTCTGTGTCACTTTCACGGTAAGAGAGTCGACATCTCCCTCATCTGTAAGCAAGCGCGTTGGAGTTTAGCTCTACTTCCTGGCAACAGGCGCTTGTTGCTAACAACACCGCTTGTCTGCCCGATCCTGTGTCACAGAATTGTGACGTCTGTCGCCTTTCACTGACGCAAAGGTCGGATATATGCCGCATAGCCGTTCAGACTGAGGTCGCATTGCAAAAAATCAGATACGTATGACTGTCATGACAATATCAGATACAGGTCACATTCGTGCAAAAAAAGGTCACTTTAGCCTGCAGTCTGAACGTAGCCTAAGAGGCTGAGAAAGTAAGCTACTGCAGTTCTCCCTGTAGCCTCTAGGGGGCAAACATAAAAAAAATTTGTCAATCCTTATAACAATCCTCATGTTAAAACTTTACAGCAGAAATAAACCTGTTTACAGCTTTGAAGTTAACTTTTTATGACAAAAGTATGTATGTATGTATTTATATTTTTTAATTATATAATAAAGAAACATTTTAATTGGAATGATCGCTCTGAGTAACAGGTGAGTGCCGCCTCAGATGGGGAGCTTTCTGCTCTGCCTGTATGTTAATTAACTTGGAGTTAAGGCGGACTATGACTCTGCCAACATGATGACCGTCCAAGACTCCCACACAGACTCAAAACAGCTCTTCAGATACCTATGGGCGATGTCACAGACAGTTTATCCATATTTATATCCAGTCTGTGGTCCTATTAATCTTCAGGGAGTCACACAAAAGAGCCTCTAAACAGCATGTACTGGTGCCAAGTCTATGCAGCTTCATGAATCATTTAAAGAGTGAATGTATTTAACACAGATATGGATCACAAACATTTTTGCAATTTTATAGCTGATTTACAGAGCATTCTGTTGTCAGCCCACTGAACAGATATCACTCTGTTGTTATTGGCACAGAAGTAACAGATAGAAGGATGAAATGTGCATTATGATTTATGCTAAACAGAGATGGGTAAATTAGTATTTTAACATTAATCATAATCTTTTTCCTAAACCTAACCAAGTAGTAAATCCAACCAAACTAAAAAGGGAAACAAATGAGGACATTCTCCGGACTCCCATCCACACAGCCTGTTGCCTCACTGTTCTGCGTAAAAGTTGGTCGAATCAACACCACTGTGTGCAGAAAGTCAACATACATTCAAATCAAAACTAAAACCAACATTATATCTTTTGATTGCATCTTCTCTTCAGCACCCTAACTCTGAAATATTCATAGCTCCATGACAAGTGCCAGACAAGTCTGGCATGAATGGCTCCTTCTCTTTGGAGCAAAACGTTCCCACCTCAGCCGAGTGAAGTTAGAGAACCAGCTTCCTGTGTTAATTTTCAGGACGTCGTCTCTCTCGCTCTCTCTCTTCCATTTAATCTGGCCCTGCTGAAGCATCAAACTATCCTCATAATGCTCCCCTGGGTGATACGCCCTAGCTTTCAGCTGGGATTCCTCAGCGCAGCCACAGTGAATGTCAGCCTCACACAGGTAAACAAATGGCTTTGTGCTAATGAATATGTCAGTGATTATGTCAGCTGGCAAATGCAGTTAGCAAAATGACCCTTCCAGGTGACTAATGTTTACCTTTAACCAGACTTGTAAAGCATTTTTTACGTGCCCTGACTCACACGATGAACAAAAGAAGTTAGAGTAAAGGGAAAAAAATGTAAAACGGGCTCAAATAAACCGGCGCTCACCTTTAAAGTTCTGACATCAAACCTCTTTTTCTGACTTTTGTTGCATTCTTGTTTTGCTCTGAAAAATGTTTTTGAAGTCACATTAATGTTGACTTTTTATTCAGGAGAACATTTAGAAAATAACAGCTAGACCTGAGCTGAGACCCCGCAGTGCTATAATTGTTAGCACATAATGTGACTAACTATTACCTTCATTACCGTGACCTCTTTCTATTGTGAAGTCCTGTAATGGAAAATGGCCTGTAAATAATAAAATGTAGTGATGTGGAGACAGAAAAGAGAAAAATTACTCAAAGTAGCTCTTTTTCAGTTTATCATTACATAATTAGTGCCTTACTTTATCTTTCAGTTTAGCTAAAAAACAAGTTATTATTTCCAATTACTACATAAGCTATTGTCATTGTGTAAACTATAACATACCACTAAGTGTTTCTCATTACGTGCATTGTCTATTGAACTAAAGTTTTAAGAAGCTAAAATTTCTCCGTCAATAAACCTCAGAAAAGACAAACGCCTGGTCGATAATACAGCCATCCGATTAATTACGGAAAATATGGACGTATGACATTATGATACGTTTACATTAACAGATCATTTAATCATATTGCCGGATGTCATATAGTCTTAGGACTAATACAGCTTATTGACAGTAAAAAACTATGGGCGAAGCTTCTGTGACTTCGCTCACTGGTTTCTCTCTTTGAGTCTCCATTGGAGGCTCTGTGGCGGCCATGTTGCAGACTGCAGCTCATGGTGTGATAAGGCACACACCTGTTACTCGAAGTGGTCACGCTTCCCTGGTGTGAAGGGGCTGGAATAAAACTTCCTTGACATCACCCAGAGGTTAATGAAGATGCTCCAACTATCCGTCCTTCTAACCTCTAGTTAATCCAAATACAGGCAAAGAGGTGGAGCTGAGGGTCGCCAAGCAGTAATCGGAGTCGGCAGCCACCTGTCACTTAAAGTGCAGGCTTCATTAGTATAAATCAGTATAAATCTGATGCCATGGCGTGGGGAGGGGGGGGGGGTGTCATTAGTTTTATCATTATGCAGGGTTATAGGTTGTAGAGTGATCTGGAACAGCCGCAGCGTGGGAGCCAACTTGTGAAATTAGAATGACGTTAGCAGCTCTGTCCTGCTCTTCATTTGGTTTGGGGGAGTAGACACTTGAGCAACTAAAGCCAGATTTGTGTTCGGCAAGGATACGTTTGCCTGAAATCCCAAAAAAGAAAAAACACACACAGGACTACTGCAGTAGAAATGGTGCTTAGACACATAATTTTAGTTAGGTGGGAATGTTACAACAAATGCTGCTGTGTTTGTTGTAGAGATGTGATACAACACACTGATATTTAGTCTCATTTCTGTGGTCACACACATTCTCTTGAGAGTGTTCAGTCGAACCCTTATTACCTGGTCTGCCATAACACTGTTTAAAACTCTGAGGAAAACGAACAACATTTGTTTACTGTTATGTGAAATCAGTAGTTTCATAAGTTATGGAAATTAGATTAGATTAGATTGCCACAATTTTCACTAGAAGCTACATTATGTCATAGTGTGCGAAGTGCTTGGTAGGCTTAGCAACAGTAACTAAGGGGTGAGAGGCTTAGCGGTAATAAATGAGCATTATTTGTGCATTTATTGCCTTGGACTTGCCCTCCTCCATATTCCTGATCTGTCAGAATGAGATGAAGGCTGCTCTAAATGGACATTTCATCCATACAAACAATTTCCCTTATTGATGTGTTCCTTTAAAAACACAACCTGCCACATCTTAAAAGGCCCTGTATGAATCATGCCTCTTTTAATTTAAATGAGTCCATCCCTCTTGGCAACCGGTCTTCCACGTCTCATGTTGCTCTATTTGAAGTGATTTTGGCTCCAGTTCAGACTGTTTATCACATCCCCCCCAGATTAGTGTTGACCCTAATGTCTGAGTCTTGAAGAGCACCACTTGTTTCCTCATGCGTTGCCAAGGCGATACCCTGCAAGAGCAAAGGACAAGAGGGAGGGAGCCGTGGCCAAGGTGCCGATGAGAAAGACTTCTCCTGCATTGATTTTTTTTTTTCTTTCCTTTTTTCCGAAGCATTCTTCAAAAGCAGATGCAGCGAGAGAAAATGTTGCTTACAATTTACAACAAACGCCCCCGTGCCTTTACCTCCATGTCAAAGAAAAGGAAAACAACACTTCAAAAATATTGGCAGCTGTGGAAAAAAAATGACTCCTCCATTGAGGACACGTTCTCCCTCTTTGACTTGTAGGTGTTCTTTGCATGAATCAATATTGTTTAATTAAACTTTGTGGCAGCCAGCGAATGATAGTCACAAACTTTAGAGTGTATGAAACCATTTAATTGCAATGTGTTCCAGTGCTTTAAGATAATGAGTAAAAAATGATGAGAACCTGCCTCCATTCACAGCTGTTCTTTGATATTCATGAACAACTGTCTGGGGTGGATGTTAGCGATACCTCTTACTTTCATCTTCCTCCCCTGGCTCTTCCCCAAGTGTCTCCTTGCATACAAGCTGAATAACACATCTGAGGCAGGGTGCTCTGCCATAAGCACTGATTCTGCATGCCTGAAAAGGCCATGATAATGCCCGTGCATAATTGATGAACGTATCAAACATTGAAGTACTTCATTGGGATTATATCAATAATAAGAAAAAGGGGAAAAAGGCTGTTTGCCCGTAGAGGAGGGGGAGCAGCAGAGGGGCGACTTGTTGAATGAGAATCTGATGTTTTAAATTTTCACCTCGTTTGTTCCACGTTCTCCCCTCTTTTTCTGTCACACTGTTTCCTTTCACATCTGGAAGAGCGTTTAGTTCTTTCCCATTAATGAGCTGAGCTTTGATGTGACAATTCGGGTGCATCGGAAGATACTGGGAGGTCTTAACATCTGCCTGCACTTCAAACAACATCTGTAGACAAGACAAACAACAGAATCAGGGGAGGAACCCTCTGACGACCTCCAATAACCTTATTTTACACCGTCGGTATTTCATCACGCAGCCTACCACTCATCACACCGAGCGCTACATGATCAACAGCAGCAATATGAGAGCTGACAATCAGTGATTGCCCGGTAAACCTGGCGAAGAAGCATCATGAATAAAAGACAAAGTGAAATCCGATGTTGTGACGTTGATAGGAGCTGAAGGAAGATTAGAGCGATGTCTTATTTACTGGTAATAATGGCACAGTAATGCATTGATCACAGTAACTATTTATGAAATCAAACTGATTTAATACAACTGATTGTCCGAGATGCCACTTTTCAAGATCTACTTTTCTGAAAAAGGCTAAAACTCAAGAATGGTAAACAATCACATTTACAAATAAAAGTAAAATAACCTGCAGTCCATCTCGTTTTCATAACAATTAGGTGATGAAAAGACGGCAGCCTGAATAAAATTTAAAATTATTCGACTCTATATAATACACGCCAGCACCATTCCTCAAGATGTACTTAAAGTGACATCAGACTTGAGGTTCAGAAGAATTTCCTCCTCTAGCTGCAGATTGCACAGAACAACACTGCAAGTTTGTTTACTTCCTCTATTCCACAATGGCAAAAACTGAACTGATCATCATGGAGCTGGAGCTGAAAAATGGAGAAACTTTGCTGAGCTTACTGCAGTGCAGATTAGAGACATGATGTTAGTGTAGATGGCTGAAGTTTTGTTGCTTGACCCAGACGAGAATATCTAAATATTGCAGGACGTCTGCAGGTAAATGTGACGTTTGTTTTTCTTCGGAACAGGGGTCACACATGGCCACGTTTTATGTGATGTTAGCAAACTACCTGGTAATCATTTAGAAATAACTGACACTTTGTCAGTGCATTGTTTAGGTCTGTGGTGTTTCTTCTAGCAGGAACACTTGTGGAACATTTGCTGGCACATAATCAACATATAAATGAATATTACTCAACTAACAATAAAGTGTTTCATCATTTGACTTTGCTTTGACTTGATCATTAGATCATTCGCATTATTAGCATATCATAAAACAATTATGCCTTATTTAAGTTGCACCAATATTATTAATCGTTATCTATTTACTTCCGTTTCTATCCAATTAAAGCAGCTCCAGTGCTTATATAATTGCATATAATTATGTGGTTAATTTTTTATCATGTTTGTTAAGTTCACTTTACTCTGTGAAATGAACTGCAAATGCAATCATGTGGGAGGCAAGTCTCCAAGTAAACATGCTCTTTGATTGAGACACCCCCCCCCCTCCCCTCGGGAGGTGGAAGGTGACCGGCAGCGTGCAGAGTCAGACTCCCACCAAAGATGTTGGTTGGGCGATGGCGTGGAGTGTTTACACCTTGTGTTTACACGGTCAGCCGTGTTCAAGGCATCACAGAGGTTGTTGAACACACAGCTACGCAGATCTGCTTAATTAACACTTTGAGCTCTGATGTTCACAGCTCTCTGGATTTGTGAAAAACACCAGCCGGAGCCAGAGACATGAGAACAAAAGTGGAAATGATTTGCACAATCCTAGAAATTTTTTTTTTTTTTAAATCTCACCTGCTGCAGCTTTAAAAACACTGACTGCTGAACAAATGAGGCGTAAATGCTGCCAAAGGCTATTTCTGCATCTTCATAAAATACCACTGTGCTTCTGTAGATTACGCTAACGGAGTGTGAGACCACACTGACAGAGGCTGCATGACGATGTAGGAACAGGCTTCTAATTTTAGCCAAGTGTCATACAGGTGTGTGTGTGTGTGTGTGAAAGGGAATAATATGATCAGGTTAAAGGGGGCCATGCTGGTAATTTGATGCTTCACATCCATATATTTGGCAGGCCCAGAATAGATGGAGTTACACAGAGGAGCACCAAAAATGCAACTGATTTCCACTGATATGCAAAGTGGAAGTCATCTGTGAGAGCGCACTTGTCATTTGTGTAGACAATGACTGACAGTTGACTCGAATAGTCACGGTAGACCAATAACTGAATCATCTGCGGGCTGCAAAAGCATTTTAGAAAACAAGCATCTATTTTTTTATACATTACGATGCATCGTTTTCAACTTAATGCAGCCGTTTTCTAGTATTTTAGACCAGGGGTATTCAACTTCAAGTTGAAGAGGCCCAGTTAGAGAAAAATTCTCGAAGCAAAGGTCCGAATATATAATATATATATGCTTAGATGTACAATTCGAAAACTTTGACAATATTTTTGTCACATAATATAGAGCTGTAGAATGTTCTTTCATTAATTACATAAAAGTCAGGTTGCATTTTAAAATAAGGGGAGAGGAGGGGGTGTATGTTTTTTACATATATGATGTTCACCATAATGTTTATTTCCATGTATGTTCATCGCAATGCTGGAAATACTATCACTTCAGACAAAGCTTTTGTTAATTTACTTAACTTGAACAATACTTTGCTACATATCCACCTCTAGATAACATAACTTATGCCAGCTAAAATGTTCAAATCTCATTTCCAATCAGTATGCTTGAAAACAATCTGTAATCTCCTCCTCATCCTCCTCCATTCAATGCTGGTTATTGAGCCCTGTACTAAATTCTGAATGCACTGATGAACCGTTCCAGGTCACACAAACTGTGACAAACAACTTTCTTTGCATGCACAGGTACAGCAGAACAAAGTGGTGAGTGTGTGAGAGGGAGAGGGGATTTAATTGGTTGATGTATTGAATATCTGACGGAAACAACCGGACTGCACCCTGCATCTCCGAAAAATTACAACATTACTATAAGACTATTCAATTGTTTTCCGAATGCTTATCTATTTATAGAAGCTGCCGGAATGCCGTGCTGGACTGTTCTGGTCCACTTTAACCCCGGTGTATCGTTGTCTTTCTTTTCTTTCCTCTTTTCTTTTCACGTGTGTAACATGTCTGCAACTTGTATTGTAGTCGCAAATTTTACCACCTGAAATGCCCAGATTTGATTGGCTGAGGGTTATCACGTAGGATGGTTAAGCTCGTATGCAATTGGTCTGTGCGTTTCCTCATGCGCTAAGCCACTACTGTAAAGTCAATGAAAGCTGCGGCAGTTAAAATAGAACCGCCCCGTCAGGTTTTAAAGAATAACCGGCTGTTTTGACTGTAAGTTCGGGGCCGTATGGGACGGCTTCTGGGTCTGGACCCGGACCGCGGTCTGCCAGTTGGTAACCCCTGATTTAGACAAATGGCTGAGAGAGTGTCAAAAACTGCAGTTCCCTCCATGGCCTCTGGGGGCTTCTTGACAAAACTGAGTTAATCCCCATTGCATTCTCCATGCAGAAATAAACACAGCCTGACCTCTATTGGTAAGTTCACTTTTTATAACATCTGTATGGGGGTGAAATTTTCTTGTTAATTTTTTTATTATATTAACATTTAAAATTTTGTGGAGTTGTTTTGGGTCTATGTGAGAAGCTCTGACCATCACGTCAGGCACACAGTCCACTAGCGAACTCTTTAAACAAACAAAGCAGAGCTGAGGATGCAGGCAGCATTCAGGCAGCGGTGTTGGCAGCCACCTGTCACTCAAAGCAAAGTGTGCTCATAATTACATCCCTGGACGTTTTAACATCCAGTGATTGACTCACTTTTGGAGCCGGCCCTCATGTGGCTGTGCAAGAAACAGCAAATAAGTGATTCCTTTCATCCTGCCTCTCCTTTGTCTGCAGACATGGTCAGTGGTTTTTGTACTACAGATAAGTAGTTCTGGTGGAAATGATTGGGGACATTTTAAAAATGAATCAGTAAAAGAACATTTTGATCAATTTAGGGCCTGTTAGAGTCATTTTAACCACACAAAGAAAAAAACAAAAAGATTACAATAATCCAGTCATTTGGAGCTATGGTCAGGGTACTTGTCGTCTCTGACGCAGTGCGCTCTGTTTGTTGAATGGTAATGTGTGGTAATCTTATGGTAATAGGGACTGATGCCATTCTAAAACTGAAAAATCCGTATCGGGTGAATGAACCCATGGATTTGGTGGGACTTTTTGAATACAGATGTACGCTCTTCAGTCGACCACATCTCTGCACATACTGTACTACATCTACATCTGTCTTCTAGACTGATGTGGCCACAAATACAACCCAGCAAATCCACAATGCATTTCACAGGGGAAAATATGGAGCACTGCCCAAACTCTGTACAAAGCACTCTCAGCATGATCAATATGTGCATATATAAAAAGTTGGTATACAGCAAAAAAAAAAAAAGGGAACAAAGGACCAACATGTATTCCCTGAGATTAAAGCAGGCAAATATTAATAAAGTGAGTAACGCCTCATGACTGCTAATTTTGATTTGAATCATTATCTCTGGAGGTTGTGAGACTTTTAATTTGACAAATCTTTGATTGATAACTAGTCACAAGCATTCATGCTAATATCAATCATTAAGTTTAAAATGAATGATCCTAATGTGATATGCTGGGAGTAATTACAGTCAACGGAGTGAAGGATGAATCAAATACATGTTGTTTATTTAATGCAGTGATGATATATTGTTTTTGTCTTCAGACTCTTGTGTTCATTATTTAACGTGCAGAAGTTTCAACAAGCAGCATGAAAAATATCTCGCTTGCACTTTTACTAAAAGAAAAAAAATTAGCAGTGCTGACTGCGGACGAAGAGCGGGATGTTTTTTTTTTTTTTTCTTCATGTAGATTGTTTGCTCTCATTTTTATAGCAGCCAGCCTGTGCCACTTTAAGATTCCAAGTCAGAGATACATATCGCAAGTCATCATTCTTTTTGCTGAAGGAAGCAATGTTGCTGACATTGCCATGTTGCATTAGAGTCACACCAAGAAAACAAGGGGACATAATCTAGGACATGCTGTCTGGAATCATCCAAAACAACTTCAGATAATTGACTCTGAGCAGTAGAATTCCTTCTTCTCAGACAGGCCCAAGCTCTCAAACACAACGGGATCACAAACTCAAAAAAACCCCCCGGCAGCACAAAATACAGTCGTACCTCTCATCTCCGTACCAGGCGGATTGGGAACATACGCTACAGCTTCCATCAAATGAACTGAGTCATTATATGAAATTAAGACAGGAGCAAATGATTTACACAAAAACAGGCCACGGCTCAGAACTCATTAACCATATTTTTGGCGTGACTTTGCTTAAATAGATCTAATCTGATGTGGCAGGATACTGCACACACTGCAGTGCAGCACGCTGCGTGCTTTGTGTCAGCGAAATAGATGTTGCACTACCTTGCCCTCATACTGTAACTCCTGTTGATGTGCCCTGGAGCAAACTGGCTTGTGTTAGCTACACCCAGCAGCCTCCAACTACACTGCTTGTTCTGTGGAGAAAGACAAACCCCCCCCCTTCCCCACTCACCGCCCTTGCAGATGGGGCAGCACTGATCCGGCTCATACTCCGGGTCCACACACTCCGTCTGTGGGCAGGCTGCCACAGAACACAACACCTCACCACTCGGCTCACACCGGCACTTCTCACACGGAGACACCTGCATAGCAGAGAAGAAAAAGCAATTAACACCCATACACACACAGATACACACAACAAAGGTCCTCTTAATTAATTTCTTCCCATCTTTCCCTCTGGCTCTTTGTCTTCTTCTGCCACTGCTCTGTGTTTTTATCTCTCGACCAAATGGACATGAGACACCCCTGCCCGTCTGACTTGTTTAAGACTGTGTGCATTCATTGTTGCAAAGCTACATTTGTAGGGCAGTCCCATCTTTCTCAAATTCATTGCCAATGAATGCCTCATTTTAGAGAGAGCTGTGCAGAGAACTGACCCACACTATGCAGAATCAATAGCAATGGGAAACAAAAGAAAGATGCTTCCGATTTCCGTGGTGCATGCACAGAGTTAGAAATCACTATGCATGCATTCCTGCATCTTCAAACAGAAAAAAAAGTGGGACAAAGGATTGGACTGATTAGCACCTATATAAAGTCGTACACCTTTAGTCTTAACAAGAGAGCAAAGGTTAATTCTGCAAGCGTTGCTGTAGATTGCAGAGGTCTGCGCCTCCGCATGGTACTCCACTGTGAAAAATGGAGTAAGGTAGCACTTAGCACAATGCCCCAGAATGTAGCAATCAAGCATGAAAACCTGCCTGTTGCTTAGTTTCAAAGCGCATATAGCACAAAAGGCTGACGTATGCTGGAGCTTTCTGCACATTTCCCTTAGCAGGGACTTGACAATGAGCTGTCCGTAATACTGCGAGTTAAAGAAAGAAATCCCTTATTAACCTTAACCGCCTGGTGAGACACTTGCCAACACAAAGATTACCATTAGAGGCGGGTAAATGCATCACCTCGTAATGCCGAGCCTGCGGTGCACGTCTTTTTCAAAGAGGTATAAGAAGATGAAACATTAGAAATCTCACTGTCTTTGTTTCTTCTCTCTCAAACACCCACATGCAGCTCTGCAGAGTTGTAACATTACTACAACTGTGACTGAATATGGAAACACTTTGCTGGAGCTGCGTTGGTAAATTCAGCCTCAGGTAATACTCTCAAAAAAAGACAAGTGCTGACCTTTGCCATTATAAATCTGCCTGCGTGCTCGCTTGCATGCTGCAAGGCAAGGTAACTAGTTTCTGTGATAAACTCTATTGATGGTGCAGAGTGTTCTGTCAGCACTCCTTTCAAGTTTATGCATGTCAAAAATGAGTGAACACGGTAAATGGGCTCACCTTAAACTCTTCGAGCGAGGCGTAGATCTTGCCCCGAAACTCGCAGTAGTTCTTTTTCTCTTTGCACTGCGGACAGCACTGGCTAGTGTCCACTTTAATGCAGCGAGGGTGAACCTTGGGACATTCTGGCTTGCTGCACAGAGGGCCCTCGTCTGTGCAGAGGCAAGGGCACGTTGAAGGACCTGGAGTGAACTGCTCGCCGATGGCGAACACAAAGCCGCTCTCATCCATGCAGCCTTTCCCCCTGTAGTCTGGGTAGGCGTACTCGTCGATGGCATCCAGGGAGAGTGTGACATCACTGGTGGGGCCCTCGTCTATTTGGTTCAGTGTGTCCTGTTCACTCCACAGCTCCTGGGACTTCCCACCTTTAGACCCTCGTGTCTGAGAAGTGAGGTTTGGCCTGGCACGGTTCACAGCAGTCCTGTTGGGGCCCAGAACATTGATTTCCTCTGGCCGCTGCTGAGCGCCATATCCCGCTGGCTCCTGTGCGGTCTGCTTGTCCTGGTGTTTGTCCTCCCTGGCTTGGGTCAACACCCTTTCGAGTCGTTCTCGGCTCACTGGTAAGGTCGCTATAGGATTACACTGAGCGCCACTCATCAGGAACCCAAGAACAAAGAGAACTTCTGCTGTCATGGCAACGGAGTGCAGCATCTCTCCCCACCACCAGTGAGGTGGGAAAACACCTTGGCTCACATAACACACTTCACATCTCAGGTGTGAGCCAGTCCATCTGGAAAGAGAAAATTAAACTGGGGTTATGTGCTCGGTATTTTGTCACTTGTTATCCCAGGTGTGGGATTTGTCTCAGTTAGCCTCTAGAACAGTGCAAGAAATTTCAGGTGACTTCAGAGTGCTGCTGCTTCATCATGTCAAGCAAACAACCCACTGAGTGTGATGCCAGCCTGTGGGATCGGTGAACTGGATCATCAGGACAGGGAGCAGTCACAGTGGTGTGTGAGGATATTGATACTGCTTCATACTGTAACGCTTTCCTGCACCAATTGGTCTCAGCAGGGATGGAGTAAAAAGAAAATGGCCAAAGTAGAACCTAAATCTAACACTGCTGAAGCAACGAATCCGGATCAATGACTGCTTTTTTTTTTTTTAATAAATCACACCTGCACAAAAGGAGAAATTGATCTGAAAATAGACATAATGCCAGTCTGGGAAGATGAATTTACCACAGTAGACAGAAGTAGCCGTGTCAATTTCAAAAAATAAATCTGCTCCAGTTTTTGTGCATTAAAACTTCCTCAAAAAGACGCCCGCTGAATATCTCATGATTCCATTTTAATTTAAAAGTAAAAGTGCATCACTTTCACAGTTTTCAGCATTGCGAGGAGTCGACATACGACAGCTCGAGTCGAGCAGAATCCAGGGATTGACTGCAGAGGCTGCACATTTTTAAAAAGCTGTAGTCAATGTTTGTGTTTTTGTTTCCTGCTTAACTTGATTTACTGCACCGTCTTGAAATTCAAATGCCTGCTATGATGCTTTGCTGCGTTCGATGGCCTACTTCCATTCATTTTCCTTGCACCGCATGCTCGCTGTCATCACTAAGCTCTGTTTAACGGGCTGCAGCCGTGTTGACATTCACGGCTTATTTGGGGGAAAAAAAAGATTACTCTGTATCGATTGGCCTGACAATTAACTGTAAAGTCCTGTCTGTGCTTGTTTAGGAATAGTTCACTGTATTGATTCATTTGTCAATGTCGATGAGCGCAGCTAATTTCCCGCTGAGTGATTAGGGGCCTTAATCTGCAGGTAAAGAGCAAGTAAGCATTAAGTAAACAGTAAGCTTAGGTACATGCTAATACGTGGAGTAAACAGAGATTATGTTTTGCATTAATTTGACTGTGAGGACACCAAAGTGTCTCTGTGAGTCAGTATCATGGAGACATTCATGAGTTCTGTTCCATTCTGAGGAAAATAGATTCTGAAATTGTCTGTTGGAACACCAGTGGTATTTATGTAGCGTTTTAGCAGAATTGCTACGTTTGAGGCAGAATCCTTGGAGCCACCGTGGAGCGGAGAGGAAGCAGAACGAGGTGCATACCGATAATGCCGCTGCAGCTGAGACAGAGAGAAAGAGAGGGGAGCCCAGGCCTCATTAGTAAAAGGACCTCATTTGGAGCTTTTTCAGGCTCACCTCTCCACTTTAACAGCTGTTACTCACTGTCACCATAATACTGTTGCTGATGCTGCTGGTGGACTCTGACTGAACTCTGGGTGGTCCGTCAGCTGGTTGACAAGCCAAAGCCAGGAGATCTATAATTTCCCTCACTGTGAACAAATCTCATAAAAAACCCAACAACCTGTTATTCTGGGTTAATTCCAAATGTAACCAGGCTTGTTCAGTGTGTGATTCAACTTGCTACACTGAGTGGTGAGCATCTGTTTCACAGGCCGCCTCTCTCTCAGTTGCTGGCTGTGTAACTTCTGCATCGCTTTTCATTAATCTGATCTGAGCGTCATGTCTGAATGAGCTGCCTGGTTGCTTCTCTGACAAACTTTCCAGGCCAGACTGAGTAAAAAATCTGAGTCTGATCAGACTGCGGTCACAGACTGTAACCCGGAAGGTCGTCAGACTTTTGGCCATGGAGGCTTTTAAAAGAAAGAGAGACTGTTGGCATCCAGGAGGGAACACGGACTCTAGTCCATGGTGGCCACATCCATGTCTGGTCTTATGACTCTCTTCGTCTGGCCGTCTGAGTGACACATCTGACTGAAGCCATGAGGAAAATTAAAGTCATGTCTGAATGATCATCCCGTCATCACCAGGAAACCGTAAAACTGGTTGATATTTTCAGGGCTTGGAAACCACCTCTAAATAGCTCATGTTTTATGCGTCAGTGGGGGTGGGAGTCATTATTTGTGCATGTTTCACACCAACCAAACCTAAACCTGTTTATCAACATCTCACCATAACCATGAGTGTTGGCTCAGTTTTACTAGCTAACCGAGTGTTCCAAAGATACTTCATTTAATAAAAGCTAAGGCATAACATATTTACACTGATGAGATAAAATGGTACATAACTCCTGCTTACTAAGTAATTACGGGGTGAAAGAACTGACTCAGAGATTAACATCTTGCTTACTTCTCCTCTTGTAATCAATGGGCTCTGAATCCACTGCTGGTCTCATTAATTAAAGGGGTTAGGCAATGAAAAAGACCATGTGACAGATGCAGGAAATGGCTGCTCTAATTCCTTAACCATCTTGGATTGTAGCCAGCCAATCATAGCATTAAGTGAGTATGTCTGTTCTTCTTCTGCAAAAAAATCCCTGCAAGACTCACTGCAGCACCGAATAAGGTGAAAGAACTGCAGTTCCCCTCATAGCCTCTAGGGGCTTGGCTCTAAAAGTGAGTCAATTAGTAAACTGTAGAGCAGAAACAAACAGGTTTACAGCCTGGTTCTTTTGATAAGTCAACTGTAAGGTGAAGACATTTTATCAATGGGCTCTGAATATTTATATGTTAAATTAAGGTTGTGTTATTCAGTACCTGTATTTGGATTAACTAGGTTTAGGCAGACTCAAGACATTGCCAACACGGTGGTGGTCTTAGCCTCCCGCACATTTTTTACAGCTCACTTTTATAAAAAGTAAAGTAGTCTGAGCTGTATGAAAAGATGTAAGTCTTCATCTGGGATCAATGGGATCAGTTCTCAGAGACGGACTTATACGTTGATGCTTTTGATCTCTTCACAGCATTTGTTGGCAAAAAGAAAAATATTGACCCGCCTCTTTGAACATTTCCTTTGTTATACTATAAAAACTCTTTGCAAATTAGACTGATGGGAACATCCTAAAGCCATCATTCAGTCGATTGTCATACAGCATTGTGTGTGCCATAAGTCACAACATCTCAGCTTTAAATACATATAATTTATGTCCTTTGTACTGAGAGACGTTTCTGAGATTTGTCTTTAACCTCCTCGTGTGATGATGAAACTTTCTTGTTGCACATAAATCATTTGGTGTTACACAACAATGGAGTACAGTGTCTGTCCCTGCAGAGCGGTGCAGTAGCTGGTGTTATGGACGGTTACACAAGCAAATTCTGGGTATTAATTTGAGTGTAATGGGCGCATAATGTGTGATTAACTGCAACTGTGGTTCTGTAGCTTCTTTCAGATAAAAAAAGGAAACTTGGTACACTGATGCTCAGCACAGGCGGAGCAAAAAGTGATGCAGAAGTCAGTCAGAAAGTCTGGCCTGAAAGGCTCCATACAGGCTAAAGCCATCAATCAGCTGCATAGTTTATATAAGCCAGCGTCAGTGAGTTCATTCACACTTGTGACACATTTCAACACCCACTTCAGAGAAAAAAAAAATAAAAACACAGCACTGTAAGTGGAAAAAACAACTCTACAATTAACACTTGTCAGCTCCGAATAATTATCACAGCAAAACAAACACTTATTAACACAGGAAAAACTATAAATATATATTTTTCCTTGAAGAGCAACATATTTTTTTAATGTTTCCCTTTTTCCACTTTGGTTTGGCAGCTGATGGGACGTGCATGGTTCCAACTGCACGGTTCAAGTTATGATATGCAGATAGCATCGTACTGGAAAGAGAGAAACCCTAAGCCTCCATTCACAAGTTGTAATTTAATGATGTTTTGAAATTAATTTTTAATGAAACTAAACTAAATAACAATGCGCACAGAAGCTCTGAGAAGGTACATATTACTAAAACGCCTCTGATCACATCATGAATGTTTAATGGCTGACCTGCGCTGCAGCGTAAATGAACTCAGTTTATTTTATTTATTTCCATTTTGTTATTCTTCCACCTCTGAGTCGGCCGGCTTTCGGTCAGCAGGCACTCAGAGCAGAGACGTGAAAGATGTCAGTTCAAACCTCAGACCTGACGGGTCACGCAGCAGGAAGGCCTCTGCTGGAGACTCAGCAGCAGGGGAAACAGATTTCCATCAAACACATCTCCAAGAATCACAAAACAGACCTGATACTCGTCCTATGTTTGGACTCGAAATGTGCATTTTCTTATATCTATCATGAAAATATGCATCAATCCAAACAATCCAATAATATCTGTGGGCTATTATAAGCAAACATTAAACATACAACCTTATGTAGTGTTTGTCAGTGGCTTACCTTGTGTAACATTAATTATTTATACTGCATGATATGTATTATTTCCTTCCTATTGTCATTTCAGCATTTTGTCACCTTTAGTTTGCAACAAAGGGATGAGTTTTCTCTCTAATGCTTCTCTACATATTGTTTTTTAAATGAGTTTATAAGAAACTAGAGTCTACAGGAATTATTATGAGTTTACACTTTCAGGGGGACTTTAACTGTGTAAACATCAGATTATTTCCACAGCAAAGTGTAACACCTGCTTATATTCTCAACTTTTTAAGCATATTTTGTGGGAAAACATTCAATAATTTGATTTTTTTTAGGGATAAATGAGGTCAAATTTATAGGTATTGAAAGGTAGACCGAATTTCCAATTTCAGAGGAGCACAGCAGCTTTATCAGGTCTAATCTGCTGTAGATTAGAAATTCTCTGCACACCCTTTGTATCAATTATCTCACATACAGTAGATGTTGCTTGGAATTGCAGCTGCAGGAAATGATAATAACGTCTCGGTGGTAAAGCTGCGTTTTGTTGTTCTGCACCACCATTAACTATGCAAATGTAAATGTTGCCGGTCCCCACGCTGTTAGCTTGGACGATGTTTCCGCTGACATTTAGGTGTTGTGCTGCGGTTGTTGTTGTTGTTTATTTGTTTGTTTTGTTCACCTCAGTGTCTGGCAGCAGGCGCAGTTCAGTCATTAACGTCACTATAAATCCCTTTTGCCAAAAGGCCAAAGTTCTGTTTACATCCCATACCCCATGTAGCCTGTTTGACCGCTGAGGTGCAGCAGCACCGATTAATCACGCAGAGCTTCAACCTGGCTGTTAGTTCACCCTTCAATGATGCTCACCATCGCATTGATTTATGACTCATAGATTATTGTCGCTTTCATTACACAGCAGAGTGACTATATGGATGACCAATCTTGACACAACAACCTCACGTCTGAGTTTAATTTTAACTCTGCCTTGACTCATGTGGCAACATTATTCATGTAAACGGAACTGGCACGGCTTCAGTAACACAAAGCATGCTGGTTAAGTTAAGTAATGGCTGCTGACCTCGCTGCTTTGATGTCACTCAGAGAGCTTTCTCTTCCAGGGAGGTTGGTAGCTGTTTCACTCGCACAATAATGCTATAAATAGGCTGATATGTACCCAGGCTGAGCTCTCATCTTCAGGAATTCTACACACCCTGTCTGTTTATTTGTAATTGCTCTTATAAAAGGAGTCATATTTTGGGAAATAATTAGGCTCCAATTGTGCAAATTTGATCCGACTGAAAAACTTAAAACGATAATGATGCAGCAGACGTGTGAGACTCAGAGCATCCTTCATGTGTTTGTCAGAACACGAGCCTGCATCACATTCACATTGTCTTGGAAAATAAAACTCCTGCGAACGTCCCTCTAAAAAAAAACAAAGTGGATGTCATTGAGAGGAAAACCATCTCCTTAGGGCTTAAATTAAGTCAGACAGACAAATATGCCCTCACCGCTGTGTGCACTTCATTTATTACACATTACAGATTATGCTCCAGCATCCCTGCATGCTGCCATCAACAGCACACGGAAGAACGCAACAATTTACTTTGAGGTCTACTTCAATTTATGGCAAAGCAGATCATGGGGGACGAGACGTGAGATGTTTAGACAGTGGTGGCTAGTGGGCTTGGAGCTGACAGAGCTGAGGAAATATTGAATTAATGATGTCATGTTTAAAAACTTGTTTTTTTTATATACAGACAAACAGTGTGAAATGATGAAATCCAATTAGAGGACACTAAGGCAGGATCGGAGAGTGTTAAGCCATCTGCCAGTGAGTAAAGAATGGCTGCAGGGCTGTCTAATTGAATTTTATCCTCTGACTGTAAATCTAAGGAGTGACCCAAATCAGAGGAAACTTTGCTTAAACATGCCATGAAAAGAAAAAAGAAAAAAAAAACAGCCTCGCAAAACTGTCATATAATCTTAAGATAATGTGCAGTGGAACAAGGTGAGGGAAGGTCTGAGGCAGGAAGTGCATTGAAGAGGAGAACAAGACAGAGAGATGATAGTGATGAAGATGTGACAATGATGGACAACCAGCCTGTTTTATATTCTTCTGCATCATACCCAGAGCTGGAGTGACATTTAAATAAAGATATGAATAAAAGCATCTTCGCTCAGCCACAGAAATACTCCCTGTCATCATCATCATCATCATCATCATCCTCATCCTCATACACCACCCAGTTTGTTTTAAATGACACATGCATTGTGTTGTGGGGGTTTTGTATTGCCTGCTTGGCTTTGTAGAGGCTGTGCTGTCTGGATTCTGAAGTGTGTGTGAGTGTGTGAGCAGCAGCAGCAGCAGACAGAGTCTTTGTGCAGAAATCTCTCTGAAAATCCTCAGTCCTTATTTGCATTAAAATAGCAGCACAGGTTCACTTACACTAATAACCATGTAGCCTCTACAGGTGCAGCATCAGCAGCATCAGCAGCAGCAGCAGCCTCTCAACAATCTACATTAGTTTGCTCATTTGCATGGGGTAATAGATGCAGTCTGAGGTTGGCATGGAGACTTTACTGTAACACTGACAAACTGAAAACACCGGACAGCCCAATGCAGGAAAACTAAGTTAAAGATCCATCTATCAGCATGCATAAATAATGATGATAATAATGATGATAAAGCTCTCACAGCAGATGTATTTCACCTGTGATCCTCGGAGTCTTGTGCGTATCCGTCAGTGCGCCGGGTTAAAACGCAGCCCTCGGACTGTTGGACAGAGGAGCGGAGACAGCAACAAATGATCTGCGGTGAAGAGATGGAAACTGACGCTCGTTAAGACCGCCAAATGCACAGTTTCCCCCCGGAGGATGCTCGCAGGTCATCAGCGTGTCGCGCTCAACTTTAATCGCCACAGTGAGTGAAAGCGCTCCGTCTCCGGCGATCGAAAGAGCCGCTGATGTCCCCGCGTCTCTCTCCCTCTCTGTCTCTCTCTCTCTCTCTCTCTCCTCTGCTCCACACTGGCACTTTAGTTCTCACGCTGACACACACACAAACACACACACACACAAAATAAATAAATAAATAAACGCTAGAAGAAGAAAAGAGGCAGCGACGCTCGCGTGGTGACTTTCGGCCGCTAGATGGCGCAGTTAAATGAGACAAACAGGCAGTCAATTAGAGAGCTCAATGCATGTTTCACGGGTCGGTTCATGAGGTTCACACGCTGCTGTGATTAACGACTTTACTTAATTATCTCGAATTAGAGAGTCGTTTCCGTGGCTCCGGTTGGTCACTGGGTAATTTGCTGCCGAATGAGAAAATACTAAAGTACCTTTTTTACACAGAGGGAATTAAAAATGTCCACAATTGTTACTGTAATATGCATTAAGACTCAGCAGGGCCACAGGAGCCCCACAATACACACACAGACACACACCTGTAATATCTGCTTTTATTCATTCAATTAGCACACAAAATTTACCAACAAGCTGTAAAATCCTTCTGCACACACACACAGAGAGAGACACACACACACAGAGAGAGAGAGACACACACACAGAGAGAGACACACACAGAGAGAGAGAGACACACACACACACACAGAGAGACACACACCCACACAGAGAGAGAGAGACACACACACAGAGAGAGACACACACCCACACAGAGAGAGAGAGACACACACACACAGAGAGAGAGAGACACACACACAGAGAGAGGCACACCCACACAGAGAGAGAGAGACACAAACACACACAGAGAGAGAGAGAGACACACACACACACAGAGAGAGAGACACACACACACAGAGAGAGAGACACACACACACACAGAGAGAGAGACACACACACACAGAGAGAGAGACACACACACACAGAGAGAGAGACACACACACAGAGAGAGAGAGATACACACACACAGAGAGAGACACACACAGAGAGAGAGAGAGCGAGACACACACACACACAGAGACACACACACACACACACAGAGACACACACACACACAGAGAGAGAGACACACACACACACAGAGAGAGAGAGACACACACTGAGTTCAATTTAAACTGCATCTAAAATCAGCTTGTGTTATAAATGCAGCGGTATAAAGAAGGCTTCCCTACATGTGCCAACACTCTGAGAACAAATTGGAGGTAGCCCACTCTCCGGCCTCTGGGGGCTGCCTCCAAAAGTGGAACCATCCCCACAGACCGGCATGAAAATGTTTTTTAGAAAAAAACATGTTTACAGCCTGGAACAAAGACTGTTTGCATCTCCATTAAAAGGGGTACATGTGTTTATAACTCCACTGTTTTAACTTTATTACTACAGTCTGTGTATTTAGCCTTCTAATTACTTTCCAGGTAGATCAATTCTTAGCCACGGCTAACAGCTATAGCACATCGCCATGCTAACATGTAGTAGCTTATATGATAAAAAACAATTTTATATGTCCATTGTACGGCCTAATTTTCACAATTTTCTGATAGATTCAGATAGATAGACATTTAATTCTATCTTTCCGAAACATTTGCATTCAGATAGATAGATAAGACATAGATACAACGTCCCATAATTTTGAGTCAGCACAACAAACATGCAGCCTTTATTCTCCCTGCATCCTGCATAGTGCACTGCACCTGCTGGAAATATTAACAAACTTCCCAGATCAATAACTCATAAGAGAAACCTTGTTAAATCACAACCAACACATCACTCCAACCACAATAAAGTAAACAATCAGTTACAACCTAATTTTCATCTAAATGAGCTGTTCTGAGCTGAACAAATAACATTATGTCTCCATGTACAGCTGGTGTGAGCGGAAGGACGGCCAACAGAACACAGATGAGAACATTCACCGACTTCACTCAGATAAAGTTTCACAGAAACACACCTCTGTACCCATAGACACTTATGTGCACAAAGTAACTTACACTTGGGAATTTGTAATAATACAGTAAAAGCTAAATCCTCTATAAGCATTCTGTCTAAAATTTCATTTGCACAAGTGGAGGGCAAAAAACAAGCAGATGATTGTTTGTATAAAATAAAGTGTTCCACAAGCTGGAAGACAAGTGTGCATGGTGAACAATTAGGTAAGATCTAACAGTAAATGAGGTGTCTAAAGATGCAGTTCCTCCACTGTCCACTAGAGGTGTTATCCTTGTAAATGAATTACCTCATGTTTTAATGCCTAACCTTAACAAGTACTTTATGCTGAGTCCAACTGCAATTCAAAAGGTACCTTAACCTCAGGTGAAAACAGAACTGTTAGTGGTGGCATGGGGCTTGAACCTCAGACTCCTCAGTTAAAGTGCACTGGGTTGGGCTATCCCTAACCTGCCTCCCCACTATTTTCCCTGGACTTTTGCAGCTGTTAAATGTGACATTATTTCTTATATCAGGCAATACCTCCATAAGTTCTGTTATATCATTAAATACGTCCATATGTTCCGCATAAATGTAGCCGCCATGTGTCGTATCTGGTGGATGTATGACTGAGCGTTTTTCCATGATGATGTGTTGGAATCATTCCTGCAGTTCTATCAGTCTAAAAAAAAGAATTTACAGTGAGCAAATAAAATATTATGAAAATTTCTCCAATGGTGTAAAACTGAGATTATGAGAGATAATAAATGATAAAGGTGATGCTGCAGGAAATTGGCAGACATCCATCTGAAATATCGCAGATTTCAAGTTATAAATATAAGTCTGAATGATAAAACACCTATAACAGGAGCTAAAAGAACACAATTAGGCACCGCCGGCATGCAAGTCTGCAAAGGTATTGCAGTGATTTTTCATCAGAGGCTGAGTGACAGTTCTGCCTGCCAATTTACCACAAACTTTTAAGTGGTTGAAAGAAAAATCATTTATTTACTTAGTTACCTTTAAAAGGCTACGACAGCAGCCTCCAAATATGGGGCCCTGCACTCCTGCCTGTGTCAGATTGAAGAATAAAAAAAAAGGAAATCATTAATATAGCATTAGAAGCAGGCTGTGAACTCATAACTGCCCTTGGCACACATCAGCATATATACGTGCAGCACTGTTCTCTGCAGCCACACCTTCCCCGAGGTTGAAATGTCATACTTCACTGTCATTACATTTCTGCCCCCATTAACTATTGATTATTTCCACTTCAGCATTTTAAACCCTGCTGTGGAAAAAAGGGGCCTGCATGGCTGCTCATACTCCGGAGCTCAGGCAGAACATCAGTGCCCACCTCTTGGTTGTTTTTTTAACACTGAAAACTGGGTGAAGTCAGACTTACAGAGAAACAAGGTGGCAGAGAAGGAAACATGACTGCACCGTACCCCCACCTGCCCATTAGCAGCATGCTTGAGTGGACAACTGGAGGTTAAGTTGTTCTTTTTTTGAGACCTGTGAGAATTTCGCCTCAGCGTGTGTTGAATATTTACTGTGAGCTTATCCAGGTTCTCTGAAACGTTTGTTTAGGCAGCAGCTCGGTGCCCTCTGCCCAACATACAAACTGCATCCATAACGGTGTGCTGCACAGTCCTTATAGCGCAGTGTTAATGATCTCTGTTGTTTGCTGTATTTCAGCATTGCTGCTGTTAATGTTTCAGGCTGTGGATGCAGAGAAACACGAGGACTCAAGTGTCTGTTTGCTGCTCTCATGCACATTTATGCATGTTTGTGACACTTGAATCAATAAAATGTGAAAACTGGACAAACATTGCACCATATTCCCTAATGCCTTATTCACTGCATGTGTAACAAATTCAATATTTTTGTTTACAGGAGTAAAAAAAACATGAATGTGTTTTGGTTACGCCATAATTTATTTTTGTAAAATGGACTCAATATTCCCAGTTACGGACCATCATTTCAGCTGAATGTCAATGTGGCGCTGTATAAAATTAAAGCCCGGAGTAAACAAGGAAGTCAATGGGAGTCAGTTAGAAATGTGACAACAAAATGACAAGCAAACACCCAATTTTCATTCATAAAAAGTCACATTTATTTCAAAGCCATTTCATCAACACATTTTACACATCTGCATTGTTTGGGAGGGGAACTGGGGGGAAGGGGGGGGGTTAAACCCACCAGCAGGAACACATGAATAAAACATTTATTTAAAATAATTGATGAGCGCCCATTTCAGATGCTGAAAGTTGAAGCATTTCACTTGTTTTTTTTTTCTTTTTTTTTTTTTTTAGGTTGGAGAATAATAAACAAGAAAGTAACATACAGAGCCAGTAAATGAGTTAGTTAGGCCAGAGTCCCGCTCTACAGGATTACCGTGTAGAGAGAAATCCACTAGAATCCAATGTGGCTTTAAGATAATCCCATCAGAACTGCAACAGTGCAACGCTACTACAGAACACCCAAGCCTGTTAGCACTGATGAGAGCCTATAGTGAAAGAAAGAGGAAAGAGGAAATATGACAGCAAAAAAATAAAATAAAAAATAAAATACTCAACACACTTCTATGTTGTACAGAACAAACTTCTTAACAGCCTGCTGCCAGTGGAGCACCACGTCTTATTACACTAGCAAGGATTTCCTAAGAAAGACTAGCTTCACAGATAGAAAACTAAATTAATATTCGCATCATTGAAAACAAACAGAATCTTCGTATAAAGCTCTGGAAAGTTAATCCGTTTGAAAAATATCTTTTCCTTCATACAAGCCTGAGTTACCACTATTAATTATGCCTGTCCATAAGATAATACTGACTTAATATGCATCTCTGCTGCCTCCTGTAATTAATGAGGACATGTTTTGACACTGCTCTGTGTCTAATATCCTTCCTGAAAACAACACTTACACTCTGGTGTAAGCTATTTCTGAGCCTATATGCTTAATATTTAATTATCTGCCGTCCTTTTTAACATCTTATCAGTCAGCTACACTGACACACAGCCGTCAATAAGGAGCAAACTTCTGCCGCTCAGATTTTTTGACGCCGGAGGTTGGCATTTTTGCGGTGTAAGGGGATAAACCCTGCGTTAGGCTGGATGCAGCTGCTGGGTGGACAGCCAGCACAGGGAGAGTTTTCATGCCAAGCAGGCTGGAAACGGGGACGGCGTAGTGTGGGTTTTGGATGGCTGGTAAGGTGGAAGGAGAGTGGACGTTAATGGTGGGGGCTGGGGTGGTGGCAGCCAGGACGGCCATAGAGGTAGCAGCAGTGGAGGCAGTGGGAGCAGACTGAGAGAAGCTCATGTTGAGGTCAACTGGGGTCGCAGAGGAAGCGGCCTGCATGGTGTATTTAGCCATCTCTAAGCTGCAGGTCGTGACGGTTGAGATGGTGAAGGGTTAAAGAGAAGACAATGGAAAAATGATTGGGGGTGGGGGGGATGGGTGAGACAAAGGAGAAGGGAGGTGAGAGAGGAGAAAACATAAAAATCAAAGAAGGAATGTGTTAAAAAGCAGACATTAAGGATTTGAATGCAGTCAAGAGAACGGAGCAGTGAGGTGGAACAAATCCAGCCTCACCCTGAACACAGTAACTCTGCCCTCACACAATAGCATGGTGTTTGGCTGTCTTATCATCTGAGTACGATGTGAAGCCCTGACGGACGTGGCTGCCCTGCGTAATGTCTTACCTGGCGTTGATGAGGTACTGGGCCACGCTGATGCTGGCCGGCGAGCCAGTGATCGTGACTTGGCGCATGGCTGAGCCATCAGTGGCGCTGGCAATTTTGATGTGAGCTCCAGAGACCTGGCGAATCTCATTGATCTTGCTGCCTTGTCTTCCAATTATGCAGCCAATAAACTAAAAGGGGAGGGGGGGATGAAAACATGTAAATAACAAAACAGCTCGACATGTCAGTGCTTTTCAGGAATTAGACTTCCGCAGCTCAGTGTTGTGTTGGAAAGACACATTCCTGTTTAACCATATACTCATTAAATAAAACAGATGATGCTGAGCTGACATTTTGTGAAGTAGTTAAATGAGGTTATTGCAATGGTAATGAGGGACATTAGTAACCATGCTCACTCTGACAAAATCCACCTACCATGAGCCTCTAATGCTCGCTACTTAACATGTTATATGTGGCTTGTTAATGATTTAGCACAGTGACTTCCTGGAGTGCCTGCTGGTTGCCTGGTAACAGCCAGACTCCAGGAAGACTCTGCACCTGTGTAAAAGAACTCTACCCCCAAAGTTTAGAAGCTTTGGATTTGGACTGTTTTCCTTATGCTAAGCTAAGCTGTTAGCCTGTACCTTCCTGCAGAGATGAGAGCAGCATTAGTTGGATTCATATGAGTCAGAATAAGTATTTTCCAAATATTATTCCTGGCTAAATTCATGGCAGTGATTCTGTGGCGCTGTGTGTAATTCTCTAGAAATATATGACACATTTCCTCCAGGAAATCTCCCTCCCATGTAATTCTGAAATGATTCACTATACTCTAAAAGCAGCACTGCTAATGTTGGTGCTTCTTTTGTGTGCGTGTGTGTGTGTGTATATATATTTCAATAACGCTGCACAACACTGATGTTTCCTGCAACCATCCAACAAATTGCAGCTAAGAATATGTTTTAATCCTCATTATAGCTGTCCTCCTGGAAGTTTTATTTTAATGAAGTCAGTGGTACAGGTTTTAGCGCTGGAAGAAGACAAACAATGTGGCACTTACATCATTAGGTATTGCCAGCTCTTGTGAACTTGTGGGGGCAGATGCATCCAACCCTGCAAAGTAGGACAAGGAACGCTAACAACAGTATGGCGCTAATGGCTTCTACTTTCATGGCATGACAAGTTGGCCTACTTTGTCTGTTTATTACTGTTACTCTGCTAAATTAAGAACATGAAAATAGCATATGGCAAAGAATCTTTGCAGACAGACAGACAGAGAAATGTACATATTTGATATTGCTGTAGGAGCTGAGAGAACATGTTTCATCCTCACTCCAGTCCTGACTGTGTAATCATCATGTGTTGTGTGTTGTGTTAGTGGTGGCAGAATATATGAGTACGTGGGGTTGGTTGAGGTCAGGGATGGTCTGGCCAAGACAATGTTAGATTTGGAGGAGAAATGTTGCAGAGGTGGAGGATGGGATTGAGAGATCAGGATTTGTTTTTTGCAGAGAGGGAAATTGGGCAAATGGAGCTGAAAATTTGAGGTGAGGGGGGGGGGGATGTGAGAAATAGTGAGAAATGAATAAATATTTACTTAAAAGTAAATATTTCTGTCATTTTTCACATTTCCCTCTCAGAGGAAGCTGCTGCTGTTTCTTCACGTATTATGTTGTTTCTGTCTGCTTCTGCCTGTCATATATTCCTCTGGATTATTAATATTTCAGTGACTAACTTTAAGGGTTTCTGATATTTAAATATTTTTGGTGGCTTAACCTTAAAGTATCCCTTTCCTTTTTTTTTGTTTTTCATCTTATTTTCAGGTACAAATAGATGCAAATGAGAAACATAACAGGTCATTTTTGTTGTACTGCCACCGTCTACTAAAAAAAAAAAACCTGAGAGAGTCTGCAAACTCTGAGAGAATGGAGACATCCTTGATCCTCGCTGAAGTGACAGGGGTGTTTTGATGGTGTGATTCGAAGAGGAGTGAAGACAGAGGGATAGATGGACTTCCCCGGGGAGCCGTGGGTACGTACCAGGGAAGGTAGGGTTGCTCTGCCCAAGGGAAGGGAGGGGGATATGCTGCATAGCCAACTGGTGAAGCTTGGTCAACTGCAGGGTAGGAAGGAAGTTAGAGCTAACCAATCAAACTGGATTATTTCAGAGGCGCTGACAACTACAATACAGAGCCAATCTGAAGTTCACAAACATCACAGATGGTGTCAGTGTGAAGAAATTCATTTCCTGATTTTTTTTAAAGCATGCTTGCTTCTCATAGCAGTGAGTCATCTAAAAAAACAAAACAAAAAAAGCAAAAATACAGACACATCTCTGGCTACAAATCTACAACTGATCATGAACTCTTAAAAGATCAATTTCCATTTCAATCAATGCATGCTGCTAATGTGAGTTACAGTGTTAGTGATGTCAACAGATCCGGGTTAAGTGTCATCTTTGACAGTAGGGTTACATATAAGAGGGTGTTGTTGGTGTTGGTGTGCTTGGAAGGAGTGGGCAGGAGTGGGACATTAGGGCGGGTGTCAGTTAATAATTATACTTACATCTTGATGTGCAAATGCATACTGTCCTGGAATAGCAAAGGCCTGGAAGGGAAGGGTGGGGGGGTGAGACATGGTGGTTATATAACTGTCAGGGTGCAGACATGTTGCAACATGTCAGTTGAAAAATGAATTTGTGACACAGACTAAACAGAAAACTCAGTTCAGTGAAAGATCCATTCCCTTCCTCTTTTCCATAGCTCTAATGGGTATAGATCTGATGGAATTTCATCTAAATGTCATCTGCTGTTTTTTTTCTCTCTCCCACCCCTCTTTGACCATGGCTGGAAATCCAATAACCTAAACAGATGTCTGATGGGTCAGAGCAGACTGTGCCAAATTCAGGACAGCAGCTAGCCAGCTCATTGAAAACATGCAGCTTTAGTCACGACATCTTTCAGGTTTCACACTGCAGGGGAATTATGAATGTAAACGCTGCTTATTCATGTCTGTGACACAGTCACATTCATCTGAATCCTGCTAAATATGACCATTATCTCATCTTCCTGCTTACAGCATCACAAACTCAGGAGCTTATTGCTGTAGAATTACACATATGTGTCCATCTAGTGGTGGAAATTAAGGATTATTCAACTGTTTTATCTTTCAAATCATCTAATATCATATTTAAAAAAAAAACTCCCATATGACTACTCACTTGCTGTGGTGCTAATACTGCTTGGGCTCCTGCAGGTATGACCTTGGGACGGTAAGGAATGGTTGCTCCTTTCGGTGGAGACTAGCAAACCAAAAAAAAAGGGTGGAAAAAAATTATACATGGCTATAAGCTCACAAAAGAAGTCCAGCTGGCATTGGTGCGTTTTATATCTTTTTTATTCCAGCCATGTCTGAATCTTTTTTGTTCTCTATTTATTTATGAAAGTTGCACGAAACCTTGGACCAAAGAAACCTGTAATACAGCAGCGAGCGGAGCTGAAAGTAGGGAATCGGTCGGAGTTTTTGATCACAAAAGAGGTCAATTTGATGTTTAACCTAAATCCAGACTCAAAGCTCTGCTGCAGGCAAACATTCAGTCTGTGCTGGTGTTATGTGAAAAATGTGCAGGAACTACATTTGTGCAGAGCAGCAAATATAATAGCTCAACGTTTCAGTGTATGTGTGACTTTATATGTCCCTGCCAGCCGCAGAACTTTGTCGTTTTTTTTTTCTGACAGCATGTTCTTTCTCACTTTAGACAAGTTTTATTCAACAGAGAGATGTTTGAAAACAGCAGCACAAAAAGAAAGTTAACAGCAAGCTTAAACTAAACTTTGAAAATGTGGAAATCAACCTTTTAATATCAGCTTCTAGAACAATAAAGCAAAACACATGGAGGTACTAACACGCTGCAGTTCCTCAAATGGCCACCTGAGGCTCAACAGAACACAAAGAACATCACCTTTAGGCGCTGTTCACACTGGAGAAAGTTAATCCTGCTAGAGTAGGATTGTATCTGGATAGTCTGGATACTTTCAGACCTATTTTCAAATCTGGCTATCACACACGCGTGTCCGCACTCAATCCAGCTTAATGCGGCTTGTTTGGTCTTCTAAGCCACTAGGTGGCGCCTCGTAATATACAGAGTCCATTCAGGCGTTTTTTTTGTCCTGTGTCGCTCTTTTTTTCGTTTTATTTTGGTTTAAAAAGCAGTTTATTCCTTTGTAGCCCTGTGGAAAATAAACTTGGGGCAAAGCTGTCATAGTTTGACGGTTGTTTACATACGGCTTTTGTACGCGACCCGGACAGTATCACGTCGCTAACCAGAAGTATCACGTCGCTAGCCGGATTCGCTAGCTGCATTTGCGTTCAGACCTGAGCCACATTTGAGCCAATCTGGCTAGATCCACATCCGAGAGGTGGATTGAAATCAAGCTGGATATAGCCAGATTCGCGGTGTTCACACTCAGAAAAAAATTATTAGGATATATCCCACTCTAGCCGGATTGATTTCCCCAGTGTGAACGGGGTATTGAGCCAGCCCCCTAGAGGCCATGTTGGGAACTGCATGTTGTTGCCTTCATATATATATTCAGGCTGAGACGTTGCTGCTTGATTTACATATCCTGTACAGTTGTGCGCTGCCATCAAATGTAGCTATTGCATGTACAACTGTATGCGAACTTGTTGGCAAGCTAAATCGTCAATTTTAGATATTTGTTGCCAGACAAAACAAGAAAAACGACCAAACTTTGGCCCTGAGTGTATGTTCCTCAGTACCTTCCAACACACGTTAAATAAATGTGACATACTTGCCACCTAAATAAAGCAGCTGAACGTGAAGATCATCTGCTGTCTGACAGAGCTTACCTCCAGCATCACAGAGCAGATGTGTCTTACACACTGAGTGATGGCCTGTGGAGTGCCGGAGATGGTGACAGCCCTCTCTGTAGAGTCCGGCAGCATGTCTCCTGCCACCTGAACCTGAGCGCCCGTGGTCTTAACATCACCATGCAACACAAGAAAACAAAAAAGCTATTTATTGTTGGAAGAAAAGAGTGCACCATCACCCAGATTGAAATGCTGTTTCAAGCACCCGTAAATTACACTGAACACATTTTGACATGCAGAGAGCAGCTGCAAGCCAAATAGCAATGTGTGCTCCAATATTTGAAGAGGCACACACCAATATTGTCCATTCAGAGTGAGTATGCAGCCTCTGCTGATCTTTACAGACATAACCAGCAGGATTTTCATGAGCAAAAAAAAAACACTTTAAGGCAGGAAAAACTGATAGTGGGGGTGTCAGGGTGCCAACGAGGAGGTTTTTGTGTCCCTGTTTGGGTGGAGAACAACAATTTCCTGCTTGAAAAAGAGGACTCTTACCTCTCTGATCTCTTTGATCTTTGAGCCTCCTTTGCCAATCAGCGAGCCACACTGGCTCCCTGGGAAGACCAGGCGAAGTGTCACAGGTGGCTTGCTTGTCACGTTGCTGTTTGTCATCGCTGCTGTAATATCCTTAAGGGAAGGATTCAAAAATATGTTGGCATATTTTTCAGTGTTGACTGTACCAAACATCCATTCAACAAGTCTGAAGGCACAGTCCAGGTGCGTAAAACAACAGGTGGGGGAAACGTATACCTCCTCAAACTTCTGTGCAATCATGGAGAACGCTCTAAAGATGCCCTCTGTGGGTCCTGTGATGGTAACTATTCTCTCAGGAGACGATCCCTCTGATATATTGATACGAGCTCCACTCTATAAAACACGAGTCCACACTGTTAGTCCGGCTTTGATTTACTGTAACCGCTGCATGTCTGCACATTACCGACTCACCTCCTCCCTCATTTTCTTCACTGTTTCTCCTTTCTGAAATCATGTAGGACAATCACAATTAGTTTTATAACAAGCATATAAAAAAGGGAAGCAGTGTAAGAGAGCCAAAAAAATGGATTATAAAATAATTCTACCTTCCCAATTATGCTGCCAACTTCCTGTAAATCAAAGAACAGCAGATTCTCAGCCAGATTTTCAAATTAAAAGCATGATCTAATGAGGCCATACGGTTATATTGAATTATTTTTAGACATCTGTCGTTACCTTTCCATGCATCAGCAGCCTCAAGGTCAGTGTCACATTCAGACTCCCATCTGAAGCCATTTCTTCCTTATCAGACATTCTCTGTGTTCTCTGAGCTTTAAAATAAACACTCTGCAAGAAAAAAAAAAGAATTATTTCAGCATTTAATATTTATCAATTCAACAATGTCAGGCCTCCATCAGATATCTGTGGAGGTCAAACTTGTATCGGCTTAATTTGTATTGTAAAATGTCCAATTAATTCATAACAGATCTTTGTTATCTGCTCTCCTCCTGCTGTTATTAGTGTCACGTTGTTGCATGCTGCATGCTGCAAATGTGAAATGCATCATTTCCTGGGAAGAGCTCTACCACACAAAGCTTTCATGAAGCCGTTAAATCCTTCTAAAGATGATATAAATGTGTGTTTTTTCAATGTTATGGGTCATTGCTTCAACTACAGTCAGTGTAGAGCATAGGCAGAAAATTCTCCAAAGTTGGAACTTTGTCACTTTTATGCAGCTAAAAGGAGCCAAATATTCTCTTTAAAAAAATGTATCAAGGGACTGATGTTCTCTGAAGAGTTGTGAACCATTGTGTTGTGTTGTGTGCGGGGGAAGATAAGCCTATCACTAGGTGCGATCTTCACATGGGACTGTGTCTTTAGTTCCGGCTAAATACAAGTTGTGTGACTCTCTCGGATAAGATAAGATACAAAGGAAGCCACTTGTGCTGCGGAGGCCTGAGGATCAAGTGATGTGTGTGTGACTCTGACGCCGCACAATGTCGACTCTGTTGTGGCCGCGTATCCAATTCTGTGCAGAATGTGTCGATGCAGTGTAGGAAGGCCGGCTTATTGGGCCACAACAGACAGAAAGAAAGTCTATAAAGGACCAAGGTCCCAGTGTTTATTAGATCATGATGGCTCTGAGAGGGGATGTTTCTCTTCACTTTAACACAATATAAAAATGATGTTAAAAGAATAACTTTGGGACTGTTTACTGCAGGGTGAGGTGTCTGAAACAGTAGCCAGCAGCTAGTTAGCTTAGCCCAGCGCTAAAATCCAACAAAAGGGGGAAACCATTACAGCTTAGTGTAATCCATAGCCTACAAAACTGAAGTATATAAATTGCACTTTGTGGTTTTGAAGGAGTTTATGTGCCAGTTTTTTTTTCTTATAGCTGACTGACTTGTTGCCAGGCAACCAGCGGGCACTCCAGGAGCTGTAGCACCCAGCCAAGGATTTTGTGACCTTTGGACAGAGCCGGGGCTAGCTCTTTAGCCCTGTTTGCAATATTTATTGCAAAGCTAAGCTAAGCTAAGCTAACAGGCTGTGCCTTCATACATATTTGCAGACAGCAAACTCTCCTATTCCAATACACAATATTATTCAGCCCTCCTGCTTTGATACTCACACAAACCAATAAACACTGAACTCTCTGCCGCCATTCCACTCCTAAAAAAAGAGACCAGAGATGTTTACTCAGACATGCTGCTCATGATAACACAGTTCACTCAGATGAAATGTGGAACCATCAGTGTGATAAAAAAATGATTTTCTAATAGCTGCATGTCTACAATATGTTAGTGTTCCAGAGCGTTCCAGTATTGATAATACCAGACTGAGCCAAAGGGCTTAATCCAAAAAAAAAAAGAGGAGGGACACAGCTATTCTCTCCTGTGTGTATCAATATAAAGTTACAGTAAATACATCAAATAAACAGTAACATCCCATCTAATCCTATAGGCCGGGATTTGTTTGGTTAATGCTAAGACCCTTTTGACCTATTTCTGTCACCTCTTGTACGTCAGCACCCACTCAAGACTTTGGAACAAAACGCTGGTGCACAGCAGCACCCACAGAGTATACATGATAAACCAGATAATCTACAGGAACTCAGCTCCCAGAGCACTGACAGGCAAGAGTGTGCTTCAGACAATAACAAAAAAAAGCAGGGCAGTAATCCTCCCGGGGAAACAGAGAACAATGTCTAAGTGGATTACTTTAAGGATGTGAAATATATTCCAAATTTGAGGCTGGAACAAAGAAGGTTACAATTGTAATGATAAAATTATTATATTTAGCTTCACATTATTGTTCTTCATCCCGATGAAATGTTTCTAACAGCCCGACAATTATCGTGTGTTTGGAAGTGAAGGAATAATCGCATGTTTGTGAGCCAGCACATATCAGGCTATAAGCGTGGGGCCTTCGCAGTACACATTCCTCCCTCAGCACAAAGGTTACAGTAGTAGAGATGCATCACATGTCTGGTTTAATGTGTTAATTCATTCTATCTCTCCTGAAGGGAACAGAATGCATTTTTACAGCCCGGCAGACTACAGAAAAACAACCAAATTATCTCAGTCTAATGGGAGTCAGGAGTAAGGCGTTCACACAGAGCCTCACATTATTTAGCATCCATTAAAAGTACAGAACTTTTAAACAAATCTGAGCCGTCAGAATCGTAATTAGAGTCCTCTGATAGAACAAGAAGTGTTAGAATAAAACCACTCACCTCATACACAGAATGCTTGCTCCTCTTCTTAATTTCTGGTGTCTTCCAATGAACGGCCTTTTAGTTTTGTAGTCCGTCTTCAGTGTTTGCCCCCTTTGTTGTCAGTTATCCAGAGAGTGGACAGATGGCTCCCTGTGCCCTCAGACCGGCTGGAGCGGAGGCTGGCTTTGCTATTAGTCCCTCAGCTTAGCCCAAGATAAGCCCCTACGCAGGGCAAGTGAACCCGCATCTCTTGCCTAATTCTCCCTGTCAGAGCCACCAAAGAGGCGTTCCTCCGCACGGAGATCCACAATCTGAGGGAGCCTGAGGGCAGGGCAAAGAGGCTCTTTTCGGCTGGACACTGTCCAGCACCGATAGAGCAAGCTACACTTCCACAGCTTTTCAAAAAAACAACAAAAAAACAGCAAGGTCTAGCCTTTTAGCAGTCATCAAAAACACAGAGAGACAGTGAGGAGAGGCTTTGTTAACCAATGTGGCTTTGTGACTAACAACTCTGCATGACTGCTGTGTTCTTCATTAGATTTTCCAAGCGCTTCCTGCCTGCACAGAGCCGGATTTTCTCCAAAAATAAACCACCCTGTATGAAATCTGTGCTTTGTACAGCAAAACCGACTAATTGAGGGCCGGGGAGGACAATGTGGCGTTTGAGGTATTTAGTGATGTTAAGCACAATGTCTTGGTGGGGTGCTTCTTCCCCCCCCCCCCAACTTCCCCTCATGGCCTCTGCCCTCCCCACCCCCCCAAACCACCAAGCTCTTCTGCCCTTGTAATGAGGCCATACTGGATACAATGCAGCCCTTCTGCACAGAAAAATGTATTCAGCTGTGCTCCAAAATTGTGAGGGAAATGAATCAGTGAAGCATAAGTGGCATATTTAATTACTATTCAGCGTGTTGCACGGAGACAATGACGGCTGCTGTGAGCCTCATGGCCGACTATCAGAAATCTAAGCTTCATGCACTTCACCCCAACTGACAATCTGTATTTCTATGATTAGATGTCCTCACTGTGAACCGGAAGGTGAACATAATCCTTTAAAAGTGTGAGTGCTTTTACATTTTAAGGGACTTTTTTTTAAGGGTTGAGACGATGTTAGAGGTCAAGAAAAGTTCAGAATAAAACTTGGAATCCGAACAGAATCTGATCCACAACAATGCAATCAGAGCTGTCAGGGGTCTGCAGAGTGTAAGACGGTTATTTCAGTCCTGTCAGACACCGTGCGATGATCTGGCATTTCATGCCAATCGGTTGTGACTAATTTCCTCTCCTTCATGTACCTTGTGTCTCAATGAGATTAAAGAGTTGGGGATTATATGCAATTGGATTACTGTGAAGTGATTACTGAGACTCTTGGAGTAATCAGTTACAGTTACCGAAAGCAGAGTAGATACCTAAATTACCTCTTTGCCTAAAGGAGAAATTGGCTGAATGCTTCTTTTATCATCAGAGCTGCTATAGCCTTACAATAAAGTAATCATTACGCAGGAGCTAATCAATACTTTTAATACCATTTTCAGGAGCAGTCACTTGGGATTAATGTCCTCCTTTGTGCACCTTGTTTGGAGCCAGATGAAGTGTAACGAGGTTACTGTGCCACGGTCGCCCAGCTCTGCACATTCTGAGGATTTGGCTCGTTGTTGGCTCCTGATCAAACCTGGTGGAGTTATCATTCACAGAATACACATGAATAATCATTTAGTGACACTGAAACATTCCAACTTTTCACAATATGGGAAACATTTTATGTATTTTATTATATAGTAAAGTTTATATAATAAAACAAGACTTGGTCTAAACTCTGGAGCATAACTGGTGGGGATATATACCACATATATGGTTCATATGTGGTGGAGGAGCTCAGTGGGTCTGTGTGAAGCTCACAATGCCTGTGTTGTTGTGGAGTGTTTGTTTACTAATTTTGTCCATTCTCCTGTCTGTTGGTGGGGTTTTTTTTATGGTTCTAGAGATTATATTACATGACGTCACAACATACTGTAAATCTATGGAGAAGAATAAACAACTTAAAACTCTTAAAATATGGCGGAACTGAGCTAAAACAAACAGTAGGGGGAGTCACAAGCGTTCCTGTCACATGACACTGACGGAGCGTTATTACAACACGGCTTTGGTGTGAGTCCGTGAATAAAACGTGTCGCATGTGTCTGCACTTGGACCCCTGGTGGGGCAGTGTGTGTGTGTGTGTGTGTGTGTGTGTGTGTGTGTGTGTGAAGCCGCTGCGCTCTGTTGCGGCTCTCTCTCTCTCTCTCTCTCGATCGATGGATTTCCTTAAACTCTGCACTTTTGAAACTTTTCAGCAGCTCTGGAGTCACTACGGATATGGAGGAAACTTCCGAGACGTGATCGAGCAGGAGTTCACGCGGATTAAAGGTGTGTGTTGTGTGTGTGTGTGTGTTGTGTGTGTGTGTGTGGCTGACAGCTTACATGACTGCTCCTCTGGTGTAAACAGGAATAACATATCTGGATCATGCAGCAGCGACTCTGTACCCAGAGTCTCTGGTCAGGGACTACTGCCAGGACATGTCAAGGAACGTGTACGGTGAGACACTGCTCTTCTTCTGCTGTTTTTTTTTTTTTTTTTTTAATAATTTCAGAGCATTTAAGCACTTTATCTCCCCCCCTTAGGAAACCCCCACAGCCACAGCCCGAGCAGCAGATTGACACATGACACAGTGGAGAGGGTCAGATACAGGTAAAAGCCTCCTCCTCAGAAGGAGTCACAGTGGGCCCAGTGAATCCTTTCAATTGTACTTTGTAGGATTCAATGAGTAAAAAAAGAAAAGAAAAAAGGAACGTTTTCTTACAGGGTATTGCAGCATTTTAACACCACCCCTGAGGAGTACTCTGTGATTTTCACTTCTGGTTGTACAGCTGCTCTCAAATTAGTGGCTGAGAGCTTTCCCTGGAGGCCGCCGACTGAGAGTGAAGCAGGGAGTCACTTCTGCTACCTCACTGACAGCCATACCTCTGTAGTTGGCATGAGAGGACTGACTTGTAGCCGGGGGGTAGCTGCTGTGCCTGTTTCCCCGCAGGAGTTGGATAACAGGACGGAGGATGAAGCTCAAGGTGAAGATGTTATTTGCCAGACGCCGCACCTCTTCTGCTACCCGGCGCAGAGCAACTTCTCAGGGAAGAAGTATCCACTTAGCCATGTGAAAGGCATCCAAGCAAGACGCCTCTACCCAGCATGTGCCCACAAAGGCCGTTGGTTTGTGCTCCTGGATGCAGCTGCTCTTGTCAGCTGTTCCTCTCTAAACCTACAGACCTGCCCTGCTGATTTCATCCCCATCTCCTTCTACAAGATGTTTGGCTTCCCCACAGGTCTGGGGGCCCTCCTTGTCCGCAATGATGCAGCAGGCATACTAAAAAAGACTTATTTTGGTGGAGGCACAGCAGCAGCTTACCTGTCTGGAGAAGATTATTATGTGCAGGCGGCAAACATTTCTGACAGGTAAAGCACAATATAAGCCTGTCAAATCTTATATATTTCCCCGGGAACGTACAGTTCTCTGCGTCTTTATCCTGAAATGAAATGTTTACTTTTCTCCCTGATAAAGGTTTGAAGATGGCACCGTGTCCTTCCTGGACATCATCGGTGTAAACCATGGGTTTGATGCTCTCTACAGGATCACAGGTAATTTTAACATTCAGTCCCTTCATTTCAAATGATAGCTCTGATAATTCTGATGATAACACGAAGCATTCTCATCCTCATCCCTTTTTTTTTCCCTTCAGGGAACATGCACAACATCCAACAGCACACCTTCGGCTTGGCACGCTACACTTACATGCTGCTGTCAAGTCTTTGCCATGGCAACGGGAGACCAGTGGCTCAGATGTACACCGAAGGCCAGTTTGAAAGCCCAGTCACACAGGGCGCCATCCTGAACTTTAACCTCACAGATTCTAAAGGACAGATAATTGGATACGCACAGGTGCATGTAAAATACAACATGTATTTTTTATTTAACAACAGTGTATTTAACACATGCGCCCCCCCCCCCAGGTAGACAGAATGGCCAGTCTCTACAATATTCACGTGCGCACAGGTTGCTTCTGCAACACCGGTGCCTGTCAGTCTTTCCTGGGGATTACCAACGAGCAGATGAGGAGAAACCTGCAGGTGAGCGATGAAGAAGCAGAGAGAAACTTTTTTAAGGGCGCTTGTAGGTAGGTAGAGAAAAACAATGACTTTTGTTCCCCCCCCTCTCTCTCTTTTCAAGGCCGGCCATGTCTGCGGAGACAGCCTTGACCTTGTGGACGGCCAGCCGACCGGATCCGTCCGAGTGTCCTTTGGCTACATGTCAACGTTTGAAGACTGTCAAAAGTTCCTGAGCTTTGTTGTCGAGTGCTTTGTGGAGAAACCGGTCACAGTGGACCAAGTGAGGCTGCAGAAGCTGAAAACAGCCACCGCAGCATCACGGGGCTCCGACAACCATCCTTCACCCAAAATGACTAATGGAGGAATATGTAAAGTGGATGAGGAGACGGCCACAGAAGCCTCACTGAAGGGATTTGCACACAGAGATTCAAACAGCCACGGGGAGGCTTATACTCTGACCAACATCTACATTTATCCCATCAAATCATGTGGAGCGTACGAGGTCTGGAGCACCGCCTCTCTCCTCTTTTTATGTCTCCTCTCTTTTTATTCCTGTGCTCTACCTGACTCTGCTCTTAATGCAGGTCCACGACTGGCCGGTGGGACCGCTGGGTTTACTGTATGACAGAGGCTGGATGGTGGTGAATGGAAACGGCGTGTGCCTGAGTCAGAAGAGAGAGCCGCGTTTATGCCTCATTCGCCCACAAGTCCACCTTCCCTCAGACAAATTGCTCCTGCGGGCATCAGGTCAGAGTGTGTCCACGGCTCGCCTGAAAATAAACACGCAGCTTAACAGTCGGAGTTTCTGCTGGAATTTTTGACTTTTTTGTTTTGTTTTGTTTTCCTTGTCGCCCTACAGGGATGGATACCATTTCTGTTCCCCTGCAAAGCAAAACTCAATTGCACACGAGCAGCCAGGTGTGCCAGAGTAGAGTGTGTGGTGACAGGTGAGCCGGCGATGTTAAGACATCTGAAAGCTGCAGCTGCAGGAAATATAGTGACACATATCATTTGTTCCTTATTTCTCTCCGGCCCACACACACACACACACACACGTCTTCTCTCTGCATCGTTCTTTGTGCTAGCTTTTATTTAGTGGCTGGCTTTCTTATGAAATTCCTGCTGCTTACCATTTTTTATGGAAAAACAAACAATGAGCAAGAGGTGATATTAATCTCCTCTGACAGATCCCCACATGACGAGTCACAGGTTAAAAAAAGCTACTCATCCACTGATTCTTGGATTAGATGTCGCACCAAATAGTAAGCAGCATCAAAACTCTGTAGATTTCCCCCAGGGCCTCCTGAATATAATCCTCCTCCTTCCCCCAGGGTTGAGACTGTCGACTGTGGAGATGAGGCTGCTTTGTGGCTTTCAGACTTCCTTGGACAGCCGTGCCGCCTGATAAGACAAAGACCTGATTTCACCCGAGAAATGAAGAAGAGGCCCAGCGGAGGTACCTCTACAAGCATCCCACCTGCTCTGCCTTGCTTTGTTTATTCCCGATTCATCCGTTGTGGCACAGCTACATACAGTAACACTGCTCGGTCACTGCTAAAACATAGAAGATGTGACAGTATAACCAGTTTCTTAAAGCCCGTGTGTATCAGAGTCAGGTTTAATAACTGATTCATGGTGTGATTAATACTGCTCTACATAAGCGGAGCAGCTGAGAGTGGAAAGTTTAACATGCGGGCAACATATTTGGAAACTTATTCGGAGGTCAGGGACCTGGACCTGGAACATTTAACATAAAATGGGATTTGAGAACACAGGTTTGTAGTTCAGCTTTATGCTCAACACCACTCACCTTGTGAAAGTGGAGTTATCTCAACTTGAGCTGGGAGATAACAGATTTTTAATGGAAACCCCTGTGTTGGAAGCTGCCTGTTTGATAGCAAGAGAGGATCTAAGGAAGAGATAATACTGAAATGCATTACAGCAGCGGTGAATCTGCAAGAGGGGGGGTGTGTAAATACACACCATGTCAGCACCATGTCTGTGCTCCAATCACAGGAAGAGAAACTTTGAATTAATTCTTCTCTTTTGAAGTGACTTTAGCATGTTAGCTTAGTTAGCTGAAATATACAGAGCTCCCCCCATGTTCCTTTTTGTTCTGGTAAAACCAGAGCTACCTGTAGGGAATGTTCACCAACCTGTTCTTATTAGCTGGTGTTGCTGGTTCAGAAAAAAAACTCTGCAGGCAAGAGAGAATTGAAGCCATGGGGAGAAATGGAAAAAGCAGCGGACAGCAGGATAGAGAGACGGACGGACAAAAGAAGGTACAGGCAAGAAAAGAGATGAGAACAGAAAGTGAACAAGAATCAATTTAGCCCACACTCTCTCCTCCCACCCGTAGCTGCAACATTTTCCAGATCCTTTCCTGCATTAAGGGGAAAGTAATGTCTTTTGAGCTTTTCTGGGGTAACTGGGTATTCAACAGTTCTTTTTCTCAAACCTTTCTTTTGCAAGTCACCCAAAATATCCCAGCTTTTAGTCCATGGTGTGGGTTAAGCTTCAAAAAGACTACAGGTCTTCATTTCCCATAATACAATGAATACATCCATCCCAGACTGGCTCTTTTATAGTTTGTAATCCCGGCTTTCCTTTGAATATTTGTGTGACATTCCCATGATAATGCCCTGAAAGTTATACCGTCTGACTTTAGGCTGCTCTCCTGCAGCACTACAGCAAACTTTAGGAAACTGTTTCCACTCGTCGGTCTCCTCTGGACAAGTGGATTAACCCTCTTGAGTGAAGTCTCTCATCTGTATGACTGCAAATTAATTAGCATCACATTTTTGCATTCTTGCCTTAAAAGGATGAATCTAAATACTTTATCTAGAACAATTTTCTCAATATAAAACACAAGCTCCTTGTAGCAGCTGCTTTCCCCCCCCCTGTAGATTATCACTTTTCTATTTACTGAAGAGGAAGTGATTTAAGATTTTATTCATATCCTGATAAACTGACTTATGTATGAGTTGTGAATGCACATTTTGTTCAGTCTTACATCAAACATTTTCTTCAGTATAACATCAGTTTCAGGCCTTTTAGAAAACAGTCTGCTCACACTATAAATCCACATGTTTTCTTCAAATCACTGGGGTAATATGAAGTCTTTCCCCTCTAGTTGCCGCCACCACGTCCCTCTCCCTGGTGAATGAAGCTCAGTATCTAATGATCAACCGTGCCAGCGGGGAGCTCATTCACAAACTAATGAGCTGCAGGTTTGAACACATGACATGTTATTTATAAATATGCACTGCTCAGGATGCGGCAACGCCCGTGCATCTACATTACAGTGGATCGTTTTACAAAACGCTGTAAAAATAACGTGCAATTTTCTACATTCCCTCTCCCAGGCAGGACGATTCTGAGGCCAATCAGCTCCTTGACACAGAGAATGTCATTAGCCGCTTCCGAGCCAATTTAGTCATCGCTGGAGTAGAACCATTCGAGGAGGATAATTGGTCACACTTGATTATTGGCAGCACTCAATTCCTGGTGAGCTGACTCTTTGAGATAAACGATTAAATCTTCAAATGCACCGAGAGTGGACTTTTCACAGAATAAATGTGCCGTCTCTGTGATTAACAAAAAAGGTTGCAGGTCGGTGCGGAAGGTGCCAGATGGTTGGAGTGGACCAGGACACCGGGACCAAAACAAAAGAGCCTCTAACGTCCCTGTCTGCATACCGCACCGGGAAGGTCAGTCAAAAACAATTACTGCTCCTTCATGGAGAAGCTCCGTGTTTGTTTGTGGGGGCGGGTAAAGTGCACATGCATGAAAAGAACGATCAATGTGAATTATTTTGTGGGGTTTTTTTTCAGATAACTTTTGGAGTGTACCTGACCCATCAGCTACCAGAGGACTCTGCTGCAGCCTGCGTCCTCTCTGTTGGCTCTCTAATAAAGCCTGAGCCACACAGTTGCTGAAGTGGACATCTGCAAAATCCTTTTTATTATTTTGGAGGCATGTTTTCACTGCATGCAGGCAGATAAAGTGATAAACAGTGGGGCTGCACTTTACTTTTGTATAGCCAGTATAGCCAAGGTTGTCCTGCTAAGTGCTCTCTTTAAACCAGACCCTTTCACAGTTTGTGTTTATGGGAAATGTTACACAATGTTTTTAAATGTGTGCTATAAAGCAGATGTGAAGTATGAACTGCCTGATAGAATTATAGTTTGAATGTGCTCCTGCTATTGGAAACAAAACATGTTGGTCTTGATGCAATAATAATTCCTGCTCATGTTGTTCTCACACAGTCTATTCCCATGGAGGTTTATGTTGCTCTTTATTCCAAACACAGCACTGCTGTTACTGCAGACAGAAATTTAAAACATACATCTCTCGGTAATGGAAAAAACACCAAAAAGGCACTCAGTATTTACTCCAAGTATGCCACTGACACCACATTAAGACCAGAAAGCTTATATATATATATATATATATATATATATATATATATATATATTTGGCCATTAGAAGTAATATGCTGGTGCAAAAAAAAGCAGATGTATGCCTGTCTGATCTGTCGAGGCTTGACCTTGTATATTGCTCTGCTATGTTATAGAGAGCAGAATAAAATGTCTAATCAGTTGTCCAGATATCAAAGAGCAGAGAGATGGAGACATGAAAGAAAATGGCCCTGCAGAACAGCATCCATCCACCCTTTCTTTAGGACTGAGTCTCCGGGTTTTCTTGAACTCTTCTGCAGGCTTGCTTGACCATAATTCCTCTAAACCATGTATTTTATTTTTGTTTTAAGGCACAAGATTTAATTGACCACACATTTACTGCTTCCTTTCTGCCATATATCTTCTTGTGTGGCTGAATTGTGCCTATTTCTTATTCTTTTTTTATGCTTTATAAAAGGCTTGATTCCATTAACCTTGCAAATTTAAGGCTTTGATTTGGTACATGCAATAATTTTAATAAATGACCTGCCACTCACTGTAAACTCTTACACTATAGTGTAATAAGTGCAATATTTATAATTAAATGTGCTTAATTTATTGTATTTTTGCGTCATCTTTGTTTTTATTTTCCTCATAATTACAGGAAATTCAGGCTTCCGTCAAAATGTGGTTTGTTTAAGGTGGAGTCGCGTGTTCTCTGTGTGCTGCGTTACTAATAAACCATGATTAAAGCGGCGCTACCTTAACAAACACGGCGCCTCCCCTCTCCTCTGCACTTTGGTCAAACTTTGGGAAAAGTCTCTCAGACCTCCTGTTGACTGAGCGTCAGTATATGTATTTAAGCATATTTTTTGGAAATTACTGCTGGGATTAAATGATGAAGAAGAGGAACGTCAAACAGAGTTTTCCATCCTCTGACAGCAGTGGGGTCCAGAGGACAGCGAGGGTCCAGAAGAAGAAGGAGGGGGCACCGTAAGTTGCAGGAGCTAGCTAATAGTTAGCTTAACTGATGTATTAGCATTATGCTACATCGCCACTAAGTTGGTGTTTGTAGGAAATGTGTTTGGAAACAGACGCTTAAGTGATCACTGAAGTAATCCCTGCGTGTTTACTCACAATGACTACCTGTAGTACCACTCGTTAGAAAGGGGGGGCGCTATTGCGTCTGCGATACTTGTGCTACTTTCTGCTTTATGTGGTGTAATCATTAACTCCAAAGAAAATAGAGACACAATGATTAGCCTCCCATTTTTTTTTAGTTTATTTTAATATTTATTATTGCATCAAAGTGAACCAAAGCTTCAATTATTTCCTATTACAGTTTATTTTTACAGCATTTATTGACAACTTTGTCAAACTTTTTGGCCTGTTTTATTTTTAATAGACTATAATACTTGGAAGTGCACATTGAAGTACCAGAGTTACTTCTGAAGAGCGTCATGGCTTCTAGAATAAATGACCTCCTATATGTTTCCCTGGAGCAGTGTGGAGAAATCAGCCTTTAACTAAAGGAACTCTTCTGGCTGATTAGAGTGTTAATGGAAGGGGTGGGATGTATTGTCCATTAATTGGCAATCGTCTGAGGAGCATTCTCTTCTCTGCTGTTGCCTCCAGGGAGTCGGGACTGACTTCAATGACACTCTGCTTTTCTGATTAGATCATTCACTTCTTTTCTCCCATATTAATGTTTGAATATTCATGCCGCAGGAACCGTCTGGTAGTAAATGTGAAATGGCCTTCTTTTCTGTGCGCCTACCTAAATCTAACCTGTCTTGCTTTCAGAAATCTGTGTGATAGAGATCCGTAAAGCTAGAAATTTAGGTCCAGCATGATGAACAGGGTTAATGAGTTCAAATAGACGAAGGTTTATGATGTGTATGTGTACCGTTTGTTTGTGTTAACAACACTTGTATCACAGCAGGTGCCTCTGTTAATGAGGCACAGGTCTATATATTTTCTAGAATTGTGTGTGTATATGCACAGGTGGACGTGTGCATCTATAAGTAAAATTGTCAATAAATATATTGTTTAATAATAAAATAAAAACACCTCCCCTCCTGGCTTTTGATGCTGCAGCAGCAGCACATTCCCTGCTGCACCTGCTTCACAGTCCATTCGCTGCCTCTCACACTGTTATTGTTTTTGTCAGATTTTTCCTGAATGAAGCTGCAGGTGGTTTCTTTCCACTCCGACTCACTCTTTCTCTTCTCTTACTGGATGAAACTCACATTTGCTGAGTCATCCATAAACTCTGCAGAATTGCAGCTGAGGTTAGATATAGAATGGATCCGAGTGGTTGATCTGCAGACCAGTTTGTATGGGTTCATTGGTTGGCAGGTCATAATCATTGATCATCATCATCTGTAACCAATGAGCCATGTATATAGATATATGGAGTAGGCCCACTTCTTCAGGGACCTCCATGTTTGTTGCAATTCCAACCTCACCACTATGTGTCACTAAATCCTGTGCATGGGGTCTTTAACAGTCAAATCATCAGCTGGTGATCCATAGTACTGATAATGCTGTTAATGTCTATATTTATGGTTATGTGTTGCTGCTGACTGTTACTCTGGTAACTGGCTTAGGTATAAAAATTCTCTCTGTCTCTCTCGCTGCTTGTTTTCAGGTCCCGCCGGTGGCTGAAAAGGGGCTTACTGGCCCTTTTTGTTATCTTCATTTTGGTGCCTGTCTCTCTGAAGACGCTCCCAGAATTAATGCAACACTTTGTTTACAAGCACAGACGTAAGTGAATTCTCTCTCTGCCTTTCAGAGGTACTGCTAATCCTCAGGTTGCTCATATAATAATCCCACCTCTCCTCCTGTCCTGTTTGTAGTCAGGGTGCCATTCTTTGTTGACCTCAGCCAACCTGCTGAATTCTCCCTTAATCACACCATCAACATGTACTTAACTTCAGAGGAGGGAATTTCCCTCGGCGTATGGTGAGTGTAAGACTATAGCACGGTACTCGTTTTTTTAATGATCCAATAATTAGTGTATTTCTAAGCAGTACATTGTTTTGACCTATACAAGGCACACTGTTCCTGAAAGCCGGTGGGAGGAGGCACAGGGGAAGGACCTGGCGTGGTACCAGAACACTTTAGGCGATGGAAGTCCAGTTTTCATATATCTTCATGGGAACACTGGCACAAGGTATGATAAATAATGCATTGGCATTAAGAGCTGGCCCCTGAAGATTCGGAGTAAAAGTTCCACACCACCACCAATTCTTTTTTTTTTTATTTGAAAAAAGAAAACACACCAATTTGTTGGCACTTGTGTTTGTTTAATCATTTCAACAGGGCAGCCACTCATCGGGTGGGAGTGGCAAAAGTGAGTGATCACCAACACAAACAGATTAATCTTTTAGGAGGTGTGATATGAAAGTAGCCATTCTGATGATAAATAAGCATTATGTGCCGACAGGTATTGAGTGCACTTGGTTACCACGTGCTGGTGCCTGACTACAGAGGTTGGTGCAAATGAAGATTTATGACTCCTCTTTTAAACAAATGTTCCATCTCTATGCTTCTTTGCCTCCTTATTGATTACAATGCACAGCCCGCTCACATTAATTTAATATCGTTTTCTGCCACATAATCACTTCAGACTGCATAACCTTGACGACTTTGTTGTTGTGAGGCCGTCAAAAGATGACAGTTCAACTTTGGGTCAGCATCTATGTGGTGCAGGTTTGACTGCCACCTTGTGGCAGTGAGGAGCAGTGGCAGTGTGTGGTCTGTCTGTGTGTGAGCGGCGGCTGATGTGAAATGCTCTGGCAGGTTTTGGAGACTCCACGGGGGAGCCGACTGAGGCTGGTCTGACCACTGATGCCCTCTACATGTACAACTGGGTCAAAGCACGCAGTGGAAAGAGCCTGGTGGTCATATGGGGACACTCTCTTGGCACTGGGTCAGTAAAGAAAGACTGGGAATGATTCAGGTCATTGCTGTAAAGAGGTGTTTTGAATATATTAATGCTCACTTTTTTTTTTTCAAATACTAGGAAGAGTTTTTATTGTTTAATTGACAGTATTAAGGACAACATTGAAATTAACCCACAACTGAAGATGCCGTTCTTTGCTTCTTTGCAGAGTGGCCACTAACACAGCAGTCCAATTGATCGAGCAGGGTTAGTTCAGTTGTATATTTGTCAAATAGAAATAAGATGACACAGTGCCAGCGTCTCACTTTTTCCTCTTCTTTTCAGACACGTTTTTCGACGGTGTAATCCTGGAGGGTGCATTCAACAGCGCCCGACAGAAAATACCAGTTAACCCTTTCATTTGGGTAGGCTCATCTAACTACATTATTGATACTTAGGTGTATTTAGGTGTCATATTCCTGCCACTGCATCACACACACACACACCTGTGCAATGTTTTCCTTTTTGAAGTTTTACTGGAGACTTCCAGGCTTGGAGTACTTTTTCCCGGAGCCATGGGCGAACAACAAGGTTGTGTTTCCAACTGAAGAAAAGTAGGTCAAATATTAACTGAAGGTTAAGTTCAGACATTTATTAACTAGTGAAGTTATTATAACTAATAAAGTGCATTAACTCTTCTGCAGTTTGAAGAAAATGAAAAGCAAAATACTTTTCCTGCATTCAGAGGACGACCACCTGGTCCCCATTCACGTTCTTCAGGAGGTCGGACTGAACGATCATTTAATGTTATAGCTGTGATTGATTATCTCTTGTTGCTTTGAGCAGAGTGAACTTTCCTTTAACTGTCCTCTCTCAGATGTATGAGGTAGCAGTGAGGGCCCAGGATGCAGAGCGAGTAAAACTGGTGACATTTGAGGCTTCTCTGGGATATCTACACAACGGCTTATATAGAGACGCCCGCCTGCCTGACATCATAAAGTGAGACATTCTGTAACAGCCTCTGCAAATCTGTGCCTGTTAAATAACGGTTTCATTTCTATAAAATGCGTCCTGCTTCTTGTCTCCTCTGCAGGAAATTTGTCCGGTCGTTGTAAAGCTGCAAAGACCAATGAAGCAGAAAAACCCCGTTCAGAAGCAGAGCTCTGATTTTACCTGATTCTGCACTGCACAGTGATCACATGCTGCATATGTGTTACTTTAAATTCAATAGGCCAGGTTCTCACTTGGCATTGGAATCCCCACTGAGTGGTCAGATAGCAGCTTTAAGTACATCAAAACACACTTAAGAGTGCGTCTCCATGCGACTCAGATATGTTCGGATCTTCGCTCTTTATGCAAATAAACACCTACATCATGTATGTTTGCAAAGAGGCAGCAAAACAAAACACACTAAGGCTGCGCTCCAGTGTTTGATTCAGCTTTTCTGTTTGGTTTGTATGTGCCGATACACAGTACATTAGATGCAGAAGGTCAGAAGTACCAGGATGTTATACTGTATTAGTTGGATTTTTTGACCCACAAATGTGACACATACACAGTTTGTAGTACATACTGAAAGGTAATGTGTGACTCAGACTGCAGACTGGGTCTTATCTTGGTCTTATTGAAAAGTATAGTTGTCTTAGTGAGAACACCTGTACATAAAGCTGTCTAAATCTGATAGGATCTCCTCTAAAATGATAATGCCAAGGTGTGAACAAGGCCTTATTTTCACATCGTCTTAAATGAGTTGACAGATTGTCATGCTGGGAAGTGTTCCAGCTAATAAATGGTGAGCTTTATCATGAACTTTATCTCTTTTGTATTGTGAGGTTTGTGTTCTAATATGTGATTCTTTCAGATAAGTTTAAAAAAGCTCAGCTTACACAGGGAAACCGCTGTCTGTGTGCCAAGAAACACACTTTCATGTTGGTCTCAGATCACACAATTTCACTTTCAGTAAATGCACAATACAGAGTTGTGAGTCCAAAATGTAAACAAAATTACACAAAATTTCCATGCACAAAGTTTTTTATTTTTCATATTCTGGAATTTATAACCTAATAAATAGGTTGTGTCTGTGGGATAATGTTTCCTGCACCAGCTCTGTCAAAAGGTGAAGCTCCAGCCTCCAGGCAGTCGGATGACGTGGCTGAAGGTTGCGGACGATGCGTCGATGGCGTTTCTTTATTCACTGTTTAATCCACCGCTTTGCACGCTGATTGGTGGACACGAACCACGTGACTCGGCCGAGCCAATCCGACGGACGTGCGATGAGAGTTCGTGAAGCTCTTACGCCATATGCGTACGACAGCATCCCTAAAAATTGCCTCTGTCATACAACCAGGAAGAAGGTGGGATAGCCCTACAAAGCTAACATCCCCAATCTTTCTGCATACTTTCTCCGAAAATAATGGGATCTCCCAGGTGGAAGGTGGCAGCGGCGGTGTTTCTCGCAGCAGTGGGCTCTTTATTACCTGCCGGCGCAGACGAACACGACCACACGGTAAGACAGCGTTTTGAGAGGCCGATTGAAAAAAGGGGGAGCCGTGGAAATAATGGACGTTTGTGCTTCTGTGTTACATGCTAACTGTAGCTGCGGCGGCTAGCTGCAGCCCGGAAAACAGAATTGCACTCATGACAGCGTTCGTGATTTAGCCTATCCGGTTATATACCGATACTCGGTGATTAATCAAACAGATACGCGTTCATATAGCTAGCTAACTTGTCACCACGTCTCGGCCTTATAAGTGCTTACGGCTAACATTTGGCTGCTAGCTAGTTAGCATGTCTTCCTCACTTGTCCACACAAGCTTTCCTTGAGCACCGGCGTAAACTGTACTTAAGTTAGCAGCTAGCTAATGTGTAGTTAGCTAATCAGCGAAATCAGAGCGCTTTTTATTCACGTAGTGCTGTTAGCTTTTTAGCCATAAGACAGAACTTACTGATAAGACTGTAGAAGTGTACCGGTTAAACAAAAAAGGGGCCTCTTAGTGATTCTTCTGTCTTTTTTTTATTGCCACGGTCACACAGACGCCCTCATTATAACCCGTTAATAATCTACACTTTATTGTTGTCCTGACTCAGTCGAGGTATCTAATGCATGAAAGCTAAAGCGGATGCACATATCACTGAAGCTAACTTCCTTGAATGTAAGCAAACAGTGTTAACCTTCAGTTTTTTGCAGTGATACCTCAATGTGTTGCATTATCATTTGTTTGCATGCATTTGAATATTACTAACTTCATGCAGATAGTGGTCTCACTCACACCAGTCTGTCCCGGACACTGCTGTGTGTGTGTGGTTACTATAAATGTGTGTTTTTAAAAGTTATTCTAACTCTTAAAACTCTTCTTCTAGTAACCACAAGGAGTCCTACAACCAGTAGTACTCGCAGAGCTGGTGTAGCATTCCTGAACTGCACAATAAGAAAATGTGTTTTGTCTTTGTAGTACACAGATAAGGAAGAGGTGGTTTTATGGATGAACACAGTGGGGCCTTACCACAACCGACAGGAGACCTACAAGTATTTCTCTTTGCCCTTCTGCGCGGGCTCCAAAAAAACCATCAGTCATTACCATGAAACGCTCGGAGAGGCTCTGCAGGGAGTAGAGCTAGAATTCAGCGGCCTAGACATAAAGTTCAAAGGTAACACTGACGTCCACCTGTCTAGCACATCATGCATGAAGTCTTGATAGTAATCTGTCACTTGTGTGTGTGTGTGTGCGCCCAGTTCCCTACATCTAAACATTAAAATGCTCTCTACAGATGAAGTCTTGCAGACAACATACTGTGAAATCGACCTGGACAAAGCCAAACGGGACGCCTTTGTGTACGCCATAAAGAATCACTACTGGTACCAAATGTACATAGATGACCTGCCCATCTGGGGTAAGTGATACTGCTGGTGTTCTGCTCCTTTTGGACTCGGATTGAGTTGTCCTGTAGTATTTTCTTGTTCTATTTTTCCCTCAGTAACAATGACATTTATTATTAGCCTGTTTATCTTGATAGAGAAGTTAAACCTGTTCTTATTCATGGGTGGGCCTGACCATTCATTCTTTGCCACGCTAGTGAAACAATACACTGCATCATGTATCGGATGGCTTACTAAAACGCACTTGTTTCAGTCCCTGTGGTGACACAGGCTGCGTGGTTCTTGTTCCGTATCTAGCGCTCGGCGCTGGTTGAAAAGGTGATATCTTCTCTCTCATGAGGCTGTGTCTTTTTATACTGTACAGTGAAATCATGCAAATTTAGTAGAAACGTCTCTGAACTGACCAGGCAGAAGTCCATTTAATGATTATGCTTTATTAAAAGAGCTTTTTATTATCAACCTTCACCATGGAGTGCTCCATTAGAAGCGACGGCTCTGTGCCATCGCTGACTCTTCCGGTTATTGCCTGCATACGTGGTAGCAGTTTGCACAGTGTTGCCACTCCTACAGCTGTTTCAACATAACTGTGTGAGCTGATGTAGCAGGTAGTGGGTGGGGTGCTGCTGTTTACGCAGACAATTGCCTGTGATGCCTCTTATATACCTATACGAAAAAATAAACATAGACTTTGCCCTGATGTCCGGTTTGCTTGTGCGGGAATGGTGTTGGTTGGAGTTATTTCACAGAAAGCTTGCAGCTCAGTAACAGCAGAGGTGTAGTAATTACTTTATGACCTTGCAGACTAGCAGCAGCACTGACTACAGACTCAGAGACTCAGTTCACCTGCCTATGGTGATTATGCTAAAACATCGCCTACTGTGCATTTAGGGCTGAACGATTTTAAGAATAAATTGAATTGCGATTTTTCTGGCAAATATTGCAATTTCGATTTCATCCACGATTTTTTTCAAATCAAGTTTTAGTGCACATGAGCATTTGCAAAGATCACAGAAACTTACATCATACCTAGGGGTGGGCGATATGGCAAAAATGTTATATCATGATTCTTTAAAGAAATTTAAAGAAAAAAAACTCATATGGAGCCTCTTCATCAAATGCCTGCGTTTCGTTTTGGTGACGTCATTAGTTGTTGCCTCTGTCTGCATCTGATGTACACACAGCGGCCCTCCCACTACACACACACACACGTGTAGAAGAAGCTGCTGACGGCAGAAACAGCAGCGAACCTGAATATAACGAGCTGGTAATGTTCAGAGAGGTGGGCGCGTACGTGCTCGTAGCATTATAATACATTCGTATACACGCGGCCCTTCCACTGTGACACACGTCGCGCACACACAGACACAGACACAGGCTTAGAAGACGCGCCACTGCTGCCGGCAGAAACAGTACCGAACATAAAGGTGGAGTTCGTTTTAGGGACCAGTTCCTCCGTTTTCTTTTCGTTTTCAGCCGTAGCATTTGACAAAACAAAACCTGATTCAGTTAGGAGCAGTGCAAAAAACCGTGGCTTTGACGATCTCAAAATCGCGTTGTCTGAGATCGCAATTTTCGGTCTAAAACGAATGTGTGCATCTATTTAAGGTATTGTTGGTGAGGCGGATGAAAATGGAGAAGACCATTACCTGTGGACGTACAAGAAGCTGGAGATTGGCTTCAACGGCAACAGAATTGTTGACGTAAACCTGACCAGTGAAGGCAAAGTCAGACTTGTACCAAACACAAAAATTGCAATGTCCTATTCTGTAAGTACTGGAGGCTCCACTTAATATGTGCAGATACTCATGTTATGCCTGTGATATGTGTCTAAATCTAAACGAACCTTCACAGGTGAAATGGAAGAAGTCAGATGTAAAGTTTGAAGACCGCTTCGACAAATACCTCGATCCATCCTTCTTCCAGCACAGGGTGAGTCCAGTGTTTTGTGTTTTTGCAGTGAGTCTCTTAATGCCGCTCAGATTCTCATTGGAAGGTGCAAATCGAGCCGTTTCTGCTACGTCTAAGTCGATATAATTCTTGTGTTTAGATTCACTGGTTCTCCATCTTCAACTCCTTCATGATGGTCATTTTCTTGGTGGGTTTGGTGTCCATGATTCTCATGAGGACACTCAGAAAGGATTACGCCAGATACAGCAAAGAGGAGGAAATGGATGACATGGTAACTTCGTTTTTCCACACATTCTGCGGAGTTGTAACTCGGTTGGATGGTTTCGTCATCGTAGTTGTGAGTGCTTAATGAGTTTAGTTCATTTCTGTGCCTGTGTACCAACAGGACAGAGATCTGGGAGACGAATACGGCTGGAAGCAGGTACATGGAGACGTGTTCAGGCCGTCGAGCCACCCACTCATCTTCTCTTCACTCATTGGCTCTGGCTGCCAGATCTTCTCCGTCTCCCTCATTGTCATCATCGTCGCTATGGTGGAGGATCTGTACACAGAGTGAGTGCAGACACCAGGATGTGTTTTTGTTTGTTTGTTTCAGATTCTTTTCAGATCTTTTGTTTCTCCTCAGTTAATGCATTATTTTATTATTAATATCAGCAGTGTTGAATAATTAATTTACATATAAAGAAAAGAAAAGATGTCATCAGTTCAGCTAAACCTCAACAGACTAAGAATCAAAAGGGAAAAACACAAAACAAAGAGTTAGACAAGAATATGAGGGATAAAGCTTTGAGGGTAATGAAGCCTGCTGCTCCTCACAGAGCTCGACTGATGTTGTTATTTCTTCTCTGCAGGAGAGGATCCATGCTGAGCACGGCCATTTTTGTGTATGCTGCAACCTCTCCCATCAATGGCTACTTCGGGGGAAGTTTGTATGCAAAACAAGGAGGTAATAAACTGTCCTGTCATGGTAACAGATCACCTGTTGCACATGCGTGCTGCGTGTGTGTATGTGCATCAGGCCGCTGCAGTGAATTTTAAAAACACATAAATAAACTGATAGAGATGGCACAAGAGGACTGGGCAAGAGGACTAATGTGTGGCGCTGCCGTGAGTGCCGCCAGTAAGAAGGCAGAGAACTTCACTTGTACAACGCGGACTCTGTCTGATAGCACTTTGTATACATAAGCATGTGTAGTCTCGTGGTGAATTGTGTCGAAGTGTTGAACCGGTGTTGTCCAGCTTCAGAGCTCTCTGCGTTGCTGTAACCAGCGTCCAAGCCCTGCAGCACTGTGACGCACCGTGGCGACGCACGAGCTGACCGTGGTCTGCTCAGAACATCATGTAAACGTTACACAATGAGTTAAAAAATAAGAACTACCTGTTGATTTGACACATTTTAAGACAGAAGCCGCGGGACATATTAAATCTGACGGCCGGACTTTGCACACTTTATACGCTACGACGCACCGGAGTGACGCCTTTTGTCATCCAGCCTCTTTGGCAGCGAGAGAGAGAGAGAGAGAGAGGAAAACAAACGATGCAACGTGCAAATGTAATTTAAATGTAAATTAATCGCGGCCGAAAAACTTATCGAGCCCAAGTTATCGTGCAATTAATTGATTTATTGCTTATCGCGACAGGCCTACATGCTTTGGTATTTCTGACTGTGTACCGTTTGATCTGTGTGTGTGATTAAACAGGCAGGAGATGGATTAAACAAATGTTCATCGGGGCCTTCATGATCCCGGCCATGGTGTGCGGGACGGCCTTCTTCATCAACTTCATCGCTATCTACTACCACGCCTCCAGAGCCATCCCATTCGGCACCATGGTGAGTTTCTACACTGCAGCACCTCCCTAAAAAACCCACAGCGCTATAAGGAGCAGCTTATCCGCGTGCCACCGCTGAGTAAAGTGATATATTTATGCAGATGATGGATAACCGCAGCAGCACAAACTCAGTGCAAAGTTTATTTCTGCATTTTAGTGCCAAATGTTTTCATACCATGCTGCAATTTGCACATAAACATGATGACAAACAGCTGTTGTTCATCTGCACACATCCATCACACGTGTCATTTAAGCATCTTGAAGTGGAGCCACGAGGATGCAGCCATTTGTCATCATTCTGATTTATTGAGGACCAATAATAGCAAATGAGAAAAACCTGTAGGTGGGTCTCACGTCTGTCAACAGCTAGAAAATAAAACGTCAACAACAATCAGACTTTTTATTGGTGATTGATTTTCTTTCCTGTCCAATGGTCCTTGAATGCATCATGTGTGACCTGTGGTGTACAGCACAGAGAACAAAACAAACAAAAAATGAGACGAGCACTCTTATGACAATAATTCTGGGAGTTTTTGTGAGCGGCCACCTGGGAGTGAACATGTCTTTGTCCCCTCTACAGGTCGCTGTCTGCTGTATC